>NC_140947.1:70247168-71542168 GCF_014529385.1 Adiantum capillus-veneris | reverse complement strand
TCCCTTGGAAGACGAGAAACATGTGATTATATGAAGTCATATACACAAGGGTATCAAGAACGAGGAAACTTACATCGAGAGATGACATTAAATGATGAAGTGTCATTGGAGAAAAGCATGACCCATTTAGATGAATACTTTTTTTGTGGACTACAAGCTTAGCTCACCCTTTTAGTACCTAGAAAGCTTAGTCGTAAATAGTAGGGCTTTTGGGTATCACACAGCTTCCATGAGACTATCCATGCAGAAAAACCAAGATACATAGACACTTTAAATTTTAATAAACAGTAATGGTTTAGTCAAACCAAGTGTGTTTATTACTACTACAAACCTTGTGTGCCATGTTTAAGTGTTTCTAATAAAGATGACACAAAGTTTTCTATGGCTCCCATGTAGCACATGGAGGAATGCTTTGGTGCACATGAAACATCAAGGATATACTACAATCAAGAAGGGAGATGAGTTCAAAAAACTATTAGAGTGCTACTTGTAGATTGTCCTCTGGCACATCAATGGTGCATAAATTGCAAATAAGAACTACTCCTAGATCGTCTCCAATAGAACAAAGTAGGAAGGTAAATCGGACTGAAAATTTATATCAAATAATAATAACTTAAATAAGAGACTATAATAATCATAATACAATTAAGTTTTCTAGATTAGGGCAAGTGTTTTCTCCCATATTTTAGAAAAGCAAGCCTCTATATTTATTGCATGGGGCTAGCGTTATTGAGGAACACCTAAAGATTTAAACATATTCACTTTAATTCTTCACAATAGTCAAGTGCAGATCCACTTAAAAAATGGAGCTCTGAAAGACATAAAACTTGGTATGGGATGACATCCAATAAAGTTTTCATTACATTGTGTCAAGACCATGGTAGGAATTTACAAGCAAATTTCACCTTGACACCAAAAAAGCTCTAAAGTGAAACATACCCACTCTAGAAAGAGAGCTAACTAAAAATTGAGCAGGGAGCACTTGAGCCATAGGTAGGATCAAACCAAGTTGATGACAACAAGCTTCTAGAAGCCCTAAAACATCAAAGGATCATGAGAAAAAACTACATTAGAGAGTTTGAGGCTTTAGAAAAAATTTGGTCAATGTCTTAAATATTTATCCATGTGGACAAATCTCAAACATTTTTTTAGTACCAAAGCCTTCCACAAGGTAGTACTTGAAAAAAACATCCAAGCCATGCTCTCAAAATTTTGGCTAAGACTTGACCATGTGGTCAAATCTCAAGCTCTTATTGAAAGTGGGAATTGAGAAATTCCCAAAATCACTAATATGGTGTTAGAAGCATGTTATTATAAATAATGTGGATACAAGTGTTTTGATAATAATGCAAAGGGAAAGGAGAGTTATTCATATTTATGGCCAAGTGTTAATGTGGATGACAACAAGCTTCTAGAAGCTCCTAAAACATCAAAGGACCATGAGAAGCATGATACTATAAATAATGTGTGGATACAAGTGGTATGAGAAAAATGTAAATGGAAATGAGAGTTTTTCATATTTTACGGTGCAATCCATCAAAGGATTATAGTGGATCGATCCACTAAAAGAGGAAAAATCCAGAATTGCTCTTATTACCGTGGATTAACGAATGGAAATGGAGAGAGAAAATTTTTGTGTTTGTAGTAATAGGCATGGCAATGGTTTGCCATCAATGAGCGCAATAATTCTTGTGGAAATATATCCATGAATATTACCACGCTTATTGCTGCACCTATTTTACAGATATTACCACTATATGCTTCTCAAAAATAAAGGTGTTGCCAAGTTTGGGCCACCCACTTTTGGGTGAGCCCAAATGAGCACCTTTATTTTTGACTTGCATAAAACATATGAAACATCAATCGCATTTTGAAAAGTGTACAGGAAAAAAATAAACAATAGACTTTGAAATTCCATGTTACACCTTAGCTTGACAATTTAAAGTACAAAAGACCAATAATTTAAAAACTTACAAATAATATCAAAATTTAAAATGAATTTTATATTCATGTGATCATGGAGTCTTTTGTGCCACGTCATTTGCACTTGTAAAGGAGGACTAAAAAATATATATATCCGTCCAAGCCCTCATCCACAGGTACATATGTTTGATCACCCTGACTCTACAATAACCATTGACCAAAACCAAACTAAATAGATTAATAACTCAAAGTAATTAATAAAATATTATTTGTCTACTCTTATCGCAAGAGATGTGATGGATCTCCAACAATCATTGCCAAGTATTGAACTTTGTGCGCCGCTCTCGATACTTTCCCATCTCTCTAGTTAGGCGACTCAAAGTGATATTCTCCTAAACTAACAAACAATAACAAAAGAAATTCATAAACTAAAACATTTTTCGACCCAATTTAGGGTCCAATTTTTAAAAACTTACATATTTGTCCTTCCAAGTTTCTTTTTCTTCCAAATCATAGTGTGTGGGAGTTTGTCTTGCCCAAGCATTCCACATTTGAGCGTAGGATGAGCCCATTGCAGCTTGTTCGCCCTTTTTCCGCATTGCCCACTCTCACTCCACATCTGCCATATTGTTGCCGCCACGATGGTTCCTATTTGGATTTGCAACTTGGTTGGAAAATGTACACCATACACTTGATTGCTTGTTTTGTTTTTTAAATGATATAGCCCTCTAGCTACTATGCTGCCCGAGGTGTTCACCTTACATAGTATGTAACCTATCACGTGAGTTCAACAGAAGGGTATTTAAATCCCTTAAAACTTATAGAAATAAGGTTAAAAGGTGTATTAAGCAAGGATGTCCCCTGGCCCCCTTGCTTTTTTCCATCGGCTCGCATCCTCTCATTACGATGCTCGAAGCTAGTGCTGCGTGGGGAGAGATTCAAGGTCTGGCATTATCGGGCAATGACTAGCTACTGGCTAAAATGTTCGCAGATGATTTTCTCCTATTCTTGAAGGCGTGCCCTCAAGTTTTCAGGAGAGCTCTGGAGATTGTGCAAACATTTGCCATAGCCTCGTGATCCAAGTGCAACATAGAGAAGTCAAGACTTATCTACCTGTCGGAGAACAACTTTTTTGACCCTGCAGTCTAGGCATGAGGGATTATCTCAAAAGGGAGTGTATTCAGACACTTGGGAGCCCCTGTAGTAGGGGTGTACGTAACCCACAGGCAAATATTTCAATGGGTCCTTGAAAAAATAAGCTAAAAAATGAGAAGATGGGAATTTGTTCTCCTCCCCTTCCAAAGCCGAATTAGAGTGATTAATGCTTTGATGATCCCGTATATTGCTTTCCTCAATCCTGTGCTCAAGATGGCTAAGTGTAACTGGAAAGAATTCTTAAAACCAATGATAATATTTCTTTGGAAGAACAACACAAAAACCTCCTGGCCATGGCAGTGGGCTTGATGGGAAGTAGTTGCTCGCCCGGTAGACCAAGGAGGGCTCGGCATCCTTAACCCTGTATCCCATGTTAGGCCCTTTGTGCCAAATTTATGGTCTCATTGGCTAAATAGGACCAAGCTTGGGCTATCATGACCAAGGAAATGCTTGATGCAGTCAAACTGGGATCGAAAGGGGGGAAGTGGAAGGGGGTTGTGATGCATGACAAACTTCTCGCCCCGAAGTGGTCTTATCCTAGATCTGGTGGACTCTCAGGGAACTGATGAGGAAGTGAAACCAGATACTTTAAGAACTCCATTTTGCACTGGTCCCCTTGGCTCTCTAAAATATATTGGCCGCCACAAAGCCCCTATTGGATAGAGATGGCCAGGAATGTGAATAATAAGGGGTTCATTTGACTAAAGCAAATTTGGGATGGCAACAGTAAGTGCTGGAAAACTACTAACTCTTTAGCCATCCAATTTCAATTGAATGCCTTTGAGATCTTACTAGTCTACAGGGTGATGAAAGAGCTTGATAAGGTGGTGATGCCAATTTGTGAGTCCAACTTTGAATGGGACGCTTGGAGATGGCCCGGGAGTATCCTATTTTGGAAATCACATTCTAAAGGCATTTACCATGCATTAATGCACGAGGCTAATTGGTGTAGCACCCTCAACAAATTACAAAAGAGGCATTGGATGGAAAAACAATGGGAGGGAGTCATGGCGAACATCAAGAAGCCAAGGTGGCCTCATTATATGAAGATATTTATGTGGAAAGTGATGTGGGGTGCTCTGTCGACGGGCGTAAAGATACAAGAAAGAGGAATCGGGCCCGATCGTTGCTTGGGGTGCAGAATAGTTAGTGAAGACCTAGCCCACCTTTTCATGGGATGCCAGGCAACCCGTGGCATGGCTGGGAAAATATGCAAGTGGATTCAAAGGACATAGAAAATTAAGTTCTTGAAGACTCATCTGTTCTTTGGTAGTAGCAGGTTGGGAAGTCCTGCTCTTCTTCATTGCACCTCAAATAATCATGTACTACTTCTTTCACCATATTTAGCAAGCAAGGAACTGCCGCATGTTTGAGGGGGACCTGGCAATGCCAAGATTTTATGAAATCATACAAGAGAGCAGAGTGACGATCCACATGATTGGAGGCAAACAAGCCTCAGAGGACTGGTCTAGAACAATACATGTCATGATGGTATCTTGTAATAAGTAAAGCCTAGGAGTAGTTGTGGTTTCTCTGTCAAGTAGAAAACTTGTAATCCTTTGACCCTCAAGGCTTGGTTTGATCTCAATGTTGGTGTATATTTCTGATGTTCTTAATACTATCCACTCACAACTATGAGTTTTGAAAAAAAAACTTACACTAAATAAATTTACATAAGGATATGTTTTTTACAAATCTCGAAAAAAATTTACAGAATTTAAAAGGAAAGGGTTCATTATATTTCCTAGAAAATTCACAGAATAGGGATTTTAGAAAAAGAACCTGAACGCACGTGATATAGTGGTCTTAAATATAGTGCACCCCTCGGGCTATTGTGTTAAAAAACGCTCATTGGGGGCATTTGGAAATCAAGCAGGCAACACTTCCTTGATGTAGCATGCTTGATCGGGGTTGTTGGTTTCTAAATTTTACAAAACAATTCTTTTACATCGAGTGTATAACAATCTAAAGATGGCATCAAAATGCCTTGCCTTGTGCTGTACCAAAGTCGACTTCGCCCGTCATACTTTACTTTGTTGTAGCACCCATGCATGTCTGACACGGGTGCGTCAATGTCCTCATCTGCTATGTCTAGAGTGGCCTATAGGGTACTATGTCCCCCCTCCACCACCAAGACAAGCAAAGCCACATGATCCTCCACTGCTCTGCCTCTCACAATGCTCGCTGTCCTGAGACAAATATCGGTGCATGCTGCAAGAAGAAGTTTGTTGACCACCTATGGACTATCAATGATGCAGAGTCAGGTGAAGAAATATTTGAATGGAATGGTGTGGGGACCTGAAATGGAAGAGGAGTGGGACCTTGCAATGGGAGGGGAGTGGGACCATGCGATGGGAGGGGAGTTGGTCGGTAAGAAAGAACCATACAAGAAGGTGCTTTCAATGCAATGCTCTACATGTACAGAGTTCCTCCTTGGCTCCCCCATGGCATGGTCTGCTAAAAAAGACCAAAGGTTGCAAGAGTTTTGTGGTGTAGCAACCAAACAATCCCTCTATCGAACAGAGGTGAACTGGAGGACTGGATCTACCGCTGGTGGAGGAACCTGGGTAGATGGGCTGGCACCTCTGATGGTGTAAGATGGTTGTACTAAGTAGGGGCCAGTAGTGCCAATAGTATAGTGGCACCTCTTTAGATATTATCCCAACTCAACCATGTAAAACCAAGGGTACGTTGTGATAATCCATACATGAGTCGACCATAGACTACAATGCCACAATAAAAAAGAAACTATACCCAAGATGAAACGTTCAACCATCAAGTGCTATGCTCCCTTGCTTAGTGTCTACATACATGCACATACATATATATACACATGCATCCATATCTACACACAGATACGGGCATATACACACACACATATTCATGCATACACACACATATATTCTCCCCCTCTTTCTCTACTCTATCTCTCCCTCTACTCTATCTCTCTCTTTCTACTGCTCCTCTTTCTCTCTACTCTCCCTCTCTTTCTCTCTATTCTCCCTCCCCCTCTCTCTCAGCATCTACCCTATCTATCTCTCCCCCTATCTCTCTACTCTCTACTCTCTCCTCTCTCTCTCTCTCTCTCTCTCTCTCTCTCTCTCTCTCTCTCTCTCTCTCTAATGGAAATGGCCTATGAACTTTGAGAATAGCGGAGGAGAGCCAGGGTTAGCATTTTTTTGAGACTACTTTGAGAATATAGAGGGCGAACTTAATTAGCGGTAGCAACATAGCCATTATACTTTATTAACTTGGCATGAACAATAATTTTGCAAGAGAGAGAATTAGAGAACATGACAACAATTGAGGGCTAGATTTATGTGGAGCCGGTCCCCCCTCCAATAGGCTTTTGTATTATAGATTCTCCCATAAAGAGATACTTGGTAAAATACAATATTTGTGCTCCTTGTGACCTAGGTGATGCTATGAAGATGGAAAGCTTCATGCATCATGAGCATAGCATAACATTTGTGTTCCTTGTGATCTAGGTGATGCTATGAAGATGGAAAGCTTCATGCATCATGAGCATAACATAAAATTTGTAAAAGCATTAACCATCCCTGGCCTCAATCCCAATTCCTCAAACACCTTTGAATGTGGATAAACCTAGCGGGTAATGAGGGTAGGGAAGAGGAAGAACATGCAACATACGAGAAAGAGATAGTTCCTCACTAATCATCACTCTTCTTGCATAGCATAGAATATTAGAATAATAATGATGATGAAGAAGATGACAAGCTTAAGCATTGAAGCATGGGTCTTGGTTGGATTTTATTCCATAGCCAAGAGTGTTGGTGTAGGCTCTCAACTTCTCAACAAACTTGGAGAAGGAGATGGAGCTCTTGTACTTTGCATTTCACACAATGAGAGAGAGAGAGAGAGAGAGAGAGAGAGAGAGAGAGAGAGAGAGAGAGAGAGAGAGAGAGAGACTTACAAGCAAGACCCTAGCCTCCTTGGTTGACCCTTGATTGTATCTCAGGGTTCAATTTGATTGGACCCCTAAAATCTTATCCAATCACATGCATACTGCATATCAAGCAACCATGCTAGCCTTAGGAAAAGTGTCCACCTTTCCCCTTTGAGAGAAAGGACTTTATAAATGCATAAAATATTAATTTAATAAGCTAAATTATCATTGGATCCCTTGAGATGCCAATAAACAAGCTTTAGGATCCCTATGAGGGAAACATGGAGAGGAGCTTGACATGTGTCCTTGTTGCTTCTTTAGAAAAGGCTTGCCTTGTATGAGGGTGTGTGTGTTCTCTCTCATGCCCCTACAATTAGGGCTCCCCCCCATCATGAGTAGGGATTTAGGTTGACTCTTGGAACACCTTTAAGCCCCTCAAGCACCTTAGTCATGGTGCACCTCAAGCACCTTAGTCAGGAAGAATGACAAGCACCTTAGCCAGCAAGCACGACAAGCACCTCAAGCACCTTAGTCAGCAAGCACACAAGCACCTCAAGCTTGGGTTGGGTTCTACCTCAAGAACAACCCTAGATTGCCTAAGGTCTAAGGACTTTTAACACTAGCCTTTGGAGGTCTTTAATGAATCTAACCTTAAGGTATTAACGCTCCATTAAATAGCATTGATCTTTAATATACCATCTCTCATTTGGACCCTTTTAACTTTGGTCTTGTATTGACCCTTGTTAACCCTTGTTCCTGTTTATTCCAACATTAAATGATCATTTTAGTATGAGAAAATCATTCGAGTTGGCTAGATATTAGATTTTATGACATTACCTCTTTCTTGAAATCATAGTCGTTGTCAACTATGAGGTAGAAGAGATAAAGCCTTAGAACACTCCAATGAATTTTCGGTAGGGTCTAAAGATTTTCTCCATCAAAAAATTGAACATGGTTTGAGAATTTGTCAAACCAAAAGTCATGACAAGCTATTCATGAAGACCAAACATTGTACGGAACGTGGTCTTTAGGATATTTTCATTCACTATCCTTATTTGATGATAGCCTCTTTTAAGGTCAATCCTACAAAAGTAGTTGAACCTTATAGATTATCAAACAGATCTTCTACTTGTGGTAAGGGAAATCTATTCTTGATGGTGATACGGTTTAGTCCTCGATAGTCCACACACATGCGGTATGTACCATCTTTGTTTTGCACTAAAAGGACTAGAGAACAAAAGGGAGAGGAGCTAGGTGTCACATCCCTTTCTCTACCAATTCTTGTACTTGCCTCATGATCTCCTCTTGTTGAGCTTGGGAAACTCAATAAGGAGGCTTGTTAGGTGGTGAGCTTCTTGGTAGGAGCTCAATTCGATGGTCATCATCCCCTCATTTTGAGGTAAGTCCATAGGGATATCGCCGATAAAAACATCTTGGAATCCATTTAGAAAATTAGACAAGTCTAATTCTTCTTGATTCCTACCACTTTCTTTTGTTAAATCATTAGTATCATCTGTAAACAAAAATCATGGACGAGACAATTGAGATTTTCATTGACTTATCAAAAGCAGGTGAACTTACAAGTGGTATAGTACGACCAAACTTATTAGCATCTATATACATGCTCTTTTTTGTATAGATGACATTAGACTCTCCTTTCAAGAAACTTCATGTTGGTAGCCATGCGGTTGATGAACCATGGTGCCCCTAGGATAACATCGTCATGGTGGAGAGGAGAGATAAAAAATTATTCTTTGTTGACGTAGCTTTAGACATGAAGCCTCAACTTCCCAATCAAGGGAGTTGTAATGTACCCAACATTTATCCATATAAGTCTTTTTATTTATTTCGCAAAGAAATTGAGATGCTCAATTTTGTGAGTCATCATGAGTTTATCAGAGAAATCAGTTTGAAATCGGATTCATAATATATTTATTTATGTTCTTTATTTATGTGGGACAATAGGTTTATGTGGGAACCTAAGCTATGTGTGAAGAAAAAGCTTAGAGATAGTATTTTAGGAAAGAAAGAGAGGTGAGTCAAAATTAGGATACTTCTTTCTTTCTCTCTCTCAATATAGAATGGGAACTTGTAAGTATAGAGATTTTTAAAAATCGCGCATAAGATTCACGAACGTAAAAAAAATTTATTATTATTATTTTTTATTGAGCCGCGATGACGCGCGAGCTTTTTCTTCTCCTATTCTTGAAACCTCTCAGAATTCTTAGCACCCACCTAGGGCCTATATAAAGGACCCTTCTCCTCTCACTTTGAACACACATCTACAGAAGCGGAATCTCTCTTGCAACGACACCCTGGAGGAAGCCTCTCTCCCTAAACCTCTCACCTTCAAGCCATCTCCATCTCCAATCGTTGACGTGCCATCTCTCGGTTTGTGAACACACTCTCTCTCTCTCTCCAACAACGCGCTTTTCTTTTCTCTATTTTGAAGCTATGGTTCGGAAGCGTGTAACGCGAAGTTCTAAGGACGTCCATGCCGTTGCACCACCAAGGAAGGTGGGAAGAAAGGTGTCTACTCTGAACGTATCTCATACGGAAGCAGCAACCGAAGAAGAAGTCGAAGCCGTCCAACCTACAACACAGGAGTTAGCCGCACGCGCTCCAAATCCGGTAAGACAAGTTATAATTTTGCATTGCTATTCATGTTTGACCTAGGAAGCTAAGCATAGGGAACCCCTTAAACTGTCCAAGAAACGTGATTTATCACAAGAAACAAGCATATGTTTTCATACATTAATGAAAGGATTGTTTGATAAATTATCATTGTTTGTTGAATTTTTATTGCTTAACAAATTGTTATTGTTTGATAAGTGGATTATGATCAATAAGAAGAATTGGTTGATCATGTTTGAATAATCATTTAAAGAGAATAATTGTTAAAAGAATGTCATTTATTCCTCGCACGTAGCGAGATGATTCCGAAGTTAGCAGAGATTAAACTGAGGTTATTGGCTCTCTTTTGTTCTTCGTGGCGGTTAGAAGGATGCCTCGTGGGTAGCGGGATGCCTGGTGGTTAGCAAGATGCCTCACGGTTAGCGGGATGCCTTGCGGGTAGCGGGATGCCTAGCGATTAGCAAGATGCCTTGAGGGTAGCGGGATGCCTCGCGGTTAGGTTAGCAAGATGCCTCGCGGGTAGCGGGATGCCTCGCGGGGTTAGCGATATGGGAAGGTTGTGCACTTCGCGGCTAGTGAATAAATCCTTTGCAAAGGCTCTGTTGGTTAGATAGAGAAAGTCGGCGGGTAGCGGCAAGCTCATGAGAAATTGGTAAAGTTATTTTTGTTGAATAATATGGCTGTCTTCATTAGGCCTTGTTTGAATTGTTTTGGTATTGTTTGAAGGGCTGTATAAAAGAACCTGTGTTGGAATTAATTAAGGAACACTGTTTGTATATGTAAAATAGTGTGATAAAAAGTGTGAGTGTGGGGTGGAAAGTGGGGGCTGGCTCAGGTTGCTAGTCAAGGATGGGTGGTCTCGATTAGTTGAGAAACTCTCCACTCCCTCTTATTAAGAGAAGTGAAATTAGAGACTTATTATGTCAAGAGTCGAAATGGCCCAAATCTACGTGACACAAAAATTACTATCTAGTTTAGACTAAGTCTCATATCATATTTATGGTTTATGGATGGCGGCCGTGCCTCTTAAACGTGGGGAAAAAGGCGTTGTTTATGGATTCTAAATATGTCAATGGGATTTCATCTTTATGCTAGGAAATAGTTTCATTAGAATCTTAGATTATTGACCTGGCTTGTGGCGTATGACCCTTATAACCACGTAAATGTTCGATAGAGGACTTTCTCTCTTTTGTTGCTCGTATCTCTACTTTGTGGAAACAGAGTAGGCGTCGTCAATGGAAAAGGAGAATAAAGGAAGGCCATCTATCAAAGTCGCCCCAATGTTCTCGGGGTTGGGGACCTCACAGGAGTAATGGAGGCTTGCTATCCCTTGAAAGATCCATCGATAGTTATAATATCTCCCATCTCAAAATCTTGAATGCCCAACTTAGTGGCCAACTCCGCTGATATGAATTTTTGAGTAGATCCAGGGTAAAACAAAATGAAGGCATCATGCTCCCTTACCTTTTCCCAAGAATAGGAGAGAGGTGCTTTTGGGACAAGAATAATAGCCATGTCCTTGCTCCACACACGCAAAGCATTTGGGGTCCTTACAAAAATCTTTTAGCCCTTCAGAAGAGAGTTTATTTTTACCTTTTTAAATTCCCTTCTTCTTGGACCAATTGTTGTTGTTGTTGTTGTTGCTGTTGTTGGAATTGCCTTGGGAAGAGTTTTGGGCATTGTTCTTCCCCTTTGCTTCATTTTTATCTTTGTTTTCCATGGGCTTAGCATTACTGTTAGCCCCTTGTTGGAAATTGATGCGCAAAGAAACCAGAGTGTAATGGATTACTTTGGTGATAGAACCAGGCCGTTCGGAGTTGACATACTCGGCCATTTCTTCAAATAGTATTGTTGTTTTTTCTCGAGATGAAGTCTATCTTTTGAAAGATAGTAGCCTTGGGATGTAAATCCAAAAAACTGTCCACATATTTGTGGATGAACTCGTTGGAGAGTAGCTTCAAACTCTGCCATTCAATAAGCAATTTTTTCTTTGCATCGCTTGTCGGTAATTGCTTCATGATGGAAACTCGTAGAGATTTCCATGTCTTTGGGGCTTCCTCGTTGCCACAAAGGCTAGCCCACCATTGACAAGCAGATTTTTGGAAGTACATAGCTACATGACGTAGCTTGGAGGACTCTGCGAAGCCCTTGTCTCCAAAAGTCGTGACTCGCACGTCGAACTGTTGGATGAAGACCAATACTTTGTCAGTAGCAGCAAAGGTGCCGTCATAGGTAAGAAAAGAGATATTCTTTCCTCCCTCTTTGAATTTCTTTAGCTTTTGCAACCTTCTCCATGCAGGGTAGGATTTGCGATGTTCTCTCCTCTTGTATTCTCTAGGAGAATAGCTGTTGATTTTGTTCAAAGAGGAGGAAGGTGAAGAACAAGGAGAAGAGGGTGACCCCTTTCTTGCCTTTTTTCTTCCTTTGTTTCCTCTATTCCCTTTTGGAGTGACGAGGAGAAGGACCATGGGTTGACCATTTCCTCTTGGGAGGAGTTGGCAACTGTTCAGTCTGTCGTCTTTGGGAGACACATCTTCAAAGGAACTTAATGATTTTCTTCTTTCTTGTTCTTTGGATTCCTCCTCTCCTATGGGAGTCTCATCACAAGGCCTCCTAAGCTCTCTCTCCTCTTGGAGAGGAAGGGAAGTCCCATACGCACTAAGTTGTATAGTAACTTTGGCTTGCAAGGTAGGGTTGCCCATAGCTTGTTTTTGCAACCTAGTAACAAGATAATAAAGAAACATGGGGGCATCATCATTATCACCTTCATGTGCAAAATCAAAGTTGTCAATATTCATTCTACTCTCTTGGTAATTGTTAGTCATGCTAGTTAAACTTATGTATAAATTAATTTGTGCTTTGGTACCCTCAAAAACCTTAGTCACTACTCTTCTTTACCTTTAAAAATTAGTTCTCAAGAAGCCACACCCGTGGTTTAGAGACAACTAATTGCAAAGACTAGTGGAGAGGGTTCAACATTGCTAAGCTAATTATAGATAATAGATAATAGATATCTATCCCACTTACCCTATTGCAAAATGAACTGGTCCAACCTTTCATGGACAAGTTAAGGACCTCTCTTCTTAAGCAAGAAAAGAGAAACCAATAGCTCTGATACCAATGTAATGGAAATGGCCTATGAACTTTGATAATAGTGGAATTAAGAGAGTTAGAGTGGGCATTTTTATGAGACTACTTTGAAAACATAGAGGGTGAACTTAATTAGTGGTAGCAACATAACCATTATACTTTAATTAACTTGTCATGACTAATACTTTTTCAAGAGAGAGAATTTTTAATAAGAGAACACGAAAACAATTGAGGACCGGATTTATGTGGAGCACGTCCCCCCTCCAATAGGCTTTTCCATTATAGATTCTTCCATCAGGGTTACCCACTTGGTGATCTTTGGTCAAGCCCTGCCCTCTTTTGATTCTTCATCAGAACTCAAAGCATTCATCTTGGCCACCGTTAAGCCCACTAAGGGAGCTAATGACAACCGGGCACACAACCGGGCACGTGGTTGAGATCATACACACCCCAATCAAGGATGAGGGTGCCATGGCACACCTCAACGCTCTATAGCGTCTACCCTGGGATCTCGATGGAGCCAGGTGTTTCTCATGGACTCGTTTGCTAGTAGCCAATCCCCATGCCCCCCTCCTTCCTTCCCAACTCTTCTCACCCAAACCTCTGTAAAACGCATCCCCTGCACCAAATCTTCCTTTAACTTGACTTATGTAAAAAGAGCTAAATCCTTACTCTATGAAATTGCACGTATCTCGTGACCTACATGGACGCCTTTGTCTCACCCACCAAAACAAGAAATATGGCCTTTTTATGTTGATTCATTTTGTAAATCCCCTTTTGGATTTAAGGAATGTAGGAAGAGTTTTAAGATATGCTTGTTTGGTCTTGGAATCATAACCACTCCTCTCTAGGACGAGTGTGTGTTTACTTGGAGTTTTGATTCTCCCCTAGAAGTAACACTATGTAATGGAAAAGAGGTATTGATCCCCCAAAAATTTCTTTTACGTGTAATTGAAAATAATTCCACTTGGATGGGATGGAACATGTCATCACTGCCAAACTAGATGATTTATTAAATCAAGAATTAATACATTTATGACAAAATGGCCTTGGGCACATTCCTACAAAGACTCCTAACTTCCTTTTGGACTATCATGTGTTGCACAGGGTACTTATAGCACTCATAGAGAATGATTTCTTAATTTTACCACCAAACTTGAACACTTCTCTACTAACTTCCCTCTTCTTAGCCTATTGTGAGAACCATTTACCAACAAAGAGGGTGCATCAAACACACCCGATATTGGTCTCAGAGATAGGGGAAGTGCACAAAAACTTCTTTATTACACGCATAGACAAGGATCCCAATAGCATAGCCCTTGTATGTAAGATCCTTATATCTCAAGAGGCCAACAAGCGATTGGAAGGAGATGATTTCTCCCTTTGGTCACAAGACATGGCAGAAGTAACTCAGACCATTTCCCACCACCTCTAGACCCAACACTAACTTGCCTTACATCCATGTACAAGCAACATAAGAAAGCATTCCAATGGATCACATGTGGATCCATTGTTGCTACTCGGAAGCATACCTTCTTATGGATTGTTTACTCAAAACAAGCATACCAGCTCTCAAGACAAGATCTCATAAACTCAATCAAAAAGCACTTCTATGTCACAATATACTCATACAATCATGGTGGATAGTAGAGTAAGTTTATGATTACATCATTAACCTCCCCAAAAATGCAACACAACTCTACTCTCCTGATGTTAAGAGATGTTATGAAAGCATCCCACACAGAGGAGAGCATGGGCTTATCTTGCTAATAAGTAAACTCATTAGGTACATGCTTTCCATAACATAAGGAGAATTCATATCTTTTAGGTGATCACCTTCTAGATGTGTTGAAGGCACATGGTCCACCTATAGATATAAAAGAGGACTTTCCTTCAATATTGGTGAGATTATTACTCTCAACACATGGCTAGTTTGCAATGTATTTATTCATTTCCAAGGAAAGGTTTACAAACAGACTAATGGCATCCCTTTGGGATTGGCGTGCTCTCCCCTCTAGTGCAACCTGTACCTTCATGCCTTGGAATACAATTACATCAACAACACATTAACTCAACCAAACCCGAAGAATGTGCTTGCCAAACTTGGCACTCCATATAGATACTTTGATGACATTTGTTTGGTTGACTCAAGTGATCCATCATACTTCATTGTGCAACATAGGATTTATCCACCTTGCATAAAAATTGAAGCCTCAACAGGCACAAGCACCAAATTTCTCGATCTCTCCCTTGACATTGCAATGGTACACTTTTCAAAAGATTGGCACAAAAGGATTATTTAGATAATTGCTTGCCTTTCTGATACTTGCAAAGACTGAGCAATTGACCATCTGGATGGGCACACAAGGTCATCATCTCACAAATCAAGCCCATCCTTTTTTGTAGTTCCCTACCCACAGATGCAGCCTTAGATATCAAGATTCTTGTTAATACTTTTGGCCCTAATGGGTTTAAAAGAGTGAAACTTTCGAGACACATGAGGAACTGTTTTAAGAGTTTTTCAGCTATACCATCTTTGTGCTACCCAATACAAGTATTGGACCTGGTAAAAATTGGAGGGAACTACGACCCCATTGGGGGCCTAGTGGCCCCGATTGGGAGATATACCACTCGAGCCTAGTGTGGGTGGAGGAGGGCTGCTCTCTTACCCTCCTTTTTTTAAAGCTAAGCATATAGATCATGGATAGGGGCCATACCTCATGGACCCCTCCCTAAAAAATTGAAAAGAAACCACCCAAGAAGAACCGTTGGTACAGCCAAATGCTATCGATGGTAGAAATGGGCCCAAGCGGGGCTATGTGGTTGAGCAGATGCGGGCCTAGGTGATAGTGTAGCTGTGAAGTGCGGCTGCAACCAAGGGCACGTGAAAGTGTATGCTTGATGCGGCTTTTTAGGCCGACGTTATGCTGCAATGGCCAAATAGGGATATGGACCTATATACCCAAAGTGGTGGTTTAGTGTGCCAAAATGTAGTGCTCAGTGTGCTTTTCGAGCAGGTCCAGCCGGCTCGTCAAACAAAGCCCGTATGTGAAAGATATGGCAGTTTGAAATGGGGTGCACTGCAGATCCTCGCCGGATTGGGCTGGTGCATGTGATTGGTCAAAGCTGATGCGAGCTGATATACTCGAAGTGCTCGAGTTGTGATGCATGCCGGTCTTTTCGGATTGGCGATCGGAGCTACAGATAGCAAGTTATGGTCAGTTGAAGATTTTTCGGGGCCGGGTCTGAGCCCACTTGACCGCATTGGAGGGTGTGCCATTTGGCAGTTTTGCGGCCTCGCCAAGGTTCTCGGTGGTAGTGTGCACTATGTGGAGTCATCACAAATCGACGGGGTGTCAAACGGACACTCGGGCAGCCAGGTGTGGCAGGACGAAGTCGGGAGGTAATATCAGTGGGAGGTTTGCAGATGCTTTTTGACTTTTCTTTGCTGCCTCAAATGATGGCATTGAAAATCCCAAAATGGGGCCGGAGGCAGGGGGTTTGAAAGTGGACGAGGTGGACTGATGGTTGGTCTCCAAGGCCTGTGCATAGGCCAATTCGGCAAGGCAAAGTAGAGTACTCAATGCAAGTGAAAATGAGGTTTTTTTTTAGTTTAAATGGTGAGTTTGGTGAAGGCTTGAAGGCTGCTTAACCAGTGACCGCCACGTGGCGGGTAGAAACCCCACATGCACAGAAAAAATGCATGGGGCCGCAGTATTTGAGCTGGGCCGTGAGACCCCCTTAATATCACAAAGGTAGAGAGGGGCTCCTTGGGAGCTCGTGGCCATGGCATCCGCGCATGGCGCTGCTGTGGTGGCTCTGCAGGCGGTGGGTGGCAGTTTGCGACGGTTTTGGGCGGCTCGCACGCGTGAGGAAGGTGATGACGTGGTACCCCGCTCATCAGGGGGCCGTTTCCCACGGACAAATTTGGTCCAAAACATTTTTTAGGACAATGTGGGCCCTTAGGGGCAACGATGGCGCCGTCGTTGCTCCCTAGAGGGTGCTTGTGTGTAGAGTGAAGTATGAATCCTCGGGATAAGCACCAAGCTAGTTAAAGTCAAGCTGAGCCTCTCAAGGGGAGTGCCACATGTCGGCCTACCATGAAAAATGGCTAAAAACTCAAAAAACGAGCCCAATAAGGGGCAAAACGTTTTGTAACAGGGGGCTTTTGGTTTTTTTTGGCCTGTGCGCTCAAGAGGAGCAGGCAAGAGTGTGAGAGAGAGCTCGTTTGAGCTGTGTAAGGGTTTTTTGGAGCTATCAATGGGCAAACCTCTTCGTCTTTGGCATCGTGTCTCTCCCCCCTTCCCCTTTTCTCTTCTCCGTCTTGTCTGGTGTTGGTCGCGGTGCGGTCGGAGCGCGTGTGCGTCCGGACCGCTAGCCTTTTGCCTAGAGAGAGAGAGAGAGAGTGTGTGTGTGTGTGTGTGCAGAGGGAGGTAGAGCAAAGTGCGGCGAAGTGGGAAAGCTCATTCGTGGTTTTGGAAAGCGCGTGTGCGCTTGGTACGTATGCCGGTGGAGCCGGATTGTATGCAGGTCGTGTTTGTGAAGGTGTTTTCGAGACGATTGGGGTGTTGTGTTGACCCTGGGCTATAGAGAGGCACTTCTGGTCATGCCGGGTGTCGTCCCCCATTCCCCCTCTCCATCTTCTGGTGCCCCCACTGAGGAGCGTGCTGATAGCTTCCTGGTGATGTGATTTGAAGTAAAGATGTGGCAAAGCAGTGGCCAGATCTTTAGCAGAAGCGAGGATGCGGATGACTGGCTGGCAGATTATGAGTTATTCCTACTGTCATTGCAGATAACATGTGATGATGACAAGGTGCGTACGTTGCCCTTGGTGCTATGAGGAAAAGCGAAGCTATGGTTTGATGGTCTGCGAGCGCCAGACAAACAAGTTTGGCAGAGTTTTAAAGAGCAATTTCTGCTGCAATTTCATAAGGTGTTATCGATTGATGAAATAGAAGCGCAGATCAAAGACCTGCGGCAAGATGTGAGTGCTAATTTTGAGGTTTTTGTGGCCGAGTTCGAAGCTCGTTGGAAGCAATTGGTGGCTATCACCAATGTGGTCAATGGGGATTGCTTCAAATTGGAAAAGTTTTTGGCTTGTTTGCATCCTGTCGTTCGAGAAAAGGTTGATGATGAAGAGCCGAAGTGCTATGGCGAAGCGGTCCAGGTTGCCAGGTTAAAGAGCCGCAAGGTGAGAAGAAAAGTGGAGCTTGGCTTGCTTAAGCTGGTAGATTGTGCACCGATTGTGGCAGCAGCAGGGTGTTCTTTGGATAGGTTGAGGATGGTGCCAAGGATGCGAAGTGTGGAGCCTGTGGAGGTAAGGCCAATGGTCGATTTTTCTTGTGTGGAAGTGCCTGTTTGCAGGGTGCCAGTGCCTGTGGTGGATGCATTTGCCAACGAGGGTGAGCCATGTGTTGAGGAGAGCCTGTGTGTGGAAAATATGGCAAATACCAAGTGCCAAGTGCAGCTTGAGGAGATGGTAGAGCCTGTTCTTGTGGAGGGTTTGCTTGAGAAAGTGGCAGATTGTGGCCGAGATGCCAAGAGTTTGGATTTTGATAGGGAGAGTGTGCAGGGCCAAGCTGGCAGTAGCCAAACTTTTTTGAAGCCACTAAAGGATAAGGATACAGCTACCAAGTCGGCCTATGGCAGTGGTGATGAGAGTTCGAGCTCAAGTTTGTGGGGTACAAGTAGAGAGGACGAGTCCGCGTCCTATGGAGAGGAGACAGACTCCAGTAAGCTTGAGATGGTGCAGATAAAGCTGCCATGCTATGTGCATGAAGAGGTGATGGTTGCCACTATGGCTGCGGAGCAGGTGGAAGTGCCCAAGCTTGGGGATGATGGTATGCAGATAAAGGTCTTGTGTGGCACCATGCTAATGGTGATGTTGGTTAAAGTGGCCGTGCAGTGGGCTTTGATAGTGAAGCAGGTTCGGAGCTTGGTGCACAAAGAGGAAGCTGCCATGGTTGTGGAAAGTGAGTAGGTTATAGAGGATGGTCTGCAGGAGGCATTGGTTGAGCCATGTGGCTCTCTTTGCATGGATAATCCTGAGGAGCCAATGGTCGAGGCCGCCACAGGTTTGGAGTGCAATGAGATGGTGCCGGTAGAGAGGCCTTTGGGTGATGAGCAGGTGCATTTGTCCATGGATGAGGAAGAGCAGACTGTGGATGCGGTGAAGCCATCAATGGAGGTGTGCACTTGGATGTTGAAGGCCATGCTTGTGAGTACAGCAGTGTAGTGGGCATGCAGCCAGTTACAGGAGTCCGTGGAGGAGTCCTCCACTTTACATGGTTGGGTGGGAGGGTCAGGTTTGTTCGTCGATGTTGGTTTGTCCAACGATTTTGGTTTGTCCATCAATGCTGGTATGTCCGTTGGTGTGGCTGTTAAGCCGAGTGGTGAGCACGGTGGTGCTCTTTTGGGTGCTTGGATGCCAGTGGCTGCATGGAGCAGTGAGGCTATGTTGTGTGCACTTTGGATGCACTATTGTGTTTGTGTTGGGGTGCAACACTACAGGGAATTTCTACTTGTGGATGGACAAGACCAGTGCCAAGTGTTTGACCCTGGTGGATGATAGTGGATAAAGCAGGGGGTTGGGCAACCTGCCTAAAGGAAGGCCAGCAGGCAGGAGCTACGTATATATTGTACATAGAGGTTGACCCTGGTGGATGATAGTGGATAAAGCAGGGGGTTGGGCAACCTGCCTAAAGGAAGGCCAGCAGCAGCAGGAGCTATGTATATATTGTACATAGAGGTTGTGGTGTGTTTTTTGGTTTGCTCAGTGTTTGCCTGGCTATGCCGTTGTGGTGTGCAGAAAGTATGCTTTTGGTTGAGCATAAATGCTCAACGAGGGAGTGGGCAATGATGGTACAGCCAAATGCTATCGATGGTAGAAATGGGCCCAAGCGGGGCTATGTGGTCAAGCAGATGCGGGCCCAGGTGATAGTGTAGCTGTGAAGTGTGGCTGCAGCCAAGGGCAGGTGAAAGTGTATGATTGATGCGGCTTTTGAGGCCAACGTTATGTTGCAGATGGCCAAACAGCGATATGGCCCTATATACCCAAAGTGGTGGTTTAGTGTGCCAAAATGTAGTGCTCGATGTGATTTTCGAGCAGGTCCAGATAGCTCATCAAACAAAGCCCGTATGTGAAAGATATGGCAGTTTGAAATGGGGTTCATTGTAGATCCTCGCCGGATTGCGCCGGTGCATGTGATTGGTCAAAGCTGATGCGAGTTGATATACTCGAAGTGCTCGAGTTGTGATGCATGCTGATATTTTCGGATTCGCGATCGGAGCTACGGATAGCAAGTTATGGTCAGTTGAATATTTTTTGGGGGCCAGGTCTGAGCCCACTTGACCGCATTAGAAGGTGTGCACTATGGTAGTGTGCACTATGTGGAGTCATCACAAATCGACGGCGTGTCAAACGGACACTCGGGCAGCCAGGTGTGGCAGGACGAAGTCGGGAGGTAATATTAGTGGGAGGTTTGCAGATGCTTTTTGACTTTTCTTTGCTGCCTTGAATGATGGCATCGAAGATCCCAAAATGGGGCCGGAGGCAGGGGGTTTGAAAGTGGACGAGGTGGACTAGTGGTTGGGCTCCAAGGATTGTGCATAAGCCAATTGGGCAAGGCAAAGTAGAGTACTCAATGCAAGTGAAAATGAGGTTTTTTTAAAGTTTAAATGGTGAGTTTGGTGAAGGCTTGAAGGCTGCTTAACCAGTGACCTTCACGTGGCGGGTAGAAACCCCACATGCACAGAAAAAAGGCATGGGGCCGCAGTATTTGAGCTGGGCCGTGAGGCCCCCTTGGGAGCTCGTGGCCATGGCGTCCGCGCATGGCACTGTTGTGGTGGCTCTGCAGGCGGCGGGGGGCAATTTGAGGCGGTTTTGGGCGGCTCGCGCGCGCAAGGAAGGTGATGACATGGTACCCTGCCCATCGGGGGGCCGTTTCCCACGGACAAATTTGGTCCAAAACATTTTTGAGGACAATGTGGGCCCTTAGGGGCAACGACGGCGCCGTCGTTGCTCCCTAGAGGGTGCTTGTGTGTAGAGTGAAGTATGAATCCTCGGGATAAGCACCAAACTAGTCAAGGTCAAGCTGAGCCTCCCAAGGGGAGTGCCAGAGGGCTTTTGGTTTTTTTTGGTCTGTGCGCTCAAGAGGAGCAGGCAAGAGTGTGAGAGAGAGCTCGTTTGAGCTGTGTAAGGGGTTTTTGGAGCTATCAATGAGCAACCCTCTTCGTCTTTGGCATCGTGTCACTTCCCCCTTCCCCTTTTCTCTTCCCCGTCTCGCCTGGTGCTAGCCGCGGTGCCGTCGGAGTGCGTGTGCGTCCGGACCGCTGGCCTTTTGCCCAGAGAGAGTGTGTGTGTGTGTGTGTGCAGAGGGAGGTAGAGCAAAGTGCGGCGAAGTGCGAAAGCTCATTCGTGGTTTTGGAAAGCGCGTGTGCGCTTGGTAAGTATGCCGGTGGAGCCGGATTGTGTGCAAGGGTGTTGTGTTGACCCTGGGCTATAGAGAGGCACTTCTGGTCGTGTCGGATGTCGTCCCCCATTCCCCCTCTCCACCGTGCACCCTTGAAATCTTGGGCGTTTTTCCACTCTCATACTCCTCTCCTAAAGTAACTAACTAGCAAAAAGAGAGGTAAACTCAAGAGTCATGGGCCTAGCTATAAAAAAGAAAAAGGTCCCCTCACTTGGGACACATACTACACTCCAAGAATTTGAAACTACCACATATACAATCACCTACCTCTCCATGGAGTCTTCCTCACAGGTTTGAGCTTTTTCTTTTTTTCTAAATTAAGTGGACATCTATTATTCTATAGCATGTAAGAGACCTCTATGACACTTGTCTTCCACCATTGGGCTAACTTCTTTCTGTTTTATGGTGATGGTGATTGGTAAGAGTGGTTTCTTTTACTTAATGGTCTAACAAGTGGAGGCTAAGCCCCAAGATACTCTACACACTTCTATATCTCTCACTCCCATTTTTAACAATTTTGTAATTTGCAAAGCATTAATAAATACAAGCATGGTTGTGGGTATTCAAAAAACATGGGTCTTTTGTCACTTCTTATTATTGTTAATTTTTCAGAAAGTTTGAATGTCTTTGGGGCCAATTTGATAACCTTCTCTCTCTCCCTCTCTCTCTCTCTCTCTCTCTCTCTCTCTCTCTCTCTCTCTTTCCTGATAGGTTTTCTCAGTAGCATATGATCATGTGGCTAAAGATTATAGGAATTCAAAAGTTTTACACATTTTTACGAATCTTTGGAGATAGTCTTCTTGCGGGACTCATTTTGAGCATGTTTTCTCACTACTTGCATAAATTGTTGTACAATTTATGCTTGGTTGAGTTGTTTATCTCAAATCAGCAGGCTCACTTGGTTTACTGACGCTATTTATGCTTACAATTTATAGAGTTGTTTTATGCATATGCTAGCATTAGTTTGATGCAATCGATCTTGGTTTCCATGATTGTGTAGTGGTCAAGTGATCTCCCACTTTGTTGCCCTTTTGGCATGGTTTACGGTTCAAATTTTGCTTGATTTTCTTGGGACGAGGATGTAGTTCTCCATGTCACACCACATGGTCAGTGGTTCAACACATTCTTTAGTGGAATATTTGGTTGTGTGGAGACTGAACTTTTGCATTTTCTCCCTATAGATCCATGATTGCGTCCATTTTGAGGGCATTATTGACAAGTGATTGCCAGGATTTCCATTCCATAGTGGCCCGCTTATACCAGTCACAGAGTCCAATAGTGATACTGAGATAAGTGAGCCGATCTATTGGTTTCAAATGTTGATGATACAAGGTTGGGAAGAATCTTGGCAGTTCTGCGTCCTTGGCAGGTAAAGCATACAAGAGTACTGGAGAATCAGGTACAAAATCCAAAAAATCGAAAACAGTTTGGTTCTCTTGCTGCATCATCTTCCTAGTAATCCGAACCAATTGAAAGATTTTTTGGAGAGCAGTTGCCTCCTCTACTTTTGACATTTGGGTTCGAGGTCCTTTACTACTGGAAGGTTGATCTTCAATGATGGCATGCACCCTCTGATCCAAGACACCTTTGGGAATTTTCATTTGAAGCAATAGTTCATTTAATTGACTCCTGACCTCCTTCATACATCTGTATGTAGGTCTGTTTCCTAGCAGCAAATCTAGTTCAATAGCTATGGAGTAGCGATATGTAGTAGACTATCTCTGCCAATGTGAATTGACTATCATATCAACAGAAGTCAATGTCTATTCAGACACCCTTTCTAGTAGCTGAATACTGCTGAGATGAACAGGTAGTTGGCATAGCTCTTGATCATGAAAAGAAGCCGACTTCTAGTGCTAAATCATCTCCGTGGATCCTACATACAGTCTTTGGAAGCGTTCCAAATCAGATCTTAGAGTTTCATCCTCAAAATAATGTCTAGTAATATGATCTTGCTGATGCCTTAATCTCTTATTCAATGTGATGATTTGTAAAGAGTGTTGTGCATCAGGTTCAAAACATTCAATCACAGCTTTGGATTTTTTTGCTGTATGGAATATGTTGTGACTAGTGGGAGGTTCTCCAACATTGATCTTATTGTGCTTGTCACTGTCTTGCTGTTGTTGATCATCCGGCTGTTGGTTTTGTTGGTCCTAATTAGTACCTAGTTGCCTTTGTTAGGTCCACTGCCTCCATTTGCAACTGCATATCAGGATTGTCGTCCGACTTGTCATCCTCTTCCTCCTCATGCTCTTTTTCATACTCAGACTCCTCTTCAGTATCATCTTGCTTACTGATAGAATCCATAATGTCCTGCTTTACGAAGGTTGTATTATATTCGATGATCTTATCTTGTGGATCACTCTGAATAGTCTCAATGAGTGCCTTAAAATTATCCATATTCATTGCTACATTCCCTTGAGGATTCATGATATCAGCAAGGTTATTGTATAGATATCTCTCTGCAATGGAGTCCTTTAACACATTATGGGTGTTGATCAATTATTTGAACTCTACACGCTTCATTTGTAACATGGTTTGAAATTTGTCAGCATCTCTCAAGGCATCCTCCTTCTCTTCATTTAGTCGCCTATTTTTGGTTTCTAGCTTCAACATCTTTTTTTGCAGCTCCTTAATTTTCAAGTTGACTGATTCTCAGCAATAGCATGCCTAAGAGATTGATTCAACCATTTTCTACTGAAGTTCGTGAACCTGATGTTGGCTGCTTCCCAGTTCTTCTTTCAGCCTAGCCACTTCTTCACTGGAAGTTGATACATCCATCATCTGTCCTAGGGAATGCACAATAGTGCTCCATGATGCTTGGATGATCGTCGAGCAGCCATCAACTACTATAGCTGCATCAGATTCAACTAGCTCATAAATCATGATTAGAGTCACATATGATAATGCTACCAAATTTGGTTTTTGAAGTACCAATCTGCCATTGAGAGGGTTATTTTGCAATTGTTGCAGCCGATCCTTCTTGGCTACTGATAAATCCAGTTCACTAAAAAGAGTTTTGGTGATTGGGATGGAAAGTGTTGGGCCCTTTCCTTTGCCAGTATTAGCTGCCACATGTTCAATGCTTGCTTTTTGCTGGCTTGTTTCAGTGCTAACTACTATTTGAGTCTACTAATTGGGTATCACTGAAGTCTGATCTTTAGAAGTTTTTTCAATGGGCAAGGGTTGGACCTGACTCTCAACTTTCTTCAGTAGAGTAGTACTCTTTTCTAACAGTATCTTGAGTTTCTTTGAACTACTGGCCTCAGCCAGTGCAACCTTTCTTTTTTGTCCAATGATGACCAGTAGATTACCTTGGTCCTCTTCATATAAAGATAACTCCACATGGTCAATTAATGGAATAGGCGTAGGATGCCAAGTAAGATTTACCTGGGGAAAGGCCTTTGGATCAGTATCTCATTGCAAAAAATACTAGACATACCAAGCTTTGAGTACACTCTATGACTTCATCTTGGAAGTCTGTTGTAAAATGTTGTGAGATAAAATTAGAAAAAGATTGATTTTGGCTTTATCATCTAGCCTTTTTGCCAATAACATTACAAACAATCTCTCAGACACATATGTCGAATTGTTTTTCAAGCTAAGAGATTCTGCAAGAAATCTGTAGAGGGAACATCCAATGAGGCTACTAGAATCCCTTGCCTAGCAGCCTTCGTAGCAACCTCATATTCCTTAAGAGCATGACTGATTTGTTTTATATATGATGTGCTCTTTTCTCATTAGGTAATCTGAAGGCATAAGCAACAACTTCAAGTCATCGTTATTTTGATTCCGTTAACAGCGGCACTGCCTTCATCATCATCAAAAGAATCCAGGACATGTTTAATAATATCTGCATCAAAGTCAAACCTCGTAGTATGTACTAACACATGCAGACCCCATAATTTGAGCATCAATTTTTCATAAGTGATACCAGTGGAGAAGTGTCCTCTAGAATTCCCATCGTGTGCTTCAGAGATGACTTGTATCTTGCATTCCATTGGCACACACCTTCAAACAACACCATCTATGCCCAATATATATAGCAATCCTCCTATTATGGTGAACTTCAGACTCTTAATTATCAAATCCTTCTTTAGATTCCGAGTCCAAGTGTCTGGGAATCCTCCTTTTGAATGGAACTGATATACATCATACCATTCAGGATCTGCGTTCTCCTTAGCTGTCACCTGAAACATCTATGTATCTACCAGCTCATCCCTCAAGGATATTTTAGAGTAGCCCTCAGTACTTCTCGAGAGATAATCAACACTGCAGTGAGATTTACCAAGCTTGTGGAATATGTAGAACTTGAACTCCATCAAGAACATCATCCATCTGATTAATCTTCCTTGGATAATAACTTTTTTGATTAAAAAATAGTAGTGCCTGATGATCCACATAAAATTGAAATAATTTTCCAGATAAGTAATGCCAAAACTTGGTCACATTGAAAACCATACCCAGTGCTTCTCTCTTCGTGGTTGTATATCCATGTTCAGCTAGATTGAATCTTTGACTGAAAAAATAAACTGGATAATACATCCATCCATCTGGTTGAGCCATTATTGCCCCCATTGCCAGCCCCGAAACATCAACATGCACATGGAATATAACATTCCAGTATGGTTGTTAGAGTACTCGCTTACTGATAATGGAATTTTTAAGACATTGAAAGATTTCTTCACATTCATAAGTCTAGATAAACTTACTGGTTTTCTTGGTAAGTTCATATAGAGGTAATGCCTTTGTAGCAAACATGTGAACAAATATTTTGTAAAAATTGACATACCCCAAGAATGAACTCAATTCAAATAATGTGAGGGGTGCCTTGGCCTACTGGACACACTGGACTTTATCATTAGCCATCTCTATGCCATTTCTAGACACTATATGCCCCAGTAATTGTCCCTTCAAGACCAAAAAAATAGACTTGAATGGATTCAAGCAGATCCTCTTCTCCTGACATCGCTGAAAAACCATTTCCAAAAATAGTAGATGCTTCTCCTCAGTTGAGAATACAGTAAAGTCATCGATGAATATAGCTAGAAATCTGTGTAGAAATTCACTGAATATCTCCATCATGCAACGCTCGAATGTTGTTGAAGCATTGCAGAGACCAAATGGCATGACTAAATACATGAATGCACCCCATTCATTAATAAAAGTGGTTTTTTTCCTATCTTCAGGAGCAATCTTTAACTGGTTGTAACCACTGTAGCCATCCATAAAACTATACATATCATGGCCTGCAATCTCATCAAGAAGCATAACAGTGAAGGGTAATGGAAAGGGATCTTTGATAGTTTGAGCAATCAATTTTTGGTAGTCCACATAGACTCTGAGTTTCCCATTCTTCTTTGGTACAACCACTATAGGGAATAGCCAATCATTGCTCGCGACTTTTGTGATTAATCCGGCTTTCAGAAGGTTGTCAATTTCCTCTTTAACCTTCTTAGCATAGTTCGGATTCATTTTGTACCTCTATAGACGTACTCGTCTGGCATCGGGCTTTTGAGGTATTCTGTGCTAGAAAACCTCTAGATCTACACCTTTCAAATCAGTATTTTCCCATGCAAATACATCTTTGTATTTATGGAACATAAGCCTGGCTTTTTCCTTCATTTTTGGGTTCAGATGCTTATTCACCTTATTAATCGAGGGCTTTCGTTAGAACCCAAATTCCACTCTTCAATCTCTTGATCATCTGGAAGTAGCCAATTTGGGCCACCTCCCTTCCTTTTGGTTGACTCCGCAACATAATCCCATGACGGATCTGTTAGTTCTGAATTCTCATTCTCAACTCGAGTGACCTCTTCAGTGTGCCAGTACTGGTGTACTAGAATCTGAATATCCCTCTTTGGAGTCAGGTGGTTCCTCTGGCCGTCCAATCAATTGAAGTAGTCTCTCTCTAGGATTCAGTTCAAGAACTAATCTGGAAACTACTTTCTCTGTTTTTGAGCGTGAGCCTTGTCGAATAACACTGCATTCAAATCAATTTTAGCTAAGAAGAAATGTTCATGGATGCAAGCATCCGTTCAATCTTCCTAACCCCATATTTTTGGAAAAGTTCCTCAAGTCAGAGTGCTTTCTTCTAACTTCTGGTGTTATTTTTCCAGATCTTGATTCTCTTGCTGGTTCCATGAATAATTAAGGTTTGATTCGCATAATCATGAACAGTCTGCACCACCCGAAGCCATGGGCGTCCCAGTAGCATACCATATGCTCCTTGAACATCCAGTACCAAAAAATTGGTTTTGAATTTATCTTTTCCCACCCTAATCTGCATATTCTCGATCATACCAATTGCCTAAACAACTCTATGATCAGTCATTCTAACCTTAAAGGGTGTTGGATTTAAATGAGTGATACCAAGTCATTGTTGAAGATGTATTCCTAGAATATATTTACACTGGCCCCTCCATCCGTATAACACCAGATAGCGGCTCCCATTGTTTCTTGACCTTGTAATCCACCTGGACTACTAACACCTCATCATCTTTGACAGTCAACAAATCAACTACTCTGGCATCTGATTAAGCTTTTCCTTTGTTGTTTGATAAACTTTGCTGCTTCAGGTAAAGTCTTCTTGATATTCTCTAATTCGACCGTCACTTTTTGAATTCGTTCACAGATTTTGACATGGATCTCCTCTCTCTCCTGGTCAAAATTATCTTCAGAAACTCAAGAAATCAAGGCTATCTTCACATTGCCAATCCTCTGTTCTGGTGTCTATACTAAGCCTTGACTGGCACTGAGAAAGACACTGTGATTTCCCCAGTTTAGTGTTTTCTATTGCAGTCAAATCTGATTTGACTGGCCTAGATCATCCATCAGTACTTGCACTACAGCAAGCATGGTAACAGAGATTCTAGATCCTGATTGATTTGGCTCCCTTTTCTCAGAAGGCTAGGCTGGTATCTTCTAAATAGCACGAGCATTAGAACTCTCCGACTGTTCTGGTAGCTTCTTATCTAGAACCTCTGTGATCCTAGCTGCCAGCTCTCACTGCTCTTGCCATTCATCGACTACCTTCTCCTTTCCCTTAGCCTTCCAGATCCCTCTTTGCTGAGTCCATTTACTGGTTTCAAGACTGATTGGTTTCACATGCTAGTTTGGAGGTTCTTCAATAATCACCCCTTTACTGCGAGTGACTGTCCGTACTAGGACTGGTTATGACGCTTTTGCCGTAGTAGCCTTAGTATTGGGTGCCTCTGCAAAGTGCCCATATTTCCCACAATTATAACAATGAAGACTACAATTCTAGAAATTTCCATGACATCAGCCTCGGCCAGTAACCCCTTGGTATCTGCTGCGCCCAGTACTAGTCCCACTAGTGGCATTTGTAGATGCAATAAGAGGCAGATCCTTACCTTTCTTGAAATGATGGATTCAAATGCCACAGATATTCCATAGATTTCCATACGCTTTGCAATGCGTGCACTGTGGGCATTCATTGGAAATGATATCTGGATTTTCATTTGGAGCAGCAAGTTTCCATCTTCCTGATTGGTTGTATGGTCTGGCTGATTTCAGCAATCTGCCTGGCCATTTTGTTGATTTTTCGAGACCAAGACCCTTTCTTAGCCTTGTCCTTGCTCTTTTTGTCCGAAATATTATCAAAATTGTTGGTAGTCTCACTGGAGTTAAAATTCTCCGTAGAAGAGCTGCTACTATTAGACCTTCGCTTTTTATGGATTCACTCCTTCTTGGCTTGCTGCTCAAGCTCTAGATCTCTCTGCACCAAGCCATTAAAATTCTTTATAGGTGCAGATACCTCTTGATCTCTCAGATTCTTGCTGCAAAACCCATTCAGAAACCATGCATGCTGTACTTTTGTTTTAGGTGGTTCTTGCAGCTGCCTTGTCAACTCTTTGATCTTTTCCACATAGCTTCTAAGACTTACATACAATTTTCCTTGCCTGATCTTGTCGAGCTCACTGAGAATGTCTTCATCGCCTCTGTTGTTTGAGTACTCAATGTCTGAAAGCCTTGATCAATTTATTGTAAGACCTGAGCTGACAAGTTGGATAGTGGTAATACATTTCCTTGCCACATCCTTTAGTGTTTAAGAAAAATATTCTCCCCACTCATTCTCAGTAATATGCTTTAATTCACCATATTGCTCAAAGGCTTGAATGTGGACATCGGGATCGTCTTTTTTCCCACCTTTGAACACTAGAAAGGAGATCTTTAATGAAGCAGTGTACTCATGCATGTCTGTATCATCTCTGGTTCTCTGGTCTTGGTAGCTTGAATACATATGGATGACTTCCTGTAATGATAAGTGTTGGCATCCCAGTGACCTTCCGTTTTGGTTTCAGTCTCAGTCTCTTCCTTGACCTTCTTGCTTGTACTATGAAAACTACCATTGCTACCCTTGGCCTCAACTATCTTGTGTGTGGACCGATAACCTTGAGTCTTGGTTTTGCGTTCCTTGCACTCAACCCTTCTCCTCCTTGAGTGATTGGAATGTTGAGAGTCTTTGGCCTCTTCAACATTACTTTGCTCCTTGTGAACCTCAGTCTCACTCTCAGGGTCCCTCTTAGTACCAGACTCTCTTTTTGACGCTTCACTAATAGGTTCAGCTCGTGTTGTGGAATCAATGCGCAACTGGGTTGATAATTTTTTGATCGCAACTGACTCTGGGTGGCGTGTTTGTAGCTAAGATTTCTAACTGGGAGAGAGAGCTCGATGGTCTAAGATCAATTATCTAGATAACCAATGTAATCGCCAAAGTGGAATGGGAGTTGGTCTCTTTCGGACAGCTATTCTAGTGTTAGAATTCAGAGCTATTGATTATCTAGGCGATTTAGTTATTAAGGGTTGGAGTTAAGTACTGGACTAAAACAAAGAACTAAACTGGAAAAACGTACTGAAATGGAAGACACAAATTGGAAGAGTGGGAATGGTATTATAGGTTCAAATCGGTAGTACAAAGATAATCAATACACTATCAATAGGCTTAAACTCAAATGAAGTCTGAGAATTGATTATAGGAGTAAGTGATTACAGAGTTGAAAGCCAAAAGCTTATGAAGCTAAAAGTCTAGAAGTAAGAGCTTGTAAGCCAAAAGTTAAAAGAACTCCAAAAAGCCAAAAAGCCCCGGAGACACTGTAGCGGGTCCTATTAAAAGGCTTACAAAGTTATTGCAGTAACTGCTGGAATTGCTGCCAAATTATTGCCCAGTGTAGCAGTTCTCGCTGCTCGGCCTTCTAAGCAGCAGTTCACACCTGCTGGGACTGTCCTTGCCTTCTAAACCCATCTTGAGTACACTTTGTTTTCATACCATTACAAGAAAATTCGAGGAGAAGACAGCTTCTCTAGGACACTTGTCCTTGACATAGAGCACCATTACTTGGCATAAATATTGACGAGAGTATTACTACACATTATGATGCTTACTAATATCTTTATGAAATACCCCACACACAAAATTAAGTTTACCTTGCAATTAGAGAAATTCAAGAAAGGATGATACATGAACATAGGGCAAGTTGCAGATCACCACTTTGCCTTCCATGTGACAGTAGTGGGGAACTTGGAAAGAGCTCCCAAGTAAAAAAGAATTTTTTTAAGAATCATAGAACAAAAGTTTTAGTGTGTGGTTAGTTGATATTGACATAGGGTTTTTCATATTGTATTGGGGTATTTTGATTATCACATATTTCATAAGATTCTTTAAGATTGTAACCTTTGACTCAAAGAAACATGTAATCCAATGCTATGTAAGTCTTCATTTTGATGTGTACATTTTTTTGCAATTAATCACACGTAACAAGATTTAGAGACTTTATGGTGCATTCAAGAATTGTCTTTTGATTAAGAAAATTAATAAATTATCTTTCATAGGTCATTTTTGGCCTACAGAAATCCATAGGGTAAAGGGGAAAATAACAATTTGGGGTTCAAAACAAGGCCACCTTAAAAATGGTAATTATGATTTGGATGGCATTGGGAGTGGCAAGAGCTTTATTTTCTTTCTTAGGTCTACCTTCCATGTCTGTTGTTGTACCCGCTTTGCTAATTGGGATTTTGTTTGTTGAGAGGGAATGTTGCGGTAGCATATTGGGATGGGGCCACCTATTTTTGGATATGTTTTCTACTACCTTTGTTTGTTGCTAGCCAAATGCATCTCCAAAGAGGATCGTAGTAGCCACACTAGTGCCATTTGACATCACTACAATATTCATATCATCAACTTGCATGCTTATGTTAAGGTTTTCTTGTTTGTGTTGATGGGATAGAATGCTCTTGATTGTAGTGTTGGGAACGACTTGAACCTATAGCTTTATTATAGATTCTTCAATTTTCTGTTTCAATTTAGTATTTTGAGATAGGAACCTTTACGGTTTCTTCTAAGCAAGGCAAGATACCATGACATGCTGGAAGATCTAGAATCCACGTCCATTTCTATGGCCAGGGAAAGAGAACCGTGCTTGAGATCGGTTTCTAATTTACAGCAAATCAAAGAAAACGTATGGCATGATGTGTGCATTGAAATGAGTCATCTTGGGATTGATTTGGAGGAGTAGCCCTCCATCCCCATCATGAAGCAGTTCCTAAAGGTGATTTGAAACCATTACATATACATGAATGACCCTCTCTCCTTCCACAGAGAGTTCATTTAGGATCTTGTAGGTGGATATGAGAAAGGTAATTTTGGCCTTCTCCTCTCCTATAATGTGACCAATTATGTCGGTTCTAACGATCGTAGAAACATCATATTGAGAGTTCCCCTTTGACAATGCATCTTGAGAAGTACTGCAACACAATGCAACAAGAAGAGGTGCACATCACTCACATCATGGATGAGAATCAAGTCTCTATTCCTAGCTGCTTCCTCCAATCTCATCAAGTATGAAAAATCTTGGTGTGATGTTCACATTATCGTACATGTATTTATACACTATTATTGGGTACAACAATCTCCAAGATGTGTCACTCTTCCATGAGCAACCTACCACCAATGTGCATCCCATCATTGTTAGCTTCTTCTTGACAGTCACCCATTGATGAAAATATGTTGCCTTCATCAAATTGAGTCTCTATCCTTAGTATCAAGCCCCAAAGATCCAAGCTTCCTTATTGCCTTTACCCCACAGGCCATTGTAAGACTAGTCCATAATGAAGGATAGCATGTTGTGACCCACTAGATCCCAAAACCTATGCTTTGCCTCAATTATTTCATCCATAAATCTTTCTAGCATGGCCTAGATATAGATTGTTTTTTTTAAGCTTCTCTAAGAAAACTGAAGCTACCTTCCAAATGAAGGGTCGATAAGCTGAACTCTTGCTTCTCCTTTGGGAAAGCCACCTTTGTCTATGTATTGAAATGCTGAGAGCACCCTCTAGAAGGATTTTTGGACAGAGCATTCACATTGGGTCACGATGGTCAGAGCCTCTCCTCGCTAATCGAAAGCTCGAAGCATGGAATTAACAATTGTAAACGCCTCTTGTTATACAGGTAAAGGAACCTTATGAAAATAAATGTTTGCCAAAAATGTTGAGAATGCAACTAGGCTGTGTGTGTGTGTGTGTGTGTGTGTGTGTGTGTGAGAGAGAGAGTGAGAGAGAGAGAGAGAGAGAGAGAGAGAGAGAACTCTGGCGGATCAAAATTCTGTGAAATATGAATATACAACACTTACTGCATCGAGACAGAAAAAAGGGGGGTTGGAGCTCCCCCTTCGTCCATGCGCACGTGGACGATGGGGGAGCTCCAGCCCCCCTTTTTTCCTAGATTGTATGCATTTGGAGTTCACCTTTGATGACATGGCCTAGCTGCTTTTAAAGCTTCTCCAAAAAGCAATAAAACTATCTTCAAAATGAAGGGTCACATTTTGAGACAAGGTTAAGTCCTTCAGTCTCTAAGTCCCAAGTCTTGCTTGTCTTTCATTATCGCCAACAAGCCTTTGGCTATGTATTGAAATGCTTGCAACACCTTCTAGACAGTTGTTTGGACAAACTATTTGAATTGTAGAATCTATAGACATATGAGACCTTTGTAGACAATGGAATACACCAACAGTCTTACATGGTCATAGAATTTTCATGAGCGTGTAATTATTTACCTTTCCTTGGGCCGTCATGTGGTAGTAGCCAAACCGTTTCTTACCAATAAATCACTATTTCTGCCCACAGAAGACCATGTAACTCTTGCCCTTTCCTTAGGCTATCATGAGGTAGCTAAACCCTTTCTTACCAATAAGTAGTTATTTTTGTCCATGGAAAATTTTGTACACATGTGAAAAAAATTCAAAGAGTGGCTTGTGTGCTAGTTTCACTCCTACAAAACGCAAAATCAACAAAATAGCGTGATGTGAAATGTTCTAGGGTTTCTCTACAAAACATAGTCAGGACCCGCTTTTGGTTTATTTGGTCATTAATGTCTAGAGCATTGCTATCTCCTAGTAATTGAAAGCAACACCTCTGAAAAAGTAGCTAATTATTAGTTTTGGAAAAAACGGGGGTAGCTAGAGCATCCCCATTGTCCGCGCGCGCGTACGATGGGAGGGCTCCAGTCCTCGCCATTCTCTTTTTTACATGTGTATGTAGCGCGCAGACAATGGGGAGGCTCCAGCTACCCCCCCTTTTTTTACATGTGTGGTAGCCCACAACATTTTCTTCACACATGTGCAGGCTATCCCTCTACCTTGGGAGCTCGCCCATGACATTCCATTCGCTTGGGGTGCAATTATGTGAAGAGATCAAAATAACCAGATATTTGGCAGAAAAGGGGACAAGAGCCCCCACTTTTGTCCCCTTTTTTTCAAAAAAATTGGTTTTTTTAATCTCTTCATGTACTCAAAACATCCAAAATTTTGGGGAAAAAAAGGGTGGGCAAGAGCCCCCCCATCTGCGTGCACGCGGATGATCGAGAGGCTCTTTTTTTGGAAAAAAGGGGGGAAAGATCCCACTCATCATCCGCGTGCACGCGGATGATTGGGGGGATCTTGACTTCCCTTTTTCAAAAATTTTGGATGTTTTGACCTCTTCATATACTTGAAATCTCCAAATTTTGGAGGAACTCTAGCCCCCTCTTTTGTTTTCAATTTTTTTGATTTCTGCCATCCTACAATGGAGTCTGTGTTTACAGAACGTGCTAGATGATTTTTTGGACAAACAATTTGTTTTAATATTACATATTGAATGTACTACTTCTATACTTTTAACACTATCATATATTATATATTTCTCTACATAGATTATAAAAATACAAGTATTACATATTACTTTATATACATTATAGATTAAACATAGTATATACTATACACATTATGCCTTGTTATCATTGGACCTAGTCCTAGGAGCTTGTTTGTCTTCATAGTCTGTAATAGATCTGAAAATGATCCACCTCGTCACCAGCCATATGTGCCCTTTCCAAAGAAAAACTAGTCACTGGATAATGTTGTTAATATAACCAATCTTCATCAAAAAATTAGCAGCACTTAATTCGACCAGCACTAGCTCCTGAGGATGGCTCTTTGGTTCATTTTGATGTCGCTGCTCTGAACCAAAATTTAGAAGAGACACTTGAAGTTTTTGGGGATTTGAGAAATTTTGCTTGAATTTGCAAGTCATCATCTAACTGATTTTGAACTTCCATCAAAATATCTGCAAAGGTTTGAAGAATGTGATATGGACAATCCTTAGTATTAGAAACAATATGACCTCTCTTTTACAATGATCACACCTTTTTCATGGTCAAGTATTCTGGAGTAAAGATTGCTACCACCATTCCTTGACACGCTCCAATATGGCCAATATATCTTCATACAAACAAGCATGATATCTTTGAAATGATTTCAAGTTCAATTTTATTTTGAATAATGATACTTTGAGTGATATCTGGAGTGACAATACTTTTCTTTCCTAAAAGGTTCAAATACAAAATCAATCCACTATTATGCCTGCCTGCGGCTCTTGCCCAATGTTATGCGGCCCTTGCCCGACCATGTTACATGGATAATATTTGGAAGGGATAAGCACCTCCTTTATGGGCCTCTAGTGTGTCAAAAAAAAGAAAACAGTCCACTGTTGAACAAATTTTTCATCAATCCGTCCCATTATCTCTCCATTCTGCTCCATGCTTTGATCTAATCTCTAACACTTATTCAACATACATCTCGTAGCCCATTTCAAATGCCATCTTTATGAATGAATCAGATCATATCCAAAGTCCATTTTAGTATAAAATTCTTGATTTGGAACTTCAGTAAGTCTGCTCGAAGTCCTAATTCCATGTCACTCTTTGGGACTTTTCATGATTAATTCAAAAACTCTAACTCCAACAGGGAGAGTTCGAGTGATACTCTGTCAAGAGAATTTCAGCGCAAGCCATTGTGATTGCCAAAATGGAATGATTTAGTCTCTTTTGACAACTCTTCCAGTGTTGGGTTCAGAGTTCGTTGTCAGTTTAGACTTCAGATCAAACATACACATTGATACTAGAATTGAGATGAAAATAGTAATTGAAATGGAAATAAGACATATACTAGAAATAAAATTGAATCTTGATTGTATTAAGATTAGATCAATACAATTAAAATTATTATAATGTATAATATAATACATTGCTATGTATACATGAATCATATATAACAAGGGGGTTTTATTTTTACAAATGCACGTATTTCAAGTGATTGTGAGAGTGACATGTTATAACAAGAATATTCAAATGGATCTTAATGATTACAAATGTACACACCTTAAAGGATGGATATTGCATCCATTTAGTATGATTTTTTATGAGCACATTACCTCTTTGGAGCTTTATTCTTTTCCACTCTCTTTGTGTCTTACACACACCTTGTACTATCTCACTTTTTCACTTTCTTTGTTTCAAGCTTTTCTCCTCCATCCTCTTTCAGACATAAAACCTTCACTCATGAGTTCAAGGACAATAAGTGGTGCTCCCATGGAGCATAATGCTTCATTTAAGGAATGGAGAGATTCTCCTTAGTGAATATTTTTTAGCAAAAACATTTCCCAAAAGGGTAGGTGCGGTCCTAGTTGTGTACAATGGCCATGTTTTTTTTTTCTCTAGCACATAAAAGTAATAAGATGCTTGACATGGAGTAAAAGTACAAAAATCACCTGTAGTCTCAATCAACAGCAACCAACATGGCCATAGAATGCACAGTACGCTTGAGTTATTGTCTTGGAAGTCTTCAATGCTACAGGGTGACATGCCATTTTTACACGAGTGAAAGAAGATACAATGATTTCATTTGGATAGACAAGTCATGCAAGATTGGGGCAAGCACGTAAGATACACCCTATAATGTAGTGAGCCTTAAAAACAAAGTGGTCTAGAGATATGCATTGAAGGAGTCATCTCTTATGTATGAGTTGCAAAATTCTCTCCACCCTTTGCAGTCTTTTTTGAATCCCCTCTCATTATAGATGTATCTTTGCGGTTCATATCTTGACAGTTGTTCAAGCTCAAAGTTAGCACTTTTTTTGTGTAGTGTATGAGTAATGACTATTTTTTTGTTAGCTTTCTTGTGTTGTTAGAAAAGGCTCCAAATATAAAGTTAAAAAGATTGCAAAAATGGTTTTCATTGGAAAAGCTCAAAATTAGGAGCTTGCAAAAAAACACACACTCATTTGATCCAAAGCTCAAAAAATGGTTTTCATTGGAAAAGCTCAAAATTAGGAGCTTGCAAAAAAACACACACCAAAGTTCACCTACGGATCATGTACTCCCATCTCAATTCTCTTTCTAGAGTGGGTATGTTTCACTTTAGAGCTTTCATGGTGTCAAGGTGAACTTTGGTTGTATGTTTAACCTTAAAGAGACCAAAAGAATATTTCCTCATGAATTAGATTTTTTTGACCATGAGTAGACTAAATAAAATATAGCTAAAGTGTATTTGATCCACTTTAATGCTATGTAGAAAGTTGTCTTAATCTTATGTACTTTGGGTAAGTCTCAATCCACTAATCCTTTGATGGACTACATGGTGAAATATGAAAACATTTCCTTTTCCTTTGAATTTTTATTGAACCATGTGTATCCACATTGTTTATAGTATCATGCTTCTCATGATTCTTTGATTTTTTAGGAGCTTCTAGCAGCTTGTTGTCCTCCACATTAACATATGGCCATTTTAGTTTGTATGTCTGGGGAGACAACTTTTAGGATAGTCTCGCAGTATTTGTAGTGCATCTTTCTAATTATTATTTTTTAACTTGATTTAATCTTACTGATGGCTCATATACTCGCATCTCAACTTTAGTTAGCTCTCTTTCTAGAGTGGGTATGTTTCACTTGGTCGTAAACTGATGCCAATTGTAGTAAATCTTCTCCGAAGTGGTCCATTGAAACTATATGTGTCTAATTTTGTGTCTAGTGATGAAGTATGAGAACAACCCAGATTCCACATTTCAAAAGAAGTTCAAGAAGCAGTGGACATGACCATGTGAAGAGGGATTTTCCAAATGGGACTTATCAATTAGTAGGAGAAAATGGGAGGTTTTTTAGGCACGGAGTGAATGGAGTGCGGCTCAAGCCATATTTTGAAAGGGCTCTAGTGTGTGAGGTGCATTAGATTGTAACCAAAGGGGGTGAGAAACCCATGTGAAGTATGCAATATGTGGAGAAGATGAAATTTTAGTACATAGCCTATACATATGGTTCTGGTCATACAAATTCTTTGGTTGTCAATTTGGTGTGATAGATTTAAAACTCCATATATATACTTTTGGTTGAACATAAATGTTCAACAAAAGGGGTGGGCAATGATGGTGCAACCAAAGTTGGTGGTCCGAGCTAGAAAGTCTGTTACACAAAGCTATGGATGCCTACAGGTGTGGGACCAAGTGCTAAAGATGGTATGTAAGGCCTAGGTAGGCAAAAGGCAGCGGTAATTTATACTTGATGCAATTTCTTAGGACAAAGGAGTTTTAGGAAAGTATAATTGGGATGGCATGTTCAAGTGCCCAAAGTCATATGCTAGTGCTCTGGAATGTAGTGTAAAAAGTGCTCTAGAAGCCGGTGTAGACAACTCCTCAAACAGAGCCATAGTGTGTAAGTTTTTCCAATCCAAATTTAGAAGCCTTTGTAGACCCCTAATGGGCAGGGCAGATGGAGACAGGTGGCCTCAATTAGAATGGGTAGATAGATGTGTACAATTCAAGCTCTGGAGCATGGAGGTCCTTTCAAATCATCAATCAAAGCTTTAGAGTGCAAGTTATGAGAAGTGAAAATTTTGCTGAGGGCCAGTTGTGTGCCCACTTGATTGCATTGGTAAGCATAATGTGTAGAGGTGTTTTAGCCCTACCAGGGTTCTCAAGGGTAATGCACACCATGTTGAGTTAGCAAGAATAAATGATTCCCCAATCAAAATGCTAGGCAACGGGCTATGTCAACTTGAAGTTTGGGTCAACGGCTCAAGATAAGCTCTCATGTGGTTCTTGCAGACTTTGGCAGACTCAATTTGTGGCCCAAGGAAACTCAAGATGTGTCAAGGTTAGCACAATTCAAAGTTGGCAAAGTGGGCTTTCACGCAAACTTTACGGCCCAACAATTGGACCACTTGGCACCCAATTGCAGATGGTTGAAGTAGGAGGAGGAAAGAGAACGTATTTGAGGTTTTTGTGATAGGTTGAAGAGTTTTTGGATCTTGTTGGGGTGGCGTAATGGGAGCATGACACATGGCAACTTAGATTAGCCTACATGAGAAATGTTGAGCCTGAGCTGCAGGATATAAATCCTAAAGCATGCCTCCCTTATGGTCATCACGCGTGGAGAGAGGGTAGCTCTCCATCCCGTGGATATGGTGTCCATTTATGGCCACCCTGGGCCATGCCACATCATCACCTTCTTCGTGTTCAGTTGCCACCCAAAAATGCCACCACATGAGGGCGGGCCTACAAGGGTGCATACACACGGGGGGTAAAATCCCCTCCTCCCCAAATCTCTTTTGAAGGAAAGTGCTCAAAGGGAGAAAGGACAGTGCCATCGTTGCCCCCACTTGAGTAAAGTGGAACTCAATGTGTGCTAGAGAGAGAGGGAGACATCCTCTTCAAGAATTTCCAAAAATGGGTGCCCAAAGTGGATCAATCAAGTGAAAACTTCCAAGATGTGAAGGGGACTCTCTATAAGAGGCTCAAAAAAATGTTTTTTTGGAGAAGGAGGCTTTGGTTTCGGAAGAGGCTTTTGGAGCTCTATGTAGGAGGAAAAGCCAAGCCGAGGGTGTGTCCTTCGGCAATTGAAAGCTGTGTGGAGTGGTGAGAGGAGAGAAAGAGCCACAAGACCGATTGTATACTCCTTCTACACCATTTGTTGATTAAGGAAAAACATCATTGCCAAAGTCTTGTATCATTCTCCCTTCCCCCCTTCTTATTTCCAACCTCTCTTTTGCAAGCCATGGTGTCATGTATGTGTGTGGGTGTATGCGGAAGTGGTGATGTTTGTGCTACAAAGAGGGTGAGAGAGAAGTTGGCATAAGTGCAAAGGATTGTGGAATGAGTGTTGCAAGATGGATGAGCTTAAGTACGGTGCTACATGGGGTGTGTGAGTTTGTGAACAATGTTGGCAATACCATGTAGGTATAAGTTGTGTTTTTTGAAGGTGAACTCGCGTGGATAGGGGTTTAGTGAATACCCTCAGCTATATAGGGGCATTGTGTTTGTGTGATGGGTGTGTTCCCTATTCCCCTTCTCCAATGCCATAGTTGGAGGAAGAGTTGCTAGCTCTGACATGTGCTTTGGTCGAACCACCTTGGGTCCTCCTCAAAGTCCTAGAGCCTAATGTAACAAATAGTGAGTGCCCATGTAATAAAAGCACTCTCAATATTTTCAGACTCCAAGTCTTACCATAGCTCGAACGAGACTTTTTGAGCGGCCAAAATCCCAAGAAAATTTCTAAATGGCTAGGACCCAGTTTGTGTTATGTGTTGCACTCTATATTCTAATGCATGAAATGTTTTTTGTATTACTGCTAGTAGGCCTGTGCAATGATCAATAAGCTAAAAATTGATGCATCAATGTTTGAAGACACCAAAGTGCATATCAACAATGTTTATGCACTTAGAAAGTCTTTTATAAAAAAAAGCACTACATTGTTTATCGAGATGAGAGATTTTTGCAATTTGTATGATGTGGAATATTAAGAAAAAGTAAACATTTGCATGCCAAGAAAAAGTGAGTCACAATGCCAAAATCAGTTATGTGTGTCAGCTGTCATGGTTAAGATTCTTCAAAGAAGAGGATTTTAAGGCCTTGGAATTTTTTTGAAATCAGCACCATAGACTATATATTCCATAAGGAGATCTTAGGAAGTAGGATTACAAAAAATGACATAGCATTATTGAGTTGTGAGGGGTCCTCTGGAGAAGTGGAAAAAATAACCTCCTTTGAAGCTACTAGTAGCACCATGTGTTGGTATGAGGTGATACAAGAACCAAATACATAGGGTTTTAATTTTATAAGAAAAAATTATGCACATAGGGCTACACAAAGCAACACTATGGGGGAGAAAAATCTTACCCAAAATCTATGTACCACCATGTGCCATCACATAGTGCTACAAGAAGCAACGATGCAATGGCTTAGCAAAAAGATCTTAGAAAGTAAGATTATTCACGATGACATATCATTGTCAAGGGAACGAGAAAAAACATTATCGTTCAAAGCTGCATGTAGAACCTCGTGTCACATTAGGTATACTTTAGAGAGCTGAGAAAAAAACATTATCTTTCAAAGTTGCATGTAGAACCTCGTGTCACATTAGGGAAAATTTGGACTCTCAAACGGGCCCTATAATTTGAGAGGCCCTATAAGGAGGTTTGACTTTGCCTCTCTTGTCCAAAGTGGGCAACCCTGTGAAGTACATAAACGCTTTGTCAAAACCCCATCACCTAGCATATCATTGGAAAGATCTTAGAAAATAGGTTCTAAATCCCCCAAATTTGACAAATTTGGAGCTGATTTGTAGAAGTTATGGCCTCCCCACTGAAGCTAAAATGTGGGGAGATATTCCATTTAGAAAAAAAAATGTCACATCAAAAATTGTCATCTTCTAGAATATAAGGAATTTGATGGCATGATATATATAAATGGATAGATCTTCATGAGTACATTCTAAATCCAAAAGGTCCGACAAGATTTTATTTCATTTTTCGGTCTAGAGGGAGAATGTCGAAGTCCTTATAGGGTCCATTTGAGAGTTAAAAATTTCCTTAATGACATGTGGTATTAGAAGAAGCACAGGATGAGATTTTTCCCCTAGTTCTTGTCTTGTCCATAATTATTCAAGTGTGTAAGAACCAATATCAAGACCTTGCAAAGGGATAATTAAGCCCTTACCACCAAAGGTTATCATGTGGTGATACATGGCTCTATAAAGGAGTTTTTTTTTACCAATTCTTCTCTAGTCCAATATGGCAAAATATCTTGTAGTACCATGTGTTGACACATGGCGCTATAGGAAGCTTTGCAGGGGTTAGAACAATGTGCAAAGACGCAATGCTACAAAAAGCTCCAAAAATTTCTTAAATTAGCCCATTTGAAGCTTCCTATAGCACTAAAGTGCCGACTGCATGTGGTGATATGGGGAACTCCACAAAGCGCATATATTAGTCCCTATTAATTTTCCTATAGCACCACATGATAACATGCGGTGCTACATGTAGCTCCATAAATCACTTGAATTAGACCTTATGAAGCTTTGTATAGCACCACATGTCAAACATGTGGTGCTACGCTCCACAAAGCACTTAAATTAGCCTCTTTGAAACTTTCTTTAGCACAACGTGCATCCATGGTGTTGATAAATGTCAATTTTTGTACGATTATCAAGAAGAAGAAAATCAACAATGGTGAAGCTTTCCCTATGCTTCTCAAAACCCTTGGTTAGCCCTCCTAATCTCCTTGATTATGCTGCAGTTCTCTTGATGCTTCAAGAGAGAGCTTCGGATTTTGAGCCTTGGTCGACAGAGAGATCGAGAGATTGGTAGACTTCTTTGTGAGGTCCCTTCCCCTTGTCGAAAGGAGCGAAGTACCTTTGATAGGTCTCCAATCTTGAAAAAGAAAAACCAACAAACATTGCCTTAGCTACTACGTAGCCACGAGCATGAACTGTTAGTGAAGTATTGGTCCTATCTCGCTATGACGGAGCATGACCACCATAACCCTGTCTAAAAAATATCTATAATCAATTATACCTAAAAGTATAAATTTTAGAGTGACCAACTTGTGCGCTTTTTTTCCCATGTTTCAGAAGCACAGCCGCCAAGGTTTGTCTCTTGTAAGATTTATGACTTAAAAAAATAATTTCTAGTGTTGAAAAGTTACCCGACTCATCGGGTCCACCCATCCATAGAATGATACCGTCGGGGTATCATTCTCCCACTTTCCACACCACACTCACCCTTATTTTGTTATCTAATTACTACCACACTGTTTAAACATACATGTTCCTTTACTTTATTTATGATCCTGGTTTGTTAAAACAACCCTTCAAACAGTATTACAAACAATAGTCAAACAAGAAGTCGTCCAATTTTAAACCAACAACCCTTGGATTAGGTTCACTCAAGAATCTCTACTGACGCTATTATGTCCGATCGGTATATACATTATTTATAAAAACCCTTGTCCTCATGAGCGTCCCATACCGCTCGAAAAGTAATCGTTGTGCTAATCTGGACGTACTCCCGCCACAGCAACAACGGTGTCAATCTGGGCGTCATCCTCACGCCATGGCAAAACAAAATTGTAGTATCCAACTGGGCTAATCTGGGTGTACTCCCACCGCAGCATCAACGGTGCCATCCTCGGCGTCATCTCACGCCTCAGCAACAACTGCCACATAATACCAACGCTAATAAGTAGAGAGACTTGAGAGAAACCATATCGAAGGTTTTGGACAAACATTCTTTCCTATAGCAACTAGTTTAACTAGACATTCTTTCCTACTTGTCAAACATATGCCGAGTTTCTTGGGGTTAAGCCTCGTGGTTTCGGTCCGTGTTTTCTTGTCATAAGGTAAATAATATATTCCTATGGTCTCTCATATGCAATGATGCATAACTTGAAACTGCAATACTAACCTATACCATAGCTCCGATTGGTCTGATTCGTGGAGACATAGTTCCGTAGGAGTTCCCCCGTTACTTGTACCGGATTCATGATCATTAGCGCCTTGGGTTCGAGCACTCTTTGGAGCCATTTTTTTGTGCTACACTTATGTTATACACTTAGAACTTTAAATTGGTCAATTTCCCAAGTAATCTCCTTGTTTCCAAAGAGAGTCTATAATTTGAACCCTCGCCAACTCGGATTCACACTTAGTGTTGTTGTTCTACATCTAATTTCTATACATCAAATATTTGCTAATCGTAATTAATCAAAAATTAAGTGTGTAAACTATGAGTGAAAGTTTAGGACTGCATTACTTTTATGTATGACATTTCTAATCCAATTCTAACTTCCATTTCTATACTTCAACTAAATCAATTTTTAGTATTATTCAAAATCTACTTAATCTAATTGACAATAAAATTGTTGAATGAGAATTTCATCATGTATAATAAGAATATGATGAGTTCTCTTATGTATTAACTTTCAATTAACTATGCATAAGTTAATAGTGAAGATGTACTAACTAGAGAGAGTAGATATACTTAGAGAGATTAGAGTAAGAGCAAACATACACACACGTCTTTTCTAAAGTTAATTGAATCTTACTAATCCATTAGAAAGATTAGAGTAAAAGAGAACACACACACATCCTTTTCTAAAGCTAATTGAATCTCACCAATCTATTAGAGAGATTAGAGTAAGAGATAGCACACACACACACATATCCTTCTTAGAACTAATTGAATCTTACTAATTCATTAGAAAGATTAGAGTAAAAGAGAACACACACATATCCTTTTCTAAAGCTAATTGAATCTCACCAATCTATTAGAGAGATTAGAGTAAGAGATAGCACACACACACACATATCCTTCTTAAAACTAATTGAATATTACTAATCTATTGGAGAAATTAGAGTAAGACATAGCAAACACACATCATTCTTAAAGTTAATTGAATCTTACTAATCTATTAGAGAGATTAGAATAAGAGATAGCACACATACACACATATATCCTTCTTAAAACTAATTGAATCTTACTAATCTATTAGAGAAATTAAAGTAAGAGATAGCACACACACACATAGCTAATTGAATCTTACTAATCTACTAGAGAGATTAGAGTAGGAGATAGCACACATACATCATTCCTAAAGTTAATTGAATGCTCAATTAATACGCACCTTATTAGTCCACTAGAGTTTTTGCTCTCTTAGTGATTTGTGGATGCCTTCTCTCTAAGAGAAGTGGAAGCACTTCGTGAGCTCTATAGAGGCAATCTCTATATCTAAAATGTGAGCATGGATGCTCTATTTATAGCAGAAAAGAAAACATCCATCTTTTTTTTCCCAAAAAAAATAAAAATATATTTTTTTAAATAATTTTTTTCCAAAAATAATACCCGCGTTTTTGGTACCCTTGTGGTACCCATCAGCTTGACCAATTTGTCATTATCATCAAAAGGTAAGGCCACACAGCCCCCCCTCATTAAGATTAGTCAAGACTAGCCTCTCCTTTTCATGTGACAGTGTGTCCCACTTTGTCCCCTCCTATGTGAGTCCAGGTAAGTCCATGTGCCTTCATTTGTCATCCCTGTGTATTCTTTTGTCTTTATAATTATTTTATTTATTTCCTTAATGATAATTTACTTTACATTTTTAAGTTAAACTTTACAGTCTTATATTAACTTTACAGTAGTAAAAGAAAATTCTACAATCAGTAACTAAATCTTACAATAAGTTAATTAGTGATTCATATAGCTAAACATGTCAAAATTTTGTAGCGTAAATTTTAAATTCTAGGTTTTCTTAGCCTACGATTCTTAATTTGAACTCGAATATCTTAAATAATGAGTGATGGTTTAAAAAAATTCAAATGGGTAATAGAACTTGTGTGAAACTCCGAAGTAGACACCTTACATTCTTCTTCCCTCCTCTGGCTTTAAATCCTCCATCGAGAGAGAAACACAGATCAGTAGACCCCATTTTTCCGTCCTTTCTTGCTTCAAGCTCACCCCTTGTTTGCTTGTACCTTGTCTCTCTAAGGGGGAGAGAGAGAGAGAGAGAGAGAGAGAGAGAGAGAGAGAGAGAGAGAGAGAGAGAGAGAGAGAGAGAGAGAGAGATCCTTCCTCCCATTCTTACATGCAACAACAAACCCCTTCTCGTCCTTGTGGTAGAGGTGTAGCCATTAGCCTCCTTTTCTTTGCAAAATTCTTGTACTTCATCTCTACCTGTGCTTCAACCGCTTTACCCAAGTCATACTCAATATGCATAAGCGTCTTGTATACGTCCAGGTCTTCATATATCTCCATTGAGTGCACTTTAACAACTTTAGTTCCACTTTGTAATCTATATTGCATGATATCCTCAAGCTCTGACATAGTGTCAACATAAGAATTCTCTTCAAAGATCCCTCAAATCACATCATCCATTTCAAGCACATCACATCCCTGCAATTCACTTAGAATACTTGAAACATATTATTTCTCCCACTTACGTAAATCATTAAATTTTCTGTAAGATATTGAACCCTCATATGTGAATCCCAAAAATCCTGAAGAGAAGGTTTCTCTTTGCAAGAACTTCACTTGTGCCACCATAGTCCCGCTTTATAGTGGCACCCCAAGAAAATCCTGTGCAAAAATATGTGTTGTTTGAACACTTTGTGTATCTTTGGCATTGGACGATAACGTAAATTGTCTTTTTTCTTGGCATGGTCAACACATACAATCAAAAATTGAACCACTCTCTTACCATATTAGCTCTGAACCTTGGCATACGCCAAGCCATTGTCTAGCGCCTTGGGTTCCATTCACACAACCATAATGCAGGGTTGTCCCAAAATTAGTGGATAGGAGGAATGCTCCTATATAAAGAAGTTTTACTCATCACAAACATCTCCAATAGTTACCTTGAAGTTTTCACATGCACCATAAAGATTTCCTACTAGCATGTTGGGAGCTTGTTCCACCAACCGTGGTCCACATCAATAGGCCACTTCCCCTTATGTTGCAAGCTCTTTGCCATAAGATTGATTTATGAACCATGGTCTATAAGTGCTAAGACCAGCTCCTCAATGTTGCGAAGCTTTATCATAGTTTCAGTCGCTTCTCTTGCCCAACGAGTCCTTGAAAAATGACTTCTAGGTATAGTTTCATTGTCTTCTCCGTCATTAAAAATGCACGTTTCTTACCTCATGTACAATCGGGTTTGAAACCACCACAGGTCTTGACTCTTCCTCTACAAGATCTTAAAATTCTTTTCCACAATCATCTAGAATTTCTTCAATGAGCCAAATCATTTGGATCTTAACTATTTTTGGCTCTTGCTCACTCGGTATCTACCACTTCCTTTTGATAATATCGATGATCTCCTCATGGAACTCACGCTTGGCAATTCCCAAAATATCACCCAATGTGAGCTCCACTTTAGTATTTAGGATACACTCTTTGGATCTGCAACCAATTCACTATTAGATTTAAGCTTATAGGAGGGTTCCCTAGGCTTACCCTACTTTTTGTCCTTTGGTGCCTCCTCCATAACCACTTTGAGAGGCATTGACCACAATTAGCTTGTCAACCATCATCAGCCATTTTACAATCATATTTATCGCTTAAGTGACTATCTTCCAATTAGACGTTGTTGGGCGCATTTCTGACACCCCGTTTTTTGTAAATTTGTACATACGAACATGACGCCCGATGTCAAAAGGGCGTGTGGGCTTTCTTTTTGTGGGTTTTTTAGCTTGCTTTAGCAAGCACATGTACATGCACTGCAAGTCGCTAGTCTAGTGACAGTTGTCGGGCTACTGTAAGTGCCCGTGAGTGAGTTTTTTGAAGTGAGCCTTGTATATAACTTAAACTCATGTACAAACTAAAAAACGTTCAGCCGAAGATCATAAATTTTCAGGTTTTAGATCTTTTTGTCTCCTTGGTGCTCTTGGATGCAGTTTTTTGCCCCGACTAGCCTTGTCTACATGTAGTCGTGCTGGGACGGCTCTCTGTTCGCGTCAATTTTTCTCATGGGGGCGTATGAAATCAATTTTAGTCATCTTCATATTTCCCGCCAGTCATTTTTCAAGCTTTATCTCAAGCTTTAAAGTGCCCCAATTGGAGTTGTGCTCATCAGGTTACGACTAGTTCTCTGCAGGGTTATGGCTATGGCAGCCTAGTGACAAATTGTGTGTAGACAAATTCGGAGGGCATGTATCTATGAATTGTGGAATTGATGTTGAATTTGTGGGTTTGTGATGTTTGATTGTGAAAGGAGAGGTTCTTGTCTTCATATGCATTGGTCGGTGTGTGTTGTAAATCCGTGCTTTGACAGGGTTTTGTTCCTATGTGACATAGTCTCTTGGGTGGGCGACGGCTAGTAAATTCCCAAGGGTCTACACCTATTGGACTTGTGGTGTTTCAAAAGGATTTTGCAAATCTTTTGGTGTCTTTTATTTCTCTTTCAACGCTCTTGGGTGACATCGCTATAGAGGTGTTTCAGTTTGCTTGTTTCCCAACAGTGTTTTGGTGCCCGCCACAGAGGAATCGCTTCAAGTTACTTTCAGTTTATAGGTTTTGAAGACATGGCGTTTAATTTTCCGGAGTTTAGTGGGAAATCAAATGAAATTTCTAAAGCTTTCATTGAGAGAATGGAGTTTGCTTGCCTTCTTGCTGACAAGCAAGACCCAGCGTTGGTGCTATGAATCTTCTACTTCTGTTTGAAGGGAGATCCTAGGGAATGGTTGGAAGGCTACGAAAAGGATCTACAATCAGCCCAACCTCCTCAAGTTATTACTTATGAAATGGTAAGGCATGATTTTCTTACACACTTTCAACAGGTGGAAGACCCACAAAAGGTATGCGAGTCTATTCAAGGCTTAATACAAGATGAAGGCCAAACCATAGAAGACTTTGTCAAGGCATTCAATGCGTTATGGGCAAAGTGGTGTACATCTTTGGGGGCTGAAATTCCTCCAGCCATGTTGAAGAAGGACAAGTTTCTTTCAAGCTTGAGGAGTAACCTACGCTTGAAGGTAGAGCTTAAGCAGCCAAGGACCTTTGAGGAGGCAGTTGAAATTGCAAAGAATAAAGAGTGGAAAGCAGAGCGTCTTCATCAACTTGGAATCAATGTGGAGCCAAATCTTGAAGTGAAAGCGGTAGAGTAACCAAGGGTCCTCATCAGGGAGCCAGGTTATGATCAACAAGCTTCTCATGATGTGAATGCCTTTCGCAAGGAGATGCAAGAGGTGGTAGGTCTTATGAAGAATCTTAGTGTGCATATGATGGGAGATGGAAGAGGTCAGAGTTATGGATATGGACGTGGTTATGGAAGCAATGAGGGTTATACAGGTGGTAGAGGAAGAGCCATGGCTGGAAGAGGGGATATGTTTCAATGCTACAATTGTGGTGAATGGGGTCATAAAAGCTCTCAATGTGACAAGCCAAAGAGAATGGGTGGCGACATGTTTCCTCTTCCTCCACAAATTCCTTCTCGAGCTCAAGATTATGGTATTGAGATTAAAGGGGAAGCAGGACCAAGTGGATTGACAGCAGAAGAGAAGGGCAAAACAAAAGTGGTAATCATAATCCGTTTGGAGAAGAAAGAGGATGATTTGGGAGATATGGTCATGCCTGTAGGTAAGAGGGTTACATGAGATCATGACATGAGTGATGCAAGTCCCAGCCATAAAAGAGGGAAACAGGTTGAAACAGGTACAGGTAAAGAGAAGAAGAAGAGAAAGCCCAGGAAACATTACAATGCATCTGACTTTCCTTTGGGGGAAGGGCAACCAAATTATAGTTTAAGGGCTGAGTTGGTGGGTAGAAAGGCTGATGTTACCTTTGGGCAACTCATGGAGATGTGTCCCAAGTTAAAGAGGCAATGGGAGCACGTAGTCAACCCCATGAAGAAGGGGCCTGCAAGGGGGTCAGTGAGAGTCTTTTCTTTGAATGAGCTACCTGATATATGTCCTACTATGGATGCATGGCATAAGAGGAAGTGCATTGGAGAGGCTTATATTGATGGAGGTGCACAGGTATGTGTTATTACTCAAGCTTGTGTATCAAAGCTGGGACTCAACATGGTGAAGAATTCAGGTTTTCGCATAAAGCTTGCCAACCAATCAAGGGTGAGGTTCTTGGGAGTTTTAAAGGACTTGGAGGTGGATGTATTTGATGTTAAAGTGCTAGTCAATTTCCATGTTATGCCCACAGGTATTGGTGCTTTCCCTCTCATCCTTGGAAGACCATGGTTACAGGCAACCAAAGCTATACAAGATTGGGGACATGGTACCATCACTCTCTACAATAGAAGGGGTGATAAGAAGAGGTTTGACATGGCTAGCAAGCAATCTTTGGATGCTAATTTTGATGAGAAAAGTGATGAAGAAGAGTACTCAAGTGAAGAAGAAGACAATGGGGATGAGGGCAGTGAAGTGGAAGATAGCAGTGATAGTGATCTGGATGTTTCCTCCTTGTTTCTCAAAGAAGAGCATGATGAGAAACAAATATTTCTTGGCCTTATGGAGAATGAGGATATCTCTGGTCCTTATGAGAAAATTGAAGAGTTGATGCAACCCAAATTTCAACCTAATGTCAAACAGGAGCTGATACAAGGTATGTTGTCTTCCGACTTGACTAGTCATGAGAAGGGTGAGTACCTACATATGATACAACAATTTCCCCATTTATTAATCACTTCTTATGAGGAAATTAGAGACTTTAAGGGAGAGGAAATCCACGTTTCAATCAAGGAAGGAGCTCAGCCCGTACGCCAAAAGCTAAGGAGAATGGGACAGGTACAACTTAATGCTTTAAAGGAAGAGGTAGACAAGCTTCTTGAAGCAGGTTTCATATGTCCTGTGAGCACTGCAGAATGGGTGAGTCCTGTTGTTGTCACACCCAAGAAGGATGGAAAGTGGAGGATATGTGTTTATTTTAAGCCTCTAAACGTAGCCATGAAGAGGGATCCATACCCTCTTCCTTTCATAGATGACATACTTGATTCTATTGCAGGGCATGAGAGGTATAGCGTATGGGATGGATTCTCTGGATATTTTCAGATCACCTTGGCTTTGGAAGATCGAAAGAAGACCACATTTATCACGCCATGGGGATGCTTTTGTTATTGTGTGCTTCCTTTTGGTCTTATGAATGGCTGTACGTGGTATCAAAAGCGCGTCAACAAGGTGTTCTCTCCCTTTCTTGGCAAGTTTATGAAGGATCTTATTGATGACTTTTGTGTTTATAGCTCTAGAAAGGATCATTGTGCAAAGCTTGGGATGGCATTGAAGCAATATGATGAAAGTGGAGGTCAACTCAACCCAAAGAAATGTCATCTTGCTCAACCAAGAGTGAAGTTTTTGGGGCATATGATCTCAGAGAATGGGATTGAAGTGGATCCTGACAAAGTGAAGGCTTTGGTGCTCCTCCCATCACCTAAAGATACAAAGCACCTTTCTACTTTTATTCAAAAGGTGAAGTATATTGCAAGGTTCATTCCTTTGTCCTCTCAACTTCTTTATCCTCTACAACAAGTAGCAAGGTTGGATCCTCTACAATGGACAAATGAATGTAAAGAGGTTTTTCAAGGTATCAAAGAGGTTCTTGGTTCTCTTCCTGCTATGCAATCTCCTAATTGGGATAAGGAGTTTTATGTGAATCCATTAGTAGGTGAGGATGCTATTGGAGCTATGCTTCTTCAACTAGGTAACAATTCCCACTACATGAAGCCTATCTATTGTGCTACTGAGGCGGTCCGAGGTGGGCAACAAGAAGAGCAACCTCTAGACACCCTTCAAGGCTCCTGTGCTGCTCAATGGGGCTGGGGCACAACACAACACAAACCAAAACAACAAACCCACAGCCAAATCCCAACTACACAAGGGGCACCACCTAGTTTAAGAGCGAGCTAGGATGCAAAAGAGGAGAATCGTTAGAGCAACCCACAAACAAGCAAGGAATTTACACTAACCCTAACACCAATGGAACACTCTCACACACTAAAACACGAGAGAGAGAGAGAGAGAGAGAGAGAGAGAGAGAGAGAGAGAGAGAGCGAGAGAGATGGTGTACAACTTAGCTTCAACTTTATATTTTGCACAAAAAGGAACTTAGAGCTTGCGGAATCAAGTGACAAGATTTGGTTATAGCATCACTAGCACATTGTCTTAGGGTTATGGGAGCCCTCTCACCATCCACCCTCTTACAATGGTAGCCAAACAATAGCCAATGAATCACAAGCAACAAAACAACAACCTTCAATGAAACAAGTCACCTTATGAAGCTAAATGAGTTTGCCAAGCCAAATTGGAGGATAAGCGTGAGCCCTTGGACATGAATTGCACCCAAAACTACCAATTCATTGATGTTGGGGTAGATACAACAATGGTAGGAAGAATATCTTCTACTCGCACTCACTCAAACTAGCTCAAGCTTTTCTATGCACCAAGGTGATGGTGTATAGAAAGCTTACTATCTCTTTACAACCAAGATAGAACTGGCGTGTGGTACGCTCAATCTAGTGTGCAATGGTATAGTGATGTCTTTTACAAGGAGGAATGGGTTCTATTTATAGTTTTTAGAAGCCTTGATTAGGATTAAGCCTAATCAATTTTATTAGGAAAGATCAGATTATGAATTTTTATGAATTTCAAATGAGAATTGGGTCTCTCTTTTCTCTTGAGTCACATGGATGTGGGCTCAAGTAAGAGAATTATTGATGTGGTGAAAGGAGAGAAACTTCCATGGGAGTGAGTGAATTTGGTTTACTTGTGCGGTTGCCTACTCCATATGTTGATAGTGTGGGTGCATTTTTAGAAGAGAAGTTAGTTGTTAGTGGTAATAATCACTAGAATTGTTAGTGATACATTTACAATGGGTAGCATGAGTTGATTTGATGAAGGAAGAGGGGTGAATTAAAAGAGAATCATTGAGATGGTGAAGTTTTGAAGAAGCTTGAACTCACCCTTGTGTAGATTGTGTAAAAAATGACCGCTGGTCTTCTTCGCTTCTTTACGCCACCGCCACGGTTGACCACCACGATGAAAAGAGGATTTGTTGATGAAAAATCCTCAATTTGCAGAAGTTATCATGGTTAAGATGCTGAATTTTAGATATTTTTAGGAGAGGTAAATGAAATTGTAACATAGAAGCAATAGAGAGAGACATGGAGAGGGTGTATGTATGTAGAGGTTCATAAAAGAACTATAGGGATGAGAGAGAAGGGTGATGGTGAAGAGGGTGGGAGAAGCCATGGAAATTTCAGGTTTGAGTGAGGGAAGGAGATGGAGGGATGTGTAAGAGTGAGTAGGTGTGTGGAAGGGTGAGAGAAGACTAAGGGCTACTTGTGAGAAAAGTGGGCAGAGTGGGGTCCACTCAAAAAATCATAGCTCGCCGCTGGTAGCTCCAAAAATCATGAGAAAATTTGAGGTGATTATTCAGAGCGTGGGCTACATTTTCTCTATAGACCACCGCTCCAAATTCAAAGTGGAGATAGGTGCCAAAATTCTCACCAAAAAGCCTATTTTTATGCCTGCAAAAGTCTTCTAGTGGCCCCCTCCTTTGTTGAATTTGTACAATGCATCCAAGAGTGAGCCCCTCCTTTGTCATATTATAATACAAACCATCCAAGTTGCCCTTGACCCATGCATGGAGGAGGAGTATTGGTGAATAAAGAAATATATACATGGTGGGACTAGTGTATGGACTATTCATGGACTTTAGCTGAATGAGCACATGGTGTTAGAATAATGAGTAAAAATAATAATAAAAATATGGAGGAGTTATGGATATGGAAAGATATCGGAATCATATGATATGGTCCCTCCTTGAATTATTTTGGGTGAAAGAGGAAAAGGTATGCAAGTAAATAATATAATAAACGTAACCAATGAGTAGAAATCAATTTTTTGTTTTCACGAGGGTGAGGGTGAAAATGTGGGAGTGATTTGTATAAAGGAAAAATATGAGATTAGAGTATGTACATATTGGCAAAAAATATAATTATGGTGTAAGAGGATGAAAGAAGGTGTACATAGGTTTAATAAAACACACACCTAAGTAGAAATATTTAAATAAAATACCAAAATAATTATAAAAAATCCCTATATTTAGGCCATATATACGATGAAATATTTACACACAAAGAGGCCATAATATAATTTTATTTTTATTTTTATTTTTATTTTTGGCTCAACTAGCCCAGTGACTAGCTAGCTGAGGGTTTTTAAGAAGATATGGAAAAAGCCCCCTAACTCACACACGCCTATGTACAGTGAAATGGTAGGGATAGCCATAGCGTTTGGGTGAATTTGGTAGGGTGGAGTAACTTACTATGGCAATTATGGAGAGCCAAAAAACGGGTATCATTAGCCCTCCCCCAGGATGATGGTATATTCATGTACCATCATAGAGCATCTTTTCCAATGAGAGTGCTTCAGAGTCCTTGACGAGATCTTCATTGTTTGGGCCCTCAGAATTTTTGGTGGAGTTACACTCATGCTTCATGTAACAATACTTACATGATACAGCGGCCTTTGGACAGATCTTTGGTAGATCCTTTGGTAGAAGGCGACTCGAATAGGGCTTCAAGCGATACCCGTTTACCTTCCTGGAGTGCTCTTTACCATTCAAGTCCATAAGCTGATAGTAACTAGAATTGAAAGCCTTCTTGACTATGTATGGCCCTTGACATCTAGTTTCAAACTTGGCATCAAAAAGATTGTCAAGTCGATTGTCATACCTTAGCACAAGCTCTCCTTCCTTGATGCCTTTGTCCTTCAGTTTCTTGTCGTGCGTTTCTTTCGCTTGTGTGGCTTTCCTCTTGTAGCACTCGTATGTTGCTTCTCTTTTCCACTCAAGCTCCACTAACGTAAGAAGTCGATCCATCCATACCTCTTGATAATCTTGTGCTCCTTTGCCATGAAGTCGCATTGTTGGAATGTTGAGCTCGATAGGCTGCAAAGCCACTTGACCATAGACCAAGTGAAATGGTGTGAACTCCGTGGCTTCCCTATATGTGGTTCGATATGCCCACAAGGCACCATCCAAGAAGTCATCCCATAATTTTGTCTTGTTTGCACCATCTTTCTAATGATTCCTGCAATGACACAATTAGCCTTCTCCACCAAACCATTTGACTGTGGGTAGTATGGTGTGCTATGAAGATGTAGAATGTGAAGCTCTTCACAAACTTTTGTGAGCAAGCCCTTCCTAAACCCTGGACCATTATCAGAAACAATCTCCAAAGGTGTGCCAAATCTGCAATAAATGTGATTGTACACAAACTTGCTAACTGTCCTCTCATTCACTCTTGCCACACTTTGAGCTTCCACCCACCTAGTCATATAGTCTACAGCCACTAGAATGTAGAGTTTACCATTTTTTTTCCTAGGCAGAGGACCCATAGCATCAATGCCCCACTTTTCAAAGGGTCCATTTGCAAGCACTATTTGCCTCGGGCCATGCACCAACCTTCTATTTCCATTTATCTGACAATTGTGACAGCTTTTACACCAATGTTGAACATCCACATGCAAGCTTGGCCAAACATACCCCGCAAGCAAAATCTTCTTCACAGTTGATTCTTGGGCAAAATGACCACCACATGCCTCTTCATGCAAACCTTTTAGAATGGCTGGAATTTCCTCGATAGTTGGTACTCTTCTGCACACTTTATCCTTCCTTCTTTGATAGAGGGAGCCTTCTAGGAAGAGATAGAAACTTGCCTTCTTCATGAGTCTCCTCTTCTGAGCCTTCGTGAAGTCTTGTGGAAAATCACCCTCCAAAATGTAGCCAATAATGGGAGCCAATGACTTCAATCCCTGGTATCTCGGTTGCTTGACAGCTGCTACCACCATGATGACCTGCACTTCTCTCTCAACACATGTAACTACTTGTTGTGCAAGTAAATCGGCATCTTCATTTTGTTTCCTTGGAATATGATATAGTTGCACTTCTTCAAACTGATTAAACATCCTACGAATGGCATGAACTTTTGTCCTTAAGCTTTCATTCTTGCATGCCCAAATGCCTAAAATCTGTTTAACAATGAGAAGTGCATCTCCCTTTACCATGAGACGTTTTATCCCTTGGCCAATGCACATCTTCAAACCATGAAGTAGTGTGTCGTATTCTGCTTCATTGTTGCTAGTTGAACCTGGTAGATTGACCTTCTCTTTCATGACCACCTCTCCACTTGGGTTGAGCAACACTAGCCCTCCCCCTGCTTTCCCTGTGGCTCGTCGAAAAGCTCCATCAAAGAACAAGGTAAAAGCATTGGGAATACTTTTTGGTGGTGGCAATGGTAGGGTCTTTACTTGAGGCACCTTAATTTCCTTCTCATGTACCCTATAAGTGAGAATCCCTGCCAATTGTGCACGCACACTATCTTCTACCTTGAAAGAGTATTGGAACTCTTGCAACTCCATAATCCACTTTGAGATCCTAGTACTAAGATTCATTTGAGATGACACCCAAGGGAACAAATTTTCTGCAGTGAGAATTACAAAAGGTTTTGGTAGCAGGTAGGTACTAAACTTTCTCACTGCAAACATGAGAGAAAGCATCATGAGTTCTGCTTCTGTGTAGTCTCTATCCAAAGCATTCATGACCCTACTAGCAAAGTAGATGGGTCGCATCCTTGTACTGTGGGGATCTTGTTGTAGAAACACAGCACCAATTGTTTCCCTTCCAACACTAGAGCTAACAAAGAATGTGTACTCCCAACAAGGAGGCATGAGTGTTGGTAGCTCTGACAAAATGACTTTAATGTTACAAAAATACTCTTCAAGCTCATAAGACCACGCAAATTCTACTTGTTGTGTCAACTTTTGCAAAGGATGAAGCAACTCCGAGGCTAAGTGAATGAAGCGTGACATATACTTCACCTTCTGAATGAAAGAGATGACCTCCTTAAGACTCTTCAGTGATGGGAGCTCAATAAGAGACTTTGCCTTTGAAGGATCCACCTCAATGCCTTTATAGGAAACCTTGTGACCGAGCAAGATCACTTCATCCTCACCTATGTGGCACTTGTTGGGGTTGAGTTGACCTCCCATGTCGTAGAGCTTCTTTAAACCTTCTTCTACCCTTTGTAGATGCAATGATTTTGAGCTATAAATGCAGAAATCATCAATGAACACCCTAATTGACTTTCCAAAGAATGCTTGAAACACCATGTTCATGAAACATTGGAATGTTGCAGGAGCATTTGTCAGACCAAATGGCATGACTCTAAAAGCATAACAACCCCAAGGAGTGATAAAGGTTGTTTTCAAATGATCTTCCAATGCGATACCTATTTGAAAGTAGCCTGAGTAGCCATCACACACAGTGTACTTCTCATGACCAGCTAACTCATTTAGTATCTCATCCTGAAATGGGAGGGGAAAGTGATCTCTTTTTGTTGCCTCATTGAGTGGACGGTAATCCACACACACCCTCCACTTTCCGTTTTTCTTAGGAGTGACAACAACGGGAGAGACCCACTCTGAATTCTCCACTGGATAAATGAAACCTGTTGCTAGAAGCTTTCTTAGCTCCTTGAGTAAATCCTGCTCCTTGATGACTCCTAGCCTTCGTAGCTTTTGAGCCTTAGGTGTGGCCTCTAGCTTCAACTCAATTTTGTGTTGAGCAGCATCTACTCCACGCACATCGGTGTAGTCTTTAGCAAAAAGCCTAGGAAATTTCCTTAGCACACATTTGAACTCCTCTCTTTCATCCTTTGTAAGTGTTGTAGATAGCATACCTTCTAGCATTCTTTCATCTTCCACTTTTTGGTTCTCTTGGGAACCTACCTCCTCCAAACCTTGACAAGAGGTCTCTTGGTTGGTTGGCTTAAACCTTACCCCCATGACTTCGATGGAAGACTCCTCTTCAGTAATGCTGCCGCTAATTTCTTCTTCTGAAGTGTTATTGGTCCAACCTTCTTCCGTCTCACTTTGAGATGATTCTTCATGGAGCTCCTCTTGGCGTTGCTCCTTCATGTCAAAGACAACATTCTTATGATTGTCGTTCCTGCAAATTAGCTTTCCACTCTCCCAATCCTGCAAAGCTTGTATTTTCATTAGCCATGGTCTCCCTAGGATAAATGGGTAACCATTTCCTTTGGTAGACATGACATAGAAATCCACTGCCTTCTTAATGCCAAAGGCCTCCACAAAAACATTTTTACAAATGCCTACGCACCTAACCTTGCTATTGTTTGCCATCTTGACTTTAATTTCAGGTGTCTCATGGATGTGCATGCCTAGTTTTTGCACGAGTCCCTCTGTCATGATGCAAATTTGTGCACCCCCATCCACTAGACCTTTCCTAACCAATCTTCCTTTGATGTAACAATCTAGCACAGGTGTAATATCCTCATTCATTTCAGCTTGTGCAATTTTTACAACAGGCACGCTCTCTTTTACCTTTCTCCTAGTGCTAACTGCCCTTGTTAAATCCCTCCTAACTTGTGGACATAATGCAAGAAATTGAGGCCATGAGATATCAGGACCCTTACCTCTCATGTCTTCCAACAGGTTGTATGGAGCCATACCATGTCCAAGAGGGAAGTCTTGGAGGTTGATACGATGTCGAGTCCTCTTAGATTCCTTGGTCTCCTTTGCCTTCTTTTCTCGTCCATGGTCACTTTGTGATGTAACTCCTTCTTTCTCCTTACCTTTCCCTCGGCCACGCTTAATGCCATTTGCTTCCATGTCAACCTCTCTTGAATTTGTCACCTCAACCATATACACATTTGGGTATGGCAAAGGTGTAACTCCTTCCACTCCTTGTGGAGGTGGTCTTGCTCCATTTGGCCTTTGTAGAAGCCATGGTTGCTGACTAGTTCCTTCACCTGCATTCATCACTGGGTAATTCAAGTTAGGTCTCCATGGCTCCCCACGGGGCCAAGGACAATTATACATCCCATGTCCAGACTCTCCGCAATTCCAACATTGCAAGACTCTCCTAGGTCGTGGTGGATCTCGCTCTTCTGACTTCTTTGCTTGTCCCTTAGGACCTACAGCTTGTGCAAGGTGAATTGACAAGTTACTTAAGGATTCATTTAACTTTTCAATTAACTCTGCTGTTACCTCCGGAATCTCTTTGGATGTTGATGCTTGTAATTTTCCCTTAGGTCTAGGACCCTCTATTGGAACCTCTCCTCTTAGGCACTTGAGTTTCCTATACTTCTCAACAGCTCTAGTTTCAGCTACGTCAAAGGTAGCAGGTGCACCCACCTCAACTTTTATCTTGAGTGTGGGAAAGAGACCGGCTATGAACCTCTCCTTCTTTAGGAACTCTGCACCATCACCAGGGTTAGCGACATTTCTTACCCATACAGCCCAAAGACGTAGAAACTCTTGCTTGTACAAGTAGTAGTCATCTAAGTCTTTTTGCTTATGAGAAACAATGTCTTGCCATAGTTTTTGAGTGTTTTGGGGATCAAAGAAGTATTTCTTGAAACGATTCAAAACCCCTGTGTAATTCCCCTTAACTTCCTCAGGCAAAGAGTCAAACCAAGTGCTAGCATCTTTCCTAATGACTACCTCAAACATTTCTACACGTTCCTGATCAGTTACTATCCTCTTGATACGGCAAGACATTTTGAAATTTGCTAAAAATAATTCTGCATCCTCCCCAGGCTCTCCAAAGAACAAGGGGTAACCACTCATTTGCCTAGTTGTATCCATGTTGCTGGTTTTACTCAAAATTTTCTTTTTCTTTTTTTATTTTTTGTTTTGCAAAATCAAATTTCAAAGTAGAATGAAAATGTAAACGTCAAAGCTTAGATCATAGCGAATCAATGGCAAAATGAACGGATTGACTGAGGCATTGATAGAAGCTACTTGCCTAGGTTCAAACATACGACGGAAAACACGTTGAAATTGTAACTTTGTGCCAACTATTACATGCACGTCTTGTCTAGCCCAAGGAATAAGTGTACGATACAAGTCCTCTTGGTTCATTACCCTAGCTAAAACAAGATAAACACATGTACATCAAAAGAGACATTATAGTCTACAAGTGGGAGTATAATAGGATTTGGAGATTGTAGAATATCTCTTAATGCTTCAGCACCAAAGAAGAATACAATACGTTGTTGAAAAAAGATTTTTCTATCAATGCAAACATTTATCCTAATCCCTTGCACCCAATGAAACTGATGAAATTGAATTCCATGAGCACGATTAGGAGATGGTGGATTGTTCATATAAACACGACTAGTTTTTGAAGACTTACCTTGTGTATGCTAACACAACCGCTCGTCCTCAGTGGGGGCACCAAAATTGAGGCGGTTCGGGGCGGGCAACAAGAAGAGCAACCTCTAGACACCCTTCAAGGCTCCCATGCTTCTCAATGGGGCTGGGGCACAACACAACACAAACCAAAACAACAAACCCACAACCAAATCCCAACTACACAAGGGGCACCACCTAGTTTTAGAGCAAACTAGGACGCAAAAGAGGAGAATCGTTAAAGAAACCCACAAACAAGCAAGGAATTTACACTAACCCTAACACCAATGGAACACTCTCACACACTAAAACACGAGAGAGAGAGAGAGAGAGAGAGAGAGAGAGAGAGACAGAGAGAGAGAGAGAGATGGTGTACAACTTAGCTTCAACTTTATATTTTGCACAAAAAGGAACTTAGAGCTTGCGGAATCAAGTGACAAGATTTGGTTATAGCATCACTAGCACATTGTCTTGGGGTTATGGGAGCCCTCTCACCATCCACCCTCTTACAATGGTAGCCAAACAATAGCCAATGAATCACAAGCAACAAAACAACAACCTTCAATGAAACAAGTCACCTTATGAAGCTGAATGAGTTTGCCAAGCCAAATTGGAGGATAAGCGTGAGCCTTTGGACATGAATTGCACCCAAAACTACCAATTCATTGATGTTGGGGTAGATACAACAATGGTAGGAAGAATATCTTCTACTCGCACTCACTCAAACTAGCTCAAGCTTTTCTATGCACCAAGGTGATGGTGTATAGAAAGCTTACTCTCTCTTTACAACCAAGATAGAGCTGGCATGTGGTACGCTCAATCTAGTGTGCAATGGTATAGTGATGTCTTTTACAAGGAGGAATGGGTTCTATTTATAGGTTTTAGAAGCCTTGATTAGGATTAAGCCTAATCAATTTTATTAGGAAAGATCAAGGATTATGAATTTTTATGAATTTCAAATGAGAATGGGGTCTCTCTTTTCTCTTGAGTCACATGGATGTGGGCTCAAGTAAGAGAATTATTGATGTGGTGAAAGGAGAGAAACTTCCATGGGAGTGAGTGAATTTGGTTTACTTGTGCGGTTGCCTACTCCATATGTTGATAGTGTGGGTGCATTTTTACAAGAGAAGTTAGTTGTTAGTGGTAATAATCACTAGAATTGTTACTGATACATTTACAATGGGTAGGATGAATTGATTCAATGAAGGAAGAGGGGTGAATTAAAAGAGAATCATTGAGATGGTGAAGCTTTGAAGAAGCATGAACTCACCCTTGTGTAGATTGTGGAAAAAATGACAGCTGGTCTTCTTCGCTTCTTTACGCCGCCGCCACGGTTGACCACCACGATGAAAAGAGGATTTGTTGATGAAAAATTCTCAATTTGCAGAAGTTATCATGGTTAGGATGCTGAATTTTAGATATTTTTAGGAGAGGTAAATGAAATTGTAACATAGAAGCAATAGAGAGAGACATGGAGAGGGTGTATGTATGTAGAGGTTCATAAAAGAACTATAGGGATGAGAGAGAAGGGTGATGGTGAAGAGGGTGGGAGAAGTCATGGAAATTTTAGGTTTGAGTGAGGGAAGGAGATGGAGGGATGTGTAAGAGTGAGTAGGTGTGTGGAAGGGTGAGAGAAGACTAAGGGCTACTTGTGAGAAAAGTGAGCAGAGTGGGGTCCACTCAAAAAATCATAGATCACCGCTGGTAGCTTCAAAAATCATAAAAAAGTTTGAGGTGATTATTCAGAGTGTGGGCTACATTTTCTCTATAGACCACCGCTCCAAATTTGGAGTGGAGATAGGTGCCAAAATTCTCACCAAAAAGCCTATTTTTATGTCTGCAAAAGTCTTTTAGTGGCCCCCTCCTTTGTTGAATTTGTACAATGCATCCAAGAGTGAGCCCCTCCTTTGTCATATTATAATACAAAGCATCCAAGTTGACCTTGACCCATGCATGGAGGAGGAGTATTGGTGAATAAAGAAATATATACATGGTGGGACTAGTGTATGGACTATTTATGGACTTTAGCTCAATGAGCACATGGTGTTAGAATAATGAGTAAAAATAATAATAAAAATATGGAGGAGTTATGGATATGGAAAGATATTGGAATCATATGATATGGTCCCTCCTTGAATTATTTTGGGTGAAAGAGGAAAAGGTATAATATAATAAACGTAACCAATGAGTAGAAGTCATTTTTTTGTTTTCACGAGGGTGAGGGTGAAAATGTGGGAGTGATTTGTATAAAGGAAAAATATGAGATTAGAGTATGCACATATTGGCAAAAAATATAATTATGGTGTAAGAGGATGAAAGAAGGTGTACATAGGTTTAATAAAACACACACCTAAGTAAAAATATTTAAATAAAATACCAAAATAATTATAAAAAATCCCTATATTTTATGCCATATATACAATGAAATATTTACACACAAGAGGCCATAATATACTTTTATTTTTTTATTTTTTTTATTTTTTTGGCTCAACTAGCTCAGTGAAGAGCTAGCTGAGGGTTTTCAAGAAGATATGGAAAAAGCCCCCTAACTCACACACGCCTATGTACAGTGAAATGGTAGGGATAGCCATAGCGTTTGGGTGAATTTGGTAGGGTGGAGTAACTTACTATGGCAATTATGGAGAGCGGAAAACGGCTATCACTAGCAGGGTGAAGCTAGAGGCGGAGAGAGGCTATACTGAGGTGGAGCTCATTATGGTGAGTGTGATTTATGCATGTAGAAGGTTTAGGCACTACCTTCTCCCTAAACCATTCACATTTGTCACTAACTACACTCTTCTACCTCAATTGGTGAATAGCCCTACTTTGTCAAAGAGGCTCATGAAGTGGATTGTGGAGCTACAGGAATTCCAATTCTCTTTTCTTGTTGAGGAGAGTACAAGGGCTACATTGGCTGATTTGCTTACCTATAAGGAAAGCCCTCTTCTTCTTAAGGAGGATGTAGTGAAGAAGCAACACATGGAATCTCCTGACATAGACAATGCCTATCTATTGTTTTTTGATGGCTCTTACAGGAAAGCTCATGGTGAAGCTTCAAGAGGTGTGGTAGTTTATGATCCTCAAGGTGCTTTTGTAACTAAAAGGAGTTTGAATCTTACAACACAAAGCAACAATGAAGCTGAGTATGCTACTTTGGAGAAAGGTCTCAACCTTTGCCTTGAGCTTGGCATCCGTCATGTGAGGGTAAGAGGTGATGCTCTTTTGGTGGTGAAGCAAGTACTTGGGGTGTGGCAAAGTAATAATCCAAGGCTGAAAAATATGTGTTTTCAAGTGAAGAATCTGCTTAAGCATTTTGAAGCTTGGAGTTTAAGGCATGTGGACAGGTCTCAAAATGAAGAAGCACATGGTGCAGTGCAAGCTTCAATTGGGCAATTGTATGTGATAAGGGATGATTCTCCTCTTTATTTGGGAAGGGAAGCTTTACAGAGGGAGGAAGAGTTTCTACAAACAGGTATGCTTCCATCAGAGTTGGAAAAGCCAAAAGAGTACGCCTTCCTACGTCGTGCCAAAAGGTATGTTCTACTTAGTGATGCCTTGTATATGAAGGGGGCTGATCTTGTGATGAGAAAAGTGCCTTGGAAAGAGGAAATTTACAAAATTTTAAAGGAGAATCATGAGGGTTCTTGTGGTGGTCACTTTGTTGCAAAGATCACTTTGCATAAAGTCTTGCAGGAGGGTTATGTGTGGCCAAGTGTTCAATGTGATGTTCATCATTGGTGCAAGTCTTGTAAAGAGTGTCAAAGCATGGCAAATAGGGTTCTCAAATTAGAAATTAGAGGCACCATTGTGGCTTATGATGTGTTTTAGAAGTGGGGTATTGATGCAATAGGTCCTCTACCTATGACAACTAGAGGCAAATGTTACATACTTACTGCTGTTGACTATCTATCCAGGTGGGCCGAAGCCAAAGCTATTAAGCACATCACGAGTAAAGATGTTTCCTTATTTATATATGAAGATATTTGCTGAAAATTTGGCATGCCATTGGAGTTACTTTTTGACAAGGGTCCAGGTTTCAGGGGAGAGTTGGTGGATTATCTATGTGAGAAGCTTCATGTGCATCGCAGGTTTACTACTCCATATTATCCCCAATGCATTGGCATGAATGAAAGGTTTAATGGAGAGCTCATAAGGATGCTTACAAAGATGACAAGAAAAAATGTGAAGACTTGGGATTTAGAGCTACCTTGTGCTCTATGGGCTTATAGGACTGCCATCAAATCAGGTACTGGTTTTTCTCCCTTCCATCTAGTTTTTGGCAAAGAGGCTTTACTTCCTATTGAGGTGGAGATACCATCCTTGAAGATGATGCTAAATCTTGAAGAAGAGCCCAAGGATGCATTCAAGGAAAGACTTTTATATTTTCAATGTGTACAATTGGATAGGGTGTTAGCTTTTGAGCATTATGAGCAGGTCTTGAAGAAGAGTCAAGCAAAGGCAAATGAGAAGGTAAAGAACAAGGACATCAAGAAGGGTGACATGGTGCTTCGTTACAATAGTAAGCTTGATATCACTTTTCAAAAGAAATTTCAAATCAAGTGGCAAGGTCCTTTCTTGGTCTTAAACAGGTTTCCGAATGGCACATATCAGCTTGCTGACTTGGATGGTACCCCGCATAAAGCACGTGTGAATGGCTACAGGTTGAAGAAGTATATTGCAAGGTTGATGACTGTGATTGAGGATGAGCCTTCTTTTGAATAATTTTCTGATCATGTGGTTAATGATGAAGATGAGTTGAAGACTCCCTCATGTGGTTTACAGGATCTCTTTTGTGCTGCTGATCATGAATGATCTAGCAGCCTGAGGTGTGGCAAACTATGTTGGGCGCATTTCTGACACCCCGTTTTTTGTAAATTTGTACATACGGACATGACGCCCGATGTCAAAAGGGCGTGTGGGCTTTCTTTTTGTGGGTTTTCTAGCTTGCTTTAGCAAGCACATGTATTGCAAGTCGCTAGTCTAGTGACAACTGTCGGGCTACTGTAAGTGCCCGTGAGTGAGTTTTTTGAAGTGAGCCTTGTATATAGCTTAAACTCATGTAAAAAATAAAAAAAGTTCAGCCAAAGATTAGAAATTTGCAGATTTTATCTCGTTCTGTCTCCTTGATGCTCCTGGATGCAGTTTTTTTCCCCGACTAGCCTTCTCTACATGTAGTCGTGCTAGGACAGCTCTCTGTTCGCGTCAATTTTTCTCATGGGGGCGTATGGAATCAATTTTAGTCATCTTCAGATTTCTCTCCAGTCATTTTTCAAGCTTTCTCTCAAGCTTTAAAGTGCCCCAATTGGAGTTGTGCTCATCAGATTACGACTAGTTCTTTGTAGGGTTATGGCTATGGCAGCCTAGTGGCAAATTGTGTGTAGACAGATTTGGAGGGCATGTATCTATGAATTGTGGAATTGATGTTGAATTTGTGGGTTTGTGATGTCTGATTGTGAAAGGAGAGGCTCTTGTCTTCATATGCATTGGTCGGCGTGTGCTGTAAATCCGTGCTTTGACAGGGTTTTGCTCCTATGTGACATAGTCTCTTGGGTGGGCGACAGCTAGTAAATTCCCAAGGGTCTACTCCTATTGGACTTGTGGTGTTTCAAAAGGATTTTGCGAAGCTTTTTGTGTCTTGTAGTTCTCTTTCAACGCTCTTGGGTGACATCGCTATAGAGGTGCTTCAGTTTGTTTGTTTCCCAACAACGTTAATCCCAATTCACCTATTGAGTCTTCTAGCAGTTGTACCAAACTCTTTTGAATTATATCAGTAGCCTGAATAAACAATTCAACGTTTTCAAACTTCATCAAACCTTTCTCTGTTGAGGATAACTAGTCAAATTTCTTCTCAAATTTGCATAAGAGCTCTCGTCTAGACAAGTTTTTGTTGTTCTTCTCCACCCACTTCATGAAGCTTTGCCTAGTTACCCTCTGAGAATATTTGAGAAAATATTCCTCTTGTAGTTTTTCTTGAACTCTTGACAATCTGGTACATGAGCAGCTTCAATGTCTTTAACTTGAGCCCTAAGTTCACGCACTACAATTATATGAAAACCTTCAATTGCATTTCAATCATCAACTCCATTATCTTCCATTTCCTGCTCACGAGTAGCTATTAAAAAAATTACTAATATCTTGGCCTTCAAACCCTTGCAAGTTATTTGTGATTGTTTGTCGAGCTCTACAAATTTTACCTTGTAGATAATTTTGTTGTTGGGCACCTAATTTTGTTGTTGCTACATATAAGTCGTAAACTGCTGCATAATTTGTGGCATGATGGCCACCTCTTGAGGTGTAGACATCTTCCTCAACAAAAATTTCCCACCCCGGCTCGATTTCACGTCAAGTTCACCAAATTTGTGAGGGATATGTGTTCAAAACATGAGTTGGGAAGGCACGAGGCCCCTGGCTGAGAGAGAGAGAGAGAGAGAGAGAGAGAGAGAGAGAGAGAGAGAGAGAGAGAGAGAGAGAGAGAGAGAGAGAGAGAGAGAGAGAGAGAGAAAGAGAGAGAGAGAACATCAGACACTGAAAGCTCCTAGAATTGCCATGAGAATTTGTGTTGGGGGAGAACACCCATGTGAAATTGCTCTGTTGGGCCCGTCTGCCACATCATCACCACTTGCAAGTTGCCCATCAAATGCCCACCATAGTTGATTTCCTCAACTAGCCACCTCCATTTCCCTACATGGCCAAAATGCTTCCCAATGTGTTTCTCGCAAGCGCACATGGTGCCAAGATGCTCATACCATAGCCCCACAAGAGAGCAAGATCTCTCTCTCTCTCTTTCCGTTTGTATGCTTAATGTATTCACATCATCCTACATATATATCACACCTTCCAGGGCCCCTTTCCCCATGTGGGTTTATCACCATTGCCATGTTGTGCTACTCGAGTGCTCCAACCCCTCTTGTGCTCGAAAATGATCACAATACCTTGAAAAAAATCCTCTTTGGTTTGCTTCACCTTGGAACTCTTTCCCTTGACTGCCCAAAAACTCAATGCCCTGAGCCACAAAAACTAGCTAAAACTTCACCATGACCACTCCAAACTCAAATTCTCTTGCCGAATCTCAGGACTTACTCGACCATGAACTGAGGTCACCAAAACCATTAGAATCCATTTGCTTGCTCTCCACTGCCAAATGCTCCAAACTTCCACCTAGCATATCTTGCCACTTATGACTCCAATCGTTGAGTCCACTTATGACTCCACTTATGACTCCAATTGTTGAGTCATCTCTTTCTTCCAACTTCATACACTGCATACTACATTCCAAAATCTTGTCGAGGCCCAAAAATCACCAAATGGCAAGTATATTGTTGCGGTCAACCCGGTCCATAACTCACCCTTGGCAAATCTTCCCATGGCCATAAGCTACCCTCTAGAGCTCAAATTGGTGGTCCAAGAAGAGCAGCATGCTCCACAACTCAAGCTCCATAACTATATCTACTTGCATCAGATCTCACCACTTGTCTATACGTGCCCTATCTGTTGGGGCTCTCTAAAACTTTCCACATTCAAACTATACTATTTTTCACGGTGTGGATTTGTTTTACGAGCCACTTGGACGATCTTCTAGAGCATCACAAACACTACATTCCAAGGCATCATCTCAACACTTCAGACACTTTGACGTGCCATCCCAATTGGCACTTTATGAGAGGAGTTCTTAGCACCCAATCTAGCATGGAGTTTAGGCCATGATCCAGACTGCATCCAAAGGCACCTAGTCAAATTTATACCAATCTACCCAGCAATGACATGTGGAGCATCAAATGATTCTAGGAAGGCTACTTAAATCACAAGGATTTTATGAAGATAACACACAAATATGGTTACCCAAACTAGTAGCTCAACCTAGAACAACTAAGATCAGTCATGTAGAACAAGGCTCCACCCAAAGGCAAGCAATTGCAGCAAAGAGCCAATAGAAGCCAATCACAACCGAGGGTGATAAAACCTCTAAATGGATACCGCATCTTCTATCACAATCAGAACGCTTCTACAACAAAAAAAATCAAATATGGATACAAAATCCTAGTGTCCATTGAGATGTAGTAAAAGAGAGAATGCAAACAACTGACACACAAGGAACAAAAACAAGGTGGGTTCCAAAATTTCTATTGGAAACGCAATCACAAAGAGCCCAAAAACCTCTTCTCATGGGAGATAAAGCAAAGGCTCCATCAGTCTCTACTACAACTGTAGCACTTATTTTACAAGGCAATATTGATATGCAACAAACAATTCAGGGGGAGCGGTTGTATGCAAACCTAGTGGAAAAAATGGTTGCATTTAAAGACCAAAACAATAAAAGAGACCTACATCTTAAAAACCTATGGAATTACGGTGCTTCTAGCCTTAAACAGTTACGTCCAAGTTGCCATTAGAAATACATGGCATAAGAGTCAAAGTTGGGTTGCTAAACCACTAATTGAGCAAGGTGTTAGTCCCCAAGCTTCAAGTAATATTCTATGTGGTCTCAAAGTCTTAGCTATTATAGGTGTTGATCAAGCTGGAAGAGTTGAGCATATTTATGGTGTGTCGCTCATGCTATTATAAGTGACCCCATAAGAGTCAAACTCTATGTATTTTAGGTCTTGTGAAGTGAAGGAGGAAGTCCAAAATCCACTCACTCACTAAGCACAGTAAGTGTGAGTGGAGAAGCTTCTACATAAAAAATACTTCCTGGAAACGTGGAAGCTATTGTGTCATCCTTTAATGTCATGCACATGCCACATTTGTTCCTTGAAGCACCCATCAAACTCCATCTTTCACACTACGTGCTATTGAAAAATTCCTTAGATTCATATAGCGTGTCTCAAAATTGACTTTTGGATCAAACACACTTCCTTTCTTTCCCCCAAGAACTCACCTTGCATGAATAGGTATTTAAGTTCCGATTGATCAACTCCAATAAGAGCATATACCAATGGAACTTTTTTAAAACCGATTTTTCCCCTTTGATCATCAAGGTTTTAGACCCTAATCTAGAAACTCTCATCACTATTCTCTTGTATATATTCATTCTACATTAGGTAGTTGCAAGAAGGAAATTGATATCCATATCATGAATCAAAAACTCAAAGCAACAAATATAGGTCTCCATATGCTTCTCAAGAGCAAATCTCATCTTCAAGGACAAAACATGGCTCCATTAAACAATGGCAAGTTGAACTTGCATGGCAGACAAGAATAACCAACTAGCAATGAAAAAATCAACAAGAAAGCTATCAAAAGCACTTATAAAGAGCTCACACAGTGCTTCAAAGCTGGTGAAATATCGCAAAAAAATTGCATTGCAATGGAATTTGAAGGCAAGATCCATCATAAATTCAAATACCCAAAGAGGATCAATTCCCAAAACGGGAGGCAATAGCAATAGCCATCTTCACGGCGGCCAAAAGTGGAAACAAAGAGGAGAATGCGTAACCAAATGCAACATTGTCTCAACAATTGAAGCCCATCACATATCAACCGGAACACAACATATATGAATCACCTAAAGAAGAGAGGTGCGTCATTAGCTATAAGGTAATTCTAGGTGGAAGACTAGCTTTGACATGGTCATATCAAGCTACCATGCAAGCTAGGAAGGGGGAAATGTTTGATAGGTACAATATACGATCATTCACCTAGCTTGACACCTAGCTAGACACCACATTTTTTATGAAAGTGTACTCTATTATTTTTTTTGAGCTAATGTAGCTACAATGTGTGTAGATCTAATTCTAGAGTAGCAAGTTGATTCCTTGAGTTGTAATTGTTTCATGATATATATAAAGGCCCATGTGATTTGGCCATTGGGCATTTAGAAGTCCTAGGTATAAAAGATAATAACCTTTAGTGTGAAAGGGATGCTACTCTTTTAAAGAAAAAAGAACTCTATTGTACATACACCCAAGCGGCCAAGCAGCTACGATGTAAGATCCGTGATTTTTGGGTCTCTTTTAAAATAAGAAAAATAGATTTCAATACTTGCTTCATGAAATTTTGGGTCAGAATGTTTGTTTGACTGTGTTGTAGGGTTTTAAAATGAAAAGCAAGGTCATTTTTATGTTTGGTATGTTAGATGGACATTTGGTTCAATTTTTAAAAACATTTGATTTTCTAAGCTTTTTTATACTTTTTGTGCTTTTTGGTGGCTTTTTGCAAAAAGCAAGGATGGATCCTCAATCTACGAGTTTAGGAGAAGCTATGGTTCAATTTTGTAAAGATCTACTTTTCAGAAGTTTTTCATGCTATTTTTAGCTTTTCATGATTTTTAGTGCTTTTAAGTGAAAAGTTACCCGCTTTCTTGTTTCGATGGACAAAGGGAACCCGTGGTTCAACTTTAGAAAATTTAATTTTTTTGCTTTTTACACTATTTTTAGTTGTTTGTGCTTTTCAACGTTTTTGAAAATCAACATGCTTTTTAGGATGACCTAAATATAATATATTAATTTTAGTCATCGTCGGGTATAAAAACGACCATCTAGTGAAAAAACAAAATTAAATGATATTTTTATGAGAGCTATTTTTATGAAATAGTGGCATAGTATATATGTCAAGGCAGTACAAGAAAGTCATAATTACGTTCGGACATCACGGTACAACATAGTCTAGTCACGATCACATTAGTTGCTAGGATACTATCCAATTAATCAATTTTTAATGTAAAGTTGAAGTAAAATAGTGGACTTGACCACCAAAAGCAAAGGCCTTGTTCTAAGCCATCATCTCTTTCTCTCTTTACTTCATTTTCTGAGTAACTAACCTCTCTGTGGTTGTTTTTTCCTATACAAGGGCACATATGGACTTTCCCGACATGTATGAGGATGCTCCATGCTTTCTTTATCATGTTTAGCATGCTGATTTATGCACACAATGTGTTTATGGTCCCGTATGCACATAAAAAGCGCTTTTTGTTTCACGTCATATAGGTGGTAGGAACACTATTTTGGTCATATCTCTTAAACCACTATGAGTCAAGTCAAACCCTTTAAACCAAAGATTAGACACATCACTTAGAACATTTTCTCTCATAAGTTAACGTTATGTGAAAATTTTGCATGAGCAAAGAGTTATGGTCAAAATACAGCTAGTTGCCCATTGCACAATAAACATTTTGGACACGAAGCTCCTTGGAGAACCACTTATAGATTTATTGGATCAACAAACTCTCTTAACCAAATCAAAACCTTGATTAAACTTGCTGACAAATGTACTTAGATCTCTTAGATCACTTCGTGAGTGCAAGTTATTAATTGTTCCTTGTACGGGATTACCTACGCATGAAGGGGTGCTACCAAGAGGGAGTACCGTATGGCGCCATGAGTTGGATGAATCGTTGACATATGTTCTATGATTTTTTTTGCTGAGTTTATTTCAAGTGTTTCATGTCCATAAAGGTAAAAGGGGTATATGGTTAGTCATCCAAAACCGTATGGGTAAATATGAATAAGGTAGATTTCTTTTTATGTTATCGTTTGTTGTATGAGTCTCATATGGGCAAAGTGATGTGATAAGGTGTTGGTCTATATTATGGGGCTGAGCTTGATGCATTGGTTTTAGGTCAAAATACTTTCATTTGTGTGTTACACATGCACCCAAAAATGGAAAAAAAAAGTGTTTTTTGCATATATGTAAAGTTATGGTGTATGGTTGATCAAAGTGACAGGACTATTTTGCATCATGATTATGTTGATGGGATGGTCTCATGTGATATAAGGAATCTCACGGATGGATGTGGACACCTCATGTGTATGTGTATATTGCTTTCCAGCCTTCAAGGTCAAAACGAGCTCTATGTTCTAGGGGGTAAGGTGTGGTCATAGTGCATCACTTGTGCATGGTTAGGCATTGTAAAAATTTGATTTGAAATCGTTTTTGGTTGCTTCTATTTGGACTTACTTTATGCATGAAAAGTTCATGTCCTAAGGGTCATGTGTGCTTAGTTTGATTGCAATAGATATGTCAAACTCCAAGTGTCGAAGTCAGCTTACTATGGAATATGGTTTATGGTCATAAGGGTTGAGATCCCTCTTGAATTATGGTTATGGTTTTGATTGTCGAAGCCGATGTGGCTCTTGGATTTTTTTTTGGGATATGGTTGTGCTGCAAATTTTTTTGAAGCCAAGTTCTATGGTAAAGTGGTTTTGTAGGATTGGATGTGCATCCCCCTAAGTTGGGTGGAGTGCTCACCCGTGTGATGAGCTTGAACTATGGTTTATGGTTTTGGATTGGATCATGAAGTGGTTCTGATGGATTACAATGGATTTGTAAGGGTAGAGACCCTATACAGACTGATTGCTTGGAAAAGATTATTTGTGCATATGAAAGATGCTATTGTGATTGGACTCATGTGCTATATTTTTCATGGCGGAGTCGCTACAAGACTAGGATCACCTAAATTTCTTAGCTTTAGACAAAAGGGTTGTTGGTTGACTTGGGGCTTTGCTGGCTCGGGGGTGTTGTGTATGTCTTCTTTTTTTGCTAGGATCATCTACACAATAAATGCATCGCACGGCTAAACCATTGGGGATCTTTCCTTGGCTTTTCCTAAACAACCAATGATGGGTATCAAAGATGCATGGTGCCTAATAAAATGGTATGGTTGATGTTCATACCCTACCACTTGATGGTATTTGGGATCCTTTCAAAGCTTGGGTTCATGGATGGAAGGGAAGTACTGGCTCATGTAGGTTGGAGGTGTTTTGGCTCTCTCCTTGTGAAGTTAAATTCTCCCTATCCATAGTAGAGTAGTCCATAGTAGAGTAGAAGTGGATGGGTGGACCGGTCAATCCCTACATAGGGTCCGGTGCTCTGCTAGTCATTTTATATTTTTGATGCTATGGTATATCCAAATTTTTTTATTGCATTAATATATATGGTTGCTTACTTCATTTAGATGTGAAATTTAAAGATTCTCTTATTATTATCTTGTGCCTTTGTGCACTCTATTTTACCCTCCACTACTCTCTCTCTCTCTCTCTCTCTCTCTCTATATATATATATATATATATATATACACACATATATATATTCCCGCAGTGCAGTGTACACATATATTCACTCTCCATATTTTTATTTTCTTGAGTATGTTTTCATTCATATCACCCATTGAAAGGTATAACTAGTCTCTAGGTGCCTTTGAATGCAGACCAGTTCATGGCCTAAACTTCATGCTAGGTGGGGCGTTAAGAACTCCTCCCCTTTGCAAACGCTTCCGCAACTCTGATGTATATATGGAAATTGTATGAAAGTGTAAATTGGATATTTTTTGCATAGACCCCTGGGAGGATATCCCTCACCTGGTATCAAAGCCTAAGGTTATGGGGATAGAATGAAGCCTAATACTAGTCGGCCTAATCATGTGTCATGCATGCATTCATGCATGCTGTTTGAAAAATAATATTGCATTCACAATGTATTTATGAGTGACATTGACTGGTGACACCTTCTTGACTTGTCTTCCTGTATTGATTTATGTAGCTTGGGATTACAATAAAATAATTGTAGTATCATACAAATGAATTAAAGAAATCCTTTGATGTTTTTTGTAGCTAAAAAATGGATCCTAAGGTGATGTTTGAATGCTTTAGCACCACAGGGAACAAGGTTTTGGCCATAGTGCTCAACAATATGGCAACACGATTATCGAGGGATGCAAGGAAACTATTTTATCTTGAGATTGTGACAAAAGTCTTTGGAACATTGGATATCATGACTTGTTGAATGAGTGTTGACCGTAGCTACCTTACTCACCATCAAGAACCCTTCTGCCAATTCTTTATTTACATTGATGATAGCCCAAAGGATTGGTTTTCCGACCTCAGGTTACTTAAACTTAGAATGTGGTTAGGCCTAGGAGATATGTACTACTACTTGGAAATGCATTCATAAATGCTTTGAATTGTTGAAGTTTTCAAGAAGTTTGAAGCACTTGCAGCTATTATAGGGAAAGAAAAGCTAGAGAATAACTATCCACGACCACAATGTCATATTGGAGGTCTAAGAGAATACCTAGTTATGAGAGTAAAAAGAGTATTTAGAGAGTTAGTCCCAAAGCATCAATAATATTGTAAGAATTTATTAAAAAAAAAATTGTGATGAATAAAGAGAATAGACTCATTTTTTGGTACCCATGTGTACTAAGTCTTCTCTCTCCTTGTCTTGTTTTTAGATGGATCTCCTTAACCATCTAGATAAAACTCCCAAGTGGATTTGCAAGATTTTGTTTTTTCAATTATGCAATCCAATTCAATGTTTTTTGGGGAGTTGAAGTGGTTCATACTTTGAAGGAGATTAGAGACTATTTTGTTCCCAAAGTCCTACGTAGCATGGGAATTATATGTAGATGGAGAACGTGAACACCAATCCCAAGTACCTAATAGGTACATAGTCACTCCACTGCTATGGGTTAAGGAAAAGATTTAAGAGTGCGACATCAAAGTACAAGGATATGCTCTTTATCTTAATCTATTCTCACTTCTGGATATACCGAGGCACAAAATCATCCTTAGTAAGAAGGCACTCATGATCCACTAAAGATATATCTTCTTTCAAAAAGTCATAATTCGAGTCTAAAAGAAGTCAAGTAGTGGCAACAAATTATATTGTGTACCTCAAGAATGGTTTAGTAAAGTTTATGGGTATATCCTTATACTAGGAAGAGAATGGGGTCTAGGAGGGACTCTTTATTTGGTAGTTTAAGGAAGTCAAACCTTTAGTATTAAGAAAGTAATCAAAGGAAAACTTTTAATTTTAAACAAGAAAAACCACTAGCTTATCAGGCAAAACAACTAGCTTATTTGAACTCAAATATTCTCGCCAATATGATATTTAATATCTAGCAAGAAAAATTATATCATGTAACATATCTACAAAAAGATCTTTGTGTGTAGATTACAGGTCTACAATCTTTTCTCAAATGGGAGATCGTATGTAGGAATTATGGAAGTCCTAAAATCATAAAGTTCTCCACCCTTTGATCACTCTTACACACCCACCATTCTTGCACACATGGCATGCATCTATTTGTCAAAATCTTAATCACCTCCATAATCTCATGTCAAATAAAGAGGCCCTCCTAGACTCCATCCTCTTCCTAATGAGTTCAATCCTTGCAATGTTACCACCATCACTTTCAACGACTATGAGAAGCCTAGGTGTGTTTGGGCCCTATAACTTCCATCATTCGGAGTAAGGTTTCCTTAGCCAACGCTTTTTTCCCTCTAACATATGTGAGGGCACAGCCACTGGTGGACTCCTTTTCCAAGTGGAGAAGTTTCTAGACGCTCAGGTCTACCTGTCCATGATTGACAACCTTAGTCAATCCCCACACATGTTGCTTTGTTATTTAATTACTACCACATTCTTGTTACAATTAAAATAATGATTTCTTTTAACTTTCATAATTGAATTCATTAAAACATTCCTTGAAAATAGTATTGAAAACATTCTTTTAGCAAACAGACATCTTTACACTTAAGACAAGGTACTGTCATTCTAGTGTAACTCTAACGAGTACTGGCTTGTCTCAAGACCACCTATAGAGGGGTGAAAAAATGGCACCCATTGCTTATTCATAAAAACCGGGGTGGAAAAACCCATCACCCATAGTCTGGGCGCCCATACGCCAATCGATTGCCCATACAACCGGGCGCTTCCTCTAGGATAAACTCGATATCCTAAGTAATATCCACAAGCACAAACAAGCATGGGGTAAAGACTTCACATGCAGTGAGGAAACTGACTCATCCATGGTGGAGTGGCCATCATTACTCATTACCTGGCGTAAAATATTCCAAGGAATCAGAGGTGTCTTGAGACAAGCTGTCTTAAGGATGATGAAACATTTGTTTCCTACCTCAATCAGTCGTAGCCCAGTCATTTCTTTCCTATTTACAACCATTGCTTGTTTGTTTCTTGGAAGTCACCTTCCGTTTACCGCCAGTTAATCCTTCCTAGTCCTTACGTATGCAATGTTAATTTATAAATGAACTTTAATCTAATTAAAGACTCAAGTAAACAAAATGGAAATCCACTTGTGATTGGTCAGCCATTTGCTGCTGTGCTGGCGCCTGCAAACTTTCCTCCATAGGCCTATGACTAGGCCCAACCTCATGGTCACGAGTTGCTCTATTCCTTTTGTTAATTGTATCCTCTTCATCAAAAAGAGGAATTCATCTGGTTCTTTTTGTAGTCATATTGGCAGCCTTTATAAAAGGACTTAATCGATTAGAGAATTAAATGAATAATCTCTTTTATTCCTTTTATCCAAAAGTAAGGATTTTGAGAGTAAATAGGTATCCTTGCTAAATATTTGGATGAGATATTTCTCCCATAGCTTTCTGGTACTATTATATTCTCCCATAATTATCGTATAATTATTGGAACTATTTTTCTAAATTTCTCCTTTAATTTATGTTCCAAAATACCCTATTTTGGCCTTAGTAAATTATGAGTTACCTATCTGCTAGTGGCATATTTACCCTAGGTGGAGTTTGAGATGTTATATCTCTAACAATTTTTTGGCTAAATCATAAAATTGATTTATAAATTTTCCTTCTAAATTTATGGTCTAATTTATACAATATTGATTGACGGTAATATATTATACTATTTATTTGGGCTAAGGTAATTTTTCCAAACTTCAAAAGTTATTTCTAATCTCTGGTAATTATCAGGTAATTTCCTTTTCCCAATTTATACACAAAAATGGTTAATATTAGTTAGAATAATTAGCTAAACTAACTATCTATTGTTAAGATAATTATCACGAGTTTATTAAGTTTTACTTTACCTTCAATAATTATCTCAAAGCTTTCTAGTTTAATTTGCTATTTTCTCCTTTTAATTTTCCCTTAAAAAAAGTGTTTTTCTACTAAGATAATTAGGTAAACTAATTATCTGAGGTTAAGATAATTTACACAAGTTTCTTAAGATGTATTTTACCTCTTCTAATTATCTCAAAGCTTTTTGGAATAATTTTCTATTTCCCCCCTTTTATTTTTCCTTAAAAACAATGTTTTTCTACTGAGATAATTAGTTACACTAATTATCTGTAGTTAAGATAATTATCATGAGTTTCTTAAGATATTTTTAGCTCTAACAAGTATCTCAAAGCTTTTTGGATTAATTTGATAATTTTTCCCTTTACTTTTCTCATAAAAGCAGTGTAATTCTGCTTAAATAATTACAAAATTATTTAGAAAATTAAAAGATAATTTTTCTAGCATATCAAAAGTCTAACACAGCTCTGATAATTATCTCATCTTAATCTAAGTTTAATTAGTATAACTATCATTACTTTATGGTTAAAATGAGTAATTTCAACTCTAATATAATATTATAATTAATTAGATTAGTATTTCTAAGCTTAATCTCAATAATCAACAGAGAATTAAGAATTAGGAGAGAATTTTGCAGTATAAATAGGTTTAATCTTCTTTATTAATTGAATTAATTAAGAAAATATAAATAGATTAACATAGTTCTACTAATTAAAAAGTGTTAGTGCTAGTTATCGTTGATTAACCAACTAGAGATTTTCTCTCTAGTGATTTCTGAGTAGAGATCCCTCTAGATGAGAGAGAATTTTCCAGGACTCCGAGTCTAATTTTTGTGAAGAAGGAGGGTTTTATTTATAGCTTTTCAGGGTCCCTAGGCTGTTTCTGGCAGGTCCTGGCACCTCAAGCAAGCCCCCTGCTTCCATTTAGCACCACCTACTACAAAATTTTTCTTAGACAGGTTTATCACAGTCCCACACAGCCCCCACAGTTTCCAGAATCGATTCTGCTATTTTTCGTGACTTTTAATGATTAAACTTGGAAATATCTGCAAATTCTAGAACTTTAGGATAAAAAGTCTTTAGCAATAAAAATTAATGAAACCTTTCGATTTTACTTAACTAATTAGATTCATAGTGTAACCTTTCAGAGCCCGTAATTTTTCCAAATTTTATCGAAATTTTGTTCTGAAAAATTCTAACCATAGTAAAGCTCTAGTTACGGTTTCAAAAATACCAATATTTTCCATAGTTGGATCATTCTACAGTGTTTTCTTAACGAGCAAGTTAATTTGATCAGGCTTTGTACAATTTCTAAGGTTTCAGAAATTGGAAACCTTACAATCACCCCAAATTAAGGAATTGAGATGTCCTCATCTCAACTGAATTTTGGGAAAATCTTTGAGAAGTGATACTTCATCCTCCCATGTGGCATCTTCAGTGGGGTAGTTCTTCCGCTTTACTAAATTTTCTCTGATTACTCTGTTTTGCAGACTTCTTTCCCTACTATCAAGAATACAATCTGGTTGGAGTTCAAGAATTCCTTGCTTCTACATCACAATCTGTTCGTCGTCTAGAGTGTGATTGGGGTTTGGAATATAGGGTTTTAGAAGACTGATATGGAATACATTATGGACCTTGAAGTGTTCAGGTAGATTTAATTTGTAAGCTTGATCACTGATTACTTTTATCACTTCATAAGGTCCAAAATATCTGGGGCTTAGTTTTTTGAATTTTCCCAAGGATAAATAGCTTCTCTTTGGCCATACACTAAGGAATACTTTATCCCCTTGTTTCGAAAATCGATCAGACCGTTTTTATCAGCGTAATGTTTTTGGCGGTCCTTAGCTGCTTGAATGTCCTATTGTATGGCTTTCGTTGGGCATCCATCTCCTCCAACATTTGTTTTGAAGCTTCTACTCTTCTAGTACGGTCAGAAAAGTTTAGGGTGATATACATACATGCCCATAAAGTGCATTAAATGGTGACATCCCAATGCTTTTATGGAATGAGGAATTATAGGCGAATTCCACCAGAGTAAGAAATTGTATCCATTTTCGGGGTTCTCTACTATAGTAGACTCTAAGGATGTCTTCAATAACTTGATCCACTCTTTCCGTTTGGCCGTTCGTCTGAGGGTGATAGGCTGTACTGAAACATAGCTGGATACTAAGGATTCAAATAAAGCTTTCCAAAATTTTGAAGTAAATTTTGCATCCCTGTCTCATTGACTATTCTCTTAGGAAGCCCGTGTAATCCAAACATCTCTTCGATACATAAACGGCTTATGTCTGATGCAGTGTAAGTTGTTTTCATAGGAATCAAATGAGACACTTTAGTCAGCATGTCCACTACCACCATAATCGAGTCGTAACCCCCTTGAACGGTAGGAAGGCCTGTTACAAAGTCCATGCTAATGAGTTCCCACTTCATTTGAGGAATGTCAAGAGGTTGAAGTTTTCCTGGCATCATTACTCTTTCAGCCTTAATCCTTTGATAGGAAAGGAATTGTTTGATGTAGCGAAGTATATCTCCTTTCTCTCATGGCCAAAAATAGCTTTTCCTCTTGGCATTAAGGGTCTTTGCATAGCCAGGATGTCCGGCGACTGGGGCATTGTGTCCTTCATAAAGGATTAACTCGTTTAATGTTGGATTCTTAGGAATGTAAATCCGGTATTTATAATAGAGAAGACCATCTTCAAGTGAATAATCTTTGATTCTGTATTTTGTTTCCTTTTTAGGTCATGTTGATTGATAACCTGTAGGAGTTTTTGATAATCCTCTACTTATAGGGAGGCTTCCTTAACCTTGTTTAGGATTGGATTGTCGACTATGGAAATGGCCCCAAGAAAAACCTTACGGCTAAGGGCATCAGCAACCACATTCTCCTGTCCTAGTTTATATTTTATTTCAAATTCATATTCCTGTAAGAGTTCTATCCATCTTCGATGACTCATGTTGAGTGTTGCTTGTGAAAAAATCCATTTTAGACTTTGATGTGATCAATGATTAACTAAAACTTTCCTCCTAGAAGGTCCCTCTAGAGCTTAAGAGCATGGATGACGGCTTGGAGTTTCAGATCATGAGTTGGATAATTCAACTCGTGGATTCTTAATTTCAGAGAAGTAAAGGCGACTGGTCTACCTTCTTGGTTTAAGACTCCTCCTATAGCAAGGCTGCTGGCATCGGTTACTACTTCAAACTCTTGAGTGAAGTCAAGGAGTTTGATACAGGCGCTGATGTGAGATTTTGTTTTAGTTTGAAGAAACAGTCCTCATGTTCTTTTTCCCATGTAAGTTTGGTTGTATTTTTAAGTAGCTGCGTCAAGGGTGCGGCAATGACTGCATAATCTTTGATGAAGATTCTATACCATCCTGTAATACCCAAGAATCCTCGAATCTCACTGACCGTCTTGGGTTGTGGCCAATTGATTATGTCCTTAATCTTTGCGAGGTCTACAGAGATTCCTTCAGGGCTTATTATAAATCCAAGATAGATAACTTCGAACGTGAAGAACACACATTTACTCATCTTGGCATACAATTGATGTTGGCGTAGAAGATGAAGTACTTTACGTACATGGCCTTCATGCTCTTTTTCATTTTTGGAATAAACCAAGATATCGTCAAAAAATACCAACACAAAATCATCCAGTTATTCTCTGAAAATATCTTTCATGAGACTGTTAAAAGTAGCCAGAGCATTCATAAGACCGAAAGGCATCACGATGAACTCATAATGCCCATATCGGGTGTTGAATATAGTTTTATAAATATATGCTTCCTTAATCTGGATTTGATGGTAACCTGATCTGAGATCAATTTTTGTGAATACCTTGGCTCCATGTAATCTATCAACTAATTCGTTGATGCGAGGAATAGGATACTTATTCTTTACTGATACCTCGTCAAGTTCCGTATAATCGAAGCAGAGACGTAAAGATCCATCCTTCTTCTTTTGGAATAGAACAAGTGCTCCCCAGGGTGAAATGCTTGGTCTTATGAATCCTTGTTCAATAAATTGACGAAGCTGTTCTTTTAATTCAATAGCTTCAAGGAGGGACATTTTGTAGGGTCTTTTTGAAATTGGTTCACTACCTGGAAAGGTTTCTATTTCGTGGTCTATGTCTCTTGGGGGAGGTAAATTTGAGAGATGTTTAGAAAATATATCCAAAAATTCCTTAAGCTACTCTGGAGTTATGTTGTCCTTTGATTCATCCGTCTTATTGAGTTTTACTACAAAGATATGCTGCCCCTTGCGTAACCCTTTCAAAAGTCGACTATCTTAAACTAAATGAGCCTTAGCCTTCCCATTTGATCCTTGTACTAGTGCTTCTTCACCTAAGTGATTTTTGAAGGATAGGTTCCCTTGAGCACATTGAATATGGGCTTGATTTTTGATTAACCAATCCATTCCTAGAATACCGTCATAAATTCCTACTGGTAGAGTTCGAAAGTATGATGAAGCAAGGGTTCCTCCCAGTTCAAACTCAACTTCCCCGGCTGTAAATTGAGATAGAACCTCTTTGCCATTTGCTAGTTCTACCACTAATTTTTTGGTGGGATATTGGTTTAATTTGAGTCTCCCTTAGCATTTAGGGGAGAAAAGAGTGTGTGCTGCCACAATCTATAAGTAGTTCAAATTTTTCACCTTCTCTATTTGCAGTGGTTTGGATGCCATCATACTGTTGTCGAGCTCCACGGTTATCAATGGCGGCAAAAAATGTAGCTCTTTCATCTTCTTCATCCATCAAGATTGGCTCTCCTACTACAGCATAGGCTCTGGCTCCTCTACCTCTTCCTTTGCCTCGTCCTCTATTTCTTCCACCTCTTTGATTATTTCCTTGGCCTAGCTGAGTCTAAGGAGTGGTTACAGCAACAACTCGGGGATTTTGCTCCTCGAGGCATCGACTCCTATAGTGCCCCATTCGATTGCATCCATAACATCTGATATTTGGAAAAGTCAGTTCTATAGTAGCTGTAGTTTTCACTGCCCTTCGTTGATTTCCTTGATTGAAATTTCCCCTTGTTCTCTCTCTAAAGTTATTGTAGTTATAATAGTTCCTTGCAGGGGGGTTTCCTTCAGCCGTAAGCGGTTTAGCTCTGAGAAGGGCATCTTGAATAGATGTGGGTCTCAAAACTTCTAAACACGTACTTAAAGGTTTGTCTAGGCCATGGCCGAAACAAGCAATCTGTTGTTCCATTGTCATTGGTGGGGCATAACACGGTAAAGACACATATTTGGTGTAGTATTCTTCCAAAGTAAGCCCTAACTGTCCGAGGGAGAAAAATTCATTCATTTTAATAGCTTGATGAGCCGAAGGAATATATCTTTCTTTCACTGCCTGTTCCATTATTTTCCTTATAAAATATGAGTCCCTAAACAAGAAGATTCCGGGGAATTCACCCTTACCATTAATAATGGTTTAGGTTTATAGCCCTAGAAGGAGACCTAGTCATGTCTCGCAGTGGAAATGGGACACTTGTTGAATAAAATAAAAAAAACTATTCCGGCCCTATAACTTCCATCATTTGGATTAAGGTTTCCTTAGCCAACGCTTTTTTTCCCCCAACATATGTGAGGGCACAGCCGCTGCTGGACTCCTCTTCCAAGTGGAGAAGTTTGTAGACACTTTCAGTGCACGGGAATGGATAGTTACCTTACTAATCATGTCCACCCATCCATGATTGACAACCTTAGTCAATCCTCACTTACCACCCCGCACTCACACATGTTGCTTTGTTATTTAATTACTACCATATTCTTATCACAATTAAAATAATGATTTCTTTTAACTGTCATAACTGAATTTCATTAAAACAGCCCTTGAAAACAGTATCGAAAACATTCTTTTAGCATCTTTAAACTGAAGACAAGGTACTGTCATTCTGGAGTAACTCTGACCAGTACTGGCTTGGCTCAGGACCACATATACAGGGGTGATATAACGACACCCATTCCTTATTTATAAAAACCGGGGTTGAAAAATCCATCATCCATAGTCTAGGAATCCATACGCCAACCGGTTGTCCATACAACCGGGCAGTTCCTCTAGGATAAACTCGATATGCTAAGTAATATCCACAAGCACAGACAAGCACGGGTAAAGACTCCACGTGCACTGAGAAAACCGACTCATCCATGGCAGAGTCGCCATCATTACTCATTACCTGGAGTAAAATATTCCAAGGAATCAGAGGTGTCTTGAGATAAGTTGTCTTAAGGATGATCAAACATTTGTTTCCTAGGTCAATCAGTCATAGCCCAATCATTTCTTTCCTATTTACAACCATTGCTCGTTGGTTTCTTGGAAGTCACCTTCCATTTACGGCTAGTTAATCCTTCCTCGTCCTTACGTATGCAATGTTAATTTATAAATGAACTTTAATCTAATTAAAGACTCGAGTGAAAAAATGAAAATCCATTTGTGATTGGTCAGCCATTTGCTGCTGCGCTGGCGCCTACAGACTTTCCTCCATAGGCCTATGACTAGGCCCAACCTCATGGTCATGAGTTGCTCTATTTCTTTTGTTGATCGTATCCTCTTCATCGAAAAGAGGATTTCCTTTGGTTCTTTTTGGAGCCATATTGACAGCCTTTATGAAAGGACTTAATTGATTAGAGAATTAAATGAATAATCTCTTTTATTTTTTTTATCCAAAAATAAGGATTATAAATAGGTATCCTTGTTAAATATTTGGATGAGAAATTTCTCCTGTAGCTTCTTGATACTATTAGTATTTTTTCATAATTATCATATAATTATTGGAGCTATTTTCTTAAATTTCTCCTTTAATTTATGTTCCAAAATACCCTATTTTGGCCTTAGTAAATTATGAGTTACCTATCTGCTAGTGGAATATTTACCCTAGATGGAGTTTGAGATGTTATATCTCTAATAATTTTTTCGGTAAATCTTAAAATTGATTTATAAATTTCTCTTCTAGATTTATGGTATAATTTATACAATATTGACCAACGGTAATTTGTATACTAATTTTTTGGGCTAAGGTAATTTTTCCAACCTTCAAAAGTTATTTTTTATCTCTGGTAATTATTGGGTAATTATATAAATTCATTTACTAATTTCCTTTCTCCAATTTATACACAAAATTGGTTAATATTAGTTATAATAATTAGCATAACTAACTATCTGTGGTTAAGATAATTATCACGGGTTCCTTAACACTAGTTCTGTAATTGGACATGAAATACGTTTTTAACACCTTGCTTCTACCATAGATTGGTTATGAGGGAAAGAAAACACTGGATTTTTCTTCATATCAAAATACAATCTGTATCGAGAGAATTCTTGTAAGTTCTAAGACATAAATTTTAGTGAAATTTCAAGCTGTTTTGCCAACAAAAATATAAAATGATTATATCTTTTTGTAGAGATTACCTTTTTTTATGTTTCTAAAATCCAAATGTTAGCACTTAGTGTTAGAAAACAATGGAATGCACTTCAAATATAAGTTTTCAAGTCACATGCAAGCTATAGATATAATTTCATACCTGAGCACATGCTGAATAAGAGCATAATTTTGGTCTTGCAAAGATCTCCTCATGAAATTGGTACTATTCTAATGCAATTTGACAACTACAAATGACTTTATATGTTTAAACCAAGAAACTACGTATTTTTTGGGCTCCCTAACACAATTAAATCTCGTTGCTTGAACTCTATCTTCAGTTCTTTATCGTGCAAAAACTCTTGAAAATCTTGAGTTCTCCATAATAACATTGAAACCAAAGTTTTAGGCACCCCAATTGTGTATGCACCACGTACTTTAATACATTTAGTTGATCCACATGGAAAGTTTGATATTATTTGAGGTTTTGAATGCTTATGTCTGAAGAATGAAAATATGAAAGTTTTCTCTTATGCAGTTTTGAATGTTTAAAATGATCCAATAATTGTTGCATACGAAAGCCCTTCTACTTGCCACCTTGAGTGCTCAATGGAAAGGACAAGCAATGTATCACTTTCTAAAACTCACAAATATATCAGAAACATATTTCTCTTTGTATACAGCGATATGCTTGAAATGATCATATCAAACACATGGAACTTTCCATTATTTTATATACTCCAAAGTCAATTTTTTTGCACATGAAACTTTCAATTATCTGTAGAAAAATTGTGGAAGAGTCACATAAAATTTTCTACAAGGTCGCTTCATTTTTTCTTGAGCTTATAAAGGCGATTTCTTCAAAGCGTCAATCGCAGTCTTACGAGGGTCAACTTGGTGAGTATAGTTCTTGATCATGATAGATTCTAAAACACAAGGTTATATTTTTAAAAGACCCTCTAGCTAACATATTTAAGCATATCAAGAGGGTTCTCCTAAATAAACCGTCTAATGTAAGTAGCATTTAATTTAAATTTGTTAAAAAAGGACACTTAAAGTGTCCTGTTTTGGTACCAAACTAGAGTTAACATATGCTTTATCTCTCATAATTATCTCAAAGCTTTCTAGTTTAATTTGCTATTTTTCCATTTTAATTTTCTCTTAAACCATTGTTTTTATGCTGATATAATTACGTAAACTAATTATCTGAGGTTAAGATAATTATCACGGTTTCTTAGGATGTGTTTCATCTCTGATAATTATCTAAGCTTGTTGGATTAATTTACTCTTTTCTCCCTTTTATTTTCCCTTAAAAACATTTTTTTTTGAGATAATTAGTTAAACTAATTATCTGTAATAAAGATAATTATGACGGTTTCTTAAGATGATTTTTACCTTTGATAATTATCTCAAAGCTTTTTGGATTAGTTTGCTATTTGTCCCCTTTTATTTTCCCTTTAAACAATGTTTTTTGGCTGAGATAATTAGTTAAACTAATTATATATAGTTAAGATAATTATCACAGGTGTCTTAAGATGAGTTTTACCTTTGATAATTATCTCGAAGATTTTTGGATTAGTTTGTTATTTCCCATTTTATTTTCCCTTTAAAATAGTGTTTTTATGCTGAGATAATCAATTAAAATAATTATCTGTAGTTAAAATAATTATCACGGATTTATCAAGATTATTTTTTACTCTAATAATTATCTCAAAGCTTTTTGGATTAGTTTGTTATTTTCTTCCTTTTATTTTCCCTTAAAAACATTGTTTTTCTTCTAAGATAATTAGTTAAACTAATTGTCTCTAGTTAAGATAATTATCACAAGTTTCTTAAAATATATTTTACCTTTGATAATTATCTCAAAGCTTTTTTGATTAATTTTTTATTTTCCCCCTTTTATTTTCTCTTAAAAACAGGGTTTTTCTGTTGAGATAATTAGTTAAACTAATTATATATAATTAAGATAATTATCACAGATTTAATTTGATCTTTTTTTCTTTACTTTTCTCTTAAAAACAGTGTAATTCTACTTAAATAATTACAAAATTTATCCAAAAAATTAAAAGATAATTTTCCTATCATATTGTCAGTCTAACACAGCTCTCATAATTATCTCATCTTAATCTAAGTTTAATTAGTATAATTATCATTAATCTATGGTTAAAATGAGTAATTTTAGTCCTATTATAATATAGTAATTGATTAGATTAGTATCCCTAAGCTCAGAGAATTAAGAATTATGAGAGAATTTTAGAGTATAAATAGGTTTAATCTTCTTAATTAATTGAATTGATTAAGAAAACATAAATAGATTAACATAGTTCTGCTAGTTAAAAAGAGTTAGTGCTAATTACCATTGATTAACCAACTAGAGCTTTTCTCTCTAGTGATTTCTGAGTAGAGATCCCTCTAGATGAGAGAGAATTTTTTAGGACTCCGAGTCTAACTTTTTGTGGAGAAGGGGGGTCTGTTTATAGCTTTTTAGGGTCCCTAGGATGTTTCTAGCAGGTCCTGGCACCTCAAGAAAGCCCGCAGCTTCCATCTAGCAGCAGCTGCTGCTAAATTTATCTTGGGTAGGTTCATCAACGCCCCACACAACCTCCCCAGCTTCCAGAATCAATTTCTCCTATTTTTATTGACTTTTAATGATAAAACTTGGAAATATCTACAACTTCTAGAACTTTAGGATAGAAAGTCTTTAGCAGTAATAATTACTAAAAACCTTTCAATTTTGCTTAGCTAACTAAATTCATAATGTAACCTTTCAGAGCTCGTAACTTTTCCAGATTTTATCGGAATTCTGTTCTGAAAAATTCTAACCATAGTAAAGCTCTGGTTACGGTTCCAAAAATACCAATATTTGCCATAGTTGGATCATTCTACAATGTTTTCTTAACAACCAAGTTAATTTGATCAGGCTTTGTACAATTTCTAAGGTTTCAGAAATTGGAAACCTTACAATCACCCCAACTTAAGGAATTGAGATGTCCTCATCTCAACCGAGTTTTGGGAAAATCTTTGAGAAGTGATACTTCGTCCTCCCATATGGCGTCTTTAGTGGGGTAGTCCTTCCACTTTACTAAATGTTCTCTGATTACTCTATTTTGCAGACATCTCTTCCTAGTATTGAGAATACAATCTGGTTGGAGTTCAAGAATTCTTTGCTTCTGCATCACAAATTGTTCGTCCTCTAGAGTGTGATTGGGGCTTGGAATAGAGGGTTTTAGAAGATTGATATGGAATACATTATGGACCTTGAGGTGTTCAGGTAGCTTTAATTTGTAAGCTTGATCACTGATTACTTTTATCACTTCATACTAAGTAATACTTTATCCCCTTGTTTGAAAAACCAATCGGACCGTTTTATCAGCGGAATATTTTTGGCGGTCCTTAGCTGCTTGAATTTCCTTTCGTATGGCATTGGTTTGGGCATCCATCTCCTCCAACATTTGTTTTGAAGATTCTACTCTTCTAGTTGGGTCAGAAAAGTTTAGGGGTGATATACATTCATGCCCATAAAGTGCATTAAACGGTGACATCCCAATGCTTTTATGGAATGAGGAGTTATAGGCGAATTCCACCTAAGGAAGAAATTGTATCCATTTTCGGGGTTCTCTACTACAGTAGGCTCTAAGGATGTGTTTAATAACTTGATCCACTCTTTTCGTCTAGCCGTTTGTCTGAGGGTGATAGGCTGTACTAAAACATAGCTGGGTACCTAAGGATTCAAATAAAGCTTTCAAAAAATTTAAGGTAAATTTTCCATCCCTATCATTGACTATTCTCTTAGGAAGCCCATGTAATCTAAAGATCTCTTTGATAAATAAACAACTTATGTCTGATGCAGTGTAAGTTGTTTTCATAGGCATCAAATGAGACACTTTGTCCACTACCAGCAGAATGGAGTCATAACCCCCTTGAACGGTAGGAATGCCTGTTACAAAGTCCATGCTAATGAGTTCCCACTTCATTTGAGGAATGTCAAGAGGTTGAAGTTTTCCTCGCATCATTACTCTTTCAGTCTTAATCCTTTGATAGTAAAGGCATTATTTGATGTAGTGAAGTATATCCCCTTTCATTCCTGGCCAAAAATAGCTTTTCCGTATGGAATTAAGGGTCTTTGCATAGCCAGGATGGTCGGCGACGGAGGTGTTGTGTCCTTCATAAAGAATTAACTCCTTTAATGTTGGATTCTTAGGAATGTAAAGCCAATATTTATAATAGAGAATCCCATCTTCAAGTGAATAATCCTTGATTATGTCTTTCTGTTTCTCTTTTAGGTCCTGGTGATTGATAACCTATAGGAGTTTTTGATAATCCTCATCTTCCAGGGAGGCTTCCTTAACCTTGTTTAGGATTCGATTGTCGACTATGGAAATGGCCCCAAGAAAAACCTTACGGCTAAGGGCATGAGCAACCACATTCTCCTTTCCTGGTTTATATTTTATTTCAAAATCATATTCCTGTAAGAGTTCTATCCATCTTTGCTGCCTCATGTTGAGTGTTGCTTGTGAAAAAATCCATTTTAGACTTTGATGATCAGTGATTAACTGACACTTTCCTCCTAGAAGATAGTGCCTTCAGAGCTTAAGATCATGGATGATGACCAGGAGCTCCAGATCATGAGTTGGATAATTCAGCTCGAGGATTATTAATTTCCAAGAAGTAAAGGGGACTGGTCTACCTTCTTGGTTTAAGACTCCTCCTATAGAAAGCCTGCTGGCATCGGTTACTACTTCAAACTCTTGGGTGAAGTCAAGGAGTTTGAGTACAGGGGCTGATGTGAGATTTGATTTTAGTTTGAGAAAACAGTCCTCCTGTTCTTTTTCCCATGTAAGTTTGGTTGTCTTTTTCAGTAGTTGTGTCAAGGGTGCAGCGATGACTGCATAATCTTTGACGAAGATTCTATACCATCCTGTAATGCCCAACAATCTTCGAATCTCACTTACCGTCTTGGGTTGTGGCCAATCTATTATGTCCTTAATCTTTGTGGGGTCTACAGAGATTCCTTCAGGGTTTATTATAAATCCAAGATAGCTAACTTCGGGCGTGAAGAACACACATTTATTCATCTTGGCATACAATTGATGTTGGCGTAGAAGATAAGGTACTTTACGTACATGATTTCATGCTCTTTTTCATTTTTGGAATATACCAAGATATCGTCGAAAAATACCAACACAAATCATCCAGATATTCTCTGAATATATCTTGCATGAGACGGTTAAAAGTAGCCGCAGCATTTGTAAGACCGAAAGTCATCATGATGAACTCATAATGCCCATATTGGGTGTTGAATGTATTTTTATATATATCTGCTTTCTTAATCCGGATTTGATGGTAACCTCATCTGAGATCAATTTTTGTGAATACCTTGGCTCCATGTAATCTGTCAAGTAATGCATCGATGCGAGGAATAGGATACTTATTCTTTACTGATACCTGGTTAAGTCCCCTATAATCGATGCAGAGACGTAACGATCCATCCTTCTTCTTTTGGAATAGAACATGCGCTCCCCAGGGTGAAATGCTTGGTCTTATGAATCCTTGTTCAATAAGTTGATGAAGCTATTCTTTTAATTCAATAGCTTCAGGGAGGGACATTTTGTAGGGTCTTTTTGAAATTGGTTCACTACCTGGAAAGGTTTCTATTTCGTGGTCTATGTCTCTTGGGGGAGATAAATTTGAGAGATGTTCCGAAAATATATCCGAAAATTCCTTAAGCTACTCTGGAGTTGTGTTGTCTTTTGAATCATCCGCTTTATTGAGTTTTACTACAGAGATCTGTTGCCCCTTGCGTAACCCTTTCAAGAGTCGTGTAGCTTTAACTAAATGAGCCTTAGCCTTCCCATTTGATCCTTGTACTAATGTTTCTTCACCTAAGTCATTTTTGAAGGATAGGTTCCCTTGAGAACAGTGAATATGGGTTTGATTTTTGATTAACCAATCCATTCCTAGAATACCGTCATAAATTCCTACTGGTAGAGTCGGAAAGTATGATGAAGTAAGCGTTCCTCCCAGTCCAAACTAAACTTCCCCGGCTGTAAGTTGAGATAGAACCTCTTTCCCATTTGCTAGTTCTACCACTAATTTCTTGGTGGGATATTGGTTTAATTTTTGTTTCCTTAAGCATTTAGGGGAGAGAAAAGAGTGTGTGCTGCCACAATCTATAAGTAGTTCAAATTTTTCACCTTCTCTATTTACAGTGGTTTGGATGACCGCATATTGTTGCCGAGCTCCGGAATTATCAATGGCGGCAAAAAGAGTATCTCTTTCATCTTCTTCATCCATCAAGGTTGCCTCTCCTACTGCAGCATAAGCTCTAGCTCGTCCTCTATTTCTTCCACCTCTTTGATTATTTCCTTGGCGTATGTGAGTTTGAGGAGTGGTTCCAGCAACAACTCGGGGATTTTTCTCCTCGGGATATCGGCTCTTGTAGTGCCCCATTCGATTGCATTAGAAAATTTCATAGGTCATTTGGAGGGCCTTGTAAGAAATTGTATTTCTCTCTCTAGAAACTTTTTATAAAATGCACTTGCACCTTGTGAGTACATCCAAAAGGACAACCAAAAACTTTAAAAAGTAGATTTATATTCCCAATCGTCCTTGAAAATGGTCACTTTTTTATTTAATGCGATCGTCTTTTTCATGAGGCAGGTGCGACGCATTCAATGCAGCTTACGTCATCACTAAAAGTTGAAAAGTCACAAAATGTCAAATAGTGATAGATTTTGAGGCTTTTGACACCACCAATGCGTCCGGAACGCCAAAATACCCTAAAAACGAATGTCTACTTGCCTCATTCCGACAACTGGAGAGGCAAAAAATGTCAAAAAACCCCAAAAAATGGGCTTTTTACTTAAGGCGCGCGAGGAGGCATTTCTAAATTCTAGAATGCCCCTCTGCGCGCCGTTAGTACAAAGCTCCTTTTAGTGATTTTTGGACACTTATCTTTCCAGAAAGCCCCTTTTTAGAGGTTTTTGGACATTTTTCTTTCAAAAAGCTCCCTAAAAAGAGGAAAAAGGGGCTTTTTACTAACGGCGCGCGAGGAGGCATTCCAAAATTCTAGAATGCCCCTCTGCGCGTCGTTAGTACAAAGCTCCTTTTAGTGATTTTTGGATACTTATCTTTCCAAAAAGCCTCTTTTTAGAGGTTTTTGGACATTTTCCTCTCAAAAAGCTCTCTAAAAAGAGGAAAAAGGGGCTTTTTACTAATAGCGCGCGAGGAGTCATTACAAAATTTTGGAATGGCCCCTCGCGCGCCATTAGTAAAATGTTCTTTTAGGGCTTTTTGACATTTTTTGGCCTCTTTGGATGTCTAAGCAAGGCAATTGGACATTCATTTCTAGGAGATATGTGCGTTCCGGACGCATTGACAATATCAAAAGTTTCAAAATCTTCCACCACTTGATAGTTTTGTGACTTTTTGAGTTCTAGTGATGACGTAGCCCGTATCAAATGCACCGCATCTACCTTCTGAAAAAGGTGCTCGCATTAAATGAAAGAGAGTGCTCGTCTTCAAGGACCACTAGATTATTAAATGAGGAGAGGGACACCTTTTATATTTTTGTTAATATCAATCTATTTTTCTACGTAACGTAGGCTCTTCTCTCATTGTAGGAGCTTATTTTCCTCTCTCTTCCAAAAGGCCCTCCAAAAGACCTCCGAAATCTCCTAATGCATCCATAACATCCGATATTTGGAAAAGTCTGTTCTATAGTAGCTATAGTTGTCACTTCCCTTCGTTGATTTGCTTGGTTGAGATTTCCCCTTGTTATTCCTCTAAAGTTATTATAGTTATAATAGTTCCCTGCAGGGGGGTTTCCTTCAGCCGCAAGCGGTTTAGCTCTGAGAAGGGTATCGTGGGTCTCATAGCTTCTAAATGGGTACTTAAAGGTTTGTTTAGGCCCTAGCAGAAACGAGCAATCTGTTGTTCCATTGTCATTGGTGGTGCATAACACCGTAAAAGACACATATTTGGTGTAGTATTCTTCCAAAGTAAGCCCTAACTGTTTGAGGGTGAAAAATTCATTCATTTTAATAGCTTGATGAGCCGGAGGAATATATCTTTCTTTCACTACCTATTTCATCCTTTTCCAGGATGGACTAATGGAAGGATTATCTCTACAGTACTATCTCCACTAGAGTTTAGCATATCCAATGAATCAAAACATTCCTAGCATTGCCTAATTTTCTGAAGCAGTTCCTACTGCTGCCAAGAAATAATCATCCATGGTGTCGAGCCAGGCTTTGACATCACGTTCTAAGTTGGTTCCCTCTCCCTTGAAAGTTGGGAGTGGAACCTGTTTTAGTAGTAGTTTCTTCTCCTGGGTGGGAGTGTAAAGGCTTTTTGCATTACCGTGAGTTTTTAATTAATGAAGATCTTTTAGTGATAACAAGTAATTTTGTGTTGTCATGCAATTTTTCTAATCTATATACTTTCAAGACTTTGAATAAAAACAAAAATCCAACAATTACTGTAAACATCCCATTTAAATTACATAAAGCATGTCATTCTCATAAAACCATGGTATATACAAGAGTTAATACAATCACTGACTCATACTATATACAAGATGTAACCCTCTATACCAAAATCTTCTTAACCACTGGTGGGTCTGATTGGGGATAAAAAAATATAACATCTTTTGGTCCTCTAAACTTAGGGCCTACCCTCATGGGTCTGATCCTAACTGGGTATATTACTTTAGCTACCTGATCAAATACCTATTGATTCTGCGACACCTTTACCCCATCTATAGTAATAGTTTGATCCTGATCTTCACTCCCACTAAAAAAGAAAACTTCGATGGTCCGAAGTGTTTCTGCCCATTTGAGTCTCTTCAAATTTAATGCCAAACCTTCTATCTGTCCCGCATCAATCAGGAAAATTCCGCCAAGATGTGACCAGCTTATTCCCCATGTAGGAGGAGGGGAAAACGTTTCGTCTAATGATTACATGATGCTCTTGCGAAATAAGAATTTACTGGAGTTGCAAGCAGCCTCTCGAACATGATTTTAAAGATCATATACTTCCGGTAAGCTTGGCGGACATTTTCTTGTATTGATAGGGAAATTCTCATCTCAAAATATATATAATAATTAAAAATGAAGAATAACTTATTGTGCCTATTTTGTCAACTTTTCATCCTAGGGTCAGGACCTTGCTAAACCATGCTCTGATACCACTTGTGAGGTCCCCAAACCTGCCGACACCAAAAAGCGGAATGGGATCCTTGACATGTCTCTAGGCCTAATAAAATCTGAGTCCCTAGACAAAAAGAATCTAAGGAAATCACCCTTACCATTAGTAATGGTTTAGGTTTATAGCCCTAGAAGGAGACCTAGTGTTGTCTCGCAGTGGAAACGAGACACTTGTTGAATTAAAAAAAGAAACTATTCCGGCCCTATAACTTCCATCATTCGGATTAAGGTTTTCCTTAGCCAACAGTTTTTTCCCCCTAACATATGTGAGGGCATAACCGCTGGTGGACTCCTCTTTCAAGTGGAGAATTTTCTAGACACATTTAGTGCGCGAGAATGGATAGTTACCTGACTAATCAAGTCCACCCGCCCATGATTGACAACCTTAGTCAATCTCCACTTACCACTCCTCACTCACACATGTTGCTTTGCTATTTAATTACTACCACATTCTTGTCACAATTAAAATAATGATTTCTTTTAACTTTTATAACTGAATTTCATTAAAAAAGCCCTTGAAACCAATATTGAAAACATTCTTTTAGCAAACAAACATCTTTAGACTTAAGACAAGGTATTGTCATTCTGGACTAACTCTGACCAGTATTGGCTTATCTCAAGACCACTTATACAGGGGTGAAAAAACGACACCCATTCCTTATTTATAAAAACTGGGGTGGAAAAAGCCATCACCCATAGTTCGGGCGCCATTACGCCAACCGGTTGCCCATATAACCGAGCGGTTCCTCTAGGATAAACTTGATATCCTAAGTAATATTCACAAGCACAGACAATCACGGGGTAGAGACTCCACGCGCACTGAGGAAACCGACTCATTCATGACGGAATCGTCGTCATAACTCATTATCTAGAGTAAAATATTCCAAGGAATCAGAGGTGTCTCTAGACAAGTTGTCTTAAGGATGATCAAACATTTGTTTCCTAGGTCAATCAGTTGTAGCCCAATCATTTCTTTCCTATTTACAACCATTTCTCGTTGGTTTCTTGGAAGTCACCTTCCGTTTACTGCCAGTTAATCCTTCCTAGTCCTTACACATGCAATGTTAATTTATAAATGAACTTTAATCTAATAAAAGACTCAAGTGAACAAAATGGAAATCCACCTGTGAGACTGGTCAGCCATTTGCTGCTGCGCTGGCACCTGCAGACTTTCCTCCGTAGGCCTATGACTAGGCCCAGCCTCATGGTCATGAGTTGCTCTATTTCTTTTGTTGATTGTATCCTCTTCATCGGAAAGAGGATTTCCTCTCGTTCTTTTTGGAGCCATATTGGCAGCATTTATGAAAGGACTTAATCGATTAGGAATTAAATGAATAATCTCTTTTATTCCTTTATCAAAAAATAAGGATTTTCGAAGTAAATAGGTATCCTTGTTAAATATTTGGATGAGATATTTCTCCTGTAGCTTCCTGGTACAATTAGTATTATCGTATAGTTATGGGAGCTAGTTTTCTAAATTTCTCCTTTAATTTATATTCCAAAATATCCTATTTTGGCCTTAGTAAATTATGAGTTAGCTATCTACTAGTGGAATATTTACCCTAGCTGGAGTTTGAGATGTTATATCTCTAATAAGTTTTTGGCTAAATCATAAAATTGATTTATTAATTTCTCCTCTAGATTTATTATTTAATTTATACAATATTGGTTGACGGTAATTTGTTATACTAATTATTTGGGCTAAGGTAATTTTTTCAACCTTCAAAAGTTATTTTGATCTTTGGTATTTATCGGGTAATTATATAAATTCATTTACTAATTTCCTTTCCCCAACTTATACTCAAAATTGGTTAATATTAGTAGTTAAAATCATTAGCTAAACTAATTATCTGTGGTGGTTAAGATAATTATCACGGGCACCTTAAGATATGCTTTACCTTTTATAATTGTCTAAAAGCTTTTTAGTTTAATTTGGTATTTTCTCCTTTTAATTTTTCCTTAAAAACAATTTTTTTTACTGAGATAATCAGGTAAAAAAATTATCTGAGGGTAAGATAATTATCACGGGTTTTTTAATATGTATTTTATCTTTGATAATTATCTTGAAGCTTTTTGTATTAGTTTGCTCTTTCCCCCCTTTTATTTTTCCATAAAAACACTGTTTCTCTGGTGAGATAATTAGTTAAACTAATTGCCTATAGTTAAAATAATTAGGATGGAATTTTTAAGATGAGTTTTACCTCTGATAATTATCTCAAAGCTCTTTGGATTATTTTGCTATGCCCCCTTTTATTTTCCCTTTAAAATAGTTTTTTTAATTGAGATACTTAGTTAAACTAATTATTCGTAGTTACAACATTTATCACAGGTTTCTTAAGATGAGTTTTACCTCTAATAATTATCTTGAAGCTTTTTGGATTAGTTTGTTATTTCCCCCTTTTATTTTTCCTTTAAAACAGTGTGTTTCTGATGAGATAATTAGTTAAACTAACTATCTGTAGTTAAGATGAATCTCATGGGTTTCTTAGGATGACTTTTACCTCTGATATTTATCTCGAAGCTTTTTGGATTAGTTTGTTATTTTTCCCCTTTTATTTTATCTTGAAAACAGTGTTTTTTTGCTAAGATAATTAGTTAAACTAATTATCTATAGTTAAGATAATTATCACAAGTTTTTTAAGATATGTTTTACCTATGATAATTATCTCAAATATTTTTGGATTGATTTTCCATTTTCCCCTTTTATTTTTTCTTAAAATTGGAATTTTTCTCCTGAGATAATTAGCTAAATTAATTATTTGTAGTTAAGATAATTATTATGACTTTCTTAAGATATGTTTTACCTTTGATAGTTATCTCAAAGCTTTTTGGATCAATTTGATCTTTTTTCCTTTACTTTTCTCTTAAAAACAATGTAATTCTACTTAAATAATAACAAAAACTATTCAAAACATTAAAAGATAATTTTCCTAGCATATTCACAATCTAGCACAACTGTGATAATTATCTCATCTTAATCTAAGCTTAATAAGTATAATTATTATTAATTTATGATTAAAATGTATAATTTCAATCCTAATATAATATAATAATTAATTAGATTAGTATCTCTAAGCTTAATCTTAATAATCAGTAGAGAATTAAGAATTAAGAGAAAATTTTAGAGTATAAATAGGTTTAATATTCTTAATTTATTGAATTAAATTTAAAAAAGTAGATGAAGATAGTTCTGCTAATTCAAAAGGGTTAATGCTAATTACCGTTGATTAACCAACTAGAGCTTTGCTCTCTAGTGATTTCTGAGTAGAGATCCCTCTAGATGAGAGAGAATTTTCCAGGACTCCGAGTCTAATTTTTTGTGAAGAAGGGGGGTCTGTTTATAGCTTTTCAGGGCCCCTGGGCTGTTTCTGGTAGGTCATGGCACCTCAAGCAAGCCCCCAACTTCCATCTTGCACCACCTGCTGCTAAATTTGTCTTTGAAAGGTTCATCACAGCCCCACACAGTCCCCCCCAGCTTCCATAATCGATTTTTGCTATTTTTCCTGACCTTTAATGATTAAACTTGGAAATATCTGCAATTTCTAGAACTTTATGATAAAAAGTCTTTAGCAGTAATAATTACTGAAACCTTTCAATATCGCTTAACTAATTAAATTCATAGTGTAACCTTTCAGAGCCCGTAACTTTTCTAGATTTTATTGGAATCCTATTTCAAAAAACTCTAACCATAGTAAAGCTCTGGTTACGGTTCCAAAAATACCAATATTTTCCATAGTTGGATCATTCTACAGTGTTTTCTTAACAACCAAGTTAATTTGATCAGGATTTGTACAATTTCTAAGGTTTCAGAAACTAGAAACCTTACAAGAATCTTCAGATGGGAGTGGAGGTGTAGTGGATTATCGTGACCACATGTGATGGGGCACAAAAGAAGAGATTACTATCAACGGATTGTATTGTATCAAATACATTCCAAGCATGGTACCATTACACTATGGGAAACCTAGAATTCAAACCGTTAGGACATAAACATTCACCGATGGAAAGTATCAAATGTGTACAATCCAAGATATGGGAAGAAATTATTGTTACTAACCAATTGTTGTATATAAATACCTGTGAACTTACCCAAAGACCAACAGAGGAGACATAGATAGCTAGGAGTAAACTTTCCTTATTAGTAATAGTGACGTGATGCTTTAATATTACCATGCTTAATGTATGGGGTCATAAGTATTTAACCAATGACAAACATTCCTTTAGCTTAGTACCCTGAAAATTATTATTTGACTTGTTTGGAAAATAAATCATTGATTGCTGGGAGACACCGGAAAAGTTCCCAAGGATTTTTGTTATTTTAATGATAAATTCAGTTACAAGAATGCAATGGTTCACAGGGAAATGGGAGTACATGTGACAAATCATTCACTCACGCAAGAGTGATACAACTCGCATGCCACCAAAGAGATGTTTTAGCCAAAGATCGTGAAGGATTATTGGGATAACCCCCGATAGATACTTCTAGAGTGTGATCACTATGATCTAGTAGTCAAAGGATGTCAAAATGATTATTAAAGAGTACATTATGTTAGGGACATTGGAACTTATTGAAGACTTTTGAGACACATTGTAGATTTTGGAACCACAAAATTTCAAGATATTAGAATTGATTTAATTTATTCGTATTCTTTCTTCAACTTGCTACCATATACATGTGATAGTGATGTGTGTGAACACACCACTATCACACTTAGGACTTAGGGATGTGTCCTAAGTGTGAACACACTTAGGATTGTCGGGGCATACTTTTTCTTCTCTAGGAGGTTTTTTCCCTCATGCATTGTATATACGCCCATCACTCTAGGGATAGCTTATATTTTCATTGCACACTAAGTAATACACTCTTCGTTGTGTGCCTTGAGCTTACTTTGTCTTCTCAAAACTGTGTGTGTTTTCCAGCAAGTCTAATTCCAAAAATTGGCATCAAAGCAGGTTTTGTCCTTGCAAGCCTAGTCGCCAGTAGCTCCAACACATGCCTGCTCACTTTCTCCAATTTTTGTGAACCTTGGAAAGCATTACCAGGTCAACAAATACTTTGGGAATTCTCCTAGAGATAGATCTACTTAGATTTTGGATTTGGGCTCATTTTGGCCTCCGTTTCCACTACAAGCAGTACTGTGCATGCTATTTTGTTATTTTGTGCAAAATTTATGTCAGTGTCAATTTTTCATAACAGGTCTCTTACAGTCTTCTATAGTTTGTGCTATATAGAATGTGTTGTTACCGCTTTGTCTCTCCTCTTTTCGGAAAGTTTTCACATCAAGTGTATGCATTTGGCATGGCCGACAATAACACCTATGTGTTCAAGATGTTTTTTGTTGAGGACAGACTAGATGGGGATAATTACTGTGGGATGCATTTCTAACCTCACCCCTATCTTATTGCAAAGATAGCAAGAACCATGAACATAATTGTCAATCTATGGGACGAAGCTAACTTGACTAGTGCATAGAGGCTACAACAGGGTGTCAATCTCTTGGAAAACAATGGACAACTCACATCTAACACAAGCTACACTCAAATGACCTAAGTCATCAAAAGCTAGTCACTATTTTGCAAACAAAACACGTCCGTTACAGCATTAAATGACATCCAAATGTTACAAAACTTATAGGGAAAGTATATAAGATCTATGCACACATGCTTATGGTCTCAAAACTTACTTTTGATGAAGTGAAAAAAACGCGATTATTAACAACATTGAGTTTTTGACCTAGTCATTTTGACCCCAAATGCTTCTAAATGCTTAGCAATGATGACCAACAAGGGAGTAGGAAGCATGAGAAGGAGAGAAGTGAGAGCGGTTAGCTCACACTCGGTATTTCTTATCCAAAACTTAACAATAAGTTACAAAATGGGCTTTTATAACTTAGCCAAGTTTTCTTTGGTCAAAAACACTAATTTGGGAGCTCTAACTAAGGATAAGTTGATACACTCTAGAAGCTTACAGCCCTTGCTCATCGATTACAATATCCACTTGGAAAATAGAAGCTACAATATTCCCAATTTACCAAAAGAATAAGTGTTTTTACAATAAAGCTCCCAATAAATGTTACATGGGTTAGCTACCTGCTAACATTCCCCCCCTCCTTGATTGTGTCCTCCCTTGACACAGTTTCATGGACTGAATAGTCTTTGAGCTGACGGGGCTGGTGAGGTGGTCTTTAAGTGCTTGTAGGTTTCTGATATCTGATGCGGCGTTCTTTCTTAGAGACTTGTAAAAACTGAATAGTGACTTTATTTATAAGTTCTATGGCAAAATAGCCAACAAACCTTGCTGTCAGATTGTTAATCACTGGACCAAATATCTTTCTGCGCCATGTGAAGAATCTTGTGTAAAAAGCCTCTTCAAATGCCAACTTATTACTTGATGGCAAAAACATACATCTGGCAAAGAAGCCTTAGAGCACTTCTTCTGAAGGTTGTTCACTCAAATCATAGCACAAGCCTTTGTTACCTTCTAGGAAAGACATCCGGGGGGCTCGTGCTTGCTCAGGCTCATGAAAAACTTAAATACATCTGAGCAGCATTCTGCAGATTTTATATAGCATTGCACATGAGAGGTCAGGGAGGCTCTTGAAGAAGTTCATGGCACTCTTAGGGTTTTCACCATGTATTCCTCAGTTGTGTTGGTCCTTGCTCTAGAGCTGGCACTTTAGGGTAATTGAGCCAAGTCAGCCTCTTCTTCTTTAAGGTTTTGTGTGCATGCCATGTCCTTACCCTTTGTACATGACAGAATGTAAGGTCTTTTTGTATTGCTGCAGGTGCTCTTGCACTACAAGAGGTTCTTCATATTAGCAACACTAGCAGTGCGACCCTCAAATATAAAAATCCACGGCCTCACTATGAACATCACTATATTATTTGCTACATAGTGACGCCCACAGGGTAAAAAAATAAACCAAGAGCACCAAAAACTCAGATCTCAGATTTGAGTTTTGGTGCTCTAGCAAAACAGGTATACTCGCACTGTTCTCTCTCTCTCTCTCTCTCTCTCTCTCTCTCTCTCTCTCTCCACACGCACACACACACACACACGAGGAGAGGAAAGAGAGCCAGGTGTGCTCCTTCCCTCTCCTCCCTCTCATGTTCCCTTTCCCTCTTTCTCTCTCTCCCTCTCTCCCACAAACACACACACACATACACACATTGTGTATGTGTGTGTGTGTGTGTGTGTGTGAGAGAGAGAGAGAGAGAGAGAGAGAGAATGTACACACATGCATAAATAAAAAACACATACACACACACATTGAGAGAGAGAGAGAGAAAGAAAGAAAAGAATGTACACACACATGCATAAACAAAGAACGCATACACATATGCATTGAGAGAGGAAGAGAGAGAGAGAGAGAGAGAGAGAGAGAGATTAAAAATAGAGAAAATGAGAGAAAATATGAAATGAAATGTTATATTAAACATCTTCAAAATTTCAAAATGGTTTATGATACCAATCAGATAAACTCTTTGTGGATCAAATATATTGTCTACATTGTCCAAGAAAATAGTGCATTGGTCAGTGAAGAGCTTTGTTAATGTTTGACTTTGTAAATAGATGTACTATGACATATATAGATAAAGAGAGAGGGGAAGAAAGAGAGAGAGAGAGAGAGAGAGAGAGAGAGAGAGAGTCCACATAGGTTTAAGATTTAGTTTTTATATTTAAGTTAGATTTTATCTTTATATTTAATATTAGAGATTTGGGGTTAGGTTTAGGATTTAACTCAAGGTTTAAGGTTTAGAGCTAAAGAAGATTCCCAACCATCTCTCTCTTTTTTGCAGAGCTTAAAGGTGTTTGAAGCTAGTTAGTTTTGGAATGTTCAAAGGGTAGGCAACAAAACTAGCTACTGAAATCGTTCTCCATTTGTTGAGTTTGAGTGATGGAAGAGGAAAGTGGATAACTCAAGACTTTTACAATGTGTCAAGTTGGCTTGTGTGTGTGTGTGTGTGTGTGTGTGAGAGAGAGAGAGAGAGAGAGAGGGAGCACTCGCAGTGTTGAGTAGAAAATAGAGCAGCTGAAGTGGACGACAAAGCAAGAGTAGTTTTCATTTGAAAAATTTGCGTTTTTGTTTTGTGTATGTGCATGCATATTTGAGAGAGAGAGAGAGAGAGAGAGAGAGAGAGAGAGAGAGAGAGAGAGAGAGAGAGAGAGAGAGAGAGAGAGAGAGAGATTAGGTTAGATTAAAGATTATATTTTGGATCTAGTTTTTATATCAAAGTTTACCTTCAGGATTATCGTTTAAATTTAGAGTTAGGTTTATGGTGATCCCTCTCGTCCTCTCCACGAATGCGGCATTAAGTTGGAAATATCTCAACGGCATGATACTCAGAATGGAGACAGATATTTAATGTGCACATTAATCCCTCAAGCAAGGAGCTGCTATGAAGACATGTTAAGATGCTATGAATTGCTACAGCTAAACAAGAGGCAAATGGGTTTTGTCCACTACATACATTGTCATGTAGACTTGGGTGTGTAGATTTCTCATACCCACAAATATAGGCATTGAACAATAAAGACGAGATTATAACCCATTGGTTCTGATCTTTGTGCACCTCTAGACCGAGGTGTGCAAGGATCGGACATGGCTAGAGAATTTGAGGTAGTTTACAGTGTGATCTATGGTTTCTTGATTGTGAGAGAGATTGAGAGAGAGAGAGAGAGAGAGAGAGAGAGAGAGAGAGAGAGAGAGAGAGAGAGAGAGAGATAGAGAGAGAGAAGAGAGACAGAGGATTCCAATAGAAGATTAAATTTATGTTCAGGCTATAAGGTTTTTACATTCATTATGAGTAGTGACGATGATGTGGGACCGTCCAATCAAAATGCCTATCTCTCAACAAGGATCTTATTTCCTTGTAATCAATGCAAACATGATGTGTGACGGACAAAACGTGTTTCTTTGCGGCACGTTTGTAAATTTGGCGAGTTTGATCCATTCATTATAGATCTAGTTGTTGCCAATTACAACTCATCAGACTCTAAGGTTGGACAACAGGTAGTAATCTTGCAACCCAATAGACGTGTTCGTAGGCGTTTTGATCAAGCAGCATATGTGAGGCCACAAGATGTAGCCTTTGACAGCTCGGTGGGTGTTCATGCATACCACATTCCCAACAAGTCTATGTTTGAGCCCGAGATCCATGAAATGATCAAGATGATCATGGATTCAAAAAGGCTTATTTATGATGACATGAAAAGTGAAACCGATACGTCATTGTATGGTGGAGCATGTGTGTCTAGATTGAAGGCGCTCTTGGTTCTTCTCAGCATGCAAGCAATGTTTGGATGGAGTGACACTAGCGTTACATCACTTTTTAGGTGATATAATTCAATGTGTTTACTTCAATAAAAAACTCTAAATGTATAATGATTCGATAGATTACTTACACAAGTGTACCGCACTGTTCTTGCTGTGTAGATTGCTCAAAGAGCACATACCACCCCAACTGATAATGTGATGCCAGATTCCAGAGAGGAAGCAAGAAAGATCTTGCAAAACTTGAGGATGGATTACAATTATATTCACGCTTGTCCTAATGGCTACATTCTTTTCAGAGGGGAATACATAGACATGGAGAAGTGTCCGAAATGTGATTCCGAGAGATATCGAGTATATCTCCACGGACAAAAAATTCTGTAAAAGGTTTTGTGACACTTTCCTTTGCTGCCTCGCATCAAACATTTCTTTGAATATAAGTCCATGGCTACCCTAGCATCATGGCACGAGGAGAATAGATCTTCAGATGGTGTGCTACGGATTCTTGTAGATTACACAACTTGGAATAAAGACGACACATGGCCGGATTTTGCCAGGGAAGCTCCAAATTTACGCCTCAACTTGGCTATGGATTTCATAAATCCATTTGGTTAGAGGTCAACATCTTACAATGTATGGCCAGTTGTCATCGTCAACTACAACATTCCCCCGTGGTTGACTACCAAGAAGGGGCACCTATTTCTAAGCTTGATTGTGTCGGGGCAGTATAAAGTGAAAAATATGGATGTGTATCTTTGTCCACTATTGGAAGAGCTACATTAATTGTGGATTGGAATAGAAGAGGTGAATATGAGCTAATACACAGGTCGATGCAATGCTTTGATCAGAGGTATTCTAATGTGGACCATGCATGACTATCCCGAACTAACAAAATGCTCAAGTGATATATACTCAAAGTCAAACACTATAAACCTTGGTTTTTCTCAAGCTTGTTTATTGTCATGTGTATACATGCAGGGATTCAAACAAGTGGATACAGATCATGTGTCACATGTGGACCTGGACTTAATTCACCTTAGGCGCCCTCATTGAAGAAGCAAATCTACGAAGGTCATCAAGCACATCTTCCAGAGAATCATGAGTTACGTGACCATTTTTTGGAAAGAGAGCCACCGAGGATGTCTGCTTGGGCATGGTTAGAGAAAAAGAAGATGTGTGATGACGGTTTTCCCCCAGGGATGAAGAGACTCTCTCTATGGTACGAGTTACCATATTGACCCAGACTCATGATCAATCACTTGCTCGATCCAATGCACATATTCAAGAATGTGGGTAATCTGTTGTGGGACCATCTCATCGGCAACAAAGATACTTTGGGGGACAAAATTGACCTTAGAAATGTGGATAGCATGGAGAAATATTGATCGCAAACAGCACCCGATGTATCAATAAAAGTCCCTAAAGCGCAATGGATTTTGACAAGAGACCAAGAGCGCAAAGTAAAAGAGATCACTCGATCCGTGCGAACGCCCATTGGTGTAATGTACTCGCTTCAAACATGTTTCACTAAAGAAGGAAAGCTTACTAGTTTGAAGTCACACGACTGGCATAAAATGTGTTAGGTACGTTTGAAGTGGAATATATCATAGTGGGATGTGGGTAGCATGTCCTTGTATAGACTTTAATATCATTGCTAGATGTGTCTTGTAGTTTATTTTATCGGTGGGCCATTGAGGGATGTTTGTCTCCTGACGTCCATACCACAATCTACAAACTTGCAAAGTTGGTGCAATGGACCTCACCAAAGGAGACCCATGAAGATTCCATACCATCTGCCAAACTAAATGCTACGGAGGTTGTATGCATGTTTGAGAAACACTTTCCTACTACCATGCTAACCATTCAAGTGCATCTTCTTGTTCACAGAGTTGATGAGGTGGAAATAGCTGGCACAGTGCATTCCAGATGGATGTTCTTTTTAGAACGTTTCATGAAAATGCTCATGGGATATGTGCATCAAAAGGCACGTCCAGAGGGTAGCATGGCATAAGATTGGCTGGTATCACATTCCCTAGTTTACATTGGAGAGTAGCTAGATGGATTTGATCATGCCCGATACATGCTATGGTGAACCATACATGATGAGCGCATATCTGGGATTGTCATGTGCAGTCTCGATGCTGAGAAAAAAATGGTGAAAGATCTAGAGGCTAAAATCAATTGATTTTTCATGATTCAAAATCCAGTGATGCAAAAGTGGATTTCACAATATGAACATGCAAAGCGAGAGAGACAAAGGGTGCAAATCAAGTGGAGATGGGGGAGATGACCACTGATGCATTATCGGGCGGGTCTTGAGAGCCTACCAGCATTCATGAGCTTAAGAATGTTGCACAACCAATTGAATGATGCACAACAGTGTGATAAACAATTGACCGAGGAGGAGTAGGAGTACTCTCGAGGTTGCGCGACCAAGGTAAGTTTGCAATGTTTGAATCTTCTCTTTCTAGATGTTTGGATGGACATTCATAATCTTTGTTGGTTGTAGTATAAGTCATAACGGTAGCATGGTGTAAAGGTCAACATTTTAGGGTGGAACGGATCGACAAAAAGCATTTTACACAAGATTGTGGAATCATGGCAAAATTCAAACAATCTAGTCGAACGATGGTCCTCTGATGCAAATCCTGTGGTAGCGAAACTCACTTACTTCGGCATGCTACGAGAGATTTTGAGGATCAATTATAGAGGATTTATTGTGGATTTACTCGATGTGAAATGCTTCAAGATGAACATGGAGGGTCGCAACACTACTGTGCGCAGAGGAGAGTCAGGTTTCTTTGAGGTGGATTCAACCAAAAAATGGATCGATCTTCAAGACACTTTTGTACTACCCAATAATTGTGGACAAGTAATTTTGTAAATATTTACCATTGAATTTTAGAGGGCTGGTGGTTTAGAAGCACTCATGTAAGTTATGTGGATCTTGCAGGTGGTATTTCATCCTACAAAGTCAACACCAAACTGGTGGTATATCATAGAGGTAGCCCCTCATAGTGCACGAACATATGAGGGCTACCATGTGCCAACTACAATTGCACCAATGAACGATATTAGAGAGGTTGTTGATTCAAAAGCCACTGAGGTGGTGCTAGATGAGCCTGGAGCTGCTACTCTCTATGGGATGCATGCGGAAGACCTACAAAATGAAATGAAGGACATTTTCTTAAACGGAGAGCTCTATATAGACATAGGAGTTATGTTGAGTTATGCGAGGAGATGAGAGAGACCTCTTAAATCCATAAACATTGCATTTGAGCAATTTTACTCCTTTTTATAATATATATTGTATTCACGTGGAGTTTTTTCCATTCTTGTCTATATGCTATACTTGAGAAATTTAAATTGTTATTAATCAAATTATAAATTGTTACAATTTTCTTCTTGATTCATCATCAAGATTTAATATTCATGTTTTTAATGCAGGTATGGATGATGGTCAGTTTCTTTCTTCCTTGTCACTTGAGCAAAGGAGGTGGTACGAGAAGAATCATTGCTCTAGAGCACCATCATGTCATTCCACTCCTTCAACTTCTCCCTCTGTTTTGGAGCGATTAGTGCGCTCCGAGAGTTCGGTGTCGACTAGACGATCTACACACTCTTCTAGGCACCGACGCTCTAGTCCTGGCAACGACGGTTGCTGTGGAGATGCTGCCGTTGATGCTTCAACACAACCTCCTAGTCGACAAGGCTCCTTACCTTCCCTTTCTTTTCTTGCTCCCACACCATACACGACATTTCTCTCTACTCTAGGTTGTTAAGTATGGAGCCTGATTTACCCTTGTAATTTTCTGTGGTAAAAGCGCACATTTGTAAGGCCCCCATTATGAGGAGAAGCCATCGTGCGTGAAGGAAAATCACTCACCGGAAACCAAAATTTTCACGGACAAGAAACAGGGGCAACTTTAAAGGCCTCGGGGGTGGAGGCCCCCGAGACTTTTTTTTCCGCCGGAATATTATGGCCGGACGGCAGCCGGAAAGTGGTCGGAAAACAACCGGTCGGTTGGCCGGTGGCCGGTAGTCAATGGCCGATGGCCGGTGGTCGGAAGTCAATGGCCGATGGCCGGTGGCCGAATTCAATGGCCGGTGGCCGAATTCAAAAGCGGACTTGTCTTCTCAAGGGCGGCCACACATGGGTGGATTCGAGGGTCCGATTTGGACTTATTCGCACAAGGGTGGCTACACATGGTTGTCTCTCATAAGAGAGGGCAGCCCTTTTGGCCTATAAAAGGAGGCCATTTCTACACACATTTCATAGTGTGAAGTTGATGCAACAAGGTGAGTGTGAGGTGGTGAGAGTGAAGCAAGACGGGAGCTCCATTAAGGGTATAATCCCTTTGTAAACTACTTCTTGTTTTGAAGTACTAAAGCCATTGAGTGGCTGCTTTCCCGTGGACGTAGCCCACATTGGGTGAACCACGTATATCGTGTGCACTCTCTCTCTCTCTCTCTCTCACTACTCTATAATCTTGTGTATATAAATCTGTCTCTCTTCATTAAGTAATCTACTCAATTATCTATTTAGCCACGTCTTATTTCCTAACAACTGGTATCAGAGCAAGGTTTGCTCGTAGCTAAATTATCTCAAGGAAAGGATTCCTTGAATTGAGTGGGAGTTATGGCGGAGGAAGGGAAGCTCAAGATTGAGAAGTTCAACGGAAAAAACTATCAACATTGGAAGATGCAGATTGAAGACTATCTCTACCAGAAGGACCTCTATTTGCCACTAGGCGGTCTTGCGAAGAAGCCCGCAACAATGGCAGATGAAGCATGGATTGTCCTTGATCGAAAGGCACTGGGAACAATCCGGTTAAGCTTGGCGTCAACGGTGGCCTTCAATGTTTCGGAGATGAAGACCATGGAGGACTTGATGAAGTCACTTGACGACTTCTACGAGAAACCATCGGCATCCAATAAGGTATTTCTTATGAAGCGCTTGTTCAATCTAAAGATGGCAGAGAATGGTTCAGTTGCAGAACACCTAAATGACTTTAGCACAAACATAAGTCAACTTCGATCAGTGAAAATCAATTTCGATGACGAAGTGCGAGCTCTCCTTATACTATCATCTCTACCGGATAGTCGGGACAGCCTTGTGATGGCTGTAAGTAATTCTATCTCTGGCACAAATACTCTTAAGTTTGATGATGTTGTGGGTGTTCTCCTAAGCGAGGAAATGCAAAGGAGAAGCACATGAGAATCATCAAGTGTTGCACTATCAGTGGAAACAAGAGGAAGGCTTAAGGAGAGGTTCAAAAACCAAAAGGGTCGTGATCGCTCAAGGCAGAGCAAGTCACGCACAAAGTCTGTTGATCAAACCATGAGATAGATCATTGAACTTTATATCCTTGCTCTCATATAGAATCTACAATCCTTATTTAGGGATGAGTATGGTAAGAGAAATGTTTGCAAGAGAATGGTAGCAATAGCATATTGATGCTCTCTCTATGGTGCCGCTTATGATAGCGAGCTTAGGAAATGGATAGGGAGACAAGAGGAGAGAGAGATTAGGGCTTCCCTAACCTTAGAGGAGCTTATTTGCAGCAATGGAGTAGGTGTGTGTATTTTTGTGCTTGCCAAAGGGCCTTTTTATAGCTGTACAAGACCTTGGGTTAGGTTAAACTTGACTAGGGTAGGTAATTAACCATAGTTAGGTTCCCTTTTGACCATTCCTTCAATTATGCAAATAAGGGACTTGTTTTTTCATTAAAAATAGCCTTTTAGGTCATGGAGGCTCCATAAGGGTTGATAATGTATGTGGGCCCCACCATGATGTCCCTCCAGTGGCTCCTGCAGAGTGTCCCCATCCTGTTTGTTGTGTCTCTGGAAGCATCTTGAGCCAACCCCTCCACATGCAAGTGGTTTTTAACTCCCCACTGGTATTTTAGAATGTTGGATAAGTCAAGAAAACTTTTCACCTTTGTGGTTTACCTGATTGTAACTTTGACCTGCAGTAACAGTGTCCGCAGCACCTTGTTTTCACCATAACTTTCAGCCTGTAACTCAGAATTGGGTGCTGTAAAAGGAAAAGTTGACCTTCTCAAAGTGTTTAAGCTAATTTTGGAGTGTTCCTCAAGTATACCCACGAGCTAAGGCGTTAAAGATGCATCCAAAACACCTTTTGAACCAAGTCTCCTTGTAGGGGCCCTTTAGCATGCATCCAAGGTGTAGCATGCTTTTTCAAAAGAGAATCCACCTTAAACAAATGAGGTAGGCTCCAATAAAGTTTGATCTATTGGGGATATACATTATATTTAAGATTTGTTGACCAACACAAGTAAATGATCCAAGACTTGGGTCACATAGTGGTGGGGAAGGGAAGGCCTACAAGGTTAACCCTACCCTTGAGAGAAGATGGGTAAGATAAGTGCCCATAAATTATTTATTTACAAATTATGGGATGTAGATAGATATTTAAATTAGTAAAGGTAATTAGTTAAAAGAATGTGCAGTAAAAAAACTAGGAGAGTAGAATTAAGTTTACTATTTACATTTAGCATGAAGAGAGAAATATGATGTAAATGCATAAAGATCTGAGAAGGGTAAGGTGTTTGTATGGAAAAAGGCTATTACGGAAAGAGAGAATGAACACTAGGTTAAAACTTTGATAAAAAATATATACATTTAAGTAGAAATGTAGTGCAAATGCAAGGTTACCATTTAATGCTACTCATATTAGCCCTCCCCCTTCATCTAGGATCATTCATGCTCCTAGATGAAACAAAAGAGTTTTTTTTTCTTTTCTTTCTTTTTTTTTCTTTTTTTCTTTTCTTTCTTTTCTTTCTTTTCTTTCTTTTTTTTCTTTTTTTTCTTTTTTTCTTATTTTTCTAAAAAAAGGAGGAGTGATATACACTCTTTTACTCCATTAGACCTATTTTTCATTACCTCAATCCCATAAATCGGAGATGGGAGGGTTGCCTTGGGTATGTTGGGATTCCAAGGCTGGTTCTTCTTTGCACATCAAAGCTTTAAAAATAGGTGGAGCATTTGCCAAGCCGAAGGGAGCCATGCCAATTTGGAGCTTAGGCGATGTAGGTAGATGACTTCCTATCAACGGATTGATACGTTGAAAGTAGGGCTTTAATCTCCATCCATTGACTCTGGTCTTGTGGAGTTTTCCTGATAAATCTGCTAATCTGTAACTACCATTCCCAAACTTTCTTTTTATCATGAAAGGTCCCTCCCATCTTTGCAAAAACTTTTTGTCAAGTCGAGTATCAAGTCGGTTATCATAGCGAAGAACCAACATACCTTCCTTCAATCCTTTCCCCTTGAGCTTCTTGTTGATTTTGTCCCTTTGGCTTGTGGCTTGGGCAATGTAATAGTCGATGGACTCTTCTCTATCAAGTTCAAGTCATTGAAGATCTAAAATTCTTTCCTGCAAAGCTTCTTTTGGCCTCTTTGCTCCCCGTGAGAGAATGCGTAGGCTTGCAATCTCCACCTCAATAGGAAGGAGTGCCTCCTGTCCATATACCAAATGAAAAGGAGTGAATTCAGTGGATACCTTGAAAGATGTTCTGTATGCCCATAGAGCTGCGGTTAAATGACGATCCCAGTCGTTTGGTCGATCTGCAACCTGCTTAGAAATGATCTTACATATCATTCCATTCACCTTTTCAACCAACCCATTGCACTGAGGGTAGTAAGGTGTAGAATGAAAATGTTTGACTTTTAACTTTGCCAAAAGATTATCTAGGAGCTCTGCTCTAAACCCTGGACCACGATCTGACAAAATCTCTAATGGTGTGTCGAATCTACTGCATATGTGATCAAAGATAAATTTTGATACCTCCTCGGCTGTAATTCGTGTTGTACTTGCTACCTCCGCCCATCGTGTCATGTTTGACTTTTAACTTTGCCAAAAGATTATCTAGGAGCTCTGCTCTAAACCCTGGACCACGATCTGACAAAATCTCTAATGGTGTGTCGAATCTACTGCATATGTGATCAAAGATAAATTTTGATACCTCCTCGGCTGTAATTCGTGTTGTACTTGCTACCTCCGCCCATCGTGTCATGTAATCTACTCCCACAATGATGAAGACCTTCCCGGTCGATGTGCGAGGTAAGGGGCCTATTGCATCCACACCCCACTTCTCAAAAGGACCATACGAAATTATTGGAACTCGAGCTTCGTAAGTGAGTCGTCGATTTCCAGCAATCTGGCAACCTTTGCATGACTTACACCAATGCTGGACATCACGGTGTAGACTTGGCCAAACAAACCCTGCTTGCAAAATCTTCCTGTTTGTAATATCATGAGAAAAATGACCCCCACAGACATCATCATGGCATGAAAAGAGGATTCTCTCTATTTCTTGAATAGAGGGCACCCTTGTTAGCACCAAATCTTTCCCTTTATGATACAGATCATCTCCTATGAGTTGGTAAGGAGTTGCCTTTTTTTACCAACCTATGCCTTTGCACTTTATCCAAGTGTTTAGGGCACTCACCAGTTTGGAGGAAAAATATGATGTCCTTCAATTCCTCCTGGCCTTGGTACTTTGGTTCGTAGAGCTTCACACCTCCCACCATGATCTGAAGTTTCTCATTGGCGAGATAATCTGCTTCCTTGTTGAGGGTTCTCACAACATGCTGTACCTATGTAGCTTCAAAGTTCTTTATCAAAGCCTTCACCTGTCTAATCCACTCCACTAGAGTAGGGTTCTTGCACTTCCATATCCCTTGGATTTGCCTAATAACTAGTAAGGAATCACCTCTTATTATAAGTCTTTCGATGCCAAGTTTTCTGCATTCTTCAAGCCCCAACATTAAGGTGACATACTCAGCCTCATTATTAGAATGAACATTTTTCAAGGTGATACCTTTCTTAACAAGAACTTCCCTTTGTGGACTTAGAATACGAACCCCCCCTGCTGCCTGATCGTGTTGTCGTCAGTAAGCTCCATCAAAGCACAAAATGTGTGCATTGTCCATCTCCTCCTCATTATTTTGTGGTGTAGCTTTGTCTCCTGCCTTTGGTGACTCTTTCCTTTCTCTCACTTTGTATGTGAGAATGTCTGCAAGACCTTCCCTTGTGCTATCTTCCACAAGAAGAGTGTATTCGAACTCTTGAAGTTCTAGAACCCATTTGGCTATCCTAGATGAGAGGCTCATGTGTTGCACAACATATGGTAAATTGTTTTCCATGGTGAGAATGACAAATGGTGCAGGTAAGAGATATGATCGGAACTTTCTTACCGCAAACATAATTGTGAATACCACCTTCTCCATATCGGTGTAGCCCTTCTCTGCAGCGGTCATGACCTTGCTTGCAAAGTATACTAGCCTCATGTAGCATGTTTTTGGGTCTTTTTGCATGAGAACTACACCGATGGCCTCCATTCCTACACTTGGCGTGATGTAATATGTATCCTTTGGATTTGGTGGCATTATTGTTGGAAGAGAGTTGAGAATACCCTTTACTTCAGTAAAGCATAATTCGTGTTCCTCTCTCATTCAAATGTGGGTTTGTTTGCTAGCTTGTGCAAAGGTGCAGTAGCTTCCGCTAGAAGGTGAATGAAACGAGACATGTACCTTACTTTGTGGTTGAAAGTCATGAGCTCCTTGGTTGTCGTTGGTGGTTGTAGTGACAAGAGATCATTTACTTTTGATGGATCCACTTGAATTCCTTGCAAAGAAACCACATGACCTAGCAATACCACTTGTGACTCTGCAATGTGACACTTCTCAGGATTAAGCTGTCCCCCAAATTGATGAAGCCTCCTAAGCCCCTCCTCAACTTTTTGGCAATGAAGTCTTTGGCTACTATAGATACAGAAGTCATCCATAAAAACCCTAATTGACTTTCCAAAGAAGGGCTGAAAGACAAGAGTTGTAAATCTTATAAAGGTACTAGGAGCATTTGTGAGCCCAAATGGCATCACTCTATAGGCAAAGCAACCCCAAGGTGTGATGAAAGTGGTTTTTAACTGATCTTCTTCTTCTATTCTGATTTGAAAATACCCTGAATCCCCATGACACACTGTGTAACATTCATAGCCAGCTACTTCGTTTAAGATTTCATCTTGGAAAGGAAGAGGAAAATGATCCCTCTTTGTTGCAGCATTGAGCGGTTTGTAGTCAACACAAACCCTACATTTTTCGTTCTTTTTAGGGGTTACTACAATTGGGGACACCCACTCAGAGTTAGACACAGGGTAAATGAAACCAGCTTTGAGGAGTCGGTTAACCTCTATCAAAAGTGCCTCTTGTTGTATTTTTCCTAGGCGCCTTAGCTTTTGAGCCACAGGTTTAGTACCTGGTTTTAATTCTATGCCATGCTCTATAACATCCACACCTCTAATTTGTGAGTAATCAGTGATAAACAAATTGGGATACCTCTTGAGCATATCGATGTAGGACCACTTCTCCTCAGGGGTAAGATCTTTTGCAAGCATCCTCTCAAAGTCTTCAAAGTGCTTGTGGTCACCTTTGTCATCCTTTGTTTGCTCCTTTGTTGGGTCAACCTCTATTGATGGAGTTTTTGATGTGTTGAAGGTGATTCCCATTACCTCCAAAGATGATTCTTCTTCGCTATTGGATGTAGTGGTTGAACTTTCCTCGTCGCTTGAGCCAAAACTCTCTTCACTTTCTTCATCAGCCGTGGTCTCATAGTTGATGTCGAGCTGCTTTCCTTCATGCCAATCGTATACTACATGTTGCCCCTTTTTGAGAATCAATTGTCCTCGTCCCCATTTTTGATCTGCATTCACAGCAATGAGCCAAGGCCTCCCTAGGATGATGGGATAGCCCTCCCCCTTGGCTAGCATAACATACATGTCCACACGTGCATCTATATTACATACAGAAACTTTTACGTTCTCGATGATCCCTAGGCACTTCACACTTGCATTGTTGGCCAGCCTAGCTTGACAATTAGAGGATTTAGTGATTTCAAGCCCTAGTCTATTCATGGCTCTTTCCGTGATCACACACATTTGTGCTCCACCATCAACATACACATTGGATATCTTCCTACCCCTTACATAAGCATCTACTTCCACATCTTGTTGTGGCTTTGAAGTCAATGCCTTTACTATCACCTTTTCTTTATTTCTTGATAGTCTTGTACTTAGAAGTTTGGACCAGTGCTTTCTCACCTTGGGTGATAGATGTAGGAGTTGAGGCCAAGAAATATTGGGTTTTTGAGTTTGCAAATCTTCTAAGATGTTGTAGGGTTCCATATTGTTTCCTAGTGGAAAATCGTTGATGCCGATCTCCCTTCGCCTTGACCTCTGCTTCTTGCCTCCTTCCTCCTTCTTTGACTTTTTCTTCCTCTCCTTCCTTGCAGGTTCTGACTCTTCATTCCTTGTGTCTTCATCCTTGTTGTGTGCTCTTGTGCGCTTTTCTGCTGGCATAACATCAAAATGTATATGGCTCACCTATATCTCCTCTTCCAGCTTTATGACGTTTACTCCTCTCTCTTCCTCCACTGGTGGGACAGGAGGGATGTTTGCCACTGGAGGTGGTGGTGGTGGACGAAGAATTTGCGGGGCTTGAGCATGCTCTTGCTGCACCATGAGCGGAGAGGGTCTAGGAGGGTATATGTCCCCTGGAATCCTTCGAGGGTGAGGGCAATTATACATGCCATGACCAACTTCATTGCAATTCCAGCATCTCAACTCTTGTGCTTGACGTCGTTGATTGCGATTCCCTTCTCTTGGTTGTCGTTGTTGGGGTAGGCCCTGCACTAGATTCAAGGTGAGACTCTCTAGTTGTTGAGTTAATCTTTGCAAGATCTCTTGTTGTGATCCTTCCCCTATTTGTGAAGTTTGGGCAAGAGAGCCCCTAACTTGTGCTCCCATGCTTGGTGAAGAATCCCTCTCAATGACTTCATTTAGGTCCCTTGTTCTATGTGCTTGAAAATTTAACTTCTTGAATTTGACCATGGCCACCTCACGTGCTTCCTCAAATGTTGATGGGAATTTTAACTCTACCTTGGTATTCAAAATTGGATACAAGCCAGCTTGGTTTTGTAAGGTAGCCTCCCATCTATCCCATAGGTTAAGGAAAACGGCCTCATAATATGGGTAGTCTTCAAGGAATACCTGTTTATGTTGAAGTAGACAATTCCAAAGACCCTCTGGAGTATCTCCTTGCCCAAATTTAGCAAAAAAAATTGCACGTAGCCTCTCCCAATTGGTTTTGTTTTGAGGTTGCAAGGCCTCGTACCATGCCTTAGCCTCCCCTTTGAGAACGAGTGGAAAAGCACGCAGCTTTACCTCTTCTTGATCTCTCCCAGAGATGAGGTGTGCCATCTCCAAATTATCCAAAAATTCTTGTGCATCCTCACCATTTTTAGAATGAAAGGTAGGAAAAGTGCTTGACATTTTTACAATACAAGGAGGTTTGTGTACCACAAAGTTTTGACTATGATGAGTGATCACATCAAAATGAAAATATATACATCAAGTGTTAGTTCATAATTTATCATAGGCAAAATAAAAGGGTTGATTGAGGCATTAATTTCATTAAGGCGAGTGGGTCCAAAAATTCTCCTAATGGTTGCTTGAAATCTAAATTTTGTAGCAATTATGATGTGCACAGATTGACGAGCTATGGGTGTAAAAGGAGAAGCAGCTCCAGGTTGGTTCATGTGTCAATGTGTTCTCCTTTTTCTTTCTCTTGAAGAAAGTTTCCTTTGAGTGGATCGCTATCTAAGCGCCTCTTGTCCCTGCCTCAAAACAAAATAAAAACATGTACATCAAATGAATCATCATAATTAATGAAGGGAAGAATGATGGGATTTGGAGATGCCAAGATTTCACCAAGTCTTTCTGCTCCAAACATAAAAACAATGCGTTGTTGGTAAAAAAAATTGCGATCTACACAAATGTTAATTCTGATGCGTTGTGAAAAATGAAAAGCATATGGTGCAACTCTATTGTTCATGAGGAGAATAGAAGGCAATTAGGAAAGTTCCTCCATGGGGGCACCACTTTTATGACAGCGGATTTTTTGAGATGGGACTCAACTCAAATCTCCCACCAGACAACCACTCCATGAGACCCTACACACACATATTTCTTAGGGGCACCACCCTCTTTTATGGAGAAAGAAGGAAACCAAAAAAAAAAACCATATACAACACATACACACACCTTCCTTATGTGCTTCAACACAAAATGCCCTTCAACCATTCAACACACACTCCTTAAGCAATCCCTTTGAACACTGCACAAACTCACATGCAAAGATTGACCTTCACCATATTAGTGCTCATATACTTCTAAGAAAAGCAAGCACAAAACCTCAAAACTCAAAACACCATAATGCACAAATACTTGACAACTCCTTTCCTTTCCCAAAAGAAGAGACTACTTACACACATAAGGCAGCATGCATAGAGAGCTCTTCTCCATCTATGCAGCCCCAAGACTTACTTACACACAACATAAGGAGAGAAGCCAAGCAAGTAGAAACCATGGTGAGAAAAAACTTTCTCAACAAACAAGCAACCCAATGAGCACAAAATATGAGAAGCTGTCAAGATATGCTTACCAATTTTACATGCTTTTAGAGCAAAAGTGTGACGACGACACCCCAATTGCAACAATTTGTTGATCAAACCATGAGATAGATCATTGAACTTGATATCCTTGCTCTCATATAGAATCTACAATCCTGATTTAGGGATGAGTATGGTAAGAGAAATGTTTGCAAGAGAATGGTAGCAATAGCCTATTGATGCTCTCTCTATGGTGCCGCTTATGATAGAGAGCTTAGGAAATGGATAGGGAGACAAGATGAGAGAGAGATTAGGGCTTCCCTAACCTTAGAGGAGCTTATTTGCAGCAATCGAGTAGGTGTGTGTATTTTTGTGCTTGCCAAAGGGCCTTTTTATAGCTGTACAAGACCTTGGGTTAGGTTAAACTTGACTAGGGTAGGTAATTAACCATAGTTAGGTTCCATTTTGACCATTCCTTCAATTATGAAAATAAGGGAATTATTTATTCATTAAAAATATCCTTTTAGGTCGTGGAGTCTCCATAAGGGTTGATAATGTATGTGGGCCCCACCATGATGTCCCTCCAGTGGCTCCTGCAGAGTGTCCCCATCCTGTTTGTTGTGTCTCTGGAAGCATCTTGAGCCGACCCCTCCACATGCAAGTGGTTTTTAACTCACCATTGGTATTTTTGAATGTTGGAGAAGTCAAGAAAACTTTTCACCTTTGTGGTTTACCTGATTGTAACTTTGACCTGCAGTAACAGTGTCCGCAGCACCTTGTTTTCACCATAACTTTCAGCCTGTAACTCAGAATTGGGTGCTGTAAAAGGCAAAGTTGACCTTCTCAAAGTGTTTAAGATGATTTTGGAGTGTTCCTCAAGTATACCCACGAGATAAGGCGTTCAAAATGCATCCAAAACACCTTTTGAACCAAGTCTCCTTGTAGGGGCCCTTTAGCATGCATCCAAGGTGTAGCATGCTTTTTCAAAAGAGAATCCACCTTAAACAAATGAGGTAGGCTCCAATAAAGTTTGATTTATTGGGGATATACATTATATTTAAGATTTATTGACCAACACAAGTAAATGATCCAAGACTTGGGTCACATAGTGGTGGGGAAGGGAAGGCCTACAAGGTTAACCCTACCCTTGAGAGAAGATGGGTAAGATAAGTGACCATAAATTATTTATTTACAAATTATGGGATGTAGATAGCTATTTAAATTAGTAAAAGTAATTAGTTAAAAGAATGTGCAGTAAAAAAACTAGGAGAGTAGAATTAAGTTTACTATTTACATTTAGCATGAAGAGAGAAATATGATGTAAATGCATAAATATCTAAGAAGGGTAAGGTGTTTGTATGGAAAAAGGATATTACGGAAAGAGAGAATGAACACTAGGTTAAAACTTTGATAAAAAATATATACATTTAAGTAGAAATGTAGTGCAAATGCAAGGTTACCATTGAACGCTACTCAGGTGGCAAGGCATTCATTGCTCTTCCACCCAAAACTTTTTATTCCCGAGCGTTGCTATAGGAGTCTTTATATAAGGTTCTGCAGCATTTCTATATATGTCACTAAATAATAATCTGTGCGTTGCTATATAGAGACGCATATAGCAACGCTTATAGTGATATTTCCGTTGGGACGCTTTTAGCGACGTATATAGCCATGCTAATAGCAACGCTTCCATTGCGACACTTTTAGAGACGTCGGGGGGTTAAAAAACCCATTGTAATTTTGTTGCTACAGCTGTCACAAGTGCACATAACCTCTTGTAGTGTTGTAAACAGAATGAGGTACCTTAAGTTTTTGTTGAGCCAGTTCTTCCTCCATTTGGGGTGGAGAGCATCTGAACCTTCTTCTTGCATATCCTTGTACAGTCTTTCTTTGACTTGCAATATCTCCATCTTGATAAGAGGGTAGGGCAACGACTCTTGATGCCATTGAGCATTGATTTGGTTGGGAGTGAGCTATGCTACATTGACTGAGTGAAGAACTCTCAACTCCCAATCCATTGCATCTTTCGATTCAACATCCACTTTATGGACAATCTATTCTTTAAGTGCATCTTCTTCACCTGTAGAAAGCTGGACCATTGGTACTTGTTCCTCTTCATTGACTGATGCTTGGAATTCAGACTCTCCTATCTGCCCTTCTATTGACTGTGCTTCCATATCTGCAAAGGAGTCTGATGGTATGTCTATAATTGGCTATTCAGAGGTACCTACCTCCTCTTGAGATTCCCCATGCCCTTCTCTCAACAGCAGATGGCTAGCTCTCTTTAATTCCTCGTCGATCTCCTTGAGAAATTGCTCTTCTCTTTGCACCTGCATTAAGGCGAGGTCTCATCTTTCTGTCTGTTCTAGCTTTAACTCAAGTTCCAGGTCCTTGTTTCTGTTTTCCAAAGTCTTGTAGACTTCATCTGTTCCATTGAGTGAAGCTACAACTGGATTTTCCCTGATCTACTTTAGGAATGCCGCTTGGTCATTGATAGTCTACTCTAAGTATTGCAAATAGGCATTTGCTACATTTAATTGTACTTGGATATTTTGAACTAGCTGAGTAGTGATTAAAATTTTGTTGGTAAATTCAGTCAGCTGTTGGTCCTTGCTTTTGCATGCATCTAACAGCTTTGTGAGAAGCTCTCCTAAATCTTGCATCTCCTTTTGTTGCTTCTCGTTGACACTTTGGTGTTGCTCTCCTTCATTTTTGAGCGCTTTGATCTATTAATATTCTTGAAGATTCTCGATGATGTTCATCCTGTCTTCAAGTTCACCTTGGAGAGCATCAACTACCTGCTCCAACTCTTTAGCTTTAGGAATGTGGCTAAGAGCTGCTGTTTGCATCTTTTTTGTCATCATCTGCATTTGCTTTGCATATTTATTTACATGGATGATTATGTTGTTTGCCATTCTTCAGCTTCTACCTTAGGCTGCTTAGAAGTTCCAACAGATTTGGCTTGCGGCTCTTTTAGTGGTGCAACAAATTTGGCTTGTGGCCTGGTAGATGGTTCAATTGAATCTTCTTGAGGCCTTTTAACTGATTTAGCTGATTTTGCATGTGTTGTTGTAGAAGGTCTAGCTTTGTCTTTGTCTGCTTCCTTGGGATTTTCAAAATTGGCTTCCTCCTGTTGTTTCTCTTTTCATTTTACTTCCTTGGCTTCATTGGATTTTCTAGTTGGTGAAGGGCTTGGACTCTACATTGGATGGTCTTCTGGTTCCGTAGTGGGTAAAGTGGGTCTTGGAGACGTCTCTTCTTCTTCATAATGTAGTTCAGTTTGTTTTTCAGCTTCTACTTGCCTTTGATGTGTATCTGACTCTTTTCTTGCTTTCCTTTGAGCTTCTAGAGCTTCTTGTACCTTCAAGGCTTCAGCTTCTGCATACATTCTCTCAAGCAGATCCTTCGGATCTTCTTCAATCTTCTTCCCGGGGTTCTTGGTCCTAGCGCCCTTGATTTTCCTGGGGCTCCATTACTCCGGGTTTTCTCTTACAGCTTGGAGACTTCCTTCAAATGATTATTTCTATCTTTTGAACTTGTTTTTTTTTTCTACGTTTCTTCTTGATGTGCTTCCATCAGGGAAAATTTGGACTCACAAAGGGGCCTTATAAGGAGTTTGACTTCCTCTCTCATGTCCAAAATGGGTGTGCAGTAATTTTTTTGCAAATCAACTCCAAAATTGGCAGAGATTTGGCAGTTAGAATCTGCTCTTCAAGCTCTTTCTATTGATATATAGCATGCCACGAGATTCGTCATATTTTAAAAGATTCTATTTTTTATTTTCTAGATTCTAGACGGAGTTGTCACATCACAAGAGAATAAAAATTTTTAGAGTTGATTCGCAAAAATTTTACCACACATGCATTTTGGACATGAGAGAGGAACTGAAACTCCTTATAAGGCCCCTTTGTGAGTCCAAATTTTCCCTAATGCACTGCTTCTTCTTCATTTCTTCTCTCCTTGCCCTCATTTCTTCATTGTGAGAGCTTTCACTGTTGTGGGCTTCAAGCGAGCTTTTTGTTGATTCTTCATCGGATTTATATACCCTTTTCATCTTTGATCTAGTGGTTCGTGGAGAGGGTTGAGCTGACCATGTATTCTGCTCCGGGTCTGGCGGCGGCAAGTTGACGTCCATTCCAATAGCATGGTATGCAATTTGTGTTAGAACTTCTGGAGCACCCATATATGTTATCTTTCCTTCCTTCTTTGTGCTCTTGAGTGTTGTAAGCACGTACTACACATGATCTATTGTTTGCCTTGGTGTTGACTTCAACACTTGCGTGAAAGTAGTTGTAACCGCATGATTTTGGAGTTGTGTTGGTAATATAAAGACGGGCAGGATCCTTCACTTGCTTCACAATTAGGTCAGAGAATGTGGCAGCAGTTGTATCCTTGGTGAATGTACCTGTTGTTTTTCTTTTTTTGGTCCTTATTGTCATTCCTTCAGTTGTTTGGCATCTTTAATGGTTCGGTCACTATGTCCTTGTTAATGACCACTTTGACATTTTGGTCTTGTTGATTCGTGATCTAAGCTGATCTATCCTCTTTAATTATTGATAATAATTAATAGGCTCTCTGGAAATCTACTCCACATGGCTCTTGATCCTAGAATTCTCAAAGCCCTAACCTTCTGTTTGCTTCTTTTGTGGCTTGCTTTGCGGCTACATCACAAATTTCTTTTGGTAGCATCTGCAACTCTACCTGGTTTCCTTCACTCTTGAATCTACCGGTGAAGACTATGGTATTGTGTTCTTCAAGCTGTTCCTTTGATATGTAGGTTACCTTGGCCGTCTTCACTTAACTCGGCTCCAACTCGTAGGGTGGAAATTCCTACAGCTTTTCTTTTTTATTCATCCTCTTCTTTGCTTTCTCAGCCGCTTTCACTGCACCTAATAGGAGAATATAGTGTCAAAGTAAGAAAATTCCATAATTTCCACTCTGAAATGTCCTATGTTTGAATTGTTGGCAATTGATGTCCATTTTTCTTTAAATCAATTTTGGAGCATGCATAAAAACATGTAAGGATCAAAACCATGCAATCTATGTAAAATTTGCAACCAAAGTAAATAATTGCGATTATTTTTATAGCTGGGAATTTTTCCAACTTTTTGCATTTTTGACATCATAGGCTTGAAAAACATGTGATTTAGATACTCTGAGTGAAGTGTGGGCTCATTCGAGTGCATTGGGTGAAATTGGAGCCAAATTTAGACTTCAAAGTCTGAAACCATAGGTATAAAGGGATTTTGGATTTTTGTGATCCAAATGTGATCAAACTTGATTGGTGGGCTTGTCACAACATTTACTTTGGTCCGATAAGGTCAAAGTTGAAACTTGAGTTTATTCTAGTGAAAAAGTAAATAATCGCCATTATTAACTTTTTCATGAATTTGATTTTGTTGCAAGTTGGTTCTAGACATGCTATAGAGCCTCTGTGTGAGATATGGGATGATTTGAATAAAAACATATGACAATTAACTCAAAATTTGGACACAAAAGTCTTTAGTAAAAATGAGTTATATATTGAAGCTTAGGAGCCTAAACATTGAACACAAGTGCCTAATAGGTTTATGACCAACCCGCAACTTTGGGTAAAGGAAAAGATCCAAGAAGGCAATGTTAAAGTGCAAGGTTATGTTCTTTACCTTAACCTATGTTCTCTTTTGGACATAATGAGTCATGAACTCATATTTAGTAAAAAGGCCCTTATGCTAAACCAAAGATACGGCTTTTGTGACAAGGTCATAATCAGAGTATGGAAGAAGTCAAATGGAAGCAACCGATTCTATGTACCCCAGGATTGGTTCAATAGAGTCTATGGATCTATTCTCAAATACAACCCTGACAATGCGATCGTTACCTTTGATGACTACGAGAAGCCGAGGTGCATTAGTGACTTTGTCCAAGCACAACCAATGGCCGTGAACTAAAGTAAATATTTCTATAGAGGTGATGTAAATGAACGGCATGCTCATGTAAATTGCTTTAATGGATTACCACCCATAGATGTTTCACAAGGAGAGGAATGGTACAAAAAGGAATACGTGAATTTCAATGCACAAGTTGAAGTGCTAAACTTTGATACTCAAGATGTGAACAAATATAGGGGTAGGACCTCGGTTGTAGGAACTAAAAATTGGTTCATAGGGCCCTTTCATATTTATGTATCTCCCTAGAGCACTATGTATATTTTTTTTCTTTTCAATTATAAAAATTTGATTTTGATACAACACATATTTTTTTGAGAATATAATAATTGATTTTGAATCTTGGTTTTACCATTCTAGCTAACTTGAGTGATGGGGTTGTGTGTGTAGATGACTAACATCTTACCTCGTTGGATATAGGCGAATATACTCTCCCGCCTTATGGTGGAGGAGACTTTCCAAACTAGAGTGGAAGTACAAAGGCTTGTCACTACCACGCATAATGGGGAGGAAAAGAAAAGGTTGATGTCTACGTATTTTATTGTACCTAATACTTTTTGAGCTTGGTATCATTATGCTGCAAGGAACCCCGAGTTTAGACCACCTGAGCATAAACCCTCACCTACTGGGAGTATCGAGTGGATACAATCCAAGTTGAGAAAGGAGATTGTTGTTACTAATCAAATATTGTACATAAATGCTTATGAACTTACCCTAAGACCGACAAAGGAAACATGGATGGCCAACAACATACTTCCTTTAGTAATGGCTATGGGATGCTTTGACATTGTTACATTTAATGTATGGGGCCATCAATGCAAAAACAACGACCCACATTCCTTTAGCCCAGTACCTTGGAAGCTATTCTTTGACTTATTTGAAAAGTCACTAATCTACAATCCTCGCCATGTAAAAAATTTATACAACGCCTACAACAGACTGCAATGCCTTGCAGATTGTGAAAATATACATAGCTCAGTTGCATGGGACACATCGGATGTGTTTCCAAAAGAACCTACTTACTTCAATGACTACTTCGGGTACAAGAAGGCGATTGTTCACATCGAAGTGGGGGTACCTATAACAAACAAATCCCCTACTCAAGAGTGGTATGACTCACACGCCAATGAAGAAATGTTCCAGCCAAAGATAAAAAACGATTATTGGGATCACCCATCCGATATACTCAAGGAATGAGACAACTATGCTCCATTGGTGGAAGGATGTCACAATGGATATTATCGAGTGCATTATGTCAAAGCCATTCGGATTTATTAGAAGCTTTTGATACACTTGTAGACTTTTTAAAAAACCCAAAGTTTTGTGATATAGAAATTGGATTGTCCATTTAATAATTCAAGCTTCACAGGATTGGTGGACAATTATGAACATAGAAACTTCAATCCAAATCAGAATTCGGAAATTTTAGACCCAAACCATCGGAAATTTAGAGGACCTTCAATCAAAAAAACTTTAACTAAAACAAGAGACAACCTCAAAACCAAAGGAGTTTTAGACGAAGCAATTCACCTTTTGTTCAGAATGGACCGCCTTTCAATAGTAACAACAATGGAAATGCTAACCATCAACCTCGTCCAAGAGGAGGAGGAAATCAAAGACCTCAAGTTAACAGAGCTCAAGGGGCTAGAGATTATGGAAATCGAGCAAACGTGTATGTTCATGCTGCAATTGAACATCAAGAAGTGAATGAATAATTTTCATTGATTTAGACCCCAGAGAAGTATCAAGGTAACCATTTTACCTTATTGATTGATTCAAGGAGTACACATTCTTTCATATCTCCAAAGTACATCTAAAACCTCATTTTGCATGAACACCCTAATACAGACCTTACAATAGAATTAGCTACGGGTGGGGAGGTTAGATATTCTACTTCAGTGGGAAACTTGAATTTTGTTTTGTATGGTCACAATACTTCTGTGAATTTTAGAGCATAGGAATGTGAATTTTAGAGCATAGGAATCTACGATGGAATCCTAGGAATGTATTGATGTAAAGCCAATGATGCTCACATACATTGTAAAGACGCTTCGTTGAATTTAAAAAATGACCAAAACTCTAGGGTTACAATTACTGGAAAAGGGGTAGAGCCTAAGCTTAGACTAGTGAACTTTACCAAACTTATGAAGAGTCACAGGAAAAATGAAAGGATTTACGTAGTAAATCTTAGCCCTAAGGAGAAGAAAATACATTTATCTGAATCCGAGTGGATAACAAAATTTGATGTTGTATTCCTCAAAGAAATTACACAATTACCACCAAAGCGTGATGGTAATCATGCAATAGAGCTAACTCCAGGAGCTCAACCAGTTGCCCATAGACCTTACAAAATGTCAGTACCTGAATTTGCGAAACTCAAGGAGCAATTAACTTAACTCCTTGAACAAGGGTTCATTTGACCCAGCGTTTCTCCATGGAATAATCCTGTTCTCTTTAATTGAAAGAAGGATTTTACTCAGCGTCTTTGTATTGATTATCGTGGATTGAACCAAGTAGCAATTAAGAATAAGTATGCAATACCAAGCAAGGATTAATGAAGTGCTTGATGGATTATATGGAGCTTCTATCTTCACAAAGATTGATCTTAAGTCAAGGTATTACCAAATCCGAATTGAGGAGGAGGACATACCAAAGACAGGATTGAATACTCGTTTGGACGTTATGAATTTACAATTATGCCTTTTGGACTTATCAATGCTCTTGCAACTTTTAATCGTCTCATGAACGATGTCTTTTCATAGCATCTTGATGATTTTGTTCTTGTATTCTTTGATGATATCCTCGTTTACTCAAGAAATAGGGAAGAACATGAACAACATGTGCGGCGAGTACTTGAACTTCTCCGTCAAAATCAACTTTATGCCAAATGTAGAAAATGCACCTTCTTCACTAACACGGTGGAATATTTGGGATTTATTGTATCCAAGGATGGTGTTTCTATTGACCCAAGTAAGATTGAAGCTGTTATAGCTTGGCCTACACCAAAATCAGTACAAGAAGTACGTGGCTTTCTTGGTTTAACAGGATGGTATCGTACATTCATTCAAAGCTACGCTAAGATTGCATTTCCATTGACTAATACGCTTAAGAAAGCTAAAGTGTTTACTTGGAATGAACGTGCTCAAGCTAGTTTTGAGACTCTTCAAAGAAGCTTTCGTGAATGCTCCAATACTACGGCTTCCAGACTTCTCAAAGACATTCATTGTGCAAGTGGACAAGCAATCGGTGGTGTTCTGTCTCAAGAAGGAAAACCAATAGCTTATGAATCTCGTAAGTTACGTATACATGAGTTAAATTATCCTACACATGATTTGGAATTATTGGTCGTTATACATGCTCCTAAAGTATGGCAACATTATCTTCTTGGAAGGAGATTTGAACTACATACCGACCATAAAAGCCAAAAGTGGATCTACACTCAACTTGACCTTAATATGCGGCAACAAAGATGGATGGAGTTGTTATGCGAATATGATTTTGTAATTGAATATAAACCTAGGAAGGAAAATCTTGTGGCCGATGCCTTGAGCAGGAACAGTATTGTAGCGGCTATCACAACCTCTACTACTTCTTTAATTAACCTTATTCAAGAAGGTATGACTCACGACCCGTATTACTTAAAAATCCAGTACCAACCTCTACTATTCTTTGATTAACCTTATCCAAGAAGGTATGACCCAGGACTCGTATTACTTAAAAATCGAGTACTTAGATGAAGCAGGAAAGGAAAATCAAAGGCTTCCACATTGAAGGTGATGACCTTTGCTTCGGTAACCATCTTTTTATTCCAAGTTAAGGAGGAATAAAACTTCAAATATTACAGGAAGCTCATGATATACCTATAGCAGGACATCAAAGATACATTAAGACTTACTCTACTATAAGAAAGAGTTTCTTTTGGCCAAGACTAAAGCGTGATGTGTTGAACTATGTTACAAGATGCTTAACATGTCAACGTATTAAAGCTGGACGAATTCGATACCCCGGTAAGCTTCAACCTGTTGATGATCCACAAATGAAATGGGAATGCATATCCATGGATGTTATTACATGACTTCCTACATCTTTGGGATAGGACTCTATTTTTATGGTTGCTGATATACTTACAAAAATGACCCATTTATTTTCCGGTCAAGACAAAGTTTACGGCTAAGGATATAGCTCAATTCTTCACGAAAGGTGTTTTCATGTATGAGGGTTTACCTCGCCGATTAATTTTTGATCTTGATGCGAAGTTCACCTCTAATTTTTGGAAAGCCTTATTCTCAGCTACATGAACCTAGTTAGCCTTTAGTACTGCTTATTATTCTCAAACTGATGGGCAGACAGAAAGAAGAAATCAAATCATTAAAGACATGTTAAGAGCTTATTGTATGCATGAGAAGAGTAAATGGTCTAGATATTTGTATTTGGTTTAATTTGCGTATAATTTCTCATTTCAACACTCAATTGGAATGTCTCCTTTTCAAGTATTCTATGGACAAGAGTGTCTTACTCCACTCAAATGGACAGACCCTCTCATACGAGTTCAAGCATCCAAATAAATGTTGGATGAAATACAACAAAAAAATTATCTTATACGACAGGATATTAAGACTACTAAAGGTAGACAGAAGATTTATCGTAACCCAAGACGATCTGCCAGACTTTTTGAAGAGGGCGATATGGTATTTTTGAGAGTGAAACCCAAACGTAGTTCTTTATCAATGGGTAAGTGTAAGAAGCTAAGTGCCAGATATTGTGGATCTGTTGTAATCATACAGTAGATTAATGATCAAGCTTATTGACTCTTGTTACCAACACACATAAAGGTACATGATGTTTTTCACGTCAGCTTGCTCAAGAAGTGTGTACCTGATCCGCAACATATTCTTGATGATTCTCTATTATCTACCTCTACTGATGGAACTTTTGAAGTATATCCCGAAGTGATACTTCAGAGCAGAACCAAGCCTTTACATAATCGGACCATTATTGAACACCTTGTTAAATGGTCAACGTATCCTCAAGAAGATGCCACTTGGGAGTGATGATGTAATGAGACTAAATTATCTAGATTTCATGTCGCGGTGAGGACACCTCGAATTTTTCAAGTGCGGGAAAATGTAAGATCCCCAATTTTTGGGTCTTTTTTAAAAATAAGAAAAATTAGCGTTTAATATCTATTTTGTCATATTTTGATTTAAGATGCTTAATTGAAAATATTTGAAGGTTCTAAAGGAAAAAGCAAGGCCGTTTTCATGTTCCAATAGGTTAGACGGACGTTTGGTTCAATTTTGGAAAAATCTACTATTTTTAGCTTTTTTCATGCTTTTAGGTGCTTTTTTGCAAAAAGCAAGGTTGGATCCTTAATCTACGTGCTCCAAGGAAGCTATGGTTCAATTTTATAAAAATCTGCTTTTTGATTGCTTTTCACACTATTTTTAGTTTTTCATGATTTTTAATGCTTTTTAGTGAAAAGCGACTCCGCTTTTATGCTCCAGTGGACGAGGGGAACTCGTGGTTCAATTTTAGAAAATTTTGTTTTTTTCTCTTTTTACGCAATTTTAGCTTTTCAAGCTTTTCGACGTTTTTGAAAAGCAATGTGCTTTTTATGATGATCTAAACATAAAAATATTTATTTTAGTCTTCGTCAAATTAAAAATGATCACGCGGAGCAAAAATGGGACCAAATGGGATTTTTACGAGAATTATTTTTATAAAAATCAGTACCATAAATACATCGGGGCAGTACGAAAAAGTCATAATTATGTCGGGACATTACGGTGTGGCATAGTCTAGCTAAGGCTCCATTAGTTGGCCGAATACTGTTCAATTGGCCAATTTTACTATAAAAATTGGATAGTAAGTGGGAAAGTTGACCACCAAAAGCAAAGGCATGTCTTTAGCAAAGTTTCCAAAAGCTTGCAGCTATTTCTGGCTCAAAAAGTAGTGCTACTTTTTGGCCCTCAGACCTGTTGCACTTGCCTATAAATTGCCAGTTAGTGCTCAGTTTTCAGTGCCGTCTGTTGCGTCTACTACTGCAAGTCTATGCGTATCTATTATACGGAGTGGTGCAAGCTCTTCATCACCATCTCCATAAGCTCTTCTCTCTCTCTCGAAGAAGAAGGATACTCCCTCTCTACTTGCTTACTATCTTCTCTCTCGTTTCACGGTGTACGCGCTCTCCGGAAGCTTTCGTGACGGATACCTCTACATATCTCTCATCACCGCTCTCTTGCGGCAAAGCCAGAAGCTTTTCAACAACCCCTAATTAATTCTAAAAAACGTTGAGAAGCTCTAAACTCCATAACCATCATCTCTCTCTCTCTCTCTCTCTCTCTCTCTCTCTCTCTCTCTCTCTCTCTATGTCGTTTTTCTGAGTAGTCACCCTCTCCGTGATTGTGTTTTTGTATACGAGTGCATGTATGGATTAACCGAGTACGTATGAAGTTTTTCCATGATTACTTCATCATGTTTAGCATGCTGATTTATGCACATGATGCATTTTTTATCATGTGCGTGCATAAAAAATGCTTTTTGTTCACGTCATAGAGACGACAAGAACACTATTTTGGTCTGTCCCGACTTTCCGGTACTGTCCCGAACTGTCCCGATGTATTTACGAACCGTTATGAATTGGGCCGAACCCTTTATACCAGAGATAAAACACATCATTTAGAGCTTCTTATTTCTTTTGTGTCATGTGAAAATCACGCATGAGCTAAGAGATATGGTCAAAAAACAGCTTGCTGCCCATTGCACTACCAAATTTTTTTGACTCCAGTCTCCTTGGAGAACCACTATATAGATTCACCGGATGGGCAAACCCACTTAACCAATCGAAAAGCTTGATGAAACTTGATGATAAATGAATTTAGGTCTCTGTTATCACCTCGGGAATGCGAGTTATTAATTGTTCCATAACCGGTTTTGGCTACACGTAAAGGGGTGCTACCAGGGGGTGTACTGTATGACGTCCTGAGTTAATCGAGCTGTTTATGTATGATTTATGGGTTTTTTTGGTGAGTTGATTTCAGTTATTAGATTCCCATAAACTTATGTTAAGGTATATGGTTAGACATCCCGAACCGCATAGGCAGATATGATTAAAGTGGCTTTCTTTTTGGGTTACCGTTTGTTGCATAAGTACCATATGGGTAGAGTGATGCATTGGTTTAGGGTCAAATACTTTCATTTACATGTTATCCATGCTCCCAAAAATGGAAAAAAATTGTTTTTTGCATATGTGTGAAGTTATGGTTTATGGTTGACCTAGACGTCGGAGCTGTTTTGTATCATGTCTATGGTGATGGAATATTATCATATGATGTATGGAAACTTATGGATTGGTGTGGATGTCTCATATGCATGGTTATGATTGCTTTCCATCTTTCTAGGTCAAAACTAGCTCTATGTGTTGTTGAGAGAGAGAGAGAGAGAGAGAGAGAGAGAGAGCACAGAAAAAGAACCCCAAAGTATGTTGAATACACACATGAGATGATGTATATATAGAGGGGACCTGGGTGCCATATATAGAGAAGCCATATATTGAGTAGCTTCACATATAAGCTCAATACCCCCGCTCAAATAAGGGTCCCTGACTGTGGATGAAAAAACCCTCGGGGGATCAAGGAAAAACCCACAGCTCTATATACACCCACCATTATATTATAAAAATCATTGAATATACAAATGTTCATGAGGAGCTACATCACTCCTTTTACACTTAAATGTTCATGAGGAGCTACATCACTCCTTTTACAATGAATGTTTTATGAGGAGTTACATTACTCCTATCCTATGAAACACAATAATGAATACAAAGCTTCAATAAAGAGGTGTAAAGGCTATCGATTCACTCGTAATCAGAAGTGTCTCCGTGAATCTGCTATGTAGCTTGTCATCACTATCGCATCACCAAACATATCTTTATGTTATCGCGATCATCAATATGGCATCACCAAACATGTCTTCATAAATCTTTTATTGTCACCAATTTTGTCTTCATGAAATAAATTCTTAGATCAATCCTACATAGATCATAGACTCAAAAAACATAGTCATGAAAATTATTAGCATCGTTTAGTGAAATAATTACGTTCACAATGCCATAAGAGATTGTTCACGACGCCACTCTTTTCACGACACATATACGCACGACAACATATGTGGACATGAAGTATGAACATAAAAAGTACAAGATGCATGATACATGATGCAAATGACATGTGTATATACTGCATAGTGATATCAACGAGTATCATCAAAGTATTAACAAAATATCATCATTGTATCAATAAAAATAAATAAATCATCATGGTATCAACGAAAAGCATCATAGAATAATCATTGTATCAACGAAACAACATCATGGTATCACCAAGAATAACCATGGTATTAACGAAACAACATCATGATATCACCGAGAATAACCATGGTATCAACGAAACAACATCATGGTATCACCGTGAATAACCATGGTATCAATGAAACAACATCATTATATCACCAAGAATAATCATTGTATCAACAAGACAACATCATGGAATCATCGAGAATAACCATGGTATCAACGAAACAACATCATGGTATCACCGAGAATAACCATGGTATCAATGAAAATCACCATGAAGTCAACAAAATATCATCATGGCATCACCGAGAATAACCATGGTATCAACGAAATATCATCATGGCATCATCGAGAATAACCATGGTATCAATGAAATATCATCATGGTATCAACAAAAATCACCATGACCAAAGTACTAACAAAACATCATCATGGTACCATCAAAATCACTATGGTATCAACGAATGTAAACTATATCTCTAGAAGAATACATATACGAGAATCAATGAATGAGTATATCATATAACAAAAGATCATGTACCAACAGTAGCTCGATAGAATTTGGACGATAATCAACGGCTCGACTGAATCGGAACGATATGTAACTGGCTTCTGCAGCAAAGTTACGCAAGTAAGATATATGATTAATGAAGAAAAAATATAATTGAGAAGTTTTCAATTATGAGGAAAATCAAAAGCAAAAAGTAAAATTTTGCTTTTCAAACATATTCGCAGTTCGAGACGATAACCCAACATCGATGCAGAATTCAGAGAAACTTTCTTCTGCAAAGTTGTAGACCATATCGATTTCGATGGCTCAAGCTAATAGTTTCTGCAAAATTGTTCTCAATTAGGAGAAAAACCAAAAAACAAAAGTTTCTTTTCAGGCATGTACGCAATCTGCCAACGATAACTCAAAATCAGTGCAAAATTTGAAAAAATAACATTCTTCTGCAAAGTTATAGACCACATCGATTTCAGTGCCTTCACGGGCTGTTTCTGCAAAATCGTCCTCAATTAGGAGAAAAATAAAAAACAGAAAGCGGAAGTTGCTTTTTAGACATGTATGCAGTCCGCCAACGATAACTCAAAATCGGTGCAGAATTTGGAAATTTTTTCTTCTATAAAGTTGTAGACCACATCGATTTCGATGCCTAGGGCATTTAGTTTCTGCAAAATCGTTTCCAATCAGGAGAAAAATCAAAAACAAAAAGCGAAGTTGCTTTTCAGGTATGTACGTAGTCTGCAAACGATAACTCAAAATCGGTGCAGAATTTGAAAAAACTTTCTTCTGCAAAGTTGTATACCACATTGATTCCGGTGTGTTCGTTGGGTGGTTTCTGCAAAATCGTCTTCAATTAGCACAAAAATAAAAAACAAAAAGAGAAAGTGGCTTTTCAGGTATGTACGCAGCCCGCGAACGATAACTCAAAATCGGTGCAGAATTTGAAAACACTTTCTTCTGCAAAATTGTAGACCACATCGATTCCGGTGGATCCGGAAGAAAATTTCTACAAAATCGCTTTCAATCAGAAGAAAATTTGAAAACAAAAAACGTACTGCTCTGATACCATGTTGAGAGAGAGAGAGAGAGAGAGAGAGAGAGAGAGAGAGAGAGAGAGAGAGAGAGAGAGAGAGAGAGAGAGAGAGAGAGAGAGAGCACAGAAATAGAACCCCAAAGTGTGTTTAATACACACATGAGATGATGTATATATAGAGGGGACCTGGGTGCCATATATAGAGAAGCCATGTATTGAGTAACTTCACATATAAACTCAACATGCGTTAGGGAGTTGAAGTGCAGATATTATGCATCAACTTTGCATGGTTGGAAGTTGTCAAAATTGGATTTTTATACCGTGATGGGTTGTTGTTCGGACTCTTTTTATGCATGAAAGAATCACGTCTTAAGAGTCACATGTGTGTGAACTCCGGTTGATTATAGGGGCTCCGTCAAACTCCAAGTGTGGGAGTTGGTCCAGTGTGATTATGATTGGTGGTTAAGGGTTGAGATTCCCTCATGGATTATGGTTGTGATTTTATAGTGGAAGCCGGTGTGGCTCATGGTTTTTTTTTCTGGATATGGTTATGCTGCCAAAATTTTTGCATCCATGTTATGTTCTACAGTGGTTATGCAGAATTGGTCGTGACAAGTTGGGTGGAGTGCTCACCCGTGTGATATGATTGGATTATAGTTTTTGGTTTTTGCGATTTGGATCATGAAGTGATCTATATGGTTCATGGTAGACGTGTAAGGGTAGAGACCTTGTTCAGTCTAACTGCTTGGAAAAGATTGTTTGTGTGTATGGGAAGTTCTATTGTGATTAGACTCATGTGCTATGTTTCTCATGGCATCGTCGCTACAAGACTAGGATCACCTACATCACTTAGCCTTAGACTAAAGGGTCGTTGACCTTGGGCTTTGCTGGATTGGGGGTGTTGCATAGATATTCTTCTTTTTTGTTAGGTTCATCTACACGAATAGTGTGTCTAGGGTTAAATGACCTACACGGCTAATGCATCGGGGATTTTTCCTTGGCTTTTCCTAAATACCCAATGTTGGGCATCGAAGAGCTGTGGCGCCTAAACTGGTATGGTTGGTTTTGATACCCTACCACCCATTGGTACTTGGGATCCTTTCAGAGCTCGGGTTCATGGAGGGGGGCGAACCTGCCTGAACTTATGTCTGGCTCAGGTAGGTTGGAGGTGTTCTGGCTCGCTCCTGGTGAAGTGAAATTCTCTTCGTCCATAGTAGAGCAGATGTGGATGGGTGGACCGGTCGATCCCTACACAGCGTCCGGTGCTTCTTTAGTTATTTTGTCATAAACTTTTTGATGTTATAGTATACCCAAATTTTGTCATTGCATTAATACATTGTTGCCTGTTTCATTTAGACGAGGCATTTAAAGATTTTCTATTGTCATTCTCTCATGTCTCTGTGCACTCTATTTCACCCTCCACTATATTCTCTCTCTCTCTCTCTCTCTCTCTCTCTCTCTCTCTCTCTCTCTCTTCCCGCAACGCCGTGTACACATATATTCAACCTCCACAATGTTATCTCTTTCTTGAGTACGCTTTCATTCATAACACCCATTTAGGGGTAGCACTAGTCGCTAGGTACCTCTGGATGTAGTTCGGTCCATGGTTTAAACTCCATTTTTGGTCGGGCGCTGAGAACTCCATCCCTATGCAAATGCTCCCACAACTTTGATGTATATTGAAAATTGTATAAAGGTGTAAATTGTTTATTTTCTGCATAGATCCCTAGGGAGGGGTATCTCTCAACACGGGACGCATATCACATAAAAATCTAGTACTTGATGAACTTAAATAATCGCACAGAGAAGCAAGATAGGAAAATCAAAGGCTTCCATGTTGAAGGAGATGACCTTCACTTCAGTAACCATCTTTGTATTCCAAATCCTTGTTAAATGGTCAATGTATCCTCAGCAAGATGCCACGTGGGAACGTGATGATGTTATGAGACTAAATTATCCAGATTTCATGTCGAGGTGAGGACACCTCGAAGTTTTCAAGTGTGGGAGGATGTAAGATTCTCAATTTTTGGGGGTTTTTTCAAAATAAGAAAAATAGCTTTCAATATCTATTTTGTCAAACTTTGATATAAGATGCTTAAATGACAGTCTTGAAAGGTTCTAGAGTAAAAAGCAAGGCCCTATCCATGTTCGCATGTTTGGTTCAGTTTTGGAAAAATCCACTATTTTTAGCTTTTTCATGCTTTTTTGCAAAAATCAAGGTCGGATCCTTGATCTACGTGTTCTAGGGAAGCTATGATTCAATTTTGTAAAAAATCTACTTTTTGAGTGCTTTTTTACTATTTTTAGCTTTTCACGCTTTTCGGCGTTTTGAAATGCAATGTGCTTTTTAGGATGGCCTAAACATAAAAATATTAATTTTAGTCTCCGCGTCGGATTCAAAAATGATCACACGGAGTAAAAACGAGACCAAACAAGATTTTTACGGGAATTATTTTTATAAAAAGCGGTACTGTAGATACGCCTGGGGCAGGAAGGGAAAGTCATAATTATGCGGGAGATTACGGTGTGGCATAGTCTAGCTAAGGTAAGTGGAAAAATTGACCACCAAAGCAAAGGCATGGTTTTAGCAAAGTTTCCAAAAGCTAGAAGATACTTCTAGCTCAAAAACTAGCGCTATCTTCTGGCTTGGGCATCACTCCGGCATGCTGCACTTGCCTATAACTGCCAGTTAGTGCTCAGTTTTTAGTGTCGTCTGTTGCTTCTACTACCGCAAGGATATACGTATCTATTAAACGGAGTGGTGCAATCTCTTCATCACCATATCCATAAGCTCTTCTCTCTTGGGAAGAAGAAAAAGAAGAAGAAGAAGGATACTCTCTCACTACTTGCTTACTATCACCTCTCTCGTTTCACAATGGTGGCTTTCTTTTTGGGTTACCGTTTGTTATGTAAGTACCATATGGGTAAAGTGATGTACTAGAATGGTAGTCTATATTATGTATCTGAGCTTGATGCATTGGTTTCAGGTCAAATACTTTTATTTGCATGTTATGCATGCTCTCGAAAATGTCAAAACGTTGTTTTTTGCAAATGTGTGAAGTTATGGTTTATGGTTGACCTAAAGGTCGGAGCCGTTTTGCATCATGTTTATGGTGATGAAATGTTATCATATGATGTATGAAAACTTATATATTATTGTGGATGCCTCATATGCATAGTTATGATTGCTTTCCACCTTTCTAGGTCAAAATTATCTCTATGTGCTAGGGAGGTGAAGTGCAGATGTGATGCATCAACTCTGCATGGTTGGATGTTGTCTTAAGAGTCACATGTGTGTGGACTCCGATTGACTACAGAGGATATATCAAACTCCAAGTGTGGGAGTTGATTTGGTGTGATTATAATTTGTGGTTAAGGATTGAGATTCCCTCAACGATTATGGTTGTGACTTTATGGTGGAAGCCGGTGTGGCTCCTGGTTTTTTTCTTGGAAATGGTTATGCTGCTGAAATGCTGTCAAAATTTTTGCAGCCATGTTATGTTCTAAAGTGGTTATGTAGGATTGGTTGTGCCTCACCTAAGTTGGGTGGAGTGCTCGCCCATGTGATGTGATTGGATTATGATGTATGGTTTTGGGATTGGATCATGAAGTGATTTAGATGGTTTATGGTAGACGTATAAGGGTAGAGACCATGTACAATCTAACTGCTTGGAAAAGATTGTTTGCGTATATGGAAAGTGCTATTGTGATTGGACTTACGTGTTATGTTTCTCATGGCAGTGTCGCTACAAGACTAGGATCACCTACATCACTAAGCCTTAGACTGAAGGGTCGTTGACCTGGGGATTTGCTGGATTGGGGGTGTTGCCTAAGTCTTCTTTCTTTTGTTAGGCTCATCTACACAATTAGTGCGTCGGGGGTTGAATGACCTACATGGCTAACGTGTTGGGGATTTTACCTTGGCTTTGCCTAAACACCCAATGCTGGACATTGAAGAGACATGGCGCCTAAACTGGTATGGTTGGTTTTGATACCCTACCACCTACTGGTACTTGGGATCCTTTTAGAGCTCGCGTTCATGGAGGGAGGTGAAGCGGCCTCAACTTATGTCTGGCTCAGGTAGGTTGGAGGTGTTTTGGCTCACTCTCCGTAGTACATGAGATGTGGATGGGTGGACTGAGTCAATCTCTACACAGGGTCCGGTGCTTTTTTAGTTATTTTGTCATAAATTTTTTTGATGTTATGGTATACCCATATTTTGTCATTGCATTAATACATGGTTGTCTGTTTCATTTAGATGAGGCATCTAAAGACTCTTTGCCTTCATTCTTTCACATCTCTGTGCACTCTATTTCACCCTCCACTATATTCTCTCTCTCTTTGTTCCCACAACATGGTCTACACATATATTCATCCTCCATAATGTTATATTTTTCTTGAGTACGCTTTCATTCATAACACCCAATAAAGGGTAGCACTAGTGCAGTCCGGCTCATGGCCTAAACTCCATGCTTGGTCGGGCACTGAGAACTCCTCCCCTATGCAAATTCTTCCGCAGCTTTGATGTATATTGAAAATTCTATAAAGGTGTATATTGTATATTTTGTGCATAGACCCCTGGGGAGGGGTATCTCTCACCTGGTATCAAAGCCAATGCTTATGGTTATGGGGATAGCCTAAATCCTAATACTAATCAGGTATTTATGCATCATATATGTATTCATGCATGCTGTTTGTGAAAGGATATCATTTTCATGATGCATCAATAAGTGACATTGGTTGATGGTACTTGTTTGACTTGTCTTCTTACAAGAATGTGTTTGGTTTGAGTTACAATGAAGTGGTTGAAGTGTTCAACAATGACATTCTAATTTCTTTGGATGTTTGTTTTCCAGTAAAAAATTGCTCCCAGAGTGACGTATGAATGCTTTAGCTAGGGGAATGAGATTTTGGCCATAGTAGTGTTCAACAATATGGCGACACGGTTGTCCAGGGGATGAACGGGAACTCTTTTAATTAGAAGTTGGGACCAAAGTCTTTGGCATGCCAAGGAGCACAACTTGTTGGAAGAGTATTAACCGTAGTTACCTTAGTCGTCATCAAGAGCCCTTTCGTCAATTCTTCATCTATATTGATGACAGTCCAAGAGATTGGTTTGCCAACCTCAGGTTACTTCAACTCAGAATATGGTTAGGTCTAGAAGACATGTTCTACTACTTGGCGATGTGCTCCCAAATGTTAAGGATTTACGAAGTTTCTAAGAAGTTTGAAGCTCTTGCAGCTGTCATAGGAAAAGAAAAACTAGAAGATAACTACAGATCACGTTGTCGCGTGGGAGGTCTGAGAGAACACCCTGTCATGAGAGTTCAAAGAATATTTAGATAATTAGCTCCAAGACACCCATAATATTGTAACTAAGTCATAAAAATCAGATTTTGACGAATAAAAGAAGCAAAAAGTCAGTTTTGGCTCACATGTGTACTACATTTCTCTCTCCTTGTCTTGCTTTAGATGGATCTTCTAAATTGTCTAGATGAACTCCCAAGTGATTTTGCATAAAGAGTCTTTTCAATTATGCGGTTGGATTCACTCTCCATTGGGGAACTGAAGTGGTTTGAGTTTCATAGGGGACTAGAGACTACCTTGTACCGAACACTTATGTAGCATGGGAGTTATATGTTGAAGCTCAGCCTGAACATTGAAAACAAGTGCCTGATAGGTTTATGACCAATCAAGAGCTTTGGGTAAAGGAGAAGACTCCAAAAGGCAACATTAAAGTGCAAAGATATGTTCTTTACCTTAACCTATGTTCTCTTTTGGGCATACGTAGTCGAGAACTCATACTTAGTAAGAAGGCCCTCATGCTAAAACAAAGATACGACTTTTGTGAGAATGTTATAATCAGAGTATGGAAGAATTAAAATGGTGGCAACCAGTTCTATTATGTACCCCAGGATTGGTTCAATAGAATCTATGGACCTATTCTCAATACAACCCTCAGAATGTTATTGTTACCTTTGATGAATACGAGAAACCAAGGTGAATTAGTGAATTTTCCCAAGCACAACCAATGGCAGTGAACTCGAGTAGATATTTCTACAGAGGTGATGTAAATGAACGAGATACTCATGTAAACTTCTCTAATGAATTAGCACCCACGGATGCATCACGTGGAGAGGAATGGTACGAAAAGGAAGATGTGAATTCAATGCACAAGTTGAAGTGCTAAACGTTGATACTCGAGATGTGAACAAGTATAGGGGTAGAACCTCCGGTTGTAGGAACCAAGAATTGGTTCATAGGACCCTTTTGTGTTTATGTATCTCCCTAGAAACACTATGTAGGTGAAAGCATGTTAACATGGCATGCTTTTTCATTTTTCTGACAATGCTAACTAGCACAATTTTGACATATGCTAACTAGTACAATAACATGAGCTATATCTCCAAGATCTATGATGTATGATATATCAGTAGAAATCTCTTGAAATAAGGAATCCAAATGTATAACCTCCGATAAATTTTGATATTGTTTGTAAAATTTTTACCGAACACCCAACTTTTCTAAGATGTGCTAACTTGAAAATGCTAACTAGCACAAAAAGTGCGACGGGTTAACATGCTTTCACCCATGTACCTTTTTGGTCTTCAAGAGTTATAGAAAACTGATTTTTATGTAACACATATTGTTTTGAGGATATAATATTTGAGTTTAATTCTTGGTTTATCATTCTAACTAACTTGAGTGATGGGGTGTGTGAGAGCTCCTACCCTATGAAAATGCTTCAGCAACTTTGATGTATATTGAAAATTGTATAAAGGCATAAATTGTATATTTTGTGCATAGACCCTCGGGGAGAGGTATCTCTCATAGATCCACCACTTGGCCATTCAAACTAAGATTTGGAAAGTAGGTGCATCAAAGATCCACCACTTGGACATTATAACCAAGGCTTGAAATGTGGATCTAGTTGTTGGTGTCTCATAGATCCACTTGTTGGAATTAGTGTTGCAAGAAAACACACACAGCTTGGAGAAGATGAAGGAAGCTCAAGGCACACAATAGAGAGTGTATTAATTAGTGTTCAATGGAAAGATAGATATCCCTAGAGTGATGGGCGTATATACAATGCACAGGGGAAAAAACCTTCTAAAGAGGAAAAAAATGTCCCGATGGTCCTAGTGTGTTCACACACATCACTACCACATGTATATGGTAACAAATCCCCTCTGGAGTGATGTGGTGAACAAGAGTTGGCACATGAGTAAATGAAAGTGCCATGCCTTGAGGACATGATTAATACACAAAGGGGAGTAAGCCCAAATCTTTTTGGAAAGCTTTGAGCTTCTCACAAGAAAATGCCTTTGTGAAAAGATCTGCAAGGTTGTCGTGTGTTGGCACATAAGCCAAGATGATCTCTCCTGCTGAGAGACTCTCCCTTACATAGTGGTAATGCACCTTAATGTGCTTTGTGCGAGCATGAAAAACTGGGTTCCTCACAACTACCAATGCACTCTGACTGTTAGTGTAGATATTGTTGGTATTGTCCCGTCCAACACCCCAATCATCCATAAGGCATCTGAGCCATACACACTCAACCGTAGCTGTAAAGATTTCCCTGTACTCAGCCTCGTAGCTAGTAGTGGCCACATTAGGTTTCTTCTTGCTCAATCATGATATACATGAAGTACCAAGCATGAAACAAATACCACTTGTGGACACTCACATGTCAAAACAACCAACCCAACCTAAGTCCAAAAAAGCATGTAAGTTTGGTGGCAATGATCCCCCCTTGGGATAAAACAAGCCAAGATGTAAGTGCCACTAAGGTAGTGGAAAATCCTCTTGACAGCCTGCCAATGCTTAGACCTTGGGCTATGCATAAATCTGCTGACCTATGAGACTACAAATTGAATATCTGGCCTCGTGTTGCATACATAAATGAGGCTTGGTAAAGAGTGACATCTGCAGGATCACCAGCATCATGAATACTCAATTTCAAGCATGTTTCCATGGAAGTGGAAATAGGTTTGCAATCCTCAAGTCCAAACTTACACAGCAATGTCTCAATGTAGCTTTTTTGACATAAGGCAATACCACCATCACACTGCTTAAACTGTATACCCAAGTAATGATGCAACAACCCCAAATCTTTCATCTTGAAATTAGCATTTAAATCAGCCTTAAATTTAGTAAGATGTCTCTCATTTGGTCCAGTGATCAGTAAATCATCTACATAAAGAGCTACAATGAGAAGTACATCACCCTCATGCTTTACATACAATGTGCTTTCTATTGGACTGCTACGAAAGCCTCATTTGACCAAATGAGTGTCAGCTTTCTCATACCAAGCACGAGGAGATTGCTTCAACCCATACAAAGCCTTCTCACATCTGCAAACTTTGTCCGCTTGTCCTTTCTTGACAAAACCACGAGGTTGCATTACATAAACTTCCTCAAAGATGTCACCATTCAAGAAAGCAGTAACAATGTTTGATTGATGTACATCCCAACCAAATGATCTACCAATGCACATAGAAAATGCACTGTAGTCATACGATAAGTGGGAGCAAAAGTCTCTTCATAATCTATGCCTTTTTGTTGTGCATAACCCTTTGCAACAACTCTAGCCTTATGGCGATTGATCTCACCATCTAGGTTGCGTTTCAACTTGTAAACCCACTTCATACCAATGGCCTTTTTGCCAGGAGGCAAATCATATAGAGTCCATGTGTCATTTTCTATAAGTGCATCATATTCTAATTGCATGGCAGCCATCCAATTTTTTGAATTTTGTGTTGTATCAAACGATAGAAGTTCCTCAACATCATGTAAGCTAGACATAGCAAAAGCATAACAATCTGATGCATAAGAGGCATGGTGAGAACCTAAACGATTATGACTAGACAAAGGTGCATCCAATTTACTATCACACAAAGTGTGCACCAGCCATTTTGGCATACCTCTAGCCTAATCATTTTCAGCCCTTTCCTTATCAAGTACATCATGTATATCTGCATTAGTAATAGGCTGATCTATAACATTTTCAGAAACCCCCATAGGCTGTACATTTGCCTCATTGGAATTTACATTCATATTTTCACCACCACTGAAAAGAGGCAACAAAGTGTCATAAATGTCATGTGAGCTTACATTACTGTCTCTAGAACATGACAGCAAGATGAACAAAATCTTCCACAAACACAACATCCCGTGAAACCAGAATATGCTTTGTTTGTGGATGATACAACATGTAACCTTTGCTTTCAGCGTTATAACCAACAAAAATACATTTGATAGTCTTATCATCCAATTTTCTTTGCTGTGTTTGTGGCACCAAAGCATATGCCAAACAACCAAAAACATGCATGTGCTCAATAGAAGGCTTTCTATCATGCCATACTTTGTATGGAGTAATAGACTACAAGGATTTTTTAAGACACCTATTTAGTACATAAGTGGTACACATGCTGGCCTTAAGCCAAAAAGAATGTGGCAAAGCTTGACTTTTGACCATACATCGTGACGTTTTAGGAAGTGACCTGTTTTTCCTCTCAGCAACACCATTTTGTTGAGGTGTATAAGGCACTGTACATTGATGTTTTATACCACAACTAGCCAGAAATTCATTAAATTCATGAGACATATACTCCCCCCCTCGATCGGAATGGAGGGTTCCCATAGAACATTTTGAGAAATTTTCGGCCATAGTCAAAAATTATTTGAAGCACATAAAAACTTTGGACTTTTCTTTAAGTGGAAATACCCATGCATGCCTGGAGTAATCATCAATAAAAGACAAGAAGTAAAGGTAATGTTCCAAGGACGGAGTTTGCATGAGCCCACAAACATCACTATGCACAGGCTGCAACTTGCATGTGGTTGTAACTAAACCATCCTTTGGAAACTTCTAACGCTGCATCTTACCCAAAATACAACCTTCACAAACATGTTTGATATGTGCTTCAAGAGGCGGCAAAGAAGCAACCATATCAATTTTTTGTAAACACAGCAAACTGACAAAATTCAGATGATCAAAACATGCATGTCAATGTTTTGAGTCTGAAATAGCCTTTGAATCCAGAACTACATTTGCAAAATTCTACCCACACTTGTCATACAAAGTGAGCTTATACAGCCCACGACATAAACTGCCAGATGCAACAATTTTATCACCAAAATTGAGATCATGTACTGTACATCTGTCATCCACAAATTTGACTACAAGACCAAGTCTAGCAAGTGCAGATACAGACAAAAGATTCTTCTTGATCACAGGTACATAAAGTGTATCAACAAGTGTGAAAGAACTACCATTTTCAGCAATAAGCACAATCTTTCCAACTCCCTGAATTGGATAAGAGGCATTGTTGGCACAAGTGGCTGAATTCCCATGAGGGACAGACTCAAGGGACGTGAACAAATCACGATGTAAGATAATGTGCTTTGTAGCACCACTGTCAAAATACCACACATGTGAATTTGCAGCAATTGACATGCATGCATCATGGACATCAAGATTATAGGTACACTCTGCACTAAAATCTCATTCTGCATCAACATTAGCATCACAGTCTCCTTTCGCAGAAGACTCAAAAATAGCTACATTTGTAGTGGAACCAGCATTTGCAGTGGAACCACCCTCTTTCTTCTTTACCTCTTTGGCCTTCAATTTAGGACACTGCTTGATCAAGTGATCACTAGCTTTACAATAATGACAATGTATCTTCTTTTTGCCCTTATCACCAGAATTTCTAGACGAATTGATGCCAGCAGAAGCATTAGGAACATATGATTTTCCACTCCTAGAAGAACCATAAGAAGTGGCTGCATTGTTGTTACCACCCTTTCTTTGAGCAGCGATAAAAGCATGTTCAACTGCACGCTATCTAGTCCTATTTTTTCGGAAAAGTGACTCTTGCAACAACAATGTGCATAATGCATCAAACTTCACAACTTCAGGATTTCCTTGGGTCATAAGTCTCCAAGTACTAGCAAAAGTCTGGTAAGAATCTGGTAAGGCATCAAGAACAATCTGCACAAGGGAACTGTCTGAAATGACCTCCCTTCAAAACTAAGTTGCTCATTGATATCCTTGACACAAGCAAGGAAAGTGTCCATATCATCTTCCTCATGCATAATCTTCGACTCCAGCTCTTTACGCAGCAATGCAATTTTTGCCTCATGGTGGCTTGCATAAAGACCAACAGCCAGAATATCCCAATCTTGTTTTGTAGATTTTTTTGAACAAATGTGAGGAGTAATGGTGCACTTCACAGACATTGCAATCAATGTATGAGCGTGCGCATCCTTTACATCCAACAAGCTTGTTTTTTCGTAGGCAAAACAACTCTATCAGCAGTAATCCTTGCATCAAGACCTGCAACATCCTCAACATCTCCTACATCCTCAGAACCAGGATGTAGATCAATGCCCTACACAGTATTCTAGACACCCTTTGACACAAGAACATGCTGCATCATGTAAGCCCACATAGGGTAGTTGTCTCCATCCAATCTATCCTCAGCAACAAACATCTTGAACACATCTGTGTTGTTGTCAGCCATGGTAAATGCTGCAACTGATGTCCCAAAAAGAGGATAAATGAATCAGGAACAACACGTGCTATATAGCACAAACCGTAGAATACTATAAGAGACTGTTAATGCAGAAAACGACACTGACAAAAAATCTGCACAAAAGACGAAATAACATGTGCACTACTACCTTTAGTGGAAACGGAGGAGGGCGAAATGAGAGCCCAAATCAGAAATCTATGAGCTCTCCCAAAAAAACTTTTGACCTGCAAATGCTTGCTAAGGCTCACTGAAATTGGAGAAAGTGAGCATGCGTGTGCTGGAGCTGCTGGCGACTAAGCCCGAGAGGACATAACCTACTCTCATACCAATTGTTGGAATTAGAGTCGCACAAAAACCTAAAAAGCTTGGAGAAGACGAAGGAAGCTCAAAGCACAGAATAGAGAGTGTATTACTTAGTGTGCAATGGAATGATAGATAGCCCCAGGGTGATGGGCGTATATACAATGCACAAGGGAAAAAAACTCCTAAAGAGGGAAATAATGCCCCGACGGTCCTAGTGTGTTCACACACATCACTACCCTATGCATATGGTAGCACCACCACCTTGCAATTTCAAATAAAGTGTGTGAAATAGGTAGACCTTAGATTCCCTAGTGAGCCATTCTAACCAAGTCCTAGAGGGTGAGTGCATCCAAGATCCAAAACTTGGCTATTCTAGCCAAGTTTTGGAAGGTGGGTTCAATGGTTGGTGCTGCCTAGATCCTCCAATTTACAACTTTCAACAAGGTGTGTGAGAAAGGTAAACCTTAGTAGATCCAACACCAAGCCATTCTAGACAATTCTTGAAGGTGATTTCATCCAAGATCCACCACTTTGACATTCTAACCAAGTCTTGCAAAAAGATATAATGGTTGGTTTCTCCTACATCCACCAGCTCCCTATTATAAACAAAGCGTGTGAGAAATGTAGACCTTAGATCCACCATCTATCCATTCTAACCTTGTTTTGAAGGTGGTTGCAATTAAGATCCACCACTTGGACATTATAACCAAATATTGCAAGGTAGATGCAATGGTTAGTTTCTCCTACATCCACCATCTTCCCATTTTAAACAACATGTGTGCAATATGTAGACCTTAGATCCACCACTTGGCCATTCTAACCAATTATTGGGAAGTGGTGAATACGCCACGAGCGGATGCTAGCATAGCAAGAACAAGACCAACAACTCTATGTCAGCCAAGGATGAATCTCAACCCGTAGGTGCATGGAAGCAAGGAGATGTGTCTCAATCACCTACTCGACTTGCTAAGACAATCTCTACTCAAGGAAATCAAATCTAGACGTTGGTGCAGCAAAAGTATGTCGACCCTAGCAAAGGGCACAAGCAGTGACGTGTATGCTTACGGATGCATGGCAGCGGGCTAGAGTAGATAGAGGAGCCTAGGGAGGCAAGTGGCAGCGGAGGTGTATGCTTTATGTGGTTTTCTAGGCCAAAAAGGCTGTAGATATGGCCTGACAAGGTGGCAGATGAAGGGTGATCAAAGTATTGCATTTTTGGTCCTGTTACGTAGAGCTTGATGTGCTGAAGAAATAAGTCTAGATGGCTCATCGGAAAAATCCCCGGTGTGCAAGCTAGGATGCTTTGAAGTTGGAGGTGGTTGGAGATATAAGACAAACATGCCAGATGATGCCAGGTGGTCTAAGACAGTTTGGGACTATGGGTGTGTAGTGCTTGATTTATGGAGCTTGTCACTCTTTTAAGATCGTCAATTGGAGTCTTGGATACCAAGCTATGGACAATTGAAGTTTTCTCGGGGGCCAAGTTGGTGCTAGGTTGGCCGTCTTGATAGATGTGCCATCTGATGATTTTGGAGCATCGACAAGGATTCTATGCCTTTTATCTACTGTATGGAGATGACACAAAGTAACAGCATCTCAAACGAAGTCTGGACCTAGAGGGGGCAGACTAGTGAAGTTGGTGACAACAGTGTCGGTGAGGTGAGGCCAAATGATATTACCAGTTTTGGATCGTATTGGTTGGTAGGCACAACAAGGTCGAAAGGTGACAAGGGCTTGACAAGTTGAAGTCGGAGACAGAAACTCTCACTAGTTTTTTCTGGCTCGGGCATCCAATCTCGTGGCATCGGATTGACAAGGTATTGCCAGATGAAGTGGGTGGCAGTCCTGTGTCAAACGGTACCAAAGAGTTTGTGCCAGTTTCTATTGGATCAGTTGAGTGGCTCAATGAATCTGAAGTAGCATGGAGTTAGAGGGATTCAAAACAAGGGGGCACCGGCTTCCAAGTGATTTTGTTAGCCTAGCAAGAAAGTCTCTGAACAAGAAGTGGCATGCATTGGCAATAAATGCAATAAATGGTTTTTTTTTGTGCTATAAAGGCCTAAGGAGGTAGGTCGACGGGGCTGTCGCCATGTCGCATAGGGTTAATCCCACATGGCGAATGTGAAGGGAATTTGGAAGGCTACATAGGTGCAAAAAGGAGATTGCCTTGTGTATCATGGAGCATGGAAGCGTGGGCTATGGCATGCTGAGGGGCGGTGCTTGTGGCGCTGCTCGCAGTCGAGTGAGGAGACGGGGGAAAGTTTTAGGCGTTAGTCTCGGCCACCGTTTTGCCGCTTGTAAGCGTGGGTTCATGCTAAGATTGGGGCTCAAGGGAGCCATGCCAAAAAGAGCAAGAAGGTAGCTTGTCACACACCATGCAAAGTTAAAAGAGGAGGCTCGACCCAAAATAGGGGCCGTTGCACGCACCCTAAAGGGGCAATTTTGGGCCGGTTTTTTGGAGGGGAGCTCTTGGAGAGAGTGAAGGAGGAGAAGTAGAGTCCCGTTTTTTTTCTTAAGGCGGGAGAGGGCGAGATTTGTTTTGGAGCCGAAGAAGGTGAATCTTGAAGAGAGCTGTGGAGGAGGAGTTTGGAGCCAACGGAGGTGATCGTAAAGGTTCTTTTTGCCAAGCTCAACGAGGAGAGTCGCATGAGCAATGAAGCCAAAGTTTCCATTTTCCCCTTGTTGCTCTAGGTCTCCATTGCGAGCTATTGTAGCAGGTTTTGCTGGTTGTGTAGATGATGGTTTTTTTCCATAATTGAAGCAAACTACATCTATTTTTGGTGTTGTTTCTTCCCCCCCCCCCCCCCCCCCTCTTCTCTTTGCTGTGTTACAACAAGCTGATACTAGTGTTAGAGAGGTGTGTGCCTCTCCGGGCCTCTGTGTGTGTGAGAAAGAAAGAGAGAGCGGTCTGTGCTATAGCACGGTCGTAAACAAGCCAAGCTATGTGGATTGTTATTGATTGTACAAGATTTGAAAGTGAACTCTAGTGGATTGGGGTGTAGTGATTATCTTGGGCTATAGAGAGGCAGACTGGTTGGGTTCCAGGTGTGTTCCCTTTCCCCCGATCCATCTTCTACTGCCCCTACTAAGGACCTATCTAATGGCTCTTGTTTGAAGACAAAGTTATGGTTTTGGAGTAGATGAAGTGCATATTTTGAAGAGCAGGTACGGTGTAGGATGGCTTGGACGGGTTTTCCTACTTTCCCTGGGGTGGAAGATGCAAAAGCATGGCTGCAAGATTATGGTGTATTTGTGTTGGAAAATAGGTTGACGAGAGAAGAAGGTGTGGTGCGGATTTACCCGCTATATTTTTGGGGAAGTGCAAAGCGGTGGTTTGATAAGCTACCAAAAGAAGAAAAGCCTAAACTGTGAAGCTTTGGAAGCTTCTTTTTGGCGTCAGTACGTGCCAGTGATGTAGATGCATGAGGTAAAAGGAAAGCTAGATGATCTAAAGAAAAAGCTGGAGGGAGATTTCCAAGCGTTCATATGGGAATTTGAAGCCCTTTAGCAAGAGCTGATGGAGGTAACTGATACTCAAAGTGTTGATTTTCTAAAATTGAGAAAGTTTTTTTATTTTCTGCATGAGGAGGTTAGGGATAAAGTGGAAATGGATGGGCCTGTAACATCTGTTGAGGCGGTGGAATTGGCGAGAGGCCGGACTAGAAACATATTCAAGAAACGACAAGCCAAGCAAGGTTTACCAGATGTAGTGATGTCAAAGAAAATAGAGGTGGTGAAAGTTGAGCCAAAAGTGGTGCAAAGGGATGTACCAGCGTAGGAAGAACCGAGGGTCTTGTTGATGTAAAGAGATGGGGTGGTTCCCATTCTGAGGCTGCCAATTAGGATGGCTCCAGTTGTGCAAGAGGTAGAGACAATTCAAGATCGGGCAAGGAAAGTACTGCCAAATCGAGGTATGGATGTTCAGTTTTCTTTGAAGGATGGTAAAGACTAGAGGGTACGATTTGCAGATAAAGTTGAGGCAATAAGATTGGAAGAGATTCCAGAGTTGGAGAGAGAAGGTGAGGTTGAGCCAAGTGAATATAGATCCATGGATGCTAATATAAGCTGGGAAACAGAGTCAACCCAGTCCAGGTATGAACAGTATGATCTTTTGCATGTGCATGGAGATATGGTGGATATGTTTGAAGAGCAGGGAGCAGTGCATGCCAATGTGCCTAATAAGGATCAAGTGGAGGAGTCTATGTCCACCTATCAGGATATACAGCTAGAAGTGATGCAGGATTTTTCCAAATGGGATGATGTGGCCTTGCCTACGGATGAGGACCAAGTTGATACAATGCAAGGAGAGTCTCTCTCTACTTTGACAGAACATGATGAAGTGCTAGAAGAGGCAATTCAAGGGCAAGCAATTGAAGATGATGGGCAAGTGGAGCAGGAGCGAGTGGTTGAAGAAGAAGATCTTGATGATGCTAGCAGAGAGGAGTATATGGATTTAGAGGAGATGAAGAGTCCAGTTCAACAAGCATGTCATATAGCAGATGAAAGGGATATCAAGAGTGGGTCTAAGTTGTCTAAAGCAGTATGCAATACATGGTTGAAATGTATGCTTGTTAGTGTAGCAGTGAGGTATGTTATCTGCGAGATACGGAGTTCCATGGAGATGAACTCTGCTTTACATGGCTGGGAGAGAGGGCCAGAAATGTTAGTTGGTGCAGATGATATGATTGCAGGGGAAAAATTGCTGGATGGTAGTACAGGTGGTATGCACAGAGCCAGTTGTGTCAATGAGGCAGGTAATGATTTGGAGAAGTACTAGGGTGATTTGGCCATACTGTGTGCATGGCTGGTTGCGGACATGGGTGATAGACTATTGGAGGGTGCTACAGATGGATGGAAGGAGTCAATGCGAGGTTTTTGATCGAGGTGGCAACTATGTGATGCAGGGGGTGGGGCAACCCACTCAAGGTTTGGCAGTAGTCGACCTTGTACATATGGTAGGATTTTTCCCCCTGCAATACATGGTTGCAATACATAAGGACTTCCCCCCTTCTCCCCCTCTTCTCTTTGCTCTATTCCAACAAATTGATGCCGGTGTTAGAGAGGTGTGTCCCTCTCCAAGCCTGTGTGTGTGAGAGAGATAAAGAGAGAGCGGTGTGTGTTGCAGCACGATAAACGGGCCAGAGATCTGTGTGGATTGTTGTTGTTTGTATGAGTTTTGAACGTGAACTCTAGTGGACTGGGGTGCAGTGATTATCCTGGGCTATAGAGAAGCAAACTCTTTGGGTTTTGGGTGTGTTCCCCTTTCCCCCCATCCATCTTTTGATGCCCCCACTAAGGACCTATCTGATGGCTCCTGTTTGAAGACAAAGTTATTGTTAACCCTCACGGCACACGGACACCCTACGATCTATAAACGTTGTATTATTTAGAGTCAGGTACCGGGCTTGTCGGACCAATAGGGAAAGGTAGAGTGATCGCCGATGAGAGGCGCACTTTAACTTGGACATTCAAGGGATTAGTTGGTTAAGCATGGGCGCCCAAGTGTGAATGGGGTGAGCTCCTATAAAAGCCAACTAAACCTAATTTTTACTCATTCTCTCATTTGTGCAATAGAAGAGTGCTCTTGCTCCATCTCCATCTTCTTCTTCTTCACCTCCTTGTGTGTGTGTGTGTGAGAGAGAGAGAGAGAGGGAGAGTGTGTGTGCGATCGAGCATTACGAAGGCACGACGACGGCGAAGCGATTGAGCGCGGCACGACTGCAGCTTCTTCTTCATCGCGGCGAGGAATCCACCACGAAGGTGAGCGTAGAGCGGTGAGTGACACGCCCTTTGCTTTCTTGAGCTTGCTAGTTTAGGCTTGTTGTGTGCTTGGAGCCGTTTGTGGCTCGCACACGGTGTATTGGCAAGTCCCTTGCTTCGACAGTGCGGCAAGGAGCGTACATTTTTGGCACCGTTGCCGGGGATATGCCCTACACTAAGCTCGGTTAGCACTTTACGCTTCCTTGTGGTGCAATTTCTATCATAGGAAAGGCAGGGAAGGAGTGTGTGGAGATTTCTATTTTTTGCGTTTTCTGCATTTTCTGTCAAGTTTCAATTTCTGCTATTGTCTGTGCTTTTTCAATTTTCTGCATTTCTTGCGTTTTTTCAATTTCTGCAATTTCTGCATTTTCAATTTCGGCGTTTTTAATTTCTGCAGTTTTCTGCATTTCTGCGTTTTTTCAATTTTGTGCATTTCTGCGTTTTCAATTTCTGCAATTTTCTGCATTTCTGCGTTTTTTCAATTTTCTGTATTTCTGCGTTTTCAATTTCTGTATTTTCTGCATTAAAAAAAAAAAATTCTGGAAAAAAAGTGAAAAAAAAATATTTTTTTTCGGGGAAAAAATTTTCTGGAAAAAAAAAAAAAAAAAACGGAAAAAAAAACGTGAGTATAAAAACGGACGGGTTAGTTTGTATAAAAGATAGATCGGGATCGGGATCATTTTCCCAAGCCCAAGCCCAAGCCCAAGCCCAGGCCCAGGCCTCAGTCCCCAATCTTATGATATATACTAGACTCACTCTTATATATATACCATACTCCCTCAAGAGAGAATGAGAGCATGTGGGACAAGTCCTCCACTCTCCTCCTTTCTCTTCCCACTTGCACCCTTAGACTTTCTAGTTTGGGCCTAGTTCCCTACTGGAAATTGACAGTTTTAGGGATTCCGAGGGCATAGAGTGACCAAACGGAGGGCTGTAAAGCACGGCACGACCCTCTGACCGATACGCTCGTTTCGAGCTATCACACGGCCCATTCCATGACACGCTCTAAAAAATCTAGCAAAAAAACAAACAAAAAACACGCTAAAAACTAGTCACAAGGCCTCCTAGAGCAGCTTTTTGACACCTTAGGGTATCAAAAGCACATGCACTTACGCTCTGGACGAGTGTTAGAGCACGATCACATTGGTAGTGCCTCTGTTCATACGGACACCCATTACCCATCCACGATAAGCTCTAGACCCTCAACGGGGACACAAGGTAGCACCACCCAAGACCCTAAAATAGCCACTAGTGATTCCTCCTCCGACTCAGAAATCATGGAAGCATACCCTACCCAAAACACTGAGAGAGAAGGCCATGCACCTCCCGAAGCTCCACAGCCTAGTACTAGTATGTTTAGCCGTTTCATGGAAACATTAGGTAGAGCTACTCGCTCGGAACCTGATGCAAATGAAGCACACGAAGGGGGTGGGGAAGTGGACTCTCCTTTCACATCGCACGTGGACCCCACACCCCCAAAGAGTGTCCATGTGGATATCCTACCAACTTCTTACCAAGAAGGCCCTGTTGAGCTGCCTCCTTCAGAAGTTCCCTCTAGAGTACCGTTGGTGACAAGTAAAACCACGGGGAGCAATATTGCTTCTACCTCACAAGAAACAGTTAACACGTCGACTCTAGAAGGATGGTTCATTAATGATCATTGGACATACGACCTCCACACTGAGGTGTTGACGGATCTACACTCTGGCCACGCCTACCATGTAGGATGGATAGAGATTGTACAATCCACCTCTAGTGCCACGAGCATCGAAGATCAACAGAAAATGATCTGTAATGTTATCCATGGCATTATTCAATCAGAAAGGCAAAACCGAGGGGTAAATATACTCTCAACTGGCCCCATGAGATTTTTGGATACGAGCAAGGCTCAACAGCCTACTCTATCACAAATGGAGACTCCTCTAATGAGTCCCATGGACCCATCTTACGTCATTTCACCTGGGGTCTCTATGCAATCTGAGCCTCCGAGCGAAAACTTTAGCTTCCCTAACTTGGCTCAACCCTCTATTAAGGAAAACCCAGTGCTCACTCCAGGGATAAGCCTGACAGAGAATGTACCGATGACATCTACGGTTAGCGCAGTGCCACTACCTAGTGTCGTAGTACCTAATATGGGGCCTCGACCATATGTGCCTCTAGCCCCTTATGCACACATGGCCCCCACACCTCCAATTGTACCACTTGCTTATGCTCCTCGAGTGCCGCTCCCTAGCTCTTATCCGAGTGGACCTATGCCCGGTTATGTTCCATATCCTGCATCATCCACACATATGCCCAGACCAGCACCCATCCCTCTCCCACATATGATTCCAAGAGTACCTCCACCGGCCCTGCCTCCTCACATAGGTGACTTGGCAGCGTTTGCTCAAACCATAGGTCGATCTATCGCGGAAAATATGCGTCATGCATCTGATAGAGAGCCTAGAAGTAAGGCAGTACAAATTGCCAAACTCACGCAAAAATTCAATGGGGACGAAAATGCTAGAAAACACATTGAAGTGTTTGAACAAGTATGTGATTCCTTAGGGGAACGCAACGAACTACATAAGTGCAATGCCTTAAGCTTGACATTAAGTGGGAAGGCTGGAGATTGGTATAGGACCCTAAGGGTGGACGAGAAAACAATCTACCCTACCCTTCGAAGGTTGTTTCTAAAGGAGTACATACGAGAAGGTGTGCTTTGGGGTGTAGCATCTCAGCTACAGAAGGCCGAACGTAAGGAAGGAGAGTTAGTAAGGGACTTCATTAGTCGTCTAAAGCACTTAAACTCTCGCTGCCCTGTACATGAGCGCTTCAACAATAACCAACTGCTTGATCGATTCATTCGAGGGTTGAAGAATGAAGGAATCTATAATGGACTAGTGATTAGAGGTATCACAACCTGGGAAGATGTCACTGCCAATGCAATCCAATTAGAGGACAACTTGATGATAGCAGGCTGAGGGTGTCTACTGACACGAGATCCACTAGCTCACAAGCCATTGAGTATGAACCCATGATTGCAAAGCCCATTGCCAATGAGCCAAAGGTATTTGAGACATTCTTGACAGACCTCACCAAGGCAATCCAAGAGTCTCTTAAGGATAATCGACCCCCTCAAAATAGTCACATGTATCCAAGAAGGGAGCAACAATGGTGTTCCATTTGCTTAGGTCCACATAGCACTAGTGAGTGCCCTACGTTTAGAGTAAAATTTAATGGAACTTGCAACGCATGTGGTAGGTATGGTCACCAAGCTAAGGATTGTTTAATGATCAAACGTATGATGGCAAATAGACCACCTGTAGCCTGGACGGATGCACCTCGAGCTCCTGTATTGATGCCTGCTCCACCTGTTGAGCAACTACCGCAACACATGGTCCCTAGATCTCAAAATGTTGTACAAGCTACACCGCTACCACCTCCTGTGCTAGGACCGCAGCCCCCGCATCCAAGAGTCGCCCCTATGAACCAAGTGGGTTGCGAGCCATCAAATGCTTATCCAGATGGCTGTGAGGAGGAAATAGACACTAGTATTGCCTACGGACTTGATACAATGGAAGAGTGTCCTATATACTACATGGAAGATTGTTGGGGACAAGTCAAGCCGGTTTATCAAGCTGCTGCTCTCGCATCCAGAGGTCAAAATATCAACACCCAGGCTAGGAGGCCACCTCTTCAATGCTACGAGTGTGGTGGACCACATCGAGCAGCAGAGTGCCCTATTAGGCTGCAAAAAAATGCTGCACAGATGCAAATGAATCAAGGGAGCACGTCTGCAATGCCAATACTCACATGTAATCGTTGTGGCATAGATCACTTGATTGCCCAATGCCCCTATAACCCAAATGCGGCTAAAATCACACCCCTGAATTTGGTCGAAATTGCTAGTGTGACATCGCCAATACCACCCGTCGCACCCGCTTATGCGATTACACGGTCCATGCTTCAAGGGCCAGGACATATCCTCGAAGAGAGAGATACCGCGTCAGTTATCCAAGCAAAGAAAAAGAAGACACGAAGGAAGAAGTCGCAGAATACGGAAAATTCAAAGCCATTTCCAAAACAAACATAGGAACAGGAGATGACCCCGTGTATATGAATGACCTCGAGGATGATTCAGATTCAGTCGAGACAATGGAGACTAGAACCAATACCACAAAGAGAAAGACCGACAAATAAAACCGTAACATGGAACCAAATGAAAACCGAATAAGAGAAAACCATAAAGAGCCTCTAAAAACACCACAAGTGTTTCCAAATCCAATCCAAGACCCCCAAGATAAACCGCAGGGGCAAAAAGGGAAGAATCGTAAAAAGAAGATTGGGACGTACCCAAACCCAGTAGACGAGATTGAGCAGGTGAAACATCTAAGAGGTTTAGTGGAGAAGACTCAAAGGAAACTAGAACCAGAACCCATGCATGTCAAAATTCATGACACAGTGTTTCCCACGCAAGTTCATCCACCCCACATGAACCATAGACCGTTAGCCATATCTAGTATCATCCAAGAAGGGAGTGAGGACGGGACATCAGAAAGTGAGCATACACCCTTCTTGTTGGAAAGGATGTTTAACGAAGGAATACATGATCCCATTGAACCTATCACCTGACCCAAGTGAGCCCAATCCCGTAGCTCCAAAACGAATCAATGATCGTGGAAAGGAAAAAATCACAGAATGCTACACACCCGCTCCCGAGCTAGTTTGGGTACCAAAGAAAGAACGATTTGTTCCACCTACCTCAGGAAGGGGGGAGTCCCATGAAGATTCTAGCTCCTCATGTAATACATCCATAGAGGTAAAAGCTTCTACACAGCCTCCATCTATAGTAGTGGACCTCCATGAAGCTACAAAAGAATCCACACCTCCCAGTGTTCAACAATCACCTGATGAACCACTTCAAGTTCAATCCTGGGAGAGTACCTTACCACCCTTGCAACTTGACGAGGCACCTAGGGTAATAGAAAACTACTGGCAAAAATCCTCACCTATTACCAACTGGAACAATTGGTTTCAAAGGGTGACAATCTCATTTCAAAAGGTATGATCTACCCAAGGAAGGGGGGAGTGTTTGCTGACAGTCCTCATTCATTTGTTTCCCTCTCAACCTTTTTCCCTGACCTCTTAATCTCCGATCTTAGGGAATGTACATATAAAGCTTTATACTCACAAAAAAAAAAAAGAGCAAGAGCAATTAGCAAACGAGTATGCACATTTAAAGTCAAAACATTGACTCAGACCTACACATGTCACATCTGGTACAGTGAAACAGAAACCTATGCCATAAAAAACCTTTGATCCTCATCACTTGAGTGATGGAGGGTAAGTAAGATTAGTACGATAGGAGTGTTTCTGTTTTAGAGTCGAGAGATTAGCAAAGTTCTCTTTTCCCACTGATGTTCCTCCTAGAGGTATTGTTTGTGTTTCATAGTGTGTACAGGAGCGTGTTGCTATTGATAGGATTTGGACCTTCATGGAACCTTTCTCTCATTCACACTTCAAATCAAGCGCGACCATCGACACAAACAGGTGTTTCTTGTCCATTAGCATTGCCCTTATCTTTTTTGCATCCATGTTTGTCTACTTTGATTGTGATTGGTAGCATAATATTCAGCACATTTGCTTAGTATCAAACATTTAATTCAATGTAATGTTTTGTCATAATCACTTGTTTAGGGGTAAAAATCAAGCAGTCCGACTAAGCTAGTTTGACCAAGCTAGGTATTAGAAATCTTCTCTTAATACCATGGGGAATGCCTTCCTAATAAGCAATGGTTACTTAGGTTCTTAATCCGATTTAGGCAGCATTGTATGAAATGTACTAGGGCTTTCTAGTGGGCTTAACCCTATTGACCTTTAGCTTCAGTATTATAAAGGGAGTTTACTAATGTGATGAGCCTGGGGAGGGTAACAGTGTTATATGACCCCCCAAAGTTACAAAATTAAAATGTTGAAAATGAACAAACAAAAAATCAAAGTGCCACAATGTAAAATTTTAAGCTGGAAGAGAAATCTCAGCTTGATTTGGTACTTCACTCACATGTATTGCCTATGGTACTAGAGCCCTAGAGGTTCCCAGCGTGGGCGCTTTTCCTTGAAAAGAAAAAAACCCAAGGCATACAAAATAAGCACACACATCATAATTGAATCAATGTGAAAAGACTTTGGGGGGTCAAAGAAAAAGTAATCAGTCAGGCGATGATTTCATGAGAAATTCCTTTTATGGTAGCTTAACTACAAGGTTTTCTAGAGATAGCCTTTAGTCAGCCCTCGAACATCAATACTTGGCTCTCGCGATTAAACAACTTAATTGACCACAGATAATTAAGAAGCTTTCCCATGGTATTAATATTCGATCTCTAGTGCCTTTCGACCGTCAAATTAGCGACCCCAGACTTGTTTAATTTTCTACCTTTACATCTGTTTATGCATTTGATTACATTGCAATTTAATGTTCATTGCTACCAAATTGTTTGAAATTCTTTGACCAATCAATTTGTCTACCTAAAACTGCATATGCTGTTTAAGAGAATGCAATTACTGTGCCAATGTTGTTTGATTTTGCAGTGACTAAAGAAGGCTAAGGACATTCATCTCAAATGCTCTTCCACCTCGACGACCCAGCTTCAACTCAATAGCTTCCGAGGACGGAATCTACATCAGGAAGGGGGGCATGTTAACCCTCACGGCACACGGACACCCTATGATCTATAAACGTTGTATTATTTAGAGTCAGGTATCGGGCTTGCCGGACCAATAGGGAAAGGTAGAGTGATTGCCGATGAGAGGCGCACTTTAACTTGGACATTCAAGGGATTAGTTGTTTAAGCATGGGCGCCCAAGTGTGAATGGGGTGAGCTCCTATAAAAGCCAACTAAACCTAATTTTTACTCATTCTCTCATTTGTGCAATAGAAGAGTGCTCTTGCTCCATCTCCATCTTCTTCTTCTTCACCTCCTTGTGTGTGTGTGTGTGTGTGAGAGAGAGAGAGAGAGAGAGGGAGAGTGTGTGTGCGATCGAGCATTACGAAGGCACGACGGCGGCGAAGCGGTTGAGCGCGGCACGACTGCAGCTTCTTCTTCATCGCGGCGAGGAATCCACCACGAAGGTGAGCATAGAGCGGTGAGTGACACACCCTTTGCTTTCTTGAGTTTGCTAGTTTAGGCTTGTTGTGTGCTTGGAGCCGTTTGTGGCTCGCACACGGTGTATTGGCAAGTCCCTTGCTTCGACAATGCGGCAAGGAGCGCACAGTTATCGTTTCGGAGCAAATGAAGTGCATATTTTGAAGAGCAGATACAGTGCATGATGGCTTGGATGGGTTTTACTACTTTCACTGGGATGGAAGATGTGAAAACCTGGCTGCAAGATTCTGGTTTATTTGTGTTGGAAAATAGGTTGACTAGAGAAGAAGGTGCGGTGCAGATTTTCTTGTTGTTGGTTTGGGGAAGTGCAAAGTGATGGTTTGATGGGCTACCATCAAAAGAAAAGCTGAAATGTGAAGCTTTGGAAGCTGCTTTTTGGCATCAGTACGTGACAGTGATGTAGATGCATGAGGTAAAGGGAAAGCTGGATGATCTAAAGAGAAAGCTGGAGGGAAATTTCCAAGCTTTCATATGGGAATTAGAAGCCCTTTGACGAGAGCTGATGGAGGTAACTGATACTCAAAGTGTTGATTATTTTTCTAAGATTGAGCAAGTTTTTGGATTGTCTACATGAGGAGGTAAGGGATAAAGTGGAAACAGATGAGCCTGTGATATATTTTGAGGCGGTGGAATTGGAAAGAGGCCGGACCAGAAAGATATTAAAGAAGCAGCAGGCCAGGTAGGGTTTACCAAATGTGGTGATGTTAAAGCAAATGGAGGTGGTGAGATTTGAGCCGAAAGTGGTGCAAAGGGAAGTAGATGTAGGAAGAAGAAGTGAGGGTTTTGTGGATGCAAAGAGATGGGGTGGTTCCCATGCTGTGGTTGTGCCAATTAGGACAACTCCAATTGTGCAATAGGTGAAGAGAGTTTCCGGATTGGGCAAGGGACGTGCTACCAAATCGAGGTATTGATGTTTATTTTTCTTTGAAGGATGGTAAAGACTACAGGGTACGATTTGCAGATAAAGTCGAGGCAATAAAGCTGGAAGAGATTCCAGAGTCGGAGAGAGAAGATGAGGTTGAGCCAAGCAAATGAAAATCCATGGATGTTGATATAAGCTGGAAAACAGAGCCAACCCAGTCTGGGTATGAAGAGTATGATCTTTTGCATGTGCATGGAGATATGGTGGATATGTCTGAAGAGTAGGGAGAAATGCATGTTGATGTGCCTAATAAGGATCAAGTGGAGGAGTCTATGTCCACCTATCAGGACATGCCACTAGAAGTGATGCACGATTTTTCCAAATGGGATGATGTGGCCTTGCCTACGGATGAGGACTAAGATGATACAGTGTTGGGAGAGTCTCTCTCTACTTTGGCAGAACATGATGAAGCAATAGAAGAGGTAATCAAAGGGCAAGAAATTGATGATTATGGGCAAGTGGAGCAGGAGCCAGTGGGTGAAGAAGAAGAGCTTGATGATGCTAGCAAAGAGGAGTGTACGGGTTCACAGGAGATGGAGAGTCCAGTTCAGTAGGCATGTCATATAGCAGATGAAAGGGATATCCATAGTGATTCTAAGCTGGCTAAAGTGGTATGCAATACATGGTTGAAATGTATGCTTGTAAGTGCACAGAGAGGTATGTTATCTGCCAGATACATAGCTCCATGGAGATGAACTCTGCTTTATATGGTTGGGAGGGAGGGTCAAAAATGTTAGTTGGTGCATAGGATGTGATTGCAGAGCCAAAATTTTTGGTTGGTACAGGTGGTATGCCTACAGAGCCAGGTGTGTCAATGAGTCATGTAATAGTGTGGAGAAGTACTAAGGCGATTTGAGCATAATGTGTGCATGGCTGTTTGCAGACATGGGTGAGGCACTATTGGAGGGTTCTACAGATGGATGGAAGGACTCAATGTGAGGTTTTTGATCGAGGTAGAAGCTATGTGATGGAGGGGTGGGGCAACCCACATGAGGTTTGGCAGTAGTTGACCTTGTACATATGGTAGCCTTTTTGTGGTTTGCTCACAGGTTTGGATACTGTCTGCCAGTTTTTACAATTGATAGAAGAGTAAAGATAATTTTTGGTCGAAAATGAATGTTCAACAAGGGGGTTGAACAATGATGGTGCAACCAAAGTGTGTCGAACCTAGGGGCATAGGCAGTGATGTGTATGCTTACAAATGCATGGTAGAGGGCTAGAGAATATGGGAGGAGCCTGGGCACGCATGTGGTAGCAAAGGTTTATGATTTATGTAGTTTTATAGGCCAAAAAGGCTCTAGATATGGCCTGACAGGGTGGTAGATGAAAGGTGATCAAAGTGCTATTTTTTGGTCATGATATGTAGAGCTTGAGGTGCTGAAGAAACGGGTCTAGACGGCTTGTCAAACGAAGCCACGGTGTGCAAGCTACCATGCTATGAAGTTGGAGGTGGTTGCAGATCTGAGACGGATAGGCCCCATGATGCCAGATGGTCTGAGCTAGTTTGGGGCTATGTGTGTGTACTGCTTGATTTATGGAGCTTGTAGTTGTTTTCAAATCATTGATTGGAGTCTTGGATTCCAAGATATGGACAATTGAATTTCTGCTGGGGGGTAGGTTTGTGCCGGGTTGGCCGTCTCAGTAGATGTACCATCTGATGATTTTGGAGCTTTGAAAAGGATTCCATTCCTTCTATGTGGTGTATGGAGAAGACAAAAAGTAACAACATTTCAAACGGAGTCTGAACCTAGAGGGGGCAAACTGGTGAAGTTGGTGACGATTGCCGGTCAGGTGAGACTAGATGATTTTACCAACTTTGGATCGTATTGGTTGGCAGGCACGCCACAGTCAAAAGCTGACAAAGGATTGACAAGTTGGATTCGGAGATGTAAACTCTCACTGGTTTTTTTTGGCTTGGGCATTCGATCTCGGGGCATCGTATCGACAAGGTATTGCAGGATGAAGTGAGTGGCAGTCACGCATCGGACGGTACGAAAGAGTTTGTGACAGTTTCTATCGGATCAGTTGAGTGGCTCGGCAAAGCCGAAGTAGCGTGGAGGTAGAGGGATTCAAAACAAGGGGGCAGAAGCTTCCAAGTGATTTTGTCGGCCCGGCAAGCAAGTCTTTGAACAAGAAGTGGAATGCATTGGAAATTAAGGGAAAAAAAAGGTTTCTTTTTTGTGCTTTGAAGGCCTAAGGAGGCAAACGACTAGCTGCCGCCACGTCGAACAGGGTTAATATCACATGGAAAATGTGAGGGGAATTTGGCAGGCTACAGAACCGCTACATAGGCGCGAAAAGGTCATTACCTTGTGTATCGTGGAGCTTGGAAGCGTGGGCTATGGCATGCAGAGAGGCGGCGCCTATGGCACTGCTCACAGCCGAGCGAGGAGATGGGGGGAAGTTTTGGGCACCAGTCGGTGGCCGTTTCGTGGCATGAGGTGGGAGGGTGGCGGTGCCGCTGGCAAGCATGTTGATGATGTGGCAATCCCGCGGGCCCCTTTTTCACACGCCATTGGGGCAAACCCCTTTTGAGAGCAAAGTTGGGAGCACCGACGGCGCCATCAGTGCTCCGCTTGTGAGTGTGGGTTCATGCTAAGCTTGGGGCTCAAGGGAGCTATGCCGAAAATAGCAAGGGGGCGGCTTGTCACACGCCATGCAAAGCTAAAAGAGGAGGCTCGGCCCAAAATAGGGGCCCATGCACGCACCCTAAAGGGGTAGTTTTTGGGTGGTTTTTTGGAGGGGAGCTCTTGGAGAGAGCCGAGGAGGAGAAGAAGAGTCTCGTTTTTTTGTTCAAGCAGGAGAGGAAAATATTTGTTTTGGAGCTGGAGAAGGTGAAGCTTGGAGAGAGCTGTGGAGGAGTAGTTTGGAGCCACAAAGGTGATCTCAAAGGTTCTTTTTTCTGAGCTTTCAACGAGGAGAGTCGCACGAGGGGTGAAGCCAAAGTTGCCATTTTTCCATTGTTGCTCAAGGTCTCCATGCCGAGCTGTTGTAGCAGGTTTTGATGTTTGTGTAGATGATGTTTTTTTGCCATAATTGAAGCAAACTATATCAATTTTTGGTGTCGTTTCTTCCCCTTCCCCCCCCTCTTCTCTTTGTTGTGTTCCGACAAGCCATATTGTTGAACACTATTGCCAAAACCTCATTCCCCTGGCTAAAGCATTCAGATGTAACTCTCGGAGCCATTTGTTACTACAAAACAAACATTCAAAGAAATTACAACGCCGTTGTTTGAACACTTCAACCATAATTCAAACCAAACACTTCCACTCAAGAAGACAAGTCAAACAAGTATCACAAATCAATGTCACTTATAATTGCATCATGAATACAATATATTTTCTCAAACAGCATGCATGAATACGTGCAGAATGCATAACTAACCCAACTAGTATCAGGCTTTAGGATATCCCCATAACCTTACGCATTGGCTCTAATACCAGGTGAGAGATACCCCTCCCCAGGGGTCTATGCACAAAATATACAATTTACAACTTTATAGAATTTTCAATATACATCAGAGTTGCAGAAGCATTTGCATAGGGGAGGAGTCACAGCACCAAACCAAGCATGGAGTTTAGACCATGAGACGGGGACTGCATCTAGAGGCACCTAGCGACAAGTGCTACCCTTGAATGGGTGTTATGAATGAAAGAAAACTACAAATATATATAACATTGTGGAGGTGAATATATGTGTACACCACGTTGCGGGAAGAAGAGAGAGAGAGAGAGAGAGAGAGAGAGAGAGAGAGAGAGAGAGAGAGAGAATATAGTGGAGGGTGAAATAGAGTGCACAGAGACGTGAGAGAATGACAATTGAGAATCTTTAAATGTCCCATCTAAATGAAATAGGAAATTATGTATTAATGCAATGACAAATATGGGTATACCATAACATTAAAACATTTATGAAAATATAACTAAAAAAGCACCAGACCCTGTGTAGGGATCGAGTCGGTCTACCCGTCCACATCCACTCTACTATGGATAGAGAGAATTTCACTTCACTCGGAGCGAGCCTGAACACCTCCAACCTACCTGAGCTAGTTGAGGTTGCTTCGCCTCCCTCCATGACCCCGAGCTCTGAAAGGATCCCAAGTACCACTAGGTGGTAGGGTATCAACACCAACCATACTAGTTTAGGTATCACGCCTCTTTGATGCCCAGCACCAGGTGCATTAGCTATGTAGTTCATTCTACCCCTGATGCACTAATTGTGTAGATGAGCCTAGCAAAAAATAAGAAGACCTAGGCAACATCCCCGATCCAACAAAGCCCCAGGTCAATGACCCTTTAGTCTAAGGCAAACAGATGTAGGTGATCCTAGTCTTGTAGCGACGCTACCATGAGAAACATAACACATGAGTCCAATCACAATAGCACTTCCCATATGCACAAACAATTTTTTCCTAGGTAGCAGTTAGACTGTACAAGGTCTCATGAACCATCTAGATCACTTCATGATCCAATCCTAAAAACCATAAACCATAATCCAATCATATCATATGGGTGAGCACTCCACCCAACTTGGGTGAGGCATGAACAATCTTGCATAATTAATTTAGAACATAACATGGCTGCAAAATTTTCAACATCATTTCGGCAGCATAACCATATCCAAGAAAAATAAACCATGAGCCACATCGATTTACATCATAAAATCACAACCATAATCCATGAGGGAATCTCAGCCCTTAGCCACCAATCATAATCACACTATACCAACTCCCACACTTGGAGTTTGACGTAACCCTTGCAATCAATCGGAGTCCACACACATGTGACTCTTAAGAAATGATTCTTTCATGTGTAAAAAGAGTCCGATAAGCAACCAATCATGGTATAAACATCCAATTTTGACAAAATCCAACCATGCAAAGTTGATGCACCATATTTGCACTTCACCTCCCTAGCACATAGAGCTAGTTTTAATCTAGAAAGCAATCATATCCATGCATATGAGGCATACACAACAATCCATAATTTTCCATACATCATATGATAACATTCCATCACCATAAACATAATGCAAAACAGCTCCGACCTTTAGGTCAACCATAAACCATAACTTCACACATATGCAAAAAACAACTTTTTGCCATTTTTGGGAGCATGCATAACATGTAAATGAAAGTACTTGACCCCAAATCAATGCATCAATCTCAGCTCCATAATATATACTATCACTCTATCACATCATTTTTCCCATATGGTACTTACACAACAAACGGTAACCCAAAAAGAAAGCCACTTTAATCATATCTACCTATGCAGTTCGGAATGTCTAACCATATACCTTAACATAAGTTTATGGGCATCTAATAACGGAAATAAACTCACCAAAAAAACCCATAAATCATACATAAACACCTCGGTTAACTCACGACGTTAGTAGTACACCCCCTTGGTAGCACCCTATACATGTAGGCAAAACCGGTTATGGAACGATTAATAACTTGCGTTCCCTAGGTGATAACAGAGACCTAAATTCATTTATTATCAAATTTCATTGATCTTTCCAATTGATTAAGTGGATTTGCCCATCCGATGAATCTATATAGTGGTTCTCCAAGGACCTTGGAGTAAAAACATTTGGTTTGTGTAGTGGGCTACAAGCTGTTTTTTTACCATATCTCTTTGCTCATGCATGATTTTCACAGGACACATCAAAGATAAAATGTTCTAAATGATGAGTTTTATCTTTGGTATAAAGGGTTCAGCCTGATTCATAACGGTTTGTGAGTTATGACCAGAACAGTGTTCCTACCGCCTTTATGACGTGAAACAAAAAGCACTTTTTATGCGCTCATGTGATCATAAACATGATGAAATAATCATGGGGCAACTTCATACGTACTCTTTTAATCCATACTACACTCGTATACGAAAAACAATCACCGAGAGGGTGACTACTCAAAAAAACGACATAGAGAGAGAGAGAGAGAGAGAGAGAGAGAGAGAGATGACGGCTATGGAGTTTGGAGCTTCTTACCATGCTTTAGAATCGATTAGGGGCTGTTGAAAGTCTTTTTGCTTTGCGGCAAGAGAGCAGTGATGAGAGTTATGTAGAGGTATCCACCACAAAAGCTTTCGGAGAGCGCGTACACCGTGAAACGAGAGAGAAGATAGTAAGCAAGTAGAGAGAGAGAGTATCCTTCTTCTTCTCTTCTTCTTCTTCTTCTTCTTATTCTTCTTCTTCTCGAGACAAGAGCTTATGGAGATGGTGATGAAGAGCTTGCACCACTCCATATAATAGATACGTATAGCCTTGCGGTACTAGACGCAACAAACGACACTGAAAACTGAGCACTAACTGGCAATTTATAGGCAAGTGCAGCAGGTTAGAGTGATGCCCAAGCCAGAAGGTAGCACTAGTTTTTGAGCGAGGAATAGCTGCAAGCTTTTGGGAACTTTGCTAAAAACTTGCCTTTGCTTTTGGTGGTCAACTTTCCACTTACCATCCAATTTTTACAGTAAAATTGGCCAATTGAACAGTATCCGGCCAACTAATGGAACCTTAGCTAGACTATGTCACACCGTAATGTCCCGACATAATTATGACTTTCCCGTACTACCCCGACGTATTTATGGTACCTCTTTTAATAAAAATAATTCTTGTGAAAATCCTGTTTGGTCCCAATTTTGCTCCGAGTGATCATTTTTAAATCCGGCGGAGACTAAACTTAATATTTTTATGCTTAGGTCATCATAAAAAGCACATTGCTTTTCAAAAATGTCAAAAAGCACAAAAAGCTAAAAATAGCGTTAAAAAAAAAAAAAAAATCTAAAATTGAACCATGGGTTTCCCCCATCCTCCACAAGAGCAAGAAAGTGGACTCGCTTTTCAGTAAAAAGCATTAAAAATCATGAAAAGCCAAAAATAGTGTGAAAAGCACTCAAAAAGCAGATTTTTACAAAATTGAACCATAGCTTCCCTGGAATACGTAGATCAAGGATCCAACCATGCTTTTTGTAAAAAAGCACCTAAAAGCATAAAAAGCATGAAAAAAGCTAAAAATAGGGATTTTTCCAAAATTGAACCAAACGTCCATCTAACCTACTGAAGCATGGAAACGGACTTTCTTTTTACTTCAGAACCTTTCAATATTGTCAATTAAGAATCTTAAATCAAAATTTGACAAAATAGATATTGAAAGCTTATTTTTCTTATTTTTAAAAGAGACCCAAAAATTGGGGATCTTACATGCCTCATACCTTCTCGAATAAGGTCTAATAAAGAAGTAGTAGAGGTTGTGATAGCCGCTATAGTACTCTTCTTGCTTAAGGCATCGGCCACAATATTTTCCTTCCCAGGTTTATATTCAATTCCAAAATCATATTTGCATAGCAACTCCATGCATCTTTGTTTGTCGCATATCAAGGCCAGGTTGGGTGTAGATTCACTTGAGGCTTTTATGGTTGGTATAAAGTTCAAATCTCCTTTCAAGAAGATAATGTCGCCATAATTTAAGAGCATGTACAATGGCCAATAATTCCAAGTCATGTGTAGGATAATTTAACTCATGTATACGTAACTTACCAGATTCATAAGCTACTGGTTTTCCTTCTTGAGACAGAACGCCACCGACTGCTTGTCCACTTGCATCAGTGAGCACACTAAATGTCTTTGAGAAGTCTAGAAGCTGTAGTATTGGAGTATTCACCAAAGCTTCTTTGAGTTTCTCAAAACTAGCTTGATCACGTTCATTCTAAGTAAACACTTTAGTCTTCTTAGGCGTATTAGTCAATGTAGATAAAATTTTAGCGCAGCCTTGAGTCATGTACGATACCATCGTGTTAAACCAAGAAAGCCACATACTTCTCGTACTGATTTTGATGTAGGCCAAGATATAACAGCTTTGATCTTACTTGGGTCAGTAGAAACAACATCCTTGGATACAATAAATCCCAAATATTCCACCTTGTTGATGAAGAAGGTGCATTTGCTATGTTTGGCACAAAGCTGATTTTGACGGAGAAGTTCAAGTACTCGCCACACATGTTGTTCATGTTCTTCTCTGTTTCTCTAGTAAACTAGGATATCATCAAAAAAGACAAGAACAAAATCATCAAGATGCTCTCGAAATACAATGGTCATGAGATAATTAAAAGTTGTAGGAGCATTGGTAAGTCCAAAAGGCATAACTATAAATTCATAATATCCAAAACGAGTATTAAATCCTGTCTTTGGTATATCCTCCTTCTTGATTCGGATTTGGTAATACCCTGACTTAAGATCAATTTTTGTGAAGATAGAAGCCCCATGTAATCGATCAAGCAATTCATCAATCCTTGGTATTGTATACTTATTCGTGATTGTTACCTGGTTCAATCCATAATAACCAATACAAAGACATAGAGTGCCATCCTTCTTTTGATTAAAGAGAACAGGAGTACTCCATGGAGAAACGATGTGTCGAATGAAGCCTTGTTCAAGGAGTTGAGTAAATTCCTTCTTGAGTTTTGTAGATTCAGGTACCGACATTTTGTAAGGTCTACGAGCTACTGGTTGAGCTCCAGGAGTAAGCTTTATTGCATGATCAACATCACGCTTAGGTTGTAACTTTGAAAGTTCTTCAGAAAATACATCATCAAATTCTGCTATCCATTTGGGTTCAGATAAATCTATTTTCTTCTCCTTAGGGTTAAGATTTACTGCGTAAATCCTTTCATTTTTTCCTAGTTTGAGCTTAGGCTTTCCCCGTTTCCTAGTAACTGTAACCCTAGTGTTTTGGTCATTTTGAAAAAGTCAATGAAGCATCTTTATAGTGTATGTGAGCATCATTGGCTTTAAGCCAATCCATTCCTAGAATTCCATCATAAATTCCTATGGGTAAGACTCTGAAGTTTGCAGATGTATTATGACCAAAAATAAATAAAAATCAAGTTACCCACTAAAGTAGAAGATCTAACCTTTCTACCCATAGGTAATTCTATTGTAAGGTCTATGTCAGGGTGTTCAGGCAAAATGAGGTTTCTGATGCACATAGGAGATACGAAAGAATGTGTACTCCCTGAATCAATCAATCAGGTAAAATGGTTACCTTGATACCTGAATTCCTTCACCTCTAGCCCCTTGAGCTCTGCTAACTTGAGGTCTTTCTTGAGGTCTTTGATTTCCTCCTCCTCCTGGACGAGGTTGACCGTTAACATTCCCATTGTTTTTATTGTTGACAGGCGGTCCATTCTGAACAAAAGGTGGATTGCTTGGTCTAAATTTCCCTTGGTTTTGAGGTTGTCTCTGGTTTTGGTTAAAGTTTTGTTGATTGAAGTTCCTCTGAATTGGCGATGGTCTGGGTCTAAAATTTCCAAATTTTCGATTCATATTGAATTTCCTATGCTCATAATTTTCCACCAATCCTGTGAAGCTAGAATTGTTAAATGGACAATCCTTGGATTGATGACCAGGATTAAGAAAGGTGTAGCACAAATGATCCTGTCTGGCTTTCATACGTAATAAGTTCTCTCTTCTTTGCTATGTATTTCTAGACCTCTGCTCCTCCTCGAGACGTGGAATTTTGATTTCACGAATAGGAACAGGTTTTGCTTTCCTCTTTTCGGTAGTAGACTCTATTTCAATGGGTTTGCCTACGTCAAGGACATCTAAAAAGTTGGTAAGACAAAAACTCTGGAGTCTAGTCTTCATAGGATTATGTAACCCTGACATGAATTGAGCTACCTTGACCTCTTGAGTCATCCCTGCTTGTGCATACTTGACAAGGGTTAAGAAATGTTGATAGTATGATTCCATATCTTTAGCTCCTTGAGTACAGTCAAGAAACTCATTCATACAGTCTGAATGATATATTTTTTTCTGATAATTCTTTTCCAATTGGGTTTTGAGGTAATCCCAAGTTGCAACATTAGGATCAACATTTTTTTCTATGCAATGGTCTATCCACCAATGCTTGGCTGTTTTCTGTAGTTTGAACTTAGCGATGATAGATTTGTTTACTACTGACGAATGATCCAAATCAAAGTAGTCATCCATGCACTCAATCCAGTCTTCAAGAAATTTGCCTACATACTTGCCTTCCCCACTAAAATTTCTAGGTTGAGACTTGCAAAGCATAGCATCGATATCTGTATCAATGATGGTGTGTTGAGGAACAATTGGTGCATTTGCATTAGCAACAACCACATTTCCTCTAAGAGGCATGCTAACTTACTGCACCATATCAACCAAGGTTACACTTAGTAAAATATTCTAATCCGCTCAAAGTCCCTAAATCAAATAGAATAGACATTTGAAGGTAAGATGAGAGAGAAATAGGAGAAACAATAATAAATAAATTGATTCAATTTTTATATCAAAAAATTTTGGGGTTTGGAAATTTCTACAAAGTGTCTTAAAAGTTTTTAATAAATCCTAATGGCTCTGACATAATGCACTCGGTGATATCCATTGTGACATCCTTCCACGAATGGTGCATAGTTGTCCCATTCCTTGAGTATATTGGATGGGTGATCCCAATAATCCTTTTTGATCTTTGGTTGGAACATTTCTTCATTGGTGTGTGAGTCATACCATTCTTGAGTAAGGGATTTTTTTGTGACATGTACCCCCATTTCGGTGTGAACAATCACCTTCTTGTACCCGAAGTAGTCATCGAAGCAAGTAGATTCTTTTGGAGACACATCCGGTGTGCCCCATCCAACTGAGCTGTGTATATTTGCACAATCTTCAAGGCACTGAGGTCTGTTGTAGGCATTGTATAAAACTTTTATATGGAAGGGATTGTAGATTAGTGACTTTCCAGATAAGTCAAAGAACAACTTCCAAGGTACCGTGCTAAAGCGTTCTCTCTCCTTGTCTTGCTTTAGATGGATCTTCTAAATTGTCTAGATGAACTCCCAAGTGATTTTGCACAAAGAGTCTTTTTCAATTATGCAGTTGGATTGAGCCTCCATTGGGGAATTGAAGTGGTTCGAGTTTTAAAGGGGACTAGAGACTACCTTGTACCGAACACTTATGTAGCATGGGAGCCCTATGTTGAACCTGGACCTGAACATCGAACACAAATGCATGATAGGTTTATGAACAATCCACACCTTTGGGTAAAGGAAAGATCAAAGAAGGTGACGTTAAAGTGCAAGGATATGTTGTTTACCTTAACCTATGTTCTCTTTTGGACATACCATGTCAAGAACTCTACTTAGTAAGAAGGCCCTCATGCTAAACCAATAATACGGATTTTCTGAGAAGGTCATAATCAGAGTATGGAAGAATTCAAATGGTGGCAACCAATACTATTATGTACCCCAGGATTGGTTCAATAGAGTCTATGGAACTATTCTCAATACAACCCTCACAATGTTACTGTTACCTTTGATGACTACGAGAATCCAAAGTGCATTAGTGACTTTTCCCAAGCACAACCAGAGTTTAATGGAAAATATACACAGCTCAGTTGGATGGTGATGTAAATGAATGGCATGCTCATATAAACTGCTTTAATGGATTACCACCCACATATGTATCACGAGGAGAGGAATGGTACAAAAAGGAAGACATGACTTTCAACGCACAAGTTGAAGTGCTAAACTTTGATACTCATGATGTGAACAAGTATAGAGGTAAACCTTGATTGTAGGAACCAAAAATCATTTCATTGGACCCTTTTGTGTTTGTGTATCTCCCTGGAAACACCATGTACCGTTTTCGTTTTTTGCGGTTATAAAAAATTGATTTTTACGTAACACATTGTTTTGAGGATATATATTTGAGTTTGAATCTTGGTTTATTATTCTAACTAACTTGAGTGATGGGGTGTGTGTGTAGATGGCTGACATCTTATCTCAAGGGATATGGACGGATATACTCTCCCTCCTTATGGTAGAAGAGAATTTCCACACTAGGGTGGAAGTGCAAAGGCTTGTCACTACCACACATAATGGGAAAGAAAAGAAAAGTTTGATGTCTACGGATTGTATTGTACCTAATACATTTCGAGCTTGGTATCATTACGTTGCATGTAACCCGGAGTTTAGACCACCTGAGCATAAACCTCGCGTGTTGGGAGTATCTAGTGGATACAATCCAAGTTGAGAAAGGAGATTGTTGTCACTAATCAAATATTGTCCCTGAGACCGACAAAGGAAACATGGATGGCCAGAAACATACTTCCTTTACTAATGGCTACGGATGCTTGGACATTGTTATGTTTAATGTATGGGGTAGTCAATGCAAAAACACTTAGTACACATGTGAGCCAAAATTGAGTCTATGCTTCTTTTATTCGTCAAAATTTGATTTTTATGGCTATATCTGCCTATGCGGTTCGGGATGTCTAACCATATACCCTCACATGAGTTTATAGGCATCTAATAGCTAAAATGAAATCACCAAAAAAAACCATAAATCATACATAATCAGCTCGGTTAACTCACGACGTCATATTGTACTCCCCCTTGGTAGCACACATACACGCGTAGCTAAAACCGGTTATGGAACGATTAATAACTCGCATTCCCGAGGTGATAACGGAGACCTAAATATATTGATCATCAAGTTTCATCAATCCTTTCAATTGGTTAAGTGGGTTTTCCCATCCGGTGAATCTATATAGTGGTTCTCCAAGGAGCTTGGAGCCAAAAAATTTGGTTGTGCAATGGACAACAAGTTGTTTTTTGACCATATCTCTCCGCTCGTGCGTGATTTTCATATGACACCTGAGAGAGAAAATTTTCTAAATGATGCGTTTTATCTCTAGCAGAAAGGGTTCGGACTAATTCATAACGGTTTGTGAGTTATGACCAAAAATGTGTTTCTATCGCCTCTATGACGTGAAATGAAAAGCCCTTTTTTCGCAAGCACGTGATCATAAACGCATCATGTGCATAAATCAGCATGTTGAACATGATGAAATATTCATGGGGCAACTTTATACGTACTCAATTAATCCATACATGCACTCGTATACAAGAAAACAATCATCAAGAGGGTGACTACTTAGAAAAAGGACAAAGAGAGAGAGAGAGAGAGAGAGAGAGAGAGAGAGAGAGAGAGAGAGAGAGAGAGAGGTGTTATGGCCATGGAGTTTAGAACTTCTCACCATGCTTTAGAATCGATTAGGGGCTGTTGAAAGGCTTCTTTCTTTGCTTCAAGAGAGTGGTGATGAGAGATATGTAGAGATATCCGCCACGAGAGTTTTCAGAGAGCGCGCACACTATGAAATGAAAGAGGAGATAGTAAGCAAGTAGAGAGAGAATATGCTTCTTCTTCTTTTTTATCTTTCCGAGTGAGAAGAGCTTATGGAGATGGTGATAAAGAGCTTGCACCACTCTGTATAATAGATACATATAGCCCTGTAGAGTAAACGCAACAGATAGCACTGAAAACTGAGCATCTGGAAATTTATAGGCAAGTGGAGCAGGCCAGGGGGATGCCCAAGCCAGAAGGTAGAGCTAGTTTTTGAGCCAGGAGTAGCTTCTGGATTTTGGGAACTTTGCTAAAAATATGCCTTTGCTTTTGGTGGTCAACTTTCCCACTTATCATTCAATTTTTACAGCAAAATTGGTCAATTGAACAGTATCATACCAACTAGTGGAACCTTAGCTAGACTGTGCTGCACCATAATGTCCCGACATAATAATGACTTTTCCGTACCACCCGGCGTATCTACGGTACCGCTTTTCATAAAATTAATTCTCGTAAAAATCCCCTTTGGTCCCGTTTTTGCTTCGAATGATCATTTTAAAATTCGATGGAGACTAAATTAATATTTTTATGTTTAGGTCATCCTAAAAAGCACATTGCTTTTCGAAAACGCCGAAAAGCACGAAAAGCTAAAAATAGTGTAAAAAGAAAAAAACAATTGAACCAGAGGTTCCCCTCATCCATTGGAATAAGAAAACGGACTCGCTTATCACTAAAAAGCACTAAAAATCATGAAAAGCTAAAAAATAGTGTGAAAAGCACTCAAAAAGCAAAATTTTGCAAAATTAAAGTATAACTTCCTCGAAACACGTAGATCAACGATCCGAGCTTGCTTTTTGCAAAAAAGGACCTAAAAGCATGAAAAATCTAAAAATAGTAGATTTTTTCAAAATTGAACCAAATATCCGTCTGACCTATTGGAACATGTAAACGGCCTTGCTTTTACTTTAGAACCTTCCAATACTGTCAATTAAGCATTTTATATCAAAATTTGACAAAATAGATATTGAAAGCTATTTTTCTTATTTTTAAAAGAGACTAAAAAATTGGGGATCTTAGAATCTAGGTTCTACTCATCCCACAAACATTGTGTAAAATTATAAGTCTTACAATGGCCAAGTGTTGAATGCACCTAGCTTTAAGACATGGTTAGAATTTCCACGTGGTGGATCATGGATGCATCCACCTACCAATACTTGGTTAGAATAGTCAAGTGGTGAATCTAAGGTCTACATGTTGCACACCATTTGTTTAAAATGGGAAGTTGATGGATGTAGGAGAAACCAACCATTGCATCTACCTTGCAAGATTTGGTAAGAGTTTCCAAGTGGTGGATCTTTACTGCATCCACCTTCAAAACTTGGCTAAAATGGTCAAGTGGTGGATCTAAGGTCTACATATTGCACACACTTTTTTTAAAATAAGTACTTGGTGGATGTAGGAGAAAACAACCATTACATCCACCTTGCAAGACCTAGTTAGAATTGCCAAGTGGTGGATTTTGGTTGCAACCACCTTCAAGAATCGGTTGGAATGGCCAAGTATTGGATCTTGGATGCACTCACCCTCCAGAACGTGGCTAGAATGTCCCATCGAGGAATGTAAGGTCTACCTATTTCACACACTTCATTTGAAATTGGAAGGTTGTGAATCTAGGAGATACAAACAATTGGATCCACATTTCAAGCCATGGTTTGGCTGAGTGGTGGATCTTTGATGCACCTACTTTCCAAATCTTAGTATGAATAGCCAAGTGGTGGATCTAAGATCTACTCATCCCACAAACTTTGTGTAAAATTACAAGTCTTATGATTTCCAAGTGTTGAATGCACCTAGCTTTAATACATGGTTAGAATGGCCAAGTGGTAGATCTACGGTCTACCTTTCCTACAAACACTTTTTACAATTGATAGATAGGGGACGTAGGAGAAACCAACAAATTGCATCCACCTTGCAAGATTTGGTTAGAATGGCCAAGTGGTAGATCTAAATTGTAACCACCTTGAAGACTTGGTTAGAAGGGTCAGGTTGTGGATCTAAGGTCTACATATTGCACACACTTTGTTTAAAATGGAAAGTTGGTGAATGTAGGAGAAACCAACCATTGCATCCACCTTCCAAGATCTGGCTAGAATGGCAAAGTGGTGGCTTTTGGATATACTCACCTTCAAGAATTGGCTAGAATGACTAAGTGATGGATCTAAGGTCTACCTTTCTCACACACTTTGTTGAAATTTGTAAATTGGAGGATTTAGGAGACACCGACCATTGCACCCAACCTTCCAAAACTTGGTTAGAATGGACAAGTGTTGGATCTTACATGCACTCACCCTCTAGGACTTTGCTAGAATGGCCCACTATGGAATCTAAGATCTACCTATTTCATGCACTTTATTTGAAATAACAAGGTGGTGGATCTGTGAGACACCAACAATTGGATCCACATTTCAAGCCTTGGTTATAATAGTCGAGTGGTGGATCTTTGATGCACCAATTTTTGAGATCTTAGTCTAAATGGCCAAGTGGTGGATCTAGGATCTATTCATTCCATAAACTGTGTAAAATTACAAGTGCTATGATGGCAAAGTGTTGAATGCACCTAGCTTTAAGACATGGCTAGAATGACCAAGTGGTGGATCTACGGTCTACACCCACCTACCAATACTTGGTTAGAATGGCCAAGTGGTGGATATATGTCCTATCTATCCTATAAACACTATTTAAAATTGATAGATGATGGATGTACGAAAAACCAAATATTGCATCGACCTTGCAAGGCTTGGCTAGAATGGCCAAGTGGTGGATCTAAATTGCAGCCACATTCTAGACTTGGTTAGAATGGCCACGTGGTGGATCCTAAGTTCTACATATTTCACACACTTTGTTTAAAATGGGAAGTTGGTGGATGTAGGAGAAACCAACCATTGCATCCACCTTGTAAGACCTAGCTAGAATGGCCAAGTGGTGGATTTTGGATACACCCACCAACAAGAATGGCTAAGTGGTGTATCTAAGGTCTACCTTTGTCACACACTTTGTTGAAAGTTGTATAATTGGAGGATTTAGGAGAAACAAACCATTGCACCCACCTTCCAAAACTTGGCTAGAATGGCTAAGTGCTGGATCTAAGGTCTACCTTTCTCACACACTTTGTTGAAAGTTGTATAATTGGAGGATTTAGGAGACACCAACCATTGCACCCACCTTCCAAAACTTGGCTAGAATGGCTAAGTGTTGGATCTTGGATGCACTCACCCTCCAGGACCTGATTAGAATGGACCACTGGGGAATCTAAGCTCTACCTATTTCACGCACTTTATTTAAAATTGCAAGGTGGTAGATCTAGGAAACACCAACAATTGGATCCACAATTCAAACCTTTGTTAGAATGGCTGAGTGGTGGATCTTTGATGCACCTACTTTCCAAACCTTAGTCTGATTGGCCAAGTGAAGAATCTAGGGTCTACTCATCCCACAAAATTTTTGTAAAATTACAAGTCTTATGATGACCAAGTGTTGAATGCACTTAACTTTAAGACATGGATAGAATTGCCAAGTGGTGGATCATGGATTCATCCACCTACCAATACTTGGATCATGGATGGTTGGTTAGAATGGCCAAGTGGTGTATCTAAGGTCTACGTATTGCACACACTTTGTTTAAAATGGGAAGTTTGTGGATGTAAGAGAAACCAACAATTGCATCCACCTTGTAAGATGTTTTTAAAATGGCCAAGTGGTGGATCTTAATTTCATCCACCTTCAAAACTTGGTTAGAATGGCCAGGTAGTGGATCTTAGGTCTCCATATTGCACACACTTTGTTTAGGATAGGAAATTGGTCGATGTAGGAGAAACCTCGGGGATATCACCTAAGAAAAATGTAACCTTATCACATGAGTTCAATAGAAGGGTATTTAAAGTTATTGAAAGTTACGTAAATATATATAGAAGGATACTTTTTTTTCATATTTCAAAAAAACTTATAGATTTTCAAAGAAAATGGTACATTATATTCCTTAAAAAGATCATAGCTAAGGGGTTTTACAAACATGTCTTGAACACATGTGATATGGTAGTGTTACACCATAGTGCCCCCCCTCTCCCCCCCCCCCCCCCCCCCAAGGGAGAAACCAACCATTGCATCCACCTTGCAAGACCTGCTCAAAATAGCCAAGTGGTGAATCTGATTTGCAGCCACCTTCAAGACTTGGCTAGAATGGATAGCTGGTGGCTCTAAGGTCTACATATTGCACACGCTTGGTTTAAAATGGGTAGTTGGTGGATGTAGGAGAAACGAACCATTGGATCCACCATCTAAGACCTAGTTAGAATGGTCAAGTGGTGGATCTTGGATGAACTCACCTTCCAAGAATTGGCTAGAATAGCCAAATACTGAATCTAGGATCTACCTATCCTACATACTTTATTTGAAGATGCAATGTGATGGATCTAAGATACACCAACAATTATATCCACCTTTTAAAACTTGCTTAGAATGGCCAAGTGGTGGATCTTTGATGCACCCACCTTTCAAGGCTTGGTTAGAATGGCCAAGTGGTGGATCGAAGATGGATAAAATCTTGAAAAAATATTTCAAATGGTTAATTTTAAAGGATTCAAGATGTACTCCTTTAAAAACTTATTCTAAATGACTTATGGGATTTACGATATACCTACTTTTGTTATCAAATGTCTACATTGGATAAATATTTGATTTTAGAATTTAAAAGTCTTGAAGAGTGTAATAAAAATTTACATTCAACATCTCATTATAGATTCTAACTAGTTATTTATGTTTTCTTTGATTTAATAAAAAAGGTTCAAAAACAAAAATCTGTGACGATTTCTATTAATGTTTACTTTGCAAATGATGATAAGAGAAAATGGTACTTAGATGTTTATGGAATGCAAGGTGCACAATTTCATAAAGTGCATGTCTTTGTGGCTATTGATGAAGATGAGAATATATTTGTTGAGGATCTAGGGTAGGTATTCTCTGCAAGTGTTTCAACAGTTGAAGGACATTTTGACATTGAGTGCATTAACATTGCGATATTTGGTACTTTTGAGTACCAACTAATGGCAAATTCCTATGTCGTTGAAAAAATGGTCAAAGACAAGGAAGATACAATGTTTTCACGAGGTTGGGATGTTAATGCAGATTTATTTGATATCACTGCAGATAGGCTACAAGATGCAATTATTATTTCTTTAGAAGGCAAGCAAGTGAAGCATTAGAAATCAACCAAGAAGACTACAACCAAAAAGGCAAGGGGTGTTACAACAGCTACTGTTGTAGATGTAGATAAGGCCATTTTGAGATCAGAGGGCACAAGCAGTCAACCCTTATTAAGGTTTGTGGAGCATGAATGCTTAGAGAACGAGGTCCAAAAAGCAAAGAAGTGTGCTATAGGAGGCATGGAAAAGTATTCGTCATACTTTCCTTTCAAGTATAAGGAGTACGAGATTCTTGTCTCACTAATTGTTTTCTTGCTCTTGATAAATATAATTATCATCAACTAAAGCCTGATCAAGTACAAAATTGTATGCTCTTCTTTAGAGCAAGTGAAAATTGACCTTCATCATGTGCTTATCTAATTTCTGTAAAGGATTGTGGGCAAAAGTTTGGAGTTCCAATGACACGTACTGAGGTAGAAGAAGAAAGACTTGTTGAATACAAGTCTTGGATCATTGATGGCCAACACTCAATTTATGCAACAAAAATGTCAAGATTTCAAGAAATGAAAAGGATGGTGGCTCCCATGATCTAATACAAGTTTATGAGAAAAGACAGGCTTGGATTGTTGTAGACCCATCCCCACAAGTTGCAATAGCCATATCAACCATATCAAATGAGGAGGCCAAGGTGCTATATGCTAAGCAACCTTACAGTGACATTCTCAAGCATCTTCGCAGTCAGTGGATATTTTGAAAACTTCCCATCACGTGCAAAATCTTGTACACCCTAGAATATAAGTTTTTTTTTCTTTCTCTCTCATGGCTATATAAGGAGAAAACATCTGAAATTCTTATATTTTATTTGTTCTGGGTTTTGCACGCATTCTCAAAATGGAAAGGATTTCTATTGGTGCATCATCCATCACCAAAAAAGATCATATGGTCAGTTACTTTGATCCTATTTATTTATGATCGATGGTTGAAGATCATAGAGCAATTAAAGAGAGAGAATAATAAACCAGGTGCCACAATTTTTAGATATTTGTGTGGTCTAGACAAAGATGAAGTAGAGAAGATTCAAATGAAAATAGAGACTGGAATGATCCTTTTGTCTAAGGGTGCAAAGGACACATCAAGTGTAATAGACATGCCTGATTGTATCAAGCAACTGAACCAAGATTGAATTATTCAAGATGAGTTGCTTAAGCAATTCAATGTGCTCAATGAGGAGAATCCATGTGAAAATTGGGAGGACATTTCTACCACATACAACATTAATGATGTTTACTCCTATTTCTTGACACTATGTGATACTTGGATGACATCACAACTAAAATGTGATACATCGAAGGTTGATTTTCTAGAAGAGGAAAGAAAGTATATCCAATGGATGATCAACATTGTGAAAGACAAAGTAGATTCAATTATAGATCTTCCATGGTATATCACTCTCTATCTCTCTATTTCTCTCTCTCTCTACTTCCCTATCTATCTCTCTATATCACTCTCTATCTCTCTATTTCTCTCTCTCTCTCTCTCTCTCTCTCTCTCTCTCTCTCTATTTCCCTATCTCTCTCTCTCCCTCTCTCTCTCTCTATTTCTCTATTTCCCTCTCTCTCTATCTCTCTTTCTCTCTCTATTCCTCTATTTCCCTCTCTCTCACTTTCTCTATTTCTCTCTCTCTCTACTTACCCCTCTCTCTCTCTCTCTCTCTTTAATTTCCTACACACACACACACATCTCTCTCTCTCTTTAATTTCTTACACACACACATTTCTCTCTCTCTTTCTCTGTCTCTCTCTGTCTCTCTCTCTCTCTCTCTTTAATTTCCTCTACACACACACACATTTCTCTCTCTCTCTCTCTCTCTCTCTCTCTCTCTCTCTCTTTAATTTCCTACACACACACACACACATTTCTCTCTTTCTCTCTCTCTCTTTCCTACACACACACACACACACCCACACAATGTAGCTTGAGAGAGAGAGAGAGAGAGGGAGGGGGAGGGAGAGAGAACAATACATGCGCTGCAGGTTTCCAAGAAGTCTAGACCTGTGGGTGCGCTCGTAGGCAAAAATGACCACCTACGCGCGGATTTGGTTTTTTTTTTCAAATTTTTTTTCGTCGATATACACGTGGAAATACGCGCCTTTCGACAGGCATTGCCACGTGTATTATCATGTATGTATCGACGCAGGGTATGCCCGTGTATTATCACGTGTGTATCGACGCAGGGTATGCCCGTCAAAATGCGCGTGGAAAGGTACGGTGCGTCGAAAATCGCGTGACATGTTGTAGTGGGTCTATATATGTTGACAGTCTTCAAATGGAGGGAGGATCTTACTTAGAGCACCATCTAAACAATCCCATCCCTATAGGATTGTGTATCTTGGACAACACACGTGATTTGGAGAGCAATCCACCATGGCCAGCTGAAAGATTCAAAGATCTCATAGATGGAATTATGGCTATTTCAGGTGGGTTAATAGAACCACAATGTGTGACCCTTTCTTTTTTGAATAATAAGAACTATGTGCAGTCACAATCTTATTTGCAAAGTATGACAAACATGATAAAACTATAATTTGTTGGGGCATTGCACAATGTGAAGCATTTGGAATTTACTGGTGCTATAGAATTCTTCAACACACTTTGTTCTTGAGCAAGGGAGATGCCTTTGAGGGACTTATTAGTTCTTCAGATCTAGGGACATAATCCATAATACTAGATGCAGGAGTACACCTTGATCTAGATTTTGGAAGTGTGAGTCAATTTTCAGATGTCGAGTTTCTACAACTCAAGAAGGAGTTGACAATCAATCAATGTATTCAAAAGTATTGTAAAAAGGATTTCAAGCTTGTTGACATGTTCAATGATGGCTACATAGCAGAGTTGGGACTCAAGCAAGAAAGGGAAGTGATATGACTCGTGGACAGTCTTGACGATCAAAGAAAGCTTAAAACAAGACTTTTGAACTTTGCAAATGAGCATGATGAAGTCAAAAAATGGGCAAATTTTCAAAAAGGTCAATTAAAAAATCCCATTTATGACCATGGAGTATCAAATACGGTAGGATCATCAACAAGTGAGACACCCTTATCAATTACGGACTTTTTGAACCTTGAAGCAAGTATGAGCTAAGATTCTATACCCACTTGTCATGTAATTAAGTTATTTATTTGGAAATAAGTTTGATATCTTTTTTTAAATATGTAATGGTATTTTCATCATTTATATTGTCAAGTATATTAACTATTGATTTAAGATCTTTGACTTTATTTTTTCTCAAAAGTATCATGTAGTGAACCTTTTTTTAATACTTTAAAATCATAGGAAAGATAAAATCATTACTCATTACATCAATAATTTGAAGTAACATATCTACTAAAAAAACAATCAATGTAAATTGGCATACAAAATTTTGATTCTTTACTATGTTGAATTGATACTTCATTATATACAAAGCTTAACTCAAACATATAGTCTATAACGTTTGAAATTTTTTTAACCAAAATATGTTAAACATTTTTGTATTGCAGACTCAAAAATGATAAGAGATATAAAAAGACAATATCTTGCATATTATGTGTAGTATGAGCCCAAATGTATGTTATACTTTTGATCCCAATTTTCCACCATGGCATAAAACCACCAAAAACAAATTAGCTTAGATAAATGTGGCTATGTCTGTGTTGAAACCTTACGCCACATAGAAATTGATGAAGAGCTTCTTGAAAAATATGAATTTACATGATATAAGTCAAATCTCATGATAAGTCCCTCATATGAAAGTTATTGATAATCTATTTGAAACCGACTCATTACTGACTATATATCATGATACACACTATGAATTGTGATGTTATTACCATGTTATTCAATGAATACTTAATTTCATATAGATATCTGTTCCTAGAGTGATATCTATTGAATTTCACAAGATTTTTTGAGCTAGCATAATAATGCTCTATTTCAAAGTTCATGTATCATGTTAAACATAATCCATACAAGCATTTGTGTTTCATTGTACATATTTTATCAGAGCATAAATTATGCATTAGCAATTTATGCAATAGTTCATTTTGAATGCATTTTTTATTCTATATTGTTAAGAATAGCAAAATAGTGGATTTTGGATGTACCCTGTAAAACTTGTTTAGAATAACTAAATGCTAAGTAAAGGATGCATTTTTCCATCCATACCTGGCTGAAAGTGTCTTGATGGTGGATTGCAAATTTCCTTGCTCTTCTCAATAATTTTTTTAGATTGGACAAATGGCGGATCTAGGATGCATCCATCTTTACAATATGTTCTTTGAATGGCAAAGTACTAGTTTATTGAATGCACCACCCACCCTTCCACAACTTGTTTGGAATTTTAGCTTTAAGATGCTACCACCTTCTAAGACTTGTTCTAAATGGCCAAATGGTAGCTCTGAGTTTCACTCATTTGTTTTTTGGTTACTAAGAAGAGCCAAGTTATGGGTATGAATTGAAAATCTCATTCTAATAGCTATTTAGAAAGGCAAAGTGGTGAACCTCATATGCATATTTCCTTAAAAAACATGTTTCAAATCGTGAATTCATGGGATATGAAGCATCTTGCCTTCCAAAACTTGTTCAGAATGGCCAATTGGTGGATCTAGGATGCACAAAAGCATCTAGAATAGATTGTTTGGAATGGATTTCTCCACTAGTATGGATACATTTCCTTAGCCTATCTTTATACCACAAGTGGAATCTTCTTGGTTCTACGCACACAACCAACACAAAAAATTTCATTGTCAAGTATCATGTGCACTTTCTCCCCAGATTCTAAAAATGAAAAAAGGTTATAAAAGTTGAAGCTTAAAACCACAATAAAAATATTATAGTGGACTATAAGCTAGAAAACTGGTGGAGATTGACACCAAATAATCCATGATACTTTAGGTCGAACAAGTGGTGGAGCTTGAGACTAAGTAACCCAGGATACTTGTGGTTTTGCATATAATGAATCTTGAGAGCAATGAATCATTGATACTAGGGATGATATACTAGAGATAAGATGGAAGCTTGTGGCTAGGAAATGTGTCTATCTCTATTTTTATGCTTCACACTTATCTTGGACAAGTGGTGGACCTAGTGGCTCTCTACGCTTGAATGGGACATAGAATGGACAAGTGGTGAACCTTATGTATATCTATGCTTAAATAGAGCATACATCTGGTAAGTGATAGATATTCTGGTCCCCAATGCTTGAATGAAGAATAGCTTGGACAATTGGTGGACCTTATGAATCTCTATGCTTCAATAAACCATATATTGAACAAGTGGTGGATCTTGTGGCTCTCTATGGTCAAATGTAGCTTAGCTTGGACAAGTGGTGGACCTTATGGCTATCTATACTTCAATAGAGTATAGTTTGGACAAGTGGTAAACCTTATGCTCCTCTATGCTTGAATGGAGTATAGCTTGGACACATGGTGGAACTTATGGCTCTATATGTTTCATCAGAGCTTAGATCGGTGGATAGTGTGTCTCTCTATGCTTGAATAGAGTAGAGCTTGGACAAGTTGTGGAACTCATGACTCTCTATGATTGAGTAAATCATAGATTGGACAAGTGGTGGTGACTATATGGTTATCTTTGCTTGAAAGAATCATAGCTGTAAAAGTGTGTGAGGTCCCCAACCCGCCAACACCAAGATCGGGATGGGACCCTTGACAGGTCTCTAGGTCTGATAAAAACCAGAGTCTCTAAACAAGAAAAATCCAAGGAATAGACCTTTACCATTGACAATGGCTTGGGTCTATAGCCTTAAAAGCAGACCTAGTCTTGTCCAGCGAAAACGAGACAACGTATTCAAACGGCCTACAAAAAAAATTCTTATTCCGACCCGATAACTTCATCATTCAGATTATGGTTTCCTTAGCCAACGCTTTTTTTCCCCTAACATATGTGAAGGCACAGCCGTTGGTGGATTCCTCTTCCAAGTAAAGAAGTTTCTAAAATGTTTTAGTACGCGGGAATGGATAGTTACCTGACTAATCAGACCCACCCCTCCATGATTGACAACCTGAGTCAATCACCACATACCACCCCGCACTCACACATGATTCTTTTGTTATTTAATTACTACCACGTTCTTATCACAATTAAAATAATGATTCCTTTTATCCTTCATAACAGGATTTTATTAGAACAGCCCTTGAAAACAGTATTGAAAACTTTTTTTTTTTTGCAAACAAACATCTTTAAACTTAAGACAGGGTACTGTCAATCAAAACATTGTCCATAATAACCATGACCAGTACTCTTCTTGTCTCAAGACCACCTAAGGGTGAAAAAATGGCACCCATTCCTTATTCATAATCCGGAGTAGATAAACCCCCACCCAAGGTTCCGAGTGCTCATACACCAAACCACTTGGCCATACAACCGGGTGGCTCCCCTAGGATTAAAAAAACGGTATCCTAACTTATGTAGAAACATCAAGACATGACACGGAGTAAAAACTCATCGTTCATGGGGGTAACCGATTTATCCGTGGGATTGGCTGGAAAGCGAATCATTATCATCAAAATATACCAAGGAGTCGGAGGTGTCTTGAGACAAGCTGTCTTAAGGATGATCAATCATATCTTTCCTAATTCAACCAATTTTAACCCAAACAATTCTTTCCTACATTATAAACAATGCACGTTGGAAGTTACCCTTCCGTTTTCAACCAATTTATCCTTCCTAACTTTACGTATGCAATGCTAACTTAAAAATGAACTTTAAAAGATTTTGCTCGTCCATGTGTTGTTGGGGGGGAGCCCATAGACTTTCCTCCGTCGGCCTATGGCTAGGCCCAGCCTCATGGTCATTAGTGGCTTTATTTCTTTTGTTGTTAACATCCTCTTCCTTGGTAAAAGGATTTCCCCTAGTTCTCTTTGGAGCCATGTCGTCCGTCTTATAAAAAGAATTAATCCATTAGAAGTTTAATTGAATAATCTTCTTTTTTCTTTTTTACCCAAAAATAAGAATTTTTGGAGTAAGTAGGTATCTTTAATGGTGAATTTGATGAGATATTGCTCCTGTAACTTATTTATGCTATAAGTAATTTCTCATAATTATCATTTTATTTAGGAAGCCCTTTAACTAGGTTTATCCTTAGTCTATATTCCATTTTAGCCTTAGTGAATTATAAATTTCTATCGGCTAATGGATTACTCACCCTAAATTGTAATTGAATGTTCTATCTTTAGAAATTTTCATAAATTTGATTTATAACCTTTCCCTCCTATACTTATTAGGTAAGATTTTACTGATAATAACTTGTTATACCATCTATTTATGCTGGGGTAATTTTCCCACCCTTCAAATAGTGATTTTGGACCTCAAGTATTTATTTAGTAATTAGATAAATTCATTTACTAATTTTCCTTGTCTATTTTATACGCAAAATCGATTAATTTTATTGAGGATAAATACCTAAACTATTTATCTCAGGTTGTGTTATTTATCATGGATTTCCCAAGGTCTCTTCTGTCTCTGATATTTATATCAAAGGTTTTTGGATTAATTTGCTGTATTTCCCCTTTTATTTTACCCAAAAAATAATGTAATTTTACTGAGATAATTAGATAAATTAATTATCTAAGCTTCACATAATTATCACAAGTTTTCTAAGGTATAATTAACCTGTGATAAATAAATTAAGTCAATTTGAATCTATTACTAATCTCCCCTATTAATTTGTCCTAAAAACAGAGTATTTCTCATAAAGTAATTAGATAGATTAATTATCTGAGCTTCTCCTAATTATCACAGGTTTCCTAACATATAATTAATCTTTGATAAATAACTCAATTCAATTTGAATCCATTTGCTAATTTCCCCTTTTTAATCTGTTGTTAAAACAAGGTATTTTTGCTAAAGTAATTAGATAAATTAATTACCTGAGCTTGAAATAATTATGAAAAGTTTCCTACCATGTAATTAACCTCTGATAAATAACTCAATTCAATTTGAATCCATTTGCTAATTTCCCCTATTTAATTTGTCCTAAAAATAGAGTATTTCTGCTAAAGGAATTAGATAAATTATTTATCTAAGCTTTTCTTAATTATCACGGGTTTCCTAACATGTAATTAACCTCTGATAAATAACTCAATTAAATTTGAATCCATTTGCTAATTTCCCCTATTTAACTTGTCCTAAAATCAGAGTATTTATGCTAAAGTAATTAGATAAATTAACTATCTAATCTTCTCCTAATTATCACGGGTTCCCTAACACATACTTAACCAATTATAAATAAAGTAAAGCATTTTAAATCAATTTATTAATTTCCACTATTTTATTTGTTTTGAAAACGGAGTATTTCTATTGTAGTAATTAGGTAAATTATCTATCTGAGCTTCTCATAATTATCATGGGTTTTATAACATATAAATTACCATTTATAAATAACTAAAAGCATTGGAAATCAATTTGCTAATTTTCCCTATTTAATTTGTTCAAACATAGTATTTATGCTAAAGTAATTAGGTAAATTATTTATTTGAGCTTCTACTAATTATCATGGGTTTCCAAACATGGAGTTGACCTTTGATAAATAACTCAATTCAATTTGAATCCATTTGCTAATTTCCCCTATTTAATTTGTCCTAAAAACATAGTATTTTTGCTTAAGTAATTAGATAAACTATCTATCTGAGCTTGACCTAAATATCACAGGTTTCCTAACATGTAATTAAGCTTTGATAAATAACTCAATTCAATTTGAATCCATTTGCTAATTTCCCTTATTTAATTTGTACTAAAAATAGATTATTTTTGCTAAAGTAATTAGATAAATTAATTATTTGAGCTTCTCCTAATGATCATGGGCTCCCTAACATGTAATTAACCTCTGATAAATAACTTAATTCAATTTGAATCCATTTTCTAATTTCCCCTATTTAATTTGTCCTAAAAACAACATATTTCTCCTAAGGTAATTAGATAAATTAATTATGTGAGCTTCTCCTAATTATCATGGGTTCCCTACCACATAATTAACCACTAATAAATAACTTAAAGCATTTGAAATCAATTTACTAATTTCTCCTATTTAATTTGTCTTAAAAAGAGAGTATTTCTGCTATAGTAATTAGGTAAATTAATTATTTGAGCTTATTCTAATTATCACGGGCTCCCTAACGTATAATTAACCACTGATAAATAACTCAAAGCATTTGAAATCAATTTGCTAATTTCCCCTATTTAATTTGTGCTAAAAACAGATTTTTCAAGCACTAGTTTTCAAGCACTTCTACCAATTTTCATGCAAAAATGTGCGCAGAATCACAAGTTTTTCTTTTTTCCTTTTTCGACACTCCGTCTTTTGTCTTTTGGGTGTCAAGGGTTAGTCAAAACTTTAGTTTCAAGATGTAATTAGGGTAAAACCCCCCTTTTGAACACTCTAGTGTAGTTAGATTATTCAAATTTGATCTCCAGATGCCACTTCAGACATCACATGCATATGATGTCCAAGTTTTCAAAATTTCAGTTTTTCTCCACGGACCTCTTGCACGTGCCCTCTTATATGCTCATTACCAATTAGTCATGCAAAAATGTCAACAGAACTTTTTTATTGCATTTTTTCTCAAAAGTAGACTTTTCAAAGATTCTAAATGCAAACAAGCACTTCAACAAATAATTCAGTGATGAATAGCTCTAGATCAAAATCAGATCACTTACCAAAAGCTACTCCTACACATCATATGGGGTTTTGCATTTATGAATAGAAAAATGCTTCATTGCCACACACGGACTATAAAATTCTTTATCACCTCACAAATCACTCGACCACCAGCAACCACTCTAGTCTACAACTAATACTACAAATCCTAACTAGATCTATCTAGTCGCAGACCCTTGGCAACACACATGCTTCCTGGATGTCCACTTAATCTCGAAATATTTTCTTCTGGATTCACTTAAGAAAAATGCTTCCTTTAGTTGAAACTAAAGCAAGCAGCCATCACATGACTGTTAGTACGATTACCTACTCAAGTCCTTGTGTCCCTTGAAAATGAAGAGCCAGGACATAAAACACCTAGCATTGAACAAAAAAGCCAATGAAACACATGGAAAGCTAGAAAAGCACGCATAGAAGTGAGGAAAGAAAGAGAACAAAATGTCATAATGGAAGAGAACCAAAGACAGACTAGAAAAACTTGAAAGACGAGCACTTCAAAAACCAGAAACACCAACGGATAAAGAGCTTGAGAAGAAAGAAAAATCAAAAAGTGCGGGATCAAGCGGATCTGTGCTAGTAGAAAAAGTAAACGAACATCTAGATGTGCTCTTGAAAGCATATGAATCAAGGCTTAAAATTGACCAAACTCAGGAATAAAAATGGATGACATATCCCTATGCTGAGTTAGAAAAACAGAGACTGGAAATGTGTCAAAAGATGATCCAAACTCCACAAACCTTAGTAGAGCCAACTTCAAGGAAATAGGTGGAGGAGGTAGAACTTCCAGAATCAATATCGACGAACCCTCCAACACATGGATCAGAACCATTAACTGTTAGTCCAAAAATTGAATTGGAACCTGAATATTCAATTGAAAAACCAGGGATAGTGTTGAACACAACAGACCTAACATCAGAAGATTTCCAACCTATCACACCTGAATTGTACAAAGGTGATGACGGTTTGAATGAGCTTTGGAGGCAAATAAGGGGAGCAAATGAGGCAAATGATCTAAGCCAAAGGGTTAAAAAAACCAATATGGGAGAAGATGACTTTTTTCCTCCTATGGAAGATTTTGAGGCAGGACCTCAAGCAGATCTTGAGATGCACACTTATTGGGGAGACAAGGGATCTGTGAAATCTTGGGATAACCAACTTGTATCTTTGAAAACTTTACCCTCATATATGGGAGAGTATGAAGCAAAGTTGGATGTGAGTGTGCCATCACAGCAACTCGCTACAAGGAACTCCCAGGGGTTTATAGCCATCTTATCAACTCCACTGACTTGTACCATCACTCTCGCCGAGCTTCTCAAAATAAGACCTAATATGTGGTATACGATAGGAAAATGTCTCAAAAAGTTTTGAGTAAGGGATCCAAATTCATGAGTGCGGGAAGGAATCAAGGAGTTGGAGAAACCTCAATTGAACATGCAACCAATACCCTTAAACAACGTAGGAGAATTCTACAAAGGGGACAATGGCAATACCACACTCCCAGTTGAATTAGAAGGTGTCACCACCATGGCAATTCTTGATAGTGGGTCTGGTGTGGCCATCGCTACAAAGGATGTATGGAAAAAATGGGCAAAACCAGTTTTGAAAACCACCAGGATGAAGATGCAACTGGCTGATGGTTATATGGAGAGACCCATAGGGCTCCTAGAGAAGGTAATTACTACATCTTGCGGAATCGAATATGAGCATATCTTTGCGATAGTGGATTTTGGAAAGAAAGATAAATATGACATAATACTTGGGTGACCATTCATGCGACAATTAAAAATGGTCCAAGATTGGGGCTATAATCACATATATCTTAGACACATGGATACTACTATGAGAATAGCCTTAAAGACCATAGCTACAAAGATGTGGACCGAACCTTGATAGAGGAGTTTGATTCTCCTACATTAGTAGGGTCAAAACTCCTAGCCTGGCTAGGTAAAATAAAGGAGTTATGGATGTGTGGCGCATCCAATTGTGGTAGCCTAAAATGAGAAGAATGTATTCTAGACATAGCTCTTGAGGATACATAATGTATTCCGGAACCTTTTCTAAAATATTCCTTTTAGGATGGACACATATTCTAGCAACCTTAGATGTGTGTGCTATTGCAGAGGGATCGATGACTATGTTCTGTGACCAGGATGGTTATGATGTAATTCCATACTACATGGTTGAGTTAATAGAGAATGATGGTTACCAAGGCTCATAACAATCAAGAAAATTTGAAAATAAGCAAGAAGTAGATGCGGAGCTATTCCACGATTCTACAAATCTTCTTGATCGAGATGATAATGCTAATAATGAATGCTCTGATAACCCCAGTGAGCTAGAGAAAGTAATACCTGATATAAGGTTTTACAATTTTCCAAATCAAAAACCTAGACGTCAAGCACATTACAATAAGAAGAAGGTGGCGCACAAGGCAAGAGATATCTTAATGCCCAACATGAAAAACAAAACCGAATTTTTTTATCTCTCTAATAAAGGCCGAAGACTGCATTAAAAACGATATATCAGGCCAATTCTCTCGAGATCGAGACTCAAGGACAAAAGACAGTCCTAGGGATGTAAAAAAAAAAAAACTCAAAAACTAAATAGAAAAGAATAGAAATAGAATCGGACAAGGTAGAACAACCGAAATGGACGAAGGTAAAACGTAAGAAAAGGTACAAAGAGCTCAAGAAAACTCTGAGGGAAGTTTGGACGACCAAAACTGACAATGGAGAGGATGAGAAAGACAATAGTGAAAACCATATGAGTATGCCATCACATTACAGAAAGTTCGCTATTCAAGACAGAAGATAGTGCTGACAGAGCCCAAGAGAGAACGACGAGAGAAGGAGTCTTATGATGGGCTGGAAGATGCAAAAAAAGTAGACCTCGTAGGACCTGGAGAAAAACTGCAACCCGTCTATATAGCCACCGATCTGAGCCACGAAGAGCAAGAGTTAGCATACTATCCCTTTAAAACCTGATGCAAAACCTAGCAGACAAAGGCCATACACATACAATGACACCTTTGCTAAGCGTATCAAGGAAGAAATCAATAAACTAAAAGAAGTAGAGTTTATCTATGACATATAACACACTGACTGGGTATCACCAATCGTTGTTGTACCTAAAAAGAATGGTAAACTCCGATTGTGTGTCAACCTCAAAAAAGTCAATGTAGTCACAATAAGGGATATCTATCCCTTACCAATTACGGACCACATCCCTGAATGAGTGGCAGGAAATCCTACATATTCCTTCTAGGATGGATTCTCTAGTTATAATCAACTTGCAATTGCACCCAAGGACCAATATAAAATAGCATATGCCACAGGATGGGACATATTTGCATATCTGGTCATGCCATTTGGTTTGACAAATTCATTTGCAACATTTCAAAGATTGATGGCCCATGTCTTCAAGGAATACTTGAGGAATTTCTTGAAAATCTATATGGATAGCCTATGTGTACACTCTCTACAAAGAGAGGAACATGCGGAACACTTCAAAAATATATTTGAGAAATGCAGGACATATAGGATTTTCCTTAATCCAAAAAATGTGTTTTCATGGTAAGACAAGGACGAATCTTGGGGAATATTGTCTCGCAACATGGCATTTCCACAGATTTGGATAAGATTAAGGTGATTATCAAAATGCCTAATCCAATCAATGCAAAGCAAGTACAGTGCTTCATGGAACATTGTGGTTATTAGAGGAGGTTCATACACATGTATGCAATTATTGCACAACCCCTGTATAGACTTACAGTGATCTTTGAATAGACAGATGAGTGTGAGGAATCACTTAAGAAATTAAAAGACAACCTTGTATCCGCTCCTTTGCTACGAGCACCTAATCAAAAAAAAAAATCACATCCATATAGATGTATCTGCATTTGCTATCGGATGTATTCTAGCAGAGGAAACCATGGATTTCCCAGTCAGCTATTCCAGCCAACAACTAAATAGTGCTGAAAAGAATTACACAACCACTAAGAGAGAGGCGCTTGGAATGATTTTTGTTGTTAAGAAATTTTGGCATTATCTCCTCGCAAATAAGTTTGTGTTTTTCAAAGACCATCAAGCCCTTTTATACCTTGTCAACAAACCATGCAACACCGGGCAAATCGTAAGATGGTTCATCATATTGCTGGAGTTTGACTTTACATTAGTGGTTAAAAAGAGGAAGACACATCTTCGAGCAAACCACCTCTCTCGACTACCTAATATGGAGATGCCCTAGAGGGTGTAGATGATGATCTCCCGGATGCATACCTTTTCAATATAGGAACGGTACCTAAGTGGTCCCAAGAAATCACAAAGCTACTATCACAGGGCGGGGAATCTGACAGAACGGACCAAGACCTTAAACTAAGAATCATCCATCAAGCTAGGAACTTTCAGTTGATTTGCAGATGGTTAAATAATTTAGGCTCTGATGGTGTCCTAAGAGTGTGCAAAAACCTTGAGGATTACAAAACATATTTACTGGAAGCACATAATCAGGCATTAATGTTTATTTTTCATCCACAAAAGCCTTCCAATGCCTATGACAATTAGGAGTGTATTGGCCAACTATGCGTGATGATGTTCATGATTATGTAACTAGTTGCATCAAATGTAGATCAAGCCCACCCATCAAACATGCGACATTGTTTCAAGTAACACTTACACCAGAATGGAGTCAATACATTGTTGACTTTTTTGAGAAACAAACATTCCCTAGAAATATCACCAGAGCACGACAGAAAACAATAGAAATAGAATCTTGTAATTTCACTCTGATTGAAAATCAGCTCTATAAACAAAGTAAGGATAACCAGCTTAGGATATGTGCAATCGAGAACATGTACATTCCAATCGTGGAACAAGCATATGAAGGGATTAGTGGAGGCCATTTCTCAAGGGAAAAAACAATAAAAATTATTCTCATCTCTGAAATATGGTGGCCAACATTACATATGGATGCTAATGAAAATAAAAAACGATGTGAGTCTTGTCATGAACAAACGTACCCATAAAGCGGGATGAGATGCTCTTGCAGCCAATGATGGGAGCCAAAGATTTTTCCAAGTGGGGGATAGACTTTGGCGGACCGATCTCACCCCCTGCTTACAAAACACATGCCCAGTATATCATTGTGGCCACAGATTATCTCACCAAATGGGTAGAAGCTAAAGCTACACAAAAGGCTGATTCCAAGACTACAACACAAGTTCTATATGATAATGTTTTTGTTAGATATAGTCTACCTATAGAAATTGTCGGTGATCAAGGCACACATTTCATAAATGAGATAATTGAGAATCTTCAGGAAGACTTCATGATAGTTCATAAGAAGTCAGCTCCCTACCACCCCCAAGCTAATGGCCACGAAATCCACAAACAAGACTCTATGTACAATCTTAACTAAAATAGTATCAGAGTCTAGGGCGGATTGGGATCAGAAGCTACATTCCACTTTATGGGCGTATAGGATTGCTTACAAAACATCGATAGGCACAACACCGTACAACATGGTGTTTGGACTTAATGCTATACTACCTATGGAATTCTTAGTCCCAACACTAAGAGTAGTAAAATGTTTAGAGTGGACAAGTCATGAAATGTCCTCACAAATAGATGACCTTGAAAATCTAGATGAGCTTTGCTTGAAAGCAGTAGCTTCTATCTATGCACAAAAACGAAGGAAAAAGATTTTTTTGATAAGCATATACACTCCAAAAAATTCAAAACAGGCCATTATGTATTGGTTTACACACTAAAACAACATGCAAAGAAACTTAAAAAGCGAGGGATGGGACCCTTTGTGATCAAAGACTTATCACCAAGTGGGGCCGTCAAGATTGCTACATTGAATGGGGAGGAATTGCCTAACCGGATTAGTGGTTGTCGACTAGAAAGATTTCATCTACCACTAACTCCAAATATGCTCCAACAAATCCATCACGCAAAGAAATGGACGCAAGAAAAACAGAACATTGTTGCAGAAGCTCAAGCAGAGGCCAAGGAGAGAATAGACAAAAGGAATCTAACCCTAAATATGCTCCAACAAATCCATCACGCAAAGAAATGGATGCAAGAAAAATAGAACATTGTTGCAGAAGCTCAAGTAGAGGCCAAGGAGAGAATAGCCAAAAGGAAGCTTCTTCAACAAAAACAACAACATGGACCACCACTGAAGATAAATTCCATTCAAGTAACATACTTTGATAACGAGACCATACAGAAGCTAAAATTGATGTCAAAATTGGACATAACAAAATAAAAAGACACAACAATGCTTGATTTGGGTGCTCAAGGCAACTTGATCTCCTATAGCCTTTACAAGAAACTTCAACATTACAATCAATTACAAGAAACAAAACAAAACTCCACAGTTATTCAAAACACTCGATCAAGGTACTAGGATGGATGATGCTTATAGTACAGGCTAACATGTTTATCCACATAAATTTATGTGATAGAAGATACGCACACACAACATGCCTTATTTCTAGGGCAACCTTGGCAAAGACGATATAATGTACATCTTGACTGGAGTCAAAACACTGTGAGTATACAATCAGATTTAGAAATACACCAAGTTCCTTTTGCTCCAAAAGCTGCAAACCAACAATCAGTGTTGCGACCGGCAGACAAAGGAAAACAGCCCGTAAAAGCACCCATTGTCCAAAAATGGATTCCAAAGAGAGATACAAGGCAGGAAGAGCAAGTCACTAAGGAAAAGACTCTAGTCCACAACGGGAGCACAATATATCATAAACAAAGATCAGAAGTCAATAAAGTACAACATAGTCTGTACAACAAAGCTATCAAGCAGATTTGGGTCAAAAAGGATCAAGTGGCCAAGGAGGAGCAACCAAAAATTGCAGGTTACTCTTCAATGACATCTAATACAAACAAGAAGCCAAAATTGAACTCTTATAAAAAATAGATATGGGTACCAAAGAAGCTACTTGGGATCAAAGCCTGCATACAAGATTCTGGATTCAAAAGCAACAACCTCAAGAACTGCCAGCACACAATTTCCACAAACAAACAACGGCAAGTTCTAGTCACTTTATACACGAAGTTCAGATTTGGAAACCTAAGCAAAGAACAATCACAGAAACAAATAAAATGGGTAGTCTGCCTTCACAAACTCTATTGACTATCAAAGAAAGAGCAAGAACTTTGGAGCTAGCGTTTATTGTTTTGACAACCTCAGCAAGAACATATCCCCTTACAAAGCTTCAACATTGAATGCCAATAAGCAACAAGCTTACACTTTCCTCTTGCACAACATTAATTTTTTCATGCATGCCTTCAGTATGCATATAAAACCGCTTTACATGGCCAGCATTAGCATTTTCTTAACTCCCACAAACAGCACATGCCTGAGGGTGCAACATTGTTGTCCAGGAGGACATCGACTAGCAAGGGGGGAGGCGTTTCAATGCGGAACTAACACGCTACAATTGTAAAAAAGGGGTACTGCTTTCCATGAATTTCACAGGTTTTTGCGTTTGATTGCGAGTATTTTGGTAAACTTGAGTAGATTTTCCCTTAAGTATTGTGTGATAGCAGATGATAGAGGACAAACACCAAGATGAGCCTCTAGGTGTACATGTAAAAATCGCAGCTTTCATGCAAAAAAAGTAAGAAAACAGAGCAATCCAACCAAAAATACTATGGATAGATGTATATAGTGTTTTTTTATGCTATTATCTAATTATCTTGATTTTTTTAATAATTTTTGGATCAAGTTAGATATTTTCCTATATTTTTTTAAATTTTTCAACAAAAAACAAAGAAAAATAGAAAAAATAGGTGAAATGACGACATGGGGACAAATGAAAAATATAGAAGTGATCAATAAGTAATTGATAGCTTATGGTGAAGACGGGGTGCAAATATGTGAAAAGTTGCGGAAAGCCAAACTGGTCGGTTTTTGGTCTGAACGACAATCTTTTAAAAAACAGAGCAACCGGAATCCAAATGAAGAAATCTTTGAGCCTAAAGTACATTTCACAACAAGATAGGAGCACATGTCACATTTGGTTAAAAAATGGTCTAGAGAGCCCCGATACAAGTTTTCTTGGGCCCACTTAATAACTCATTTTCACTATTCACAAGTGAGAGAGAGCTTGAGAGACCTAGAGCGATCGGATCTTTTGTGACTTCGTACGATTCACACGACACACCGACTGGCACCAGCTATGAGATGTAGACTTGTTACCATGATCATTTCTTGTTCTACACTCTCTTTGTCGCGAAAAACTTTGAAAAACGGCATTGTGGCTTCGCGGGAAAGAAACTGAAAAGGGCTCGTAACGCATCAACCACCCAACTGGTTGCTATGAGACTTGATGGGGGTTAACCCTAACCTAAAAGAACACCTCTATGACCTCCAATGCGGGTTTAGGTCAACCATAAAAAACATAACCTCTTCGGACATGACAGAGATTGATCGAGACAGAATCACCGAAACGACGCGAAACTTCATGAGAAGATACGTCTCGAGCATGTCAATAAGCCAAGAGAGCCTCTGCCCGAATCAATCATCAAAAAGTGGACTAAAACATTGGGCAAGACTTCGGAACTGCAAAGCGTCATTTGGACCTCAGGGCCAAGCTGGGTGTTCGTTTGCCACCAAACTTCATAGGCATCATCGACGTATCATCAACAATCAACATGTAAGGTCAAACGTCAAGGAAAATTGTCGCCAATAGTCTCCTCAACAAAAGGCGCTTTTTGAGCGATAAATTGCCAAAAAAGGTATTCGGGAGTCTAATTGATACATCAAGGCCATGGAAGGGTGCCCCGAAGCATCCTCATACAAGGGAAATGAAGATCAAGAAGAATCTTGTGGAAACAAGTCCTCAAATGAAAAAATATATTCCGGAGATTGAAATGCTAAACAGGGAGTTTTCTAAGCGGAACAACTGACTTTTAAAAGTGAAAACCAACTAGTAGGGCTTAGGGCACAATCACAAAACACCTCAAGGCATCAAAACTAGTTTTTATCACTGAAAACATTATACGCGTGTGATGTCTCATAGATAGATTTGGCACAAGAAGCACTCACATGACCTCACCAAACCATTTTGCATACCGTGCACATGGAGCACACAAAATTTCATCAGATTTGGAGCCAATTAGGGTACTAAAGACCATAAAACGCAAAGTCTCAACCTAATTTTAATTTTTGTCTTTAGGCTTATCAAAATGGCTCCAAATCATGTGAACTTTTATACACAGCATAAACCTAGCCCAAATATCACATGCCTCTACTCAAAAATGCATTTTGTAGAAATAGACATTATACTCGTATAAAGTCTAATGCTGCCATAGAGGAGCGCTGCCAACATTTTGATCATCCAGACTTGTAAAGCATATCACACCAAGCCTCTACACCAAATTTGCACAAAATTGGGAATGTATTGGTCACTACTCACCTCATTTTCAAGATCAAAGTGTCCTAACGTGTTTTTATGACCTAGAGCTCACAAGCACGTGTCCAAATTCATGTGTGCACCTATCTAAGCCTTATAAACATCATGGACTATATCTATAACAAGTCTGGGCCAAGAATACTTAAATAGACATCATATAATGTCTACCAACCCTGACATAACAGGCTATCTTGGTTTTGAAGCCTCTAGCTCTTTAAACACATCATCATGAGCCCCCTTGGCACACTTCAATCACAAATGGATGTGTTTTTACCTTCCTTCACTCAAAATAATGGTATCATGTGTGATGACACCTCTTGAAGCCTTTTTACACAATTCACAAGTTCAAATTCATATCAGAGGTCAAGGACACCTTACACAAGCCATACACAACCTGCCCGTGGAATTTCAAGTTGTTTTTCATCAAGAGACATTATACACGTATAATGTATAAACTATTATATAGATTCCAAACCAAGAATTTCTCAGCACAGGCTTGTGCACCATGTTGTATACAATTCATACCTTCAAATTGGGCAAGTTTGGGCTAGGTTATGACCCCTGGGAGATAAAAAATCAGAAAATCCTTCCAAAGGAGTATTCTAGGCCCCATCCAATTAACCCACCTCCAAATAAGAACCAGAGTTGATGAAGGGAGTCCCAGTCACCAAAGGAAGCTATAGAGGAAGTCTAAGCCAAAAAAACTCTATGAAGACATCATACGCGTATAATGTCTCCCTATGGCCAAATGGCAGTTTTGGGCAAAACTTTCACTTCCAAGGCCTTTATCCCAACATTATTAACCCAAAACTCAATTCAAATGTCTTCTTATGGCCAGATGGTAGTTTTGGGCAAAACTTTCACTTCCAAGTCCTTTATCCCAACAATAGTAATCCAAAGCTCAAGTCCATGAAGTTCTGTGGCTTTTTACCCATCTTAACCCCAATATTGGAATCCAAAGCTCCATAATTGAAATTTGGCTGCAGGCACAGGAGGAGAATCCAAAATCAAATTCTAATGTCACAAGAGGGTATACCATGCCAATGACCACTTGCACTTTAGGCCTGACCCATTTTTGATAGAATAGACATCATACGTATATGATCTCTCATTGAATTGAAAATGAACTTGAAGACTAGCTTTAACCCATCTAAGCCTCCACAACATGATTATGAGAGCATCTAACTCGTTTCATCCTATTTGAGCCTCATTTCAACCCATCTAAGCCTCCACAACATGATTATGAGAGCATCTACCTCGTTTCAAGTCTGGAGGGAATTCTAGTGGTGGTCACAGCTTGCCCAAATGACATCCAAATTAAAATCGAGGCATATATTCATGAAGTACATGATGAGAGTTATGCACATGTGAAATATCATTCTATTTTGAGCCCTTAGACATTATACATGTATAATGTCTCACAACAGTCGTTTGCACCCAAAAGAAATCATAACCATGTGCACTGCACCCTTAGGCCCTAATTAGCTTGTTTTTCAATTTAAAAATCATTTGGACAGCTATAAGCTGAGAAAATGCAGGATTAGCTAACTTGCGCACTTGAAGTGTCTGTAGGATCTATGGAGACCAGTAAATCACCAGCAAAGAAGAAAAGAATGTCTATAAAGGACATTATTGCGGCTAGTGATCCTTACACACTACTAGAGGAGACACTCAAGCCAACTAAGGCATGGATAGATGAGGCCACATTAGAAAAGGAAGGAGTGGCAGTATACCAAGTCACTTTCAGAGACCCACAAGGCAACACAGTGGATATCCCAATGAATCCACGAGAGATTTTATAATTAGCAAACCGAGAAGAAACCCTCAACCAACTGGAAAGAGCAGACCTCCATAACTTATTCACAGCACCACCAACATGTGTGGATGTTTAGAGAGTCTATGAGCCAGTCAGCTCAATTCAAAAAGACGGCAAGGCAATGATCACGGCCTTGGATGGCCTGAAGATAGAAAATTTGATCACACCTCAAACCATAGAAAATGCACTTGGGCTCCACAATAAGGGAAGATCAGTTCGGGAAAGAAGAGACGAAGTAAAGGTCTACTCCCAAAAGAAGCATAATCAAACATTTGATGACCTGGTGGACGCAAGAGCTGCAGAGATATGCAAGCTCTACAACCAATACTTCCATGTTTGTAGCAAGAGGCCCCAAAATTAAACCACTCCTCCCCATGGAGTGGAAAAAAACTATAACCTAGGCATTGGAAAACATCATACCCAAAGAAGTGAACTACGCCCAATATCTGCATGAGCAAGTGGTTGGCATGGGCATGGAAAAGCCTAAGTACATTGGAGGAGGGGAAACCTTGACAAAGATTGTGTATGAAGCAATCGGTGGTAGAGGACAGTAACCACAGCCACCAACACAGAAGGAGTGGTTCAAACTAAAGAAGGATACTAAAGATGAGCCAGTGAATGCAACGGCCCCACCAGTCACCACAAGACTAAGAGGAAGATTAGAAACTGTGCCTGAAGAAGAGACTGTGGAGCCACCAAGGAAGAAAGGAAAAGTAGCAATGGCCAAGGAATCCAGACCCAAGGAAATGCAAAGCCAAAAATCCGCTCGGATCGAGAGGCTAATTGAGCAGTTCAAAGCAGAAAGAGCAGTAAAGGGAGATTTTGAAGAGTACTTGGTTCCAAACCCAGAAAAAGTCGGGGGAAGCTCCTCTAGACCACTAGAGGACAAGTTTGATCATTACATCCGGGATTATGAAGAGACAAAAAGAGTGCTTGAGCAACAAAACATAGAGCCTTTCATGATGGAGGAAGTGCCAGACATCAAGAAAAAGCTGAAGGAAACGTCGAAACCTCTAGTGAAGAAGGATCAGGAGGGTGATAGGACAAAAGCTCAAACACCACCACCTTCACCACCGGGCTCTTCTACCCCTCCTCCGAGTCCCAAACCACAATCATCACCAAGAGCAACAGAAGAGGCCACACCTCCACCTTGGGCTAAGGAGAAAGATGAAAGAAAAGCATATGAAGACCTCATTCGAGCTGGATACACAACGACAGAGGCTTCAATAGTCATTTACGGAACTCTTAATCTACCATGGGTTGCAAAACAGGAACAGGAGAGATAAGAGCTCCCCACAAGCCAGGATAGAGTTAATAAATCTGAAGAGAGAAAGGCAAACCAAGAGTCACAAAGAGTAGCTCCAGAAAGATAATCCCCATAGCCTGGATTGCCAGGGTTGGTTCACGTCCCTCAAGCGCCTCAATGGAGACCATTGGCTAACCCATGGCTAGTACCACATGCAAGGGTAATGATCAATACAGGTCATCAGGTTCCATTGGCTGGCCCTATCAATAGGCCAACAACTAGAAACTCGGTAGCAGCAAATGGAGATGATATAAGAGCCGCCTATCAAATACTGAACAGAGTCGGGACGCGATCTCTTACCATTATTGAAGAGAACAGTATGTTGCGTACTAGGGATGCTAACATGGAAATAAAACATGATAACCTCTCAAACTTGGTACAAGTTACCCACCTAAAGGCCAAGGAAGCAGAGAAGGAGCTTGAAACTCTCACTGCTAACTAAGGGAGGCTGAGAGCGAATGAGACACACTCACACTAGAGATGGCAGAGGTCTTGAGAGTAGTTAAGACTCTCCAAGAGTAAAAAGATAAGGTCAAAGATGAGTTAGAAGCAGCAAAAGACAAAATGCTGGAGCTAAAAGAAAAATTAGAGCTCTAGGACTTGACAATGAAAAGACTGAGGGCAACACCAAGGGCGGTCCGGGCAAGTGCAGGGATAGATACTCAAGTTACACAAGCATTGGAAGCAAAAATCACCACCCTGTTGAAGGAATTGCGGGTAGAGCAAAGACAGCAAATGCATATGGCAGGAGGGTATCTAGCCACTGAAGAAAGAATGAAAGATGAACACCAAGCTCTCCAAAAAGAACAATTTAGTCTAATTTGCTATTTTCCCCTTTAAGTTTCCCTTAAAAACAGTGTTTTTCTACTGGGATAATTACCTAAACTAACTATCTGTGGTTAAGATAATTATCATGGGTTTGTTAAGACGTGCTTTACCTCTGAAAATTATCTCAAAGATTTTTAGTCTAATTTGCTATTTCCCTCTTTAATTTTCACTTAAAAACAATGTGTTTCTACTGAGATAATTAGCTAAACTAATTATCTGTCGTTAAGATAATTATCATGGGTTTCTCAAGATGTGCTTTACCTCTGAAAATTATATCAAATATTTTTATTCTAATTTGCTATTTCCCCCCTTTAATTTTCTCTTAAAAACAGTGTAATTCTGCTTAAATAATTATAAAAATTATTCAAAAAGTTAAAAGATAATTTTCCTAGCATCTTGGCAGTCTAAAAAATCTTTGATAATTATCTTATCTTAATCTAAGTTTAATTAGTATAATTACCATTAATTTATTATTAAAATGATTAATTTTATCCCTAATATAATATAATAATTAGTTAGATTAGTATCCCTAAGCTTAATCTCAATAATAAACAGATAATTAAGAATTAAGAGAGAATTTTAGAGTGTAAATTAGTTTAATCTTCTTAATTAATTGGATTAATTAAGAAAATGTAAATAGATTAGCATAATTCTACTAATTAAAAAGGTTTAGTGCTAATTATCATGGATTAACCAACTAGAGCTTTGCTCTCTAGTGATTTTTGAGTAGAGATCTCTCTAGGTGAGAGAGAATTTGCCAGGACTCCGAGTCTAATTTCTTTTGTGAAGAAGGGGGGGTCTATTTATAGTTTTTCAGGGCCCCTGGGCTGTTTCTGGCAGGTCGTGGCACCTCAAGAAAGCCCCCAGCTTCCCCCTAGCACCACCTGCTGCTAAAATTAGCTTGGGCACACTACAACAAAAAAAGGTGCCTTCGATGCATATTTTGACGCCATCCGTCGAAAAGTGCATCGAAATACTCGTCCCTATGAAAACGTCGAAATACGCATCGATATCTGTGTAAAAAGGCATTGTTTTCGACGTGTATTTTGACATCCCTATCGATGCGTATTTCGATGACCATATCAAAAAAATAATTCTTGGGCAAAGGACAAGCAGCCTGGCCTGTGCCCAGTGAAAAGATGGACACAGCCACAGCCAGACTGCTTGTCCTCTGCCCAAGAAAGCGAGTAGCACCAAAATCAACCGTGCTCCCGTAGAAATTTCGGGAGAGTTCCCTTTGTTTTAACATAAATTTTTCAAAAAAAACCATATGTATACGTCTCCTACATGATATCCATGTAGGATCTCACATGAGACTTAAGGCAAATGAAAGAAATGAAACGAACTTTGTGCAAAACCATAACCAAATTAAAACCATAACCATAACCATATTGATCAAAACCATAATGATAACCATAACCATAAACAAAACAATAACCATAACCATAACCATAAACAAAACAATAACCATAACCATAACCATAACCATAAAGAAAACAATAACCATAACGTCTAAACAATAACCATAACCATGTCTGAACAATAACCATAACCATGTCTATACAAAAAAGAGACACAGAAGCGTGTCTGTGTCTCACAAAACATATATAGAAAGCCATTGATGACTATGCGTCACAACCTGCACATAGGACAAGTCACAAAATTAGTATTGATATTACTTCACATATACTTATTTAATTAAATCAAGTCACACATATTAACGTCTCACCTCAATCGATCAGGGAGACTCTAAGGCCTCCCAGTCTACAGGCACGGTAGCAAGATCATTCAATACTTCATAAATGCCTCTCCGATATCCATCTGTCTCCTCATGGCATGTCGGGACTCGATGCATTGCAAGATTCTGCGTTTATACAAAAACCAAAGTAATTAAGAATACATGATTCATCGCGTTTTTAAAAAAAACGCCATAGCTAGGTTTGGATTGGAAACTGACAAACTCATAGCGAAAGGTGTCGAAGCCTCCACTGCCAAGATAAGATGTGCCCCTGGTCATCTGTCGTACCTCCGCGGCCTGACGCTGCTGTCTAAACTGCATGTCTACTGTCCGCTCATCCTCCCTGATCTGCTGCCACGTCTCATGTGAGATGCCCAAAGGCTTGAGCGAGACGATCCTGAAAGCCTGACGAGCTGCATCTCGAGGATGTTTCACGGTGTCGCGTGCAACACCCTAGATCCACCTCCTCGGAAGATCCTCTGCACCCGGAGCAGGCTGTGTTGGAGCTATATATGGCTCACTCTACTCAACTTGGTCTCACCTATATATTTGTATCTTGTCCTCAATATGAATCAGTCTTTGGGAGCGTATATGGTGTGTCTCTTGCCTCGTCTCTCTCTCTTTCTCTCTACATCTCAACATGGTATCAGAGCAGTAACGATCATGCGCCGATTCAATTCATGGTGACAAAACAGTATGTGTATGCGATTTGCATGTAAGATTCAAAAATTGCTACAAATTTTATTTTTGAGCATTGATTCTTGTTAATTGTGGTTGTTTTGTGTTAAGAAGAATATGATTAGTGTTTTGTGTGACGTTTATTGCTAATCAATCTAATCGTTGATTACGTTTTCTTGTTGATGACACCCTGAACTTCATCTCAATTTTTCTTGCTGTTCTGCTCAAAATTTGGAGAAACGGGAAAAGCGCGATGGAGCGTAGCGCAATGGCACTTTTCATCCAAAACTTGTTCGTCTCCTCGAGCTCTTCGATTTGAGTTCTAGGTTTGCGTCAATCGGAGTTCGCAGCAGAAAGTTATGCTGTTTTTACTGCAATTGAGCTTGACGCAGCTTTCTTCGTCCTACTTCTTCGTGAAGCGTCCGCGATCGTTTTTCTTATTTTGGCGTTAACTTTTTCGAGAAGATTTAGCTTTTTGCTATTCATATTGTGGCCGTCAATCTTGCGTCTCACGCCACTCTATTTTGAGGACTCTTCTATTATTAACGTCTCCTTTACCCTGCCCTTTTTGGGTGACGTCTCTCACATCTTTGGAAGTTCCTTCAGCGTCCTTCTTACGTTTATCGTTGACAGAACGCAGTCCTCATATCTCTCTCATTCTCAATTGCGGCCTTCAACATATATGGTGTGCAAATTCTGCGATCTTATCTTATACGTCTTCTCGCAACAAGATATGGCTATGAATATTCTCGTCAACGGCTTTCCTTCTGGCCAGCGTTCTGTTCCTCCTTTCCAAGGTCAAGGTTTTCCAGGCTGGAAAGCAAAGATGTTAATTCTTGAAGGCGATGAACTCTCCGATGTTGTTCTTGGAAATCGTGTTTGTCCGCCTCAGCCTGTTGATACTGATAATGATAACGTGCTTATCACTGAAGGACCTATATTTGAAGATTGGAATGTTGCCTATACGGATTGGCAACGACGTGATAAAGCAGCTCATCGGTATATTCTTTTTGCTCTTACTGATTCCCTTTTGCTTGATATGTACGAACTGCCTACTTCCCACGACGTATGGAAGTACCTTATTGCAAACTTTCAGAAGAAATCTGTCACAGAAATACTTTATTTGAGAGGGTTGCTTAACAAGTTACAATATGAAGTTGGTACTGCCATGACGGGACATATTGAATCTTTCAAATCTATTATTAATCAACTTGCTGCTGCCGGTGATCCTGTTCCACAAAAGCAACTGATTACACTTCTCCTTGATACGGTGAAGGACTCTTCTTATGATAACATTGTTACTATTCTCTCTAATAAAGATGGTCTTGATTTCGACCAAGCCTGCATGTCTTTAATTGAATACTCTCAACGTCAAGAACGTCGTAATTCTAGTCATGATACAGCTATGATTTCACACGAGGAGACTGAGTCACAACAGATGGAACGGGCTTTTTATGCTCGAAGGCGTCCATTTCAACGAGGAAACCGCAGAGGTGGCCGTCGCGGTAATATTTTCTCTCGTCTCAAATTTCCTAATAAGCAATGTTCTTACTGCAACAGAAATGGCCATACTGAAGATGATTGTTGGGCACGTCAATATGATGAAGAACACAATATTACCACAAAACAACCACGTTTATCTAGAGACTCTTCTTCTTCTTCTTGTGAATATTGTGGACGATCTGATCATCCCACTCATATGTGCTATAAGCGTCGATTTGACACAGATCGGAATAGAGCATATGCTACTGAACATCGAAACAACATTGTACCAGAAACAAGCTGCGTCTTATGTTCAGTTGCTCCAGACAGAATACTTCATGTACGCGATGGATCACTTTTTATTGTCGATTCTGGTGCTACAGGAAATATGACATATCAGTCTAAGTGGCTCCATAACTATCATCCACTGCCAGTTCAACGTGTTGTTTATCTTGCTGATGATACTACTTGTCAAGTAAAGGGTATTGGAAACTTATATATTGGTACCTTATCTTCTTCCACTCGAATTTTGCGAGGAGTATTACATGTACCAGATCTTCAACGCAATCTTCTTTCAGTTGCTAGACTTGTTGATCTTGGTCTATTTGTTGGATTTGATCATACCAAATGCCGAATTGAGAAAGATGGACAGACTATAGCCATTGCTCCTCGAAATGGTAATTTGTTTGAACTCTCTCTCAACGATGCTGTAGCAAATGTTGTCACTGCTCCAGGTGATCATGATTGCAAAGTATGGCATCACCGTTTTGTTCATGCTGATTTCTCAAAACTCCTTGATCTTCAACGTCATGATCTTGTTCATGGCATGGATCTTAAAGACCATCCTCATATGGGAATTTGTGAATTTTGTGCTCTTGGGAAACACAATCGCAAACCCTTTCCTCTTTCAAATACAACTCATTCTCATGACATATTGGATCTTGTTCATACTGATATATGTGGACCTCTACCTTCTTCGAGATCACAATATCGCTACTTCATTACTTTCATTGATGATTTCTCAAGGTATACGACTGTATTTCTACTTAGACAAAAATCTGAAGCCTTATCTGTTTTCAAACAATTCCACAAGGCTGCGGAACTTCAAACTGGTCGTCGCCTTAAGAAGCTTCGTAGTGACAATGGAGGCGAATATGTTTCTCGAGAGTTTGTGAGTTACTGTGCTGACAGTGGAATTCATCATGAACACAATATTCCATATTCGCCTCAACAGAACGGAGTTGCTGAACGAAAGAATCGCACTATTCTCAATGCTGTAAGATGTATGCTGATTCATTCTGGCTTATCTCGTGTTTTTTGGGCTGAAGCTACTTTGACAGCAGTATTTATTCAGAATCATCTTCCTACTACTGCACCCTCTGGTAAGATACCCATCACAGCATGGACATGTGACATTCCTTCTGTATCTCATTTTCGAACCTTTGGATGTATTGCTTATATTCATGTTCCCAAAGAAACACGAACAAAGCTTGATGCTCCTGGTCTTAAAGTTATTTTTATTGGATATTCTGACACTTCCAAAGGCTACAAATTCTATGACCATTCCTCCAAGAAAGTAATTGTGAATCGTGATGCTACTTTTAACGAACAGCTTATGGGAGGCTCATGGTCCATGGATGATTCTGATGATACTAAATCATTGCTTCAAGCTTTTCCATTTCTTTCAGAAGATGAAACTCTTCCTATAGAGAAACTTTCCTCTTCACATCCATCCATTCCGAATGTCGCCAATGATGATATTGATATTTTTGTTGATCTGCCTATTGATTTTGAACATGGCTCATGTCATGTTTATGATGACGATATTGCTGATAATGGTTTTTGTACTTCCGAAGATCCCATTACTTATGATGAAGCTATCTCTTCACCACAAAAGGATCAATGGCAAGAGGCTATGGAAGCAGAGTACGATTCTCTTATCTCTAAAGGTACACGGATACTAACTGAACTACCTCCTGGTCGTATAGCTATTAAATGTAAGTGGGTGTATAAGACAAAAGTAAAAGCAGATGGATCTTTTGACAAGTTCAAGGCGCGTTTAGTTGCAAAAGGTTATTCCCAAGTAGCTGGTGTTGATTATCAAGAGACCTTTTCACCAGTTGTTCGCATTACAAGTGTTCGAGTTTTATTAGCATTTGCTGTTCAATTTGATTTAGAAGCTCATCAAATGGATGTGCGAACTGCTTTTCTTAATGGTGACTTGGAAGAGGAAATTTATATGGAACAACCAGAAGGGTTTGTTATTCCAGGTAAAGAAGACCTTGTTGCTCAACTCCATAAGGCACTATATGGTCTCAAACAAGCTTCGCGAGCCTGGTATACAAAATTTGATCTTTTTCTCACCTCTAAAGGATTCATCTCTTGCTCGTCAGACCCCAACTTATACATAAAACGCCAAGGTAGCAGTTTTGTGATTCTTGCTCTTTATGTGGATGATACCATCCTTGTTTCCAATGATTTGGGATTTCTTCAGCAAGTGAAAAAGTTATTGTCTTCTGCATTTGATATGGTGGATCTTGGAGAGATTCACTCGTGTCTTGGGATTCAAATCCAACGGAACCGTACAAAAGGTATTTTATTCCTTCGACAGTCAAAGTTTATTGCAGATACTATTCAAAAATTTGGTATGGAATCTGCACATTCAGCCAACACACCTTGTCTTGCAAGCTCTACGAAGAACACTTCTGACAATGGCGGTCAACTTGTCACAAATCAACCTTATGCTAACTTGATTGGATGTCTTCAGTTTGTTGGCATGAACACTCGTCCTGATATTCTGTTTGCTACTAATTATCTTGGACAACATCTTGCATGTCCTTCTCTTAAGCATTGGTCTGCTGCAAAGCGTGTGTTCAAATACTTGAAAGGCACTACAGATTTTGGTTTAGTCTATCGACGACAACTCACATTGGATTCTATGCAATCTCTTTCTCTTTTGGGTTACACAGATGCAGACTGGGCAAGCTCACATTTATTTATGCGATCTACTAGTGGAAATTGCTTCTTTATAAATGGTTGTCTTGTTTCTTGGACTAGCAAGAAACAACGTTGTGTTGCAGTTTCTACGACTGAGTCAGAATATGTTGCGGCATCACTTGCAGCTCGTGAGTTGATTTGGCTTCGACAAATGCTGGTTGATATTGGTCACTCTCCTCTTTCTAGCACACCCTTGCGGTGTGACAACCAAAGTGCTATTAGTCTTGCAAAAGACTATGTTCAACATAATAAGTCAAAGCACATTGCTGTCCATTATCATTATGTCAGGTATGAAGTACGCAAAGGAACCATTATGGTTGAACACTGTCCAAGTGACCAGATGATTGCAGACATTTTGACCAAAGGCCTCAACGAGTCACGTTTCATCCTCTTGCGCTCGGAGCTTGGAGTTGCTTCGACCTCACTCTTTCTAGATTAGCTTCTTTGCTATTGTAATAGCTTTGTACATATGACATTGTAATCTTTTAGGTACCATGCACTATGCACACTCCACATTTGCACATTGTGATCTCTAAGTCACTTGAATATTTGTACATAGATGCACAATTCACTTTCACATCATCATCGCTGGTTCATATTTTCAGATTGTATAGGGGCTTGGGTTTTTCCCTTGAACTCCCCAAGGGTTTTTTCATCCAAAGCTAGAGACCTTTGTTTGAGTGGGGGTGTTGGAGCTATATATGGCTCACTCTACTCAACTTGGTCTCACCTATATATTTGTATCTTGTCCTCAATATGAATCAGTCTTTGGGAGCGTATATGGTGTGTCTCTTGCCTCGTCTCTCTCTCTTTCTCTCTACATCTCAACAGGCTGATACTCTCTCATGATGGTTTCCACTATATAATTGATTTTTTTGCGATCTTGCTCAGGCCAAGGCATCAGAATGCTGGTCGAAAACTGCAGCTCGGCGAGCACTGGCGAACTCGCTATCTCATTTCAGTCCCGACTCTATCCATGTCAACAAAACCATCTGCCCGTATAGGATAGACCTTGGAGGCACTAGGATCATGTGCCCTCGAAGGTGTCCGAGGTGTGCTAAGAGGTGTGTCGAGAGGTGTGCCTGGGTAGGATGGGGGTCGTGAGCGAGGAGGGGTCAAACCACCACCTCCATATCAACCACCACCTCCACCTGACGATCGCCGAGATCGGCGAGTGCACATGTGTTGTGGAGATGAGGATGTACCCGCCTCTGTCGTTCCCCTAGGTGTCTAAGTGGCCGTGATGGGAGACCTCGCAGGTGTCGTACCCATAGGCGTCCCCCCCTCCCCCCCATAGGCGTCGGAACCTCAGGTGTGAAGCCCGGAGGCCTGCTACCCGTGCCTCTGGCTACCCAGTACTGAGACGCATGTGCCATTTGACTGGGCGTCATCCGTGTGACGAAGCCCATAAATGCATCTGCACTCATAGAAGAGGGATTTGGATACTGGTCTGCCATACTAAAGTCCTGCACAAAGAAAGTAAAAGAAAGCATCAGAACACCTTTGTTTAAATTAACTTTAAGCTTAATTTTAAATCAACGTCTTCACACAAACACTTACAGGCCTTGACTAGTGAGGCATCATCGATAAGATCTTGCACCGTATCATCGTCTATCTCTAATTTCAAACATAACTCTACCCCAACTCGTTCTGGCAGATTGTCTTCATCCATTGCATCTTCATCTACAAGTGTCATATCTGCCTCGTCTACGTCATCCCTCGTATATCTATCAGCTTCCTCTGCCATACCTTCGTCCATCTCATCTAATGTCACAATAGTATCTGCGTCGTCTGGCTGTCTTTCCTCCAGGAGCTCTTGCCCTTCAAATACTTGTTTATTTCTTAGAGCAACTTGAACCACAAACCACCATTGTCGCTCTCGAGGGTCCGGTATAAAGACCACTTGCTCGCAATGTTTGGGGAGAGAAAACGTGTCGCTCGCATCTGTCCAAACCTTTGTAGAATCTATCTACACAAGCTTATTTTCCATCTCTGCGTACCGTTGCATTACGACCAAAAGTAATCACCTTAAACCACTTCACATTCAACAAAAACATCTCAAACTGCCTGAAGCTGACTTTCAAGATATCTGACACCAGACCACAGTAATCCAGCTTGCTAGTGCTCTCATTTGTGTCTTTGGCACTGGCCCTGCTCTTTTGCATGAAACTAACCATTACCCCACTGTCAAACGTGTGTATTCTGGTGTCAATTTGTTATGTTCTGAAATGCTTTCCATGCGACCACAGTGCTATGTATGTATGATACCTCTAGTCACATCCAATAGCCAGCTCTTCTTCTTCTAGAGATATGGGTTCTCCGATATGTCGAGCTGCTCTCACTGTCTTGTCCAACCATTCCATTGTAGGGAATTCAGGTAGAGGAGCGAGATAGTCTAGCAAGGGTAACCCTCTAGTCGCTCGGCTTCGCCTAAAATCGTGTCTCTCCCTATTGCGTCTCTCTTTCTCTTCTTCGTACCTTTCAAGCCATTTTTACATCGGCTCTGAATTTAGTATATAGAACTTCATGATCTTTTCTCACATGGCGTCGTTCATTTTCTTCAGCACCCCTTGCCCCTTTGGCTCCTCTCCCACCAATCTTGCATCCTCCTCATCGCTCCATAGTTGAGGCATTTCTGGGTCAGAAACGGATAGAAATTCGGTCATCAAGACAAGAGAATCTTGCACCAGCCATCCTTCTGCCATGCTCCCCTCTGGACGCTCTTTTTGGCGAACAAAACCCTTAAGTGTTTTCATGAACTGCTCTAGAAAGAATATCCAACGACTGTGGACTGTACCTGCCACTGCAACCTCATCTACTACATGGACAAGCAAGTGCATTTGGATAGTTAGGAAGCTCGTGGGTAGATACTTCTCAATCATGCAAACTGCCCCAATTGAGTTAGCCCTTGCGACTGCAATGGATTCCTCTCGTATCTCCTTGGAAGAGATACACCGCACTAGCTCTGAAATCTTGTATATGCAGGACCACACTTCCTCCGTTAAACACCCCTTGATCGCAATTGGAAGAATAAATCGCAAGAACTTATGCCAGTCGTGCAATTTCAGTCCTGACAGTTGATCGCCACGGGTGAATGCTGTCTTGAGACATCGCATGCATCCTGTTGGCATCCTGAACTCTAAAATCACCCTTTTGACTTATCGTTCCTCGCTTTTTAGCAATACCCATGGCGCTCTTGAAAGCTTTGTTTGGCCAGCTGCATTGGTGAAAGGTCACAGCTCTAGCATCTTTCCAACTGACTGCAAATCATCTCGTGAAGCTCGATTGTCTTTCATTCCCATGATTGTCGTCCAGAGAAGCTCTCCCACATTCTTGAATATATGCATTGGATCCAGCAAATGGTTAATTAGTAGATCACCCCAGTACGAAAACGTATGGAGAATGGACAAACGTTTCATTCTTGGAACAGGTTGCCCCTCATGTTGCTCCCATCGGCGACACCACTCTTGTACATGCATAGGACAACATTCGACGCGACCAAGCTAACCTTCGCGCAAGTGATGTCCATCTGGAAGATAACGATGGTGGCCTTGATAAATTTTCTTTCGAAGCAAGGCAGAATAGCACACATCCAAAGATGGCCCACAAATTGGACATGCATTGTATCCCGAAGTTGTAAGCCCTGCATATATTAAGGCATGATTTAGGCCAAGGCAAAGTTTTTGCGAATAGCGAGAATTTTGTAAATCAAGAACCATTACCAGAAGCTTCACCGTATCCTGGTCAAACATTTATAGTCCACATAAGAAGTCCATGGATCCTTGCATGCTGTTGTCCTGCTGGTTCAACTGCATCTGCTATGTTCATCCCATGCCATAACTCCTGGAGCTCGTCAACTAGTGGTGCTAGATAAACATCCATGTTTTTTGACTTGAACTTACCAGGTACAATCAATCCTAGTATCAGATGACCCTTCTTGATGGCAAGCCATGACGAGCTTCTCAAGACAAATGGATTGACTCCATCCATTGCCATGCCCAAACACAAATTGCGTGGTTCACTCTTAAAATGTGGCCAGGCATCTTCAATGTGCCTCCATGCCTTTGAATCAGCGGGGACCCTAAATGTTGCGTCAGTGGATCTATTCGTAGAATGCCACCGCATCAACTTTGCAATGGAACCACAACGAAACATGCTTTTTATCCTCGGAATAATAGGGAAATGCCGCAACACTTTAGCTGGCACTGTCTCACCAACCACATCTTGTTTGTAGCGCATTGCTCCGCACTTAGGACACGACATACAATCTACAAATTCATTGCAAAAAATAATGCAATCATTTGGACACGCATGAATCTTGTTGTAGTCCAAGCCAATTGAGGTCAATAGTCGCTTTGCGTCTAGCCTGGAGGGGGGCATGTCATTGCCAGCCGGGAGAAGTTGCTCCCGCAACAACCTGTTTAAGACACATTAAATTAAAAGCTCCCCAAGCACTTCACCATTGCAATCGGAAAATCTCTTTTGTAAGTTATGTACCTAAACAAAGCAGTGACGCTTGCATCTGACCACCCGTACACTGACTGCAGATTCAAAAACGTCAGACAAGTACGAAGCACAGATATTTTGGTGCCTTCATAGATTTGTTGACGTGCCAACTTTCTCAACATGTCTTCAGGAGATAGGCGCACGACTTCTAGTGCTGCTTCGTTAGCGTTCTCCTTGCTTGTCTGGAAGAAGGCATCCAGCATCTCCTCCGTGCCGTCGTCTTCTGTCTGTAAGCCCTTTTCTGCTTCCATCCTTGGCTCTATATTGGTCAGACCTTCACGCATAATTCTTTTTCTCTTTCTCTCAGATGCAGGTGTTATCTCGTGAAAATCAATGCTCGTTTTGTAGGAGTCGTATCGTAGATTCTGTACGATTTCTCTAGAAAACTCTCCGTACTTGTGCACATGCTCATTACATATCCTACGCTTGTGCAGGATTTGATACTTGCAGAGCGTGCACGAGCATGCAATATTTTCCTCCATGTTAGTTGATGACGTTGCCATCTACAATGATTATGAATGTTGTTTTAATATATATACTCCTCACAATGTAAACTACCTCGCATTCTCTAGCCTTGCCCGATCTTCGCACACCTCGGTCCAAAGGTGTATGGAGATCAGGACCACCGGGTCAAAATCTCGTCTTTATTGGTCAAATCCTATATGGGTAGACACATACGTGCTCTCCTAGTGTACATGACAATGCATGTAGCGGGAAAAACCCCTTTGCCTCTTTTAGTTCCATAGTTTCTTCTAGAGGGAGAGATAGAGATAGAGAGATTTTATGTCCTTTTCACGCAATTGGTCAACCAAGCTAACTCTTTCACGCCGACTTTCTCTATCTACTACTATATATCTCTCTCTCTCTATCCATCTCCATAGCTATCTCTAGTTAATTCTCTCTCTTTCTCTACCTCTGTCTCTGGCTCTCTCTCTCTCTATTTCTCTCTCTCTCTCTCTCTCTCTCTCTCTCTCTCTACGTACCCTATCTCTCTTTCTCTCTCTCTCTCTCTCTCTCTCTCTCTCTCTCTCTCTCTCTCTCTCTCTCTCTGTCTCTCTCTGTCTCTCTCTATCTTGCTCTCTCTCTCTCTCGATCTCGCTTTCACTCTCTCTCGATCTCGCTCTCTCTTTCTCTCTCTCTCTCTCTCTCTCTCTCTCTCTCTATATATATATATATATATATATATATATATATATATATATATATCTCGATCTCGCTCTCTCTCTGTTGATCTCTCTCTTGCTATCTCTCTTTCTCTTTCTCTCTCTCTAGATCTCGCTCTCCCTCTCTCTCTCTCTCTCTCTCTCTCTCTCTCTATTTCCCTATCTCTTTCTCTCTCTATATATATATCACTCTCTATCTCTCTTTCTCTCTCTCTCTCTCTATTTCCTATCTCTCTCTCTCTCTCTCTCTCTCTCTCTCTCTCTCTCTCTCTATTTCCTATATCTCTCTCTCTCTCTATTTCCTATCTCTCTCTCTATTTCCCTATCTCTTTCTCTCTCTATATATATCACTCTCTATCTCTCTTTCTCTCTCTCTCTCTCTCTATTTGCTATCTCTCTCTCTCTCTATTTGCTATCTCTCTCTCTCTCTCTCTCTCTCTCTCTCTCTCTCTCTCTCTAATTTCCTCTCTCTCCGTCTCTCTCTCTCTCTAATTTCCTACACACACACACACACACATCTCTCTCTCTCTTTTTAATTTCTTACACACACACACACACACATTTATCTCTCTCTAGTCTCTCTCTCTCTCTCTCTCTCTCTCTCTCTCTTTGATTTCCTACACACACACACAACTCTCTCTCTTTCCTACACACACAAACACACACAAACGATGTAGCTTGTGAGAGAGAGAGAGAGAGAGGGGGGGGCGGGGGGGAGGGAGAGATCAATAATACCTGCGCTGCAGATTTCCAAGAGTAGATCTGTGCGTGCGCTCGCAGGCGAAAATGGCCGCCTGTGCGCGGATTTCCTTTCTTCCCCCCAAATTTCTTCCATCGAAATACGCGTGGAAGTACATGTGGAAATTCGCGTGGTAACATTTACCTTTCGACAGGCATTGCCACGTGCATTTCGACGCCTCTATCGACATGTATATCGACCAGTAGCATGCTCGTCGAAAGACGCGTGGAAAGGTACGGTGCGTCGAAATGTGGTGCGTCAAAATCTGGGTGTTATGTTGTAGTGGCAGGTTCATCACAGCCCCACACAGCCCCCCAGATTCCTAAAATCGATTTCTGCTTTTTTTTTTTACTTTTAATGATAAACTTTGAAAATATCTGCATTTTCTAAAACGTTAGGATAAAAATTATTTAGCAGTAATAATTACTGAAACCTTTCAATTTTTATCCTAAAGTTTTAGAAACTGCAAATATTTTCAAAGTTAATCATTAAAAGTGTCCCAAGCCTCCTTGGGAGATTGAGCATCCTATATATCCCCAATCATAGTGTCCTGTATACTAACAGAAAGCCAATACATGACCTTCCAAGCTCTTTGGTTCCAATCTTTAAATGTCTTAATTTGCGGAGCATGGCAATGGTGGTGCTATCTTATGCTCTCCATCAATATAGTCTCAATAACCTTTGCCCATAAGGAAATGAGTCAGTTTGAACTACTAAGCATGGAAGTTGTTCTTGTCTAGCTTCTCACTGACAACCTAGTTAAGGCCATCATTGTTGGATGATATGCTTCCAACCCTTTACACAGTCTTGAGTAGCTTGCTAAAAATAGTCGGTTATCACCTATAACCACAATCTACATACATACACCTATTTTGTTTTACTAAACAATATCTATGTGCACTATAGTCAAACCAGAACTTTTTGCACCACCAATATGTAGATCTATAAAATTTTGAACCTTGGCATTTTTGCATGCAAACGCACTCCAACTCCAAAATGGGGGTTGAAATGTGTCCAGAATGAAAATCTAGCTGTATAAATTTCAGTCCAAAGGACTCAGTCCAGAGGACTATATAGAACCCTAAGATGCACACTCTCCAAAAGGAATCACCTCAATAGAAGATCATTGATGATGGCTCCTGGGAATACTGAAGCTACTTCCTAGACTTCTCTTGCTTGCTGCTCCAAGGTCCTCAAATACAACCAGACTCCGATACCATGTCAAGAAATAGAGAAGGAGAGAGCTTGAGCTCTTGCAAGAACACCCACACACACACACACACACACAAAGATGGAGACAAAAGAGTGTACTTCTTCTTATTCACTAACTCAAGATAAGAGGTTTACAAAACATAAGGGAAAATACAACATAAAAAGGCTAGTGAATGAGGTGAGTAGATAAGTGTGCCATCATTTTGGTAGGTAGACCAGCTTGTTGTAGTACACATTGTGGAGTGCAAACGACAATGAAAACGAATGCCCCTATAGCCTTGCATCGATCACATCGTCGGAAAGAACAACAGCTGCACCGTCGAATTCACCTACGTTAAACACCTGTAAAGCTTGGAGAAGAACAGGTCTACCAGAAACCACACTTGGAATTAGAAGAATTAGAGAACATGATGTGTAGATTGGTTCACATAGATGTCTGTAGAGCATCCATATGCTTGATTTCGATAAGGAATGAGCAAATTACAAGCATTTGAAGTTTGGGGGTTTTCAAAAAGCTCCAAAAAGAGGTCTCTAGAAAGTGTCTCTGCAGATGTGCAGAGAAATGCATCCATTAAAGGGGGATTTTTTTGGCTCTTATCCCAAGGGATTTTCTCTCCCCTCTTAGCCGACTTCATTTCCCCCTTTAGGCACCGTTTTGTTGGTCCATTTTGAGCCTTTTTTGGGTAAAAAATGGGTTGTCGACCACTTTTTGACCAAGGCAAGTGGGGGGGACAGTGTCCAGGGACCAAAAAATGGACAAGGTGCCTGTCCAAGCAGTGGGAACACAAATTGGGTGCCCCCTCCTCTCCCCAAAGTCCAAGAGCCCTCACAAGAAAGGCCAAGAAGCTCCATTAACTCCTTTGATACACCCTTAGGGGGTACCCACTCCCCCTTTATACTCTCCAATTTTCAATTGCTCCCCCCCATGTGGGGTTATTCCATTGCCACTTGGCACCATCCTCCCACCTCCCCAATTGAGCCAGTAAATTTCCTGTTTTGCTCCCCACACAGAGCAATCTTGGCGGAGGCGTGGCGGGTAACTCCGAGCACCGAATGCAACGCTGTAAAGCCCGGCTCGGAGCTTATCACTTCGGCTATTTCCAAAAATTCTCGGCCTTAATTTTTCTAATTAAATCCATCAAATCAGCCCACTTGCCTTTCCTCGCATGCATCCGCATCCACTTTCTAAGTAGGGTACCACCCACCTCCAATGCATGTAGCTCATGATGTATGAGTCCGATTCACCAGCTATCAAGCATGACTAAAAGCACTTTTTAAAAACCACCTTTTAGAAGTTTGACCAACCCAAAACTCTTTGAAATGACTAAGAAGAACCAAGCCTTTACACATAAATTCTACAAGAGCACTCCGAAAACTCAAAGCATTATGTACATCTTTGTACTCGGGACTAGTGAGCAAGCTTTTTAGCATGGATAAGTTGCTTCATTTCCACCCAAAAAATGCATGACATAGCTTGCCAACCCTCCCTTGCCTTCTTAGTCATTCATGACAAGTAGAGGTCCCTATTGGACGGATACGCCGCGACGGACGTCAGCACAGCGAGAACTCACCTAACAAGATTTGTCAGCTAAGGACAAAGGTCAACCCGCAGGCGTGTGGAAGCAAGCATAGGGTGTCAACCTACACTCGACCTACTCCTAACTAATTCCTACAGAGGTCTCTACCCAATGTCAAAGCTACAACCTTCAGGAGTGCATAAGAGGAAACTTCCTACAACACTTTCTAGAGCCGAATGCCCATCAAACAATCTTGAAATGCCACAGAATTTGAAGGAGACCCTACTAACATCAATAGGTTGCTCTCCCTAAGGTCTATGAACCAAAATCCCAACCCAAAACACCTGGTGCAAAATCACGTAGGATGTCTGGCCAAAATTTCCAGGTCATCGTTTCCAAAAACTAAAGTGCCTAATGTGTAGCTCTACTCAATGCGAACGCGTGGATATGCTACAATGCAAAATTGGACAACGTATGTTCACCGAATCACCAGATGAAGCTCGTAGTAGATGGGCTCGCAAAATCGGATCGTACGTGTGCAATGTAGGTATTGGTGTGTAGCTCTCGTCTAGGGCAACACGCTGCGCTTCTCCGCACTCGATTCCGACCACCCATGCGCGTTTAGCGTCAAGATGAAGCTCTCACTCTCTCTCGTACACAGTAGGCTCACTCACAGACTTCAAAACTTTCTTTTAAATGAAAAAGGGTTTTTCATTAAGGTCAAAAAGTGGTATAAATACCTTACAATTCTCATTCCCTAATGTTCCAATTTAACCATCTACTCAATCTAAATGTCAAAACTAGGATACAATCTGGAAACTTCTGTAAGCCCCAATATTTACAAAGGTAAAATGTTGGGTTTCCTCAATAAATGAATAATTACAAAATAATAATCTACCAAGCAGTCAGTTTTCGTAGGGTGTGTCCAGCTTCTAACACTCCCCCCCTCCTTGCTCATGTCGTCCCCGACATGGCTGTTGAGTTGCTTCTTCATCTTAGGATTTCTCTTATCTTGAGCAATGACTCATATCTTGCATGTTGAGCCAGTAGTGTTGGGCCGAATATGTCAGTGCTGATTGTGAAGAAGCCGGTGTAGAAAGCTTCTTCAAAGGTCTGGAGGTGATAGGATGGCAAAAACATGATCCTTTGATACAATGCGTGTATCACCTCCTTGGAAGGCTGACCAGACAGATTGTATGCACATCTGTATGTATCTTGAAAGAAGAAGATACTGTCTGTCGCCGTGCCTGGTTTGAACATCTCGAAGACTGCCAAAGTGTTTTGCAAATCTTTCACACCATAATGCAAGATAGGTCAGGCGAGCCAGTGAACAATTTAATGGCGCCCGTTAGGGTTTTCACCATGTATTGAACACTTATTCTCTCGCCTACCTTCAAGCTTGGCAGCTTCGGATAGTTTAGCCAAGTAGGTTGGCTTCTTTGTAGTAGCTCATGGGCCTTCCACATCCGTATCCTTGGTAGAGGACAGAAACTTAGGTTATCTCTCATGACTTTTGGTGCCTCTACCAAATGGATTAGATATTGTGGATACTTTGTTAGCCATGCCTTTCTCCACCTGGGTTGAGAGTCGACTATCAACTTTACCCCTTCAGGCTTGGAGATGTTTGCTTTGTACAGTGGCCCTGTTGGCTTTTCTCTGATTCTTTCGTTGATTGTGGCGGCTTCGTACTTTAGCAAAGGATATGGGAGAGAGAGTTGTAGCCATTCACGCCAAAGGTTGCTGGCGTCTATCTTCTGAATTGTCATTGATTTAAAGACCCTCTGCTCCCATTCCAAGGCTTCTTTGCGAATGTCTCTGATTTTCGCTTCTATGGCCTTGCGCAGCTTCTCTTCTTCTTCTTGTGTCAGACCTCGTGGCTCTTGAGAGGGTCCTACAAGGATTTCCTCTTGCATGGGTGTGTCCACAGGATCTGCCACATTCTCTAAATCTTCCTTCCATGGCTGCTGGCCCGGTGCTGAACTGCTCTTCTGTCCGCTGGCCTCTCAACTCTTCTATCTGCTTTTGGAACGTCTGTTTTTCTGCTTCAGCTTGCTCTCTCATAATCACAAGGAGGTCGTTCAAATCGGCATTGATCTTCTCCGCCTCCTCTAGATTTCTCTTGATGTTTTCCAGCTCATCCTGCATTGCCTTGTGCTCTTCTTTCATGCGGGTTTGCATGACCACTGACTTCTCGGCCATCATCAGCCTTTGCTTCTTCTCTAAGGTAAACTCCTTCTAGATCTCTTTCATTTGTTCTTCATAAATCTGACTCTCTGAAGTGGTGTGAGTCAAGCTAGTAGCTTTGACTCTGGCAGAAGATGCCCGTAGCCGTTGGATGGTTTGATCTTTAACTTTAATCTCGTCTTTGAGCTCGATGACCTCATCCTGGCTAGCCTCCTGCTCTATCTCTGCCTTCTGTTTGGCATTCCGCATGGCTTCTACTTCCTTGGATTCTTCAGCAAGTTGTAGGGTTAGGTTGTCCCTTTCCCTTTCTGCATCTGTCAATGACTTGCTGAGTTTTCTGTATTCGTCTTCATCTCCTTGCATTTTTTGAGCTGCTGCCTGATTCTCTCTTTCCATCTCCTGGCATCTTTGCAATGCCTTTGCCAGACTGGCTTGCAGCTCTGCTTCTCTCTCTATATGCCTTTGGATTTGTTTGTGTAGAGTGTCGACTTCAGACTTGATCTGCACTTCAATGGCTTTGAGATTAGCCATTTCACTTTCCTTGGCCATTGATTGTGCCCTGAGCCCGGTTAGCTTGGTCATCACCAAATCCCAATCATTGGTGGGTGGTTGCAGGTCCATTGTATTAGTGGCCATCTCTTTTAGCTCCACTAACCATAGGCTCTGCATTTGTTCTTTGGGCCATGTGCTTGCCAAGTCAAATGCAATTGTGGCAGCCTCTTCTTTTGAATATCCAGCAACTAGTAGATCTAGAAACGTGTTATACCTTGCTTCATTTGGCTCTAGCTGCTCACCTTTGGGTTTAGCTTCTTTTTGCTCTTGCTCTTGGCTTTGTTCTTGCCTTGAATCTTCTTGATCTTCAAATTTGTCTAGCTCCTCCTTTTGTTGAGTTTGTGGAGAGCTACGAGGAGGTGGTGATGGAAGTGGGCTCGAATCCGGGCTGGACGGTGGAGTTGCCGACTTTTTCTTCAAGTCCCTGTCCGCCTTTGTCTTTCTCTCTCTCTCGGCCTTCCTGCTCTTCCAGCAGTTGCTGTCGGACTTCCTCCACTTCTGCTTCTGTAAATGGTACATGTGGGATATTTTCTGCCGTGGCATCTAGAATCTCAAAATTCTTAATATAATCTTCAAATCTGTCTCTGTGCACCCTTCGGGATGATCTCAACATTGCTTCTAGTGACGGCTTCCATAGCTCGCTCAAATCTCCCTTGAGGGCTCTTTTGGCTCTGAAACTTTCCATTAGCCTCTCTAGCCGTGCCGCCTTCTATGATTTTTTCTCTTTGACCAAAACTTGGACACTCTCTTTCTTTCCTTTTTTCAACTCTGGCTGCTCCTCTTGCACGGTCTCTAACCGGCATTTCAACCTAGTGGCAACCCTTGGTGCTTTGGGCTGTTCCTCTTCCTTATCTTCCTTGAGCCTTAGCCAGTCATTTTGTGATGGAGGGTCAGGCCATCTTCCCTTGGCGTGCAATGCCCCATAAACCACTTTTGTGATTAGCTCGCCCGGCACAATGTATGTGGGGTTCTTGTTGCCCATCTTCACCAGAATGTCATGTATATAAGCTGCATAGTTGATCACCTTCAGCTTGATCTTCTGCATTGCCCAGGTGAAGGTTGTGGCAATTTCTCTAAGTGGCATTCTGTACTTTTGTGGCCGCTTTGTACACATATGGAAATACTGATTATAAAGCTGGCTCATGATTGCCACTTTAGGGTTTGCAATGTCTTCAGAGGTGTAGTTGCCTTTCTTTTCAGAGTACACCTTTACTTCATCTCTTCTTTTGGTTACACTATTCCCTTTGTTGGAGAGGTCTAGTGCAGTTGCCACTACTTTCTCTGTGATTTCAATCACAGTGTCTGGCTTGCCCTGCAGATCCGTAACTCTGGCCACTCCATCTTCTTTGATTGTAGTCACGAACTCCCATACTCTTTTTATGTCAATTCCTGATGGCACAGCTTCAAAATAATTGTGGAGATCTATCTTCTCCAGGTACTCTGCCATCTTGCTTCTGACAAACTCATTGAGCTCCCGCGGTAGCATGGGTAGCTCTATTACATTTCCTTCGGTGTCTTTGAACACGCCTTGGTAGATCTTCAGATCATTTGACTCTAGCAAGTTCTCTTGGATCCATGTGCTAGTTGGCTTTAGAGTTCCTTCCGATATGACGAGCGACTCTACTTCTTCCAAGTAATCTTTTATGGTCATCCTCTTCTTCTTTGCCGGTGATTTTGCGGCTGCCATAGATCCTGTTGCACTCAGTAGTCCGAAGTTAGCGTTTTTTCCATATCAACTGAGAAACTGAGTTTAAACTATCCAAATGACTTGAAAATGGAAAATAAAACGTAAAAGGAACTTGGGCAACCCTGCACATGCTCACAGTATGATTCTGGCAAAAATTTATCATTTAGACATCCTACGCGTAAGATGTCTTTTCCATCAGTTTTTAGTGAAACTTGGCAGGCTCGTGACCCTTGGCCTGTGCAACATGGCTATATGATTGGAATTGGGTTTGGGCATCAAAAACGTGCATTTTTGGGCAAATTCAGGCTTTAGGCTCACAAATTGGATAGGTTGTCCACAACAGGTGGCAAATGGTATCCAAATGGGTTGAAAATTGATATATGGGCTCCTTGCACCATGGTAATGGCTTCCATGATGTCATTTTTTGCACAAAAGGTCAAAATTATGCTAGAGACATCCTACACGTAGGATGTTTATTTCATCAAAATAGCTTGAGATTTGTTATGTGGGTAGCTCTTGGCCTGTGGAACATGGCCATGCTCTTGGATTTTGATTTGGACAAGATTTGATGTTGGTAAGACCATGTGTAGTGTTTTTGGGCTCAAAAAGTGTATCTTGGAGGTGTTGGGGGTCAAAATTGATTAGAATGGCTTGAAACTTGATATATGAGCTCTTGAAGGTAATATGAAAAGATCTGGAATGGCATAACATCATCTGTGGGCCAAAAATGTCATTTAGACATCCTACACGTAGGATGTCTCTTTCATCATTTTTTGCAAGTGACCACACAGAATGGTTGGCAATGTGCTCATGAATGTATTGTGCAAGTTTCATGTGATTTGGACAAGTTTTGGTAGGTCTATGGCCCATTATTGCCTCTATGCCCTGACTTTGCGTTTTTTCATACATATGAGGTCAATTTTTGTCCAAATGTGATGAAACTTGGTGGCTAGCATGTAAAGGCTATTTATAAACTTTGTGCAATGAGAGTTGTTGGGTTTTGTGCCCAAAAATGGCCTTGAGACATCCTACACGTAGGATGTCTCCTGATGAATTTTTTATGGAGACTGCTACTGATGCCTGCCCTTAGTCCCCCCGAGTCCCTTTTAAGCCCAATTTCAACAAAAAAGTCAAATAGATAGAAAAAACTCCCTATGTGGATTTCAGAGCCTCCGAGCCGTTTTCTGACTTTTGGAGTGCTTTTCGGCAATGAAATTTCTTAATGTTGGTCTCCATAGCTTCCCGATCCCTTGGGGATACTTGCCGTATGGTTTTTGTTGACTTTGGCTTCATCGAAGTTCCATTTGGCAATTTGTCACTCTAGAAGCACCCGTGGTTGTGTTTTCATGTCTACAATGACTTGTGGTGGTCTACCACCATAGGACTTGGTTGTTGATGGTCTAGGAAATCCGCTCGTGAAGTTTGGTGGCAAACGGACATGCGGTTTGGCCGCGAGAGCTATTTGACGCTTTGTGTGTCTGATGCTATTTCTGAAGTTTAGTGCCACTTGGGGTCACCTTTTGGTCATGTGGGCTACATAGACTTCTCGAGCATGTCAAGATGCTCCTACCCATGAATTTTGGTAGCATTTGGGCGCCTCTCCGCCGATTTCCCATTCGGTGGCCTCTTGCGGGGCTCTAGGAATTAGGGTTTTTCCCGATGGTTTTCTACTGCCTTTGGATATCCAAGACTGGTCTCCTATGCTAAGGTAAGCTGCTGATGAAGTCTCGTTGCTTTTGGGTTAGCCGCCGTTAGGTGGTCACCTCTACTTGTAGGTCTCTGCTGCCTGCTTTCTTTGATAGCACTATCAAATCAAATCACACGTCGCAATATCAAATCACTTCCTTTCATGTAAAGCACATCATCAAGCATTTTGTACTTTTTGACTCTTCTCATAAAATCATACTTTTTGGATGATGGAAAATCTTCAGGTAAAACAGCTGTAAGTAGAAAATCCGCTTTCTTTGATAGCACTTCTCTTCCATGATATAGAGGGGCATCAGCCTTCAACACAAACACACAAGTGATCATTTCTTGGGCAGCATCATGAGCTTCTTCATTCTGAGACCTCTCAATATGCTGTAAATTCCATGCCTCAAACTTTTTAATCAAAGATTTCACTTTGAAACACAAATTTTTCAACTTAGGGTTCTTATTCTTACACACCCCCAATACCTGCTTAACAACCAACAAGGCATCTCCTTTGACTTGCAGGTGTTTAATTCCCAACTGTAAGCAAATGTGCAGACTGCCCTCAAGGGCCATGTACTCTACTTCATTATTACTTTTCTCATCAAGATTTAACCCTTGTTTCCTCACAAGATTTCCTTGCGCATCATAGACAACAATCCCTCCAGAAGCAGCTTCATGACCTCTTCGATAAGAGACATCAAAATATAACAGTGAAGCATTGGATATAGCAAGAGTTTCAACCTTCTTCCTTTGCACCACCTCTTCCTTAACCAAAATAGGAGTCTCTTTGTAAGTGGGTAAATCTACTAGGGTAGTCTGAGTACTCTTTTCCACCAAAAAAGTGAATTGAAATTCGTGTAGTTCTATAACCCATTTCATCACTATCTTTGATATATTTGAGTTATTAAACAAATGAGGCAACAATGAATAGCTAGTGAGAAAAGTGAATGACTTTTGCAATAGGTAATTCCTGAATTGTATGCAAGCATAGACCATACTGATCATCACCAACTCAATCTCTGAGTACTCTCTTTCATGAGGGGTTTTAACCCGGCTAGCATAATAAACAGGCTTCATATACTTGGACTCCTTCCCTCTTTGCAATAGCATAGCCCCAATGGCATCATCTCCAACTGACGGGTTAACATAAAATTCTTTCTCCCAGGTAGGAGCTTGCATAATAGGCAGTGTGCTCAAAACTTCTCTGACCTTATCAAAAACTTCTTCACAGTCTTGTGTCCACTCCAATGGATCATTTTTAACCACTTGATGCAGTGGGTATAGTAACTGTGATGCCACAGGTATGAATCCAGACATATATTTAACCTTCTGAATGAAAGTAGCCAATTGTCTTGTATCCTTTGTGGATGACAGCAATAATAAGGCTTCCACTTTCTCTAGATCTGCCTCAATCCCATTTTCTAAAATCACATGTCTAAGAAGCTTCACCCTTGGCTACGCCAAATGAAATTTTTTGGGATTTAACTGACCCCTGCATTCATCATACCTTGCAAACATCATTTCAAGCTTCTGAACATGCTCTTTCCTTGAACTGTATACACAAATCATCTATGAACCCTTTGACAAACATCCCAAGAAATGGGGCAAGGACCCAGTCTACTTTCCTTTCAAAAGATCTCCGCCCATTTGTTAACCCAAAAGGAAGGCAGCAAAAGCAAAAACAACCCCATGGGGTGATAAAGGTGGTCTTTTTCTTATCTTCAGGAGCAAGGATAAGCTGAAAGTATCCTGGATACCCATCACAGACACTGTATCTCTCAAAACCAGCCACTGCATGTAGCAATTGATCAATAAAAGGCAAAGGGTAAGGATCTTTCTTGGTCATCGTATTTAGTGGCTTGTAATCAACGCATACTCTCCAATGCCCATCTTTCTTTGGGGTGACTACTACAGGGCTTACCCATTCAGCATTATCCATTGGCACAATGAATCCTGCATCCAAACGCTTATCCACTTCTTCCTTTAAGGCATTCATCTGCTCCTTGTCCATCCTTCTTAACTTCTATCTGATTGGTTTTGCCCCTTTGTTGGAGCCCAACTTGTCCAAATGTTGTAACGAGCCCACCTTGTAAAGACTATCAAATTCCCATTTTTATGTCAAAGACGTCTTATCATTTTGATCCACTTGTCTGGGTTATGTAAAGATTAATCAGTCAGTCAGGACCCAGATGTGTTTCCACTTTGTAATTATGATGAAGATAACCCTATGTACATTTTTGAGCTAAGGTGACTGAAGTATAAAAGTCACCTTAGAACCATTTTTTAAACATCATTTGTTCATATTAATCCTGTTTCATACGAGTCTGAGAGAGAGAGAGAGAGAGATAGAGAGAGAGAGAGTCTTATCCTCTTCACTACGCGCTTCTCCCTCACCGGATTCACGACGTGTCCACACCATCGCGGTAGCCTCTTCGAGAGCTATGCGCCCACGCCATGCATTCACATTTTTAGGTTGTTCGCGAGCAATCCTTCCTCCAGCTTGTTTTGCTTGTAAGTAGCACAAACAATGTCTGTTTTCAACAATCAAGTACTTTATGGAATGAGAGAGGGATTAGATACACATAGATACTCATAGACTTAGGTTTCGCACACTTTTAGATTTTGACATGTGAGTCTATCGCGACTGTATTCGAGATAACTAGGGTAAAAATCTGGTGAGATTAGACTTATAGGTAAGTATATCCTATTGAGAGGATGGTGCCTAGCAAGTTTGATGCAATTCCGAGTTCATTTGATGTGTAAACGGTGTTGTGAGCATTTAGGGATAGAGTGGGTTGCATTCAACAAGGGTTATTCATTGATGCATCATAGAAGTGCGTATGTGTAGATTGGTCTCATCCTGACAAGCTAACGAGATTGCCTTTGAGCACCTACGGGTTAGTCGTGTCATCGGATGATAAGTATGTTGTCTGTGTCGTGCTTGTGAGCATGAACAGGGGAGTAGTTTGCCCCAAAACATTGGCTGGCGCCATTGATGGGGACACAAGACCGTAAGTAGGGAGATCTACGTCACTCGTGTGATGGTTAGCTTACTTTAGTTTCAACTAAAGAGAGCTTAAGCTTTTAGAACAAGATCCAGGATAGAGTATCCTGAGGTCTAGTGGATAGCTAAGAAGCCTGTGTCTTGCCGAGGGTCTGTGACTAGCTAGATTTAGTTAAGTAGGATAATGTGGAGCTATGTTTTTTTGGTTTTGAGTGCTTGTTATGCTTGTGTAGAAATAGAGTAGAAAAATGTTTTAAAAATGCAAAACAAAGAAAAAGAAGAAACAATAAGGCTGTTTGCTTGCCTTGAAAGCAAAACCCACACCATATACTCTTTAAGGGGGTGAAAAGAGTAGACATTGAAATTTATGATCCAACACTTGAGAAAACATAAAAATTGCGACCAAAACCAACAAAAAGAAACAGGTGATTGTCATAAGAAAACACAAGTGAACCTAAAGAGGCCAAGAAGAGATATAACCATTAGCCTAAGGTAAATTGATTGTGTCATGTGGTACAACTGATATTCACAAGCTTAAGATGAAGTTTCATCAAAATTGGATCACTTTAAGTGCATTTGAGTTGTGAATTGCCATAGAAAAGTGAAATTTGTGAAGTGCTTGAGTCTAAGGTCAAAAAGTGTCCAAACTTCATAAAAATTAAGGGATAGACTTATATAGGCATAGAGAACACAACTGTCCAAAAACAGAAAAAAAATCAAATCCCAATTGCTCTCTGGTTAGTCTATCGCGATAGACTGGTGAATTTGGAGATTGAATAGCAACTGGAAAAACCCTTTATACCACAGGTTTAACACATCAACACAAGGGTGCTCAAAAAAATTGAGTGAATTTGAACACCATCTTGACCACAAAACTTCAAAACTGGTGATTTAGAGTCTGAATTCAGAGACAGAGGCAAGAAGGCTTTGACCAAATGTCCAAACAGTGCAAAAACTTGTCAATGCACTACACAGGGAGTGGGTGAACCAGCTATGGAGATAACTTGTGAAAAATGCCAACAATGGTTGGAGAGCTTGCCGAGTCTATCGCGATAGACTAGGGAAGCTGACCTTATTTTTCAAAATTCCCCTAGAAAGAGCTTTAGCAGAGCCTATATAGCACACACACCAAATTTCAAGACATTTAGATCACTGAAAGTGAATCTAAGGCCCAAATAGAGAATTAGGCTCTGACCAAAATACTAAAATTGGACCAAAACCCAAACCAAGTGTCCAAACTTCATAAAACTTAAGGGATAGACTATAAAGGGTCAGAGGAACTCAAAGGTGAAGTCACAATTTTAAATTGACTTATGCTGAGCTATCTGCCAGTCTATCGCGATAGACTCGGGAAGTGGTGATTCAGACAATTTTTGCAAGTTGTGACTATACTGCTAGGACATACTCTTCACATAGATCCCAGCCATCATTTCAATATTTGAAATTGGACCACCAGAAGACTGACTAAGTGGTTGCTGTACATACTTGAAAGATTTTTCGTGGTTTAAGGAAAACCCTTGTGAATAGACTAACCATACTTGTGTAGATCCCAGAAGGAGATCATCACAGAGCCGCACAGGAAGAAGGAGTCCAGGTAAGCATTAATTTTGCAACCCAGCTTTCATTCTTATGTATTTAAGGTCGGGAGCCTTTTTTAAGTCAAGAGCTAAAAGTGTCAAAAGTCAAGTAAGCACCACGTCCACCGAAGAGAGTGTAACTCAGAGGAGACTAGACGCATTAGCACCGATCATTGAAGAGGGTAGTGATACTGACACTTCGTCGGAGAAGTCCCTCTTCATGATGGGGAGTCAACAGCCAGGAGGTTTCTACGGTGAAGGACCAATGCCAGGGGGAAGCACCTCCCTACATCTTTTAAACGAAACCAAGCTCACTGTGATCTTCTTAGAAGGAACAAACTCAAGGGGAGCCCTAGTTTATTTAGACTATAGAGGATGCAAGTGTATTTGTATTGAAGAAAGACCGACTCAAAGACTGGACATAATTCGAGTCTATGATGATGGAGACAGACTCCGAGACGAAAAGGGGAATCACTATCTGATAGTTAGTAACCCTGAGGATTATTACAGATATGGAGATAACATGGCAAAAGGGAAAATGGTTTCAGAAACCCAAGAACCGCCTCCTAACATTGATCGACCTCGAGCACTTTTTATGTATGATAAGAAAACAACCAGGGTCTCAACCAATAATGAGAATGTGGGGATTTACAAGCATGAAAGCAAGGGAATAGTCTCTTACTTTCGATGCAAGGAACCCTACCCAAACAAATTAAGCAAAGACAAGGTTCTTTATTTATTCTCTTATGAAACTACTATGGGGAAGGATATTGTCTTTGTTGATAGGTATAGGCAAAAATACAAATGTATTCTCCCAGAGGAGGTTGAAAATGCAACAGTTCCAAGAGCATCAACATATGCCCCCGACGAAGTACCAAGAGCCATCTACACCCCTAGCAAGTCGACAAATCCCTTTTCAGAAGAGTATGACGCTACCTCACATTCTACCCGACAACCGACGTTCAACTACCAGGACCAACCAGCTACTCAGCCATCATTCCAGGCATGGCTTCGACAGAGTGCTACATTAGAACAAGACCAAACCCGAGAGGATTATCAAACCGCACAAGGGATAAGGGATTTACAAGAACCACCACTCTATGCACAGTATCAAGGGGAGAGTAAGCCAAAGACTCAGGGGTCAACACAGCCTGGAAGACCACCCCTAGAACGAGTTCGGAGAGATGAACCATCTCTTGCATGAGCTATTAGAAATTATGGCTTAGGAGCACCATTGGGAGAGGAAACTGGCCACTACAGAAGACCCGAGGAGGTATATCGACTAGGATGTGGAGATCCAATGATGAGATTTGTAGACCATCGTAGAATTAGACCTTCTCAAGTGCAAAAGTGGGTAAACAAGAAATACACGGGAAACAGGGATCCGAGAGATCATGTAGCAGCCTTTGTGCATGTAATTAGAGCTGAAGAGGTGTTAGACTCCAATTTGCAGGTTTTGGATTAACCTTAGAGAATGATGCTGCTACTTGGTTTGACTCTGTAGAGCGAAGAGACTTTGAGTCTATGGAGGAAGTGTTTGACGAGTTTATCGAGGAATTCTCACAAAGGGGAATAACTCATAATATTGTTTCACAAATCCATAAATTCAAACAGAAAGATGGAGAATCTCTGCAAAAGGCAGCCCTACGACTAAAAAGATATGTTAAGTTCTGCCCTGTGGAAGAACTGCCAACTCAGTCCAGACTTATGTTGATATTTATCCAAGGACTAAGGAATGCATATCTCCAGAAGGACTTACATATGAAGAAGAGAACGACGTTGAATGAGTTAACCAAGGAGGCTCTATACCTTGTGGACAATTGTGTGGTCTACAAAGGATCTCGACGATGACTCCTCCTCGCAACAAAGCGGAAGCAAGTCTGCTAAGACCATACCGAAAGGAGAAGTAGCTGTAACCCAAGAGAAAATTGTAGAGGAAGTGCTAAAAAAGATTAACTTGTATGCCAAACCACAAGCTAAATAGTCAAAATGGTGTGCGATTGAACAAAAATGGACAAACCATGGGACGGAGGAATGTTATTATAACAAGGGATATGTGAGAGAACGACCATATGCTCCGCAAGCTCAGGCGACATCTCCTCAAGTTCCATCGATGCCTAGATATCAAACAGGCAACCTACTAGGACCTGTAGGTGTAGAAAGACCACAACCAGTGTTGGGACAACAACCACCCCTACCAGGATTACGACCAGTCGGCATAAGATACACACCAACAGTAACTGAATCCGAAGAGAAGGCTTTGGTGCCTATGCATGCATACTATGAAGATCCAAATGGGTATGCTGCAAACTCTGTCTATTATCCACCGAAAGAACCCTCCACACCAGAACCATGGAGCATGATAAGAAATACAAGACCACCAACTGCTGCACAGGTAGCGGGAGAAGGAAGATATAGCTTGGATGAACGGACAATGTTGTTCATAGCCAACGGAGGCATGAGAGGGCAGAGGCTTGCACACCAACAAAGAGGAGCTCAAGGAGCACCTCAACAGCCTAAGGGACCATGCTACAAGTGTGGTGGAGACCATTGGCTGAGAGACTATCCTCATGATGAAATCATTAGGGTCAACACATATTGCACCGAGTGTGGAATTACTCACTTGACCCCTGATTGCCCTAAGAACCTAATCAAAGGATCAAAAACTACTATGAATATGTTGGGAGCACTGCCTTCCAGTGGAGGGTCAGAAAACAAAACTCCGATTCCTGTCAAGGTCTTGACGAGAGCCCAAACAAGGAAAAATGACAATCAGTCCAAGAGTAATGATGAAAATCAAGAGGAAATCAAGACTAACAAGTCTAGCCTCAGTTGTGATAATCCTTGGAAAGAACAAAGAGCGAAAATGAAAGCTAGATGTGAGCAAAAATAGAAAGCTATAGAAGCTGAGCTAATAATGGCTCGAGAGCAACTTAAACAGCAAAGAGAGTCTGACTCTCTAAAATCAATGGAGGGACCAAGAAGCGCAAGCTCAGGAGGGTCTGTATTGGTAGATAAGGTCAATGAACCTTTAGATGCAATCTTGCAAGCATATGAAGCAAGATTGAAGAACAGACATACTCTAGAGCAAAGGTGGATGACATATCCATATCCAGAGATAGAAAAACAGAGACTAGAGATCTGCAAGCAGCTAATTGAAACTGCACAAGCTTTACTAGAGCCTCCACCTATGGAAGTGAGAGATAGAATAATCAAACCACCAACAATGAAACACTTATCAAAACTGAACAAAGGGTACCTGACAAGATAGAAAACATTAAATCCTTGCCTGATGTAGAGGACGCAAGAATCGTGCCTAATAGCACTGACAAATCACTAAAAGATTTTCCACCATATACACCTATTGTGGAAGAAAATTTGCCTGAAGAGCTATGGGAAACGGTGAGAAAAGCTCAAGAAAAATATGAGACAAAAACAATCGAGCCAGCGCCTTTCTCGGAGTTGAACTTGAATAAGCCTCCATGGGATTTAGGCACTAAATCATTTCAAGGGGATAATGGTTCAGTTGCATCCGAAGATAGCAGACCAACATCACTCAGAACTTTGCCGCCATACATGGGAGACTACGAGGCAAGGTCATAAATTTGAAGGGTACCTTCTCAAAGGATAGGAGGGTCAAATCAATTGGACACTAAAATCTTGACAGACTTGTTGACCACTCCGGTCAAGTGTACAATCACATTGGCAGAATTGTTAAAAATCAGGCCAAGCATGTGGACGGAATTCGGTAAATGTCTTGAAAAATTTGGTATACGGACGCCTCTTAAGTTCTTTGACACTGAGCTTAATGACGCTTTAGAATGGTAACAGGACACTTTTATGTCCTTGCACACTTTTGTGTCATGTTAAGTGACCATTTTGCTTGAATTATTTGAAGAGTATGAAAATGAATTTCTAGGTGCTATATATCCACAAAGTTGCCTTATGAGATGAAAAAAACTTAGCATTTTTTTGTGAGTATCTATCTCACCATTAACCTTACTCTTGCACAACATTTTTAAACCTAAACTGTGTGAAAAAACAGGTACTGTTTTTTGTTTTTTTTTCAAATTTTGGCAACTATACCACTCTAAACTTCATGTTTGTGAGGTTTAGATGGCTAGAGGTTAGGCCCTCATAGTTATCAACATGTTTTGATTCTTGTAGGGAGAGCTAAGTGTTAAATTGAAAGTTATGACCAATTTACAAGAATTGCATAATCCTGTTTTTTAGCCAAAATTAGCACTTTTATGATTTTTTTGGTGGCTTTCTTGATATCCAAATTCAATTTTGATTGTGTTAGTGTAATTTATAACATAAAGCTAATCTTCCTTAGTGTTGGGGGACCTAATATGCTATTAAGCATAGTATATGATGATAGTTGAGTTTTTTGATTGGCTGAAGAATACAATTCATTTTAGAGTAGCAAGTATAACTTTCTCAATATTGCTATTTTCTTAGGCCAATTGTGTGTATTTTGTAGGTAGTAACCATATCTAATCATAGACTACAAACTTGGCTAGATATTGAGTAGTTTCTATGGGTTTCTAGAGGTCATAATGCTAAACCCAGGTTTTTCATGTTTGCTGTATTTAGCACTTTATCATTGCCCCCAAGGTTCCAATTGTAAGAGATCCATTATCCTTTTGACATGCTCCATGGCTCATTTTGAATCCACAGGCCCAAAGGGAACTAAGAAAACATGTATATAGTATCTGTATTGAGCGTGACTATAGAAACTTTGATGATAGGTCCGCAGAATGGAAAAAATGCAACTTTTTTGTATCTTTTTTTTTGCCCAAAAAAAAATTAGTGAGGTAAAAGCAACCATATGTTTTGGTCACCAACCCATTGAAGTTAACGGGGCATTTTATCTCATGTCCTACAAAAATATCCACTCTTATTTATATGCAATCAACGTAAGAAATTGCTGTTGTGGGAAAAATGCACTGGTCCATCAACTTTGGACGCTTGTAGTGACCAAGGGATGAGAAAAATTACAAGTTTCTCATTTTTTCCATATGTAGTAGTTATTGAACTATAAGCTCATGAAAGGATTTTTCAAAATGAGTGGATCTACTATGGTTTTGGAATTTTTTCCCAAAACCCTGAAAGGACACTTTTATGTCCTGTTAGGTTACCATTCTAGTGTTAAGACCAATGATGAGTGCTCGAGCATTCGCTAAATGGGGATTGGACTTTGTTGGTCCTATTATTCCACCAGCTTATCGTTCACAAGCACAATACATCATAGTGGCCACGGATTACATGACCAAATGGGTGGAAGCAAAAGCCACAATGAAAGCAGACACTAGAACCACGACACAATTCTTATATGAATATGTGTTTACACGTTATGGCCTTCCAATCGAGCTGGTGAGTGATAGAGGGACACACTTTGTAAATGAAGTCATCGAACATCTCTTAAATGAGTTTATGGTAATTCATCACAAATCTGCACCCTACCATCCACAAGCCAATGGCCAAGCAGAAGCGACCAACAAAATATTGTGCATAGTTCTCACGAAACTGGTAATGAAATAAGAACGGACTGGGATCAAATGCTATATTCAGCATTGTGGGCTTATCGAGTTGCATATAAAACAACACTCAATGCTACATAATTTAATTAACACTAGAATGGTAGTAGGACACTTTTATGTCCTTGGACACTTTTGTGTCCTGTTAAGTGACCATTTTGCTTGAAATATTTGAAGAGGATGAAAATGAATTTCTAGGTGCTATATATCCACAAAGTTGCCTTATGAGCTGAAAAAAACTTAGCATTTTTTTTGGAGTATCGATCTCACCATTAACCTTACTCTTGCACAACATTTTTGAAATTAAACTGTGTGAAAAAACGGGTCCTATTTTTTGCTTTTTTTCAAATTTTGGCAACTATACCACTCTAAACTTCATTTTTGTGAGGTTTAGATGGCTAGAGGTTAGGCCTTCATAGTTCTCAACATGTTTTGATTCTTGTAGGGAGAGCTAAATGTTAAAATTGAAAGTTATGACCAATTTACAAAAATTGCATAATCCTGTTTTTTGGTGGCTTTCTTGATATCCAAATTCAATTTTGATTGTGTAAGTGTAATGTATAACGTAAATCTAATCCTCCTTGAGTTTTGGGGGACCTAATATGCTATATAGCATAGTATATGATGATGGTTGAGTTTTTTTATTGCTGAAGAATACGGTACATTTTAGAGTAGCAAGTATAACTTTCTCAATATTGCTACTTTCTTAGGCCAATTATGTGTATTTTGTAGGTAGTAAACATATCTAATCATAGACTACAAACTTGGCTAGATATTGAGTAGTTTCTATGGGTTTCTAGAGGTCATAATGCTAAACCCAGTTATTTCATGTTTGCTGTATTTACACTTTATCATTGCCCCCAAGGTTCCAATTGTAAGAGATCCATTATCCTTTTGACATGCTCCATGGCTCCTTTTGAATCCAAAGGCCCAAAGGGAACTAAGAAAACATGTATATAGTATCTGTATTGAGCGTGACTATAGAAACTTTGATGATAGGTCCGCAGAATGGAAAAAATGCAACTTTTTTGTACGTATTGTTTTTGCCCAAAAAAAAAATAGTGAGGTAAAAGCAACCATATGTTTTGGTCACCAACCCATTGACGTTAACAGGACATTTTATCTCATGTCCTACAAAAATCCCCACTCTTATTTATATGCAATCAATCGTAAGAAATTGTTGTTTTGGGCAAAATGCACTGGTCCATCAACTTTGGAGGCTTGTAGTGATCAAGGGATGAGAAAAATTACAAGTTTCTCATTTTTTCCATATGTAGTAGTTATTGAACTATAAGCCCATGAAAGTATTTTTCAAAATGAGTGGATCTACTATGGTTTTGGAATTTTTCCCCAAAACCCTGAATGGACACTTTTATGTCCTGTTAGGTTACCATTCTAGTGTTAATATGGTATATGGGTTAAATGCAATATTGCCTATTTAATTTTTGATTCCCACACTAAGGGTAGCCAAACAATTGGACTGGACGGGGCATGAACTTCCAGAACGGTTAACGGACCTAGAAAATTAGATGAGTTACAACTCAATGCTGTAGCAGCCATTTATGCAAAAAAAAGACAGCAGAAAGAGTTTTTTGACAAACATGTCAAAAACAAGGACTTTAAAATGGGTGACTATGTCTTAGTATACACCCTTAAACAGCATGCCAAGAAGCTAAAGAAAAGAGGAATGGGGCCTTATTTGATCCAAGAAATATCGTCCAGCGGAGCAGTAAAACTGTTGACACTAGATGGAAAAGAAATGCCGAACTGGATTAGTGGGTGTCGTTTGAAAAAGTATCATCTACCTTTAACACTGAAAATGTTGTTTCAATTCCATTATGGCAAAGCCTATAGACAGGATCAGCAAAACGAATTCAGGACCAAGCACAAATGGAAGCCAAGGAATGCATTGGTAAGCGAAAGCAGTTTCTAAGGACAATAAACATGGTCACACCAATGATGACTGATGAATATCCTCTTTCAACATTCTGAACATTCGAAGCGGATATACAAAGCGAAGATTTAGCAAAGACAATAACAAACTTTATGGCTAAGGACGATAGAACCATTGACAACTTGGAAAATACATGGTGTAGTCCTTACATAAAAGCTTATGCAGACACAGAACAAGTTGAAATCTATGCATTGCTTGACACTGGGGGAAAATTGAATGTCATCAGCTTTGAGCTCTTTCAGAAACTTGGACCAATGAGGAAATTCCCACAGACACACAGGTTGAAAGTAGCATCGGGTGATGAGGTGACCACGTTGTGGTCTATTATGTTACCAATCACAGTGCAGGGACACACGTACACTAATAAGTTCCATGTACTGCCACCAATTAGATCAGCAACGCCGTGTATCTTGGCAGTGACGTGGATGAAAGCTAACAGGGTATTCACTGATTTGGATACTCATGAAGCTCAGAAATGAAAACTTTTCAGAACCCTTCTTATCATATGATAAACATATGCCGATGTGGAGACAAGAGTCAATACATCCGCAAATCAGGCATCAACAGCAAACAAAGTTTACATGGCAAGAAATGTCTTATCAAAAACCAACAATCATGCAGGGAACCATGCAAGTTTGGGTATGACGGACAGATCTAGCCGAGGCACAATTTCATCAAGGGCGGAAATATCAAGTTTGGCTCAAGCAAGACAGCTTAATTCCTGTAAAAAAGGGGATAGAAGAACAGACAAAACACCCAGAGCTAGCAAAGCTTCAAAGAAAAATTATCAACCAGTCGAAACCGCAATGGACTATATTGGTATGGCGTCCAAAATTACCAATTCAGAACGTGCCAACAACACAGGTATGGATGCCGAATAGGACCAACGAACAGTTGTCTACAACTATCAATGACAAGCTAAATCATACAACCAGCACGCGGAAACAAGCAGCATCCACAACAACAACGACGAGTATCTGTACGACCAAAGTCATCAAATGGAAACGAAAGAATGTTCCACCAGAACATGCAACAAAATATACAACAATATCGACTTCAACGGAGCCACAAACACAAATTCAAAAACCGTGGAAAACCATCAAACAAAGAGCGACAGATTTACAATTTCTTCTCGCAAAGAAAATCTTCCAGCCAACTCACGCTACCACAGGAAACCTCAATGACAAATGCCAATAAGCGAATCGCTTATACCTTCCTCTTACACCGCATAATGTTTTTCTAAATGCATTGACTGTGCATGCATATAGGGCTACATTACAAGGCCTGCATTAGCATGAGTTCATGCATATGCACAGCACATACCCTCGACGATACCCTGTCGTACGGGAGGACTCCAACTAGGAGGGGGGGAGGCATTCCAAATGCGGACTCACGTCCTATATTAGAGGGCAATGTTTGTGATTAATTTTTCAACCATTTTTGCGTTTTATTGTGTGATTTTTGGGAAAAGAATATGCCCTTGTAATTAATCAGAATTCGGGACCAAATGATCATATATGAGCCCCTAGGGATGTCTATATATACTATAAAGAGAGTCAAAACTGGCCAAAAATCGTCGAAAAACATCAAAAAATAGGCCAAGGTTGACGATTAAAAGTGAGACGTACATAGATGAGAGAAAAGTGAGCTACAAAGTGTTTTGCTTTTCATTGGTATTTTTATAGGTTAGAATTGCTATTTTTGGATTATTTTGGGATTTATTTGATTTATTTTAGCCATTTTCTAGAAAAAAATATAGAAAAAAATCCATAATCCAGATGGAAACACAACAGAAGAGAAGCCTGATCAGAGCAAGGTAAAGAAGACACAGAAAAAATAGGGACTGCGAAGGTGACAGGGCAAAAATGACCACCGTCATGGCGGGACCTCCAAATGGAGAAATCTGCAAAAATTGTAGAAATGGAGCAAACGAGGTCCAAATCAGGAAATTTGTGAGCCACAATGCCTATAGCTTAGGGATCAAGCCTATGACCTCGAAAAGCGTGAAGGAAGCCGCCCAGAAAACCCTAATTTCACAAGACCTGCAGAAGGGTAGCTGAACCAAAGTGATCGGAAATGAAACAAAACTCATAGGCAGCAAGCCAATAACCTCGACAAACCAACTGAATGGTTAGACCATGAAAAAGTTCTTCAAAACGGAGCCTAAAGTCCCTATCTGACGAAAACTGTGCAAAGCGTTAGGATACTCTAACGGGTCGACCGAGTGACCAAATGACACCAAATTTGACAGGGTACATCCAAAAGAGGTCAACTACGAGTTGGAATGTGTTAATTCAAGAAAAAGCTCTTCCACTAGGGCAAACACCAACAACAGGCCAGAAAGACGTCCAAATGGTCGTTTTTGCTGATGTAAACACGAAAAGAACAACCGACTGCTTTGACGGAAAGTCAAAAGGAAATAAAATTCATCCTCAGTCATACAATGACCAAAAAGAACGGTGACCATCACCCAAGTGGTCTACTCCGACTCCAGAAACAACTAAGTGCTGCAAACAAGGAATACACTTTTCCAAATTGATTAAAACTTAATGTGTGTGTCTAGGAGAGACTACTAACACCATTGTGGTCAACTAACATCAAAAAACTGGTAAAAATGACTAGATGCTGAGTCTATCGCGATAGACTTGCTCATACACTTAGACAAGTAAAATTTTGATTTTGACTTCATAAAGGGTACTAACAAGGAATAATGACCACAAATATCAAATCAAAGTATAAAATTTCTCTCTACTGACCAAGTAACTGAGTCTATCACGATAGACAAACTATTTTTATCTTTGGGGGGAGGCTTTTCAAAATTTTCACAAGGATAGACTTGAGGAAGCATATGGAGGAAGTACACCAAATTTGGAGACAAGATGGACTCATATGGCAAGCCGAGATAGACTTGACAACAACTCAGAGTTAGGAGAGGGCATTTCAATGGTAGACAGTTAAAATTCACATGTGAGAGGTCCAGAAACCATATATCAACTAAGAGAAGGTAGACAGATGACTACAGAGCCAAAATATGACAAAATGACACTAAGGCCCAGTCTATCGCGATAGACTCAGCAGAGTGATACAGGGACATCTGATAAAAAATTGGAATCAACAGTTAGCTTCAGCATGATGCAAGAGGACTACCCACTAAGTTTGAGCCCAAAACAACACAAAATGAGGGAGATAGACCAACATCTCCTTAGAAGGAATCTGGAAAATGGAAGTTGATCCAAAAAGGGGTCACTTTACATCCACTTGAGATGCAAATAGGATCACATCATTTACAAGACATGAGGAACCAACTGGTTAAGTCACATGTGGAAAATATGTCTCCTGTCAAAAGATAGCCAGTCTATCGCGATAGACTGAGCAGAAATTGCAAATGAGCTTATTTTTAGTTTGTGACTATAGGGTGACCTTACATGCCCTATGCACATACACCACACAAAATTTCAAGGCTTTTGGACTTGTTATCCTTCATCAACATCATTAATTTGAAGCCGTCAGAGTCGGGCAATGAAAGAGCTTGTCTATCTGCTAACATTTTACCTTAACTCATCTTAGGATTAAGAAGGCTCACCTAGATGCATGATTAAGTGGTAATCCATTTATAAAAGAAGTACTATGTTTGTACATTAACCGTTACTTGTGAATACACGATCCATGGACGCTTCTCCGGGAAAAAGGAAAGGCAAGAACCTGGCAACGGAAGGTGCAATACCCTATGCACTTCTACCCAATTCATTAAAGCCAGTGTCCACCTGGATACATGCAGAAGTGCAACAAGCAGCAGCCTTCCAAATCTACCAAGGATCCTATGTGGATGACAAAGGGAATTTAGTGGATACAGTAATGATCCCCAAGGAGGCAGAAAATTACCTGAAAAGATCACCGCAAAGGTCATGGCTGAAAAAAGTTGGCTTGTGGAACTTTGTTTCACTACCACCAGTGGGGATAGACTTCAAGAGGGTACAACACCTAATTGAGACTATCCAAGAAGATGAATCTTGCAGTGTGGCAGGCATGGATAATGAGGTGATGGAGATTCAGATCACCAAGGAAATCATCAAAGAATCATTAAAATTTTCTGATCAGGGAGCCAACATGAGAGAAAGAAGGAAGAATCTCACGGTGTACCTGCAAAGATCCAAACTGCCTTCTTTCAAACTCATAGCAAACCCGGAAGTAATAGAACTGACACAGGTATAGAGTCAATGTTTGTTGAGCTAAAACAAGAGACCGCCTAGATACACTACACCACACGGGGTAATCTCAACAACACTGACCTAGGCTATGGGAATGACGCATGAATTCTATATAGATCATGCATCATATCTGTTTGAGAAAGTGACAAAGATACGGCAGAACAAGCCAAATTACATTGCAGGAGGAGAAGTACTCACCAGAATAATATACCAGGCCATAGGCACGACAGATCAGCTACCACCTGCTCCTCATCAAAACGACTGGCTGGTGTTAAGAGAGAATATTGAAGACAGATCACAAAGGAGAGTACCGGCCTCTACTAACACCATTGGAGGACGCAGGCTGGAAAGAGTCACTAGAAGTACACAGGAAAAGATGGAAGAAGAAAGAAAAACTGAAGAAGAAGATTTGAGACTAAAGAAGCGGAAAGCAAAAATGGAGAACAATACTAGATTGCAGAAGGTAGCAAAAATGGAAAGAATGCTAGAAGGCTTTGTACTCGAGAGATCTCTACGAGGCGATGTAGGTGCCACTTGGAGACCCTCTAGTAGCAATTACACATTGAGAACTAAGAATAAACACAACCGAGCTTTTGAGTTGGACTGGTTTGAGAGATACATCCAAGAGAGGAATGTTATGGATGAACCAGAAACTACTACTTGAAGAGGAGGATCTTCAAACCTTGAGAGATCAGTTAAGGCCAACTTCACGAGATCAGGAAACACCACCTCCATCTCCAAGGCGAGAGACAAGTGAAAGGCATTCAACCCCACCTACTGACTCTCCTCCGCATTCAGAGATCTCACATCATGATGAGAGGGTTCATACACCACCCAATGAAGAAGAAGAAGAAAGGACAGATGGTCACCCAAACACTGGTCACCCAAACACTGGAACAGTATCACACATTGATAAAGGCAAGCGAAAAGAGGTGGATCTGACAAGAGAAAAAGCTTTCTCCTCTCAAGAAATTGAGTTGGAAGCTACTATAGACCTGGATTTACAGCCAATGGAGACCCTACTAAACCGAACAAGACTGCACAGTCGGTGGTTAGCCGATCAGAATAGGGCAAACAAAAGGAAACTAGAAACAACCCATCAAGAAGTTCTGAAGTTGTAGGAGCATAGAGATGACACCCTTAAGCTGATCAGTATTAGAGATACTGAGATCTTGGGGCTCAAAAGCAGAGTAAACCTCCTCAAGGAAAATTTACAGGAGTCAAAAAATTTCAATGCCATTTGTGAAGATACAATCAATTTATTTCTTGAAGACATCAATGACAGAGATGAAAAAATCCAAAGGTTGGAGAAAGAAAGGCAAGATGCCCTGGAGACAGTCAAAAGTTTGCAAGTCGTAATCGATGACTTACAAATTGAAGTGAAGGATTTGAGAGCAGTAACATATATACAAGCAAGGGAGATAGAACCAGCAAAGAAACAAAAACGTTGCTACCAGCAACACGTGTGGTCCAACCGTAAGAGGAAGTGGCGGCACTGAAGCGAGAGCTGGAATTGGAAAGAAAACAACAATTAATGATAGCCAAAAGTGCGCTTAGAGCTGAAGATCAATTGCAGAGGCAAATCTCGGACTTACAAAGTGAACAACAACAAGGACCCGCTCATGACAGTGAAATAGAAAGCATTGTTTCAAAGTCTCTCAGGGAAGAAAATGAAAATTTTCATATCAGGGTAAAAGAGTTAGAAGAGTCAGATTAGGCAAGACAGCAGCAGAGCTACGGGAAGAATGGAATGCCCCGATGTTACCCTATGCTCTGCTGAAATATGAAACTCTGACACATCAACGCCAGCTCGCAAAGGAAGAACAAGGGCCAGTATTTGAAGGAGAATTACAGGATCGGGAACAGCAAAACAGGATAGTAGATAGCCAGCCAAAGTGGAGGCGTCAATGGATTTTGGATCACCCTAACAACCTAATCCACTTAGTCAATGCACCGCCTGAGCTGAGGAATGATAGGACTTTTTGCCCAACACCCCGAACTTATACTTACAGCCAACATAAAGCCTTACAAATCAGAAATCCTACATTGCTGAACTATCCAGTATTTCCAGGGCCTGCCGAAGGAGAGAGAATATCCGGTTCTTACATGGTGAAAACCCTTCAGGGCGGCATCGCAGAATTCGGAGGCTCTCCCCACCTATCCTTTAAAATGCTATGTAAAATAGTTCGGACTTTTTTGGCCTGTCTCACAGTGTTCTCAGAAAGCTGGACTTTAGAGTACATGAATACAGAAAGAAGCATATCAGAGTTGTCATATGATCTAAGTGGGCCACCTACAGAGCCAGTTTTGTATGCCTACTTCAGACGGCTAATGTTTTTTCCCAGCTACCATCTCCAAACATTCGAAGAAGCATTTTACACCGGCTTCTTCATGTACAAATCCAAAAATTTTGGCCCATTAATGGCGAGCGAGTCTATGCGATATGATGCGTTTCTACATCAAATCAACCAGGAAGGAAGACATCGACATTGAAGACAAAGACAGTCATGTCGTGGTAGACATGAACTAGGAGGGGGGGAGTGTTGGAGCCCAACTTGTCCAACTGTTGTAATGAGCCCACCTTGTAAAGCCTATCAAATTTCCATTTTTATGTCAAAGACGTCTTATCATTTTGATCCACTTGTCTCGGTTATGTAAAGATTAATCATTCAATCAGGACCCAGATGTGTTTCCACTTTGTAATTATGATGAAGAGAACCCCATGTACATTTTTGAGCTAAGGTGACTGAACTATAAAAGTCACCTTAGAACCATTTTTTAAAACATCATTTGAATATTAATCCTTTGTCATACGAGTTTGAGAGAGAGAGAGAGAGAGAGAGTGTGTCTTATCCTCTTCGCTATGCCCTTCTCCCTCACCGGATTCACGACGTGACCACACCATTGTGGTGGCCTCTCCGAGAGCTACGCGCCCACGCCATGCATTCACATTTTCGAGTTATTCGCGAGCGATCCTTCCTCCAGCTTATTTTGCTTGTAAGTAGCACAAACAGTGTCTGTTTTCAACAATCAAGTACTTTATGGAATGAGAGAGAGATTAGCTACACATAGATACTCATAGAGTTAGGTTTCGCACACTTTTAGATTTGACCTGTGAGTCTATCGCGACTATATTCGAGATAACTAGGGTTAAAATCTGGTGATATTAGACTTATAGGTAAGTATATCCTATTGAGAGGATGGTGCCTAACAAGTTTGATGCAATTCCGAGTTCATTTGATGTGTAAACGGTGTTGTGAGCGTTTAGGGATAGAGTGGGTTGCATTCAACAAGGGTTAATCATTGATGCATCATAGAAGTGCGTATGTGTAGATTGGTCTCAGCCTGGCAAGCTAATGAGATTGAAAAAATGGTCAAAGACAAGGAAGATACAATGTTTTCACGAGGTTGGGATGTTAATGCAGATTTATTTGATATCACTGCAGATAGGCTACAAGATGCAATTATTATTTCTTTAGAAGGCAAGCAAGTGAAGGATTAGAAATCAACCAAGAAGACTACAACCAAAAAGGCAAGGGGTGTTACAACAGCTAGTGTTGTAGATGTAGATAAGGCCATTTTGAGATTAGAGGGCACAAGCAGTCAACCCTTATTAAGGTTTGTGGAGCATGAATGCTTAGAGAACGAGGTCCAAAAATCAAAGAAGTGTGCTATAGGAGGCATGGAAAAGTATTCGGCATACTTTCCTTTCAAGTATAAGGTGTACGAGATTCTTGTCTCACTAATTGTTTTCTTGCTCCTGATAAATATAATTATCATCAACTAAAGCCTGATCAAGTACAAAATTGTATGCTCTTCTTTGGAGCAAGTGCAAATTGACCTTCATCATGTGCTTATCTAATTTCTGTAAAGGATTGTGGGCAAAATTTTGGAGTTCCAATGACACGTACTGAGGTAGAAGAAGAAGACTTTTGAATACAAGAGTCTTTGGAAATTGATATGCAACAACAAAAAGTGCAAGAAATTCAAGATTTGGAAAAGGATGGTGGGGTCCCATGATCTAATACAAGTTTATGAGAAAAGAAAGGCTTGGATGTTGTAGACCCATTCAAAAAAATATTAGCCATATCAACCATATCAAATGAGGATGCCAAATGCTATATGCAAAGCAATTTACAGTAGACATTCTCAGCTCTTCAGTAGTTTTTGATTTTGATAACTTCCCATCACGTCCAAAATCTTCCCATCACGTTCAAAATCTTGTACACCCTAGAATATGAGTTTTTTTTTCTTTCTCTCTCATGGCTATATAAGGAGAAAACAACTGAAATTCTTATATTTTATTTGTTCTGGGTTTTGCACGCATTCTCAAAATGGAAAGGATTTCTGTTGGTGCATCATCCATCACCAAAAAAGATCATATGGTCAGTTACTTTGATCCTATTTATTTATGATCGATGGTTGAAGATCATAGAGCAATTAAAGAGAGAGAATAATAAACCAGGTGCCACAATTTTTAGATATTTGTGTGGTCTAGACAAAGATGAAGTAGAGAAGATTCAAACGAAAATAGAGACTGGAATGATGGGAGTATCAAATACGGTAGGATCATCACAAGTGAGACACCCTTATCAATTACGGACTTTTTGAACCTTGAAGCAAGTATGAGCTAAGATTCTATACCCACTTGTCATGTAATTAAGTTATTTTATTTGGAAATAAGTTTGATATCTTTTTTTAAATATGTAATGGTATTTTCATCATTTTATATTGTCAAGTATATTAACTATTGATTTAAGATCTTTGACTTTATTTTTTCTCAAAAGTATCATGTAGTGAACCTTTTTTTAATACTTTAAAATCATAGGAAAGATAAAAATCATTACTCATTACATCAATAATTTGAAGTAACATATCTACTAAAAAAACAATCAATGTAAATTGGCATACAAAATTTTGATTCTTTACTATGTTGAATTGATACTTCATTATATACAAAGTTTAACTAAAACATATAGTGTACAACGTTTGAAATTTTTTTAACCAAAATATGTTAAACATTTTTGTATTGCAGACTCAAAAATGATAAGAGATATTAAAAGACAATATCTTGCATATTATGTGTAGTATGAGCCCAAATGTATGTTATACTTTTGATCCCAATTTTCCACCATGGCATAAAGCCACCAAAAAAAAAAAAAGCTTAGATAAATGTGGCTATGTCTGTGTTGAAACCTTACGCCACATAGAAATTGGTGAAGAGCTTCTTGAAAAATATGAATTTACATGATATTAGTCAAATCTCATGATAAAGTCCCTTATATGAAAGTTATTGATAATCTATTTAAATCGACTCATTACTGCCTATATATCATGATACACACTATGAATTGTGATGTTATTACCATGTTATGCAATGAATACTTAATTTCATATAGATATCTGTTCCTAGAGTGATATCTATTGAATTTCACAAGATTTTTTGAGCTAGCATAATAATGCTCTATTTCAAAGTTCATGTATCATGTTAAACATAATCCATACAAGCATTTGTGTTTCATTGTACATATTTTATCAGAGCATAAATTATGCATTAGCAATTTATGCAATAGTTCATTTTGAATGCATTTTTTATTCTATATTGTTAAGAATAGCCAATAGTGGATTTTGGATGTACCCTGTAAAACTTGTTTAGAATAACTAAATGCTAAGTAAAGGATGCATTTTTCCATCCATACCTGGCTGAAAGTGTCTTGATGGTGGATTGAAAATTTCCTTGCTCTTCTCAATAATTTTTTTAGATTGGACAAATGGCAGATCTAGGATGCATCCATCTTTACAATATGTTCTTTGAATGGCAAAGTACTAGTTTATTGAATGCACCACCCACCCTTCACAACTTGTTTGGAATTTTAGCTTTAAGATGCTACCACCTTCTAAGACTTGTTCTAAATGGCCAAATGGTAGCTCTGAGTTTCACTCATTTTTTTTTTGGTTACTAAGAAGAGCCAAGTTATGGGTATGAATTGAACATCTCATTCTAATAGCTATTTAGAAAGGCAAAGTGGTGAACCTCATATGCATATTTCCTTAAAAAACATGTTTCGAATCATGAATTCATGGGATATGAAGCATCTTGCCTTCCAAAACTTGTTCACAATGGCCAATTGGTGGATCTAGGATGCCAAAAGCATCTAGAATAGATTGTTTGGAATGGATTTCTCCACTAGTATGGATACATTTCCTTAACCTATCTTTATACCACAAGTGGAATCTTCTTGGTTCTACGCACACAACCAACACAAAAAATTTCATTGTCAAGTATCATGTGCACTTTCTCCCCAGATTCTAAAAATGAAAAAAGGTTAGAAAAGTTGAAGCTTAAAACCACAATAAACATATTATAGTGGACTATAAGCTAGACAACTGGTGGAGATTGACACCAAATAATCCATGATACTTTAGGTCGAACAAGTGGTGGAGCTTGAGACTAAGTAACCCAGGATACTTGTGGTTGTGCATATAATGAATCTTGAGAGCAATGAATCATTGATACTAGGGATGATATACTAGAGATAAGATGGAAGCTTGTGGCTAGGAAATGTGTCTATCTCTATTTTTATGCTTCACACTTATCTTGGACAAGTGGTGGACCTAGTGGCTCTCTACGCTTGAATGGGACATAGAATGGACAAGTGGTGAACCTTATGTATATCTATGCTTAAATAGAGCATACATCTGGTAAGTGATAGATATTATGGTCCCCAATGCTTGAATGAAGAATAGCTTGGACAATTGGTGGACCTTATGAATCTCTATGCTTCAATAAACCATATATTGAACAAGTGGTGGATCTTGTGGCTCTCTATGGTCAAATGTAGCTTAGCTTGGACAAGTGGTGGACCTTATGGCTATCTATACTTCAATAGAGTATAGTTTGGACAAGTGGTAAACCTTATGCTCCTCTATGCTTGAATGGAGTATAGCTTGGACACATGGTGGAACTTATGGCTCTATATGTTTCATCAGAGCTTAGATCGGTGGATAGTGTGTCTCTCTATGCTTGAATAGAGTAGAGATTGGACAAGTTGTGGAACTCATGACTCTCTATGATTGAGTAAATCATAGATTGGACAAGTGGTGGTGACTATATGGTTATCTTTGCTTGAAAGAATCATAGCTTGTAAAAGTGTGTGAGGTCCCCAACCGCCAACACCAAGATCGGGATGGGACCCTTGACAGGTCTCTAGGTCTGATAAAAACCAGAGTCTCTAAACAAGAAAAATCCAAGGAATAGGCCTTTACCATTGACAATGGCTTGGGTCTATAGCCTTAAAAGCAGACCTAGTCTTGTCCAGCGAAAACGAGACAACGTATTCAAACGGCCTACAAAAAAAATTCTTATTCCGACCCGATAACTTCATCATTCAGATTATGGTTTCCTTAGCCAACGCTTTTTTTCCCCTAACATATGTGAAGGCACAGCCGTTGGTGGATTCCTCTTCCAAGTAAAGAAGTTTCTAAAATGTTTTAGTACGCGGGAATGGATAGTTACCTGACTAATCAGACCCACCCGTCCATGATTGACAACCTGAGTCAATCACCACTTACCACCCCGCACTCACACATGATTCTTTTGTTATTTAATTACTACCACGTTCTTATCACAATTAAAATAATGATTCCTTTTATCCTTCATAACAGGATTTTATTAGAACAGCCCTTAAAAACAGTATTGAAAACATTTTATTTTTTTGCAAAAACCTCTTTCACTTTAAACTTAAGACAGGGTAACTGTCAATCAAAACATTGTCCATAATAAAACATAAGCAGTACTCTTCTTCTCTCAAGACCACCTAAGCCCTCACCCAAGGTTTCGGGTGCTCATACACCAAACCACTTGGCCACAACCGGGTGGCTCCCCTAGGATTAAAAAAAATGGTATCCTAACTTATGTAGAAACATCAAGACATGACACGGAGTAAAAACTAATCGTTCATGGGGGTAACCGACTTATCCGTGGGATTGGCTGGAAAGCGAATCATTATCATCAAAATATACCAAGGAGTCGGAGGTGTCTTGAGACAAGCTGTCTTAAGGATGATCAATCATATCTTTCCTAATTCACCAATTTTAACCCAAACAATTATTTCCTACATTATAAACAATGCACGTTGGAAGTTACCCTTCCGTTTTCAACCAGTTTATCCTTCCTAACTTTACGTATGCCATGCTAACTTAAAAATGAACTTTAAAAGATTTTAGGTGAACAAAATAGAAATCCACCTGGGATTGCTCGTCCATGTGTTGTTGGGGGGGAGCCCGTGGACTTTCCTCCGTCGGCCTATGGCTAGGCCCAGCCTCATGGTCATTAGTGGCTTTATTTCTTTTGTTGTTAAACTCCTCTTCCTCGGTAAAAGGATTTCCCCTAGTTCTCTTTGGAGCCATGTCGTCCGTCTTATAAAAAGAATTAATCCATTAGAAGTTTAATTGAATAATCTTCTTTTTTCTTTTTTACCCAAAAATAAGAATTTTTGGAGTAAGTAGGTATCTTTAATGGTGAATTTGATGAGACATTGCTCCTGTAACTTATTTATGCTATAAGTAATTTTCATAATTACCATTTTATTTAGGAAGCCCTTTAACTAGGTTTATCCTTAGTCTATATTCCATTTTAGCCTTAGTGAATTATCAATTTCTATCGGCTAATGGATTACTCACCTAAATTGTAATTGAATGTTCTATCTTTAGAAATTTTCATAAATTTGATTTATAACCTTTCCCTCCTATACTTATTAGGTAAGATTTTACTGATAATAACTTGTTATACCATCTATTTATGCTGGGGTAATTTTCCCACTCTTCAAATAGTGATTTTGGACCTCAAGTAGTTATTTTAGTAATTAGATAAATTCATTTACTAATTTTCCTTGTCTATTTTATACGCAAAATCGATTAATTTTATTGAGGATAAATACCTAAACTATTTATCTCAGGTTGTGTTATTTATCATGGATTTCCCAAGGTGTCTTCTGCCTCTGATATTTATAGAAAGGTTTTTGGATTAATTTACTATATTTCCCCTTTTATTTTACCCAAAAAATAATGTAATTTTACTGAGATAATTAGATAAATTAATTATCTGAGCTTCACATAATTATCACAGGTTTTCTAAGGTATAATTAACATGTGATAAATAAATTAAGTCAATTTGAATCTATTACTAATCTCCCCTATTAATTTGTCCTAAAAACAGAGTATTTCTCATAAAGTAATTAGATAGATTAATTATCTGAGCTTCTCCTAATTATCACAGGTTACCTAACATATAATTAACCTTTGATAAATAACTCAATTCAATTTGAATCCATTTGCTAATTTCCCCTATTTAATCTGTTCTAAAAACAAGGTATTTTTGCTAAAGTAATTAGATAAATTAATTACCTGAGCTTGAAATAATTATGACAAGTATCCTACCATGTAATTAACCTCTGATAAATAACTCAATTCTATTTGAATCCATTTGCTTATTTCCCCTATTTAATTTGTCCTAAAAATAGAGTATTTCTCATAAAGTAATTAGATAGATTAATTATCTGAGCTTCTCCTAATTATCACAAGTTCCCTAACATATAATTAACCTTTGATAAATAACTCAATTCAATTTGAATCCATTTGCTAAAGTCCCCTTTTTAATCTGTTGTTAAAACAAGGTATTCTTGCTAAAGTAATTAGATAAATTAATTACCTGAGCTTGAAATAATTATGACAAGTTTCCTACCATGTAATTAACCTCTGATAAATAACTCAATTCAATTTGAATCCATTTGCTAATTTCCCCTATTTAATTTGTCCTAAAAATAGAGTATTTCTGCTAAAGGAATTAGATAAATTATTTATCTAAGCTTCTCTTAATTATCACGGGTTTCCTAACATGTAATTAACCTCTGATAAATAACTCAATTAAATTTGAATCCATTTGCTAATTTCCCCTATTTAACTTGTTCTAAAATCAGAGTATTTATGCTAAAGTAATTAGATAAATTAACTATCTGATCTTCTCCTAATTATCACGGGTTCCCTAACACATACTTAACCAATTATAAATAAAGTAAAGCATTTTAAATCAATTTATTAATTTCCACTATTTTATTTGTTTTGAAAACGGAGTATTTCTATTGTAGTAATTAGGTAAATTATCTATCTGAGCTTCTCATAATTATCATGGGTTTTATAACATATAAATTACCATTTATAAATAACTAAAAGCATTGGAAATCAATTTGCTAATTTTCCCTATTTAATTTGTCCTAAAAACATAGTATTTATGCTAAAGTAATTAGGTAAATTAACTATTTGAGCTTCTACTAATTATCATGGGTTTCCAAACATGTAGTTGACCTCTGATAAATAACTCAATTCAATTTGAATCCATTTGCTAATTTCCCCTATTTAATTTGTCCTAAAAACATAGTATTTTTGCTTAAGTAATTAGATAAACTATCTATCTGAGCTTGACCTAAATATCACAGGTTTCCTAACATGTAATTAAGCTTTGATAAATAACTCAATTCAATTTGAATCCATTTGCTAATTTCCCTTATTTAATTTGTACTAAAAATAGATTATTTTTTCTAAAGTAATTAGATAAATTAATTATTTGAGATTCTCCTAATTATCATGGGTTCCCTAACATGTAATTAACCTCTGATAAATAACTTAATCCAATTTGAATCCATTTTCTAATTTCCCCTATTTAATTTGTCCTAAAAACAACATATTTCTCCTAAAGTAATTAGATAAATTAATTATGTGAGCTTCTCCTAATTATCATGGGTTCCCTATCACACAATTAACCACTAATAAATAACTTAAAGCATTTGAAATCAATTTACTAATTTCTCCTATTTAATTTGTCTTAAAAAGAGAGTATTTCTGCTATAGTAATTAGGTAAATTAATTATTTGAGCTTATTCTATTATCACGGGCTCCCTAACGTATAATTAACCACTGATAAATAACTCAAAGCATTTGAAATCAATTTGCTAATTTCCCCTATTTAATTTGTGCTAAAAACAGATTTTTCAAGCACTAGTTTTCAAGCACTTCTACCAATTTTCATGCAAAAATGTGCGCAGAATCACAAGTTTTTCTTTTTTCCTTTTTTGACACTCCGTCTTTTGTCTTTTGGGTGTCAAGGGTTAGTCAAAACTTTAGTTTCAAGATGTAATTAGGGTAAAACCCCCTTTTGAACACTCTAGTGTAGTTAGATTATTCAAATTTGGTCTCTAGATGCCACTTCAGACATCACACGCATATGATGTCCAAGTTTTCAAAATTTCAGTTTTTCTCCACGGACCTCTTGCACGTGCCCTCTTATATGCTCATTACCAATTAGTCATGCAAAAATGTCAACAGAACTTTTTTATTGCATTTTTTCTCAAAAGTAGACTTTTCAAAGATTCTAAATGCAAACAAGCACTTCAACAAATAATTCAGTGATGAATAGCTCTAGATCAAAATCAGATCACTTACCAAAAGCTACTCCTACACATCATATGGGGTTTTGCATTTATGAATAGAAAAATGCTTCATTGCCACACACGGACTATAAAATTCTTTTATCACCTCACAAATCACTCGACCACCAGCAACCACTCTAGTCTACAAGTAATACTACAAATCCTAACTAGATCTATCTAGTCGCAGACCCTTGGCAACACACATGCTTCCTGGATGTCCACTTAATCTCGAAATATTTTCTTCTGGATTCACTTAAGAAAAATGCTTCCTTTAGTTGAAACTAAAGTAAGCAATCATCACATGACTGTTAGTACGATTACCTACTCAAGTCCTTGTGTCCCTTGAAAATGAAGAACCAGGACATAAAACACCTAGCATTGAACAAAAAAGCCAATGAAACACATGGAAAGCTAGAAAAGCACGCATAGAAGTGAGGAAAGAAAGAGAACAAAATGTCATAATGGAAGCGAACCAAAGACAGACTAGAAAAACTTGAAAGACGAGCACTTCAAAAACCAGAAACACCAACGGATAAAGAGCTTGAGAAGAAAGAAAAATAAAAAAGTGCGGGATCAAGCGGATCTGTGCTAGTAGAAAAAGTAAATGAACATCTAGATGTGCTCTTGAAAGCATATGAATCAAGGCTTAAAATTGACCAAACTCAGGAATAAAAATGGATGACATATCCCTATGCTGAGTTAGAAAAACAGAGACTGGAAATGTGTCAAAAGATGATCCAAACTCCGCAAACCTTAGTAGAGCCAACTTCAAGGAAATAGGTGGAGGAGGTAGAACTTCCAGAATCAATATCGACGAACCCTCCAACACACGGATCAGAACCATTAACTGTTAGTCCAAAACTTGAATTGGAACCTGAATATTCAATTGAAAAACAAGGGATAGTGTTGAACACAACAGACCTACATCAGAAGATTTCCAACCTATCACACCTGAATTGTACAAAGGCGATGACGGTTTGAATGAGCTTTGGAAGCAAATGAGGCAAATGATCTAAGCCAAAGGGTTAAAAAAACCAATATGGGAGAAGATGACTTTTTTCCTCCTATGGAAGATTTTGAGGCAGGACCTCAAGCAGATCTTGAGATGCACACTTATTGGGGAGACAAGGGATCTGTGAAATCTTGGGATAACCAACTTGTATCTTTGAAAACTTTACCCTCATATATGGGAGAGTATGAAGCAAAGTTGGATGTGAATGTGCCATCACAGCAACTCGCTACAAGGAACTCCCAGGGGTTTATAGCCATCTTATCAACTCCAGTGACTTGTACCATCACTCTCGCCGAGCTTCTCAAAATAAGACCTAATATGTGGTATACGATAGGAAAATGTCTCAAAAAGTTTTGAGTAAGGGATCCAAATTCATGAGTGCGGGAAGGAATCAAGGAGTTGGAGAAACCTCAATTGAACATGCAACCAATACCCTTAAACAACGTAGGAGAATTCTACAAAGGGGACAATGGCAATACCACACTCCCAATTGAATTAGAAGGTGTCACCACCATGGCAATTCTTGATAGTGGGTCTGGTGTGGCCATCGCTACAAAGGATGTATGGAAAAAATGGGCAAAACCAGTTTTGAAAACCACCAGGATGAAGATGCAACTGGCTGATGGTTATATGGAGAGACCCATAGGGCTCCTAGAGAAGGTAATTACTACATCTTGCGGAATCGAATATGAGCATATCTTTGCGATAGTGGATTTTGGAAAGAAAGATAAATATGAAATAATACTTGGGTGACCATTCATGCGACAATTAAAAATGGTCCAAGATTGGGGCTATAATCACATATATCTTAGACACATGGATACTACTATGAGAATAGCCTTAAAGACCATAGCTACAAAGATGTGGACCGAACCCTGATAGAGGAGTTTGATTCTCCTACATTAGTAGGGTCGGAACTCCTAGCCTGGCTAGGTAAACCAAAGGAGTTATGGATGTGTGGCGCATCCGATTGTGGTAGCCTAAAATGAGAAGAATGTATTCTAGACATAGCTCTTGAGGATACATAATGTATTCCGGAACCTTTTCTAAAATATTCCTTTTAGGATGGACACATATTCTAGCAACCTTAGATGTGTGTGCTATTGCAGAGGGATCGATGACTATGTTCTGTGACCAGGATGGTTATGATGTAATTCCATACTACATGGTTGAGTTAATAGAAAATGATGGTTACCAAGGCTCATAACAATCAAGAAAATTTGAAAATAAGCAAGAAGTAGATGCGGAGCTATTCCACGATTCTACAAATCTTCTTGATCGAGATGATAATGCTAATAATGAATGCTCTGATAACCCCAGTGAGCTAGAGAAAGTAATACCTGATATAAGGTTTTACAATTTTCCAAATCAAAAACCTAGACGTCAAGCACATTACAATAAGAAGAAGGTGGCGCACAAGGCAAGAGATATCTTAATGCCCAACATGAAAAACAAAACAGAATTTTTTTATCTCTCTAATAAAGGCCAAAGACTGCATTAAAAACGATATATCAGGCCAATTCTCTCGAGATCGAGACTCAAGGACAAAAGACAGTCCTAGGGATGTAAAAAAAAAAAAACTCAAAAACTAAATAGAAAAGAATAGAAATAGAATCGGACAAGGTAGAACAACCGAAATGGACGAAGGTAAAACGTAAGAAAAGGTACAAAGAGCTCAAGAAAACTCTGAGGGAAGTTTGGACGACCAAAACTGACAATGGAGAGGATGAGAAAGACAATAGTGAAAACCATATGAGTATGCCATCACATTACAGAAAGTTCGCTATTCAAGACAGAAGATAGTGCTGACAGAGCCCAAGAGAGAACGACGAGAGAAGGAGTCTTATGATGGGCTGGAAGATGCAAAAAAAGTAGACCTCGCAGGACCTAGAGAAAAACTGCAACCCATCTATATAGCCACCGATCTGAGCCACGAAGAGCAAGAGTTAGCATACTATCCCTTTAAAACCTGATGCAAAACCTAGCAGACAAAGGCCATACACATACAATGACACCTTTGCTAAGCGTATCAAGGAAGAAATCAATAAACTAAAAGAAGCAGAGTTTATCTATGACATATAACACACTGACTGGGTATCACCAATCGTTGTTGTACCTAAAAAGAATGGTAAACTCCGATTGTGTGTCAACCTCAAAAAAGTCAATGTAGTCACAATAAGGGATATCTATCCCTTACCAATTACGGACCACATCCCTGAATGAGTGGCAGGAAATCCTACATATTCCTTCTAGGATGGATTCTCTAGTTATAATCAACTTGCAATTGCACCCAAGGACCAATATAAAATAGCATATGCCACAGGATGGGACATATTTGCATATCTGGTCATGCCATTTGGTTTGACAAATTCATTTGCAACATTTCAAAGATTGATGGCCCATGTCTTCAAGGAATACTTGAGGAATTTCTTGAAAATCTATATGGATAGCCTATGTGTACACTCTCTACAAAGAGAGGAACATGCGGAACACTTCAAAAATATATTTGAGAAATGCAGGACATATAGGATTTTCCTTAATCCAAAAAATGTGTTTTCATGGTAAGACAAGGACGAATCTTGGGGAATATTGTCTCGCAACATGGCATTTCCACAGATTTGGATAAGATTAAGGTGATTATCAAAATGCCTAATCCAATCAATGCAAAGCAAGTACAGTGCTTCATGGAACATTGTGGTTATTAGAGGAGGTTCATACACATGTATGCAATTATTGCACAACCCCTGTATAGACTTACAGTGATCTTTGAATAGACAGATGAGTGTGAGGAATCACTTAAGAAATTAAAAGACAACCTTGTATCCGCTCCTTTGCTACGAGCACCTAATCAAAAAAAAAAATCACATCCATATAGATGTATCTGCATTTGCTATCGGATGTATTCTGGCAGAGGAAACCATGGATTTCCCAGTCAGCTATTCCAGCCAACAACTAAATAGTGCTGAAAAGAATTACACAACCACTGAGAGAGAGGCGCTTGGAATGATTTTTGTTGTTAAGAAATTTTGGCATTATCTCCTCGCAAATAAGTTTGTGTTTTTCAAAGACCATCAAGCCCTTTTATACCTTGTCAACAAACCATGCAACACCGGGAAAATCGTAAGATGGTTCATCATATTGCTGGAGTTTGACTTTACATTAGTGGTTAAAAATAGGAAGACACATCTTCGAGCAAACCACCTCTCTCGACTACCTAATATGGAGATGCCCTAGAGGGTGTAGATGATGATCTCCCGGATGCATACCTTTTCAATATAGGAACGGTACCTAAGTGGTCCCAAGAAATCACAAAGCTACTATCGCAGGGTGGGGAATCTGACAGAACGGACCAAGACCTTAAACTAAGAACCATCCATCAAGCTAGGAACTTTCAGTTGATTTGCAGATGGTTAAATAATTTAGGCTCTGATGGTGTCCTAAGAGTGTGCATAAACCTTGAGGATTACAAAACATATTTACTGGAAGCACATAATCAGGCATTAATGTTTATTTTTCATCCACAAAAGCCTTCCAATGCCTATGACAATTAGGAGTGCATTGGCCAACTATGCGTGATGATGTTCATGATTATGTAAGCATCAAATGTAGATCAAGCCCACCCATCAAACATACGACATTGTTTCAAGTAACACTTACACCAGAATGGAGTCAATACATTGTTGACTTTTTTGAGAAACAGACATTCCCTAGAAATATCACCAGAGCACGACAGAAAACAATAGAAATAGAATCTTGTAATTTCACTCTGATTGAAAATCAGCTCTATAAACAAAGTAAGGATAACCAGCTTAGGATATGTGCAATCGAGAACATGTACATTCCAATCGTGGAACAAGCATATGAAGGGATTAGTGGAGGCCATTTCTCAAGGGAAAAAACAATAAAAATTATTCTCATCTTTGAAATATGGTGGCCAACATTACATATGGATGCTAATGAAAATACAAAACGATGTGAGTCTTGTCATGAACAAACGTACCCATAAAGCGGGATGAGATGCTCTTGCAGCCAATGATGGGAGCCAAAGATTTTTCCAAGTGGGGGATAGACTTTGGCGGACCGATCTCACCCCCTGCTTACAAAACACATGCCCAGTATATCATTGTGGCCACAGATTATCTCACCAAATGGGTAGAAGCTAAAGCTACACAAAAGGCTGATTCCAAGACTACAACACAAGTTCTATATGATAATGTTTTTGTTAGATATAGTCTACCTATAGAAATTTTCGGTGATCAAGGCACACATTTCATAAATGAGATAATTGAGAATCTTCAGGAAGACTTCATGATAGTTCATAAGAAGTCAGCTCCCTACCACCCCCAAGCTAATGGCCATGGAATCCACAAACAAGACTCTATGTACAATCTTAACTAAGATAGTATCAGAGTCTAGGGCGGATTGGGATCAGAAGCTACATTCCACTTTATGGGCGTATAGGATTGCTTACAAAACATCGATAGGCACAACACCGTACAACATGGTGTTTGGACTTAATGCTATACTACCTATGGAATTCTTAGTCCCAACACTAAGAGTAGTAAAATGTTTAGAGTGGACAAGTCATGAAATGTCCTCACAAATAGATGACCTTGAAAATCTAGATGAGCTTTCTTGAAAGCAGTAGCTTCTATCTATGCACAAAAACGAAGGAAAAAGATTTTTTTGATAAGCATATACACTCCAAAAAATTCAAAACAGGCCATTATGTATTGGTTTACACACTAAAACAACATGCAAAGAAACTTAAAAAGCGAGGGATGGGACCCTTTGTGATCAAAGACTTATCACCAAGTGGGGTCGTCAAGATTGCTACATTGAATGGGGAGGAATTGCCTAACTGGATTAGTGGTTGTCGACTAGAAAGATTTCATCTACCACTAACCCAAATATGCTCCAACAAATCCATCACGCAAAGAAATGGACGCAAGAAAAATAGAACATTGTTGCAAAAGCTCAAGCAGAGGCCAAGGAGAGAATAGACAAAAGGAATCTAACCCCAAATATGCTCCAACAAATCCATCACGCAAAGAAATGGATGCAAGAAAAACAGAACATTGTTGCAGAAGCTCAAGTAGAGGCCAAGGAGAGAATAGCCAAAAGGAAGCTTCTTCAACAAAAACAACAACATGGACCACCACTGAGGATAAATTCCATTCAAGTAACATACTTTGATAAGGAGACCATACAGAAGCTAAAATTGATGTCAAAATTGGACATAACAAAATAAAAAGACACAACAATGCTTGATTTGGGTGCTCAAGGCAACTTGATCTCCTATAGCCTTTACAAGAAACTTCAACATTACAATCAATTACAAGAAACAAAACAAAACTCCACAGTTATTCAAAACACTCGATCAAGGTACTAGGATGGATGATGCTTATAGTACAGGCTAACATGTTTATCCACATAAATTTATGTGATAGAAGATACGCACACACAACATGCCTTATTTCTAGGGCAACCTTGGCAAAGACGATATAATGTACATCTTGACTGAAGTCAAAACACTGTGAGTATACAATCAGATTTAGAAATACACCAAGTTCCTTTTGCTCCAAAAGCTGCAAACCAACAATCAGTGTTGCGACCGGCAGACAAAGGAAAACAGCCCGTAAAAGCACCCATTGTCCAACAATGGATTCCAAAGAGAGATACAAGGCAGGAAGAGCAAGTCACTAGGAAAAGACTCTAGTCCACAACGGGAGCACAATATATCATAAACAAAGATCAGAAGTCAATAAAGTACAACATAGTCTGTACAACAAAGCTATCAAGCAGATTTGGGTCAAGAAGGATCAAGTGGCCAAGGAGGAGCAACCAAAAATTGCAGGTTACTCTTCAATGACATCTAATACAAACAAGAAGCCAAAATTGAACTCTTATAAAAAAATAGATATGGGTACCAAAGAAGCTACTTGGGATCAAAGCCTGCATACAAGATTCTGGATTCAAAAGCAACAACCTCAAGAACTGCCAGCACACAATTTCCACAAACAAACAACGGCAAGTTCTAGTCACTTTATACACGAAGTTCAGATTTGGAAACCTAAGCAAAGAACAATCACAGACACAAATAAAATGGGTAGTCTGCCTTCACAAACTCTATTGACTATCAAAGAAAGAGCAAGAACTTTGGAGCTAGCGTTTATTGTTTTGACAACCTCAGCAAGAACATATCCCCTTACAAAGCTTCAACATTGAATGCCAATAAGCAACAAGCTTACACTTTCCTCTTTCACAACATTAATTTTTTCATGCATGCCTTCAGTATGCATATAAAACCGCATTACATGGCCAGCATTAGCATTTTCTTAACTCCCACAAACAGCACATGCCTGAGGGTGCAACATTGTTGTCCAGGAGGACATCGACTAGCAAGGGGGGAGGCGTTTCAATGCGGAACTAACACGCTACAATTGTAAAAAAGGGGTACTGCTTTCCATGAATTTCACAGGTTTTTGCGTTTGATTGCGAGTATTTTGGTAAACTTGAGTAGATTTTCCCTTAAGTATTGTGTGATAGCAGATGATAGAGGACAAACACCAAGATGAGCCTCTAGGTGTACATATAAAAATAGCAGCTTTCATGCAAAAAAAGTAAGAAAACAGAGCAATCCAACCAAAAATACTATGGATAGATGTATATAGTGTTTTTTTATGCTATTATCTAATTATCTTGATTTTTTTTATAATTTTTGGATCAAGTTAGATATTTTCCTATATTTTTTTAAATTTTTCAACAAAAAACAAAGAAAAATAGAAAAAATAGGTGAAATGATGACATGGGGACAAATGAAAAATATAGAAGTGATCAATAAGTAATTGATAGCTTATGGTGAAGACGGGGTGCAAATATGTGAAAAGTTGCGGAAAGCCAAACTGGTCGGTTTTTGGTCTGAACGACAATCTTTTAAAAAACAGAGCAACCGGAATCCAAATGAAGAAATCTTTGAGCCTAAAGTACATTTCACAACAAGATAGGAGCACATGTCACATTTGGTTAAAAAATGGTCTAGAGAGCCCCGATACAAGTTTTCTTGGGCCCACTTAATAACTCATTTTCACTATTCACAAGTGAGAGAGAGCTTGAGAGACCTAGAGCGATCGGATCTTTTGTGACTTCGTACGATTCACACGACACACCGACTGGCACCAGCTATGAGATGTAGACTTGTTACCATGATCATTTCTTGTTCTACACTCTCTTTGTCGCGAAAAACTTTGAAAAATGGCATTGTGGCTTCGCGGGAAAGAAACTGAAAAGGGCTCGTAACGCATCAACCACCCAACTGGTTGCTATGAGACTTGATGGGGGTTAACCCTAACCTAAAAGAACACCTCTATGACCTCCAATGCGGGTTTAGGTCAACCATAAAAAACATAACCTCTTCGGACACGACAGAGATTGATCGAGACAGAATCACCGAAACGACGCGAAACTTCATGAGAAGATACGTCTCGAGCATGTCAATAAGCCAAGAGAGCCTCTGCCCGAATCAATCATCAAAAAGTGGACTAAAACATTGGGCAAGACTTCGAAACTGCAAAGCGTCATTTGGACCTCAGGGCCAAGCTGGGTGTTCGTTTGCCACCAAACTTCACAGGCATCATCGACGTATCATCAACAATCAACATGTAAGGTCAAACGTCAAGGAAAATTGTCTCCAATAGTCTCCTCAACAAAAGGCGCTTTTTGAGCGATAAATTGCCAAAAAAGGTATTGGGGAATCTAATTGATACATCAAGGCCATGGAAGGGTGCCCCGAAGCATCCTCATACAAGGGAAATGAAGATCAAGAAGAATCTTGTGGAAACAAGTCCTCAAATGAAAAAATATATTCCGGAGATTGAAATGCTAAACAGGGAGTTTTCTTAGCGGAACAACTGACTTTTAAAAGTGAAAACCAACTAGTAGGGCTTAGGGCACAATCACAAAACACCTCAAGGCATCAAAACTAGTTTTTATCACTGAAAACATTATACGCGTGTGATGTCTCATAGATAGATTTGGCACAAGAAGCACTCACATGACCCCACCAAACCATTTTGCATACCGTGCACATGGAGCACACAAAATTTCATCAGATTTGGAGCCAATTAGGGTACTAAAGACCATAAAACGCAAAGTCTCAACCTAATTTTAATTTTTGTCTTTAGGCTTATCAAAATGGCTCCAAATCATGTGAACTTTTATACACAGCATAAACCTAGCCCAAATATCACATGCCTCTACTCAAAAATGCATTTTGTAGAAATAGACATTATACTCGTATAAAGTCTAATTCTGCCATAGAGGAGCGCTGCCAACATTTTGATCATCCAGACTTGTAAAGCATATCACACCAAGCCTCTACACCAAATTTGCACAAAATTGGGAATGTATTGGTCACTACTCACCTCATTTTCAAGATCAAAGTGTCCTAACGTGTTTTTATGACCTAGAGCTCACAAGCACGTGTCCAAATTCATGTGTGCACCTATCTAAGCCTTATAAACATCATGGACTATATCTACAACAAGTCTGGGCCAAGAATACTTAAATAGACATCATAAATCACAAATGGATGTGTTTTTACCTTCCTTCACTCAAAATAATGGTATCATGTGTGATGACACCTCTTGAAGCCTTTTTACACAATTCACAAGTTCAAATTCATATCAGAGGTCAAGGACACCTTACACAAGCCATACACAACCTGTCCGTGGAATTTCAAGTTGTTTTTCATCAAGAGACATTATACACGTATAATGTATAAACTATTATATAGATTCCAAACCAAGAATTTCTCAGCACAGGCTTGTGCACCATGTTGTATACAATTCATACCTTCAAATTGGGCAATTTTGGGCTAGGTTATGACCCCTGGGAGATAAAAAATCAGAAAATCCTTCCAAAGGAGTATTCTAGGCCCCATCCAATTAACCCACCTCCAAATAAGAACCAGAGTTGATGAAGGGAGTCCCAGTCACCAAAGGAAGCTATAGAGGAAGTCTAAGCCAAAAAAACTCTATGAAGACATCATACGCGTATAATGTCTCCCTATGGCCAAATGGCAGTTTTGGGCAAAACTTTCACTTCCAAGGCCTTTATCCCAACATTATTAACCCAAAACTCAATTCAAATGTCTTCTTATGGCCAGATGGTAGTTTTGGGCAAAACTTTCACTTCCAAGTCCTTTATCCCAACAATAGTAATCCAAAGCTCAAGTCCATGAAGTTCTGTGGCTTTTTACCCATCTTAACCCCAATATTGGAATCCAAAGCTCCATAATTGAAATTTGGCTGCAGGCACAGGAGGAGAATCCAAAATCAAATTCTAATGTCACAAGAGGGTATACCATGCCAATGATCACTTGCACTTTAGGCCTGACCCATTTTTGATAGAATAGACATCATACGTGTATGATCTCTCATTGAATTGAAAATGAACTTGAAGACTAGCTTTAACCCATCTAAGCCTCCACAACATGATTATGAGAGCATCTAACTCGTTTCATCCTATTTGAGCCTCATTTCAACCCATCTAAGCCTCCACAACATGATTATGAGAGCATCTACCTCGTTTCAAGTCTGGAGGGAATTCTAGTGGTGGTCACAGCTTGCCCAAATGACATCCAAATTAAAATCGAGGCATATATTCATGAAGTACATGATGAGAGTTATGCACATGTGAAATATCATTCTATTTTGAGCACTTAGACATTATACATGTATAATGTCTCACAACAGTCGTTTGCACCCAAAAGAAATCATAACCATGTGCACTGCACCCTTAGGCCCTAATTAGCTTGTTTTTCAATTTAAAAATCATTTGGACAGCTATAAGCTGAGAAAATGCAGGATTAGCTAACTTGCACACTTGAAGTGTCTGTAGGATCTATGGAGACCAGTAAATCACCAGCAAAGAAGAAAAGAATGTCTATAAAGGACATTATTGCGGCTAGTGATCCTTACACACTACTAGAGGAGACACTCAAGCCAACTAAGGCATGGATAGATGAGGCCACATTAGAAAAGGAAGGAGTGGCAGTATACCAAGGCACTTTCAGAGACCCACAAGGCAACACAGTGGATATCCCAATGAATCCACGAGAGATTTTATAATTAGCAAACCGAGAAGAAACCCTCAACCAACTGGAAAGAGCAGACCTCCATAACTTATTCACAGCACCACCAACATGTGTGGATGTTTAGAGAGTCTATGAGCCAGTCAGCTCAATTCAAAAAGACGGCAAGGCAATGATCACGGCCTTGGATGGCCTGAAGATAGAAAATTTGATCACACCTCAAACCATAGAAAATGCACTTGGGCTCCACAATAAGGGAAGATCAGTTCGGGAAAGAAGAGACGAAGTAAAGGTCTACTCCCAAAAGAAGCATAATCAAACATTTGATGACCTGGTGGACGCAAGAGCTACAGAGATATGCAAGCTCTACAACCAATACTTCCACGTTTGTAGCAAGAGGCCCCAAAATTAAACCACTCCTCCCCACGGAGTGGAAAAAAACTATAACCTAGGCATTGGAAAACATCATACCCAAAGAAGTGAACTACGCCCAATATCTGCATGAGCAAGTGGTTGGCATGGGCATGGAAAAGCCTAAGTACATTGGAGGAGGGGAAACCTTGACAAAGATTGTGTATGAAGCAATCGGTGGTAGAGGACAGTAACCACAGCCACCAACACAGAAGGAGTGGTTCAAACTAAAGACGGATACTAAAGATGAGCCAGTGAATGCAACGGCCCCACCAGTCACCACAAGGCTAAGAAGAAGATTAGAAACTGTGCCTGAAGAAGAGACTGTGGAGCCACCAAGGAAGAAAGGAAAAGTAGCAATGGCCAAGGAATCCAGACCCAAGGAAATGCACAGCCAAAAATCCGCTCGGATCGAGAGGCTAATTGAGCAGTTCAAAGCAGAAAGAGCAGTAAAGGGAGATTTTGAAGAGTACTTGGTTCCAAACCCAGAAAAAGTCGGGGAAGGCTCCTCTAGACCACTAGAGGACAAGTTTGATCATTACATCCGGGATTATGAAGAGACAAAAAGAGTGCTTGAGCAACAAAACATAGAGCCTTTCATGATGGAGGAAGTGCCAGACATCAAGAAAAAGCTGAAGGAAACGTCGAAACCTCTAGTGAAGAAGGATCAGGAGGGTGATAGGACAAAAGATCAAACACCACCACCTTCACCACCGGGCTCTTCTACCCCTCCTCCAAGTCCCAAACCACAATCATCACCAAGAGCAACAGAAGAGGCCACACCTCCACCTTGGGCTAAGGAGAAAGATGAAAGAAAATCATATGAAGACCTCATTCGAGCTGGATACACAACGACAGAGGCTTCAATAGTCATTTACGGAACTCTTAATCTACCATGGGTTGCAAAACAGGAACAGGAGAGATAAGAGCTCCCCACAAGCCAGGATAGAGTTAATAAATCTGAAGAGAGAAAGGCAAACCAAGAGTCACAAAGAGTAGCTCCAGAAAGATAATCCCCATAGCCTGGATTGCCAGGGTTGGTTCACGTCCCTCAAGCGCCTCAATGGAGACCATTGGCTAACCCATGGCTAGTACCACATGCAAGGGTAATGATCAATACAGGTCATCAGGTTCCATTGGCTGGCCCTATCAATAGGCCAACAACTAGAAACCCGGTAGCAGCAAATGGAGATGATATAAGAGCCGCCTATCAAATACTGAACAGAGTCAGGACGCGATCTCTTACCATTATTGAAGAGAACAGTATGTTGCATACTAGGGATGCTAACATGGAAATGAAACATGATAACCTCTCAAACTTGGTACAAGTTACCCACCTAAAGGCCAAGGAAGCAGAGAAGGAGCTTGAAACTCTCACTGCTAACTAAGGGAGGCTGAGAGCGAATGAGACACACTCACACTAGAGATGGCAGAGGTCTTGAGAGTAGTTAAGACTCTCCAAGAGTAAAAAGATAAGGTCAAAGATGAGTTAGAAGCAGAAAAAGACAAAATTCTGGAGCTAAAAGAAAAATTAGAGCTCTAGGACTTGACAATGAAAAGACTGAGGGCAACACCAAGGGCGGTCCGGGCAAGTGCAGGGATAGATACTCAAGTTACACAAGCATTGGAAGCAAAAATCACCACCCTGTTGAAGGAATTGCGGGTAGAGCAAAGACAGCAAATGCATATGGCAGGAGGGTATCTAGCCACTGAAGAAAGAATGAAATATGAACACCAAGCTCTCCAAAAAGAACAATTTAGTCTAATTTGCTATTTTTCCCTTTAAGTTTCCCTTAAAAACAGTGTTTTTCTACTGGGATAATTACCTAAACTAACTATCTGTGGTTAAGATAATTATCACGGGTTTGTTAAGACGTGCTTTACCTCTGAAAATTATCTCAAAGATTTTTAGTCTAATTTGCTATTTCCCTCTTTAATTTTCACTTAAAAACAATGTTTTTCTACTGAGATAATTAGCTACAGTAATTATCTGTGGTTAAGATAATTATCATGGGTTTCTCAAGATGTGCTTTACCTCTGAAAATTATCTCAAATATTTTTATTTTAATTTGCTATTTCCCCCCTTTAATTTTCTCTTAAAAACAGTGTAATTCTGCTTAAATAATTATAAAAATTATTCAAAAAGTTAAAAGATAATTTTCCTAGCATCTTGGCAGTCTAAAAAATCTTTGATAATTATCTTATCTTAATCTAAGTTTAATTAGTATAATTACCATTAATTTATTATTAAAATGATTAATTTTATCCCTAATATAATATAATAATTAGTTAGATTAGTATCCCTAAGCTTAATCTCAATAATCAGCAGATAATTAAGAATTAAGAGAGAATTTAGAGTGTAAATTAGTTTAATCTTCTTAATTAATTGGATTAATTAAGAAAATGTAAATAGATTAGCATAATTCTGCTAATTAAAAAGGTTTAGTGCTAATTATCATGGATTAACCAACTAGAGCTTTGCTCTCTAGTGATTTTTGAGTAGAGATCTCTCTAGGTGAGAGAGAATTTGCCAGGACTCCAAGTCTAATTTCTTTTGTGAAGAAGGGGGGGTCTATTTATAGTTTTTCAGGGCCCCTGGGCTGTTTCTGGCAGGTCCTGGCACCTCAAGAAAGTCCCCAGCTTCCCCCTAGCACCACCTGCTGCTAAAATTAGCTTGGGCACACTACAACAAAAAAAGGTGCCTTCGATGCATATTTTGACGCCATCCGTCGAAAAGTGCATCGAAATACTCGTCCCTGTGAAAACGTCGAAATACGCATCGATATCTGTGTCAAAAGGCATTGTTTTTGACGTGTATTTTGACATCCTATCGACGCGTATTTCGATGACCATATCAAAAAAATAATTCTTGGGCAAAGGACAAGCAGCCTGGCCTGTGCCCAGTGAAAAGATGGACACAGCCACAGCCAGACTGCTTGTCCTCTGCCCAAGAAAGTGAGTAGCACCAAAATCAACCGTGCTCCCGTAGAAATTTCGGGAGAGTTCCCTTTGTTTTAACATAAATTTTTCAAAAAAAACCATATGTATACGCCTCCTACATGATATCCATGTAGGATCTCACATGAGACTTAAGGCAAATGAAAGAAATGAAACGAACTTTGTGCAAAACCATAACCAAATTAAAACCATAACCATAACCATATTGATCAAAACCATAATGATAACCATAACCATAAACAAAACAATAACCATAACCATAACCATAAAGAAAACAATAACCATAACGTCTAAACAATAACCATAACCATGTCTGAACAATAACCATAACCATGTCTATACAAAAAAGAGACACAGAAGCGTGTCTGTGTCTCACAAAACATATATAGAAATCCATTGATGACTATGCGTCACAACCTGCACATAGGACAAGTCACAAAATTAGTATTGATATTACTTCACATATACTTATTTAATTAAATCAAGTCACACATATTAACGTCTCACCTCAATCGATCAGGGAGACTCTAAGGCCTCCCAGTCTACAGGCATGGTAGCAAGATCATTCAATACTTCATAAATGCCTCTCCGATATCCATCTGTCTCCTCATGGCATGTCGGGACTCGATGCATTACAAGATTCTGCGTTTATACAAAAACCAAAGTAATTAAGAATACATGATTCATCGCGTTTTTAAAAAAAACGCCATAGCTAGGTTTGGATTGGAAACTGACAAACTCATAGCGAAAGGTGTCGAAGCCTCCACTGCCAAGATGAGATGTGTCCCTGGTCATCTGTCGTACCTCCGCGGCCTAACGCTGCTATCTAAACTGCATGTCTACTGTCCACTCATCCTCCCTGATCTGCTGCCACGTCTCATGTGAGATGCCCAAAGGCTTCGGCGAGACGATCCTGAAAGCCCGACGAGCTGCATCTCGAGGATGTTTCACGGTGTCGCGTGCAACACCCTAGATCCACCTCCTCGGAAGATCCTTTGCACCCGGAGCAGGCTGATACTCTCTCATGATGGTTTCCACTATATAATTGATTTTTTTGCGATCTTGCTCAGGCCAAGGCATCAGAATGCTGGTCGAAAACTGCAGCGCGGCGAGCACTGGCGAACTCGCTATCTCATTTCAGTCCCGACTCTATCCATGTCAACAAAACCATCTGCCCGTATAGGATAGACCTTGGAGGCACTAGGATCATGTGCCCTCGAAGGTGTCTGAGGTGTGCTAAGAGGTGTGTCGAGAGGTGTGCCTGGGTAGGATGGGGGTCGTGAGTGAGGAGGGGTCAAACCACCACCTCCATATCAACCACCACCTCCATCTGACGATCGCTGAGATCGGCGAGTGCACCTGTGTTGTGGAGATGAGGACGTACCCGCCTCTGTCGTGCCCCTAGGTGTCTAAGTGGCCATGATGGGAGACCTCGCAGGTGTCGTACCCATAGGCGTCCCCCCCTCCCCCCCATAGGCGTCCCCCCCATAGGCATCGGAACCTCGGGTGTGAAGCCCGGAGGCGTGGTACCCGTGCCTCTGGCTACCCAGTACTGAGACGCATGTGCCATTTGACTGGGCGTCATCCGTGTGACGAAGCCCATAAATGCATCTGCACTCATAGAAGAGGGATTTGGATACTGGTCTGCCATACTAAAGTCCTGCACAAAGAAAGTAAAAGAAAGCGTCAGAACACCTTTGTTTAAATTAACTTTAAGCTTAATTTTAAATCAACGTCTTCACACAAACACTTACAGGCCTCGACTAGTGAGGCATCATCGATAGCACCGTATCATCGTCTATCTCTAATTTCAAACATAACTCTGCCCCAACTCGTTCTGGCAGATTGTCTTCATCCATTGCATCTTCATCTACAAGTGTCATATCTGCCTCGTCTATGTCATCCCTCGTATATCTGTCAGCTTCCTCTGCCATACCTTCGTCCATCTCATCTAATGTCACAGTAGTATCTGCGTCGTCTGGCTGTCTTTCCTCCAGGAGCTCTTGCCCTTCAAATACTTGTTTATTTCTTGGAGCAACTTGAACCACAAACCACCATTGTCACTCTCGAGGGTCCGGTATAAAGACCACTTGCTCGCAATGTTTGGGGAGAGAAAACGTGTCGCTCGCATCTGTCCAAACCTTTGTAGAATCTATCTACACAAGCTTATTTTCCATCTCTGCGTACCGTTGCATTATGACCAAAAGTAATCACCTTGAACCACTTCACATTCAACAAAAACATCTCAAACCGCCTGAAGCTGACTTTCAAGATATCTGACACCAGACCACGGTAATCCAGCTTGCTAGTGCTCTCATTTGTGTCTTTGGCACTGGCCCTGCTCTTTTGCATGAAACTAACCATTACTCCACTGTCAAACGTGTGTATTCTGGTGTCAATTTGTTATGTTCTGAAATGCTTTCCATGCGACCACAGTGCTATGTATGTATGATACCTCTAGTCACATCCAATAGCCAGCTCTTCTTCTTCTAGAGATATGGGTTCTCCGATATGTCGAGCTGCTCTCACTGTCTTGTCCAACCATTCCATTGTAGGGAATTCAGGTAGAGGAGCGAGATAGTCTAGCAAGGGTAACCCTCTAGTCGCTCGGCTTCGCCTAAAATCGTGTCACTCCCTATTGTGTCTCTCTTTCTCTTCTTCGTACCTTTCAAGCCATTTTTACATCGGCTCTGAATTTAGTATATAGAACTTCATGATCTTTTCTCACATGGCGTCGTTCATTTTCTTCAGCACCCCTTGCCCCTTTGCCTCCTCTCCCACCAATCTTGCATCCTCCTCATCGCTCCATAGTTGAGGCATTTTTGGGTCAGAAACGGATAGAAATTCGGTCATCAAGACAAGAGACTCTTGCACCAGCCATCCTTCTACCATGCTCCCCTCTAGACGCTCTTTTTGGCGAACAAAACCCTTAAGTGTTTTCATGAACTTCTCTAGAAAGAATATCCAACGACTGTGGACTATACCTGCCACTGCAACCTCATCTACTACATGGACAAGCAAGTGCATTTGGATAGTTAGGCAGCTCGTGGGTAGATACTTCTCAATCATGCAAACTGCCCCAATTGAGTTAGCCCTTGCGACTGCAATGGATTCCTCTCGTATCTCCTTGGAAGAGATACACCACACTAGCTCTGAAATCTTGTATATGCAGGACCACACTTCCTCCGTTAAACACCCCTTGATCGCAATTGGAAGAATAAATCGCAAGAACTTATGCCAGTCATGAAATTTCAGTCCTGACAGTTGATCGCCACGGGTGAATGCTGTCTTGAGACATCGCATGCATCCTGTTGGCATCCTGAACTCTAAAATCACCCTTTTGACTTATCGTTCCTCGCTGTTTAGCAATACCCATGGCGCTCTTGAAAGCTTTGTTTGGCCAGCTGCATAAGGTCACAGCTCTAGCATCTTTCCAACTGACTGCAAATCATCTCGTGAAGCTCGATTGTCTTTCATTCCCATGATTGTCGTCCAGAGAAGCTCTCCCACATTCTTGAATATATGCATTGGATCCAGCAAATGGTTAATTAGTAGATCACCCCAGTACAAAAACGTATGGAGAATGGACAAATGTTTCATTCTTGGAACAGGTTGCCCCTCATGTTGCTCCCATCGGCGACACCACTCTTGTACATGCATAGGACAACATTCGACGCGACAAAGCTGACCTTCGCGCAAGTGATGTCCATCTGGAAGATAACGATGGTGGTCTTGATAAATTTTCTTTCGAAGCAAGGCAGAATAGCGCACATCCAAAGATGGCCCACAAATTGGACATGCATTGTATCCCGAAGTTGTAAGCCCTGTATATATTAAAGCATGATTTAGGCCAAGGCAAAGTTTTTGCGAATAGCGAGAATTTTGTAAATCAAGAACCATTACCAGAAGCTTCACCGTATCCTGGTCAATCATGCATAGTCCACATAAGAAGTCCATGGATCCTTGCATGCTGTTGTCCTGCTGGTTCAACTGCATCTGCTATGTTCATCCCATGCCATAACTCCTGGAGCTCGTCAACTAGTGGTGCTAGATAAACATCCATGTTTTTTGACTTGAACTTACCAGGTACAATCAAGCCTAGTATCAGATGACCCTTCTTGATGGCAAGCCATGACGAGCTTCTCAAGACAAATGGATTGACTCCATCCATTGCCATGCCCAAACACAAATTGCGTGGTTCACTCTTAAAATGTGGCCAGGTATCTTCAATGTGCCTCCATGCCTTTGAATCAGCGGGGACCCTAAATGTTGCGTCAGTGGATCTATTCGTAGAATGCCACCGCATCAACTTTGCAATGGAACCACAACGAAACAGGCTTTTTATCCTTGGAATAATAGGGAAATGCCGAACACTTTAGCTGGCACTGTCTCACCAACCACATCTTGTTTGTAGCGCATTGCTCCGCACTTAGGACATGACATACAATCTACGAATTCATTGCAAAAAATAATGCAATCATTTGGACACGCATGAATCTTGTTGTAGTCCAAGCCAATTGAGGTCAATAGTCGCTTTGCGTCTAGCCTGGAGGGGGGAATGTCATTGCCAGCCGGGAGAAGTTGCTCCCGCAACAACCTGTTTAAGACACATTAAATTAAAAGCTCCCCAAGCACTTCACCAAGCACTTCACCATTGCAATCGGAAAATCTCTTTTGTAAGTTACGTACCTAAACAAAGCAGTGACGCTTGCATCTGACCACCTGTACACTGACTGCAGATTCAAAAACGTCAGACAAGTACGAAGCACAGATATTTTGGTGCCTTCATAGATTTGTCGACGTGCCAACTTTCTCAACATGTCTTCAGGAGATAGGCGCATGGCTTCTGGTGCTGCTTCGTTAGCGTTCTCCTTGCTTGTCTAGAAGAAGGCATCCAGCATCTCCTCCGTGCCGTCGTCTTCTGTCTGTAAGCCCTTTTCTGCTTCCATCCTTGGCTCTATATTGGTCAGACCTTCACGCATAATTCTTTTTCTCTTTCTCTCAGATGCAGGTGTTATCTCGTGAAAATCAATGCTCGTTCTGTAGGAGTCGTATCGTAGATTCTGTACGATTTCTCTAGAAAACTCTCCGTACTTGTGCACATGCTAATTACATATCCTACGCTTGTGCAGGATTTGATACTTGCAGAGCGTGCACGAGCATGCAATATTTTCCTCCATGTTAGTTGATGACGTTGCCATCTACAATGATTATGAATGTTGTTTTAATATATATACTCCTCACAATGTAAACTACCTCGCATTCTCTAGCCTTGCCCGATCTTCGTACACCTCGGTCCAAAGGTGTATGGAGATCAGGACCACCGGCTCAAAATCTCGTCTTTATTGGTCAAATCCTATATGGGTAGACACATACGTGCTCTCCTAGTGTACATGACAATGCATGTAGCGGGCAAAACCCCTTTGCCTCTTTTAGTTCCATAGTTTCTTCTAGAGGGAGAGATAGAGATAGAGAGATTTTATGTCCTTTTCACGCAATTGGTCAACCAAGCTAACTCTTTCACGCCGACTTTCTCTATCTACTACTATATCTCTCTCTCTCTCTCTCTCTATCCATCTCCATAGCTATCTCTAGTTAATTCTCTCTCTTTCTCTACCTCTGTCTCTGGCTCTCTCTCTCTATATTTCTCTCTCTCTCTCTCTCTCTCTCTCTCTCTCTCTCTCTCTCTCTCTCTCTCTACGTACCCTATCTCTCTTTCTCTCTCTCTCTTTATATATATATATATATATATATATATATTCTCTCTCTCTCTCTCTCTCTCTCTCTCTCTCTCACTCTCTCTCTCTCTCTCTCTCTCTCTCGATCTCGCTCTCTCTCTCTGTTGATCTCTCTCTTGCTATCTCTCTTTCTCTTTCTCTCTCTCTAGATCTCGCTCTCCCTCTCTCTCTCTCTCTCTCTCTCTATTTTCCTATTTTCCTCTCTCTCTCTCTCTCTCTCTCTCTCTATTTTCCTATCTCTTTCTCTCTCTATATATATATCACTCTCTATCTCTCTTTCTCTCTCTCTCTATTTCCTATCTCTCTCTCTCTCTATTTCCTATCTCTCTCTCTCTCTCTCTATTTCCCTATCTCTTTCTCTCTCTCTATTTCCTATCTCTCTCTCTCTCTCTATTTCCCTATCAATGTACATTCATTGATGTGGTCAAAGAATCTCAAGCAACGAAGAGGACAAGGAGGGTTAGCATGTATGGTTAAGAAAGGACTGGAAGATTTTGTATCAATTGTGAAAGATGACAAGTACAAACGTTATGTATGGCTGAAAATTATGACTCCAAAAAGAGCACCCATTTTTGTAGCCGGTTGCTACATTCCTCATCATGATTCTCCCTTTTATGCTTGCATGGATAGAGATCAACCATTTTTTGATTTGGAAGAGGACATTGCTTATTTCAAAGGTGAAGGTGATGTTATTGTATTTGGGGATATGAATGCTCGCACAAAAACATTGCAACATGATACTCAACAATTTGATATGCCATACATTTCAAGGGAGTTGGAGGAAATTCACTTGTATGATCGTACTTCAATGGATGAGAAAGAGCCGGATCACTATGGAAAGCTACTTTTACACATGTGTAATAGCACGGGTATGCTCATTGCCAATGGTGTATCTTTGTGGAGTGGAACCAATGGATTTACATGTAGAAGACATAATGGGGATAGTGTGATTGACTATATGCTACTCTCTGAAGCCATCATGTATCGCATAAAGAGTTTTATGTTTGGTCAATGGACCCCGGAATCCGACCATCGCACCTTATGTATTGACCTTTCATGTGGAGAAGAAACTAAGCATGATAATTTCAGCCAAAGGAAAGAGAAGTTATCACTATGTATAGATTTCAAACGGGCACCAATGTACATTGAAATGGTTGAGCAAAAATTATGGATGACAAAGCTTCAATGTGATGCACCATTGGAAACTACATGGGAAGCTTTCAAGAAAGCTATTTGTTCTTGTGCGGAAGAATGCTTTGCAATAAAGCATCTCCATGGTATCAACAAAGATAGATCACGCAAAAGGTGGTTTGATAAAGAATGTCAAGATGCTCGAAAGTCCTTGATAAAGCTTGATGCAACTATGGACAAAGACAACTATCAAAGTCATTTGCATACATACAAGGCATTGATTCAAAAGAAGAGAAGAAGATGGGAAGTAAAGCAACAAGAATTTCAAGTCCAAGAAAAGGCACATGCATGTGGAAGATTTTGGAGAAACTTGAGAGGCAAGCGGGTTGAGAATTTTGGTAACTTGAGTCTAGTGGATATGTACACACATTGTAGGCAATTATATGAGCAAGAAAATACTGAAAAAATGCCATTTTATGGTTCACTCCCATGTATGCCGTCTTTTTTTACTATTGAGGATGTATGCGGTGGGCTTGAAAAGTTGGCCACTCGCAAAGCGGGAGATCTTCAAGGTATCAAGCCGGAGATGATCAAATGGATGGGAGATTTTACCCATGAGTGGATGTGTGATATGTTCAACCTTGCACTTCAACATGGTATGCCTTATGATTGGAGTACTAATTGGGTTAAGCCTTTGCATAAAGGAGGGGATGTAAAGAATGTAAGCAACTACCGGACTATAATGATTGGGTCTCTTATGGCAAAGTTGTTTGGGTGCATAATGGAGATGAAATTGAGTGATTGGGCTGAAGAGAATGACAAGCGTGCAAAGGGACAAGCGGGTTTTCGTCGATGCCATAGCACCATTGATCATCTTGTCACTCTTCGTGTTCTCATGGAGGAAAGTCGGTTGAAAGGCAAGCGATTGTATTGTTGTTTTGTGGACTTTAAGAAAGCCTTTGATATGATTCCACGTAACAATTTGTGGAGAAGGATGGAAGAACTCCAAGTTCCAAGTGAGTTTATGCTTGCGGTTTCTCGAATCTATGAGAAGGTGATTTGTCAATTGCGCATGGGAAGAGAAATTTCAGAAATTTTTGTAAGCACTATTGGGGTTAAACAAGGATGTCCATTGTCACCAACTCTCTTTGGTCTATGCATCGATCAATTGGAACAAATGGTACTTGACTTTATGCAAGAAGAAGGCATTGAAGAGGTCACTATTTGCAATGCGGTAATCATGCTTTTGTTGTATGCGGATGATGTAGTGCTTCTAGAACACACTTTAGAAGATGCACAAAAGCTTATGGTTGTCCTTGAGAACTTTTGCTTGCATAGTGGGCTGATTGTAAATGAATCCAAAACAAAGGTCATGCTTGTGAAAACCAACCATAAGGAGAAGCCATGCATTGTGTACAACAACGAGACACTTGAAGTTGTTGAGAGCTTTAAGTACCTTGGCCTTGAGGTTCCATCCAATCACAAGTGGCATGAATGTGCTATGCGTCGTTTGGAAGCGGGAAAGAGAGCATATTATGCATTTGAGAACATGTGTAATGCGGGAAACATCAAGTGTTGGGTTCTCAAGAAGTATCTTTTTGATGCATTGGTGACACCGGTTCTTCTTTATGGAGTTGAAGTGTGGGGAGGGAGCATCTCAAAGTCTACTTGGAAAGATTTTGAGAATGTCCAAAAGCGTTTTCTTACAAACTTTCTCCAAGTTAAGACACAAACACCATATATGCTCCTACTTCTTGAGTCGGGATCTCTTCCAATTGAGGTTATGGGCATGGAAAGGGTTGTGGAGTACATGATAAAGATGCGTCAAAACCCCTCACATCGACTTCCTACAATTGCATGGGAAGCAAGAAAAAAAGTTCAAAAGACGCATAAAAGCAAGATCTTGAGCACGGGATGGATGCAAGACATAAAGAAGTGGTTTGGGAGATGGGATGCATTACACTTGCTACATGATGCTTCAATTGACTCTCAAGTGAATGAAGCTTTTCTACAACGCCAATGTATTACGGCTTGGGAGAAATCTCGTGGGTCACGCTTCATACATTACACCACCTATATTGCCCCCAACTACAAAACCATGTTCTTCGCTGAGAGAGAAAACCGTACTCACACTTACATGCTTGAGCCTATTCCCTTGTCCGCGATACGCACTATCGTAGCAATTCGGCTTAGCTCCCATTTCCTTCGATGCGAGATAGGGCGTTGGGACAATGGAGAAGAGTCAAACCGATTGTGCACATTATGCTCACTGCAAGTTCGAGAGTCTGAGTACCACACACTACTAGAGTGCTCAGCTTTTGATCACATCCGAACTTGCTTCTCTCACATTTTTAGCCATAACTTAGACCTACACACTTTCCTCTCCCAGCCAAAGTGTGGGCTCTCCATTGCGACTCTCATCACTACAATTTTGGAGCATCGAGAGTCACTCATCAGCCATACACATACTACATCACATGTAACTTTGATCCCATAGGTCATATTTGACCTCCGAGGACGATAATAAAATCTATCTATCTATCTATCTATCTCTCTCTCTAATTTCCTCTCTCTCCGTCTCTCTCTCTCTCTAATTTCCTACACACACACACATCTCTCTCTCTCTTTTTAATTTCTTACACACACACACACACACATTTATCTCTCTCTCTCTCTCTCTCTCTCTCTCTCTCTCTGTCTCTCTCTCTCTCTCTATCTCTCTCTCTCGCTCTCTCTTTGATTTCCTACACACACACACAACTCTCTCTCTTTCCTACACACACAAACACACACAAACTATGTAGCTTGTGAGAGAGAGAGAGAGAGAGAGAGAGAGAGAGGGGCGGGGGGGAGGGAGAGATCAATAATACCTGCACTGCAGATTTCTAAGAGCAGATCTGTGCGTGCGCTCGCAGGCGAAAATGGCCGCCTGTGCGCGGATTTCCTTTCTTCCCCCCAAATTTTTTCCATCAAAATACGCGTGGAAGTACATGTGGAAATACGCGTGGTAACATTTACCTTTCGACAGGCATTGCCACGTGCATTTCGACGCCTCTATCGACGTGTATATCGACGAGCAGCATGCCCGTCGAAAGACGCGTGGAAAGGTACGGTGCGTCGAAATGTGGTGCGTCAAAATCTGGGTGTTATGTTGTAGTGGCAGGTTCATCACAGCCCCCCAGATTCCTAAAATCGATTTCTGCTTTTTTTTTTAACTTTTAATGATAAACTTTGAAAATATCTGCATTTTCTAAAACGTTAGGATAAAAATTATTTAGCAGTAATAATTACTGAAACCTTTCAATTTTTATCCTAAAGTTTTAGAAACTGCAAATATTTTCAAAGTTAATCATTAAATGTGTCCCAAGCCTCCTTGGGAGATTGAGCATCCTATATATCCCCAATCATAGTGTCCTGTATACTAATAGAAAGCCAATACATGACCTTCCAAGCTCTTTGGTTCCAATCTTTAAATGTCTATCTTATGCTCTCCATCAATATAGTCTCAATAACCTTTGCCCATAAGGAAATGAGTCAGTTTGAACTACTAAGCATGGAAGTTGTTCTTGTCTAGCTTCTCACTGACAACCTAGTTAAGGCCATCATTGTTGGATGATATGCTTCCAACCCTTTACACAGTCTTGAGTAGCTTGCTAAAAATAGTCGGTTATCACCTATAACCACAATCTACATACATACACCTATTTTGTTTTACTAAACAATATCTATGTGCACTATAGTCAAACCAGAACTTTTTGCACCACCAATATGTAGATCTATAAAATTTTGAACCTTGGCGTTTTTGCATGCAAACGCACTCCGACTCCAAAATGGGGGTTGAAATGTGTCCAGAATGAAAATCTAGCTGTACAAATTTCAGTCCAAAGGACTCAGTCCAGAGGACTATATAGAACCCTAAGATGCACACTCTCCAAAAGGAATCACCTCAATAGAAGATCATTGATGATGGCTCCTGGGAATACTGAAGCTACTTCCTAGACTTCTCTTGCTTGCTGCTCCAAGGTCCTCAAATACAACCAGACTCCGATACCATGTCAAGAAATAGAGAAGGAGAGAGCTTGAGCTCTTGCAAGAACACCCACACACACACACACACACACACACACACACACAAAGATAGAGACAAAAGAGTGTACTTCTTCTTATTCACTAACTCAAGATAAGAGGTTTACAAAACATAAGGGAAAATACAACATAAAAAGGCTAGTGAATGAGGTGAGTAGATAAGTGTGCCATCATTTTGGTAGGTAGACCAGCTTGTTGTAGTACACATTGTGGAGTGCAAATGACAATGAAAACGAATGCCCCTATAGCCTTGCATTGATCACATCATCGGAAAGAACAACAGCTGCACCGTCGAATTCACCCACGTTAAACACCTGTAAAGCTTGGAGAAGAACAGGTCTACCAGAAACCACACTTGGAATTAGAAGAATTAGAGAACATGATGTGTAGATTGGTTCACATAGATGTCTGTAGAGCATCCATATGCTTGATTTCGATAAGGAATGAGCAAATTACAAGCATTTGCTGTTTGGGGGTTTTCAAAAAGCTCCAAAAAGAGGTCTCTGGAAAGTGTCTCTGCAGATGTGCAGAGAAATGCATCCATTAAAGGGGGATTTTTTTGGCTCTTATCCCAAGGGATTTTCTCTCCCCTCTTAGCCGACTTCATTTCCCCCTTTAGGCACCGTTTTGTTGGTCCATTTTGAGCCTTTTTTGGGTAAAAAATGGGCTGTCGACCACTTTTTGACCAAGGCAAGTGGGGGGGGACAGTGTCCAGGGACCAAAAAAAGGACAGGGTGCCTGTCCAAGCAGTGGGAACACAAATTGGGTGCCCCCTCCTCTCCCCAAAGTCCAAGAGCCCTCACAAGAAAGGCCAAGAAGCTCCATTAACTCCTTTGATACACCCTTAGGGGGTACCCACTCCCCCTTTATACTCTCCAATTTTCAATTGCTCCCCCCCATGTGGGGTTATTCCATTGCCACTTGGCACCATCCTCCCACCTCCCCAATTGAGCCAGTAAATTTCCTGTTTTGCTCCCCACATAGAGCAATCTTGGCGGAGGCGTGGCGGGTAACTCCGAGCACCGAATGCAACGCTGTAAAGCCCGGCTCGGAGCTTATCACTTCGGCTATTTCCAAAAATTCTCAGCCTTAATTTTTCTAATTAAATCCATCAAATCATCCCACTTGCCTTTCCTCGCATGCATCCGCATCCACTTTCTAAGTAGGGTACCACCCACCTCCAATGCATGTAGCTCATGATGTATGAGTCCGATTCACCAGCTATCAAGCATGACTAAAAGCACTTATTAAAAACCACCTTTTAGAAGTTTGACCAACCCAAAACTCTTTGAAATGACTAAGAAGAACCAAGCCTTTACACATAAATTCTACAAGAGCACTCCGAAAACTCAAAGCATTATGTACATCTTTGTACTCGGGACTAGTGAGCAAGCTTTTTAGCATGGATAAGTTGCTTCATTTCCACCCAAAAAATGCATGACATAGCTTGCCAACCCCCCCTTGCCTTCTTAGTCATTCATGACAAGTAGAGGTCCCTATTGGACGGATACGCCGCGACGGACGTCAGGACAGCGAGAACTCACCTAACAAGATTTGTCAGCTAAGGACAAAGCTCAACCCGCAGGCGTGTGGAAGCAAGCATAGGGTGTCAACCTACACTCGACCTGCTCCTAACTAATTCCTACAGAGGTCTCTACCCAATGTCAAAGCTACAACCTTCAGGAGTGCATAAGAGGAAACTTCCTACAACACTTTCTAGAGCCGAATGCCCATCAAACAATCTTGAAACGCCGCAGAATTTGAAGGAGAGCCTACTAACATCAATAGGTTGCTCTCCCTAAGGTATATGAACCAAAATCCCAACCCAAAACACCTGGTGCAAAATCACGTAGGATGTCTGGCCAAAATTTCCAGGTCATTGTTGCCAAAAACTAAAGTGCCTAATGTGTAGCTCTACTCAATGCGAACGCGTGGATATGCTACAATGCAAAATTGGACAACGTATGTTCACCGATTCACCAGATGAAGCTCGTAGTAGATGGGCTCGCAAAATCGGATCGTACGTGTGCAATGTAGGTATTGGTGTGTAGTTCTCGTATGGGGCAACACGCTGCGCTTCTCCACACTCGATTCCGACCACCCATGCTCGTTTAGCGTCAAGATGAAGCTCTCACTCTCTCTCGTACACAGTAGGCTCACTCATAGACTTCAAAACTTTCTTTTAAATGAAAAAGGGTTTTTCATTAAGGTCAAAAAGTGGTATAAATACCTTACAATTCTCATTCCCTAATGTTCCAATTTAACCATCTACTCAATCTAAATGTCAAAACTAGGATACAATCTGGAAACTTCTGTAAGCCCCAATATTTACAAAGGTAAAATGTTGGGTTTCCTCAATAAATGAATAATTACAAAATAATAATCTACCAAGCACTCAGTTTTCGTAGGGTGTGTCCAGCTTCTAACACTCCCCCCCTCCTTGCTCATGTCGTCCCCGACATGGCTGTTGAGCTGCTTCTTCATCTTAGGATTTCTCTTATCTTGAGCAATGACTCATATCTTGCATGTTGAGCCAGTAGTGTTGGGCCGAATATGTCAGTGCTGATTGTGAAGAAGACGGTGTAGAAAGCTTCTTCAAAGTCCTGGAGGTGATAGGATGGCAAAAACATGATCCTTTGATACAATGCGTGTATCACCTCCTTGGAAGGCTGACCAGACAGATTGTATGCACATCTGTATGTATCTTGAAAGAAGAAGATACTGTCTGTCGCCGTGCCTGGTTTGAACATCTCGAAGACTGCCAAAGTGTTTTGCAAATCTTTCACACCATAATGCAAGATAGGTCAGGCGAGCCAGTGAACAATTTAATGGCGCCCGTTAGGGTTTTCACCATGTATTGAACACTTATTCTCTCGCCTACCTTCAAGCTTGGCAGCTTCGGATAGTTTAGCCAAGTAGGTTGGCTTCTTTGTAGTAGCTCATGGGCCTTCCACATCCGTATCCTTGGTAGAGGACAGAAACTTAGGTTATCTCTCATGACTTTTGGTGCCTCTACCAAATGGATTAGATATTGTGGATACTTTGTTAGCCATGCCTTTCTCCACCTGGGTTGAGAGTCGACTATCAACTTTACCCCTTCAGGCTTGGAGATGTTTGCTCTGCACAGTGGCCTTGTTGGCTTTTCTCTGATTCTTTCGTTGATTGTGGCGGCTTCGTACTTTAGCAAAGGATATGGGAGAGAGAGTTGTAGCCATTCACGCCAAAGGTTGCTGGCGTCTATCTTCTGAATTGTCATTGATTTAAAGACCCTCTGCTCCCATTCCAAGGCTTCTTTGCGAATGTCTCTGATTTTCGCTTCTATGGCCTTGCGCAGCTTCTCTTCTTCTTCTTGTGTCAGACCTTGTGGCTCTTGAGAGGGTCCTACAAGGATTTCCTCTTGCATGGGTGTGTCCACAGGATCTGCCACATTCTCTAAATCTTCCTTCCATGGCTGCTGGCCCAGTGCTGAACTGCTCTTCTGTCTGCTGGCCTCTCAACTCTTCTATCTGCTTTTGGAACGTCTGTTTTTCTGCTTCAGCTTGCTCTCTCATAATCACAAGGAGGTCGTTCAAATCGGCATTGATCTTCTCCGCCTCCTCTAGCTTTCTCTTGATGTTTTCCAGCTCATCCTGCATTGCCTTGTGCTCTTCTTTCATGCGGGTTTGCATGACCACTGACTTCTCGGCCATCATCAGCCTTTGCTTCTTCTCTAAGGTAAACTCCTTCTAGATCTCTTTCATTTGTTCTTCATAAATCTGACTCTCTGAAGTGGTGTGAATCAAGCTAGTAGCTCTGACTCCGGCAGAAGATGCCCGTAGCCATTGGATGGTTTGATCTTTAACTTTAATCTGGTCTTTGAGCTCGATGACCTCATCCTGGCTAGCCTCCTGCTCTATCTCTGCCTTCTGTTTGGCATTCCGCATGGCTTCTACTTCCTTGGATTCTTCAGCAAGTTGTAGGGTTAGGTTGTCCCTTTCCCTTTCTGCATCTGTTAATGACTTGCTGAGTTTTCTGTATTCGTCTTCAGCTCCTTGCATTTTTTGAGCTGCTGCCTGATTCTCTCTTTCCATCTCCTGGCATCTTTGCAATGCCTTTGCCAGACTGGCTTGCAGCTCTGCTTCTCTCTCTATATTCCTTTGGATTTGTTTGTGTAGAGTGTCGACTTCAGACTTGATCAGCACTTCAATGGCTTTGAGATTAGCCATTTCACTTTCCTTGGCCATTGATTGTGCCCTGAGCCCGGTTAGCTTGGTCATCACCACATCCCAATCATTGGTGGGTGGCTGTAGGTCCATTGTATCAGTGGCCATCTCTTTTAGCTCCACTAACCATAGGCTCTGCATTTGCTCTTTGGGCCATGTGCTTGCCAAGTCAAATGCGATTGTGGCAGCCTCTTCTTTTGAATATCCAGCAACTAGTAGATCTAGAAACGTGTTATACCTTGCTTCATTTGGCTCTAGCTGCTCACCTTTGGGTTTAGCTTCTTCTTTTTGCTCTTGCTCTTGGCTTTGTTCTTGCCTTGAATCTTCTTGATCTTCAAATTTGTCTAGCTCCTCCTTTTGTTGAGTTTGTGGAGAGCTACGAGGAGGTGGTGATGGAAGTGGGCTCGAATCCGGGTTGGACGGTGGAGTTGCTGACTTTTTCTTCAAGTCCCTGTCCGCCTTTGTCTTTCTCTCTCTCTCGGCCTTCCTGCTCTTCCAGCAGTTGCTATCGGACTTCCTCCACTTCTGCTTCTGTAAATGGTACATGTGGGATATTTTCTGCCGTGGCATCTAGAATCTCAAAATTCTTAATATAATCTTCAAATCTGTCTCTGTGAACCCTTCGGGATGATCTCAACATTGCTTCTAGTGACGGCTTCCATAGCTCGCTCAAATCTCCCTTGAGGGCTCTTTCGGCTCTGAAACTTTCCATTAGCCTCTCTAGCCGTGCCGCCTTCTGTGATTTTTTCTCTTTGACCGAAACTTGGACACTCTCTTTCTTTTCTTTTTTCAGCTCTGGCTGCTCCTCTTGCACGGTCTCTAACTGGCGTTTCAACCTAGTGGCAACCCTTGGTGCTTTGGGCTGTTCCTCTTCCTTATCTTCCTTGAGCCTTAGCCAGTCATTTTGTGACGGAGGGTCAGGCCATCTTCCCTTGGCGTGCAATGCCCCATAAACCACTTTCGTGATTAGCTTGCCCGGCACAATGTATGTGGGGTTCTTGTTGCCCATCTTAACCAGAATGTCATGTATATAAGCTGCATAGTTGATCACCTTCAGTTTGATCTTCTGCATTGCCCAGGTGAAGGTTGTGGCAATTTCTCTAAGTGGCATTCTGTACTTTTGTGGCCGCTTTGTACACATATGGAAATACTGATTATAAAGCTGGCTCATGATTGCCACTTTAGGGTTTGCAATGTCTTCAGAGGTGTAGTTGCCTTTCTTTTCAGAGTACACCTTTACTTCATCTCTTCTTTTGGTTACACTATTCCCTTTGTTGGAGAGGTCTAGTGCAGTTGCCACTACTTTCTCTGTGATTTCAATCACAGTGTCTGGCTTGCCCTGCAGATCCGTAACTCTGGCCACTCCATCTTCTTTGATTGTAGTCACGAACTCCCATACTCTTTTTATGTCAATTCCTGATGGCACAGCTTCAAAATAATTGTGGAGATCTATCTTCTCCAGGTACTCTGCCATCTTGCTTCTGACAAACTCATTGAGCTCCCGCGGTAGCATGGGTAGCTCTATTACATTTCCTTCGGTGTCTTTGAACACGCCTTGGTAGATCTTCAGATCATTTGACTCTAGCAAGTTCTCTTGGATCCATGTGCTAGTTGGCTTTAGAGTTCCTTCCGATATGACGAGCGACTCTACTTCTTCCAAGTAATCTTTTATGGTCATCCTCTTCTTCTTTGCCGGTGATTTTGCGGCTGCCATAGATCCTGTTGCACTCAGTAGTCCGAAGTTAGCGTTTTTTCCATATCAACTGAGAAACTGAGTTTAAACTATCCAAATGACTTGAAAATGGAAAATAAAACGTAAAAGGAACTTGGGCAACCCTGCATATGCTCACAGTATGATTCTGGCAAAAATTTATCATTTAGACATCCTACGCGTAAGATGTCTTTTCCATCAGTTTTTAGTGAAACTTGGCAGGCTCGTGACCCTTGGCCTGTGCAACATGGCTATATGATTGGAATTGGGTTTGGGCATCAAAAAAGTGCATTTTTGGGCAAATTCAGGCTTTAGGCTCACAAATTGGATAGGTTGTCCACAACAGGTGGCAAATGGTATCCAAATGGGTTGAAAATTGATATATGGGCTCCTTGCACCATGGTAATGGCTTCCATGATGTCATTTTTTGCACAAAAGGTCAAAATTATGCTAGAGACATCCTACACGTAGGATGTTTATTTCATCAAAATAGCTTGAGATTTGTTATGTGGGTAGCTCTTGGCCTGTGGAACATGGCCATGCTCTTGGATTTTGATTTGGACAAGATTTGATGTTGGTAAGACCATGTGTAGTGTTTTTGGGCTCAAAAAGTGTATCTTGGAGGTGTTGGGGGTCAAAATTGATTAGAATGGCTTGAAACTTGATATATGAGCTCTTGAAGGTAATATGAAAAGATCTGGAATGGCAAAACATCATCTGTGGGCCAAAAATGTCATTTAGACATCCTACACGTAGGATGTCTCTTTCATCATTTTTTGCAAGTGACCACACAGAATGGTTGGCAATGTGCTCATGAATGTATTGTGCAAGTTTCATGTGATTTGGACAGGTTTTGGTAGGTCTATGGCCTATTATTGCCTCTATGCCCTGACTTTGCGTTTTTTCATACATATGAGGTCAATTTTTGTCCAAATGTGATGAAACTTGGTGGCTAGCATGTAAAGGCTATTTATAAACTTTGTGCAATGAGAGTTGTTGGGTTTTGTGCCCAAAAATGGCCTTGAGACATCCTACACGTAGGATGTCTCCTGATGAATTTTTTATGGAGACTACTACTGATGCCTGCCCTTAGTCCCCCTGAGTCCCTTTTAAGCCCAATTTCAACAAAAAAGTCAAATAGATAGAAAAAACTCCCTATGTGGATTTCAGAGCCTCCGAGCCGTTTTCTGACTTTTGGAGTGCTTTTCGGCAATGAAATTTCTTAATGTTGGTCTCCATAGCTTCCTGATCCCTTGGGGATACTTGCCGTATGGTTTTTGTTGACTTTGGCTTCATCGAAGTTCCATTTGGCAATTTGTCACTCTAGAAGCACCCGTGGTTGTGTTTTCATGTCTACAATGACTTGTGGTGGTCTACCACCATAGGACTTGGTTGTTGATGGTCTAGGAAATCCGCTCGTGAAGTTTGGTGGCAAACGGACATGCGGTTTGGCCGCGAGAGCTATTTGACGCTTTGTGTGTCTGATGCTGTTTCTGAAGTTTAGTGCCGCTTGGGGTCACCTTTTGGTCATGTGGGCTACATAGACTTCTCGAGCATGTCGAGATGCTCCTACCCATGAATTTTGGTAGCATTTGGGCGCCTCTCCGCCGATTTCCCATTCGGTGGCCTCTTGCGGGGCTCTAGGAATTAGGGTTTTTCCCGATGGTTTTCTACTGCCTTTGGATATCCAAGACTGGTCTCCTATGCTAAGGTAAGCTGCTGATGAAGTCTCATTGCTTTTGGGTTAGCCGCCGTTAGGTGGTCACCTCTACTTGTAGGTCTCTGCTGCCCGCTTTCTTTGATAGCACTATCAAATCAAATCACACGTCGCAATATCAAATCACTTCCTTTCATGTAAAGCACATCATCAAGCATTTTGTACTTTTTGACTCTTCTCATAAAATCATACTTTTTGGATGATGGAAAATCTTCAGGTAAAACACCTGTAAGTAGAAAATCCGCTTTCTTTGATAGCACTTCTCTTCCATGATATAGAGGGGCATCAGCCTTCAACACAAACACACAAGTGATCATTTCTTGGGCAGCATCATGAGCTTCTTCATTCTGAGACCTCTCAATATGCTGTAAATTCCATGCCTCAAACTTTTTAATCAAAGATTTCACTTTGAAACACAAATTTTTCAACTTAGGGTTCTTATTCTTACACACCCCCAATACCTGCTTAACAACCAACAAGGCATCTCCTTTGACTTGCAGGCGTTTAATTCCCAACTGTAAGCAAATGTGCAGACTGCCCTCAAGGGCCATGTACTCTACTTCATTATTACTTTTCTCATCAAGATTTAACCCTTGTTTCCTCACAAGATTTCCTTGCGCATCATAGACAACAATCCCTCCAGAAGCAGCTTCATGACCTCTTCGATAAGAGACATCAAAATATAACAGTGAAGCATTGGATATAGCAAGAGTTTCGACCTTCTTCCTTTGCACCACCTCTTCCTTAACCAAAATAGGAGTCTCTTTGTAAGTGGGTAAATCTACTAGGGTAGTCTGAGTACTCTTTTCCACCAAAAAAGTGAATTGAAATTCGTGTAGTTCTATAACCCATTTCATCACTATCTTTGATATATTTGAGTTATTAAACAAATGAGGCAACAATGAATAGCTGGTGAGAAAAGTGAACGACTTTTGCAATAGGTAATTCCTGAATTGTATGCAAGCATAGACCATACTGATCATCACCAACTCAATCTCTGAGTACTCTCTTTCATGAGGGGTTTTAACCCGGCTAGCATAATAAACAGGCTTCATATACTTGGACTCCTTCCCTCTTTGCAATAGCATAGCCCCAATGGCATCATCTCCAACTGACGGGTTAACATAAAATTCTTTCTCCCAGGTAGGAGCTTGCATAATAGGCAGTGTGCTCAAAACTTCTCTGACCTTATCAAAAACTTCTTCACAGTCTTGTGTCCACTCCAATGGATCATTTTTAACCACTTGATGCAGTGGGTATAGTAACTGTGATGCCACAGGTATGAATCCAGACATATATTTAACCTTCTGAATGAAAGTAGCCAATTGTCTTGTATCCTTTGGGGATGACAGCAATAATAAGGCTTCCACTTTCTCTAGATCTGCCTCAATCCCATTTTCTAAAATCACATGTCTAAGAAGCTTCACCCTTGGCTACGCCAAATGAAATTTTTTGGGGTTTAACTGACCCCTGCATTCATCATACCTTGCAAACATCATTTCAAGCTTCTGAACATGCTCTTTCCTTGAACTGTATACACAAATCATCTATGAACCCTTTGACAAACATCCCAAGAAATGGGGCAAGGACCCAGTCTACTTTCCTTTCAAAAGATCTCCGCCCATTTGTTAACCCAAAAGGAAGGTAGAAAAAGCAAAAACAACCCCATGGGGTGATAAAGGTGGTCTTTTTCTTATCTTCAGGAGCAAGGATAAGCTGAAAGTATCCTGGATACCCATCACAGACACTGTATCTCTCAAAACCAGCCACTGCATGTAGCAATTGATCAATAAAAGGCAAAGGGTAAGGATCTTTCTTGGTCATCGTATTTAGTGGCTTGTAATCAACGCATACTCTCCAATGCCCATCTTTCTTTGGGGTGACTACTACAGGGCTTACCCATTCAGCATTATCCATTGGCACAATGAATCCTGCATCCAAATGCTTATCCACTTCTTCCTTTAAGGCATTCATCTGCTCCTTGTCCATCCTTCTTAACTTCTATCTGATTGGTTTTGCCCCTTTGTTGGAGCCCAACTTGTCCAACTGTTGTAACGAGCCCACCTTGTAAAGACTATCAAATTCCCATTTTTATGTCAAAGACGTCTTATCATTTTGATCCACTTGTCTGGGTTATGTAAAGATTAATCAGTCAGTCAGGACCCAGATGTGTTTCCACTTTGTAATTATGATGAAGATAACCCTATGTACATTTTTGAGCTAAGGTGACTGAAGTATAAAAGTCACCTTAGAACCATTTTTTAAACATCATTTGTTCATATTAATCCTGTTTCATACGAGTCTGAGAGAGAGAGAGAGAGATAGAGAGAGAGAGTGTCTTATCCTCTTCACTACGCGCTTCTCCCTCACCGGATTCACGACGTGTCCACACCATCACGGTAGCCTCTTCGAGAGTTATGCGCCCACGCCATGCATTCACATTTTTGAGTTGTTCGCGAGCGATCCTTCCTCCAGCTTGTTTTGCTTGTAAGTAGCACAAACAGTGTCTGTTTTCAACAATCAAGTACTTTATGGAATGAGAGAGGGATTAGATACACATAGATACTCATAGACTTAGGTTTCGCACACTTTTAGATTTTGACCTGTGAGTCTATCGCGACTGTATTCGAGATAACTAGGGTAAAAATCTGGTGAGATTAGACTTATAGGTAAGTATATCCTATTGAGAGGATGATGCCTAGCAAGTTTGATGCAATTCCGAGTTCATTTGATGTGTAAACGGTGTTGTGAGCATTTAGGGATAGAGTGGGTTGCATTCAAGAAGGGTTATTCATTGATGCATCATAGAAGAGCGTATGTGTAGATTGGTCTCATCCTGACAAGCTAACGAGATTGCCTTTGAGCACCTACGGGTTAGTCGTGTCATCGGATGATAAGTATGTTGTCTGTGTCGTGCTTGTGAGCATGAACAGGGGAGTAGTTTGCCCCAAAACATTGGCTGGCGCCATTGATGGGGACACAAGACCGTAAGTAGGGAGATCTACGTCACTCGTGTGATGGTTAGCTTACTTTAGTTTCAACTAAAGAGAGCTTAAACTTTTAGAACAAGATCCAGGATAGAGTATCCTGAGGTCTAGTGGATAGCTAAGAAGCACGAGGGATAAGGGATTTACAAGAACCACCACTCTATGCACAGTATCAAGGGGAGAGTAAGCCAAAGACTCAGGGGTCAACACAGCCTGGAAGACCACCCCTAGAACGAGTTCGGAGAGATGAACCATCTCTTGCATGAGCTATTAGAAATTATGGCTTAGGAGCACCATTGGGAGAGGAAACTGGCCACTACAGAAGACCCGAGGAGGTATATCGACTAGGATGTGGAGATCCAATGATGAGATTTGTAGACCATCGTAGAATTAGACCTTCTCAAGTGCAAAAGTGGGTAAACAAGAAGTACACGAGAAACAGGGATCCGAGAGATCATGTAGCAGCCTTTGTGCATGTAATTAGAGCTGAAGAGGTGTTAGACTCCAATTTGCAGGTTTTGGATTAACCTTAGAGAATGATGCTGCTACTTGGTTTGACTCTGTAGAGCGAAGATACTTTGAGTCTATGGAGGAAGTGTTTGACGAGTTTATCGAGGAATTCTCACAAAGGGGAATAACTCATAATATTGTTTCATAAATCCATAAATTCAAACAGAAAGATGGAGAATCTCTGCAAAAGGCAGCCCTACGACTAAAAAGATATGTTAAGTTCTGCCCTGTGGAAGAACTGCCAACTCAGTCCAGACTTATGTTGATATTTATCCAAGGACTAAGGAATGCATATCTCCAGAAGGACTTACATATGAAGAGGAGAACGACGTTGAATGAGTTAACCAAGGAGGCTCTATACCTTGTGGACAATTGTGCGGTCTACAAAGGATCTCGACGAAGACTCCTCCTCGCAACAAAGCGGAAGCAAGTCTGCTAAGACCATACCGAAAGGAGAAGTAGTTGTAACCCAAGAGCAAATTGTAGAGGAAGTGCTAAAAAAGATTAACTTGTATGCCAAACCACAAGCTAAATAGTCAAAATGGTGTGCGATTGAACAAAAATGGACAAACCATAGGACGGAGGAATGTTATTATAACAAGGGATATGTGAGAGAACGACCATATGCTCCGCAAGCTCAGGCGACATCTCCTCAAGTTCCATCGATGCCTAGATATCAAACAGGCAACCTACTAGGACCTGTAGGTGTAGAAAGACCACAACCAGTGTTGGGACAACAACCACCCCTACCAGGATTACGACCAGTCGGCATAAGATACACACCAACAGTAACTGAATCCGAAGAGAAGGCTTTGGTGCCTATGCATGCATACTATGAAGATCCAAATGGGTATGCTGCAAACTCTGTCTATTATCCACCGGAAGAACCCTCCACACCAGAACCATGGAGCATGATAAGAAATACAAGACCACCAACTGCTGCACAGGTAGCGGGAGAAGGAAGATATAGCTTGGATGAACGGACAATGTTGTTCATAGCCAACGGAGGCATGAGCGGGCAGAGGCTTGCACACCAACAAAGAGGAGCTCAAGGAGCACCTCAACAGCCTAAGGGACCATGCTACAAGTGTGGTGGAGACCATTGGCTGAGAGACTGTCCTCATGATGAAATCATTAGGGTCAACGCATATTGCACCGAGTGTGGAATTACTCACTTGACCCCTGATTGCCCTAAGAACCTAATCAAAGGATCAAAAACTACTATGAATATGCTGGGAGCACTGCCTTCCAGTGGAGGGTCAGAAAACAAAACTCCGATTCCTGTCAAGGTCTTGACGAGAGCCCAAACAAGGAAAAATGACAATCAGTCCAAGAGTAATGATGAAAATCAAGAGGAAATCAAGACTAACAAGTCTAGCCTCAGTTGTGATAATCCTTGGAAAGAACAAAGAGCGAAAATGAAAGCTAGATGTGAGCAAAAACAGAAAGCTATAGAAGCTGAGCTAATAATGGCTCGAGAGCAACTTAAACAGCAAAGAGAGCCTGACTCTCTAAAATCAACGGAGGGACCAAGAAGCGCAAGCTCAGGAGGGTCTGTATTGGTAGATAAGGTCAATGAACCTTTAGATGCAATCTTGCAAGCATATGAAGCAAGATTGAAGAACAGACATACTCTAGAGCAAAGGTGGATGACATATCCATATCCAGAGATAGAAAAACAGAGACTAGAGATCTGCAAGCAGCTAATTGAAACTGCACAAGCTTTACTAGAGCCTCCACCTATGGAAGTGAGAGATAGAATAATCAAACCACCAACAATGAAACACTTATCAAAACTGAACAAAGGGTACCTGACAAGATAGAAAACATTAAATCCTTGCCTGATGTAGAGGACGCAAGAATCGTGCCTAATAGCACTGACAAATCACTGAAAGATTTTCCACCATATACACCTATTGTGGAAGAAAATTTGCCTGAAGAGCTATGGGAAACGGTGAGAAAAGCTCAAGAAAAATATGAGACAAAAACAATCGAGCCAGCGCCTTTCTCGGAGTTGAACTTGAATAAGCCTCCATGGGATTTAGGCACTAAATCATTTCAAGGGGATAATGGTTCAGTTGCATCCGAAGATAGCAGACCAGCATCACTCAGAACTTTGCCGCCATACATGGGAGACTACGAGGCAAGGTCATAAATTTGAAGGGTACCTTCTCAAAGAATAGGAGGGTCAAATCAATTGGACACTAAAATCTTGACAGACTTGTTGACCACTCCGGTCAAGTGTACAATCACATTGGCAGAATTGTTAAAAATCAGGCCAAGCATGTGGACGGAATTCGGTAAATGTCTTGAAAAATTTGGTATACGGACGCCTCTTAAGTTCTTTGACACTGAGCTTAATGACGCTTTAGAATGGTAACAGGACACTTTTATGTCCTTGGACACTTTTGTGTCATGTTAAGTGACCATTTTGCTTGAATTATTTGAAGAGTATGAAAATGAATTTCTAGGTGCTATATATCCACAAAGTTGCCTTATGAGATGAAAAAAACTTAGCATTTTTTTGTGAGTATCTATCTCACCATTAACCTTACTCTTGAACAACATTTTTAAACCTAAACTGTGTGAAAAAACAGGTACTGTTTTTTGTTTTTTTTTCAAATTTTGGCAACTATACCACTCTAAACTTCATGTTTGTGAGGTTTAGATGGCTAGAGGTTAGGCCCTCATAGTTATCAACATGTTTTGATTCTTGTAGGGAGAGCTAAGTGTTAAATTGAAAGTTATGACCAATTTACAAGAATTGCATAATCCTGTTTTTTAGCCAAAATTAGCACTTTTATGATTTTTTTGGTGGCTTTCTTGATATCCAAATTCAATTTTGATTGTGTAAGTGTAATTTATAACATAAAGCTAATCTTCCTTAGTTTTGGGGGACCTAATATGCTATGTAGCATAGTATATGATGATAGTTGAGTTTTTTGATTGGCTGAAGAATACAATTCATTTTAGAGTAGCAAGTATAACTTTCTCAATATTGCTAGTTTCTTAGGCCAATTCTGTGTATTTTGTAGGTAGTAACCATATCTAATCATAGACTACAAACTTGGCTAGATATTGAGTAGTTTCTATGGGTTTCTAGAGGTCATAATGCTAAACCCAGGTTTTTCATGTTTGCTGTATTTAGCACTTTATCATTGCCCCCAAGGTTCCAATTGTAAGAGATCCATTATCCTTTTGACATGCTCCATGGCTCCTTTTGAATCCAAAGGCCCAAAGGGAACTAAGAAAACATGTATATAGTATCTGTATTGAGAGTGACTATAGAAACTTTGATGATAGGTCCGCAGAATGGAAAAAATGCAACTTTTTTGTACCTATTTTTTTTGCCCAAAAAAAAAAAAAGTGAGGTAAAAGCAACCATATGTTTTGGTCACCAACCCATTGAAGTTAACAGGACATTTTATCTCATGTCCTACAAAAATCCCCACTCTTATTTATATGCAATCAATCGTAAGAAATTGTTGTTTTGGGCAAAATGCACTGGTCCATCAACTTTGGAGGCTTGTAGTGACCAAGGGATGAGAAAAATTACAAGTTTCTCATTTTTTCCATATGTAGTAGTTATTGAACTATAAGCCCATGAAAGGATTTTTCAAAATGAGTGGATCTACTATGGTTTTGGAATTTTTTCCCAAAACCCTGAAAGGACACTTTTATGTCCTGTTAGGTTACCATTCTAGTGTTAAGACCAATGATGAGTGCTCGAGCATTCGCTAAATGGGGATTGGACTTTGTTGGTCCTATTATTCCACCAGCTTATCGTTCACAAGCACAATACATCATAGTGGCCACGGATTACATGACCAAATGGGTGGAAGCAAAAGCCACAATGAAAGCAGACACTAGAACCACGGCACAATTCTTATATGAATATGTGTTTACACGTTATGGCCTTCCAATCGAGCTGGTGAGTGATAGAGGGACACACTTTGTAAATGAAGTCATCGAACATCTCTTAAATGAGTTTATGGTAATTCATCACAAATCTGCACCCTACCATCCACAAGCCAATGGCCAAGCAGAAGCGACCAACAAAATATTGTGCATAGTTCTCACGAAACTGGTAATGAAATAAGAACGGACTGGGATCAAATGCTATATTCAGCATTGTGGGCTTATCGAGTTGCATATAAAACAACACTCAATGCTACATCATTTAATTAACACTAGAATGGTAATAGGACACTTTTATGTCCTTGGACACTTTTGTGTCCTGTTAAGTGACCATTTTTCTTGAAATATTTGAAGAGGATGAAAATGAATTTCTAGGTGCTATATATCCACAAAGTTGCCTTATGAGCTGAAAAAAACTTAGCATTTTTTTTGGAGTATCGATCTCACCATTAACCTTACTCTTGCACAACATTTTTGAAACTAAACTGTGTGAAAAAACGGGTCCTATTTTTTGCTTTTTTTCAAATTTTGGCAACTATACCACTCTAAACTTCATTTTTGTGAGGTTTAGATGGCTAGAGGTTAGGCCTTCATAGTTCTCAACATGTTTTGATTCTTGTAGGGAGAGCTAAATGTTAAAATTGAAAGTTATGACCAATTTACAAAAATTGCATAATCCTGTTTTTTGGTGGCTTTCTTGATATCCAAATTCAATTTTGATCGTGTAAGTGTAATGTATAACGTAAATCTAATCTTCCTTGAGTTTTGGGGGACCTAATATGCTATATAGCATAGTATATGATGATGGTTGAGTTTTTTTATTGCTGAAGAATACGGTACATTTTAGAGTAGCAAGTATAACTTTCTCAATATTGCTAGTTTCTTAGGCCAATTATGTGTATTTTGTAGGTAGTAAACATATCTAATCATAGACTACAAACTTGGCTAGATATTGAGTAGTTTCTATGGGTTTCTAGAGGTCATAATGCATAACCCAGTTATTTCATGTTTGCTGTATTTACACTTTATCATTGCCCCCAAGGTTCCAATTGTAAGAGATCCATTATTCTTTTGACATGCTCCATGGCTCCTTTTGAATCCAAAGGCCCAAAGGGAACTAAGAAAACATGTATATAGTATCTGTATTGAGCGTGACTATAGAAACTTTGATGATAGGTCCGCAGAATGGAAAAAATGCAACTTTTTTTTACCTATTTTTTTTGCCCAAAAAAAAATAAGTGAGGTAAAAGCAACCATATGTTTTGGTCACCAACCCATTGAAGTTAACAGGACATTTTATCTCATGTCCTACAAAAATCCCCACTCTTATTTATATGCAATCAATCGTAAGAAATTGTTGTTTTGGGCAAAATGCACTGGTCCATCAACTTTGGAGGCTTGTAGTGACCAAGGGATGAGAAAAATTACAAGTTTCTCATTTTTTCCATATGTAGTAGTTATTGAACTATAAGCCCATGAAAGGATTTTTCAAAATGAGTGGATCTACTATGGTTTTGGAAATTTTCCCCAAAACCCTGAAAGGACACTTTTATGTCCTGTTAGGTTACCATTCTAGTGTTAATATGGTATATGGGTTAAATGCAATATTGCCTATTTAATTTTTGATTCCCACACTAAGGGTAGCCAAACAATTGGACTGGACAGGGCATGAACTTCCAGAACGGTTAACGGACCTAGAAATTAGATGAGTTACGACTCAATGCTGTAGCAGCCATTTATGCAAAAAAAAGACAGCAGAAAGAGTTTTTTGACAAACATGTCAAAAACAAGGACTTTAAAATGGGCGACTATGTCTTAGTATACACCCTTAAACAGCATGCCAAGAAGCTAAAGAAAAGAGGAATGGGGCCTTATTTGATCCAAGAAATATCGTCCAGCGGAGCAGTAAAACTGTTGACACTAGATGGAAAAGAAATGCCGAACTGGATTAGTGTGTGTCGTTTGAAAAAGTATCATCTACCTTTAACACTGAAAATGTTGTTTCAATTCCATTATGGCAAAGCCTATAGACAGGATCAGCAAAACGAATTCAGGACCAAGCACAACAAGAAGCCAAGGAACACATTGGTAAGCGAAAGCAGTTTCTAAGGACAATAAACATGGTCACACCAATGATGACTGATGAATATCCTCTTTCAACATTCTGAACAATCGAAGCGGATATACAAAGCGAAGATTTAACAAAGACAATAACAAACTTTATGGCTAAGGACGAAAGAACCATTGACAACTTGGAAAATACATGGTGTAGTCCTTACATAAAAGCTTATGCAGACACAGAACAAGTTGAAATCTATGCATTGCTTGACACTGGGGGAAAATTGAATGTCATCAGCTTTGAGCTCTTTCAGAAACTTGGACCAATGAGGAAATTCCCACAGACACACAGGTTGAAAGTAGCATCGGGTGATGAGGTGACCACGTTGTGGTCTATTATGTTACCAATCACGGTGCAGGGACACACGTACACTAATAAGTTCCATGTACTGCCACCAATTAGATCAGCAACGCCGTGTATCTTGGCAGTGACGTGGATGAAAGCTAACAGGGTATTCACTGATTTGGATACTCATGAAGCTCAGAAATGAAAACTTTTCAGAACCCTTCTTATCATATGATAAACATATGCCGATGTGGAGACAAGAGTCAATACATCCGCAAATCAGGCATCAACAACAAACAAAGTTTACATGGCAAGAAATGTCTTATCAAAAACCAACAGTCATGCAGGGAACCAGGCAAGTTTGGGTATGACGGACAGATCTAGCCGAGGCACAATTTCATCAAGGGCGGAAATATCAAGTTTGGCTCAAGCAAGATAGCTTAATTCCTGTAAAAAAGGGGATAGAAGAACAGACAAAACACCCAGAGCCAGCAAAGCTTCAAAGTCATCAAATGGAAACGAAAGAATGTTCCACCAGAACATGCAACAAAATATACAACAATATCGACTTCAACGGAGCCACAAACACAAATTCAAAAACCGTGGAAAACCATCAAACAAAGAGCGACAGATTTACAATTTCTTCTCGCAAAGAAAATCTGCCAGCCAACTCACGCTACCACAGGAAACCTCAACGACAAATGCCAATAAGCGAATCGCTTATACCTTCCTCTTACACCGCATAATGTTTTTCTAAATGCATTGACTGTGCATGCATATAGGGCTACATTACAAGGCCTGCATTAGCATGAGTTCATGCATATGCACAGCACATACCCTCGACGATACCCTGTCGTACGGGAGGACTCCAACTAGGAGGGGGGGAGGCATTCCAAATGCGGACTCACGTCCTATATTAGAGGGCAATGTTTGTGATTAATTTTTCAACCATTTTTGCGTTTTATTGTGTGATTTTTGGGAAAAGAATATGCCCTCGTAATTAATCAGAATTCGGGACCAAATGATCATATATGAGCCCCTAGGGATGTCTATATATACTATAAAGAGAGTCAAAACTGGCCAAAAACCGTCGAAAAACATCAAAAAATAGGCCAAGGTTGACGATTAAAAGTGAGATGTACATAGATGAGAGAAAAGTGAGCTACAAAGTGTTTTGATTTTCATTGGTATTTTTATAGGTTAGAATTGCTATTTTTGGATTATTTTGGGATTTATTTGATTTATTTTAGCCATTTTCTAGCAAAAAATATAGAAAAAAATCCATAATCCAGATGGAAACACAACAGAAGAGAAGCCTGATCAGAGCAAGGTAAAGAAGACACAGAAAAAATAGGGACTGCGAAGGTGACAGGGCAAAAATGACCACCGTCATGGCGGGACCTCCAAATGGAGAAATCTGCAAAAATTGTAGAAATGGAGCAAACGAGGTCCAAATCAGGAAATTTGCGAGCCTAAACCATATCTCGCAAAAAGTTACCACAAGTAAAAGATGGGAAAATTTCGTGTCGGAGTCTCAATTACATATAGAGGGGCTAGGCTAGAAATCTCTCATTTGAGTCATTTTCCATTGTGTGAGAGAGAGAGAGCTCCCTACAGCAGTTGAGACTTCTAGGAGCTCATCCATCGCGCACGGTCACCAGATCGACATCAGATATGAGAGGTATGCTCGTCAACACTGAATCTAAGTGTTGTTTACTTCAGTTAGTCGCAAAACCTCGCCAGCACCACCATCACAACCTGTGCACACATACTGTAGACCGGTTGTTAGGAAGACCTAGAGGCCACCAAATCAAACCAAAATTGAAAGGCACAATGCCTATAGCTTAGGGATCAAGCCTATGACCTCGGAAAGCGTGAAGGAAGCCACCCAAAAAACCCTAATTTCACAAGACCTGCAGAAGGGTAGCTGAACCAAAGTGATCGGAAATGAAACAAAACTCATAGGCAGCAAGCCAATAACCTCGACAAACCAACTGAATGGTTAGACCATGAAAAAGTTCTTCAAAACGGAGCCTAAAGTCCCTATCTGACGGAAACTGTGCAAAGCGTTAGGATACTCTAACGGGCTGACCAAGTGACCAAATGACACCAAATTTGACAAGGTACATCCAAAAGAGGTCAACTACGAGTTGGAATGTGTTAATTCAAGAAAAAGCTCTTCCACTAGGGCAAACACCAACAACAGGCCAGAAAGACGTCCAAATGGTCGTTTTTGCTGATGTAAACACGAAAAGAACAACCGACTGCTTTGACGGAAAGTCAAAAGGAAATGAAAGTCATCCTCAGTCATACAATGACCAAAAAGAACGGTGACCATCACCCAAGTGGTCTACTCCGACTCCAGAAACAACTAAGTGCTGCAAACAAGGAATACACTTTTCCAAATTGATTAAAACTTAATGTGTGTGTCTAGGAGAGACTACTAACACCATTGTGGTCAACTAACATCAAAAAATTGGTAAAAATGACTAGATGCTGAGTCTATCGCGATAGACTTGCTCATACACTTAGACAAGTAAAATTTTGATTTTGACTTCATAAAGGGTACTAACAAGGAATAATGACCACAAATATCAAATCAAAGTATAAAATTTCTCTCTATTGACCAAGTAACTGAGTCTATCGCGATAGACAAACTATTTTTATCTTTGGGGGGAGGCTTTTCAAAATTTTCACAAGGATAGACTTGAGGAAGCATATGGAGGAAGTACACCAAATTTGGAGACAAGATGGACTCATATGGCAAGCCGAGATAGACTTGACAACAACTCAGAGTTAGGAGAGGGCATTTCAATGGTAGACAGTTAAAATTCACATGTGAGAGGTCCAGAAACCTTACATCAACTAGGAGAAGGTAGACAGATGACTACAGAGCCAAAATATGACAAAATGACACTAAGGCCCAGTCTATCGCGATAGACTCAGTAGAGTGATACAGGGACATCTGATAAAAAATTGGAATCAACAGTTAGCTTCAGCATGATGCAAGAGGACTACCCACTAAGTTTGAGCCCAAAACAACACAAAATGAGGGAGATAGACCAACATCTCCTTAGAAGGAATCTGGAAAATGGAAGTTGATCCAAAAAGGGGTCACTTGACATCCACTTGAGATGCAAATAGGATCACATCATGTACAAGACATGAGGAACCAACTGGTTAAGTCACATGTGGAAAATATGTCTCCTGTCAAAAGATAGCCAGTCTATCGCGATAGACTGAGCAGAAATTGCAAATGAGCTGATTTTCAGTTTGTGACTATAGGGTGACCTTACATGCCCTATGCACATACACCACACAAAATTTCAAGGCATTTGGACTTGTTATCCTTCATCAACAGCATTAATTTGAAGCCGTCAGAGTCGGGCAATGAAAGAGCTTGTCTATCTGCTAACATTTTACCTTAACTCATCTTAGGATTAAGAAGGCTCACCTAGATGCATGATTAAGTGGTAATCAATTTATAAAATAAGTACTATGTTTGTACATTAACCGTTACTTGTGAATACAGGATCCATGGACGCTTCTCCGGGAAAAAGGAAAGGCAAGAACCTGGCAACGGAAGGTGCAATACCCTATGCACTTCTACCCAATTCATTAAAGCCAGTGTCCACCTGGATACATGCAGAAGTGCAATAAGCAGCAGCCTTCCAAATCTACCAAGGCTCCTATGTGGATGACAAAGGGGATTTAGTGGATACAGTAATGATCCCCAAGGAGGCAGAAAATTACCTGAAAAGATCACCGCAAAGGTCATGGCTGAAAAAAGTTGGCTTGTGGAACTTTGTTTCACTACCACCAGTGGGGATAGACTTCAAGAGGGTACAACACCTAATTGAGACTATCCAAGAAGACGAAACTTGCAGTGTGGCAGGCATGGATAATGAGGTGATGGAGATTCAGATCACCAAGGAAATCATCAAAGAATCATTAAAATTGTCTGATCAGGGAGCCAACATGAGAGAAAGAAGGAAGAATCTCACGGTGTACCTGCAAAGATCCAAACTGCCTTCTTTCAAACTCATAGCAAACCCGGAAGTAATAGAACTGACACAGGTATAGAGTCAATGTTTGTTGAGCTACAACAAGAGACCGCCTAGATACACTACACCACACGGGGTAATCTCAACAACACTGACCTAGGCTATGGGAATGACGCATGAATTCTATATAGATCATGCATCATATCTGTTTGAGGAAGTGACAAAGATACGGCAGGACAAGCCAAATTACATTGCAGGAGGAGAAGTACTCACCAGAATAATATACCAGGCCATAGGCACGACAGATCAGCTACCACCTGCTCCTCATCAAAACGACTGGCTGGTGTTAAGAGAGAATATTGAAGACAGATCACAAAGGCGAGTACCGGCCTCTACTAACACCATTGGAGGACGCAGGCTAGAAAGAGTCACTAGAAGTACACAGGAAAAGATGGAAGAAGAAAGAAAAACTAAAGAAGAAGATTTGAGACTAAAGAAGCGGAAAGCAGAAATGGAGAACAACACTAGATTGCAGAAGGTAGCAAAAATGGAAAGAATGCTAGAAGGCTTTGTACTCGAGAGATCTCTACGAGGCGATGTAGGTGCCACTTGGAGACCCTCTAGTAGCAATTACACATTGAGAACTAAGAATAAACACAACCCAGCTTTTGAGTTGGACTGGTTTGAGAGATACATCCAAGAGAGGAATGTTATGGATGAACTAGAACTACTACTTGAAGAGGAGGATCTCCAAACCTTGAGAGATCAGTTAAGGCCAACTTCACGAGATCAGGAAACACCACCTCCATCTCCAAGGCGAGAGACAAGTGAAAGGCATTCAACCCCACCTACTGACTCTCCTCCGCATTCAGAGATCTCACATCGTGATGAGAGGGTTCATACACCACCCAATGAAGAAGAAGAAGAAAGGACAGATGGTCACCCAAACACTGGTCACCCAAACACTCGACAGATGGTCACCCAAACACTGGAACAGTATCACACATTGATAAAGGCAAGCAAAAAGAGGTGGATCTGACAAGAGAAAAAGCTTCCTCCTCTCAAGAAATTGAGTTGGAAGCTACTATAGACCTGGATTTACAGCCAATGGAGACCCTACTAAACCGAACAAGACTGCACAGTCGGTGGTTAGCCGATCAGAATAGGGCAAACAAAAGGAAACTAGAAACAACCCATCAAGAAGTTCTGAAGTTGTAGGAGCATAGAGATGACACCCTTAAGCTGATCAGTATTAGAGATGCTGAGATCTTGGGGCTCAAAAGCAGAGTAAACCTCCTCAAGGAAAATTTACAGGAGTCAAAAAATTTCAATGCCATTTGTGAAGATACAATCAATTTATTTCTTGAAGACATCAATGACAGAGATGAAAAAATCCAAAGGTTGGAGAAAGAAAGGCAAGATGCCCTGGAGACAGTCAAAAGTTTGCAAGTCGTAATCGATGACTTACAAATTGAAGTGAAGGATTTGAGAGCAGTAACATATATACAAGCAACGGAGATAGAACCAGCAAAGAAACAAAAACGTTGCTACCAGCAACACCTGTGGTCCAACCGCAAGAGGAAGTGGCGGCACTGAAGCGAGAGCTGGAATTGGAAAGAAAACAACAATTAATGATAGCCAAAAGTGCGCTTAGAGCTGAAGATCAATTGCAGAGGCAAATATCGGACTTACAAAGTGAACAACAACAAGGACCCGCTCATGACAGTGAAATAGAAAGCATTGTTTCAAAGTCTCTCAGGGAAGAAAATGAAAATTTTCATATCAGGGTAAAAGAGTTAGAAGAGTCTGCAGCCCAAAAGGAGATGGAATTTCAAACACTCCAAATCAATAATCGAACGATGGCTGCACAACTTGCAAGTCTCCAAACTGCAAGGCCACACCAAGGGCAGGTACGGGTGCACCTGGAGCAAGCAGCCACAGATTTGGTTGGACTGGCAGAACTATATGGGGGTGATGATGACTATGAGGAAGAATCAGATTACCATGGGGCCACAGATACGCAGACTGATCAAACTGGCTCCAAAAACCAAGAAGAAGACGAAGATTCAGTCACAAAATTTGAAGAGCAGAAGCTGGCCGAACAAATGGAAAAGCAATCAGAGATGATGTGGTACAAGGCCATGCAACTAGAGAAGGAGATGCTACAAGGGCTCTCCAGATTAGGCAAGACAGTAGCAGAGCTACGGGAAGAATGGAATGCCCCGATGTTACCCTATGCTCTGCTGAAATATGAAACTCTGACACATCAACGCCAGCTCGCAAAGGAAGAACAAGTGCCAGTATTTGAAGGAGAATTACAGAATCGGGAACAGCAAAACAGGATAGTAGATAGCCAGCCAAAGTGGAGGCGTCAATGGATTTTGGATCACCCTAACAACCTAATCCACTTAGTCAATGCACCGCCTGAGCTGAGGAATGATAGGACTTTTTGCCCAACACCCCGAACTTATACTTACAGCCAACATAAAGCCTTACAAATCAGAAATCCTACATTGCTGAACTATCCAGTATTGCCAGGGCCTGCCGAAGGAGAGAGAATATCTGGTTCTTACATGGTGAAAACCCTTCAGGGCGGCATCGCAGAATTCGGAGGCTCTCCCCACCTATCCTTTAAAATGCTATGTAAAATAGTTCGGACTTTTTTGGCCTGTCTCACAGTGTTCTCAGAAAGCTGGACTTTAGAGTACATGAATACAGAAAGAAGCATATCAGAGTTGTCATATGATCTAAGTGGGCCACCTACAGAGCCAGTTTTGTATGCCTACTTCAGACGGCTAATGTTTTTGCCCAGCTACCATCTCCAAACATTCGAAGAAGCATTTTACACCGGCTTCTTCATGTACAAATCCAAAAATTTTGGCCCATTAATGGCGAGCGAGTCTATGCGATATGATGCGTTTCTACATCAAATCAACCAGGAAGGAAGACATCGACATTGAAGACAAAGACAGTCATGTCGTGGTAGACATGAACTAGGAGGGGGGGAGTGTTGGAGCCCAACTTGTCCAACTGTTGTAATGAGCCCACCTTGTAAAGCCTATCAAATTTCCATTTTTATGTCAAAGACGTCTTATCATTTTGATCCACTTGTCTCGGTTATGTAAAGATTAATCAGTCAATCAGGACCCAGATGTGTTTCCACTTTGTAATTATGATGAAGAGAACCCCATGTACATTTTTGAGCTAAGGTGACTGAACTATAAAAGTCACCTTAGAACCATTTTTTAAAACATCATTTGAATATTAATCCTTTGTCGTACGAGTCTGAGAGAGAGAGAGAGAGAGTGTCTTATCCTCTTCGCTATGCCCTTCTTCCTTACCGGATTCACGACGTGACCACACCATTGCGGTGGCCTCTCCGAGAGCTACGCACCCACGCCATGCATTCACATTTTCGAGTTATTCGCGAGAGATCCTTCCTCCAGCTTATTTTGCTTGTAAGTAGCACAAACAGTGTCTATTTTCAACAATCAAGTACTTTATGGAATGAGAGAGAGATTAGCTACACATAGATACTCATAGACTTAGGTTTCGCACACTTTTAGATTTGACCTGTGAGTCTATCGCGACTATATTCGAGATAAGTAGGGTTAAAATCTGGTGATATTAGACTTATAGGTAAGTATATCCTATTGAGAGGATGGTTCCTAACAAGTTTGATGCGATTCCGAGTTCATTTGATGTGTAAACGGTGTTGTGAGCGTTTAGGGATAGAGTAGGTTGCATTCAACAAGGGTTAATCATTGATGCATCATAGAAGTGCGTATGTGTAGATTGGTCTCAGCCTGACAAGCTAATGAGATTGAAAAAATGGTCAAAGACAAGGAAGATACAATGTTTTCACGAGGTTGGGATGTTAATGCAGATTTATTTGATATCACTGCAGATAGGCTACAAGATGCAATTATTATTTCTTTAGAAGGCAAGCAAGTGAAGGATTAGAAATCAACCAAGAAGACTACAACCAAAAAGGCAAGGGGTGTTACAACAGCTAGTGTTGTAGATGTAGATAAGGCCATTTTGAGATTAGAGGGCACAAGCAGTCAACCCTTATTAAGGTTTGTGGAGCATGAATGCTTAGAGAACGAGGTCCAAAAAGCAAAGAAGTGTGCTATAGGAGGCATGGAAAAGTATTCGGCATACTTTCCTTTCAAGTATAAGGAGTACGAGATTCTTGTCTCACTAATTGTTTTCTTGCTCCTGATAAATATAATTATCATCAACTAAAGCCTGATCAAGTACAAAATTGTATGCTCTTCTTTGGAGCAAGTGCAAATTGACCTTCATCATGTGCTTATCTAATTTCTGTAAAGGATTGTGGGCAAAAGTTTGGAGTTCCAATGACACGTACTGAGGTAGAAGAAGAAAGACTTGTTGAATACAAGTCTTGGATCATTGATGGCCAACACTCAATTTATGCAACAAAAATGTCAAGATTTCAAGAAATGAAAAAGGATGGTGGCTCCCATGATCTAATACAAGTTTATGAGAAAAGAAAGGCTTGGATTGTTGTAGACCCATCCCCACAAGTTGCAATAGCCATATCAACCATATCAAATGAGGAGGCCAAGGTGCTATATGCTAAGAAACCTTACAATGACATTCTCAAGCATCTTCGCAGTCAGTGGATATTTTGAAAACTTCCCATCACCAAAATCTTGTACACCCTAGAATATAAGTTTTTTTTTCTTTCTCTCTCATGGCTATATAAGGAGAAAACAACTGAAATTCTTATATTTTATTTGTTCTGGGTTTTGCACGCATTCTCAAAATGGAAAGGATTTCTGTTGGTGCATCATCCATCACCAAAAAAGATCATATGGTCAGTTACTTTGATCCTATCTATTTATGATCGATGGTTGAAGATCATAGAGCAATTAAAGAGAGAGAATAATAAACCAGGTGCCACAATTTTTAGATATTTGTGTGGTCTAGACAAAGATGAAGTAGAGAAGATTCAAACGAAAATAGAGACTGGAATGATCCTTTTGTCTAAGGGTGCAAAGGACACATCAAGTGTAATAGACATGCCTGATCGTATCAAGCAACTGAAACAAGATTGAATTATTCAAGATGAGTTGCTTGAGCAATTCAATGTGCTCAATGAGGAGAATCCATGTGAAAATTGGGAGGACATTTCTACCACATACAACATTAATGATGTTTACTCCTATTTCTTGACACTATGTGATACTTGGATGACATCACAACTAAAATGTGATACAACGAAGGTTGATTTTCTAGAAGAGGAAAGAGAGTATATCCAATGGATGATCAACATTGTGAAAGACAAAGTAGATTCAATTATAGATCTTCCATGGTATATCACTCTCTATCTCTCTACTTCCCTATCTATCTCTCTATATCACTCTCTATCTCTCTATTTCTCTCTCTCTCTCTCTCTCTCTCTCTCTCTCTCTCTATTTCCCTATCTCTCTCTCTCCTTCTCTCTCTCTCTATTTCTCTATTTCCCTCTCTCTCTATCTCTCTTTCTCTCTCTATTCCTCTATTTCCCTCTCTCTCACTTTCTCTCTCTCATTCTCTATTTCTCTCTCTCTCTCTACTTCCCTCTCTCTCTCTCTCTCTCTCTCTCTCTCTCTCTTTAAGTTCCTACACACACACACACATCTCTCTCTCTCTTTAATTTCTTACACACACACATTTTCTCTCTCTCTTTCTCTCTCTGTCTCTGTCTCTCTCTCTCTCTCTCTTTAATTTCCTACACACACACATTTCTCTCTCTCTCTCTCTCTCTCTCTCTCTCTCTCTCTCTCTCTCTCTCTCTAATTTCCTACACACACACACACACACACACATCTCTCTCTCTCTCTCTCTCTCTCTCTTTCCTACACACACACACCCACACCCACACAATGTAGCTTGAGAGAGAGAGAGAGGGAGGGGGAGGGAGAGAGAACAATACATGCGCTGCAGGTTTCCAAGAAGGCTAGACCTGTGGGTGCGCTCGTAGGCAAAAATGACCACCTACGCGCGGATTTAGTTTTTTTTTTCAAATTTTTTTTCGTCGATATACACGTGGAAATACGCGCCTTTCGACAGGCATTGCCACGTGTATTATCATGTATGTATCGACGAAGGGTATGCCCGTGTATTATCACGTGTGTATCGACGCAGGGTATGCCCGTCGAAATGCGCGTGGAAAGGTACGGTGCGTCGAAAATCGCGTGACATGTTGTAGTGGGTCTATATATGTTTACAGTCTTCAAATGGAGGGAGGATCTTACTTAGAGCACCATCTAAACAATCCCATCCCTATAGGATTGTGTATCTTGGACAACACACGTGATTTGGAGAGCAATCCACCATGGCCACCTGAAAGATTCAAAGATCTCATAGATGGAATTATGGCTATTTCAGGTGGGTTAATAGAACCACAATGTGTGACCCTTTCTTTTTTGAATAATAAGAACTATGTGCAGTCACAATCTTCTTTGCAAAGTATGACAAACATGATAAAATTATAATTTGTTGGGGCATTGCACAATGTGAAGCATTTGGAATTTACTGGTGCTATAGAATTCTTCAACACACTTTGTTCTTGAGCAAGGGAGATGCCTTTGAGGGACTTATTAGTTCTTCAGATCTAGGGACATAATCCATAATACTAGATGCAGGAGTACACCTTGATCTAGATTTTGGAAGTGTGAGTCAATTTTCAGATGTCGAGTTTCTACAACTCAAGAAGGAGTTGACAATCAATCAATGTATTCAAAAGTATTGTAAAAAGGATTTCAAGCTTGTTGACATGTTCAATGATGGCTACATAGCAGGTTGGGACTCAAGCAAGAAAGGGAAGTGATATGACTCGTGGACAGTCTTGACGATCAAAGAAAGCTTAAAACAAGACTTTTGAACTTTGCAAATGAGCATGATGAAGTCAAAAAATGGGCAAATTTTCAAAAAGGTCAATTAAATAAGCCCATTTATGACCATGGAGTATCAAATACGGTAGGATCATCAACAAGTGAGACACCCTTATCAATTACGGACTTTTTGAACCTTGAAGCAAGTATGAGCTAAGATTCTATACCCACTTGTCATGTAATTAAGTTATTTATTTGGAAATAAGTTTGATATCTTTTTTTAAATATGTAATGGTATTTTCATCATTTATATTGTCAAGTATATTAACTATTGATTTAAGATCTTTGACTTTATTTTTTCTCAAAAGTATCATGTAGTGAACCTTTTTTTAATACTTTAAAATCATAGGAAAGATAAAATCATTACTCATTACATCAATAATTTGAAGTAACATATCTACTAAAAAAACAATCAATGTAAATTGGCATACAAAATTTTGATTCTTTACTATGTTGAATTGATACTTCATTATATACAAAGCTTAACTAAAACATATAGTGTACAACGTTTGAAATTTTTTTAACCAAAATATGTTAAACATTTTTGTATTGCAGACTCAAAAATGATAAGAGATATTAAAAGACAATATCTTGCATATTATGTGTAGTATGAGCCCAAATGTATGTTATACTTTTGATCCCAATTTTCCACCATGGCATAAAGCCACCAAAAAAAAAATAGCTTAGATAAATGTGGCTATGTCTGTGTTGAAACCTTACGCCACATAGAAATTGATGAAGAGCTTCTTGAAAAATATGAATTTACATGATATTAGTCAAATCTCATGATAAAGTCCCTTATATGAAAGTTATTGATAATCTATTTAAAACGACTCATTACTGCCTATATATCATGATACACACTATGAATTGTGATGTTATTACCATGTTATGCAATGAATACTTAATTTCATATAGATATCTGTTCCTAGAGTGATATCTATTGAATTTCACAAGATTTTTTGAGCTAGCATAATAATGCTCTATTTCAAAGTTCATGTATCATGTTAAACATAATCCATACAAGCATTTGTGTTTCATTGTACATATTTTATCAGAGCATAAATTATGCATTAGCAATTTATGCAATAGTTCATTTTGAATGCATTTTTTATTCTATATTGTTAAGAATAGCCAAATAGTGGATTTTGGATGTACCCTGTAAAACTTGTTTAGAATAACTAAATGCTAATTAAAGGATGCATTTTTCCATCCATACCTGGCTGAAAGTGTCTTGATGGTGGATTGAAAATTTCCTTGCTCTTCTCAATAATTTTTTTAGATTGGACAAATGGCAGATCTAGGATGCATCCATCTTTACAATATGTTCTTTGAATGGCAAAGTACTAGTTTATTGAATGCACCACCCACCCTTCCACAACTTGTTTGGAATTTTAGCTTTAAGATGCTATCACCTTCTAAGACTTGTTCTAAATGGCAAAATGGTAGCTCTGAGTTTCACTCATTTGTTTTTTGGTTACTAAGAAGAGCCAAGTTATGGGTATGAATTGAACATCTCATTCTAATAGCTATTTAGAAAGGCAAAGTGGTGAACCTCATATGCATATTTCCTTAAAAAACATGTTTCAAATCATGAATTCATGGGATATGAAGCATCTTGCCTTCCAAAACTTGTTCAGAATGGCCAATTGGTGGATCTAGGATGCACAAAAGCATCTAGAATAGATTGTTTGGAATGGATTTCTCCACTAGTATGGATACATTTCCTTAGCCTATCTTTATACCACAAGTGGAATCTTCTTGGTTCTACGCACACAACCAACACAAAAAATTTCATTGTCAAGTATCATGTGCACTTTCTCCCCAGATTCTAAAAATGAAAAAAGGTTAGAAAAGTTGAAGCTTAAAACCACAATAAACATATTATAGTGGACTATAAGCTAGACAACTGGTGGAGATTGACACCAAATAATCCATGATACTTTAGGTCGAACAAGTGGTGGAGCTTGAGACTAAGTAACCCAGGATACTTGTGGTTGTGCATATAATGAATCTTGAGAGCAATGAATCATTGATACTAGGGATGATATACTAGAGATAAGATGGAAGCTTGTGGCTAGGAAATGTGTCTATCTCTATTTTTATGCTTCACACTTATCTTGGACAAGTGGTGGACCTAGTGGCTCTCTACGCTTGAATGGGACATAGAATGGACAAGTGGTGAACCTTATGTATATCTATGCTTAAATAGAGCATACATCTGGTAAGTGATAGATATTATGGTCCCCAATGCTTGAATGAAGAATAGCTTGGACAATTGGTGGACCTTATGAATCTCTATGCTTCAATAAACCATATAATGAACAAGTGGTGGATCTTGTGGCTCTCTATGGTCAAATGTAGCTTAGCTTGGACAAGTGGTGGACCTTATGGCTATCTATACTTCAATAGAGTATAGTTTGGACAATTGGTAAACCTTATGCTCCTCTATGCTTGAATGGAGTATAGCTTGGACACATGGTGGAACTTATGGCTCTATATGTTTCATCAGAGCTTAGATCGGTGGATAGTGTGTCTCTCTATGCTTGAATAGAGTAGAGATTGGACAAGTTGTGGAACTCATGACTCTCTATGATTGAGTAAATCATAGATTGGACAAGTGGTGGTGACTATATGGTTATCTTTGCTTGAAAGAATCATAGCTTGTAAAAGTGTGTGAGGTCCCCAACCCGCCAACACCAAGATCGGGATGGGACCCTTGACAGGTCTCTAGGTCTGATAAAAACCAGAGTCTCTAAACAAGAAAAATCCAAGGAATAGACCTTTACCATTGACAATGGCTTGGGTCTATAACCTTAAAAGCAGACCTAGTCTTGTCCAGCGAAAACGAGACAACGTATTCAAACGGCCTACAAAAAAAATTCTTATTCCGACCCGATAACTTCATCATTCAGATTATGGTTTCCTTAGCCAACGCTTTTTTTCCCCTAACATATGTGAAGGCACAGCCGTTGGTGGATTCCTGTTCCAAGTAAAGAAGTTTCTAAAATGTTTTAGTACGCGGGAATGGATAGTTACCTGACTAATCAGACCCACCCGTCCATGATTGACAACCTGAGTCAATCACCACTTACCACCCCGCACTCACACATGATTCTTTTGTTATTTAATTACTACCACGTTCTTATCACAATTAAAATAATGATTCCTTTTATCCTTCATAACAGGATTTTATTAGAACAGCCCTTGAAAACAGTATTGAAAACTTTTTTTTTTTTTGCAAACAAACATCTTTAAACTTAAGATAGGGTACTGTCAATCAAAACATTGTCCATAATAAACATGACCAGTACTCTTCTTGTCTCAAGACCACCTAAGGGTGAAAAAACGGCACCCATTCCTTATTCATAATCCGGAGTAGATAAACCCCCACCCAAGGTTCCGGGTGCTCATACACCAAACCACTTGGCCATACAACCGGGTGGCTCCCCTAGGATTAAAAAAACGGTATCCTAACTTATGTAGAAACATCAAGAGATGACACGGAGTAAAAACTCATCGTTCATGGGGGTAACCGACTTATCCGTGGGATTGGCTGGAAAGCGAATCATTATCATCAAAATATACCAAGGAGTCGGAGGTGTCTTGAGACAAGCTGTCTTAAGGATGATCAATCATATCTTTCCTAATTCAACCAATTTTAACCCAAACAATTATTTCCTACATTATAAACAATGCACGTTGGAAGTTACCCTTCCGTTTTCAACCAGTTTATCCTTCCTAACTTTACGTATGCCATGCTAACTTAAAAATGAACTTTAAAAGATTTTAGGTGAACAAAATAGAAATCCACCTGGGATTGCTCGTCCATGTGTTGTTGGGGGGGAGCCCGTGGACTTTCCTCCGTCGGCCTATGGCTAGGCCCAGCCTCATGGTCATTAGTGGCTTTATTTCTTTTGTTGTTAACATCCTCTTCCTCGGTAAAAGGATTTCCCCTAGTTCTCTTTGGAGCCATGTCGTCCGCCTTATAAAAAGAATTAATCCATTAGAAGTTTAATTGAATAATCTTCTTTTTTCTTTTTTACCCAAAAATAAGAACTTTTGGAGTAAGTAGGTATCTTTAATGGTGAATTTGATGAGATATTGCTCCCGTAACTTATTTATGCTATAAGTAATTTCTCATAATTACCATTTTATTTAGGAAGCCCTTTAACTAGGTTTATCCTTAGTCTATATTCCATTTTAGCCTTAGTGAATTATAAATTTCTATCGGCTAATGGATTACTCACCCTAAATTGTAATTGAATGTTCTATCTTTAGAAATTTTCATAAATTTGATTTATAACCTTTCCCTCCTATACTTATTAGGTAAGATTTTACTGATAATAACTTGTTATACCATCTATTTATGCTGGGGTAATTTTCCCACCCTTCAAATCGTGATTTTGGACCTCAAGTATTTATTTAGTAATTAGATAAATTCATTTACTAATTTTCCTTGTCTATTTTATACGCAAAATCTATTAATTTTATTGAGGATAAATACCTAAACTATTTATCTCAGGTTGTGTTATTTATCATGGATTTCCCAAGGTGTCTTCTGCCTCTGATATTTATATCAAAGGTTTTTGGATTAATTTACTATATTTCCCCTTTTATTTTACCCAAAAAATAATGTAATTTTACTGAGATAATTAGATAAATTAATTATCTGAGCTTCACATAATTATCACAGGTTTTCTAAGGTATAATTAACCTGTGATAAATAAATTAAGTCAATTTGAATCTATTACTAATCTCCCCTATTAATTTGTCCTAAAAACAGAGTATTTCTCATAAAGTAATTAGATAGATTAATTATCTGAGCTTCTCCTAATTATCAAAGGTTACCTAACATATAATTAACCTTTGATAAATAACTCAATTCAATTTGAATCCATTTGCTAATTTCCCCTATTTAATCTATTCTAAAAACAAGGTATTTTTGCTAAATTAATTAGATAAATTAATTACCTAAGCTTGAAATAATTATGACAAGTTTCCTACCATGTAATTAACCTCTGATAAATAACTCAATTCTATTTGAATCCATTTGCTAATTTCCCCTATTTAATTTGTCCTAAAAACAGAGTATTTCTCATAAAGTAATTAGATAGATTAATTATCTGAGCTTCTCCTAATTATCACAGGTTCCCTAACATATAATTAACCTTTGATAAATAACTCAATTCAATTTGAATCCATTTGCTAATTTCCCCTTTTTAATCTGTTGTTAAAACAAGGTATTTTTGCTAAAGTAATTAGATAAATTAATTACCTGAGCTTGAAATAATTATGACAAGTTTCCTACCATGTAATTAACCTCTGATAAATAACTCAATTCAATTTGAATCCATTTGCTGATTTCCCCTATTTAATTTGTCCTAAAAATAGAGTATTTCTGCTAAAGGAATTAGATAAATTATTTATCTAAGCTTCTCTTAATTATCACGGGTTTCCTAACATGTAATTAACCTCTGATAAATAACTCAATTAAATTTGAATCCATTTGCTAATTTCCCCTATTTAACTTGTCCTAAAATCAGAGTATTTATGCTAAAGTAATTAGATAAATTAACTATCTCATCTTCTCCTAATTATCACGGGTTCCCTAACACATACTTAACCAATTATAAATAAAGTAAAGAATTTTAAATCAATTTATTAATTTCCACTATTTTATTTGTTTTGAAAACGGAGTATTTCTATTGTAGTAATTAGGTAAATTATCTATCTGAGCTTCTCATAATTATCATGGGTTTTATAACATATAAATTACCATTTATAAATAACTAAAAGCCTTGGAAATCAATTTGCTAATTTTCCCTATTTAATTTGTCCTAAAAACATAGTATTTATGCTAAAGTAATTAGGTAAATTAACTATTTGAGCTTCTACTAATTATCATGGGTTTCCAAACATGTAGTTGACCTCTGATAAATAACTCAATTCAATTTGAATCCATTTGCTAATTTCCCCTATTTAATTTGTCCTAAAAACATAGTATTTTTGCTTAAGTAATTAGATAAACTATCTATCTGAGCTTGACCTAAATATCACAGGTTTCCTAACATGTAATTAAGCTTTGATAAATAACTCAATTCAATTTGAATCCATTTGCTAATTTCCCTTATTTAATTTGTACTAAAAACAGATGTGTAAATGGTGTTGTGAGCGTTTAGGGATAGAGTGGGTTGCATTCAACAAGGGTTAATCATTGATGCATCATAGAAGTGCGTATGTGTAGATTGGTCTCAGCCTGACAAGCTAATGAGATTGAAAAAATGGTCAAAGACAAGGAAGATACAATGTTTTCACGAGGTTGGGATGTTAATGCAGATTTATTTGATATCACTGCAGATAGGCTACAAGATGCAATTATTATTTCTTTAGAAGGCAAGCAAGTGAAGGATTAGAAATCAACCAAGAAGACTACAACCAAAAAGGCAAGGGGTGTTACAACAGCTAGTGTTGTAGATGTAGATAAGGCCATTTTGAGATTAGAGGGCACAAGCAGTCAACCCTTATTAAGGTTTGTGGAGCATGAATGCTTAGAGAACGAGGTCCAAAAAGCAAAGAAGTGTGCTATAGGAGGCATGGAAAAGTATTCGGCATACTTTCCTTTCAAGTATAAGGAGTACGAGATTCTTGTCTCACTAATTGTTTTCTTCCTCCTGGTAAATATAATTATCATCAACTAAAGCCTGATCAAGTACAAAATTGTATGCTCTTCTTTGGAGCAAGTGCAAATTGACCTTCATCATGTGCTTATCTAATTTTTGTAAAGGATTGTGGGCAAAATTTTGGAGTTCCAATGACACGTACTGAGGTAGAAGAAGAAAGACTTGTTGAATACAAGTCTTGGATCATTGATGGCCAACACTCAATTTATGCAACAAAAATGTCAAGATTTCAAGAAATGAAAAAGGATGGTGGCTCCCATGATCTAATACAAGTTTATGAGAAAAGAAAGGCTTGGATTGTTGTAGACCCATCCCCACAAGTTGCAATAGCCATATCAACCATATCAAATGAGGAGGCCAAGGTGCTATATGCTAAGCAACCTTACAGTGACATTCTCAAGCATCTTCGCAGTCAGTGGATATTTTGAAAACTTCCCATCACGTTCAAAATCTTGTACACCCTAGAATATAAGTTTTTTTTTCTTTCTCTCTCATGGCTATATAAGGAGAAAACAACTGAAATTCTTATATTTTATTTGTTCTGGGTTTTGCACGCATTCTCAAAATGGAAAGGATTTCTATTGGTGCATCATCCATCACCAAAAAAGATCATATGGTCAGTTACTTTGATCCTATTTATTTATGATCGATGGTTGAAGATCATAGAGCAATTAAAGAGAGAGAATAATAAACCAGGTGCCACAATTTTTAGATATTTGTGTGGTCTAGACAAAGATGAAGTAGAGAAGATTCAAACGAAAATAGAGACTGGAATGATCCTTTTGTCTAAGGGTGCAAAGGACACATCAAGTGTAATAGACATGCCTGATCGTATCAAGCAACTGAAACAAGATTGAATTATTCAAGATGAGTTGCTTGAGCAATTCAATGTGCTCAATGAGGAGAATCCATGTGAAAATTGGGAGGACATTTCTACCACATACAACATTAATGATGTTTACTCCTATTTCTTGACACTATGTGATACTTGGATGACATCACAACTAAAATGTGATACAACGAAGGTTGATTTTCTAGAAGAGGAAAGAGAGTATATCCAATGGATGATCAACATTGTGAAAGACAAAGTAGATTCAATTATAGATCTTCCATGGTATATCACTCTCTATCTCTCTATTCTTCTCTCTCTCTACTTCCCTATCTATCTCTCTATATCACTCTCTATTTCTCTCTCTCTCTCTCTCTCTCTCTCTCTCTCTCTCTCTCTCTCTCTATTTCCCTATCTCTCTCTCTCCCTCTCTCTCTCCCTCTCTCTCTCTCTATTTCTCTATTTCCCTCTCTCTCTATCTCTCTTTCTCTCTCTATTCCTCTATTTCCCTCTCTCTCACTTTCTCTCTCTCATTCTCTATTTCTCTCTCTCTACTCTCTCTCTCTCTCTCTCTCTCTCTCTCTCTCTCTCTCTCTCTCTCTCTCTCTCTCTCTCTCTCTCTCTCTCTCTCTTTAATTTCCTACACACACACACATCTCTCTCTCTCTTTAATTTCTTACACACACACATTTTCTCTCTCTCTTTCTCTCTCTGTCTCTGTCTCTCTCTCTCTCTCTCTTTAATTTCCTACACACACACATTCTCTCTCTCTCTCTCTCTCTCTCTCTCTCTCTCTCTCTCTCATTTCCTACACACACACACACACACACATTTCTCTCTCTCTCTCTCTCTCTCTCTCTCTCTCTCTCTCTCTCTCTCTCTCTCTCTCTCTTTCCTACACACACACACACACACCCACACAATGTAGCTTGAGAGAGAGAGAGAGGGAGGGGGAGGGAGAGAGAACAATACATGCGCTGCAGGTTTCCAAGAAGGCTAGACCTGTGGGCGCGCTCGTAGGCAAAAATGACCACCTACGCGCGGATTTAGTTTTTTTTTCCAAATTTTTTTTCGTCGATATACACGTGGAAATACGCGCCTTTCGACAGGCATTGCCACGTGTATTATCATGTATGTATCGACGAAGGGTATGCCCGTGTATTATCACGTGTGTATCGATGCAGGGTATGCCCGTCGAAATGCGCGTGGAAAGGTACGGTGCGTCGAAAATCGCGTGACATGTTGTAGTGGGTCTATATATGTTTACAGTCTTCAAATGGAGGGAGGATCTTACTTAGAGCACCATCTAAACAATACCATCCCTATAGGATTGTGTATCTTGGACAACACACGTGATTTGGAGAGCAATCCACCATGGCCAGCTGAAAGATTCAAAGATCTCATAGATGGAATTATGGCTATTTCAGGTGGGTTAATAGAACCACAATGTGTGACCCTTTCTTTTTTGAATAATAAGAACTATGTGCAGTCACAATCTTCTTTGCAAAGTATGACAAACATGATAAAATTATAATTTGTTGGGGCATTGCACAATGTGAAGCATTTGGAATTTACTGGTGCTATAGAATTCTTCAACACACTTTGTTCTTGAGCAAGGGAGATGCCTTTGAGGGACTTATTAGTTCTTCAGATCTAGGGACATAATCCATAATACTAGATGCAGGAGTACACCTTGATCTAGATTTTGGAAGTGTGAGTCAATTTTCAGATGTCGAGTTTCTACAACTCAAGAAGGAGTTGACAATCAATCAATGTATTCAAAAGTATTGTAAAAAGGATTTCAAGCTTGTTGACATGTTCAATGATGGCTACATAGCAGAGTTGGGACTCAAGCAAGAAAGGGAAGTGATATGACTCGTGGACAGTCTTGACGATCAAAGAAAGCTTAAAACAAGACTTTTGAACTTTGCAAATGAGCATGATGAAGTCAAAAAATGGGCAAATTTTCGAAAAGGTCAATTAAATAAGCCCATTTATGACCATGGAGTATCAAATACGGTAGGATCATCAACAAGTGAGACACCCTTATCAATTACGGACTTTTTGAACCTTGAAGCAAGTATGAGCTAAGATTCTATACCCACTTGTCATGTAATTAAGTTATTTATTTGGAAATAAGTTTGATATCTTTTTTTAAATATGTAATGGTATTTTCATCATTTATATTGTCAAGTATATTAACTATTGATTTAAGATCTTTGAATTTATTTTTTCTCAAAAGTATCATGTAGTGAACCTTTTTTTAATACTTTAAAATCATAGGAAAGATAAAATCATTACTCATTACATCAATAATTTGAAGTAACATATCTACTAAAAAAACAATCAATGTAAATTGGCATACAAAATTTTGATTCTTTACTATGTTGAATTGATACTTCATTATATACAAAGCTTAACTAAAACATATAGTGTACAACGTTTGAAATTTTTTTAACCAAAATATGTTAAACATTTTTGTATTGCAGACTCAAAAATGATAAGAGATATTAAAAGACAATATCTTGCATATTATGTGTAGTATGAGCCCAAATGTATGTTATACTTTTGATCCCAATTTTCCACCATGGCATAAAGCCACCAAAAAAAAAATAGCTTAGATAAATGTGGCTATGTCTGTGTTGAAACCTTACGCCACATAGAAATTGATGAAGAGCTTCTTGAAAAATATGAATTTACATGATATTAGTCAAATCTCATGATAAAGTCCCTTATATGAAAGTTATTGATAATCTATTTAAAACGACTCATTACTGCCTATATATCATGATACACACTATGAATTGTGATGTTATTACCATGTTATGCAATGAATACTTAATTTCATATAGATATCTGTTCCTAGAGTGATATCTATTGAATTTCACAAGATTTTTTGAGCTAGCATAATAATGCTCTATTTCAAAGTTCATGTATCATGTTAAACATAATCCATACAAGCATTTGTGTTTCATTGTACATATTTTATCAGAGCATAAATTATGCATTAGCAATTTATACAATAGTTCATTTGATGTGTAAACGGTGTTGTGAGCGTTTAGGGATAGAGTGGGTTGCATTCAACAAGGGTTAATCATTGATGCATCATAGAAGTGCGTATGTGTAGATTGGTCTCAGCGTGACAAGCTAATGAGATTGAAAAAATGGTCAAAGACAAGGAAGATACAATGTTTTCACGAGGTTGGGATGTTAATGCAGATTTATTTGATATCACTGCAGATAGGCTACAAGATGCAATTATTATTTATTTAGAAGGCAAGCAAGTGAAGGATTAGAAATCAACCAAGAAGACTACAACCAAAAAGGCAAGGGGTGTTACAACAGCTAGTGTTGTAGATGTAGATAAGGCCATTTTGAGATTAGAGGGCACAAGCAGTCAACCCTTATTAAGGTTTGTGGAGCATGAATGCTTAGAGAACGAGGTCCAAAAAGCAAAGAAGTGTGCTATAGGAGGCATGGAAAAGTATTCGGCATACTTTCCTTTCAAGTATAAGGAGTACGAGATTCTTGTCTCACTAATTGTTTTCTTGCTCTTGATAAATATAATTATCATCAACTAAAGCCTGATCAAGTACAAAATTGTATGCTCTTCTTTGGAGCAAGTGCAAATTGACCTTCATCATGTGCTTATCTAATTTTTGTAAAGGATTGTGGGCAAAATTTTGGAGTTCCAATGACACGTACTGAGGTAGAAGAAGAAAGACTTGTTGAATACAAGTCTTGGATCATTGATGGCCAACACTCAATTTATGCAACAAAAATGTCAAGATTTCAAGAAATGAAAAAGGATGGTGGCTCCCATGATCTAATACAAGTTTATGAGAAAAGAAAGGCTTGGATTGTTGTAGACCCATCCCCACAAGTTGCAATAGCCATATCAACCATATCAAATGAGGAGGCCAAGGTGCTATATGCTAAGCAACCTTACAGTGACATTCTCAAGCATCTTCGCAGTCAGTGGATATTTTGAAAACTTCCCATCACGTTCAAAATCTTGTACACCCTAGAATATAAGTTTTTTTTTCTTTCTCTCTCATGGCTATATAAGGAGAAAACAACTGAAATTCTTATATTTTATTTGTTCTGGGTTTTGCACGCATTCTAGGTCTGATAAAAACTAGGGTTAAAATCTGGTGATATTAGACTTATAGGTAAGTATATCCTATTGAGAGGATGGTGCCTAACAAGTTTGATGCGATTCCGAGTTCATTTGATGTGTAAACGGTGTTGTGAGCGTTTAGGGATAGAGTGGGTTGCATTCAACAAGGGTTAATCATTGATGCATCATAGAAGTGCGTATGTGTAGATTGGTCTCAGCCTGACAAGCTAATGAGATTGAAAAAATGGTCAAAGACAAGGAAGATACAATGTTTTCACGAGGTTGGGATGTTAATGCAGATTTATTTGATATCACTGCAGATAGGCTACAAGATGCAATTATTATTTCTTTAGAAGGCAAGCAAGTGAAGGATTAGAAATCAACCAAGAAGACTACAACCAAAAAGGCAAGGGGTGTTACAACAGCTAGTGTTGTAGATGTAGATAAGGCCATTTTGAGATTAGAGGGCACAAGCAGTCAACCCTTATTAAGGTTTGTGGAGCATGAATGCTTAGAGAACGAGGTCCAAAAAGCAAAGAAGTGTGCTATAGGAGGCATGGAAAAGTATTCGGCATACTTTCCTTTCAAGTATAAGGAGTACGAGATTCTTGTCTCACTAAACATCTTTAAACTTAAGACAGGGTACTGTCAATCAAAACATTGTCCATAATAAACATGACCAGTACTCTTCTTGTCTCAAGACCACCTAAGGGTGAAAAAACGGCACCCATTCCTTATTCATAATCCGGAGTAGATAAACCCCCACCCAAGGTTCCGGGTGCTCATACACCAAACCACTTGGCCATACAACCGGGTGGCTCCCCTAGGATTAAAAAAACGGTATCCTAACTTATGTAGAAACATCAAGAGATGACACGGAGTAAAAACTCATCGTTCATGGGGGTAACTGACTTATCCGTGGGATTGGCTGGAAAGCGAATCATTATCATCAAAATATACCAAGGAGTCGGAGGTGTCTTGAGACAAGCTGTCTTAAGGATGATCAATCATATCTTTCCTAATTCAACCAATTTTAACCCAAACAATTATTTCCTACATTATAAACAATGCACGTTGGAAGTTACCCTTCCGTTTTCAACCAGTTTATCCTTCCTACCTTTACGTATGCCATGCTAACTTAAAAATGAACTTTAAAAGATTTTAGGTGAACAAAATAGAAATCCACCTGGGATTGCTCGTCCATGTGTTGTTGGGGGGGAGCCCGTGGACTTTCCTCCGTCGGCCTATGGCTAGGCCCAGCCTCATGGTCATTAGTGGCTTTATTTCTTTTGTTGTTAACATCCTCTTCCTCTGCAAAAGGATTTTCCCTAGTTCTCTTTGGAGCCATGTCGTCCGCCTTATAAAAAGAATTAATCCATTAGAAGTTTAATTGAATAATCTTCTTTTTTCTTTTTTACCCAAAAATAAGAATTTTTGGAGTAAGTAGGTATCTTTAATGGTGAATTTGATGAGATATTGCTCCTGTAACTTATTTATGCTATAAGTAATTTCTCATAATTACCATTTTATTTAGGAAGCCCTTTAACTAGGTTTATCCTTAGTCTATATTCCATTTTAGCCTTAGTGAATTATAAATTTCTATCGGCTAATGGATTACTCACCCTAAATTGTAATTGAATGTTCTATCTTTAGAAATTTTCATAAATTTGATTTATAACCTTTCCCTCCTATACTTATTAGGTAAGATTTTACTGATAATAACTTGTTATACCATCTATTTATGCTGGGGTAATTTTCCCACCCTTCAAATAGTGATTTTGGACGTCAAGTAGTTATTTAGTAATTAGATAAATTCATTTACTAATTTTCCTTGTCTATTTTATACGCAAAATCGATTAAGATGATATAAGAGCCGCCTATCAAATACTGAACAGAGTCAGGATGCGATCTCTTACCATTATTGAAGAGAACAGTATGTTGCGTACTAGGGATGCTAACATGGAAATGAAACATGATAACCTCTCAAACTTGGTACAAGTTACCCACCTAAAGGCCAAGGAAGCAGAGAAGGAGCTTGAAACTCTCACTGCTAACTAAGGGAGGCTGAGAGCGAATGAGACACACTCACACTAGAGATGGCAGAGGTCTTGAGAGTAGTTAAGACTCTCCAAGAGTAAAAACATAAGGTCAAAGATGAGTTAGAAGCAGCAAAAGACAAAATGCTGGAGCTAAAAGAAAAATTAGAGCTCTAGGACTTGACAATGAAAAGACTGAGGGCAACACCAAGGGCGGTCCGGGCAAGTGCAGGGATAGATACTCAAGTTACACAAGCATTGGAAGCAAAAATCACCACCCTGTTGAAGGAATTGCGGGTAGAGCAAAGACAGCAAATGCATATGGCAGGAGGGTATCTAGCCACTGAAGAAAGAATGAAAGATGAACACCAAGCTCTCCAAAAAGAACAATTTAGTCTAATTTGCTATTTTCCCCTTTAAGTTTCCCTTAAAAACAGTGTTTTTCTACTGGGATAATTACCTAAACTAACTATCTGTGGTTAAGATAATTATCACGGGTTTGTTAAGACGTGCTTTACCTCTGAAAATTATCTCAAAGATTTTTAGTCTAATTTGCTATTTCCCTCTTTAATTTTCACTTAAAAACAATGTTTTTCTACTGAGATAATTAGCTACACTAATTATCTGTGGTTAAGATAATTATCATGGGTTTCTCAAGATGTGCTTTACCTCTGAAAATTATCTCAAATATTTTTATTCTAATTTGCTATTTCCCCTCTTTAATTTTCTCTTAAAAACAGTGTAATTCTGCTTAAAGAATTATAAAAATTATTCAAAAAATTAAAAGATAATTTTCCTAGCATCTTGGCAGTCTAAAAAATCTTTGATAATTATCTTATCTTAATCTAAGTTTAATTAGTATAATTACCATTAATTTATTATTAAAATGATTAATTTTATCCCTAATATAATATAATAATTAGTTAGATTAGTATCCCTAAGCTTAATCTCAATAATCAGCAGATAATTAAGAATTAAGAGAGAATTTTAGAGTGTAAATTAGTTTAATCTTCTTAATTAATTGGATTAATTAAGAAAATGTAAATAGATTAGCATAATTCTGCTAATTAAAAAGGTTTAGTGCTAATTATCATGGATTAACCAACTAGAGCTTTGCTCTCTAGTGATTTCTGAGTAGAGATCTCTCTAGGTGAGAGAGAATTTGCCAGGACTCCGAGTCTAATTTCTTTTGTGAAGAAGGGGGGGTCTATTTATAGTTTTTCAGGGCCCCTGGGCTGTTTCTGGCAGGTCCTGGCACCTCAAGAAAGTCCCCAGCTTCCCCCTAGCACCACCTGCTGCTAAAATTAGCTTGGGCACACTACAACAAAAAAAGGTGCCTTCGATGCATATTTTGACGCCATCCGTCGAAAAGTGCATCAAAATACTCGTCCCTGTGAAAACGTCGAAATACGCATCGATATCTGTGTCAAAAGGCATTGTTTTCGACGTGTATTTTGACATCCCTATCGATGCGTATTTCGATGACCATATCAAAAAAATAATTCTTGGGCAAAGGACAAGCAGCCTGGCCTGTGCCCAGTGAAAAGATGGACACAGCCACAGCCAGACTGCTTGTCCTCTGCCCAAGAAAGCGAGTAGCACCAAAATCAACCATGCTCCCGTAGAAATTTCGGGAGAGTTCCCTTTGTTTTAACATAAATTTTTCAAAAAAAACCATATGTATACGCCTCCTACATGATATCCATGTAGGATCTCACATGAGACTTAAGGCAAATGAAAGAAATGAAACGAACTTTGTGCAAAACCATAACCATAACCATATTGATCAAAACCATAATGATAACCATAACCATAAACAAAACAATAACCATAACCATAACCATAAACAAAACAATAACCATAACCATAACCATAAAGAAAACAATAACCATAACCATGTCTATACAAAAAAGAGACACAGAAGCGTGTCTGTGTCTCACAAAACATATATAGAAATCCATTGATGACTATGCGTCACAACCTGCACATAGGACAAGTCACAAAATTAGTATTGATATTACTTCACATATACTTATTTAATTAAATCAAGTCACACATATTAACGTCTCACCTCAATCGATCAGGGAGACTCTAAGGCCTCCCAGTCTACAGGCACGGTAGCAAGATCATTCAATACTTCATAAATGCCTCTCCGATATCCATCTGTCTCCTCATGGCATGTCGGGACTCGATGCATTGCAAGATTCTGCGTTTATACAAAAACCAAAGTAATTAAGAATACATGATTCATCGCGTTTTAAAAAAAAACGCCATAGCTAGGTTTGGATTGGAAACTGACAAACTCATAGCGAAAGGTGTCGAAGCCTCCACTGCCAAGATGAGATGTGCCCCTGGTCATCTGTCGTACCTCCGCGGCCTAACGCTGCTATCTAAACTGCATGTCTACTGTCCGCTCATCCTCCCTGATCTGCTGCCACGTCTCATGTGAGATGCCCAAAGGCTTCGGCGAGACGATCCTGAAAGCCCGACGAGCTGCATCTCGAGGATGTTTCACGGTGTCTAGTGCAACACCCTAGATCCACCTCCTCGGAAGATCCTTTGCACCCGGAGCAGGCTGATACTCTCTCATGATGGTTTCCACTATATAATTGACTTTTTTGCGATCTTGCTCAGGCCAAGGCATCAGAATGCTGGTCGAAAACTGCAGCTCGGCGAGCACTGGCGAACTCGCTATCTCATTTCAGTCCCGACTCTATCCATGTCAACAAAACCATCTGCCCGTATAGGATAGACCTTGGAGGCACTAGGATCATGTGCCCTCGAAGGTGTCCGAGGTGTGCTAAGAGGTGTGTCGAGAGGTGTGCCTGGGTAGGATGGGGGTCGTGAGCGAGGAGGGGTCAAACCACCACCTCCATATCAACCACCACCTCCACCTGACGATCGCTGAGATCGGCGAGTGCACCTATGTTGTGGAGATGAGGACGTACCTACCTCTGTCGTGCCCCTAGGTGTCTAAGTGGCCGTGATGGGAGACCTCGCAGGTGTCGTACCCATAGGCGTCCCCCCCTCCCCCCCCATAGGCGTCCCCCCCATAGGCGTCGGAACCTCGGGTGTGAAGCCCGGAGGCGTGGTACCCGTGCCTCTGGCTACCCAGTACTGAGACGCATGTGCCATTTGACTGGGCGTCATCCGTGTGACGAAGCCCATAAATGCATCTGCACTCATAGAAGAGGGATTTGGATACTGGTCTGCCATACTAAAGTCCTGCACAAATAAAGTAAAAGAAAGCGTCAGAACACCTTTGTTTAAATTAACTTTAAGCTTAATTTTAAATCAACGTCTTCACACAAACACTTACAGGCCTCGACTAGTGAGGCATCATCGACAAGATCTTGCACCGTATCATCGTCTATCTCTAATTTCAAACATAACTCTGCCCCAACTCGTTCTGGCAGATTGTCTTCATCCATTGCATCTTCATCTACAAGTGTCATATCTGCCTCGTCTATGTCATCCCTCGTATATCTGTCAGCTTCCTTTGCCATACCTTCGTCCATCTCATCTAATGTCACAGTAGTATCTGCGTCGTCTGGCTGTCTTTCCTCCAGGAGCTCTTGCCCTTCAAATACTTGTTTATTTCTTGGAGCAACTTGAACCACAAACCACCATTGTCGCTCTCGAGGGTCCGGTATAAAGACCACTTGCTCGCAATGTTTGGGGAGAGAAAACGTGTCGCTCGCATCTGTCCAAACCTTTGTAGAATCTATCTACACAAGCTTATTTTCCATCTCTGCGTACCGTTGCATTACGACCAAAAGTAATCACCTTGAACCACTTCACATTCAACAAAAACATCTCAAACCGCCTGAAGCTGACTTTCAAGATATCTGACACCAGACCACAGTAATCCAGCTTGCTAGTGCTCTCATTTGTGTCTTTGGCACTGGCCCTGCTCTTTTGCATGAAACTAACCATTACCCCACTGTCAAACGTGTGTATTCTGGTGTCAATTTGTTATGTTCTGAAATGCTTTCCATGCGACCACAGTGCTATGTATGTATGATACCTCTAGTCACATCCAATAGCCAGCTCTTCTTCTTCTAGAGATATGGGTTCTCCGATATGTCGAGCTGCTCTCACTGTCTTGTCCAACCATTCCATTGTAGGGAATTCAGGTAGAGGAGCGAGATAGTCTAGCAAGGGTAACCCTCTAGTCGCTCGGCTTCGCCTAAAATCGTGTCGCTCCCTATTGCGTCTCTCTTTCTCTTCTTCGTACCTTTCAAGCCATTTTTACATCGGCTCTGAATTTAGTATATAGAACTTCATGATCTTTTATCACATGGCGTCGTTCATTTTCTTCAGCACCCCTTGCCCCTTTGCCTCCTCTCCCACCAATCTTGCATCCTCCTCATCGCTCCATAGTTGAGGCATTTCTGGGTCAGAAACGGATAGAAATTCGGTCATCAAGACAAGAGACTCTTGCACCAGCCATCCTTCTACCATGCTCCCCTCTAGACGCTCTTTTTGGCGAACAAAACCCTTAAGTGTTTTCATGAACTGCTCTAGAAAGAATATCCAACGACTGTGGACTATACCTGCCACTGCAACCTCATCTACTACATGGACAAGCAAGTGCATTTGGATAGTTAGGCAGCTCCTGGGTAGATACTTCTCAATCATGCAAACTGCCCCAATTGAGTTAGCCCTTGCGACTGCAATGGATTCCTCTCGTATCTCCTTGGAAGAGATACACCACACTAGCTCTGAAATCTTGTATATGCAGGACCACACTTCCTCCGTTAAACACCCCTTGATCGCAATTGGAAGAATAAATCGCAAGAACTTATGCCAGTCATGAAATTTCAGTCCTGACAGTTGATCGCCACGGGTGAATGCTGTCTTGAGACATCGCATGCATCCTGTTGGCATCCTGAACTCTAAAATCACCCTTTTGACTTATCGTTCCTCGCTGTTTAGCAATACCCATGGCGCTCTTGAAAGCTTTGTTTGGCCAGCTGCATAAGGTCACAGCTCTAGCATCTTTCCAACTGACTGCAAATCATCTCGTGAAGCTCGATTGTCTTTCATTCCCATGATTGTCGTCCAGAGAAGCTCTCCCACATTCTTGAATATATGCATTGGATCCAGCAAATGGTTAATTAGTAGATCACCCCAGTACAAAAACGTATGGAGAATGGACAAATGTTTCATTCTTGGAACAGGTTGCCCCTCATGTTGCTCCCATCGGCGACACCACTCTTGTACATGCATAGGACAACATTCGACGCGACAAAGCTGACCTTCGCGCAAGTGATGTCCATCTGGAAGATAACGATGGTGGTCTTGATAAATTTTCTTTCGAAGCAAGGCAGAATAGCGCACATCCAAAGATGGCCCACAAATTGGACATGCATTGTATCCCGAAGTTGTAAGCCCTGTATATATTAAAGCATGATTTAGGCCAAGGCAAAGTTTTTGCGAATAGCGAGAATTTTGTAAATCAAGAACCATTACCAGAAGCTTCACCGTATCCTGGTCAATCATGCATAGTCCACATAAGAAGTCCATGGATCCTTGCATGCTGTTGTCCTGCTGGTTCAACTGCATCTGCTATGTTCATCCCATGCCATAACTCCTGGAGCTCGTCAACTAGTGGTGCTAGATAAACATCCATGTTTTTTGACTTGAACTTACCAGGTACAATCAAGCCTAGTATCAGATGACCCTTCTTGATGGCAAGCCATGACGAGCTTCTCAAGACAAATGGATTGACTCCATCCATTGCCATGCCCAAACACAAATTGCGTGGTTCACTCTTAAAATGTGGCCAGGTATCTTCAATGTGCCTCCATGCCTTTGAATCAGCGGGGACCCTAAATGTTGCGTCAGTGGATCTATTCGTAGAATGCCACCGCATCAACTTTGCAATGGAACCACAACGAAACAGGCTTTTTATCCTTGGAATAATAGGGAAATGCCGAACACTTTAGCTGGCACTGTCTCACCAACCACATCTTGTTTGTAGCGCATTGCTCCGCACTTAGGACATGACATACAATCTACGAATTCATTGCAAAAAATAATGCAATCATTTGGACACGCATGAATCTTGTTGTAGTCCAAGCCAATTGAGGTCAATAGTCGCTTTGCGTCTAGCCTGGAGGGGGGAATGTCATTGCCAGCCGGGAGAAGTTGCTCCCGCAACAACCTGTTTAAGACACATTAAATTAAAAGCTCCCCAAGCACTTCACCATTGCAATCGGAAAATCTCTTTTGTAAGTTACGTACCTAAACAAAGCAGTGACGCTTGCATCTGACCACCTGTACACTGACTGCAGATTCAAAAACGTCAGACAAGTACGAAGCACAGATATTTTGGTGCCTTCATAGATTTGTTGACGTGCCAACTTTCTCAACATGTCTTCAGGAGATAGGCGCATGGCTTCTGGTGCTGCTTCGTTAGCGTTCTCCTTGCTTGTCTAGAAGAAGGCATCCAGCATCTCCTCCGTGCCGTCGTCTTCTGTCTGTAAGCCCTTTTCTGCTTCCATCCTTGGCTCTATATTGGTCAGACCTTCACGCATAATTCTTTTTCTCTTTCTCTCAGATGCAGGTGTTATCTCGTGAAAATCAATGCTCGTTCTGTAGGAGTCGTATCGTAGATTCTGTACGATTTCTCTAGAAAACTCTCCGTACTTGTGCACATGCTAATTACATATCCTACGCTTGTGCAGGATTTGATACTTGCAGAGCGTGCACGAGCATGCAATATTTTCCTCCATGTTAGTTGATGACGTTGCCATCTACAATGATTATGAATGTTGTTTTAATATATATACTCCTCACAATGTAAACTACCTCGCATTCTCTAGCCTTGCCCGATCTTCGTACACCTCGGTCCAAAGGTGTATGGAGATCAGGACCACCGGATCAAAATCTCGTCTTTATTGGTCAAATCCTATATGGGTAGACACATACGTGCTCTCCTAGTGTACATGACAATGCATGTAGCGGGCAAAACCCCTTTGCCTCTTTTAGTTCCATAGTTTCTTCTAGAGGGAGAGATAGAGATAGAGAGATTTTATGTCCTTTTCACGCAATTGGTCAACCAAGCTAACTCTTTCACGCCGACTTTCTCTATCTACTACTATATCTCTCTCTCTCTCTCTATCCATCTCCATAGCTATCTCTAGTTAATTCTCTCTCTTTCTCTACCTCTGTCTCTGGCTCTCTCTCTCTATATTTCTCTCTCTCTCTCTCTCTCTCTCTCTCTCTCTCTCTCTCTCTCTCTCTCTCTACGTACCCTATCTCTCTTTCTCTCTCTCTCTTTATATATATATATATATATATATATATATATTTCTCTCTCTCTCTCTCTCTCTCTCTCTCTCTCTCTCTCTCTCTCGATCTCGCTCTCTCTCTCTGTTGATCTCTCTCTTGCTATCTCTCTTTCTCTTTCTCTCTCTCTAGATCTCGCTCTCCCTCTCTCTCTCTCTCTCTCTCTCTCTCTATTTTCCTATTTTCCTCTCTCTCTCTCTCTCTATTTTCCTATCTCTTTCTCTCTCTATATATATATCACTCTCTATCTCTCTTTCTCTCTCTCTCTATTTCCTATCTCTCTCTCTCTCTATTTCCTATCTCTTTCTCTCTCTCTATTTCCTATCTCTCTCTCTCTCTCTATTTCCCTATCAATGTACATTCATTGATGTGGTCAAAGAATCTCAAGCAACGAAGAGGACAAGGAGGGTTAGCATGTATGGTTAAGAAAGGACTGGAAGATTTTGTATCAATTGTGAAAGATGACAAGTACAAACGTTATGTATGGCTGAAAATTATGACTCCAAAAAGAGCACCCATTTTTGTAGCCGGTTGCTACATTCCTCATCATGATTCTCCCTTTTATGCTTGCATGGATAGAGATCAACCATTTTCTGATTTGGAAGAGGACATTGCTTATTTCAAAGGTGAAGGTGATGTTATTGTATTTGGGGATATGAATGCTCGCACAAAAACATTGCAACATGATACTCAACAATTTGATATGCCATACATTTCAAGGGAGTTGGAGGAAATTCACTTGTATGATCGTACTTCAATGGATGAGAAAGAGCCGGATCACTATGGAAAGCTACTTTTACACATGTGTAATAGCACGGGTATGCTCATTGCCAATGGTGTATCTTTGTGGAGTGGAACCAATGGATTTACATGTAGAAGACATAATGGGGATAGTGTGATTGACTATATGCTACTCTCTGAAGCCATCATGTATCGCATAAAGAGTTTTATGTTTGGTCAATGGACCCCGGAATCCGACCATCGCACCTTATGTATTGACCTTTCATGTGGAGAAGAAACTAAGCATGATAATTTCAGCCAAAGGAAAGAGAAGTTATCACTATGTATAGATTTCAAACGGGCACCAATGTACATTGAAATGGTTGAGCAAAAATTATGGATGACAAAGCTTCAATGTGATGCACCATTGGAAACTAAATGGGAAGCTTTCAAGAAAGCTATTTGTTCTTGTGCGGAAGAATGCTTTGCAATAAAGCATCTCCATGGTATCAACAAAGATAGATCACGCAAAAGGTGGTTTGATAAAGAATGTCAAGATGCTCGAAAGTCCTTGATAAAGCTTGATGCAACTATGGACAAAGACAACTATCAAAGTCATTTGCATACATACAAGGCATTGATTCAAAAGAAGAGAAGAAGATGGGAAGTAAAGCAACAAGAATTTCAAGTCCAAGAAAAGGCACATGCATGTGGAAGATTTTGGAGAAACTTGAGAGGCAAGCGGGTTGAGAATTTTGGTAACTTGAGTCTAGTGGATATGTACACACATTGTAGGCAATTATATGAGCAAGAAAATACTGAAAAAATGCCATTTTATGGTTCACTCCCATGTATGCCGTCTTTTTTTACTATTGAGGATGTATGCGGTGGGCTTGAAAAGTTGGCCACTCGCAAAGCGGGAGATCTTCAAGGTATCAAGCCGGAGATGATCAAATGGACGGGAGATTTTACCCATGAGTGGATGTGTGATATGTTCAACCTTGCACTTCAACATGATATGCCTTATGATTGGAGTACTAATTGGGTTAAGCCTTTGCATAAAGGAGGGGATGTAAAGAATGTAAGCAACTACCGGACTATAATGATTGGGTCTCTTATGGCAAAGTTGTTTGGGTGCATAATGGAGATGAAATTGAGTGATTGGGCTGAAGAGAATGACAAGCGTGCAAAGGGACAAGCGGGTTTTCGTCGATGCCATAGCACCATTGATCATCTTGTCACTCTTCGTGTTCTCATGGAGGAAAGTCGGTTGAAAGGCAAGCGATTGTATTGTTGTTTTGTGGACTTTAAGAAAGCCTTTGATATGATTCCACGTAACAATTTGTGGAGAAGGATGGAAGAACTCCAAGTTCCAAGTGAGTTTATGCTTGCGGTTTCTCGAATCTATGAGAAGGTGATTTGTCAATTGCGCATGGGAAGAGAAATTTCAGAAATTTTTGTAAGCACTATTGGGGTTAAACAAGGATGTCCATTGTCACCAACTCTCTTTGGTCTATGCATCGATCAATTGGAACAAATGGTACTTGACTTTATGCAAGAAGAAGGCATTGAAGAGGTCACTATTTGCAATGCGGTAATCATGCTTTTGTTGTATGCGGATGATGTAGTGCTTCTAGAACACACTTTAGAAGATGCACAAAAGCTTATGGTTGTCCTTGAGAACTTTTGCTTGCATAGTGGGCTGATTGTAAATGAATCCAAAACAAAGGTCATGCTTGTGAAAACCAACCATAAGGAGAAGCCATGCATTGTGTACAACAACGAGACACTTGAAGTTGTTGAGAGCTTTAAGTACCTTGGCCTTGAGGTTCCATCCAATCACAAGTGGCATGAATGTGCTATGCGTCGTTTGGAAGCGGGAAAGAGAGCATATTATGCATTTGAGAACATGTGTAATGCGGGAAACATCAAGTGTTGGGTTCTCAAGAAGTATCTTTTTGATGCATTGGTGACACCGGTTCTTCTTTATGGAGTTGAAGTGTGGGGAGGGAGCATCTCAAAGTCTACTTGGAAAGATTTTGAGAATGTCCAAAAGCGTTTTCTTACAAACTTTCTCCAAGTTAAGACACAAACACCATATATGCTCCTACTTCTTGAGTCGGGATCTCTTCCAATTGAGGTTATGGGCATGGAAAGGGTTGTGGAGTACATGATAAAGATGCGTCAAAACCCCTCACATCGACTTCCTACAATTGCATGGGAAGCAAGAAAAAAAGTTCAAAAGACGCATAAAAGCAAGATCTTGAGCACGGGATGGATGCAAGACATAAAGAAGTGGTTTGGGAGATGGGATGCATTACACTTGCTACATGATGCTTCAATTGACTCTCAAGTGAATGAAGCTTTTCTACAACGCCAATGTATTACGGCTTGGGAGAAATCTCGTGGGTCACGCTTCATACATTACACCACCTATATTGCCCCCAACTACAAAACCATGTTCTTCGCTGAGAGAGAAAACCGTACTCACACTTACATGCTTGAGCCTATTCCCTTGTCCGCGATATGCACTATCGTAGCAATTCGGCTTAGCTCCCATTTCCTTCGATGCGAGATAGGGCGTTGGGACAATGGAGAAGAGTCAAACCGATTGTGCACATTATGCTCACTGCAAGTTCGAGAGTTTGAGTACCACACACTACTAGAGTGCTCAGCTTTTGATCACATCCGAACTTGCTTCTCTCACATTTTTAGCCATAACTTAGACCTACACACTTTCCTCTCCCAGCCAAAGTGTGGGCTCTCCATTGCGACTCTCATCACTACAATTTTGGAGCATCGAGAGTCACTCATCAGCCATACACATACTACATCACATGTAACTTTGATCCCATAGGTCATATTTGACCTTCGAGGACGATAATAAAATCTATCTATCTATCTATCTCTCTCTCTCTCTAATTTCCTCTCTCTCCGTCTCTCTCTCTTTTTAATTTCTTACACACACACACACACACACACATTTATCTCTCTCTAGTCTCTCTCTCTCTCTCTCTCTCTCTCTCTCTCTCTCTCTCTCTCTCTCTCTCTCTCTCTTTGATTTCCTACACACACACACAACTCTCTCTCTTTCCTACACACACAAACACACACAAACGATGTAGCTTGTGAGAGAGAGAGAGAGAGGGAGAGGGGGGCGGGGGGGAGGGAGAGATCAATAATACCTGCACTGCAGATTTCCAAGAGCAGATCTGTGCGTGCGCTCGCAGGCGAAAATGGCCGCCTGTGCGCGGATTTCCTTTCTTCCCCCCAAATTTTTTCCATCAAAATACGCGTGGAAGTACATGTGGAAATACGCGTGGTAACATTTACCTTTCGACAGGCATTGCCACGTGCATTTCGACGCCTCTATCGACGTGTATATCGACGAGCAGCATGCCCATCGAAAGACGCGTGGAAAGGTACGGTGCGTCGAAATGTGGTGCGTCAAAATCTGGGTGTTATGTTGTAGTGGCAGGCTCATCACAGCCCCCCAGATTCCTAAAATCGATTTCTGCTTTTTTTTTAACTTTTAATGATAAACTTTGAAAATATCTGCATTTTCTAAAACGTTAGGATAAAAATTATTTAGCAGTAATAATTACTGAAACCTTTCAATTTTTATCCTAAAGTTTTAGAAACTGCAAATATTTTCAAAGTTAATCATTAAATGTGTCCCAAGCCTCCTTGGGAGATTGAGCATCCTATATATCCCCAATCATAGTGTCCTGTATACTAATAGAAAGCCAATACATGACCTTCCAAGCTCTTTGGTTCCAATCTTTAAATGTCTATCTTATGCTCTCCATCAATATAGTCTCAATAACCTTTGCCCATAAGGAAATGAGTCAGTTTGAACTACTAAGCATGGAAGTTGTTCTTGTCTAGCTTCTCACTGACAACCTAGTTAAGGCCATCATTGTTGGATGATATGCTTCCAACCCTTTACACAGTCTTGAGTAGCTTGCTAAAAATAGTCGGTTATCACCTATAACCACAATCTACATACATACACCTATTTTGTTTTACTAAACAATATCTATGTGCACTATAGTCAAACCAGAACTTTTTGCACCACCAATATGTAGATCTATAAAATTTTGAACCTTGGCGTTTTTGCATGCAAACGCACTCCGACTCCAAAATGGGGGTTGAAATGTGTCCATAATGAAAATCTAGCTGTACAAATTTCAGTCCAGAGGACTATATAGAACCCTAAGATGCACACTCTCCAAAAGGAATCACCTCAATAGAAGATCATTGATGATGGCTCCTGGGAATACTGAAGCTACTTCCTAGACTTCTCTTGCTTGTTGCTCCAAGGTCCTCAAATACAACCAGACTCCGATACCATGTCAAGAAATAGAGAAGGAGAGAGCTTGAGCTCTTGCAAGAACACCCACACACACACACACACACACACACACACACACACACACACACACACACAAAGATAGAGACAAAAGAGTGTACTTCTTCTTATTCACTAACTCAAGATAAGAGGTTTACAAAACATAAGGGAAAATACAACATAAAAAGGCTAGTGAATGAGGTGAGTAGATAAGTGTGCCATCATTTTGGTAGGTAGACCAGCTTGTTGTAGTACACATTGTGGAGTGCAAATGACAATGAAAACGAATGCCCCTATAGCCTTGCATTGATCACATCGTCGGAAAGAACAACAGCTGCACCGTCGAATTCACCTACGTTAAACACCTGTAAAGCTTGGAGAAGAACACGTCTACCTGAAACCACACTTGGAATTAGAAGAATTAGAGAACATGATGTGTAGATTGGTTCACATAGATGTCTGTAGAGCATCCATATGCTTGATTTCGATAAGGAATGAGCAAATTACAAGCATTTGAAGTTTGGGGGTTTTCAAAAAGCTCCAAAAAGAGGTCTCTGGAAAGTGTCTCTGCAGATGTGTAGAGAAATGCATCCATTAAAGGGGGATTTTTTTGGCTCTTATCCCAAGGGATTTTCTCTCCCCTCTTAGCCGACTTCATTTCCCCCTTTAGGCACCGTTTTGTTGGTCCATTTTGAGCCTTTTTTGGGTAAAAAATGGGTTGTTGACCACTTTTTGACCAAGGCAAGTGGGGGGGACAGTGTCCAGGGACCAAAAAAAGGACAGGGTGCCTGTCCAAGCAGTGGGAACACAAATTGGGTGCCCCCTCCTCTCCCCAAAGTCCAAGAGCCCTCACAAGAAAGGCCAAGAAGCTCCATTAACTCCTTTGATACACCCTTAGGGGGTACCCACTCCCCCTTTATACTCTCCAATTTTCAATTTCTCCCCCCCATGTGGGGTTATTCCATTGCCACTTGGCACCATCCTCCCACCTCCCCAATTGAGCCAGTAAATTTCCTGTTTTGCTCCCCACACAGAGCAATCTTGGCGGAGGCGTGGCGGGTAACTCCGAGCACCGAATGCAACGCTGTAAAGCCCGGCTCGGAGCTTATCACTTCGGCTATTTCCAAAAATTCTCGGCCTTAATTTTTCTAATTAAATCCATCAAATCAGCCCACTTGCCTTTCCTCGCATGCATCCGCATCCACTTTCTAAGTAGGGTACCACCCACCTCCAATGCATGTAGCTCATGATGTATGAGTCCGATTCACCAGCTATCAAGCATGACTAAAAGCACTTATTAAAAACCACCTTTCAGAAGTTTGACCAACCCAAAACTCTTTGAAATGACTAAGAAGAACCAAGCCTTTACACATAAATTCTACAAGAGCACTCCGAAAACTCAAAGCATTATGTACATCTTTGTACTCGGGACTAGTGAGCAAGCTTTTTAGCATGGATAAGTTGCTTCATTTCCACCCAAAAAATGCATGACATAGCTTGCCAACCCCCCCTTGCCTTCTTAGTCATTCATGACAAGTAGAGGTCCCTATTGGACGGATACGCCGCGACGGACGTCAGCACAGCAAGAACTCACCTAACAAGATTTGTCAGCTAAGGACAAAGCTCAACCCGCAGGCATGTGGAAGCAAGCATAGGGTGTCAACCTACACTCGACCTGCTCCTAACTAATTCCTACAGAGGTCTCTACCCAATGTCAAAGCTACAACCTTCAGGAGTGCATAAGAGGAAACTTCCTACAACACTTTCTAGAGCCGAATGCCCATCAAACAATCTTGAAACGCCGCAGAATTTGAAGGAGAGCCTACTAACATCAATAGGTTGCTCTCCCTAAGGTCTATGAACCAAAATCCCAACCCAAAACACCTGGTGCAAAATCACGTAGGATGTCTGGCCAAAATTTCCAGGTCATCGTTGCCAAAAACTAAAGTGCCTAATGTGTAGCTCTACTCAATGCGAACGCGTGGATATGCTACAATGCAAAATTGGACAACGTATGTTCACCGAATCACCAGATGAAGCTCGTAGTAGATGGGCTCGCAAAATCGGATCGTACGTGTGCAATGTAGGTATTGGTGTGTAGCTCTCGTCTGGGGCAACACGCTGCGCTTCTCCGCACTCGATTCCGACCACCCATGCTCGTTTAGCGTCAAGATGAAGCTCTCACTCTCTCTCGTACACAGTAGGCTCACTCACAGACTTCAAAACTTTCTTTTAAATGAAAAAGGGTTTTTCATTAAGGTCAAAAAGTGGTATAAATACCTTACAATTCTCATTCCCTAATGTTCCAATTTAACCATCTACTCAATCTAAATGTCAAAACTAGGATACAATCTGGAAACTTCTGTAAGCCCCAATATTTACAAAGGTAAAATGTTGGGTTTCCTCAATAAATGAATAATTACAAAATAATAATCTACCAAGCAGTCAGTTTTCGTAGGGTGTGTCCAGCTTCTAACACTCCCCCCCTCCTTGCTCATGTCGTCCCCGACATGGCTGTTGAGCTGCTTCTTCATCTTAGGATTTCTCTTATCTTGAGCAATGACTCATATCTTGCATGTTGAGCCAGTAGTGTTGGGCCAAATATGTCAGTGCTGATTGTGAAGAAGCCGGTGTAGAAAGCTTCTTCAAAGGCCTGGAGGTGATAGGATGGCAAAAACATGATCCTTTGATACAATGCGTGTATCACCTCCTTGGAAGGCTGACCAGACAGATTGTATGCACATCTGTATGTATCTTGAAAGAAGAAGATACTGTCTGTCGCCGTGCCTGGTTTGAACATCTCGAAGACTGCCAAAGTGTTTTGCAAATCTTTCACACCATAATGCAAGATAGGTCAGGCGAGCCAGTGAACAATTTAATGGCGCCCGTTAGGGTTTTCACCATGTATTGAACACTTATTCTCTCGCCTACCTTCAAGCTTGGCAGCTTCGGATAGTTTAGACAAGTAGGTTGGCTTCTTTGTAGTAGCTCATGGGCCTTCCACATCCGTATCCTTGGTAGAGGACAGAAACTTAGGTTATCTCTCATGACTTTTGGTGCCTCTACCAAATGGATTAGATATTGTGGATACTTTGTTAGCCATGCCTTTCTCCACCTGGTTTGAGAGTCGACTATCAACTTTACCCCTTCAGGCTTGGAGATGTTTGCTTTGTACAGTGGCCCTGTTGGCTTTTCTCTGATTCTTTCGTTGATTGTGGCGGCTTCGTACTTTAGCAAAGGATATGGGAGAGAGAGTTGTAGCCATTCACGCCAAAGGTTGCTGGCGTCTATCTTCTGAATTGTCATTGATTTAAAGACCCTCTGCTCCCATTCCAAGGCTTCTTTGCGAATGTCTCTGATTTTCACTTCTATGGCCTTGCGCAGCTTCTCTTCTTCTTCTTGTGTCAGACCTTGTGGCTCTTGAGAGGGTCCTACAAGGATTTCCTCTTGCATGGGTGTGTCCACAGGATCTGCCACATTCTCTAAATCTTCCTTCCATGGCTGCTGGCCCGGTGCTGAACTGCTCTTCTGTCCGCTGGCCTCTCAACTCTTCTATCTGCTTTTGGAACGTCTGTTTTTCTGCTTCAGCTTTCTCTCTCATAATCACAAGGAGGTCGTTCAAATCGGCATTGATCTTCTCCGCCTCCTCTAGCTTTCTCTTGATGTTTTCCAGCTCATCCTGCATTGCCTTGTGCTCTTCTTTCATGCGGGTTTGCATGACCACTGACTTCTCGGCCATCATCAGCCTTTGCTTCTTCTCTAAGGTAAACTCCTTCTAGATCTCTTTCATTTGTTCTTCATAAATCTGACTCTCTGAAGTGGTGGAGTCAAGCTAGTAGCTCTGACTTCGGCAGAAGATGCCCGTAGCCGTTGGATGGTTTGGTCTTTAACTTTAATCTGGTCTTTGAGCTCGATGACCTCATCCTGGCTAGCCTCCTGCTCTATCTCTGCCTTCTGTTTGGCATTCCGCATGGCTTCTACTTCCTTGGATTCTTCAGCAAGTTGTAGGGTTAGGTTGTCCCTTTCCCTTTCTGCATCTGTCAATGACTTGCTGAGTTTTCTGTATTCGTCTTCAGCTCCTTGCATTTTTTGAGCTGCTGCTTGATTCTCTCTTTCCATCTCCTGGCATCTTTGCAATGCCTTTGCCAGACTGGCTTGCAGCTCTGCTTCTCTCTCTATATGCCTTTGGATTTGTTTGTGTAGAGTGTTGACTTCAGACTTGATCTGCACTTCAATGGCTTTGAGATTAGCCATTTCACTTTCCTTGGCCATTGATTGTGCCCTGAGCCCGGTTAGCTTGGTCATCACCACATCCCAATCATTGGTGGGTGGCTGCAGGTCCATTGTATCAGTGGCCATCTCTTTTAGCTCCACTAACCATAGGCTCTGCATTTGTTCTTTGGGCCATGTGCTTGCCAAGTAAAATGCGATTGTGGCAGCCTCTTCTTTTGAATATCCAGCAACTAGTAGATCTAGAAACGTGTTATACCTTGCTTCATTTGGCTCTAGCTGCTCACCTTTGGGTTTAGCTTCTTCTTTTTGCTCTTGTTCTTGGCTTTGTTCTTGCCTTGAATCTTCTTGATCTTCAAATTTGTCTAGCTCCTCCTTTTGTTGAGTTTGTGGAGAGCTACGAGGAGGTGGTGATGGAAGTGGGCTCGAATCCGGGCTGGACGGTGGAGTTGCCGACTTTTTCTTCAAGTCCCTGTCCGCCTTTGTCTTTCTCTCTCTATCGGCCTTCCTGCTCTTCCAGCAGTTGCTGTCGGACTTCCTCCACTTCTGCTTCTGTAAATGGTACATGTGGGATATTTTCTGCCGTGGCATCTAGAATCTCAAAATTCTTAATATAATCTTCAAATCTGTCTCTGTGAACCCTTCGGGATGATCTCGACATTGCTTCTAGTGACGGCTTCCATAGCTCGCTCAAATCTCCCTTGAGGGCTCTTTCGGCTCTGAAACTTTCCATTAGCCTCTCTAGCCGTGCCGCCTTCTGTGATTTTTTCTCTTTGACCGAAACTTGGACACTCTCTTTCTTTCCTTTTTTCACTCTGGCTGCTCCTCTTGCACGGTCTCTAACCGGCGTTTCAACCTAGTGGCAACCCTTGGTGCTTTGGGATGTTCCTCTTCCTTATCTTCCTTGAGCCTTAGCCAGTCATTTTGTGACGGAGGGTCAGGCCATCTTCCCTTGGCGTGCAATGCCCCATAAACCACTTTCGTGATTAGCTTGCCCGGCACAATGTATGTGGGGTTCTTGTTGCCCATCTTCACCAGAATGTCATGTATATAAGCTGCATAGTTGATCACCTTCAGCTTGATCTTCTGCATTGCCCAGGTGAAGGTTGTGGCAATTTCTCTAAGTGGCATTCTGTACTTTTGTGGCCGCTTTGTACACATATGGAAATACTGATTATAAAGCTGGCTCATGATTGCCACTTTAGGGTTTGCAATGTCTTCAGAGGTGTAGTTGCCTTTCTTTTCAGAGTACACCTTTACTTCATCTCTTCTTTTGGTTACACTATTCCCTTTGTTGGAGAGGTCTAGTGCAGTTGCCACTACTTTCTCTGTGATTTCAATCACAGTGTCTGGCTTGCCCTGCAGATCCGTAACTCTGGCCACTCCATCTTCTTTGATTGTAGTCACGAACTCCCATACTCTTTTTATGTCAATTCCTGATGGCACAGCTTCAAAATAATTGTGGAGATCTATCTTCTCCAGGTACTCTGCCATCTTGCTTCTGACAAACTCATTGAGCTCCCGCGGTAGCATGGGTAGCTCTATTACATTTCCTTCGGTGTCTTTGAACACGCTATGGTAGATCTTCAGATCATTTGACTCTAGCAAGTTCTCTTGGATCCATGTGCTAGTTGGCTTTAGAGTTCCTTCCGATATGACGAGCGACTCTACTTCTTCCAAGTAATCTTCTATGGTCATCCTCTTCTTCTTTGCCGGTGATTTTGCGACTGCCATAGATCCTGTTGCACTCAGTAGTCCGAAGTTAGCGTTTTTTCCATATCAACTGAGAAACTGAGTTTAAACTATCCAAATGACTTGAAAATGGAAAATAAAACGTAAAAGGAACTTGGGCAACCCTGCATATGCTCACAGTATGATTCTGGCAAAAATTTATCATTTAGACATCCTACGCGTAAGATGTCTTTTCCATCAGTTTTTAGTGAAACTTGGCAGGCTCGTGACCCTTGGCCTGTGCAACATGGCTATATGATTGGAATTGGGTTTTGGCATCAAAAAAGTGCATTTTTGGGCAAATTCAGGCTTTAGGCTCACAAATTGGATAGGTTGTCCACAACAGGTGGCAAATGGTATCCAAATGGGTTGAAAATTGATATATGGGCTCCTTGCACCATGGTAATGGCTTCCATGATGTCATTTTTTGCACAAAAGGTCAAAATTATGCTAGAGACATCCTACACGTAGGATGTTTATTTCATCAAAATAGCTTGAGATTTGTTATGTGGGTAGCTCTTGGCCTGTGGAACATGGCCATGCTCTTGGATTTTGATTTGGACAAGATTTGATGTTGGTAAGACCATGTGTAGTGTTTTTGGGCTCAAAAAGTGTATCTTGGAGGTGTTGGGGGTCAAAATTGATTAGAATGGCTTGAAACTTGATATATGAGCTCTTGAAGGTAATATGAAAAGATCTGGAATGGCATAACATCATCTGTGGGCCAAAAATGTCATTTAGACATCCTACACGTAGGATGTCTCTTTCATCATTTTTTGCAAGTGACCACACAGAATGGTTGGCAATGTGCTCATGAATGTATTGTGCAAGTTTCATGTGATTTGGACAAGTTTTGGTAGGTCTATGGCCTATTATTGCCTCTATGCCCTGACTTTGCGTTTTTTCATACATATGAGGTCAAGTTTTGTCCAAATGTGATGAAACTTGGTGGCTAGCATGTAAAGGCTATTTATAAACTTTGTGCAATGAGAGTTGTTGGGTTTTGTGCCCAAAAATGGCCTTGAGACATCCTACACGTAGGATGTCTCCTGATGAATTTTTTATGGAGACTGCTACTGATGCCTGCCCTTAGTCCCCCTGAGTCCCTTTTAAGCCCAATTTCAACAAAAAAGTCAAATAGATAGAAAAAACTCCCTATGTGGATTTCAGAGCCTCCGAGCCGTTTTCTGACTTTTGGAGTGCTTTTCGGCAATGAAATTTCTTAATGTTGGTCTCCATAGCTTCCCGATCCCTTGGGGATACTTGCCGTATGGTGTTTGTTGACTTTGGCTTCATCGAAGTTCCATTTGGAAATTTGTCACTCTAGAAGCACCCGTGGTTGTGTTTTCATGTCTACAATGACTTGTGGTGGTCTACCACCATAGGACTTGGTTGTTGATGGTCTAGGAAATCCGCTCGTGAAGTTTGGTGGCAAACGGACATGCGGTTTGGCCGCGAGAGCTATTTGACGCTTTGTGTGTCTGATGCTGTTTCTGAAGTTTAGTGCCGCTTGGGGTCACCTTTTGGTCATGTGGGCTACATAGACTTCTCGAGCATGTCGAGATGCTCCTACCCATGAATTTTGGTAGCATTTGGGTGCCTCTCCGCCGATTTCCCATTCGGTGGCCTCTTGCGGGGCTCTAGGAATTAGGATTTTTCCCGATGGTTTTCTACTGCCTTTGGATATCCAAGACTGGTCTCCTATGCTAAGGTAAGCTGCTGATGAAGTCTCGTTGCTTTTGGGTTAGCCGCCGTTAGGTGGTCACCTCTACTTGTAGGTCTCTGCTGCCCGCTTTCTTTGATAGCACTATCAAATCAAATCACACGTCGCAATATCAAATCACTTCCTTTCATGTAAAGCACATCATCAAGCATTTTGTACTTTTTGACTCTTCTCATAAAATCATACTTTTTGGATGATGGAAAATCTTCAGGTAAAACACCTGTAAGTAGAAAATCCGCTTTCTTTGATAGCACTTCTCTTCCATGATATAGAGGGGCATCAGCCTTCAACACAAACACACAAGTGATCATTTCTTGGGCAGCATCATGAGCTTCTTCATTCTGAGACCTCTCAATATGCTGTAAATTCCATGCCTCAAACTTTTTAATCAAAGATTTCACTTTGAAACACAAATTTTTCAACTTAGGGTTCTTATTCTTACACACCCCCAATACCTGCTTAACAACCAACAAGGCATCTCCTTTGACTTGCAGGCGTTTAATTCCCAACTGTAAGCAAATGTGCAGACTGCCCTCAAGGGCCATGTACTCTACTTCATTATTACTTTTCTCATCAAGATTTAACCCTTGTTTCCTCACAAGATTTCCTTGCGCATCATAGACAACAATCCCTCCAGAAGCAGCTTCATGACCTCTTCGATAAGAGACATCAAAATATAACAGTGAAGCATTGGATATAGCAAGAGTTTCGACCTTCTTCCTTTGCACCACCTCTTCCTTAACCAAAATAGGAGTCTCTTTGTAAGTGGGTAAATCTACTAGGGTAGTCTGAGTACTCTTTTCCACCAAAAAAGTGAATTGAAATTCGTGTAGTTCTATAACCCATTTCATCACTATCTTTGATATATTTGAGTTATTAAACAAATGAGGCAACAATGAATAGCTGGTGAGAAAAGTGAATGACTTTTGCAATAGGTAATTCCTGAATTGTATGCAAGCATAGACCATACTGATCATCACCAACTCAATCTCTGAGTACTCTCTTTCATGAAGGGTTTTAACCCGGCTAGCATAATAAACAGGCTTCATATACTTGGACTCCTTCCCTCTTTGCAATAGCATAGCCCCAATGGCATCATCTCCAACTGACGGGTTAACATAAAATTCTTTCTCCCAGGTAGGAGCTTGCATAATAGGCAGTGTGCTCAAAACTTCTCTGACCTTATCAAAAACTTCTTCACAGTCTTGTGTCCACTCCAATGGATCATTTTTAACCACTTGATGCAGTGGGTATAGTAACTGTGATGCCACAGGTATGAATCCAGACATATATTTAACCTTCTGAATGAAAGTAGCCAATTGTCTTGTATCCTTTGGGGATGACAGCAATAATAAGGCTTCCACTTTCTCTAGATCTGCCTCAATCCCATTTTCTAAAATCACATGTCTAAGAAGCTTCACCCTTGGCTACGCCAAATGAAATTTTTTGGGGTTTAACTGACCCCTGCATTCATCATACCTTGCAAAAATCATTTCAAGCTTCTGAACATGCTCTTTCCTTGAACTGTATACACAAATCATCTATGAACCCTTTGACAAACATCCCAAGAAATGGGGCAAGAACCCAGTCTACTTTCCTTTCAAAAGATCTCCGCCCATTTGTTAACCCAAAAGGAAGGCAGCAAAAGCAAAAACAACCCCATGGGGTGATAAAGGTGGTCTTTTTCTTATCTTCAGGAGCAAGGATAAGCTGAAAGTATCCTGGATACCCATCACAGACACTGTATCTCTCAAAACCAGCCACTGCATGTAGCAATTGATCAATAAAAGGCAAAGGGTAAGGATCTTTCTTGGTCATCATATTTAGTGGCTTGTAATCAACGCATACTCTCCAATGCCCATCTTTCTTTGGGGTGACTACTACAGGGCTTACCCATTCAGCATTATCCATTGGCACAATGAATCCTGCATCCAAATGCTTATCCACTTCTTCCTTTAAGGCATTCATCTGCTCCTTGTCCATCCTTCTTAACTTCTATCTGATTGGTTTTGCCCCTTTGTTGGAGCCCAACTTGTCCAACTGTTGTAACGAGCCCACCTTGTAAAGACTATCAAATTCCCATTTTTATGTCAAAGTCGTCTTATCATTTTGATCCACTTGTTTGGGTTATGTAAAGATTAATCAGTCAGTCAGGACCCAGATGTGTTTCCACTTTGTAATTATGATGAAGATAACCCTATGTACATTTTTGAGCTAAGGTGACTGAAGTATAAAAGTCACCTTAGAACCATTTTTTAAACATCATTTGTTCATATTAATCCTGCTTCATACGAGTCTGAGAGAGAGAGAGAGATAGAGAGAGAGAGTGTCTTATCCTCTTCACTACGCGCTTCTCCCTCATCGGATTCACGACGTGTCCACACCATCACGGTAGCCTCTTCGAGAGCTATGCGCCCACACCATGCATTCACATTTTTGAGTTGTTCGCGAGCGATCCTTCCTCCAGCTTGTTTTTCTTGTAAGTAGCACAAACAGTGTCTGTTTTCAACAATCAAGTACTTTATGGAATGAGAGAGGGATTAGATACACATAGATACTCATAGACTTAGGTTTCGCACACTTTTAGATTTTGACCTGTGAGTCTATCGCGATTGTATGCGAGATAACTAGGGTAAAAATCTGGTGAGATTAAACTTATAGGTAAGTATATCCTATTGAGAGGATGATGCCTAGCAATTTTGATGCAATTCCGAGTTCATTTGATGTGTAAACGGTGTTGTGAGCATTTAGGGATAGAGTGGGTTGCATTCAAGAAGGGTTATTCATTGATGCATCATAGAAGTGCGTATGTGTAGATTGGTCTCATCCTGACAAGCTAACGAGATTGCCTTTGAGCACCTACGGGTTAGTCGTGTCATCGGATGATAAGTATGTTGTCTGTGTCGTGCTTGTGAGCATGAACAGGGGAGGTGTTTGCCCCAAAACATTGGCTGGCGCCATTGATGGGGACACAAGACCGTAAGTAGGGAGATCTACGTCACTCGTGTGATGGTTAGCTTACTTTAGTTTCAACTAAAGAGAGCTTAAACTTTTAGAACAAGATCCAGGATAGAGTATCCTGAGGTCTAGTGGATAGCTAAGAAGCCTGTGTCTTGCCGAGGGTCTGTGACTAGCTAGATTTAGTTAAGTAGGATAATGTGGAGCTATGTTTTTTTGGTTTTGAGTGCTTGTTATGCTTGTGTAGAAATAGAGTAGAAAAATGTTTTAAAAACGCAAAACAAAGAAAAAGAAGAAACAATAAGGCTGTTTGCTTGCCTTGAAAGCAAAACCCACACCATATACTCTTTAAGGGGGTGAAAAGAGTAGACATTGAAATTTATGATCCAACACTTGAGAAAACATAAAAATTGCGACCAAAACCAACAAAAAGAAACAGGTGATTGTCATAAGAAAACACAAGTGAACCTAAAGAGGCCAAGAAGAGATATAACCATTAGCCTAAGGTAAATTGATTGTGTCATGTGGTACAACTGATATTCACAAGCTTAAGATGAAGTTTCATCAAAATTGGATCACTTTAAGTGCATTTGAGTTGTGAATTGCCATAGAAAAGTGAAATTTGTGAAGTGCTTGAGTCTAAGGTCAAAAAGTGTCCAAACTTCATAAAAATTAAGGGATAGACTTATATAGGCATAGAGAACACAACTGTCCAAAAACAGAAAAAAAATCAAATCCCAATTGCTCTCTGGTTAGTCTATCGCGATAGACTAGTGAATTTGGAGATTGAATAGCAACTGGAAAAACCCTTTATACCACAGGTTTAACACATCAACACAAGGGTGCTCAAAAAAATTGAGTGAATTTGAACACCATCTTGACCACAAAACTTCAAAACTGGTGATTTAGAGTCTGAATTCAGAGACAGAGGCAAGAAGGCTTTGACCAAATGTCCAAACAGTGCAAAAACTTGTCAATGCACTACACAGGGAGTGGGTGAACCAGCTATGGAGATAACTTGTGAAAAATGCCAACAATGGTTGGAGAGCTTGCCGAGTCTATCGCGATAGACTAGGGAAGCTGACCTTATTTTTCAAAATTCCCCTAGAAAGAGCTTTAGCAGAGCCTATATAGCACACACACCAAATTTCAAGACATTTAGATCACTGAAAGTGAATCTAAGGCCCAAATAGAGAATTAGGCTCTGACCAAAATACTAAAATTGGACCAAAACCCAAACCAAGTGTCCAAACTTCATAAAACTTAAGGGATAGACTATAAAGGGTCAGAGGAACTCAAAGGTGAAGTCACAATTTTAAATTGACTTATGCTGAGCTATCTGCCAGTCTATCGCGATAGACTCGGGAAGTGGTGATTCAGACAATTTTTGCAAGTTGTGACTATACTGCTAGGACATACTCTTCACATAGATCCCAGCCATCATTTCAATATTTGAAATTGGACCACCAGAAGACTGACTAAGTGGTTGCTGTACATACTTGAAAGATTTTTCGTGGTTTAAGGAAAACCCTTGTGAATAGACTAACCATACTTGTGTAGATCCCAGAAGGAGATCATCACAGAGCCGCACAGGAAGAAGGAGTCCACGTAAGCATTAATTTTGCAACCCAGCTTTCATTCTTATGTATTTAAGGTCGGGAGCCTTTTTTAAGTCAAGAGCTAAAAGTGTCAAAAGTCAAGTAAGCACCACGTCCACCGAAGAGAGTGTAACTCAGAGGAGACTAGACGCATTAGCACCGATCATTGAAGAGGGTAGTGATACTGACACTTCGTCGGAGAAGTCCCTCTTCATGATGGGGAGTCAACAGCCAGGAGGTTTCTACGCTGAAGGACCAATGCCAGGGGGAAGCACCTCCCTACATCTTTTAAACGAAACCAAGTTCACTGTGATCTTCTTAGAAGGAACAAACTCAAGGGGAGCCCTAGTTTATTTAGACTATAGAGGACGCAAGTGTATTTGTATTGAAGAAAGACCGACTCAAAGACTGGACATAATTCGAGTCTATGATGATGGAGACAGATTCCGAGATGAAAGGGGAATCACTATCTGATAGTTAGTAACCCTGAGGATTATTACAGATATGGAGATAACATGGCAAAAGGGAAAATGGTTTCAGAAACCCAAGAACCGCCTCCTAACATTGATCGACCTCGAGCACTTTTTATGTATGATAAGAAAACAACCAGGGTCTCAACCAATAATGAGAATGTGGGGATTTACAAGCATGAAAGTGAGGGAATAGTCTCTTACTTTCGATGCAAGGAACCCTACCCAAACAAATTAAGCAAAGACAAGGTTCTTTATTTATTCTCTTATGAAACTACTATGGGGAAGGATATTGTCTTTGTTGATAGGTATAGGCAAAAATACAAATGTATTCTCCCAGAGGAGGTTGAAAATGCAACAGTTCCAAGAGCATCAACATATGCCCCTGACGAAGTACCAAGAGCCATCTACACCCCTAGCAAGTCGACAAATCCCTTTTCAAAAGAGTATGACGCTACCTCACATTCTACCCGACAACCGACGTTCAACTACCAGGACCAACCAGCTACTCAGCCATCATTCCAGGCATGGCTTCGACAGAGTGCTACATTAGAACAAGACCAAACCCGAGAGGATTATCAAACCGCACGAGGGATAAGGGATTTACAAGAACCACCACTCTATGCACAGTATCAAGGGGAGAGTAAGCCAAAGACTCAGGGGTCAACACAGCCTGGAAGACCACCCCTAGAACGAGTTCGGAGAGATGAACCATCTCTTGCATGAGCTATTAGAAATTATGGCTTAGGAGCACCATTGGGAGAGGAAACTGGCCACTACAGAAGACCCGAGGAGGTATATCGACTAGGATGTGGAGATCCAATGATGAGATTTGTAGACCATCGTAGAATTAGACCTTCTCAAGTGCAAAAGTGGGTAAACAAGAAATACACGAGAAACAGGGATCCGAGAGATCATGTAGCAGCCTTTGTGCATGTAATTAGAGCTGAAGAGGTGTTAGACTCCAATTTGCAGGTTTTGGATTAACCTTAGAGAATGATGCTGCTACTTGGTTTGACTCTGTAGAGCGAAGAGACTTTGAGTCTATGGAGGAAGTGTTTGACGAGTTTATCGAGGAATTCTCACAAAGGGGAATAACTCATAATATTGTTTCACAAATCCATAAATTCAAACAGAAAGATGGAGAATCTCTGCAAAAGGCAGCCCTACGACTAAAAAGATATGTTAAGTTCTGCCCTGTGGAAGAACTGCCAACTCAGTCCAGACTTATGTTGATATTTATCCAAGGACTAAGGAATGCATATCTCCAGAAGGACTTACATATGAAGAGGAGAACGATGTTGAATGAGTTAACCAAGGAGGCTCTATACCTTGTGGACAATTGTGTGGTCTACAAAGGATCTCGACGAAGACTCCTCCTCGCAACAAAGCGGAAGCAAGTCTGCTAAGACCATACCGAAAGGAGAAGTAGCTGTAACCCAAGAGCAAATTGTAGAGGAAGTGCTAAAAAAGATTAACTTGTATGCCAAACCACAAGCTAAATAGTCAAAATGGTGTGCGATTGAACAAAAATGGACAAACCATGGGACGGAGGAATGTTATTATAACAAGGGATATGTGAGAGAACGACCATATGCTCCGCAAGCTCAGGCGACATCTCCTCAAGTTCCATCGATGCCTAGATATCAAACAGGCAACCTACTAGGACCTGTAGGTGTAGAAAGACCACAACCAGTGTTGGGACAACAACCACCCCTACCAGGATTACGACCAGTCGGCATAAGATACACACCAACAGTAACTGAATCCGAAGAGAAAGCTTTGGTGCCTATGCATGCATACTATGAAGATCCAAATGGGTATGCTGCAAACTCTGTCTATTATCCACCGGAAGAACCCTCCACACCAGAACCATGGAGCATGATAAGAAATACAAGACCACCAACTGCTGCACAGGTAGCGGGAGAAGGAAGATATAGCTTGGATGAACGGACAATGTTGTTCATAGCCAACGGAGGCATGAGAGGGCAGAGGCTTGCACACCAACAAAGAGGAGCTCAAGGAGCACCTCAACAGCCTAAGGGACCATGCTACAAGTGTGGTGGAGACCATTGGCTGAGAGACTGTCCTCATGATGAAATCATTAGGGTCAACGCATATTGCACCGAGTGTGGAATTACTCACTTGACCCCTGATTGCCCTAAGAACCTAATCAAAGGATCAAAAACTACTATGAATATGCTGGGAGCACTGCCTTCCAGTGGAGGGTCAGAAAACAAAACTCCGATTCCTGTCAAGGTCTTGACGAGAGCCCAAACAAGGAAAAATGACAATCAGTCCAAGAGTAATGATGAAAATCAAGAGGAAATCAAGACTAACAAGTCTAGCCTCAGTTGTGATAATCCTTGGAAAGAACAAAGAGCGAAAATGAAAGCTAGATGTGAGCAAAAACAGAAAGCTATAGAAGCTGAGCTAATAATGGCTCGAGAGCAACTTAAACAGCAAAGAGAGTCTGACTCTCTAAAATCAACGGAGGGACCAAGAAGCGCAAGCTCAGGAGGGTCTGTATTGGTAGATAAGGTCAATGAACCTTTAGATGCAATCTTGCAAGCATATGAAGCAAGATTGAAGAACAGACATACTCTAGAGCAAAGGTGGATGACATATCCATATCCAGAGATAGAAAAACAGAGACTAGAGATCTGCAAGCAGCTAATTGAAACTGCACAAGCTTTACTAGAGCCTCCACCTATGGAAGTGAGAGATAGAATAATCAAACCACCAACAATGAAACACTTATCAAAACTGAACAAAGGGTACCTGACAAGATAGAAAACATTAAATCCTTGCCTGATGTAGAGGACGCAAGAATCGTGCCTAATAGCACTGACAAATCACTAAAAGATTTTCCACCATATACACCTATTGTGGAAGAAAATTTGCCTGAAGAGCTATGGGAAACGGTAAGAAAAGCTCAAGAAAAATATGAGACAAAAACAATCGAGCCAGCGCCTTTCTCGGAGTTGAACTTGAATAAGCCTCCAAGGGATTTAGGCACTAAATCATTTCAAGGGGATAATGGTTCAGTTGCATCCGAAGATAGCAGACCAGCATCACTCAGAACTTTGCCGCCATACATGGGAGACTACGAGGCAAGGTCATAAATTTGAAGGGTACCTTCTCAAAGAATAGGAGGGTCAAATCAATTGGACACTAAAATCTTGACAGACTTGTTGACCACTCCGGTCAAGTGTACAATCACATTGGCAGAATTGTTAAAAATCAGGCCAAGCATGTGGACGGAATTCGGTAAATGTCTTGAAAAATTTGGTATACGGACGCCTCTTAAGTTCTTTGACACTGAGCTTAATGACGCTTTAGAATGGTAACAGGACACTTTTATGTCCTTGGACACTTTTGTGCCATGTTAAGTGACCATTTTGCTTGAATTATTTGAAGAGTATGAAAATGAATTTCTAGGTGCTATATATCCACAAAGTTGCCTTATGAGATGAAAAAAACTTAGCATTTTTTTGTGAGTATCTATCTCACCATTAACCTTACTCTTGCACAACATTTTTAAACCTAAACTGTGTGAAAAAACAGGTACTGTTTTTTTTTTTTTTTTCAAATTTTGGCAACTATACCACTCTAAACTTCATGTTTGTGAGGTTTAGATGGCTAGAGGTTAGGCCCTCATAGTTATCAACATGTTTTGATTCTTGTAGGGAGAGCTAAGTGTTAAATTGAAAGTTATGACCAATTTACAAGAATTGCATAATCCTGTTTTTTAGCCAAAATTAGCACTTTTATGATTTTTTTGGTGGCTTTCTTGATATCCTGTGCGCTCCTTGCCGCACTGTCGAAGCAAGGGACTTGCCAATACACCGTATGCGAGCCACAAACGGCTCCAAGCATACAACAAGCCTAAACTAGCAAGCTCAAGAGAACAAAGGGTGTGTCACTCACCGCTCTACGCTCGCCTTCGTGGTGGATTCCTCGCCGCGATGAAGAAGAAGCTGCAGTCGTGCCGCGCTCAACCGCTTCGCCGCCGTCGTGCCTTCGTAATGCTCGATCGCACACACACTCTCCCTCTCTCTCTCTCTCTCTCTCACACACACACACAAGGAGGTGAAGAAGAAGAAGATGGAGATGGAGCAAGAGCACTCTTCAATTGCACAAATGAGAGAATGAGTAAAAATTAGGTTTAGTTGGCTTTTATAGGAGCTCACCCCATTCACACTTGGGCGCCCATGCTTAACCAACTAATCCTTGAATGTCCAAGTTAAAGTGCGCCTCTCATCGGCGATCACTCTACCTTTCCCTATTGGACCGACAAGCCCGGTACCTGACTCTACCAAATACATAATACGCGTCCATCGTAGGTGATGGGGTGTCCGTGAGCCGTGAGGGTTAACATGCCCCCCTTCCTGATGTAGATTCCGTCCTCGGAAGCTATTGAGTTGAAGCTAGTTCGTCGAGGTGGAAGAGCATTTGAGATGAATGTGCTTAGCCTTCTTCAGTCACTGCAAAATCAAACAACATTGGCACAGTAATTGCATTCTCTTAAAAAGCATATGCAGTTTTAGGTAGACAAATTGATTGGTAAAAGAATTTCAAACAATTTGATAGCAATGAACATTAAATTGCAATGTAATCAAATGCATAAACAGATGTAAAGGTATAAAATTAAACAAGTCTGGGGTCGCTAATTTGACGGTCGAAAGGCACTAGAGATCGAATATTAATACCATGGGTAAGCTTCTTAATTTTCTGTGGTCAATTAAGTTGTTTAATCGCTAGAGCCAAGTATTCATGTTCGAGGGCTGACTAGAGGCTATATCTAGAAAACCTTGTAGTTGAGCTACCATAAAAGGAATTTCTCATGAAATCATCGCTTGACTGATTACTTTTTCTTTGACCCCCCAAGGTCTTTTCACATTGATTCAATTATGATGTGTGTGCTTATTTTGTATGCCTTGGGTTTTTTGCTTTTCAAGGAAAAGCGCCCACGCTGGGAACCTCTAGGGCTCTAGTACCATAGGCGATACATGTGAGTGAAGTACCAAATCAAGCTGAGATTTCTCTTCCAGCTTAAAATTTTACATTGTGGCACTTTGATTTTTGCTTGTTCATTTTCAGCATTTAAATTTTGTAACTTTGGGGGGTCATATAACACTGCTACATTCCCCAGGCTCATCACATTAGTAAACTCCCTTTATAATACTTAAGCTAAAGGTCAATAGGGTTAAGCCCACTAGAAAGCCCTAGTACATTTCATACAATATTGCCTAAATCGGATTAAGAACCTAAGTAACCATTGTTTATTAGGAAGGCATTCCCCATGGTATTAAGAGAAGATTTCTAATACCTAGCTTGGTCAAACTAGCTTAGTCGGACTGCTTGATTTTTACACCTAAACAAGTGATTATGACAAAACATTACATTGAATTAAATGTTTGATACTAAGCCAATGCACTGAATATTATGCTACCAATCACAATCAAAGCAGACAATCATAGATGCAAAAAGATAAAGGCAATGCTAATGGACAAGAAACACCTGTTTGTGTTGATGGTCGCGCTTGATTTGAAGGTTCCATGAACGTCCAAATCCTATCAATAGCAACACGTTTCTGTACACACTAGGAAACAAAAGGAATACCTCCAGGAGGCACATCAGTGGGAAAAGAGATCTTTGCTAATCACTCAACTCTAAAACAGAAACACTCCTATCGTACTAATCTTACCTACCCTCCATCATTCAAGTGATGAGGATCAAAGGTGTTTTATGGCATAGGTTTCTGTTTCACTGTACCAGATGTGACATGTGTAGGTCTGAGTCAATGTTTTGACTTTAATGTGCATACTCGCTTGCTAATTGCTCTTGCTCTTTTTTTTTTTTTTTTTTGAGTATAAAGCTTTATATGTACATTCCCTAAGATTGGAGATTAAGAGGTCAGGGAAAAAGGTTGAGAGGGAAACAAATGAATGATGACTGTCAGAAAACACTCCCCCCTTCATTGGGTAGATCATACCGTTTGAAATGAGCTTGTCACCCTTTGAAACCAATTATTCCAGTTGGTAATAGGTGAGGATTTTTGCCAGTAGTTTTCTATTACCCTAGGTGCCTCATCAAGCTGCAAGGGTGGTAAGGTACTCTCCCAGGATCGAACTTGAAGTGGTTCATTAGGTGATTCTTGAACACTGGGAGGTGCGGATTCTTTTGTAGCTTCATGGAGGTCCACTATTCTAGATGGAGGCGGTGTAGAAGCTTTTACCTCTATGGATGTATTACATGAGGAGCTAGAATCTTCATGGGACTCCCCTCTTCCTGAGCTAGGTGGAACAAATCGTTCTTTCTTTGGTACCCAAACTAGCTCGGGAGCGGGTGTGTAGCATTCTGTGATTTTTTTCTTTCCACGATCATTGATTCGTTTTGGAGCTACGGGATTGGGCTCACTTGGGTCAGGTGATAGGTAAGAGTACAATCTACGTTTTGGCACCCAGATTTGATCATTTCCTTGATAGTAGCCTTGGGCTTCCAATAGTCGTTTAGGGATCCAACGCAACGTTTCTTTACATTTCTTGGAGCGAGTGATACGTTTCTTACAAGGCTTCTGTTTTTTAGCACTAGCTATGGTCACTAAAGAAGCTTTAGGGACCCACTTGTATGTTTTCTTCGTGACATTAGGATGAGTCTTGTCAGAAGCGATATGCATTGCTTGTAGCATATTTAAGGGTATAGGCATTTCATCCCCCTCAGGTGTTACCCAGGTCGTCCCTCTATTTCCCCAAGTGTCTATGGTTGATGCTAGGTGGACCCAATCCACATTGTCTGATTCCGTCATACCCGGTAACACATCCATATAAGGAGAATCTTGGCCAATGTCTGTATCCTTCTTACAAGTGTAACAATATTGTAGTGGGGCCGAGTGAACTGTGGTGTCAGAGCGATGATCAATAATGGTTTTACTCCCTAAGGGGTGTACCTTACCAGTCACCAAATCCACTCTAAGGACAGAGTCTTGGAATTGCAAATAGACATGATTTTTAGACCAATCGTGAACCATTTGTGCTTCCCTCATGAATGGTCGTCCTAAAATCATTTCATATGACATAAGGTGTTTAGAGAAATCCATTACAATGAGCGTATGTCGTACCTTGTGTCCTAGAACTTTGATCTTAAGATCCTTGAGCATCCCCATAGGTTTGGCTATGGTACCATTTGCCATCTTTACCACAATGTTAGTAACACTGAGGCGGGGTTTTCCCATGGATTCCCAACAATATTTTGTAACGATGCTAACTCCCGCACCACCATCAAGAATTCCCTTTATAGTTAATCCCTTGGTAGTGATGGGTAGGGTCGCATTAGACTCGTCGCCTTCAAAATACTGCCCTAATTCGTTAATGGGTACCTCGATCACAGACTCGTGTCCATCTAAGTCAAGTGATTGCACATGATTTTCCTCATCAATCATAATCGAGTCAGGCCTATTTGGTTGCGCAAACTGCGGTAATCCCGTTCGTACCTCTCCGTTAAGGAATGCTCGAAGTGCAAGGAATAACTCAGGATCTCCATACAGCTTTGCTATGATCGTGGTTCGGACCTCAGAAGACATGAAGTCCACGAGTTTGGCAACATTCATTGGCGTTTTGCGGGGTGTAGGTCCTTGACTAGGAACTGGTGAGGATGGAATCTCATATTCCTCAATGGGATCAGGTATTCCTTCGTTAAACATCCTTCCCAACAAGAAGGGTGTATGCTCACTTTCTGATGTCCCGTCCTCACTCCCTTCTTGGATGATACTAGATATGGCTAACGGTCTATGGTTCATGTGAGGTGGATGAACTTGCGTGGGAAACACTGTGTCATGAATTTTGATATGCATGGGTTCTGGTTCTAGTTTCCTTTGAGTCTCCTCCACTAAACCTCTTAGATGTTTCACCTGCTCAATCTCGTCTACTGGGTTTGGGTACGTCCCAATCTTCTTTTTACGATTTTTCCCTTTTTGCCCCTGCGGTTTATCTTGGGGGTCTTGGATTGGATTTGGAAACACTTGTGGTGTTTTCAGAGGCTCTTTATGATTTTCTCTTATTCGGTTTTCATTTGGTTCCATGTTACGGTTTTCTTTGTCGGTCTTTCCCTTTGTGGTATTGGTTCTAGTCTCCATTGTCTCGACTGAATCTGAATCATCCTCGAGGTCATTCATATACACGGGGTCATCTCCTGTTCCTATGTTTGTTTTGGAACTTGGCTTTGAATTTTCCGTATTCTGCGACTTCTTCCTTCGTGTCTTATTTTTCTTTGCTTCGATAACTGATGCGGTATCTCTCTCTTCGAGGATATGGCTTGGCCCTTGAAGCATGGACCGTGTAATCGCATAAGCGGGTGCGACGGGTGGTATTGGCGATGTCACACTAGCAATTTCGACCAAATTTAGGGGTGTGATTTTAGGCGCATTTGGGTTATAGGGGCACTGGGAAATCAAGTGATCTATGCCACAACGATTACATATGAGTATTGGCATTGCAGACGTGCTCCCTTGATTCATTTGTATCTGTGCAGCATTCTTTTGCAGCCTAATCGGGCACTCCGCTACTCGATGTGGTCCACCACACTCGTAGCATTGAAGAGGTGGCCTCCTAGCCTGGGTGTTGATATTTTGACCTCTGGATGCGAGAGCAGCAGCTTGATAAACCGGCTTGACTTGTCCCCAACAATCTTCCATGTAGTATATAGGACATTCTTCCAATGTATCAAGTCCGTAGGCAATACTAGTGTCTATTTCCTCCTCACAGCCATCTGCATAAGCATTTGATGGCTCGCAACCCACTTGGTTCATAGGGGCGACTCTTGGATGCGGGGGCTGTGGTCCTAGCACAGGAGGTGGTAACGGTGTAGCTTGTACAACATTTTGAGATCTAGGGACCATGTGTTGCGGTAGTTGCTCAACAGGTGGAGCAGGCATCAATACAGGAGCTCGAGGTGCATCCGTCCAGGCTACAGGTGGTCTATTTGCCATCATACGTTTGATCATTAAACAATCCTTATCTTGGTGACCATACCTACCACATGCGTTGCAAGTTCCATTAAATTTTACTCTAAACGTAGGGCACTCACTAGTGCTATGTGGACCTAAGCAAATGGAACACCATTGTTGCTCCCTTCTTGGATACATGTGACTATTTTGAGGGGGTCGATTATCCTTAAGAGACTCTTGGATTGCCTTGGTGAGGTCTGTCAAGAATGTCTCAAATACCTTTGGCTCATTGGCAATGGGCTTTGCAGTCATGGGTTCATACTCAATGGCTTGTGAGCTAGTGGATCTCGTGTCGGTAGACACCCTCATGCCTGCTATCATCAAGTTGTCCTCTAGTTGGATTGCATTGGCAGTGACATCTTCCCAGGCTATGATACCTCTAATCACTAGTCCATTATAGATTCCTTCATTCCTCAACCCTCGAATGAATCGATCAAGCAGTTGGTTATTGTTGAAGCGCTCATTTACAGGGCAACGAGAGTTTAAGTGCTTTAGACAACTAATGAAGTCCCTTACTGACTCTCCTTCCTTACGTTCGGCCTTCTGTAGCTGAGATGCTACACCCCAAAGCACACCTTCTCGTATGTACTCCTTTAGAAACAACCTTCGAAGGGTAGGGTAGATTGTTTTCTCGTCCACCCTTAGGGTTCTATACCAATCTCCAGCCTTCCCACTTAATGTCAAGCTTAAGGCATTGCACTTATGTAGTTCGTTGCGTTCCCCTAAGGAATCACATACTTGTTCAAACACTTCAATGTGTTTTCTAGAATCTTCGTCCCCATTGAATTTTTGCGTGAGTTTGGCAATTTGTACTGCCTTACTTCTAGGCTCTCTATCAGATGCATGACGCATATTTTCCACGATAGATCGACCTATGGTTTGAGCAAATGCTGCCAAGTCACCTATGTGAGGAGGTAGGGCCGGTAGAGGTACTCTTGGAATCATATGTGGGAGAGGGACGGGTACCGGTCTTGGCATATGTGTGGATGATGCAGGATATGGAACATAACCGGGCATAGGTCCACTCAGATAAGAGCTAGGGAGCGGCACTCGAGGAGCATAAGCAAGTGGTACAATTGGAGGTGTGGGGGCCATGTGTGCATAAGGGGCTAGAGGCACATACGGTCGAGGCCCCATATTAGGTACTACGACACTAGGTAGTGGCACTGCGCTAACCGTAGATGTCATCGGTACATTCTCTGTCAGGCTTATCCCTGGAGTGAGCACTGTGTTTTCCTTAATAGAGGGTTGAGCCAAGTTAGGGAAGCTAAAGTTTTCGCTCGGAGGCTCAGATTGCATAGAGACCCCAGGTGAAATGACGTAAGATGGGTCCATGGGGCTCATTAGAGGAGTCTCCATTTGTGATAGAGTAGGCTGTTGAGCCTTGCTCGTATCCAGAAATCTCATGGGGCCAGTTGAGAGTATATTTACCCCTCGGTTTTGCCTTTCTGATTGAATAATGCCATGGATAACATTACAGATCATTTTTTGTTGATCTTCGATGCTCCTGGCACTAGAGGTGGATTGTACAATCTCTATCCATCCTACATGGTAGGCGTGGCCAGAGTGTAGATCCGTCAACACCTCAGTGTGGAGGTCGTATGTCCAATGATCATTAATGAACAATCCTTCTAGAGTCGACGTGTTAACGGTTTCTTGTGAGGTAGAAGCAATGTTGCTCCCCGTGGTTTTACTTGTCACCAACGGTACTCTAGAGGGAACTTCTGAAGGAGGCAGCTCAACAGGGCCTTCTTGGTAAGAAGTTGGTAGGATATCCACATGGACACTCTTTGGGGGTGTGGAGTCCACGTGCGATGTGAAAGGAGAGTCCACTTCCCCACCCCCTTCGTGTGCTTCATTTGCCTCAGGTTCCGAGCGAGTAGCTCTACCTAATGTTTCCATGAAACGGCTAAACATACTAGTACTAGGCTGTGGAGCTTCGGGAGGTGCATGGCCTTCTCTCTCAGTGTTTTGGTTAGGGTATGCTTCCATGATTTTTGAGTCGGAGGAGGAATCACTAGCGGCTATTTTAGGGTCTTGGGTGGTGCTACCTTGTGTCCCCGCTGAGGGTCTAGAGCTTATCGTGGATGGGTAATGGGTGTCCGTATGAACAGAGGCACCCTCAATATGCTCGTGTTCTAGCACCCGCCCAGAGCGTAAGTGCATGTGCTTTTGATACCCTTAGGTGTCAAAAAGCTGCTCTAGGAGGTCTTGTGACTAGTTTTTAGCGTGTTTTTTGTTTGTTTTTTTGCTAGATTTTTTAGAGTGTGTCGTGGAATGGGCCGTGTGATAGCTCGAAACGAGCGTATCGGTCAGAGGGTCGTGCCGTGCTTTACAGCCCTCCGTTTGGTCACTCTATGCTCTCGGAATCCCTAAAACTGTCAATTTCCAGTAGGGAACTAGGCCCAAACTAGAAAGTCTAAGGGTGCAAGTGGGAAGAGAAAGGAGGAGAGTGGAGGACTTGTCCCACATGCTCTCATTCTCTCTTGAGGGAGTAGGGTATATATATAAGAGTGAGTCTAGTATATATCATAAGACTGAGGACTGAGGCCTGGGCCTGGGCTTGGGCTCGGGAAAATGATCCCGATCCCGATCTATCTTTTATACAAACCAACCCGTCCGTTTTAAGAGTCACGTTTTTTATTTTCAAAAAATTTAAAAATTTAGCCGCCCGCTCGCTCGCGTTTTTGATTTCCGATTTATTTATTTATTTATTTTATTCTTTTATTCTTTTTTTTTTGCTGCAGAAAATACAGAAATTGAAAACGCAGATATGCAAAAAATGCAGAAAACGCAGATATGCAGAAATTGAAAAAACGCAGATATGCAGAAAATTGAAAAACGCAGAAATGCAGAAATTGCAGAAAATTTAAAAAAACGCAGAAATTGCAGAAAATGCAGAAATTGAAAACGCCGAACTTGAAAATGCAGAAATTACGGAAATTGAAAAAACGCAGACAATAGCAGAAATTGAAACTTGACAGCAAATGCAAAAAACGCAAAAAACAGAAATCTCCACACACTCCTTCCCTGCCTTTCCTATGATAGAAATTGCACCACAAGGAAGCGTAAAGTGCTAACTGAGCTTAGTGTAGGGCATATCCCCGGCAGCGGCGCCAAAAATGTGCGCTCCTTGCCGCACTGTCGAAGCAAGGGACTTGCCAATACACCGTATGCGAGCCACAAACGGCTCCAAGCATACAACAAGCCTAAACTAGCAAGCTCAAGAGAACAAAGGGTGTGTCACTCACCGCTCTACGCTCGCCTTCGTGGTGGATTCCTCGCCGCGATGAAGAAGAAGCTGCAGTCGTGCCACGCTCAACCGCTTCGCCGCCGTCGTGCCTTCGTAATGCTCGATCGCACACACACTCTCTCTCTCTCTCTCTCTCACACACACACACACAAGGAGGTGAAGAAGAAGAAGATGGAGATGGAGCAAGAGCACTCTTCAATTGCACAAATGAGAGAATGAGTAAAAATTAGGTTTAGTTGGCTTTTATAGGAGCTCACCCCATTCACACTTGGGCGCCCATGCTTAACCAACTAATCCTTGAATGTCCAAGTTAAAGTGCGCCTCTCATCGGCGATCACTCTACCTTTCCCTATTGGACCGACAAGCCCGGTACCTGACTCTACCAAATACATAATACGCGTCCATCGTAGGTGATGGGGTGTCCGTGAGCCGTGAGGGTTAACATATCCAAATTCAATTTTGATTGTGTAAGTGTAATTTATAACATAAAGCTAATCTTCCTTAGTTTTGGGGGACCTAATATGCTATGTAGCATAGTATATGATGATAGTTGAGTTTTTTGATTGGCTGAAGAATACAATTCATTTTAGAGTAGCAAGTATAACTTTCTCAATATTGCTAGTTTCTTAGGCCAATTGTGTGTATTTTGTAGGTAGTAACCATATCTAATCATATACTACAAACTTGGCTAGATATTGAGTAGTTTCTATGGGTTTCTAGAGGTCATAATGCTAAAGCCAGGTTTTTCATGTTTGCTGTATTTAGCACTTTATCATTGCCCCCAAGGTTCCAATTGTAAGAGATCCATTATCCTTTTGACATGCTCCATGGCTCCTTTTGAATCCAAAGGCCCAAAGGGAACTAAGAAAACATGTATATAGTATCTGTATTGAGCGTGACTATAGAAACTTTGATGATAGGTCCGCAGAATGGAAAAAATGCAACTTTTTTGTACCTATTTTTTTTGCCCAAAAAAAAATAAGTGAGGTAAAAGCAACCATATGTTTTGGTCACCAACCCATTGAAGTTAACATGACATTTTATCTCATGTCCTACAAAAATCCCCTCTCTTATTTATATGCAATCAATCGTAAGAAATTGTTGTTTTGGGCAAAATGCACTGGTCCATCAACTTTGGAGGCTTGTAGTGACCAAGGGATGAGAAAAATTACAAGTTTCTCATTTTTTCCATATGTAGTAGTTATTGAACTATAAGCCCATGAAAGGATTTTTCAAAATGAGTGGATCTACTATGGTTTTGGAATTTTTCCCCAAAACCCTGAAAGGACACTTTTATGTCCTGTTAGGTTACCATTCTAGTGTTAATATGGTATATGGGTTAAATGCAATATTGCCTATTTAATTTTTGATTCCCACACTAAGGGTAGCCAAATAATTGGACTGGACGGGGCATGAACTTCCAGAACGGTTAACGGACCTAGAAAATTAGATGAGTTACGACTCAATGCTGTAGCAGCCATTTATGCAAAAAAAAAGACAGCAGAAAGAGTTTTTTGACAAACATGTCAAAAACAAGGACTTTAAAATGGGCGACTATGTCTTAGTATACACCCTTAAACAGCATGCCAAGAAGCTAAAGAAAAGAGGAATGGGGCCTTATTTGATCCAAGAAATATCGTCCAGCGGAGCAGTAAAACTATTGACACTAGATGGAAAAGAAATGCCGAACTGGATTAGTGGGTGTCGTTTGAAAAAGTATCATCTACCTTTAACACTGAAAATGTTGTTTCAATTCCATTATGGCAAAGCCTATAGACAGGATCAGCAAAACGAATTCAGGACCAAGCACAACAAGAAGCCAAGGAACGCATTGGTAAGCGAAACCAGTTTCTAAGGACAATAAACATGGTCACACCAATGATGACTGATGAATATCCTCTTTCAACACTCTGAACAATCGAAGCGGATATACAAAGCGAAGATTTAGCAAAGACAATAACAAACTTTATGGCTAAGGACGAAAGAACCATTGACAACTTGGAAAATACATGGTGTAGTCCTTACATAAAAGCTTATGCAGACACAGAACAAGTTGAAATCTATGCATTGCTTGACACTGGGGGAAAATTGAATGTCATCAGCTTTGAGCTCTTTCAGAAACTTGGACCAATGAGGAAATTCCCACAGACACACAGGTTGAAAGTAGCATCGGGTGATGAGGTGACCACGTTGTGGTCTATTATGTTACCAATCACAGTGCAGGGACACACGTACACTAATAAGTTCCATGTACTGCCACCAATTAGATCAGCAACGCCGTGTATCTTGGCAGTGACGTGGATGAAAGCTAACAGGGTATTCACTGATTTGGATACTCATGAAGCTCAGAAATGAAAACTTTTCAGAACCCTTCTTATCATATGATAAACATATGCCGATGTGGAGACAAGAGTCAATACATCCGCAAATCAGGCATCAAAAACAAACAAAGTTTACATGGCAAGAAATGTCTTATCAAAAACCAACAATCATGCAGGGAACCAGGCAAGTTTGGGTATGACAGACAGATCTAGCCGAGGCACAATTTCATCAAGGGCGGAAATATCAAGTTTGGCTCAAGCAAGACAGCTTAATTCCTATAAAAAAGGGGACAGAAGAACAGACAAAACACCCAGAGCCAGCAAAGCTTCAAAGAAAAATTATCAACCAGTCGAAACCGCAATGGACTATATTGGTATGGCGTCCAAAATTACCAATTCAGAACGTGCCAACAACACAAGTATGGATGCCGAATAGGACCAACGAACAGTTGTCTACAACTATCAATGACAAGCTAAATCATACAACCAGCACGCGGAAACAAACAGCATCCACAACAACGGCGACGAGGATCTGTACGACCAAAGTCATCAAATGGAAACGAAAGAATGTTCCACCAGAACATGCAACAAAATATACAACAATATCGACTTCAACGGAGCCACAAACACAAATTCAAAAACCGTGGAAAACCATCAAACAAAGAGCGACAGATTTACAATTTCTTCTCGCAAAGAAAATCTGCCAGCCAACTCACGCTACCACAGGAAACCTCAACGACAAATGCCAATAAGCGAATCGCTTATACCTTCCTCTTACACCGCATAATGTTTTTCTAAATGCATTGACTGTGCATGCATATAGGGCTACATTACAAGGCCTGCATTAGCATGAGTTCATGCATATGCACAGCACATACCCTCGATGATACCCTGTCGTACGGGAGGACTCCAACTAGGAGGGGGGGAGGCATTCCAAATGCGGACTCACGTCCTATATTAGAGGGCAATGTTTGTGATTAATTTTTCAACCATTTTTGCGTTTTATTGTGTGATTTTTGGGAAAAGAATATGCCCTCGTAATTAATCAGAATTCGGGACCAAATGATCATATATGAGCCCCTAGGGATGTCTATATATACTATAAAGAGAGTCAAAACTGGCCAAAAACCGTCGAAAAACATCAAAAAATAGGCCAAGGTTGACGATTAAAAGTGAGATGTACATAGATGAGAGAAAAGTGAGCTACAAAGTGTTTTGATTTTCATTGGTATTTTTATAGGTTAGAATTGCTATTTTTGGATTATTTTGGGATTTATTTGATTTATTTTAGCCATTTTCTAGCAAAAAATATAGAAAAAAATCCATAATCCAGATGGAAACACAACAGAAGAGAAGCCTGATCAGAGCAAGGTAAAGAAGACACAGAAAAAATAGGGACTGCGAAGGTGACAGGGCAAAAATGACCACCGTCATGGCAGGACCTCCAAATGGAGAAATCTGCAAAAATTGTAGAAATGGAGCAAACGAGGTCCAAATCAGGAAATTTGCGAGCCTAAACCATATCTCGCAAAAAGTTACCACAAGTAAAAGATGGGAAAATTTCGTGTCGGAGTCTCAATTACATATAGAGGGGCTAGGCTAGAAATCTCTCATTTGAATCATTTTCCATTGTGAGAGAGAGAGAGAGCTCCCTACAGCAGTTGAGACTTCTAGGAGCTCATCCATCGCGCACGGTCACCAGATCGACATCAGATATGAGAGGTATGCTCGTCAACACTGAATCTAAGTGTTGTTTACTTCAGTTAGTCGCAAAACCTCGCCAGCACCACCATCACAACCTGTGCACACATACTGTAGACCGGTTGTTAGGAAGACCTAGAGGCCTTCAAATCGAACCAAAATTGAAAGGCACAATGCCTATAGCTTAGGGATCAAGCCTATGACCTCGGAAAGCGTGAAGGAAGCCGCCCAGAAAACCCTAATTTCACAAGACCTGCAGAAGGGTAGCTGAACCAAAGTGATCGGAAATGAAACAAAACTCATAGGCAGCAAGCCAATAACCTCGACAAACCAACTGAATGGTTAGACCATGAAAAAGTTCTTCAAAACGGAGCCTAAAGTCCCTATCTGGCGGAAACTGTGCAAAGCGTTAGGATACTCTAACGGGCTGACCAAGTGACCAAATGACACCAAATTTGACAGGGTACATCCAAAAGAGGTCAACTACGAGTTGGAATGTGTTAATTCAAGAAAAAGCTCTTCCACTAGAGCAAACACCAACAACAGGCCAGAAAGACGTCCAAATGGTCGTTTTTGCTGATGTAAACACGAAAAGAACAACCGACTGCTTTGACGGAAAGTCAAAAGGAAATGAAAGTCATCCTCAGTCATACAATGACCAAAAAGAACGGTGACCATCACCCAAGTGGTCTACTCCGACTCCAGAAACAACTAAGTGCTGCAAACAAGGAATACACTTTTCCAAATTGATTAAAACTTAATGTGTGTGTCTAGGAGAGACTACTAACACCATTGTGGTCAACTAACATCAAAAAACTGGTAAAAATGACTAGATGCTGAGTCTATCGCGATAGACTTGCTCATACACTTAGACAAGTAAAATTTTGATTTTGACTTCATAAAGGGTACTAACAAGGAATAATGACCACAAATATCAAATCAAAGTATAAAATTTCTCTCTATTGACGAAGTAACTGAGTCTATCGCGATAGACAAACTATTTTTATCTTTGGGGGGAGGCTTTTCAAAATTTTCACAAGGATAGACTTGAGGAAGCATATGGAGGAAGTACACCAAATTTGGAGACAAGATGGACTCATATGGCAAGCCGAGATAGACTTGACAACAACTCAGAGTTAGGAGAGGGCATTTCAATGGTAGACAGTTAAAATTCACATGTGAGAGGTCCAGAAACCTTACATCAACTAGGAGAAGGTAGACAGATGACTACAGAGCCAAAATATGACAAAATGACACTAAGGCCCAGTCTATCGCGATAGACTCAGCAGAGTGATACAGGGACATCTGATAAAAAATTGGAATCAACAGTTAGCTTCAGCATGATGCAAGAGGACTACCCACTAAGTTTGAGCCCAAAACAACACAAAATGAGGGAGATAGACCAATATCTCCTTAGAAGGAATCTGGAAAATGGAAGTTGATCCAAAAAGGGGTCACTTGACATCCACTTGAGATGCAAATAGGATCACATCATGTACAAGACATGAGGAACCAACTGGTTAAGTCACATGTGGAAAATATGTCTCCTGTCAAAAGATAGCCAGTCTATCGCGATAGACTGAGCAGAAATTGCAAATGAGCTGATTTTCAGTTTGTGACTATAGGGTGACCTTACATGCCCTATGCACATACACCACACAAAATTTCAAGGCATTTGGACTTGTTATCCTTCATCAACAGCATTAATTTGAAGCCGTCAGAGTCGGGCAATGAAAGAGCTTGTCTATCTGCTAACATTTTACCTTAACTCATCTTAGGATTAAGAAGGCTCACCTAGATGCATGATTAAGTGGTAATCAATTTATAAAAGAAGTACTATGTTTGTACATTAACCGTTACTTGTGAATACAGGATCCATGGACGCTTCTCCGGGAAAAAGGAAAGGCAAGAACCTGGCAACGGAAGGTGCAATACCCTATGCACTTCTACCCAATTCATTAAAGCCAGTGTCCACCTGGATGCATGCAGAAGTGCAATAAGCAGCAGCCTTCCAAATCTACCAAGGCTCCTATGTGGATGACAAAGGGAATTTAGTGGATACAGTAATGATCCCCAAGGAGGCAGAAAATTACCTGAAAAGATCACTGCAAAGGTCATGGCTGAAAAAAGTTGGCTTGTGGAACTTTGTTTCACTACCACCAGTGGGGATAGACTTCAAGAGGGTACAACACCTAATTGAGACTATCCAAGAAGACGAAACTTGCAGTGTGGCAAGCATGGATAATGAGGTGATGGAGATTCAGATCACCAAGGAAATCATCAAAGAATCATTAAAATTGTCTGATCAGGGAGCCAACATGAGAGAAAGAAGGAAGAATCTCACGGTGTACCTGCAAAGATCCAAACTGCCTTCTTTCAAACTCATAGCAAACCCGGAAGTAATAGAACTGACACAGGTATAGAGTCAATGTTTGTTGAGCTACAACAAGAGACCGCCTAGATACACTACACCACACGGGGTAATCTCAACAACACTGACCTAGGCTATGGGAATGACGCATGAATTCTATATAGATCATGCATCATATCTGTTTGAGGAAGTGACAAAGATACGGCAGGACAAGCCAAATTACATTGCAGGAGGAGAAGTACTCACCAGAATAATATACCAAGCCATAGGCACGACAGATCAGCTACCACCTGCTCCTCATCAAAACGACTGGCTGGTGTTAAGAGAGAATATTGAAGACAGATCACAAAGGCGAGTACCGGCCTCTACTAACACCATTGGAGGACGCAGGCTGGAAAGAGTCACTAGAAGTACACAGGAAAAGATGGAAGAAGAAAGAAAAACTGAAGAAGAAGATTTGAGACTAAAGAAGCGGAAAGTAGAAATGGAGAACAACACTAGATTGCAGAAGGTAGCAAAAATGGAAAGAATGCTAGAAGGCTTTGTACTCGAGAGATCTCTACGAGGCGATGTAGGTGCCACTTGGAGACCCTCTAGTAGCAATTACACATTGAGAACTAAGAATAAACACAACCCAGCTTTTGAGTTGGACTGGTTTGAGAGATACATCCAAGAGAGGAATGTTATGGATGAACTAGAACTACTACTTGAAGAGGAGGATCTCCAAACCTTGAGAGATCAGTTAAGGCCAACTTCACGAGATCAGGAAACACCACCTCCATCTCCAAGGCGAGAGACAAGTGAAAGGCATTCAACCCCACCTACTGACTCTCCTCCGCATTCAGAGATCTCACATCGTGATGAGAGGGTTCATACACCACCCAATGAAGAAGAAGAAGAAAGGACAGATGGTCACCCAAACACTGGTCACCCAAACACTCGACAGATGGTCACCCAAACACTGGAACAGTATCACACATTGATAAAGGCAAGCAAAAAGAGGTGGATCTGACAAGAGAAAAAGCTTCCTCCTCTCAAGAAATTGAGTTGGAAGCTACTATAGACCTGGATTTACAGCCAATGGAGACCCTACTAAACCGAACAAGACTGCACAGTCGGTGGTTAGCCGATCAGAATAGGGCAAACAAAAGGAAACTAGAAACAACCCATCAAGAAGTTCTGAAGTTGTAGGAGCATAGAGATGACACCCTTAAGCTGATCAGTATTAGAGATGCTGAGATCTTGGGGCTCAAAAGCAGAGTAAACCTCCTCAAGGAAAATTTACAGGAGTCAAAAAATTTCAATGCCATTTGTGAAGATACAATCAATTTATTTCTTGAAGACATCAATGACAGAGATGAAAAAATCCAAAGGTTGGAGAAAGAAAGGCAAGATGCCCTGGAGACAGTCAAAAGTTTGCAAGTCGTAATCGATGACTTACAAATTGAAGTGAAGGATTTGAGAGCAGTAACATATATACAAGCAACGGAGATAGAACCAGCAAAGAAACAAAAACGTTGCTACCAGCAACACCTGTGGTCCAACCGCAAGAGGAAGTGGCGGCACTGAAGCGAGAGCTGGAATTGGAAAGAAAACAACAATTAATGATAGCCAAAAGTGCGCTTAGAGCTGAAGATCAATTGCAGAGGCAAATATCGGACTTACAAAGTGAACAACAACAAGGACCCGCTCATGACAGTGAAATAGAAAGCATTGTTTCAAAGTCTCTCAGGGAAGAAAATGAAAATTTTCATATCAGGGTAAAAGAGTTAGAAGAGTCTGCAGCCCAAAAGGAGATGGAATTTCAAACACTCCAAATCAATAATCGAACGATGGCTGCACAACTTGCAAGTCTCCAAAGTGCAAGGCCACACCAAGGGCAGGTACGGGTGCACCTGGAGCAAGCAGCCACAGATTTGGTTGGACTGGCAGAACTATATGGGGGTGATGATGACTATGAGGAAGAATTAGATGACCATGGGGCCACAGATACGCAGACTGATCAAACTGGCTCCAAAAACCAAGAAGAAGACGAAGATTCAGTCACAAAATTTGAAGAGCAGAAGCTGGCCGAACAAATGGAAAAGCAATCAGAGATGATGTGGTACAAGGCCATGCAACTAGAGAAGGAGATGCTACAAGGGCTCTCCAGATTAGGCAAGACAGCAGCAGAGCTACGGGAAGAATGAAATGCCCCGATGTTACCCTATGCTCTGCTGAAATATGAAACTCTGACACATCAACGCCAGCTCGCAAAGGAAGAACAAGTGCCAGTATTTGAAGGAGAATTACAGGATCGGGAACAGCAAAACAGGATAGTAGATAGCCAGCCAAAGTGGAGGCGTCAATGGATTTTGGATCACCCTAACAACCTAATCCACTTAGTCAATGCACCGCCTGAGCTGAGGAATGATAGGACTTTTTGCCCAACACCCCGAACTTATACTTACAGCCAACATAAAGCCTTACAAATCAGAAATCCTACATTGCTAAACTATCCAGTATTGCCAGGGCCTGCCGAAGGAGAGAGAATATCCGGTTCTTACATGGTGAAAACCCTTCAGGGCGGCATCGCAGAATTCGGAGGCTCTCCCCACCTATCCTTTAAAATGCTATGTAAAATAGTTCGGACTTTTTTGGCCTGTCTCACAGTGTTCTCAGAAAGCTGGACTTTAGAGTACATGAATACAGAAAGAAGCATATCAGAGTTGTCATATGATCTAAGTGGGCCACCTACAGAGCCAGTTTTGTATGCCTACTTCAGACGGCTAATGTTTTTGCCCAGCTACCATCTCCAAACATTCGAAGAAGCATTTTACACCGGCTTCTTCATGTACAAATCCAAAAATTTTGGCCCATTAATGGCGAGCGAGTCTATGCGATATGATGCGTTTCTACATCAAATCAACCAGGAAGGAAGACATCGACATTGAAGACAAAGACAGTCATGTCGTGGTAGACATGAACTAGGAGGGGGGGAGTGTTGGATCCCAACTTGTCCAACTGTTGTAATGAGCCCACCTTGTAAAGCCTATCAAATTTCCATTTTTATGTCAAAGACGTCTTATCATTTTGATCCACTTGTCTCGGTTATGTAAAGATTAATCAGTCAATCAGGACCAAGATGTGTTTCCACTTTGTAATTATGATGAAGAGAACCCCATGTACATTTTTGAGCTAAGGTGACTGAACTATAAAAGTCACCTTAGAACCATTTTTTAAAACATCATTTGAATATTAATCCTTTGTCGTACGAGTCTGAGAGAGAGAGAGAGAGAGAGAGAGAGAGAGAGTCGTATCCTCTTCGCTATGCCCTTCTCCCTCACCAGATTCACGACGTGACCACACCATTGCGGTGGCCTCTCCGAGAGCTACGCGCCCACGCCATGCATTCACATTTTCGAGTTATTCGCAAGCGATCCTTCCTCCAGCTTATTTTGCTTGTAAGTAGCACAAACAGTGTCTGTTTTCAACAATCAAGTACTTTATGGAATGAGAGAGAGATTAGCTACACATAGATACTCATAGAGTTAGGTTTCGCACACTTTTAGATTTGACCTGTGAGTCTATCGCGACTATATTCGAGATAACTAGGGTTAAAATCTGGTGATATTAGACTTATAGGTAAGTATATCCTATTGAGAGGATGGTGCCTAACAAGTTTGATGCGATTCCGAGTTCATTTGATGTGTAAACGGTGTTGTGAGCGTTTAGGGATAGAGTGGGTTGCATTCAACAAGGGTTAATCATTGATGCATCATAGAAGTGCGTATGTGTAGATTGGTCTCAGCCTGACAAGCTAATGAGATTGAAAAAATGGTCAAAGACAAGGAAGATACAATGTTTTCACGAGGTTGGGATGTTAATGCAGATTTATTTGATATCACTGCAGATAGGCTACAAGATGCAATTATTATTTCTTTAGAAGGCAAGCAAGTGAAGGATTAGAAATCAACCAAGAAGACTACAACCAAAAAGGCAAGGGGTGTTACAACAGCTAGTGTTGTAGATGTAGATAAGGCCATTTTGAGATTAGAGGGCACAAGCAGTCAACCCTTATTAAGGTTTGTGGAGCATGAATGCTTAGAGAACGAGGTCCAAAAAGCAAAGAAGTGTGCTACAGGAGTCATGGAAAAGTATTCGGCATACTTTCCTTTCAAGTATAAGGAGTACGAGATTCTTGTCTCACTAATTGTTTTCTTGCTCCTGATAAATATAATTATCATCAACTAAAGCCTGATCAAGTGCAAAATTGTATGCTCTTCTTTGGAGCAAGTGCAAATTGACCTTCATCACGTGCTTATCTAATTTCTGTAAAGGATTGTGGGCAAAATTTTGGAGTTCCAATGACACGTACTGAGGTAGAAGAAGAAAGACTTGTTGAATACAAGTCTTGGATCATTGATGGCCAACACTCAATTTATGCAACAAAAATGTCAAGATTTCAAGAAATGAAAAAGGATGGTGGCTCCCATGATCTAATACAAGTTTATGAGAAAAGAAAGGCTTGGATTGTTGTAGACCCATCCCCACAAGTTGCAATAGCCATATCAACCATATCAAATGAGGAGGCCAAGGTGCTATATGCTAAGCAACCTTACAGTGACATTCTCAAGCATCTTCGCAGTCAGTGGATATTTTGAAAACTTCCCATCACGTTCAAAATCTTGTACACCCTAGAATATAAGTTTTTTTTTCTTTCTCTCTCATGGCTATATAAGGAGAAAACAACTGAAATTCTTATATTTTATTTGTTCTGGGTTTTGCACGCATTCTCAAAATGGAAAGGATTTCTGTTGGTGCATCATCCATCACCAAAAAAGATCATATGGTCAGTTACTTTGATCCTATTTATTTATGATCGATGGTTGAAGATCATAGAGCAATTAAAGAGAGAGAATAATAAACCAGGTGCCACAATTTTTAGATATTTGTGTGGTCTAGACAAAGATGAAGTAGAGAAGATTCAAACGAAAATAGAGACTGGAATGATCCTTTTGTCTAAGGGTGCAAAGGACACATCAAGTGTAATAGACATGCCTGATCGTATCAAGCAACTGAAACAAGATTGAATTATTCAAGATGAGTTGCTTGAGCAATTCAATGTGCTCAATGAGGAGAATCCATGTGAAAATTGGGAGGACATTTCTACCACATACAACATTAATGATGTTTACTCCTATTTCTTGACACTATGTGATACTTGGATGACATCACAACTAAAATGTGATACAACGAAGGTTGATTTTCTAGAAGAGGAAAGAGAGTATATCCAATGGATGATCAACATTGTGAAAGACAAAGTAGATTCAATTATAGATCTTCCATGGTATATCACTCTCTATCTCTCTATTCTTCTCTCTCTCTACTTCCCTATCTATCTCTCTATATCACTCTCTATCTCTCTATTCTCTCTCTCTCTCTCTCTCTCTCTCTCTCTCTCTCTCTCTCTCTCTCTCTCTCTCTCTCTATTTCCCTATCTCTCTCTCTCCCTCTCTCTCTCTCCCTCTCTCTCTCTCTATTTCTCTATTTCCCTCTCTCTCTATCTCTCTTTCTCTCTCTATTCCTCTATTTCCCTCTCTCTCACTTTCTCTCTCTCATTCTCTATTTCTCTCTCTCTCTACTTCCCTCTCTCTCTCTCTCTCTCTCTCTCTCTCTCTCTTTAATTTCCTACACACACACACACATCTCTCTCTCTCTTTAATTTCTTACACACACACATTTTCTCTCTCTCTTTCTCTCTCTGTCTCTGTCTCTCTCTCTCTCTCTTTAATTTCCTACACACACACATTTCTCTCTCTCTCTCTCTCTCTCTCTCTCTCTCTCTCTCTCTCTCTCTCTCTCTCTCTAATTTCCTACACACACACACACACACATTTCTCTCTTCTCTCTCTCTCTCTCTCTCTCTCTCTCTCTCTCTCTCTCTCTCTCTCTCTCTCTCTCTCTCTTTCCTACACACACACACACACACACCCACACAATGTAGCTTGAGAGAGAGAGAGAGGGAGGGGGAGGGAGAGAGAACAATACATGCGCTGCAGGTTTCCAAGAAGGCTAGACCTGTGGGCGCGCTCGTAGGCAAAAATGACCACCTACACGCGGATTTAGTTTTTTTTTTCAAATTTTTTTTCGTCGATATACACGTGGAAATACGCGCCTTTCGACAGGCATTGCCACGTGTATTATCATGTATGTATCGACGAAGGGTATGCCCGTGTATTATCACGTGTGTATCGACGCAGGGTATGCCCGTCGAAATGCGCGTGGAAAGGTACGGTGCGTCGAAAATCACGTGACATGTTGTAGTGGGTCTATATATGTTTACATTCTTCAAATGGAGGGAGGATCTTACTTAGAGCACCATCTAAACAATCCCATCCCTATAGGATTGTGTATCTTGGACAACACACGTGATTTGGAGAGCAATCCACCATGGCCAGCTGAAAGATTCAAAGATCTCATAGATGGAATTATGGCTATTTCAGGTGGGTTAATAGAACCACAATGTGTGACCCTTTCTTTTTTGAATAATAAGAACTATGTGCAGTCACAATCTTCTTTGCAAAGTATGACAAACATGATAAAATTATAATTTGCTGGGGCATTGCACAATGTGAAGCATTTGGAATTTACTGGTGCTATAGAATTCTTCAACACACTTTGTTCTTGAGCAAGGGAGATGCCTTTGAGGGACTTATTAGTTCTTCAGATCTAGGGACATAATCCATAATACTAGATGCAGGAGTACACCTTGATCTAGATTTTGGAAGTGTGAGTCAATTTTCAGATGTCGAGTTTCTACAACTCAAGAAGGAGTTGACAATCAATCAATGTATTCAAAAGTATTGTAAAAAGGATTTCAAGCTTGTTGACATGTTCAATGATGGCTACATAGCAGAGTTGGGACTCAAGCAAGAAAGGGAAGTGATATGACTCGTGGACAGTCTTGACGATCAAAGAAAGCTTAAAACAAGACTTTTGAACTTTGCAAATGAGCATGATGAAGTCAAAAAATGGGCAAATTTTCAAAAAGGTCAATTAAATAAGCCCATTTATGACCATGGAGTATCAAATACGGTAGGATCATCAACAAGTGAGACACCCTTATCAATTACGGACTTTTTGAACCTTGAAGCAAGTATGAGCTAAGATTCTATACCCACTTGTCATGTAATTAAGTTATTTATTTGGAAATAAGTTTGATATCTTTTTTTAAATATGTAATGGTATTTTCATCATTTATATTGTCAAGTATATTAACTATTGATTTAAGATCTTTGACTTTATTTTTTCTCAAAAGTATCATGTAGTGAACCTTTTTTTAATACTTTAAAATCATAGGAAAGATAAAATCATTACTCATTACATCAATAATTTGAAGTAACATATCTACTAAAAAAACAATCAATGTAAATTGGCATACAAAATTTTGATTCTTTACTATGTTGAATTGATACTTCATTATATACAAAGCTTAACTAAAACATATAGTGTACAACGTTTGAAATTTTTTTAACCAAAATATGTTAAACATTTTTGTATTGCAGACTCAAAAATGATAAGAGATATTAAAAGACAATATCTTGCATATTATGTGTAGTATGAGCCCAAATGTATGTTATACTTTTGATCCCAATTTTCCACCATGGCATAAAGCCACCAAAAAAAAAATAGCTTAGATAAATGTGGCTATGTCTGTGTTGAAACCTTACGCCACATAGAAATTGATGAAGAGCTTCTTGAAAAATATGAATTTACATGATATTAGTCAAATCTCATGATAAAGTCCCTTATATGAAAGTTATTGATAATCTATTTAAAACGACTCATTACTGCCTATATATCATGATACACACTATGAATTGTGATGTTATTACCATGTTATGCAATGAATACTTAATTTCATATAGATATCTGTTCCTAGAGTGATATCTATTGAATTTCACAAGATTTTTTGAGCTAGCATAATAATGCTCTATTTCAAAGTTCATGTATCATGTTAAACATAATCCATACAAGCATTTGTGTTTCATTGTACATATTTTATCAGAGCATAAATTATGCATTAGCAATTTATGCAATAGTTCATTTTGAATGCATTTTTTATTCTATATTGTTAAGAATAGCCAAATAGTGGATTTTGGATGTACCCTGTAAAACTTGTTTAGAATAACTAAATGCTAAGTAAAGGATGCATTTTTCCATCCATACCTGGCTGAAAGTGTCTTGATGGTGGATTGAAAATTTCCTTGCTCTTCTCAATAATTTTTTTAGATTGGACAAATGGCAGATCTAGGATGCATCCATCTTTACAATATGTTCTTTGAATGGCAAAGTACTAGTTTATTGAATGCACCACCCACCCTTCCACAACTTGTTTGGAATTTTAGCTTTAAGATGCTACCACCTTCTAAGACTTGTTCTAAATGGCCAAATGGTAGCTCTGAGTTTCACTCATTTGTTTTTTGGTTACTAAGAAGAGCCAAGTTATGGGTATGAATTGAACATCTCATTCTAATAGCTATTTAGAAAGGCAAAGTGGTGAACCTCATATGCATATTTCCTTAAAAACATGTTTCAAATCATGAATTCATGGGATATGAAGCATCTTGCCTTCCAAAACTTGTTCAGAATGGCCAATTGGTGGATCTAGGATGCACAAAAGCATCTAGAATAGATTGTTTGGAATGGATTTCTCCACTAGTATGGATACATTTCCTTAGCCTATCTTTATACCACAAGTGGAATCTTCTTGGTTCTACGCACACAACCAACACAAAAAATTTCATTGTCAAGTATCATGTGCACTTTCTCCCCAGATTCTAAAAATGAAAAAAGGTTAGAAAAGTTGAAGCTTAAAACCACAATAAACATATTATAGTGGACTATAAGCTAGACAACTGGTGGAGATTGACACCAAATAATCCATGATACTTTAGGTCGAACAAGTGGTGGAGCTTGAGACTAAGTAACCCAGGATACTTGTGGTTGTGCATATAATGAATCTTGAGAGCAATGAATCATTGATACTAGGGATGATATACTAGAGATAAGATGGAAGCTTGTGGCTAGGAAATGTGTCTATCTCTATTTTTATGCTTCACACTTATCTTGGACAAGTGGTGGACCTAGTGGCTCTCTACGCTTGAATGGGACATAGAATGGACAAGTGGTGAACCTTATGTATATCTATGCTTAAATAGAGCATACATCTGGTAAGTGATAGATATTATGGTCCCCAATGCTTGAATGAAGAATAGCTTGGACAATTGGTGGACCTTATGAATCTCTATGCTTCAATAAACCATATATTGAACAAGTGGTGGATCTTGTGGCTCTCTATGGTCAAATGTAGCTTAGCTTGGACAAGTGGTGGACCTTATGGCTATCTATACTTCAATAGAGTATAGTTTGGACAAGTGGTAAACCTTATGCTCCTCTATGCTTGAATGGAGTATAGCTTGGACACATGGTGGAACTTATGGCTCTATATGTTTCATCAGAGCTTAGATCGGTGGATAGTGTGTCTCTCTATGCTTGAATAGAGTAGAGATTGGACAAGCTGTGGAACTCATGACTCTCTATGATTGAGTAAATCATAGATTGGACAAGTGGTGGTGACTATATGGTTATCTTTGCTTGAAAGAATCATAGCTTGAAAAAGTGTGTGAGGTCCCCAACCCGCCAACACCAAGATCGGGATGGGACCCTTGACAGGTCTCTAGGTCTGATAAAAACCAGAGTCTCTAAACAAGAAAAATCCAAGGAATAGACCTTTACCATTGACAATGGCTTGGGTCTATAGCCTTAAAAGCAGACCTAGTCTTGTCCAGCGAAAACGAGACAACGTATTCAAACGGCCTACAAAAAAAATTCTTATTCCGACCCGATAACTTCATCATTCAAATTATGGTTTCCTTAGCCAACGCTTTTTTTCCCCTAACATATGTGAAGGCACAGCCGTTGGTGGATTCCTCTTCCAAGTAAAGAAGTTTCTAAAATGTTTTAGTACGCGGGAATGGATAGTTACCTGACTAATCAGACCCACCCGTCCATGATTGACAACCTGAGTCAATCACCACTTACCACCCCGCACTCACACATGATTCTTTTGTTATTTAATTACTACCACGTTCTTATCACAATTAAAATAATGATTCCTTTTATCCTTCATAACAGGATTTTATTAGAACAGCCCTTGAAAACAGTATTGAAAACATTTTTTTTTTTTGCAAACAAACATCTTTAAACTTAAGACAGGGTACTGTCAATCAAAACATTGTCCATAATAAACATGACCAGTACTCTTCTTGTCTCAAGACCACCTAAGGGTGAAAAAACGGCACCCATTCCTTATTCATAATCCGGAGTAGATAAACCCCCACCCAAGGTTCCGGGTGCTCATACACCAAACCACTTGGCCATACAACCGGGTGGCTCCCCTAGGATAAAAAAAACGGTATCCTAACTTATGTAGAAACATCAAGACATGACACGGAGTAAAAACTCATCGTTCATGGGGGTAACCGACTTATCCGTGGGATTGGCTGGAAAGCGAATCATTATCATCAAAATATACCAAGGAGTCGGAGGTGTCTTGAGACAAGCTGTCTTAAGGATGATCAATCATATCTTTCCTAATTCAACCAATTTTAACCCAAACAATTATTTCCTACATTATAAACAATGCACGTTGGAAGTTACCCTTCCGTTTTCAACCAGTTTATCCTTCCTAACTTTACGTATGCCATGCTAACTTAAAAATGAACTTTAAAAGATTTTAGGTGAACAAAATAGAAATCCACCTGGGATTGCTCGTCCATGTGTTGTTGGGGGGGAGCCCGTGGACTTTCCTCCGTCGGCCTATGGCTAGGCCCAGCCTCATGGTCATTAGTGGCTTTATTTCTTTTGTTGTTAACATCCTCTTCCTCGGTAAAAGGATTTTCCCTAGTTCTCTTTGGAGCCATGTCGTCCGCCTTATAAAAAGAATTAATCCATTAGAAGTTTAATTGAATAATCTTCTTTTTTCTTTTTTACCCAAAAATAAGAATTTTTGGAGTAAGTAGGTATCTTTAATGGTGAATTTGATGAGATATTGCTCCTGTAACTTATTTATGCTATAAGTAATTTCTCATAATTACCATTTTATTTAGGAAGCCCTTTAACTAGGTTTATCCTTAGTCTATATTCCATTTTAGCCTTAGTGAATTATAAATATCTATCGGCTAATGGATTACTCACCCTAAATTGTAATTGAATGTTCTATCTTTAGGAATTTTCATAAATTTGATTTATAACCTTTCCCTCCTATACTTATTAGGTAAGATTGTACTGATAATAACTTGTTATACCATCTATTTATGCTGGGGTAATTTTCCCACCCTTCAAATAGTGATTTTGGACCTCAAGTATTTATTTAGTAATTAGATAAATTCATTTACTAATTTTCCTTGTCTATTTTATAAGAAAAATCGATTAATTTTATTGAGGATAAATACCTAAACTATTTATCTCAGGTTGTGTTATTTATCATGGATTTCCCAAGGTGTCTTCTGCCTTTGATATTTATATCAAAGGTTTTTGGATTAATTTACTATATTTCCCCTTTTATTTTACCCAAAAAATAATGTAATTTTACTGAGATAATTAGATAAATTAATTATCTGAGCTTCACATAATTATCACAGGTTTTCTAAGGTATAATTAACCTGTGATAAATAAATTAAGTCAATTTGAATCTATTACTAATCTCCCCTATTAATTTGTCCTAAAAACAGAGTATTTCTCATAAAGTAATTAGATAGATTAATTATCTAAGCTTCTCCTAATTATCACAGGCTACCTAACATATCATTAACCTTTGATAAATAACTCAATTCAATTTGAATCCATTTGCTAATTTCCCCTATTTAATCTGTTCTAAAAACAAGGTATTTTTGCTAAAGTAATTAGATAAATTAATTACCTGAGCTTGAAATAATTATGACAAGTTTCCTACCATGTAATTAACCTCTGATAAATAACTCAATTCTATTTGAATCCATTTGCTAATTTCCCCTATTTAATTTGTCCTAAAAACATAGTATTTCTCATAAAGTAATTAGATAGATTAATTATCTGAGCTTCTCCTAATTATCACAGGTTCCCTAACATATAATTAACCTTTGATAAATAATTCAATTCAATTTGAATCCATTTGCTAATTTCCCCTTTTTAATCTGTTGTTAAAACAAGGTATTTTTGCTAAAGTAATTAGATATATTAATTACCTAAGCTTGAAATAATTATGACAAGTTTCCTACCATGTAATTAACCTCTGATAAATAACTCAATTCAATTTGAATCCATTTGCTGATTTCCCCTATTTAATTTGTCCTAAAAATAGAGTATTTCTACTAAAGGAATTAGATAAATTATTTATCTAAGCTTCTCTTAATTATCACGGGTTTCCTAACATGTAATTAACCTCTGATAAATAACTCAATTAAATTTGAATCCATTTGCTAATTTCCCCTATTTAACTTGTCCTAAAATCAGAGTATTTATGCTAAAGTAATTAGATAAATTAACTATCTCATCTTCTCCTAATTATCACGGGTTCCCTAACACATACTTAACCAATTATAAATAAAGTAAAGCATTTTAAATCAATTTATTAATTTCCACTATTTTATTTGTTTTGAAAACGGAGTATTTCTATTGTAGTAATTAGGTAAATTATCTATCTAAGCTTCTCATAATTATCATGGGTTTTATAACATATAAATTACCATTTATAAATAACTAAAAGCATTGGAAATCAATTTGCTAATTTTCCCTATTTAATTTGTCCTAAAAACATAGTATTTATGCTAAAGTAATTAGGTAAATTAACTATTTGAGCTTCTACTAATTATCATGGGTTTCCAAACATGTAGTTGATCTCTGATAAATAACTCAATTCAATTTGAATCCATTTGCTAGTTTCCCCTATTTAATTTGTCCTAAAAACATAGTATTTTTGCTTAAGTAATTAGATAAACTATCTATCTGAGCTTGACCTAAATATCACAGGTTTCCTAACATGTAATTAAGCTTTGATAAATAACTCAATTCAATTTGAATCCATTTGCTAATTTCCCTTATTTAATTTGTACTAAAAACAGATTATTTTTGCTAAAGTAATTAGATAAATTAATTATTTGAGATTCTCCTAATTATCATGGGTTCCCTAACATGTAATTAACCTCTGATAAATAACTTAATCCAATTTGAATCCATTTTCTAATTTCCCCTATTTAATTTGTCCTAAAAACAACATATTTCTCCTAAAGTAATTAGATAAATTAATTATGTGAGCTTTTCATGGGTTCCCTACCACATAATTAACCACTAATAAATAACTTAAAGCATTTGAAATCAATTTACTAATTTCTCCTATTTAATTTGTCTTAAAAAGAGAGTATTTCTGCTATAGTAATTAGGTAAATTAATTATTTGAGCTTATTCTAATTATCACGGGCTTCCGAACGTATAATTAACCACTGATAAATAACTCAAATCATTTGAAATCAATTTGCTAATTTCCGATATTTAATTTGTGCTAAAAACAAATTTTTCAAGCACTAGTTTTCAAGCACTTCTACCAATTTTCATGCAAAAATGTGCGCAGAATCACAAGTTTTTCTTTTTTCCTTTTTCGACACTCCGTCTTTTGTCTTTTGGGTGTCAAGGGTTAGTCAAAACTTTAGTTTCAAGATGTAATTAGGGTAAAACCCCCCTTTTGAACACTCTAGTGTAGTTAGATTATTCAAATTTGGTCTCCAGATGCCACTTCAGACATCACACGCATATGATGTCCAAGTTTTCAAAATTTCAGTTTTTCTCCACGGACCTCTTGCACGTGCCCTCTTATATGCTCATTACCAATTAGTCATGCAAAAATGTCAACAGAACTTTTTTATTGCATTTTTTCTCAAAAGTAGACTTTTCAAAGATTCTAAATGCAAACAAGCACTTCAACAAATAATTCAGTGATGAATAGCTCTAGATCAAAATCAGATCACTTACCAAAAGCTACTCCTACACATCATATGGGGTTTTGCATTTATGAAAAGAAAAATGCTTCATTGCCACACACGGACTATAAAATTCTTTTATCACCTCACAAATCACTCGACCACCAGCAACCACTCTAGTCTACAACTAATACTACAAATCCTAACTAGATCTATCTAGTCGCAGACCCTTGGCAACACACATGCTTCCTGGATGTCCACTTAATCTCGAAATATTTTCTTCTGGATTCACTTAAGAAAAATGCTTCCTTTAGTTGAAACTAAAGCAAGCAACCATCACATGACTGTTAGTACGATTACCTACTCAAGTCCTTGTGTCCCTTGAAAATGAAGAACCAGGACATAAAACACCTAGCATTGAACAAAAAAGCCAATGAAACACATGGAAAGCTAGAAAAGCACGCATAGAAGTCCTACTCAAGTCCTTGTGTCCCTTGAAAATGAAGAACCAGGACATAAAACACCTAGCATTGAACAAAAAAGCCAATGAAACACATGGAAAGCTAGAAAAGCACGCATAGAAGTGAGGAAAGAAAGAGAACAAAATGTCATAATGGAAGCGAACCAAAGACAGACTAGAAAAACTTGAAAGACGAGCACTTCAAAAACCAGAAACACCAACGGATAAAGAGCTTGAGAAGAAAGAAAAATCAAAAAGTGCGGGATCAAGCGGATCTGTGCTAGTAGAAAAAGTAAACGAACATCTAGATGTGCTCTTGAAAGCATATGAATCAAGGCTTAAAATTGACCAAACTCAGGAATAAAAATGGATGACATATCCCTATGCTGAGTTAGAAAAACAGAGATTGGAAATGTGTCAAAAGATGATCCAAACTCCGCAAACCTTAGTAGAGCCAACTTCAAGGAAATAGGTGGAGGAGGTAGAACTTCCAGAATCAATATCGACGAACCCTCCAACACACGGATCAGAACCATTAACTGTTAGTCCAAAACTTGAATTGGAACCTGAATATTCAATTGAAAAACCAGGGATAGTGTTGAACACAACAGACCTAACATCAGAAGATTTCCAACCTATCACACCTGAATTGTACAAAGGCGATGACGGTTTGAATGAGCTTTGGAAGAAAATGAGGCAAATGATCTAAGCCAAAGGGTTAAAAAAACCAATATGGGAGAAGATGACTTTTTTCCTCCTATGGAAGATTTTGAGGCAGGACCTCAAGCAGATCTTGAGATGCACACTTATTGGGGAGACAAGGGATCTGTGAAATCTTGGGATAACCAACTTGAATCTTTGAAAACTTTACCCTCATATATGGGAGAGTATGAAGCAAAGTTGGATGTGAATGTGCCATCACAGCAACTCGCTACAAGGAACTCCTAGGGATTTATAGCCATCTTATCAACTCCAGTGACTTGTACCATCACTCTCGCCGAGCTTCTCAAAATAAGACCTAATATGTGGTATACGATAGGAAAATGTCTCAAAAAGTTTTGAGTAAGGGATCCAAATTCATGAGTGCGGGAAGGAATCAAGGAGTTGGAGAAACCTCAATTGAACATGCAACCAATACCCTTAAACAACGTAGGAGAATTCTACAAAGGGGACAATGGCAATACCACACTCCCAATTGAATTAGAAGGTGTCACCACCATGGCAATTCTTGATAGTGGGTCTGGTGTGGCCATCGCTACAAAGGATGTATGGAAAAAATGGGCAAAACCAGTTTTGAAAACCACCAGGATGAAGATGCAACTGGCTGATGGTTATATGGAGAGACCCATCGGGCTCCTAGAGAAGGTAATTACTACATCTTGCGGAATCGAATATGAGCATATCTTTGCGATAGTGGATTTTGGAAAGAAAGATAAATATGAAATAATACTTGGGTGACCATTCATGCGACAATTAAAAATGGTCCAAGATTGGGGCTATAATCACATATATCTTAGACACATGGATACTACTATGAGAATAGCCTTAAAGACCATAGCTACAAAGATGTGGACCGAACCCTGATAGAGGAGTTTGATTCTCCTACATTAGTAGGGTCGGAACTCCTAGCCTGGCTAGGTAAACCAAAGGAGTTATGGATGTGTGGCGCATCCGATTGCGGTAGCCTAAAATGAGAAGAATGTATTCTAGACATAGCTCTTGAGGATACATAATGTATTCCTGAACCTTTTCTAAAATATTCCTTTTAGGATGGACACATATTCTAGCAACCTTATATGTGTGTGCTATTGCAGAGGGATCGATGACTATGTTCTGTGACCAGGATGGTTATGATGTAATTCCATACTACATGGTTGAGTTAATAGAAAATGATGGTTACCAAGGCTCATAACAATCAAGAAAATTTGAAAATAAGCAAGAAGTAGATGCGGAGCTATTCCACGATTCTACAAATCTTCTTGATCGAGATGATAATGCTAATAATGAATGCTCTGATAACCCCAGTGAGCTAGAGAAAGTAATACCTGATATAAGGTTTTACAATTTTCCAAATCAAAAACCTAGACGTCAAGCACATTACAATAAGAAGAAGGTGGCGCACAAGGCAAGAGATATCTTAATGCCCAACATGAAAAACAAAACGGAATTTTTTTATCTCTCTAATAAAGGCCAAAGACTGCATTAAAAACGATATATCAGGCCAATTCTCTCGAGATCGAGACTCAAGGACAAAAGACAGTCCTAGGGATGTTAAAAAAAAAAAAACTCAAAAACTAAATAGAAAAGAATAGAAATAGAATCGGACAAGGTAGAACAACCGAAATGGACGAAGGTAAAACGTAAGAAAAGGTACAAAGAGCTCAAGAAAACTCTGAGGGAAGTTTGGACGACCAAAACTGACAATGGAGAGGATGAGAAAGACAATAGTGAAAACCATATGAGTATGCCATCACATTACAGAAAGTTCGCTATTCAAGACAGAAGATAGTGCTGACAGAGCCCAAGAGAGAACGACGAGAGAAGGAGTCTTATGATGGGCTGGAAGATGCAAAAAAAGTAGACCTAGCAGGACCTGGAGAAAAACTGCAACCCATCTATATAGCCACCGATCTGAGCCACGAAGAGCAAGAGTTAGCATACTATCCCTTTAAAACCTGATGCAAAACCTAGCAGACAAAGGCCATACACATACAATGACACCTTTGCTAAGCGTATCAAGGAAGAAATCAATAAACTAAAAGAAGCAGAGTTTATCTATGACATATAACACACTGACTGGGTATCACCAATCGTTGTTGTACCTAAAAAGAATGGTAAACTCCGATTGTGTGTCAACCTCAAAAAAGTCAATGTAGTCACAATAAGGGATATCTATCCCTTACCAATTACGGACCACATCCCTGAATGAGTGGCAGGAAATCCTACATATTCCTTCTAGGATGGATTCTCTAGTTATAATCAACTTGCAATTGCACCCAAGGACCAATATAAAATAGCATATGCCACAGGATGGGACATATTTGCATATCTGGTCATGCCATTTGGTTTGACAAATTCATTTGCAACATTTCAAAGATTGATGGCCCATGTCTTCAAGGAATACTTGAGGAATTTCTTGAAAATCTATATGGATAGCCTATGTGTACACTCTCTACAAAGAGAGGAACATGCGGAACACTTCAAAAAGATATTTGAGAAATGCAGGACATATAGGATTTTCCTTAATCCAAAAAATGTGTTTTCATGGTAAGACAAGGACGAATCTTGGGGAATATTGTCTCGCAACATGGCATTTCCACAGATTTGGATAAGATTAAGGTGATTATCAAAATGCCTAATCCAATCAATGCAAAGCAAGTACAGTGCTTCATGGAACATTGTGGTTATTAGAGGAGGTTCATACACATGTATGCAATTATTGCACAACCCCTGTATAGACTTACAGTGATCATTGAATAGACAGATGAGTGTGAGGAATCACTTAAGAAATTAAAAGACAACCTTGTATCCGCTCCTTTGCTACGAGCACCTAATCAAAAAAAAAAATCACGTCCATATAGATGTATCTGCATTTGCTATCGGATGTATTCTGGCAGAGGAAACCATGGATTTCCCAGTCAGCTATTCGAGCCAACAACTAAATAGTGCTGAAAAGAATTACACAACCACTGAGAGAGAGGCGCTTGGAATGATTTTTGTTGTTAAGAAATTTTGGCATTATCTCCTCGCAAATAAGTTTGTGTTTTTCAAAGACCATCAAGCCCTTTTATACCTTGTCAACAAACCATGCAACACCGGGCAAATCGTAAGATGGTTCATCATATTGCTGGAGTTTGACTTTACATTAGTGGTTAAAAAGAGGAAGACACATCTTCGAGCAAACCACCTCTCTCGACTACCTAATATGGAGATGCCCTAGAGGGTGTAGATGATGATCTCCCGGATGCATACCTTTTCAATATAGGAACGGTACCTAAGTGGTCCCAAGAAATCACAAAGCTACTATCACAGGGCGGGGAATCTGACAGAACGGACCAAGACCTTAAAATAAGAACCATCCATCAAGCTAGGAACTTTCAGTTGATTTGCAGATGGTTAAATAATTTAGGCTCTGATGGTGTCCTAAGAGTGTGCATAAACCTTGAGGATTACAAAACATATTTACTGGAAGCACATAATCAGGCATTAATGTTTATTTTTCATCCACAAAAGCCTTCCAATGCCTATGACAATTAGGAGTGCATTGGCCAACTATGCGTGATGATGTTCATGATTATGTAAGCATCAAATGTAGATCAAGCCCACCCATCAAACATGCGACATTGTTTCAAGTAACACTTACACCAGAATGGAGTCAATACATTGTTGACTTTTTTGAGAAACAGACATTCCCTAGAAATATCACCAGAGCACGACAGAAAACAATAGAAATAGAATCTTGTAATTTCACTCTGATTGAAAATCAGCTCTATAAACAAGGTAAGGATAACCAGCTTAGGATATGTGCAATCGAGAACATGTACATTCCAATCGTGGAACAAGCACATGAAGGGATTAGTGGAGGCCATTTCTCAAGGGAAAAAACAATAAAAATTATTCTCATCTCTGAAATATGGTGGCCAACATTACATATGGATGCTAATGAAAATACAAAACGATGTGAGTCTTGTCATGAACAAACGTACCCATAAAGCGGGATGAGATGCTCTTGCAGCCAATGATGGGAGCCAAAGATTTTTCCAAGTGGGGGATAGACTTTGGCGGACCGATCTCACCCCCTGCTTACAAAACACATGCCCAGTATATCATTGTGGCCACAGATTATCTCACCAAATGGGTAGAAGCTAAAGCTACACAAAAGGTTGATTCCAAGACTACAACACAAGTTCTATATGATAATGTTTTTGTTAGATATAGTCTACCTATAGAAACTTTCGGTGATCAAGGCACACATTTCATAAATGAGATAATTGAGAATCTTCAGGAAGACTTCATGATAGTTCATAAGAAGTCAACTCCCTACCACCCCCAAGCTAATGGCCACGGAATCCACAAACAAGACTCTATGTACAATCTTAACTAAGATAGTATCAGAGTCTAGGGCGGATTGGGATCAGAAGCTACATTCCACTTTATGGGCGTATAGGATTGCTTACAAAACATCGATAGGCACAACACCGTACAACATGGTGTTTGGACTTAATGCTATACTACCTATGGAATTCTTAGTCCCAACACTAAGAGTAGTAAAATGTTTAGAGTGGACAAGTCATGAAATTTCCTCACAAATAGATGACCTTGAAAATCTAGATGAGCTTTTCTTGAAAGCAGTAGCTTCTATCTATGCACAAAAACGAAGGAAAAAGATTTTTTTGATAAGCATATACACTCCAAAAAATTCAAAACAGGCCATTATGTATTGGTTTACACACTAAAACAACATGCAAAGAAACTTAAAAAGCGAGGGATGGGACCCTTTGTGATCAAAGACTTATCACCAAGTGGGGCCGTCAAGATTGCTACATTGAATGGGGAGGAATTGCCTAACTGGATTAGTGGTTGTCGACTAGAAAGATTTCATCTACCACTAACCCCAAATATGCTCCAACAAATCCATCACGCAAAGAAATGGACGCAAGCAAAACAGAACATTGTTGCAGAAGCTCAAGCAGAGGCCAAGGAGAGAATAGACAAAAGGAATCTAACCCCAAATATGCTCCAACAAATCCATCACGCAAAGAAATGGATGCAAGAAAAACAGAACATTGTTGCAGAAGCTCAAGTAGAGGCCAAGGAGAGAATAGCCAAAAGGAAGCTTCTTCAACAAAAACAACAACATGGACCACCACTGAAGATAAATTCAATTCAAGTAACAGACTTTGATAACGAGACCATACAGAAGCTAAAATTGATGTCAAAATTGGACATAACAAAATAAAAAGACACAACAATGCTTGATTTGGGTGCTCAAGGCAACTTGATCTCCTATAGCCTTTACAAGAAACTTCAACATTACAATCAATTACAAGAAACAAAACAAAACTCCACAGTTATTCAAAACACTCAATCAAGGTACTAGGATGGATGATGCTTATAGTACAGGCCAACATGTTTATCCACATAAATTTATGTGATAGAAGATACGCACACACAACATGCCTTATTTCTAGGGCAACCTTGGCAAAGACGATATAATGTACATCTTGACTGGAGTCAAAACACTGTGAGTATACAATCAGATTTAGAAATACACCAAGTTCCTTTTGCTCCAAAAGCTGCAAACCAACAATCAGTGTTGCGACCGGCAGACAAAGGAAAACAGCCCGTAAAAGCACCCATTGTCCAACAATGGATTCCAAAGAGAGATACAAGGCAGGAAGAGCAAGTCACTAAGGAAAAGACTCTAGTCCACAACGGAGCACAATATATCATAACCAAAGAACAGAAGTCAATAAAGTACAACATAGTCTGTACAACAAAGCTATCAAGCAGATTTGGGTCAAGAAGGATCAAGTGGCCAAGGAGGAGCAACCAAAAATTGCAGGTTACTCTTCAATGACATCTAATACAACCAAGAAGCCAAAACTGAACTCTTATAAAAAATAGATATGGGTACCAAAGAAGCTACTCGAGCTCAAAGCCTGCATACAAGATTCTAGATTCAAAAGCAACAACCTCAAGAACTGCCAGCACACAATTTCCACAAACAAACAACGGCAAGTTCTAGTCACTTTATACACGAAGTTCAGATTTGGAAACCTAAGCAAAGAACAATCACAGACACAAATAAAATGGGTAGTCTTCCTTCACAAACTCTATTGACTATCAAAGAAAGAGCAAGAACTTTGGAGCTAGCGTTTATTGTTTTGACAACCTCACCAAGAACATATCCCCTTACAAAGCTTCAACATTGAATGCCAATAAGCAACAAGCTTACACTTTCCTCTTGCACAACATTAATTTTTTCATGCATGCCTTCAGTATGCATATAAGACCGCATTACATGGCCAGCATTAGCATTTTCTTAACTCCCACGAACAGCACATGCCTGAGGGTGCAACATTGTTGTCCAGGAGGACATCGACTAGGAAGGGGGGAGGCATTGGCGTTTCAATGCGGAACTAACACGCTACAATTGTAAAAAAGGGGTACTGCTTTCCATGAATTTCACAGGTTTTTACGTTTGATTGCGAGTATTTTGGTAAACTTGAGTAGATTTTCCCTTAAGTATTGTGTGATAGCAGATGATAGTGGACAAACACCAAGATGAGCCTCTAGGTGTACATGTAAAAATCGTAGGTTTCATGCAAAAAAAGTAAGAAAACAGAGCAATCCAACCAAAAATACTATGGATAGATGTATATAGTGTTTTTTTATGCTATTATCTAATTATCTTGATTTTTTTAATAATTTTTGGATCAAGTTAGATATTTTCCTATATTTTTTTAATTTTTTCAACAAAAAACAAAGAAAAATAGAAAAAATAGGTGAAATGATGACATGGGGACAAATGAAAAATATAGAAGTGATCAATAAGTAATTGATAGCTTATGGTGAAGACGGGGTGCAAATATGTGAAAAGTTGCGGAAAGCCAAACTGGTCGGTTTTTGGTCTGAACGACAATTTTTTTTAAAACAGAGCAACCGAAATCCAAATGAAGAAATCTTTGAGCCTAAAGTACATTTCACAACAAGATAGGAGCACATGTCACATTTGGTTAAAAAATGGTCTAGAGAGCCCCGATACAAGTGTTCTTGGGCCCACTTAACACTAGGTTGGTAATGGGACACTTTTATGTCCTGTTAAGTGACCATTTTCCTTGAATTATGTCAAGTGTTTCAAAATGGATTTTGAGGTGCTATCTATCTAAAAAGTTGTCTCATGAGCTGAAAAAAACTTGACATTTTTTTGGAATATCAATTCCATCTTTAACCTTGTCCTTGCACAACATTTCACAACCTAAACTGTGTGAAAAAACGAGTCCTGTTTTTGGCTTTTTTCAACTTTTTGCAACTATACCACTCTAGAATTCATCTTTGTGAGGTCTATAATGCTAGAGAACTATCTTTAGTAGTCCTCAACATGTCCTGATGCTTCTAGGGAGAAATAAATGTTCAAGTTGTAAGTTATGACCAAATTACAAAAATTGTCAAATCCTGTTTTTTAGCCAATTTTAGCTCTTCTATGATTTTTTTGGTGGCTTTCGTGATATCCAAATGCAGTTTTGATTTTCTATGTCGCATATTGTAACATAAAGCTAATATTCCTTGAGTTTTGGGGCACCTAATACCCTATTTTGCATAGTAAACAACGATGGTTGATTTTTTCAATTATAGAAGAAAACGAAACATTCTAGTATATCAAGTATATCTTTTTCAATATTGTTAGTTTCTTGTGACAACTACATGCATTTTGTAGGTAGTAACCATATCTAGTCATAAGGATCAAATTTGGCTAGATATTAAATAGTTTCTATGGGATTCTACAACTCATAATGTTGAACCCAGTTTTTTCATGTTTGTTGTATTTAGCACTTCATCTTTGTCCCCAAGATTCCCCTTGGTAAGAGATGTATTATTCTTTAGACATGCTCCATGGCTCCTTATGAACCTGAAGGACAATAGGGAACTAAGAAAACATGCATATATTATTTGTATTGAGCGTGGCTATAGAAACATTGATGATAGGTTTGCAGAATGATAAAAATTCAACTTTTTTGTACCTATTTCTTTTGGCAAAACAAAAAATAGTGAGTGAGAAGCAATCATATGTTCTGATCACCAACCCATTGAAGTTAAGTAGGGAATTGATCTCAAGTCCTACAAAAATCCCTAATCTTATTTTATGCAACAAAATGTAAGAAATGACTGTTTTGATGAAAATGTACTAGTCCATCAACTTTGGAGGCTTGGTGTGACCAAAAGATGAGAAATTTTACAAGTTTCTTATTTTTTCCATGTGTAGTAGGCCTTGAACTATAACCTCATGAAAGGATTTTACAAAATGAGTGGATCTACTATGGTTTTGGAGGTTTTTTTCAAAACCCTAAAAGGACACTTTTATGTCCTGTTAGGTTACCAACCTAGTGTTAATAACTCATTTTCACTATTCACAAGTGAGAGAGAGCTTGAGAGACCTAGAGCAATCGGATCTTTTGTGACTTCGTACGATTCACACGACACACCGACTGGCACCAGCTATGAGATGTAGACTTGTTACCATGATCATTTCTTGTTCTACACTCTCTTTGTCGCGAAAAACTTTGAAAAACGGCATTGTGGCTTCGCGGGAAAGAAACTGAAAAGGGCTCGTAACGCATCAACCACCCAACTGGTTGCTATGAGACTTGATGGGGGTTAACCCTAACCTAAAAGAACACCTCTATGACCTCCAATGCGGGTTTAGGTCAACCATAAAAAACATAACCTCTTCGGACACGACAGAGATTGATCGAGACAGAATCACCGAAACGACGCGAAACTTCATGAGAAGATACGTCTCGAGCATGTCAATAAGCCAAGAGAGCCTCTGCCCAAATCAATCATCAAAAAGTGGACTAAAACATTGGGCAAGACTTCGGAACTGCAAAGCGTCATTTGGACCTCAGGGCCAAGCTGGGTGTTTGTTTGCCACCAAACTTCACAGGAATCATTGACGTATCATCAACAATCAACATGTAAGGTCAAACGTCAAGGAAAATTGTCGCCGATAGTCTCCTCAACAAAAGACGCTTTTTGAGCGATAAATTGCCAAAAAAGGTATTGGGGAGTCCAATTGATACATCAAGGCCATGGAAGGGTGCCCCGAAGCATCCTCATACAGGGGAAATGAAGATCAAGAAGAATCTTGTGGAAACAAGTCCTCAAATGAAAAAATATATTCTGGAGATTGAAATGCTAAACAGGGAGTTTTCTAAGCGGAACAACTGACTTTTAAAAGTGAAAACCAACTAGTAGGGCTTAGGGCACAATCACAAAACACCTCAAGGCATCAAAACTAGTTTTTATCACTGAAAACATCATACGCGTATGATGTCTCATAGATAGATTTGGCACAAGAAGCACTCACATGACCTCACCAAACCATTTTGCATACTGTGCACATGGAGCACACAAAATTTCATCAGATTTGGAGCCAATTAGGGTACTAAAGACCATAAAACGCAAAGTCTCAACCTAATTTCAATTTTTGTCTTTAGACTTATCAAAATGGCTCCAAATCATGTGAACTTTTATACACAGCATAAACCTAGCCCAAATATCACATGCCTCTACTCAAAAATGCATTTTGTAGAAATAGACATTATACTCATATAAAGTCTAATTCTGCCATAGAGGAGCGCTGCCAACATTTTGATCATCCAGACTTGTAAAGCATATCACACCAAGCCTCTACACCAAATTTGGACCTCTACACCAAATTTGCACAAAATTGGGAATGTATTGGTCACTACTCACCTCATTTTCAAGATCAAAGTGTCCTAACGTGTTTTTATGACCTAGAGCTCACAAGCACGTGTCCAAATTCATGTGTGCACCTATCTAAGCCTTATAAACATCGTGGACTATATCTACAATAAGTCTGGGCCAAGAATACTTAAATAGACATCATATAATGTCTACCAACCCTGACATAACAGGCTATCTTGGTTTTGAAGCCTCTAGGTCTTTAAACACATCATCATGAGCCCCCTTGGCACACTTCAATCACAAATGGATGTGTTTTTACCTTCATTCACTCAAAATAATGGTATCATGTGTGATGACACCTCTTGAAGCCTTTTTACACAATTCACAAGTTCAAATTCATATCAGAGGTCAAGGACACCTTACACAAGCCATACACAACCTGCCCGTGGAATTTCAAGTTGTTTTTCATCAAGAGACATTATACACTTATAATGTATAAACTATTATATAGATTCCAAACCAAGAATTTCTCAGCACAGGCTTGTGCACCATGTTGTATACAATTCATACCTTCAAATTGGGCAAGTTTGGGCTAGGTTATGACCACTGGGAGATAAAAAATTAGAAAATCCTTCCAAAGGAGTATTCTAGGCCCCATCCAATTAACCCACCTCCAAATAAGAACCAGAGTTGATGAAGGGAGTCCCAGTCACCAAAGGAAGCTATAGAGGAAGTCTAAGCCAAAAAAACTCTATGAAGACATCATACGCGTATAATGTCTCCCTATGGCCAAATGGCAGTTTTGGGCAAAACTTTCACTTCCAAGGCCTTTATCCCAACAATATTAACCCAAAACTCAATTTAAATCATGTCTTCTTATGGACAGATGGTAGTTTTGGGCAAAACTTTCACTTCCAAGTCCTTTATCCCAACAATAGTAATCCAAAGCTCAAGTCCATGAAGTTCTGTGGCTTTTTACCCATCTTAACCCCAATATTGGAATCCAAAGCTCCATAATTGAAATTTGGCTGCAGGCACAGGAGGAGAATCCAAAATCAAATTCTAATGTCACAAGAGGGTATACCATGCCAATGACCACTTGCACTTTAGGCCTGACCCATTTTTGATAGAATAGACATCATACGTGTATGATCTCTCATTGAATTGAAAATGAACTTGAAGACTAGCTTTAACCCATCTAAGCCTCCACAACATGATTATGAGAGCATCTAACTCGTTTCATCCCATTTGAGCCTCATTTCAACCCATCTAAGCCTCCACAACATGATATGAGAGCATCTACCTCGTTTCAAGTCTGGAGGGAATTCTAGTGGTGGTCACAGCTTGCATATATTCATGAAGTACATGATGAGAGTTATGCACATGTGAAATATCATTCTATTTTGAGCACTTAGACATTATACATGTATAATGTCTCACAACAGTCGTTTGCACCCAAAAGAAATCATAACCATGTGCACTGCACCCTTAGGCCCTAATTAGCTTGTTTTTCAATTTAAAAATCATTTGGACGGCTATAAGCTGAGAAAATGGAGGATTAGCTAACTTGCGCACTTGAAGTGTCTGTAGGATCTATGGAGACCAGTAAATCACCAGCAAAGAAGAAAAGAATGTCTATAAAGGACATTATTGCGGCTAGTGATCCTTACACACTACTAGAGGAGACACTCAAGCCAACTAAGGCATGGATAGATGAGGCCACATTAGAAAAAGAAGGAGTGGCAGTATACCAAGGCACTTTCAGAGACCTACAAGGCAACACAGTGGATATCCCAATGAATCCACGAGAGATTTTATAATTAGCAAACCGAGAAGAAACCCTCAACCAACTGGAAAGAGCAGACCTCCATAACTTATTCACAGCACCACCAACATGTGTGGATGCTCAGAGAGTCTATGAGCCAGTCAGCTCAATTCAAAAAGACGGCAAGGCAATGATCACGGCCTTGGATGGCTTGAAGATAGAAACTTTGATCACACCTCAAACCATAGAAAATGCACTTGGGCTCCACAATAAGGGAAGATCAGTTCGGGAAAGAAGAGACGAAGTAAAGGTCTACTCCCAAAAGAAGCATAATCAAACATTTGATGACCTGGTGGACGCAATAGCTGCAGAGATATGCAAGCTCTACAACCAATACTTCCACGTTTGTAGCAAGAGGCCCCAAAATTAAACCACTCCTCCCCATGGAGTGGAAAAAAACTATAACCTAGGCATTGGAAAACATCATACCCAAAGAAGTGAACTACGCCCAATATCTGCATGAGCAAGTGGTTGGCATGGGCATGGAAAAGCCTAAGTACATTGGAGGAGGGGAAACCTTGACAAAGATTGTGTATGAAGCAATCGGTGGTAGAGGACAGTAACCACAGCCACCAACACAGAAGGAGTGGTTCAAACTAAAGACGGATACTAAAGATGAGCCAGTGAATGCAACGGCCCCACCAGTCACCACAAGACTAAGAAGAAGATTAGAAACTGTGCCTGAAGAAGAGACTGTGGAGCCACTAAGGAAGAAAGGAAAAGTAGCAATGGCCAAGGAATCGAGACCCAAGGAAATGCACAGCCAAAAATCCGCTCGGATTGAGAGGCTAATTGAGCAGTTCAAAGCAGAAAGAGCAGTAAAGGGATATTTTGAAGAGTACTTGGTTCCAAACACAGAAAAAGTCGGGGGAAGCTCCTCTAGACCACTAGAGGACAAGTTTGATCATTACATCCGGGATTATGAAGAGACAAAAAGAGTGCTTGAGCAACAAAACATAGAGCCTTTCATGATGGAGGAAGTGCCAGACATCAAGAAAAAGCTGAAGGAAACGTCAAAACCTCTAGTGAAGAAGGATCAGGAGGGTGATAGGACAAAGGCTCAAACACCACCACCTTCACCACCGGGCTCTTCTACCCCTCCTCCAAGTCCCAAACCACAATCATCACCAAGAGCAACAGAAGAGGCCACACCTCCACCTTGGGCTAAGGAGAAAGATGAAAGAAAGCATATGAAGACCTCATTCGAGCTGGATACACAACGATAGAGGCTTCAATAGTCATTTACGGAACTCTTAATCTGCCATGGGTTGCAAAACAGGAACAGGAGAGATAAGAGCTCCCCACAAGCCAGGATAGAGCTAATAAATCTGAAGAGAGAAAGGCAAACCAAGAGTCACAAAGAGTAGCTCCAGAAAGATAATCCCCATAGCCTGGATTGCCAGGGTTGGTTCACGTCCCTCAAGCGCCTCAATGGAGACCATTGGCTAACCCATGGCTAGTACCACATGCAGGGGTAATGATCAATACAGGTCATCAGGTTCCATTGGCTGGCCTTATCAATAGGCCAACAACTAGAAACCCGGTAGCAGCAAATGGAGATGATATAAGAGCTGCCTATCAAATACTGAACAGAGTCAGGACGCGATCTCTTACCATTATTGAAGAGAACAGTATGTTGCGTACTAGGGATGCTAACATGGAAATCAAACATGATAACCTCTCAAACTTGGTACAAGTTACCCACCTAAAGGCCAAGGAAGCAGAGAAGGAGCTTGAAACTCTCACTGCTAACTAAGGGAGGCTGAGAGCGAATGAGACACACTCACACTAGAGATGGCAGAGGTCTTGGGAGTAGTTAAGACTCTCCAAGAGTAAAAAGATAAGGTCAAAGATGAGTTAGAAGCAGCAAAAGACAAAGTGCTGGAGCTAAAAGAAAAATTAGAGCTCCAGGACTTGACAATGAAAAGACTGAGGGCAACACCAAGGGCGGTCCGGGCAAGTGCAGGGGTAGATACTCAAGTTACACAAGCATTGGAAGCAAAAATCACCACCCTGTAGAAGGAATTGCGGGTAGAGCAAAGACAGCAAATGCATATGGCAGGAGGGTATCTAGCCACTGAAGAAAGAATGAAAGATGAACACCAAGCTCTCCAAAAAGAACAATTTAGTCTAATTTGCTATTTTCCCCTTTAAGTTTCCCTTAAAAACAGTGTTTTTCTACTGGGATAATTACCTAAACTAACTATCTGTGGTTAAGATAATTATCACGGGTTTGTTAAGACGTGCTTTACCTCTGAAAATTATCTCAAAGATTTTTAGTCTAATTTGCTATTTCCCTCTTTAATTTTCACTTAAAAACAATGTTTTTCTACTGAGATAATTAGCTAAACTAATTATCTATGGTTAAGATAGTTATCATGGGTTTCTCAAGATGTGATTTACCTCTGAAAATTATCTCAAATATTTTTATTCTAATTTGCTATTTTCCCCCTTTAATTTTCTCTTAAAAACAGTGTAATTCTGCTTACATAATTATAAAAATTATTCAAAAAGTTAAAAGATAATTTTCCTAGCATCTTGGCAGTCTAAAAAATCTTTGATAATTATCTTATCTTAATCTAAGTTTAATTAGTATAATTACCATTAATTTATTATTAAAATGATTAATTTTATCCCTAATATAATATAATAATTAGTTAGATTAGTATCCCTAAGCTTAATCTCAATAATCAGCAGATAATTAAGAATTAAGAGAGAATTTTAGAGTGTAAATTAGTTTAATCTTCTTAATTAATTGGATTAATTAAGAAAATGTAAATAGATTAGCATAATTCTGCTAATTAAAAAGGTTTAGTGCTAATTATCATGGATTAACCAACTAGAGCTTTGCTCTCTAGTGATTTCTGAGTAGAGATCTCTCTAGGTGAGAGAGAATTTTGGCAGGACTCCGAGTCTAATTTCTTTTGTGAAGAAGGGGGGGTCTATTTATCGTTTTTCAGGGCCCCTGGGCTGTTTCTGGCAGGTCCTGGCACCTCAAGAAAGCCCCCAGCTTCCCCCTAGCACCACCTGCTGCTAAAATTAGCTTGGGCACACTACAACAAAAAAGGTGCCTTCGATGCAGATCTCGATGCCATCTGTCGAAAAGTGCGTCGAAATACTCGTCCCTGTGAAAACGTCGAAATACGCATCGATATCTGTGTCAAAAGGCATTGTTTTCGACGTGTATTTTGACATCCCTATCGACGCGTATTTCAATGACCATATCAAAAAAATAATTCTTGGGCAAAGGACAAGCAGCCTAGCCTGTTCCCAGTGAAAAGATGGACACAGCCACAGCCAGACTGCTTGTCCTCTGTCCAAGAAAGCGAGTAGCACCAAAATCAACCGTGCTCCCATAGAAATTTCGGGAGAGTTCCCTTTGTTTTAACATAAATTTTTCACAAAAAACCATATGTATACGCCTCCTACATGATATCCATGTAGGATCTCACATGAGACTTAAGGCAAATGAAAGAAATGAAACGAACTTTGTGCAAAACCATAACCAAATTAAAACCATAACCATAACCATATTGATCAAAACCATAATGATAACCATAACCATAAACAAAACAATAACCATAACCATAACCATAAACAAAACAATAACCATAACGTCTAAACAATAACCAGAACCATGACTGAACAATAACCATAACCATGTCTATACAAAAAAGAGACACAGAAGCGTGTCTGTGTCTCACAAAACATATATAGAAATCCATTGATGAATATGCGTCACAACCTGCACATAGGACAAGTCACAAAATTAGTATTGATATTACTTCACATATACTTATTTAATTAAATCAAGTCACACATATTAACGTCTCACCTCAATCGATCAGCGAGACTCTAAGGCCTCCCAGTCTACAGGCGCGGCAGCAAGATCATTCAATACTTCATAAATGCCTCTCCGATATCCATCTGTCTCCTCATGGCATGTCGGGACTCGATGCATTGCAAGATTCTGCGTTTATACAAAAACCAAAGTAATTAAGAATACATGATTCATCGCGTTTTTTAAAAAAACGCCATAGCTAGGTTTGGATTGGAAACTGACAAACTCATAGCGAAAGGTGTCGAAGCCTCCACTGCCAAGATGAGATGTGCCCCTGGTCATCTATCCTACCTCCGCGGCCTGACGCTGCTGTCTAAACTGCATGTCCGCTGTCCGCTCATCCTCCCTGATCTGCTGCCACGTCTCATGTGAGATGCCCAAAGGCTTCGACGAGACGATCCTGAAAGCCCGACGAGCTGCATCTTGAGGATGTTTCACGGTGTCCCGTGCAACACCCTAGATCCACCTCCTCGGAAGATCCTCTGCACCCGGAGCAGGCTGATACTCTCTCATGATGGTTTCCACTATATAATTGATTTTTTTGCGATCTTGCTCAGGCCAAGGCATCAGAATGCTGGTCGAAAACTGCAGCTCGGTGAGCACTGGTGAACTCGCTATCTCATCTCAGTCCCGACTCTATCCATGTCAACAAAACCATCTGCCCGTATAGGATAGACCTTGGAGGCACTAGGATCATGTGCCCTCCAAGGTGTTCGAGGTGTGCTAAGAGGTGTGTCGAGAGGTGTGCCTGGGTAGGATGGGGGTCGTGAGCGAGGAGGGGTCAAACCACCACCTCCATATCAACCACCACCTCCACCTGACGATCGCCGAGATCGGTGAGTGCACCTGTGTTGTGAAGATGAGGACGTACCCGCCTCTGTCGTGCCCTTAGGTGTCTAAGTGGCCGTGATGGGAGACCTCGCAGGTGTCGTACCCATAGGCGTCCCCCCCTCCCCCCCATAGGCGTCCCCCCCATAGGCGTCCCCCCCATAGGCGTCGGAACCTCGGGTGTGAAGCCCGGAGGCGTGGTACCCGTGCCTCTGGCTACCCAGTACTGAGACGCATGTGCCATTTGACTGGGCGTCATCCGTGTGACGAAGCCCATAAATGCATCTGCACTCATAGAAGAGGGATTTGGATACTGGTCTGCCATACTAAAGTCCTGCACAAAGAAAGTAAAAGAAAGAGTAAGAACACCTTTGTTTAAATTAACTTTAAGCTTAATTTTAAATCAACGTCTTCACACAAACACTTACAGGCCTCGACTAGTGAGGCATCATCGATAAGATCTTGCACCGTATCATCGTCTATCTCTAATTTCAAACATAACTCTGCCCCAACTCGTTCTGGCAGATTGTCTTCATCCATTGCATCTTCATCTACAAGTGTCATATCTACCTCGTCTACGTCATCCCTCATATATCTGTCAGCTTCCTTTGCCATACCTTCGTCCATCTCATCTAATGTCACAGTAGTATCTGCGTCGTCTGGTTGTCTTTCCTCCAGGAGCTCTTGCCCTTCAAATACTTGTTTATTTCTTGGAGCAACTTGAACCACAAACCACCATTGTCGCTCTCGAGGGTCCGGTATAAAGACCACTTGCTCGCAATGTTTGGGGAGAGAAAACGTGTCGCTCGCATCTGTCCAAACCTTGTAGAATCTATCTACACAAGCTTATTTTCCATCTCTGCGTACCGTTGTATTACGACCAGAAGTAATCACCTTGAACCACTTCACATTCAACAAAAACATCTCAAACCGCCTGAAGCTGACTTTCAAGATATCTGACACCAGACCACAGTAATCGAGCTTGCTAGTGCTCTCATTTGTGTCTTTGGCACTGGCCCTGCTCTTTTGCATGAAACTAACCATTACCCCACTGTCAAACGTGTGTCTTCTGGTGTTAATTTGTTATGTTCTGAAATGCTTTCCATGCGACCACAGTGCTATGTATGTATGATACCTCTAGTCACATCCAATAGCCAGCTCTTCTTCTTCTAGAGATATGGGTTCTCTGATATGTCGAGCTGCTCTCACTGTCTTGTCCAACCATTCCATTGTAGGGAATTCAGGTAGAGGAGCGAGATAGTCTAGCAAGGGTAACCCTCTAGTCGCTCGGCTTCGCCTAAAATCGTGTCGCTCCCTATTGCGTCTCTCTTTCTCTTCTTCATACCTTTCAAGCCATTTTTACATCGGCTCTAAATTTAGTATATAGAACTTCATGATCTTTTCTCACATGGCGTCGTTCATTTTCTTTGGCACCCCTTGCCCCTGTGGCTCCTCTCCCACCAATCTTGCATCCTCCTCATCGCTCCATAGTTGAGGCATTTCTGGGTCAGAAACGGATAGAAATTCGGTTATCAAGACAAGAGACTCTTGCACCAGCCATCCTTCTGCCATGCTCCCCTCTGGACGCTCTTTTTGGCGAACAAAACCCTTAAGTGTTTTCATGAACTGCTCTAGAAAGAATATCCAACGACTGTGGACTGTACCTGCCACTGCAACCTCATCTACTACATGGACAAGCAAGTGCATTTGGATAGTTAGGCAGCTCGTGGGTAGATACTTCTCAATCATGCAAACTGCCCCAATTGAGTTAGCCCTTGCGACTGCAATGGATTCCTCTCGTATCTCCTTGGAAGAGATACACCGCACTAGCTGTGAAATCTTGTATATGCAGGACCGCACTTCCTCCGTTAAACACCCCTTGATCGCAATTGGAAGAATAAATCACAAGAACTTATGACAGTTGTGCAATCTCAGTCGTGACAGTTGATCGCCACGGGTGAATGCTGTCTTGAGACATCGCATGCATCCTGTTGGCGTCCTGAACTCTAAAATCACCCTTTTGACTTATCGTTCCTCGCTTTTTAGCAATACCCATGGCGCTCTTGAAAGCTTTGTTTGGCCAGCTGCATTGGTGAAAGGTCACAGCTCTAGCATCTTTCCAACTGACTGCAAATCATCTCGTGAAGCTCGATTGTCTTTCATTCCCATGATTGTCGTTCAGAGAAGCTCTCCCACATTCTTGAATATATGCATTGGATCCAGCAAATGGTTAATTAGTAGATCACCCCAGTACGGAAACGTATGGAGAATGGACAAACGTTTCATTCTTGGAACAGGTTGCCCCTCATGTTGCTCCCATCGGCGATGCCACTCTTGTACATGCATAGGACAACATTCGACGTGACCAAGCTGACCTTCGTGCAAGTGATGTCCATCTGGAAGATAACGATGGTGGCCTTGATAAATTTTCTTTAAAAGCAAGGCATAATAGCGCACATCCAAAGATGGCCCACAAATTGGACATGCATTGTATCCCGAAGTTGTAAGCTCTGCATATATTAAGGCATGATTTAGGCCAAGGCAAAGTTTTTGCGAATAGCGAGAATATTGTAAAGCAAGAACCATTACCAGAAGCTTCACCGTATCCTGGTCAATCATGCATAGTCCACATAAGAAGTCCATGGATCCTTGCATGCTGTTGTCCTGCTGGTTCAACTGCATCTGCTATGTTCATCCCATGCCATAACTCCTGGAGCTCGTCAACTAGTGGTGCTAGATAAACATCCATGTCTTTTGACTTGAACCTACCAGGTACAATCAAGCCTAGTATCAGATGACCCTTCTTGATGGCAAGCCATGACGAGCTTGTCAAGCCAAATGGATTGACTCCATCCATTGCCATGCCCAAACACAAATTGCGTGGTTCACTCTTAAAATGTGGCCAGGTATCTTCAATGTGCCTCCATGCCTTTGAATCAGCGGGGACCCTAAATGTTCTGTCAGTGGATCTATTCGTAGAATGCCACCGCATCAACTTTGCAATGGAACCACAACGAAACATGCTTTTTATCCTCGGAATAATAGGGAAATGCCGCAACACTTTAGCTGGCACTGTCTCACCAACCACATCTTGTTTGTAGCGCATTGCTCCGCACTTAGGACACAACATACAATCTACGAATTCATTGCAAAAAATAATGCAATCATTTGGACACGCATGAATCTTGTTGTAGTCCAAGCCAATTGAGGTCAATAGTCGCTTTGCGTCTAGCCTGGAGGGGGGCATGTCATTGCCAGCTAGGAGAAGTTGCTCCCGCAACAACCTATTTAAGACACATTAAATTAAAAGCTCCCCAAGCACTTCACCGTTGCAATCGGAAAATCTCTTTTGTAAGTTACGTACCTAAACAAAGCAGTGACGCTTGCATTTGACCACCCGTACACTGACTACAGATTCAAAAACGTCAGACAAGTACGAAGCACAGATATTTTGGTGCCTTCATAGAGTTGTTGACGTGCCAACTTTCTCAACATGTCTTCAGGAGATAGGCGCACGGCTTCTGGTGCTGCTTCGTTAGCGTTCTCCTTGCTTGTCTGGAAGAAGGCATCCAGCATCTCCTCCATGTCGTCGTCTTCTGTCTGTAAGCCCTTTTCTGCTTCCATCCTTGGCTCTATATTGGTCAGACCTTCACGCATAATTCTTTTTCTCTTTCTCTCAGATGCAAGTGTTATCTCGTGAAAATCAATGCTCGTTCTGTAGGAGTCGTATCGTAGATTCTGTACGATTTCTCTAGCAAACTCTCCGTACTTGTGCACATGCTCATTACATATCCTACGCTTGTGCAGGATTTGATACTTGCAGAGCGTGCACGAGCATGCAATATTTTCCTCCATGTTAGTTGATGACGTTGCCATCTACAATGATTATGAATGTTGTTTTAATATATATACTCCTCACAATGTAAACTACCTCGCATTCTCTAGCCTTGCCCGATCTTCATACACCTCGGTCCAAAGGTGTATGGAGATCAGGACCACCGGGTCAAAATCTCGTCTTTATTGGTCAAATCCTATATGGGTAGACACATACGTGCTCTCCTAGTGTACATGACAATGCATGTAGCGGGCAAAACCCCTTTGCCTCTTTTAGTTCCATAGTTTCTTCTAGAGGGAGAGATAGAGATAGAGAGATTTTATGTCCTTTTCACGCAAGTGGTCAACCAAGCTAACTCTTTCCCGCCGACTTTCTCTATCTACTACTATATCACTCTCTCTCTATCCATCTCCATAGCTATCTCTAGTTAATTCTCTCTCTTTCTCTACCTCTGTCTCTGGCTCTCTCTCTCTCTCTCTCTCTCTCTCTCTCTCTCTCTCTCTCTCTCTCTCTCTCTCTCTCTCTCTCTCTCTCTCTCTACATCTCTCTCTCTCTCTCTCTCTCTCTCTCTCTCTCTCTCTCTCTCTCTCTCTCTCTCTCTCTCTCTCTCTCTCTACGTAACCTATCTCTCTTTCTTTCTCTCTCGATCTCGCTCTCGCTCTCTCTCTCTCTCTCTCTCTCTCTCTCTCTCTCTCTCTCTCTCTCTCTCTCTCTCTCTCTCTCTCTCTCTCTCTCTCTCTCTCTCTCTCCTCTCTCTCTCTCTCTCTCTCTCTCTCTCTCTCTCTCTCTCTATATATATATATATATATATATATATATATTTCTCTCTCTCTCTCTCTCAATCTCGCTCTCGCTATCTCTCTTTCTCTCTCTGTCGATCTCTCTCTTGCTATCTCTCTTTCTCTTTCTCTCTCTCTAGATCTCGCTCTCGCTCTCTCTCTCTCTCTCTCTCTCTCTCTCTCTCTCTCTCTCTCTCTCTCTCTATTTTCCTATTTCCCTCTCTCTCTCTCTCTATTTCCCTATCTCTTTCTCTCTCTATATATATATCACTCTCTATCTCTCTTTCTCTCTCTCTCTCTATTTACTATCTCTCTCTCTCTCTCTCTCTCTCTCTCTCTCTCTCTCTCTCTCTCTATTTTCCTATCTCTTCTCTCTCTCTCTCTCTCTCTCTCTCTCTCTCTCTCTCTCTCTCTCTCTCTCTCTCTCTCTCTCTCTCTCTCTCTCTCTCTATTTTCCTATCTCTTTCTCTCTCTATATATATCACTCTCTCTCTCTCTCTCTCTCTCTCTCTCTCTCTCTCTCTCTCTCTCTCTCTCTCTCTCTCTCTCTCTCTCTCTCTCTCTCTCTCTCTCTCTCTCTCTCGCTAGTCTCTCTCTCTCTCTCTCTTTGATTTCCTACACACACACACAACTCTCTCTCTTTCCTACACACACAAACGATGTAGCTTGTGAGAGAGAGAGAGAGAGAGAGGGGGGCGGGGGGGAGGGAGAGATCAATAATACCTGCGCTACAGATTTCCAAGAGCAGATCTGTGCGTGCGCTCGCAGGCGAAAATGGCCGCCTGTGCGCGGATTTCCTTTCTTCCCACCAAATTTTTTCCATCGAAATACGCATGGAAATACGCGTGGTAACATTTACCTTTCGACAGGCATTGCCACGTGCATTTCGACGCCTCTATCGACGTGTATATCGACGAGCAGCATGCCCTTCGAAAGACGCGTGGAAAGGTACGGTGCGTCGAAATGTGGTGCGTCAAAATCTGGGTGTTATGTTGTAGTGGCAGGTTCATCACAGCCCCCCAGATTCCTAAAATCGATTTCTGCTTTTTTTTTTTAACTTTTAAAGATAAACTTTGAAAATATCTGCATTTTCTAAAACGTTAGGATAAAAATTATTTAGCAGTAATAATTACTGAAACCTTTCAATTTTTATCCTAAAGTTTTAGAAACTGCAAATATTTTCAAAGTTAATCATTAAAAGTGTCCCAAGCCTCCTTGGGAGATTGAGCATCCTATATATCCCCAATCATAGTGTCCTGTATACTAATAGAAAGCCAATACATGACCTTCCAAGCTCTTTGGTTCCAATCTTTAAATGTCTTAATTTGCGGAGCATGGCAATGGTGGTGCTATCTTATGCTCTCCATCAATATAGTCTCAATAACCTTTGCCCATAAGGAAATGAGTCAGTTTGAACTACTAAGCATGGAAGTTGTTCTTGTCTAGCTTCTCACTGACAACCTAGTTAAGGCCATCATTGTTGGATGATATGCTTCCAACCCTTTACACAGTCTTGAGTAGCTTGCTAAAAATAGTCGGTTATCACCTATAACCACAATCTACATACATACACCTATTTTGTTTTACTAAACAATATCTATGTGCACTATAGTCAAACCAGAACTTTTTGCACCACCAATATGTAGATCTATAAAATTTTGAACCTTGGCGTTTTTGCATACAAACGCACTCCGACTCCAAAATGGGGGTTGAAATGTGTCCAGAATGAAAATCTAGCTATACAAATTTCAGTCCAAAGGACTCAGTCCAGAGGACTATATAGAACCCTAAGATGCACACTCTCCAAAAGGAATCACCTCAATAGAAGATCATTGATGATGGCTCCTGGGAATACTGAAGCTACTTCCTAGACTTCTCTTGCTTGCTGCTCCAAGGTCCTCAAATACAACCAGACTCCGATACCATGTCAAGAAATAGAGAAGGAGAGAGCTTGAGCTCTTGCAAGAACACCCACACACACACACACACACACACACAAAGATGGAGACAAAAGAGTGTACTTCTTCTTATTCACTAACTCAAGATAAGAGGTTTACAAAACATAAGGGAAAATACAACATAAAAAGGGAACACGTACAATGTTCTAGTATAAATCGCTAGTGAATGAGGTGAGTAGATAAGTGTGCCATCATTTTGGTAGGTAGACCAGCTTGTTGTAGTACACATTGTGGAGTGAAAACGACAATGAAAACGAATGCCCCTATAGCCTTGCATCGATCACATCGTCGGAAAGAACAACAGCTGCACAGCCGAATTCACCTACGTTAAACACCTGTAAAGCTTGGAGAAGAACAGGTCTACCAGAAACCACACTTGGAATTAGAAGAATTAGAGAACATGATGTGTAGATTGGTTCACATAGATGTCTGTAGAGCATCCATATGCTTGATTCCGATAAGGAGTGAGCAAATTACAAGCATTTGAAGTTTGGGGGTTTTCAAAAAGCTCCAAAAAGAGGTCTCTGGAAAGTGTCTCTGCAGATGTGCAGAGAAATGCATCCATTAAAGGGGGATTTTTTTGGCTCTTATGCCAAGGGATTTTCTCTCCCCTCTTAGCCGACTTCATTTCCCCCTTTAGGCACCGTTTTATTGGTCCATTTTAAGCCTTTTTTGGGTAAAAAATGGGCTGTCGACCACTTTTTGACCAAGGCAAGTGGGGGGGACAGTGTCCAGGGACCAAAAAATGGACAGGGTGCCTGTCCAAGCAGTGGGAACACAAATTGGGTGCCCCCTCCTCTCCCCAAAGTCCAAGAGCCCTCACAAGAAAGGCCAAGAAGCTCCATTAACTCCTTTGATACACCCTTAGGGGGTACCCACTCCCCCTTTATACTCTCCAATTTTCAATTGCTCCCCCCCATGTGGGGTTATTCCATTGCCACTTGGCACCATCCTCCCACCTCCCCAATTGAGCCAGTAAATTTCCTGTTTTGCTCCCCACACAGAGCAATCTTGGCGGAGGCGTGGCGGGTAACTCCGAGCACCGAATGCAACGCTATAAAGCCCGGCTCGGAGCTTATCACTTCGGCTATTTCCAAAAATTCTCGGCCTTAATTTTTCTAATTAAATCCATCAAATCAGCCCACTTGCATTTCCTCGCATGCATCCGCATCCACTTTCTAAGTAGGGCACCACCCACCTCCAATGCATGTAGCTCATGATGTATGAGTCCGATTCACCAGCTATCAAGCATGACTAAAAGCACTTATTAAAAACCACCTTTTAGAAGTTTGACCAACCCAAAACTCTTTGAAATGACTAAGAAGAACCAAGCCTTTACACATAAATTCTACAAGAGCACTATGTACATCTTTGTACTCGGGACTAGTGAGCAAGCTTTTTAGCATGGATAAGTTGCTTCATTTCCACCCAAAAAAAGCATGACATAGCTTGCCAACCCCCCCTTGCCTTCTTAGTCATTCATGACAAGTAGAGGTCCCTATTGGACGGATACGCCGCGACGGACGTCAGCACAGCGAGAACTCACCTAACAAGATTTGTCAGCTAAGGACAAAGCTCAACCCGTAGGCGTGTGGAAGCAAGCATAGGGTGTCAACCTACACTCGACCTACTCCTAACTAATTCCTACAGAGGTCTCTACCCAATGTCAAAGCTACAACCTTCAGGAGTGCATAAGAGGAAACTTCCTACAACACTTTCTAGAGCCGAATGCCCATCAAACAATCTTGAAACGCTGCAGAACTTGAAGGAGACCCTACTAACATCAATAGGTTGCTCTCCCTAAGGTCTATGAACCAAAATCCCAACCCAAAACACCTGGTGCAAAATCACGTAGGATGTCTGGCCAAAATTTCCAGGTCATCGTTTCCAAAAACTAAAGTGCCTAATGTGTAGCTCTACTCAATGCGAACGCGTGGATATGCTACAATGCAAAATTGGACAACGTATGTTCACCGAATCACCAGATGAAGCTCGTAGTAGATGGGCTTGCAAAATCGGATCATACGTGCGCAATGTAGGTATTGGTGTGTAGCTCTCGTCTGGGGCAACACGCTGCGCTTCTCCGCACTCGATTCCGACCACCCATGCGCGTTTAGCGTCAAGATGAGGCTCTCACTCTCTCTCGTACATAGTAGGCTCACTCACAGACTTCAAAACTTTCTTTTAAATGAAAAAGGGTTTTTCATTAAGGTCAAAAAGTGGTATAAATACCTTACAATTCTCATTCCCTAATGTTCCAATTTAACCATCTACTCAATCTAAATGTCAAAACTAGGATACAATCTGGAAACTTCTGTAAGCCCCAATATTTACAAAGGTAAAATGTTCGGTTTCCTCAATAAATGAATAATTACAAAATAATAATCTACCAAGCAGTCAGTTTTCGTAGGGTGTGTCCAGCTTCTAACACTCCCCCCCTCCTTGCTCATGTCGTCCCCGACATGGCTGTTGAGCTGCTTCTTCATCTTAGGATTTCTCTTATCTTGAGCAATGACTCATATCTTGCATGTTGAGCTAGTAGTGTCAGGCCGAATATGTCAGTGCTGATTGTGAAGAAGCCGGTGTAGAAAGCTTCTTCAAAGGCCTGGAGGTGATAGGATGGCAAAAACATGATCCTTTGATACAATGCGTGCATCACCTCTTTGGAAGGCTGACCAGACAGATTGTATGCACATCTGTATGTATCTTGAAAGAAGAAGATGTCTGTCGCCGTGCCTGGTTTGAACATCTCGAAGACTGCCAAAGTGTTTTGCAAATCTTTCACACCATAATGCAAGATAGGTCAGGCGAGCCAGTGAACAATTTAATGGCGTCCGTTAGGGTTTTCACCATGTATTGAACACTTATTCTCTCGCCTACCTTCAAGCTTGGCAGCTTCGGATAGTTTAGCCAAGTAGGTTGGCTTCTTTGTAGTAGCTCATGGGCCTTCCACATCCGTATCCTTGGTAGAGGACAGAAACTTAGGTTATCTCTCATGACTTTTGGTGCCTCTACCAAATGGATTAGATATTGTGGATACTTTGTTAGCCATGCCTTTCTCCACCTGGGTTGAGAGTCGACTATCAACTTTACCCCTTCAGGCTTGGAGATGTTTGCTTTGTACAGTGGCACTGTTGGCTTTTCTCTGATTCTTTCGTTGATTGTGGCGGCTTCGTACTTTAGCAAAGGATATGGGAGAGAGGGTTGTTGCCATTCACGCCAAAGGTTGCTGGCGTCTATCTTCTGAATTGTCATTGATTTAAAGACCCTCTGCTCCCATTCCAAGGCTTCTTTGCGAATGTCTCTGATTTTCGCTTCTATGGCCTTGCGCAGCTTCTCTTCTTCTTCTTGTGTCAGACCTTGTGGCTCTTGAGAGGGTCCTACAAGGATTTCCTCTTGCATGGGTGTGTCCACAGGATCTGCCACATTCTCTAAATCTTTCTTCCATGGCTGCTGGCCCGGTGCTGAACTGCTCTTCTGTCCGCTGGCCTCTCAACTCTTCTATCTGCTTTTGGAACGTCTGTTTTTCTGCTTCAGCTTGCTCTCCCATAATCACAAGGAGGTCTTTCAAATCGGCATTGATCTTCTCCGCCTCCTCTAGCTTTCTCTTGATGTTTTCCAGCTCATCCTGCATTGCCTTGTGCTCTTCTTTCATGCGGGTTTGCATGACCACTGACCTCTCGGCCATCATCAGCCTTTGCTTCTTCTCTAAGGTAAACTCCTTCTAGATCTCTTTCATTTGTTCTTCATAAATCTGACTCTCTGAAGTGGTGTGAGTCAAGCTAGTAGCTCTGACTCTGGCAGAAGATGCCCATAGCCGTTGGATGGTTTGATCTTTAACTTTAATCTGGTCTTTGAGCTCGATGACCTCATCCTGGCTAGCCTCCTGCTCTATCTCTGCCTTCTGTTTGGCATTCCGCATGGCTTCTACTTCCTTGGATTCTTCAGCAAGTTGTAGGGTTAGGTTGTCCCTTTCCCTTTCTGCATCTGTCAATGACTTGCTGAGTTTTCTGTATTCGTCTTCAGCTCCTTGCATTTTTTGAGCTGCTGCCTGATTCTCTCTTTCCATCTCCTGGCATCTTTGCACTGCCTTTGCCAGACTTGCTTGAAGCTCTGCTTCTCTCTCTATATGCCTTTGGCTTTGTTTGTATAGAGTGTCAACTTCAGACTTGATCTGCACTTCAATGGCTTTGAGATTAGCCATTTCACTTTCCTTGGCCATTGATTGTGCCCTGAGCCCGGTTAGCTTGGTCATCACCACATCCCAATCATTGGTGGGTGGCTGCAGGTCCACTGTATCAGTGGCCATCTCTTTTAGCTCCACTAACCATAGGCTCTGCATTTGTTCTTTGGGCCCTGTGCTTGCCAAGTCAAATGCGACTGTGGCAGCCTCTTCTTTTGAATATCCAGCAGCTAGTAGATCTAGAAACATGTTATACCTTGCTTCATTTGGCTCTAGCTGCTCACCTTTCGGTTTAGCTTCTTCTTTTTGCTCTTGCTCTTGGCTCTGTTCTTGCCTTGAATCTTCTTGATCTTCAAATTTGTCTAGCTCCTCCTTTTGTTGAGTTTGTGGAGAGCTACGAGGAGGTGGTGATGGCGGAGGGCTCGAATCCGGGCTGGACGGTGGAGTTGCCGGCTTTTTCTTCAAGTCCCTGTCCGCCTTTGTCTTTCTCTCTCTCTCGGCCTTCCTACTCTTCCAGCAGTTGCTGTCGGACTTCCTCCACTTCTGCTTCTGTAAATGGTACATGTGGGATATTTTCTGCCGTGGCATCTAGAATCTCAAAATTCTTAATATAATCTTCAAATCTGTCTCTGTGCACCCTTCGGGATGATCTCGACATTGCTTCTAGTGACGGCTTCCATAGCTCGCTCAAATCTCCCTTGAGGGCTCTTTCGGCTCTGAAACTTTCCATTAGCCTCTCTAGCCGTGCCGCCTTCTGTGATTTTTTCTCTTTGACCGGAACTTGGACACTCTCTTTCTTTCCTTTTTTCAACTCTGGCTGCTCCTCTTGCACGGTCTCTAACCGGCGTTTCAACCTAGTGGCAACCCTTGGTGCTTTGGGCTGTTCCTCTTCCTTATCTTCCTTGAGCCTTAGCCAGTCATTTTGTGACGGAGGGTCAGGCCATCTTCCCTTGGCGTGCAATGCCCCATAAACCACTTTCGTGATTAGCTCGCCCGGCACAATGTATGTGGGGTTCTTGTTGCCCATCTTCACCAGAATGTCATGTATATAAGCTGCATAGTTGATCACCTTCAGCTTGATCTTCTGCATTGCCCAGGTGAAGGTTGTGGCAATTTCTCTAAGCGGCATTCTGTACTTTTGCGGCCGCTTTGTACACATATGGAAATACTGATTATAAAACTGGCTCATGATTGCCACTTTAGGGTTTGCAATGTCTTCAGAGGTGTAGTTGCCTTTCTTTTCAGAGTACACCTTTACTTCATCTCTTCTTTTGGTTACACTATTCCCTTTGTTGGAGAGGTCTAGTGCAGCTGCCACTACTTTCTCTGTGATTTCAATCACAGTGTCTGGCTTGCCCTGCAGATCCGTAACTCTGGCCACTCCATCTTCTTTGATTGTAGTCACGAACTCCCATACTCTTTTTATGTCAATTCCTGATGGCACAGCTTCAAAATAATTGTGGAGATCTATCTTCTCCAGGTACTCTGCCATCTTGCTTCTGACAAACTCATTGAGCTCCCGCGGTAGCATGGGTAGCTCTATTACATTTCCTTCGGTGTCTTTGAACACGCCTTGGTAGATCTTCAGATCATTTGACTCTAGCAAGTTCTCTTGGATCCATGTGCTAGTTGGCTTTAGAGTTCCTTCCGATATGACGAGCGACTCTACTTCTTCCAAGTAATCTTTTATGGTCATCCTCTTCTTCTTTGCCGGTGATTTTGCGGCTGCCATAGATCCTGTTGCACTCAGTAGTCCGAAGTTAGCGTTTTTTCCATATCAACTGAGAAACTGAGTTTAAACTATCCAAATGACTTGAAAATGGAAAATAAAACGTAAAAGGAACTTGGGCAACCCTGCATATGCTCACAGTATGATTCTGGCAAAAATTTATCATTTAGACATCCTACGCGTAAGATGTCTTTTCCATCAGTTTTTAGTGAAACTTGGCAGGCTCGTGACCCTTGGCCTGTGGGCCAAAAATGTCATTTAGACATCCTACAAGTAGGATGTCTCTTTCATCATTTTTTGCAGGTGACCACACAGATTGGTTGGCAATGTGCTCATGAATGTATTGTGCAAGTTTCATGTGATTTGGACAAGTTTTGGTAGGTCTATGGCCCATTATTGCCTCTATGCCTTGACTTTGAGTTTTTTCATACATATGAGGTCAATTTTTGTCCAAATGTGATGAAACTTGGTGGCTAGCATGTAAAGGCTATTTATAAACTTTGTGCAATGAGAGTTGTTGGGTTTTGTGCCCAAAAATGGCCCTGAGACATCCTACGCGTAGGATGTCTCCTGATAAATTTTTTATGGAGACTGCTACTGATGCCTGCCCTTAGTCCCCCTGAGTCCCTTTTAAGCCCAATTTCAACAAAAAAGTCAAATAGATAGAAAAAACTCCCTATGTGGATTTCAGAGCCTCCGAGCCGTTTTCTGACTTTTGGAGTGCTTTTCGGCAATGAAATTTCTTAATGTTGGTCTCCATAGCTTCCCGATCCCTTGGGGATACTTGCCGTATGGTTTTTGTTGACTTTGGCTTCATCGAAGTTCCATTTGGCAATTTGTCACTCTAGAAGCACCCGTGGTTGTGTTTTCATGTCTACAATGACTTGTGGTGGTCTACCACAATAGGACTTGGTTGTTGATGGTCTAGGAAATCCGCTCGTGAAGTTTGGTGGCAAACGGACATGCGGTTTGGCCACGAGAGCTATTTGACGCTTTGTGTGTCTGATGTTGTTTCTGAAGTTTAGTGCCGCTTGGGGTCACCTTTTGGTCATGTGGGCTACATAGACTTCTCGAGCATGTCGAGATGCTCCTACCCATGAATTTTGGTAGCATTTGGGCGCCTCTCCGCCGATTTCCCATTCGGTGGCCTCTTGCGGGGCTCTAGGAATTAGGGTTTTTCCCGATGGTTTTCTACTGCCTTTGGATATCCAAGACTGGTCTCCTATGCTAAGGTAAGCTGCTGATGAAGTCTCGTTGCTTTTGGGTTAGCCGCCGTTAGGTGGTCACCTCTACTTGTAGGTCTCTGCTGCCCGCTTTCTTTGATAGCACTATCAAATCAAATCACACGTCGCAATATCAAATCACTTCCTTTCATGTAAAGCACATCATCAAGCATTTTGTACTTTTTGACTCTTCTCATAAAATCATACTTTTTGGATGATGGAAAATCTTCAGGTAAAACACCTGTAAGTAGAAAATCCGCTTTCTTTGATAGCACTTCTCTTCCATGATATAGAGGGGCATCAGCCTTCAACACAAACACACAAGTGATCATTTCTTGGGCAGCATCATGAGCTTCTTCATTCTGAGACCTCTCAATATTCTGTAAATTCCATGCCTCAAACTTTTTAATCAAAGATTTCACTTTGAAACACAAATTTTTCAACTTAGGGTTCTTATTCTTACACACCCCCAATACCTGCTTCACAACCAACAAGGCATCTCCTTTGACTTGCAGGCGTTTAATTCGCAACTGTAAGCAAATGTGCAGGCCATGTACTCTACTTCATTATTACTTTTCTCATCAAGATTTAACCCTTGTTTCCTCACAAGATTTCCTTGCGCATCATAGACAACAATCCCTCCAGAAGCAGCTTCATGACCTCTTCGATAAGAGACATCAAAATATAACAGTGAAGCATTGGATATAGCAAGAGTTTCGACCTTCTTCCTTTGCACCACCTCTTCCTTAACCAAAATAGGAGTCTCTTTGTAAGTGGGTAAATCTACTAGGGTAGTCTAAGTACTCTTTTCCACCAAAAAAGTGAATTGAAATTCGTGTAGTTCTATAACCCCTTTCATCACTATCTTTGATATATTTGAGTTATTAAACAAATGAGGCAACAATGAATAGCTGGTGAGAAAAGTGAACGACTTTTGCAATAGGTAATTCCTGAATCGTATGCAAGCATAGACCATACTGATCATCACCAACTCAATCTCTGAGTACTCTCTTTCATGAGGGGTTTTAACCCGGCTAGCATAATAAGCAGGCTTCATATACTTGGACTCCTTCCCTCTTTGCAATAGCATAGCCCCAATGGCATCATCTCCAACTGACGGGTTAACATAAAATTCTTTCTCCCAGGTAGGAGCTTGCATAATAGGCAGTGTGCTCAAAACTTCTCTGACCTTATCAAAAACTTCTTCACAGTCTTGTGTCCACTCCAATGGATCATTTTTAACCACTTGATGCAGTGGGTATAGTAACTGTGATGCCACAGGTATGAATCCAGACATATATTTAACCTTCTGAATGAAAGTAGCCAATTGTCTTGTATCCTTTGGGGATGACAGCAATAATAAGGCTTCCACTTTCTCTAGATCTGCCTCAATCCCATTTTCTGAAATCACATGTCTAAGAAGCTTCACCCTTGGCTACGCCAAATGAAATTTTTTGGGGTTTAACTGACCCCTGCATTCATCATACCTTGCAAACATCATTTCAAGCTTCTGAACATGATCTTTCCTTGAACTGTATACACAAATCATCTATGAACCCTTTGACAAACAATCCCAAGAAATGGGACAAGGACCCAGTCTACTTTCCTTTCAAAAGATCTCGGCCCATTTGTTAACCCAAAAGGAAGGCAGCAAAAGCAAAAACAACCCCTTGGGGTGATAAAGGTGGTCTTTTTCTTATCTTCAGGAGCAAGGATAAGCTGAAAGTATCCTGGATACCCATCATAGACACTGTATCTCTCAAAACCAGCCACTGCATGTAGCAATTGATCAATAAAAGGCAAAGGGTAAGAATCTTTCTTGGTCATCGTATTTAGTGGCTTGTAATCAATGCATACTCTCCAATGCCCATCTTTCTTTGGGGTGACTACTACAGGGCTTACCCATTCAGCATTATCCATTGGCACAATGAATCCTGCATCCAAACGCTTATCCACTTCTTCCTTTAAGGCATTCATCTGCTCCTTGTCCATCCTTCTTAACTTCTATCTGATTGGTTTTGCCCCTTTGTTGGAGACCAACTTGTCCAACTGTTGTAATGAGCCCACCTTGTAAAGACTATCAAATTCCCATTTTTATGTCAAAGACGTCTTATCATTTTGATCCACTTGTCTGGGTTATGTAAAGATTAATCAGTCAGTCAGGACCCACATGTGTTTCCACTTTGTAATTATGATGAAGATAACCCTATGTACATTTTTGAGCTAAGGTGACTGAAGTATAAAAGTCACCTTAGAACCATTTTTTAAACATCATTTGTTCATATTAATCCTGTGTCATACGAGTCTGAGAGAGAGAGAGAGAGATAGAGAGAGAGAGAGAGAGAGAGAGTGTGTCTTATCCTCTTCACTACGCGCTTCTCCCTCACCGGATTCACGACGTGTCTACACCATCGCGGTAGCCTCTTCGAGAGCTACGCGCCCACGCCATGCATTCACATTTTTGAGTTGTTCGCGAGCGATCCTTCCTCCAGCTTGTTTTGCTTGTAAGTAGCACAAATAGTGTCTGTTTTCAACAATCAAGTACTTTATGGAATGAGAGAGGAATTAGATACACATAGATACTCATAGACTTAGGTTTCGCACACTTTTAGATTTTGAACTATGAGTCTATCACGACTGTATTCGAGATAACTAGGGTAAAAATCTGGTGAGATTAGACTTATAGGTAAGTATATCCTATTGAGAGGATGGTGCCTAGCAAGTTTGATGCAATTCCGAGTTCATTTGATGTGTAAACGGGTGTTGTGAGCATTTAGGGATAGAGTGGGTTGCATTCAAGAAGGGTTATTCATTGATGCATCATAGAAGTGCGTATGTGTAGATTGGTCTCATCCTGACAAGCTAACGAGATTGCCTTTGAGCACCTACGGGTTAGTCGTGTCATCGGATGATAAGTATGTTGTCTGTGTCGTGCTTGTGAGCATGAACAGGGGAGTAGTTTGCCCCAAAACATCGGCTGGCGCCGTTGCTGGGGACACAAGACCGTAAGTAGGGAGATCTACGTCACTCGTGTGATGGTTAGCTTACTTTAGTTTCAACTAAAGAGAGCTTTAACTTTTAGAACAAGATCCAGGATAGAGTATCCTGAGGTCTAGTGGATAGCCAAGAAGCCTGTGTCTTGCCAAGGGTCTGTGACTAGCTAGATTTAGTTAAGTAGGATAATGTGGAGCTATGTTTTTTTGGTTTTGAGTGCTTGTTATGCTTGTGTAGAAATAGAGTAGAAAAATGTTTTAAAAACGCAAAACAAAGAAAAAGAAGAAACAATAAGGCTGTTTGCTTGCCTTGAAAGCAAAACCCACACCATATACTCTTTAAGGGGGTGAAAAGAGTAGACGTTGAAATTTATGATCCAACACTTGAGAAAACATAAAAATTGCGACCAAAACCAACAAAAAGAAACAAGTGATTGTCATAAGAAAACACAAGTGAACCTAAAGAGGCCAAGAAGAGATATAACCATTAGCCTAAGGTAAATTGATTGTGTCATGTGGTACAACTGATATTCACAAGCTTAAGATGAAGTTTCATCAAAATTGGATCACTTTAAGTGCATTTGAGTTGTGAATTGCCATAGAAAAGTGAAATTTGTGAAGTGCTTGAGTCTAAGGTCAAAAAGTGTCCAAACTTCATAAAAATTAAGGGATAGACTTATATAGGCATAGAGAACACAACTGTCCAAAAACAGAAAAAAAATCAAATCCCAATTGGTCTCTGGTTAGTCTATCGCGATAGACTGGTGAATTTGGAGATTGAATAGCAACTGGAAAAACCCTTTATACCACAGGTTTAACACATCAACACAAGGGTGCTCACAAAAATTGAGTGAATTTGAACACCATCTTGACCACAAAACTCCAAAACTGGTGATTTAGAGTCTGAATTCAGAGACAGAGGCAAGAAGGCTTTGACCAAATGTCCAAACAGTGCAAAAACTTGTCAATGCACTACACAGGGAGTGGGTGAACCAACTATGGAGATAACTTGTGAAAAATGCCAACAATGGTTGGAGAACTTGCTGAGTCTATTGCGATAGACTAGGGAAGCTGACCTTATTTTTCAAAATTCCCCTAGAAAGAGCTTTAGCAGAGTCTATATAGCACACACACCAAATTTCAAGACATTTAGATCACTGAAAGTGAATCTAAGGCCCAAATAGAGAATTAGGCTCTGACCAAAATACTAAAATTGGACCAAAACCCAAACCAAGTGTCCAAACTTCATAAAACTTAAGGGATAGACTATAAAGGGTAAGAGGAACTCAAAGGTGAAGTCACAATTTTAAATTGACTTATGCTGAGCTATCTGTCAGTCCATCGCGATAGACTCGGGAAGTGGTGATTCAGACAATTTTTGCAAGTTGTGACTATACTGCTGGGACATACTCTTCACATAGATCCCAGCCATCATTTCAATATTTGAAATTGGACCACCAGAAGACTGACTAAGTGGTTGCTATACATACTTGAAAGATTTTTCGTGGTTTAAGGAAAACCCTTGTGAATAGACTAACCATACTTGTGTAGATCCCAGAAGGAGATCATCACAGAGCCGCACAGGAAGAAGGAGTCCAGGTAAGCATTAATTTTGCAACCCAGCTTTCATTCTTATGTATTTAATTTTTTAAGTCAAGAGCTAAAAGTGTCAAAAGTCAAGTAAGCACCACGTCCACCGAAGAGAGTGTAACTCAGAGGAGACTAGACGCATTAGCACCGATCATTGAAGAGGGTAGTGATACTGACACTTCGTCGGAGAAGTCCCTCTTCATGATGGGGAGTCAACAGCCAGGAGGTTTCTACGGTGAAGGACCAATGCCAAGGGGAAGCACCTCCCTACATCTTTTAAACGAAACCAAGTTCACTGTGATCTTCTTAGAAGGAACAAACTCGAGGGGAGCCCTAGTTTATTTAGACTATAGAGGATGCAAGTGTATTTGTATTGAAGAAAGACCGGCTTAGAGACTGGACATAATTCGAGTCTATGATGATGGAGACAGATTAGGGAATCACTATCTGATAGTTAGTAACCCTGAGGATTATTACAGATATGGAGATAACATGGCAAAAGGGAAAATGGTTTCAGAAACCCAAGAACCGCCTCCTAACATTGATCGACCTCGAGCACTTTTTATGTATGATAAGAAAACAACCAGGGTCTCAACCAATAATGAGAATGTGGGGATTTACAAGCATGAAAGCGAGGGAATAGTCTCTTACTTTCGATGCAAGGAACCCTACCCAAACAAATTAAGCAAAGACAAGGTTCTTTATTTATTCTCTTATGAAACTACTATGGGGAAGGATATTGTCTTTGTTGATAGGTATAGGCAAAAATACAAATGTATTCTCCCAGAGGAGGTTGAAAATGCAACAGTTCCAAGAGCATCAACATATGCCCCCGACGAAGTACCAAGAGCCATCTACACCCCTAGCAAGTCGACAAATCCCTTTTCAGAAGAGTATGACGCTACCTCACATTCTACCCGACAATCGACGTTCAACTACCAGGACCAACCAGCTACTCAGCCATCATTCCAGGCATGGCTTCGACAGAGTGCTACATTAGAACAAGACCAAACCCGAGAGGATTATCAAACCGCACGAGGGATAAGGGATTTACAAGAACCACCACTCTATGCACAGTATCAAGGGGAGAGTAAGCCAAAGACTCAGGGGTCAACACAGCCTGGAAGACCACCCCTAGAACGAGTTCGAAGAGATGAACCATCTCTTGCATGAGCTATTAGAAATTATGGCTTAGGAGCACCATTGGGAGAGAAAACTGGCCACTACAGAAGACCCGAGGAGGTATATCGACTAGGATGTGGAGATCCAATGATGAGATTTGTAGACCATCGTAGAATTAGACCTTCTCAAGTGCAAAAGTGGGTAAACAAGAAATACACGGGAAACAGGGATCCGACAGATCATGTAGCAGCCTTTGTGCATGTAACTAGAGCTGAAGAGGTGTTAGACTCCAATTTGCAGGTTTTGGATTAACCTTAGAGAATGATGCTGCTACATGGTTTGACTCTATAGAGCGAAGAGACTTTGAGTCTATGGAGGAAGTGTTTGACGAGTTTATCGAGGAATTCTCACAAAGGGGAATAACTCATAATATTGTTTCACAAATCCATAAATTCAAACAGAAAGATGGAGAATCTCTGCAAAAGGCAGCCCTACGACTAAAAAGATATGTTAAGTTCTGCCCTGTGTAAGAACTGCCAACTGAGTCCAGACTTATGTTGATATTTATCAAAGGACTAAGGAATGCATATCTCCAGAGGGACTTACATATGAAGAGGAGAACGATGTTGAATGAGTTAACCAAGGAGGCTCTATACCTTGTGGACAATTGTGCGGTCTACAAAGGATCTCGACGATGACTCCTCCTCGCAAGAAAGCGGAAGCAAGTCTGCTAAGACCATACCGAAAGGAGAAGTAGTTGTAACCCAAGAGCAAATTGTAGAGGAAGTGCTAAAAAAGATTAACTTGTATGCCAAACCACAAGCTAAATAGTCAAAATGGTGTACGATTGAACAAAAATGGACAAACCATGGGACGGAGGAATGTTATTATAACAAGGGATATGTGAGAGAACGACCATATGCTCCGCAAGCTCAGGCGACATCTCTTCAAGTTCCATCGATGCCTAGATATCAAACAGGCAACCTACTAGGACCTGTAGGTGTAGAAAGACCACAACCACTGTTGGGACAACAACCACCCCTACCAGGATTACGACCAGTCGGCATAAGATACACACCAACAGTAACTGAATCCGAAGAGAAGGCTTTGGTGCCTATGCATGCATACTATGAAGATCCAAATGGGTATGCTGCAAACTCTGTCTATTATCCACCGGAAGAACCCTCCACAACAGAACCATGGAGCATGATAAGAAATACAAGACCACCAACTGCTGCACAGGTAGCGGGAGAAGGAATATATAGCTTGGATGAACGGACAATGTTGTTCATAGCCAACGGAGGCATGAGCGGGCAGAGGCTTGCACACCAACAGAGAGGAGCTCAAGGAGCACCTCAACAGCCTAAGGGACCATGCTACAAGTGTGGTGGAGACCATTGGCTGAGAGACTGTCCTCATGATGAAATCATTAGGGTCAACGCATATTGCACCGAGTGTGGAATTACTCACTTGACCCCTGATTGCCCTAAGAACCTAATCAAAGGATCAAAAACTACTATGAATATGCTGGGAGCACTACCTTCCAGTGGAGGGTCAGAAAACGAAACTCCGATTCCTGTCAAGGTCTTGACGAGAGCCCAAACAAGGAAAAATGACAATAAGTCCAAGAGTAATGATGAAAATCAAGAGGAAATCAAGACTAACAAGTCTAGCCTCAGTTGTGATAATCCTTGGAAAGAACGAAGAGCGAAAATGAAAGCTAGATGTGAGCAAAAACAGAAAGCTATAGAAGCTGAGGTAATAATGGCTCGAGAGCAACTTAAACAGCAAAGAGAGTCTGACTCTCTAAAATCAACGGAGGGACCAAGAAGCGCAAGCTCAGGAGGGTCTGTATTGGTAGATAAGGTCAATGAACCCTTTGATGCAATCTTGCAAGCATATGAAGCAAGATTGAAGAACAGACATACTCTAGAGCAAAGGTGGATGACATATCCATATCCAGAGATAGAAAAACAGAGACTAGAGATGTGCATGCAGCTAATTGATACTGCACAAGCTTTACTAGAGCCTCCACCTATGGAAGTGAGAGATAGAATAATCAAACCACCAACAATGAAACACTTATCAAAACTGAACAAAGGGTACCTGACAAGATAGAAAACATTAAATCCTTGCCTGATGTAGAGGACGCAAGAATCGTGCCTAATAGCACTGACGAATCACTGAAAGATTTTCCACCATATACACCTATTGTGGAAGAAAATTTGCCTGAAGAGCTATGGGAAACGGTGAGAAAAGCTCAAGAAAAATATGAGACAAAAACAATCGAGCCAGCGCCTTTCTCGGAGTTGAACTTGAATAAGCCTCCATGGGATTTAGACACTAAATCATTTCAAGGGGATAATGGTTCAGTTGCATCCGAAGATAGCAGACCAGCATCACTCAGAACTTTGCCGCCATACATGGGAGACTACGAGGCAAGGTCATAAATTTGAAGGGTACCTTCTCAAAGAATAGGAGGGTCAAATCAATTGGACACTAAAATCTTGACAGACTTGTTGACCACTCCGGTCAAGTGTACAATCACATTGGCAGAATTGTTAAAAATCAGGCCAAGCATGTGGACGGAAGTCGGCAAATATCTTGAAAAATTTGGTATACGGACGCCTCTTAAGTTCTTTGACACTGAGCTTAATGACGCAAAACCAAAGAGAGTCAACACTAGACCAGTGCCGCTCAACAAGGTTGGAGAGTATTGTGAGAGTGAAGACGGCAACACTACTCTACCAGTTGAGTATAACGGCATAGAGACTAAGGACATACTTGATAGAGGAGCTGGCATTGCCATTGCGACCAAATTGCTGTGGAAAAAATAGGGAAAACCGGCAATACGAACAACTAGAATGAAATTGCAACCAGCGGATGGGCACATAGAAAGGCTATAGGATTTCTTGAGGCAATTGTGGTATCTTCATGTGGCATAGAGTACGAACATACATTTTCCATAGTAGATTTCGGCAAGAAGAACAATTATGAAATTATCCTTGGTAGGCCATTCATGAGGCAACTCAAGATGGTGCAGGACTGCAGGTATGATTATTTGTATCTAAGACATGCTGAAACCACTACACGTGTAAATATGAGGAATCATAGCTACCATGATGTCACAAGAACACCGTTGGAAGAATTCGACTCAGCCACCATTAGTGGATCAGAAGTCCCAGTGTGGCTCTATAAGAAAAAGGAGATATGGATGTGCGGAGTATCTCAATGTAGTGAATTTAACCATAATCAAAGGACACTAGAGAGGGCTTTGGAAGACGATGCCTATATACGAGAACCCTTTCCTGAAGAGAAGCTCAATCCCCTAGAATGGTCTCAAATTTTGGCTACATTGGATGTATGCGTCAATGAAGTCACTCCCACCAAATTTTGTGACGAGAATGGCTACGATATCGTACCATACTACATGTTGAGAAAAATTATGGAGGAAGACGAGAACGAAGGAGACAGTGAGGATCGAGCAAACGGAAATGAAACTTGAGATTAAGATAGTGGGCTATGTGGACATCCCCACTAAAGAAATCGAGCAGGATGGAGAAGAATTTTATGATTCTTCTTATCAATGTGAAAACAAAGATAATGCGGATGACGAGAAGTCGGAAAATACGGAGGAAGACGACCGTCAGGATCAAGACAATGACATCTTCTACAACTTCCCAAACCAAAGTGTGAGATGCCAAAAAAGATACAAGAGTAGGCGACACCATAATAGTCCACCAACTAGGCTTAGACCTATGCCTGAGTTTAGGAGTAAGACACATTTCCTTATGAAAATTCATGTTGTTGATTGTGCTAAGGACAATGTGTCAGGAAGATTTCTTAAGGTTGCTAAAGACCTAGGATTTAAGGCAAGATTGTTGACACTTAAGAAAACCAGCAAGGCAAAAAAAAGAGTTGCAACCGAAATATTGGATGTCTTTGGAGATCCAATTATAACGAAAGTTGAGCGGAAAAAGAGATAAATGATTTGAAACAAAAGCTGAAAAATGTATGGACAACTGAAATGGAAAGTAGCGATGGATCGAACACTAGTGATGGGAGTAAAAAGATAGATGTACCTCCTCACTATTGTAAGTACACCATTCAGGAAAGAAAATTGGTGGTCCAGCAACCAATGAGAGAGCCTAAATCAAACGAATCCTATGATGGGCCAGAGAATGCCAAGAAAATAGACCTAGCAGAGCCGGGAGAAAGTCCTTGACCTGCTTACATTGCCACAGATCTAAGCCGGGAAGAAGAGGACTTACTAATCAAAACGCTTAATGAATTTCGTGATGTATTTGCCTGGTCGTACAAAGATCTGAAGGGGGTGGATCCTAACATTTGTGAACATTCAATCCCTCTGAAGTCTGATTCAAAGCCAAGCAAACAACGTCCATACACGTACAATGAAACATTCGCCAAAAGGATCAAGGAAGAGATAGACAAACTTATGGAGGCTGAATTTATTTATGAGATAGAGCACACGCACTCGGTGTCGCTGATAGTGGTGGTACCTAAGAAAAACGGGAAATTACGAGTGTGTGTGAATCTCAAGAAGGTAAACGCAGCAAAAATAAGGGAGAAATATCCTCTTCCTATCACGGAACACGTCCTGGAACGAGTAGCAGGCAAGCAAGCCTATAGCTTTATGGACAGATTCTCTGGTTATAACCAATTGGGGGTCAACTAGAAGATCAATACAAAACAGCGTTTGCAACAGAATGGGGTATATATGCGTTTAGGGTAATGCCATTTGGCTTGACCAATGCTCCAACCACATTTCAAAGATTAATGACACAGGCTTTTAAAGAATACCTGCGAATATTCTTGGATATTTACATGGATGACTTGTGTGTCTATTCAAGGTTGTGTATAGGCCCAGAGGAGTACGACGCGTATCTAGAGGAGGCCCATACACAAACAGGGGGATTACATCGAGGAAATCAAATGACCTATGAACAATTAAAAAGACTTGGAGTGTATTGGCCAAGAATGGCAGGCGATGTAGCTAATTACATCAAGAAATGCAACTTTTGCACATCCAATACCATTGTGGATCATGCCACATTATACCAAGTGACAGTAGCACCCGCATGGAGTCATGCTATTGTGGAATATTTGACTAATAAGGAGTTGCCAGGAGATTGGTCTAGAGCCAGACAAAAGGCTTTACAAATCGAAGAGAATAGGTATACCCTCACTAGTGACCAATTGTATAAAAGAGGAACCGATGACCAGTTGAGGTTAGTTCCTCATGAAAATGACTACTTTCCATTATTGGAACAAGCTCATGCAGGCATAGTAGGAGGTCATTTTTCAGCGGCAGAGAGAACTGTAAAAATCATTATGGTTGCAGGCATATGGTGGCCGACCATGATTCAAGATGCAGCAGAATTCGTGAAAAGGTGTGATGAATGTCAACGCACTAAGGTACCCGTTAAAAGAGACGAAATTCCTTTAACACTAGAATGGTAACAGGACACTTTTATGTCCTTGGGACACTTTTGTGTCCTGTTAAGTGACCATTTTGCTTGAATTATTTGAAGAGTATGAAAATGAATTTCTAGGTGCTATATATCCACAAAGTTGCCTTATGAGATGAAAAAAACTTAGCATTTTTTTGTGAGTATCTATCTCACCATTAACCTTACTCTTGCACAACATTTTTAAACCTAAACTGTGTGAAAAAACAGGTACTGTTTTTTGTTTTTTTTTCAAATTTTGGCAACTATACCACTCTAAACTTCATGTTTGTGAGGTTTAGATGGCTAGAGGTTAGGCCCTCATAGTTATCAATATGTTTTGATTCTTGTAGGGAGAGCGAAGTGTTAAATTGAAAGTTATGACCAATTTACAAGAATTGCATAATCCTGTTTTTTAGCCAAAATTAGCACTTTTATGATTTTTTTGGTGGCTTTCTTGATATCCAAATTCAATTTTGATTGTGTAAGTGTAATTTATAACATAAAGCTAATCTTCCTTGAGTTTTGGGGTACCTAATATGCTATGTAGCATAGTATATGATGATAGTTGAGTTTTTTGATTGGCTGAAGAATACAATTCATTTTAGAGTAGCAAGTATAACTTTCTCAATATTGCTAGTTTCTTAGGCCAATTGTGTGTATTTTGTAGGTAGTAACCATATCTAATCATAGACTACAAACTTGGCTAGATATTGAGTAGTTTCTATGGGTTTCTAGAGGTCATAATGCCAAACCCAGGTTTTTCATGTTTGCTGTATTTAGCACTTTTGAATCCAGAGGCCCAAAGGGAACTAAGAAAACATGTATATAGTATCTGTATTGAGCGTGACTATAGAAACTTTGATGATAGGTCCGCAGAATGGCAAAAATGAAACTTTTTTGTATCTTTTTTTTTTGCCCAAAAAAAAATTAGTGAGGTAAAAGCAACCATATGTTTTGGTCACCAACCCATTGAAGTTAACGGGGCATTTTATCTCATGTCCTACAAAAATATCCACTCTTATTTATATGCAATCAACCGTAAGAAATTGTTGTTGTGGGCAAAATGCACTGGTCCATCAACTTTGGACGCTTGTAGTGACCAAGGGATGAGAAAAATTACAAGTTTCTCATTTTTTCCATATGTAGTAATTATTGAACTATAAGCTCATGAAAGGATTTTTCAAAATGAGTGGATCTACTATGGTTTTGGAATTTTTTCCCAAAACCCTGAAAGGACACTTTTATGTCCTGTTAGGTTACCATTCTAGTGTTAAGACCAATGATGAGTGCTCGAGCATTCGCTAAATGGGGATTGGACTTTGTTGGTCCTATTATTCCACCAGCTTATCGTTCACAAGCACAATACATCATAGTGGCCACGGATTACATGACCAAATGGGTGGAAGCAAAAGCCACAATGAAAGCAGACACTAGAACCACGGCACAATTCTTATATGAATATGTGTTTACACGTTGTGGCCTTCCAATCGAGCTGGTGAGTGATAGAGGGACACACTTTGTAAATGAAGTCATCGAACATCTCTTAAATGAGTTTATGGTAATTCATCACAAATCTGTACCCTACCATCCACAAGCCAATGGCCAAGCAGAAGCGACCAACAAAATATTGTGCATAGTTCTCACGAAACTGGTAATGAAATAAGAACGGACTGGGATCAAATGCTATATTCAGCATTGTGGGCTTATCGAGTTGCATATAAAACAACAATCAATGCTACATCATTTAATTAACACTAGAATGGTAATAGGACACTTTTATGTCCTTGGACACTTTTGTGTCCTGTTAAGTGACCATTTTGCTTGAAATATTTGAAGAGGATGAAAATGAATTTCTAGGTGCTATATATCCACAAAGTTGCCTTATGAGCTGAAAAAAACTTAGCATTTTTTTTGGAGTATCGATCTCACCATTAACCTTACTCTTGCACAACATTTTTGAAACTAAACTGTGTGAAAAAACGGGTCCTATTTTTTGCTTTTTTTCAAATTTTGGCAACTATACCACTCTAAACTTCATTTTTGTGAGGTTTAGATGGCTAGAGGTTAGGCCTTCATAGTTCTCAACATGTTTTGATTCTTGTAGGGAGAGCTAAATGTTAAAATTGAAAGTTATGACCAATTTACAAAAATTGTATAATCCTGTTTTTTGGCCAAAATTAGCACTTTTATGATTTTTTTGGTGGCTTTCTTGATATCCAAATTCAATTTTGATTGTGTAAGTGTAATGTATAACGTAAATCTAATCTTCCTTGAGTTTTGGGGGACCTAATATGCTATATAGCATAGTATATGATGATGGTTGAGTTTTTTTATTGCTGAAGAATACGGTACATTTTAGAGTAGCAAGTATAACTTTCTCAATATTGCTAGTTTCTTAGGCCAATTATGTGTATTTTGTAGGTAGTAAACATATCTAATCATAGACTACAAACTTGGCTAGATATTGAGTAGTTTCTATGGGTTTCTAGAGGTCATAATGCATAACCCAGTTATTTCATGTTTGCTGTATTTAGCACTTTATCATTGCCCCCAAGGTTCCAATTGTAAGAGATCCATTATCCTTTTGACATGCTCCATGGCTCCTTTTGAATCCAAAGGCCCAAAGGGAACTAAGAAAACATGTATATAGTATCTGTATTGAGCGTGACTATAGAAACTTTGATGATAGGTCCGCAGAATGGCAAAAATGCAACTTTTTTGTACCTATTTTTTTTGCCCAAAAAAAAAATAGTGAGGTAAAAGCAACCATATGTTTTGGTCACCAACCCATTGAAGTTAACAGGACATTTTATCTCATGTCCTACAAAAATCCCCACTCTTATTTATATGCAATCAATCGTAAGAAATTGTTGTTTTGGGCAAAATGCACTGGTCCATCAACTTTGGAGGCTTGTAGTGACCAAGGGATGAGAAAAATTACAAGTTTCTCATTTTTTCCATATGTAGTAGTTATTGAACTATAAGCTCATGAAAGGATTTTTCAAAATGAGTGGATCTACTATGGTTTTGGAATTTTTCCCCAAAACCCTGAAAGGACTTTTATGTCCTGTTAGGTTACCATTCTAGTGTTAATATGGTATATGGGTTAAATGCAATATTGCCTATTTAATTTTTGATTCCCACACTAAGGGTAGCCAAACAATTGGACTGGACGGGGCATGAGCTTCCAGAACGGTTAACGGACCTAGAAAATTAGATGAGTTACGACTCAATGTTGTAGCAGCCATTTATGCAAAAAAAAGACAGCAGAAAGAGTTTTTTGACAAACATGTCAAAAACAAGGACTTTAAAATGGGTATACAAGGTAGCTTATAAAACATCGATTGGAATAACACCATACAACATGGTGTTTGGTCTAAACGCTATATTACCCATAGAGTTTTTGATTCCAACTCTACGAGTGGCGAAATTCTTAGAATGGACAGGGCATGAACTCTCTTCAAGAATAGATGATCTTGAAAAGCTAGATGAACTTCAACTGAGAGCTGTAGCTTCGATCTATGCTCAGAAGAGAAGACAAGAGGAATTTTTCGACAAGCATGTGCGCACGAAAGAGTTTAGAACAGGTGATTATGTACTTGTTTACACTTTGAAGCAACATGCCAAAAAACTTAAAAAGTGACATGTGGAGCCGTCAAACTTGCGACATTCGACGGTGAAGAAATGCCAAATTGGATTAGTGGGTGTCGGTTAAAAAAGTATTATTTACACTAACACAGGATATGCTTCAACAAATCCATCATGAAAAACAACGAACAAAGGAGAAACAGAGGGTAAAAGAAGAAGCACAAGTAGAAGCAAAAGAACGCATTGCAAAAAGAAGGCTTCTACGACAACAACAACAAATTCGTATCACCGTTGCTAATAAATGTTATTCGATTAACAAATTTTAATGAAGACACAGTGGATCCAATAATTGCAGTCAAAGTGGATAGCAACCAAGTTGAATCAACGGCATTGCTTGATTCAAGAGCTCAAGCAAATCTGATTTCTTGCAAATTATATAAACAGCTCAAGCTTGAAGAACAACTCCATCCTACTTAACAAGCGCTGGAGAGCAGTACATCACATTCATTAAGCATGTTAGGCTGGACGATATTGCATGTACAAATACATCAATATGTTTATCCCCACAAGTTTAATGTAGTTGAGGATGCGAGCACACAACATCCAATGATGTTGGGACAACCATGGCAGAAAGAGTATAATGTGCACATAGATTGGAGTTCAAATACGGTCAAAATTCAACAAGAACAACAACACCAGGTGGTAGCATTTTCTCAGACAACCCGGAAGAACCAGATAATGGTGCCACAATCACTTGATAAAGAGCAAAAAAGATGGGTGCCACTTAACCAGCAAAAGATACCTACGAAGGATAACCAGGAAACCGCCCACCGTATTCAATGAAAAAATGAGACACCATAGGCGATAATAAATAGATCAAGGTCAGCAATACCCAAACAACAGGTATGGGTACGGAAGGATGGAAGTGAACGAGCCTACAAACAACAATGCAATAGCAAAAGACCTCTGAAAAACAATGTTAAACAAACATCGAACAGGGTCATAAAACAGATCTAGATACTGAAAAACATGCTCAGTCTCCAACTACATGATACACGCATTTGGATCCCCAAAGCGATGCTACAGGAACTCCCTTCAGTACAAGCAACACAAGCAGCCAGACAATCACTAAATCCGACATCGGCAAACCGATATATGTGGGTGCCGATCAAAAGAACCGCAAAAACAACCAAAGAAGAGGCCATAAATCTACAAACGTCTCCAAATCAAAGCTACAAATGGCAATCAAAAGAGAAAAAGATTATGGTCACATCGGACAAGACGCTCCCATCCAAGGAGACCACAACGGCCATATCTACAGTAGCGGCAATCCAAGCCACTTTTGCAAAGAAGACGATCAAACAACGAACGGCAGAATTACAACTTTTAATTGCAAACAAAATCTGTCAACCAAACGAGGAACAAACAGGAAACCTTGACGTTGAATGCCAATAAGCATCTTGCTCATTCTCTTCGCACCGCATTAATTTTACCATGCATTGACTGAGTATGCATCAAGCAGGGCCACGTTACAAGGCCACGCATTAGCACGATTTCAACCCATGCACTACACATACCCCGAGGCGATCCTTGTCGTCGGGAGGACGCCGATTAGGAGGGGGGGAGGCATTCTCAATGCGAACCCGATGACCGTAAAAAGCAGCAAAAAGGGCATGTTTTGACTATTTTTGAGGGGTTTACGTTTGATTGTGAAATGTTTTGGACTAACCTAAGTACATATGCCCTTATACAGCATTAATCTATAGATATATGAGGCCAAACGCCAAATTGAGGCCTATAGGTGTGTGTATATATGTAAAAATATCATTTTTCGAGCAAAATATTGGTAAAACGGAGAAATCCGGCCATAAAAATTACATGTGAGTGTACATAGTGTGTTTGGGGTGAAGTTTTTGATTTATTTTGATTTTTGGGATTTTTTCGTGTTGACTTTGCTATTTTCCTTTTAATTTTATTAACTTTTGGCAAAAAAACTTCAAAAAATACAAAAAGCAGGTGAATTGTGAATGTAATGAAAAAAAAAGATGGGGATGATCAGTGACTATAAGATGACCCAGGGTACAATGTGGGTGCAATTATGAGAATGAAGCGGAAGGCGTGTTGTGGCCAGATTTTGATCGAATCGTCAAAATTCTCAGAAACTGGGCAAACAAAGTCGAAATGGGGAACTTTTCGAGTCTAAACCGCGTTTCACAAAAAGTTAGAAGCACATGTCAAATTTCATGAAAAATGGTTCGGGGACCCCCATTATAAGATTTTTTCACTCCACTTAGAGCTCTTTTCTACTATTTCACTTGTGAGAGAGAGCTCTAGCCACCTAGAGCGCACAGGCACCCGACGGCCACCATATATGCGAGGTAGGCTCAGCACCTTATGCTCTTCGTGTATATTTGATGTTTTGTCGCCAAGACTAGCATAGAACTCCAACTGAGTTTGCAGGGTAGAGGCCTGTGAACATAGGTAGCCACCTAACGGCTAACCCAGTACCAACAAGACTTCATAGGGGGTTTAGCCTAGTGTAGGAGACCAATCTTGGATGCCCAAAAGAAGCAAGAAAGCAACGAAAAAAACCCTGGCATCTCAAGCCCTGCAAGAGGCCACAAAAAGGAAAATCCGACAAAAGTGGCCCGAATGATACCAAAACTCATGGGTAGGAGCTTCTCGACGAGCTCTACAAGGCTACATAGGCCACATGGCCATAAGGCGACCCAAAGCAGGCCTAAGCTTTAGAAATGGCATCGAAAACGCAAAGCGTCACTTGACTCTCACAGCCAAGCGAGACGTCCGTTTGCCACCAAACTTCATGAGCGGCTTACCAAGGCCTTCAACAACGAAGTCCTATGGTGGTAGACCACTACAAATCATCGGGGGCATGCAAACGCAATCATGGGTGCTTGCAAAGCGACAAATTGCCAAACAAAGCTCAGGTGAAGCCAAAGCCAACAAGAACCACATGGCAAGGTTCCCCAAGGGTTCATGAAGCTATGTTGGTCATCATCAAGAAATTCGCGGAAAAGCGCTCCAAGAGTCAAAAATCGCCTCTGAGGCTTTGAAAGCCAAGAAGGGAGTTTCTAACTAACCATTTGATTGATTAATTGAAATAAGGCACAAAGGGGACTTAGGAAGGTCATATGCACATGGTAGTAGGACTTGCTCCAGAAAAATGCACAGGAGACATCCTACGCATAGGATGTCTCAAGGCCACTTTTGGGCACCCAACTCATCATTCAGCCATACACACAGCCTCTACATGTCATTTACATCTTATCCCTCAAGTTTCACTCCATTTCGACCAAGTTTGACCTCTTATGTATCAAGAAACGCAAAGTCAGAGCATAGAGGCAAGAAATGGTCATAGACCTATCAGAAATGATCCAAATCAAGTGAAACTTGAACCACATTATGCTTGGCAATTACTTCATTGACATGTATGTCAAAGATGCTTGAGCTTCCAGTGCAAGGTGTCATCTCTTGGAGTGCCTTGATTTTTGGCTATGCCCAACAGGAGTACGGCCACAAAGCCCTGTACTATTTTTAATGGATATAAAGTGAGGGCATCTTTCCAAATGAAATCACTTATGCTTTGGTCTTGAAGGCTATGCTTACCTCAAGTATGTGTTGCATCTCTCTCTCTCTCTCTCTCTCTCTCTCTCTCTCTCTCTCTCTCTCTCTCTCTCTCTCTCTCTCTCTCTCTCTCTCTCTCTCACACACACACACACACACACAAACAGGGTCTGTGGGGCTCTCCAAATGCCAAGCCTTGATTTATTATTGTAGTGAGATTGAGAACCATGAACATTAATGTCATATCATGGGATAGAGTCAACTCTCTCTCTCTCTCTCTCTCTCTCTCTCTCTCTCTCTCTCTCTCTCTCTCTCTCTCTCTCTCTCTCTCTCTCTCTCTCTCTCTCTCTCTCTCACACACACACTCACACACAAACAGGGTCTGTGGGGCTCTCCAAATGCCAAGCCTTGATTTATTATTGTAGTGAGATTGAGAACCATGAACATTAATGTCATATCATGGGATAGAGTCAACTCGACTAGTACATGGAGGCTATGGGACGTTGTCAATCTCTCAAAAAACACCCTTAATCCATATCTACTCAAAGCTATACTCAACTGCATGTCGGGCACCAATTACTAGGTACGGCACCACAAATAAATCTCAACGGTTTTCCAAGCAAACAAAGTCTAGATGAGATGAAACTTATAGGATGGTTAGGCAACATCTAAAGACACATGCCCCTGCCTTCAAATCCCCTTTTGACCACTTTCCAAAATTGTGCTTATTCTCTCTCCCTCTCTCTCTCTCTCTCCCTCTCAATAGGGCCTGTGGGACTCTCCAAATTCCAAGCCGCGCTATCATCTAGAGACAGTGAAAATCATGAAAATAATGTCATAATGTGGGATGGAGTTGACTCAACTAGTGCATATAGGCTATGAGAGGTTTTCAATCTCTTGAAAAACTCACTCAATCCCTATCTACTCAAAGCTATATTCATTTGCATATGAGACAACAATTACTAACTACAACACCGCAAACAAATCTCAACGGTTTGCCAAGCAAACAAAGTCTAAATGAGATGAAACTTATAGGATGGGTAGGCAACATCTAAAGACACATCTCCCTACCCTCAAATCCCCCTTTTGACCACTTGCCAAAATCACGCTTATTATCTACCCGGGGCGGTCACTTTTTTGAATGCGTATGCTATCACGTGAGTTAACTAGAGAGGGTTATTAAAAGATCAAAATGTATCAAAATGTATACATACGGAGGGGGGTGGGGGTTTTTTAAATAGGCACGTAGTGTAAATATAGTATGTATATTGAGGTATTATTAATAACCTCTTGAACACACATGATATAGGAAGCTTTTGATAAGTGACCGCCCCGGGATTATCTACAAGGTAGATTTGACCTAACCAATTTTAGCCCTGAATGCACTAAGAGCTTAGCAATGATGCCTCGACACCCCTCCAAGGCATAAAATGCATTTTTCTTATGTAAATTCTAAGTTATGTAAAATACAATTTTGTTACGTAAATCCTAAGTTATTAGTAGATTAAGGAGTAGGTGAGCAGTAGAAAAAACACAATTTTATCGCAAGAAAAGCACAATGTCACAAAGAGCTTTCACCTATGAACTTGATGAAGTAGACGGTACTTCAAATAGACACTTCATGAGGGAGTTACGAGCTCGAGTGTATCACAGAAGAGTACACAGTGCTCTTTGGAATAGTTGCAATGCTTATTATCATGAGGGAGTTACGAGCTTGAGTGTATCATAGAAGAGTACACAGTGCTCTTTGGAACAGTTGCAATGCTTATTATCCAAAAAGACCCTCTTAGGTTTGACAAAAATTGACTTTGGAAGAGTACACAGTGCTCTTTGGAACAGTTGCAATGCTTATTATTCAAAAAGACTCTCTTAGGTTTGACAAAAATTGGCTTTTATACCTTAGCCAAAGGTTTTGGGTTCAAAAATGAGAAATTTTTTAACTCTTTTGTAGCCTAAGATTTCACCCACTGATATAATCTGGAAGCATCTAGCCCCACTCCATCTATCTTATAATCACATAAATGTTTCCAAATTATGTCTAAGAATCAAAGAATTATAAGGGCTTAAGGCTATAGATGTCTAGATTGATTAAAATAATGAGATATTTCATCATAGGCTATATATATAGACTCTGCTGTTAGCAATGTGCTAACATTTCCCCCCCTTCAAGCTTGGGTAGTTTGCAACACAACTTTAAGGTATTGGGTAGTGGTCCAATTTGTGAGCTTTGCATTGCTTCTTTAGGGCTTCCAGAGCATCATAGTATTTGATCTAGAGCTTCTTGTCGGTTTTGGCCAGAAATTATAAATCAATGGAGTGTTGAGCTCCATTGTGGTGTATCTGACAAACCTAACATGAAGATTTTCTACCACGGGGCCAAAGATTCTAGAGGGCAAAGTGGAGAATGCCTCTTCAAATGTCTGAACATAGTATGAGGTCAAGAACATTATTGTGGCATAAAGCCCAAAGAGTACTTCATTGGGTAGTTGATCTAACAAATCATAGCAAAGCCCTTGGTTGCTCTCTAGAAATGACATCCATGGGACATCTGTCAGCTCTCCCTAGTGGAAGGTTGGATACGTGTAAGTCAGCCATCTGCTTCTTTTCTCCATGGCATGATATGCTAGGTTGGATCCTTGCAATGTGGGAATTTGAGGATTTGCCTTTAGTTTGTCAAGCACCTCACTTTGATCCTTCAATTTGGCTTTTTCTTGTGCTGCTTGAAGATTTGAAACCTCTAGCTAGGTCTATAGCCATTGGGAATGAGCATTGGTGTCCAATAGAGGCGTTGACCTCTTGTAGCTTCTTCTCATGGCCTTCACTTGCAATTGTCAGCTGCTCTACTAATGTGGTCATGTTTTGTAGATCTAATAGCTGGTGAGTGTTAGCTTCCTTTAAATTGGTAATCTATGCTTTTGAATGCTTGTATAGCTTAATGTACTCTTCTTAATTCTGGCAGTTAGATGTGCATTTTCCACCTCTACCCTCTAGATCTTTTCCTCTTTTGTATAGACTTCCATTTTCATCTTTTTCACTATGTGGTGTGCAAACTATGCAGATTCCTCTATGTCTTGCAAGCTAGTAGGTTGGGAAGTACTATCCCTCTCTTGCTAATCTTCTTGTTGTGTATCTTGCTCAACTTTATCTTGATCCATATCATTAGATTTTGTATCTTTGGGGGTTGCTTCTTTGAGATCTTCTTGACTCTCCACTTGCTGTGTAGACTCTTGTCTATTTTCAATCAACTCTATGTCTATCTGCATTTCCATCTTACCTTCTTCTTCTATTGCTTCAATAGTGCATGGTTTTGTTGGCAATGGTTGCTCCATCTTCTTGTCGTATTAGCTCTCCTCTTGACAGGTTTCTTCTAGCTTGTCCACTTCAGTATGGTGTGGAGAACGTGCATCTGCAGTGATGGTAGAGGGAGGTAGGTCAAGTAAATGAATCTTTGTTAGTTTAGAGGCTACCATTTCCTCTCTTCCCAATAAATCTTTTCTAATTCTACTAGAGGGTCCATTCCATAGAAAGGATTCTTTGTTCTTAGCTTCGTGTGAGAATTTGGTTGCCAAAATTCCTCAAATTCTCCTTGTAGTCTCCTCTCTCTATCAAAAGACTCTTTTTCTCTCTCTAATCTGGCTGCCCATTATGCTAGATCTTCAATAATGACTGGTGGTGGCTTTTGGACTCTTTTTGTTAATCGTTCTCATCAACTTTCTCTTTTCCTTTGGTGATTCTCTTCTTTTCTTCTTCTAACTCTGGGTTGAGATCACTTTCTTTAGAGACTTGGTCTTCAAGTTTGTCCATGGGACCCTCATCACTTTCCTCTTCACTCTCAACCAAAGCTTGCTGAGCCAATTTCCTCTTGGATCCTTGAACAAGTAGTGCCGGCTCATCTTCATCTTCTTCTCCTTCTTCATTTTCTTCATTCTTTAATTTGGCTTCCAACCAAGTATTTTGGTCTGGGGATGGTGGTAGATTGCCTGCCATTCCCACCACATGGTAGCCAATGCATGTCAAGACCTCTAGTGCCCCCAATTACTTGATCCCTTTTGTCTTCTTGGTGCTCTTCAAGGTGTTGAGAGCATGTAGGAGGCATGATCTATTTGCATGGGCACCTTGGTCTTTAAGGCAATAGTAAATGCCAAGGCCACTATGTGATTTGGGCATGTATACCTTGGTGATCTCTTGGTTGAGAAGTGGAAATGTTGGTGAAACAAATGGGTGGGTTCCTTTGCAAGTTTGTGGACCATATTTAAAAATGTTTCCGTGGCGGCGTTGTGGGTAAACACCCCCTTTCTTTTCTTTTCTTTGGATCTCATTGATTCCCCTTCATTTGGCAACTTGAGAGCCTTGACAAATATCTCCTTGGAGATATTCACTTCTGTTGGCTTGCCTATAGAATCTAAGATGTGAATTGTCTCGTCTTCTTGAATGGAGTTCAACAATTTGTATGCTCTTTGCAGGTCTACTCCATAGGGTTCCATCTAGTAAAATGATAGAAGGTGAATCTTCTTGTGGGCCTCCCATGATTTAGAGATTGAGCCACACTATATATCTCCTTTGGCATCATTTGAAGCTCTATCCCTTGATTATCTTCTATCCTAAATTGGCCGTGGAAGATGGCCAAATGATTCTTGTCTACGAGGCCTATTGCAAAAGTTTTATATGCATCTCTGATTGACTGCTCTTCCAGTTGGTACTCTGGAAGTTCTAGAAGCCTTTGCTTTTGGGTCTTCTTTTCTGGTGTAGATGGCTGTTTTTGCATTGATCGTGGACACCACACACTTGCATTAGGTGCATTTGAGAGAAAAAATTCTCTTGTTAATCCGCAACTAAGTTATAGAAGATCAATTTCACAATTAAAGCCAAATAATTACTACTTTGACCTTTAAAAGCAAAGTGCATGCATCAAAAAGCTAATCTAGAAAAAAAATTACATAAGAGATGTCATAATAATCAATATCTAGTTCTCCTAAATGATTTTCTCATGTTAAAATGATCATTTAATATGGGGAAGTGCCAGGGGAGAAAAAGCTAGAAAATTGGTTAAGCTAGCAGACCGGCCACAGTAGGGATCCAAAGCAGGGAAAATAGGGATTCAAAGGGGGGGCCATCTGCAAAAGAGCTATGTGCAACAATGGGCTCAAAATACCCTAAGGTTCAGCCCATTAAGACTTCCAAAATGCTAAGGTTCCAAAATTCAAAGGTTGTGTCCAAAGGTCAAAAATTAGGGGAATTGGATGCTTTGAGTGTGTCCCAAAAAGTCTTTGTCAAGCCCTACATAGGAGGGGGCAAGCACAAGAAGTAATAAACACCCACACACACTCACAAGCTTCATTTGTACACAAGGGGAAAGAGGGACACATGTCAGCTCCCTAGGCCAGATGCCCACAAGGTGTACTCAAATCCTATTGGATGGCCTTGCAGGTAGACCAATGAGAATTAAGCTAGATTAAATCTAGTTTAATTATTTTTAAAACACTTAATAAAATAACCAATAAGAATTAAGCTCTCTAGAAGACTATTGAACAGTCTCCCAAGGGGACCAATGATCATTCAGCAGCCCAATGGCTTGCCTAATTCCTATTGGCCTGGAGGCAAAGGGGTCCAATGAGAGTTTAGTTGCATTTATTAATTACCTAAATCTCTCACAAAAGGGGAAAGGGGGACACATGTCAGAAGGCTATCACTTATACTGCTTAATTTCCATTCGCTGAGGCTGGGGAGGTCCAATAGGGCTGTAGCATGAGTAATTAGCAAGGGGGGTCGACAAGAGAGAGAGAGAGAGAGGGGGGGGGGGGTTGATTTTTGCAAGTAATTATCACACACACACTCACACAATCTCATATGTGAAGCAAAGAAGACTCTCTCTCCTTCTCAAGCTTTAATGGAAAGCTTACCACCTACTCCAAGCTTGTGAGAAGGGAGGCCAACACCAACAACTCTTGGCTTTGTGATGCAAATCCAACCAAGAGCCAAGCTTCAATGCATGCTCATCTTCTCTACCATGCTAATTACTAAGCTAAGATATGCTAGTATGAGTGATTATGTGAGGAGATGTACATCTTTCTCGTAAGAATACTTTTTCTTCCTCTCAATCTACTCTCATACCCCGCTAGCTCTCACCATCTTTAAAGGTGTGTGAGGTCTTGGGTCTGAGACCGTGAGGGAATTGATGTTGTGTTTGATAAATGTTTTTCTTAGTGCATGAAGTTTCCATCTTCATTGCACAATTTAGTATTGAAGGAACACAAGGAATTGTTTTGTAAAATGTCTCTCTTGATGGGAGAAACCATAATACAAAGCTTTTTGGAGGGGGGACCGCCTCCATGCAAATCTGGTCCTCAACTCTTGTCAATTGCTTAATTTCTCTCTCTTTTGAAGTATTGTATATGCTATCTAACTAGGTGGTATGCTTTTTGTTGCTCTCGCCACCCAAGCACTCTTGTTATTCTCATCATGAAGCTATTCTAATGAAATGCTCACTATGTTCATGCTATTTTCCGCTACACACAAGTTATTAGACCATTAAATGATACATTGGTATCAGAGCATAAGGTTTCTCTTTTCTTGCTCAAGAAGGGAGGTCCTCAAGCTAGCTATAAATGGTTGGTACTATTAATTGCATGTGAGTAAGTACTATTAACCCGCCTTTGTGCAGTTAAAGAGCTATGGTCTTAATAGTGGAGTCCTATGCGGCTTGCCTACGGATTAACCACTATTGAGCTATTAGAAGCTTGATAGGAGCCGATGCGGTTTTGGTGTTGAACGACCCTCTCTTCTTTTCCTTGCAATTAATGGTATTCGAGCCACGGGTGCAGTAGCTTGAGTTCTTTTTCTAAAGAGGTAAAGAGGAGTAGTAGTAGAGATTGAAGTGCCAAAGTACACCTAAAAGTTTTTAGAATGGCAGACAATAGTAAAGAGAGTGAAATTAATGTTGATAACTTTCAGTTTTCTAATGAACAAGCTACTAATGATGCCCCGATGCTTGTTAACTATCTTGTTTCTAGGCTTCAACAAGCCATGGACAATCCATCCCTCCAAAGTGAAGTGCAACAACAGCTTCGTGCTCATGGGATTCTCCAAGCTCCCCACCATGACGAGAGAACACCTACGAAGCCTCCTTGTGAGACATCCAAAATAGGTCTCTCTCCGATTTGAGAAGAAGAAGAGGATCCCTATGAAGGGCTTAGAAATTTTCTCCTTGATGACGCATCTCCTTCTCAAACGAGATCTCAAGAGCCTCCACCAAAGGAACGAGAAAGAAGTGAGTCTCCCGCCATCTCGCCGGAGATGGCTCTACAAAGACGGTGGGCTAAACGCTCTCCATTGCCTCCAAAACGGAGAAGACCATCACATACTTCTCCACACCATACTTCAAAGAGGGATGACAAAAAGCAAAAGAAGAAAAAGGCGAGAAAGAGGACACCCTCTTCTCCATCTTCTTCATCCTCTTCCTCTTATGAAAGTGATGGTGAAGACAATGAAGATCAAGGCAAGAAAAAGGCGAGAATGAGGTCACCCTCTTCTCCATCTTCCTCAAATTCTTCATCTGCTGAACAAAGTGATGGTGCAACCTTTGAACCATCATAGGAAATCCTATGCCACATAGAAGAGGTCATCCAAGCTCAATAAATTCAAAGAGGGAGAGAAGAGCATCTCTTTCCTTACCTACGATGGCACTTTTGGTGCTACAGCCAAAGTCTTAGCCTTTATCCAACAATTCCACGCGGCGTTTTGAGATGAGGGCTTCATGGAGTCCTCTAAGCTACACTATGTAGGTATGCACTTTCAAAAGTCCACCAGGAAATGGTGGTCTAGCCTACGGGCCAACGGTGAAGCTCCACGAACATGGAAAGCTTTAAGAGCTTCCATTATGAAGCAGTTTTTGGCCACCGATGCCAAAGACAAAGTACTCACTGAATGGAAAACCTTAAAGCTCTCTCCTTACGAATCCATTCACAAATATGTTGACAAGTTTTGGGACCTACAACTCAAATCCACTGTCTTCAAAAAGTTGGATTTTGGAGAGCAAGCAACAATTTTGTGTGGGCTTAACTGAAGAAATGGTGGAGTATGTCAACTCCCAAAGGCCACGCACCAAATCAGTAGTTATACACCATACTATGGTGGCCTCTCGAATCAAGTTCCAAATGGGGACTAAAAGAAATTCTAAGCCCACGGAAAACAAGGGTTCCAATGAGCCTAAGGGGAAGGACAATGTCCAAAAGGCTCCTAAGGGCAACCCCAAAAAAGCTAAAGAGAAGGGAGTTTATAAAGTCAAAAATAAACTCTCTCCTGAAGAGATCGAGCGTTACCACAAGGATAACCATTGTTTCAAGTGCGGCGAGCAAGGGCATGCGTATTGTGCTTCTCCTCAAAAGAACACCTACCATAAACCTCCTAGAGCTACCTTGGTCGAAATCCAAGAGGAGGAAATTCACCACAAAGGATCTCCTCTATGCCATGCTTGGGGAAAGGTAACATAACATGATGATTTTATTCTCTTTGACCTTGGTTCTACTCATAATTTTATATCTATAGAGTTGGCTACCAAGCTAGGCATACAAGGCTACGAGATGCGAGATGTCCTACCCGCAGATGGTGCTTTCAAGGGGCAAGAAGCTTCAGTCACTACCTTAATCAGGAAATTGAGGCTCCATGTCCAAAGCTATGTGGACAAAGAGGACTTCTTTATCTCTTCTCTAGCATGAGGATGTAATCCTAGGGCACCATGGTTTGATTGCATGGCTGCCAATGTTAAATTCCATGAAAGGAGAATCTCCTTTAAGTTCAAGGAAAAAGATATGTATATACATGCTAAGGAAATGGGTAACACTATACCCATTGTACAAACACAAGCTTTCAACAAGTCAATAAAGAGCTCTATTTCCGTGTACATGATTTTTGTTAAAGATTCTCAAAATGAATCTAATGTTTTAACAAAAGAAAATATACACAATAAAAAGGAATTAGAGTTATCCAATTTTCTCTAGGGGTTTCACGATGTCTTTATTGACGACATCCCTTGTGAGCTACCTCCCAAACGAGGCAATGATAAGCATGCAATTGAACTTCTTCTAGGAAGAACACCGCCTAACAAACCTTCTTATAGAGTTTCTCAAGCTCAACAAGAGGAGATTATGCGGCAAGTGCATGAGTTAGTTGAGAAGGGCATGGTTAGGCCTAGCTCATCTCCATTTTGTTCTCTTGTGCTACTAGTACAAAAGAAAGATGGCAAATATGGTATGTGTGTCGATAGAGCACTAAATAGAATCACTATCAAAAACAGGTTTCGCGTTCCACGGGTAGAAGACCTAATTGCTAAGCTACAAGGGTCCACCTACTTTAGTAGGATCTACCTAAAAAGTGGCTATCATCAAATAAGGATAGTTGATCAAGACATTGTAAAGACCGCATTTTGCACTACGTTTGGTCTTTACGAATACATTGTCATGCCTTTTGGCTTGACCAATGCACTAGCCACATTCAACCGCTTGATGGAGATGCTATGCAGGCCTCACCGAACCTTTACTGGAGTGTTCTTTGATAATATCATCATCTACTCTAATTCATTAGACGAACACAAGCAACACCTCCAGGTAATATTTCAAGTTCTAAGAGGGAATAAACTTTATGTTAATCGAAAGAAAAGTAAATTTTTCTTACAAGCGATTCAATATTTAGGTCACATTGTCTCTCAAGATGGAATCCAAAAGGATCCATCAAAGTTAGAGGTAATAAAAGGATGGCCTAAACCAAGGAATCTTCATGAGTTAAGAAGCTTTATAGGTATGTGTGCATACTATAGACGCTTCATAGAAAAGTTCTCACTAATAGCAGGACCATTACATGACCTAACAAAGAAAAATGTTAGGTACACATGGTCTACCAAGGAGAACAATGCTTTCAAAAATCTTAAAGAAAAGCTTATCTCTCAACCTGTGCTTACACTACCAGATCTCTCAAAGCCATTTCAGGTCCAATGTGACGCTTGTGGTGATCGCCTTGGAGCTGTTTTTCTTCAAGAAGGGCATGCTAAAGGCTATGAAATTCGAAGGCTTGACCTTATTGAGCAAGATCTAGGAATATAAGAACAAGAACTCCTTGCAGTTCTATATCCCTTAGACTCATGGAAGCACTATTTATTGGGGACTCCTTTCATTCTGCGAATGGATCACCAAAGTCTTAAGAACTTCATGACGCAGACCAAGCTCTCCGACAAACAAATGAAGTGGGAAAATTTCCTTTTGCAATTTCATTTTCATATTGCTCACATTGCTGGCAAGCATAATCAAGTAGCTGATGCACTCTCAAGACGGCCGAGAGTGAATGCAGTTTCCATAGCAACTCACAATGATCTATCTTCTATGATAGATGAGTATGCTATTGATCCCGATTTTAGAGATTTGATTTTAGCGCTTGCATTAGGGAAGAAAGAGGAACCATTTACTCTACAAGATGTTTATCTTCTCTATGGCAATAGAATATGCATTACTAACTCACTACGTGAGAAAGTAATGTATGAATCTCATGCTCCTCCTTATGCGAGGCACAGAGGGATTCAGTCTACCCTAAAAGATATTGAAACATACTTCTATTGGCCTACGATGAAAGCAAACATACAAGAGTATGTTTCTAAATGTGTGGTATGCCAAAAGACGAAGTTTGATTGAGGGAAGCAACTTGGATTGCTTCAACTTTTGGCAATCCCTAATTCACCATGGGAGAGCATATCCATGGATTTATCTTTGGATTGCCTAAGTCTATCCATGGGAATACGGGAATATGGACGATAGTAGATAGGTTCAATAAACAAGATCATTGTATACCTATCAAAAAGACTATGAAAGCCCATCAAATGGCAACCCTCTTCATTTCACAAATCTTCAAGTACCATGGCTTGCCAATGTCCATAGTGTCGGATAGAGATCCTAGAATGACCAATAATTTTTGGAAGGGTCTCTTTGAGAATTTAGGAATAAGGCTAAACTTTTCTTCGGCCTATCACCCACAAACGGATGGCCAAAGTGAAATAGCTAACCAAACAATTCTCGATCTACTAGAAGACTATGTAACAGAAGTAGATCAAAGATCCCAATGGGAGAAGTACTTACCCTTAGTGGAGTATGCCTACAATAACACTGTACATACTTCCATGGGAAAATCACCTTAGGAGGTAATTGAGGGAAGATCAAGAAGTCCCTTGCTACTTAAGGTACACGGGAAGATCTTCGCTGCAAATGAGTATAGCCAAGACCTACAAGAATCTTTCCAAAAGATTAAGGATGCTATCTCTATGTCATAGCAAAGGCAAAATGCTGCTACTGACAAGCACAAAAGAGCCCAAGCCTTTAAAGAAAATGATAGGGTCTTATGAAAATTTCCCAAGGCTCGATTAAGTCACACGACAGGCAAGAATCCTACGTGACACCAGAAGTACTATGCTAAGTTAGCAAAAAGATAATATGGTCCCTTCCAGATTCTTAGACCAATCATTGAGATGGACTATCAACTCAAGTTTCCCAGTCATTGGCTCATACACAATGCTTTCAATGTGAGCCTATTAAGGCGTTACAAAGGAGAGCCACCTCAAGAACCAACTATTAAAGACCCACCGGAGATCGAGGACCAAGAAGAGGTGCGGCAGCCCGAGTCCATTCTCCGACATGAAGACAAAGGAAATAAGAGGTGTTAAGACTATACGATATCTTATTAAGTTTACAAATTATCCTTTTGAAGATGCTAGATGGATGCAAAGCATACAATTAAAGGATAACCTAAACCTTCTCAATGCTTACAATGCTTGCCTAGAGTAAGAAAACGTACAAATGTTTAAAATGACCAAGGTTTTTGTCTTATAAGACTCTCTTTTTCTTTATTGTGCACAAAAATGAAGTAGTATGCATGCTTAGATCAAGTTTGCGGAGAAGACGTCTCCCGAACACCAAGTAGAGCTTGTCACTCTAATATGGAAGACTGATAGGACTAATGTGCAGACATGCTTGCGGTAGCTTAGGCTCTCAAGCGCCAAATGGACTAGTCATCCATTCAGGAACGATGTCATAGGGTAACATAGGTATCCTCTACCCACTACGAAAAGGACTAATGAATATACTTTATCTTCTCTACCCCATAGTCGAGGACGACTACGATTTCAAGAGAGAGGTAATGTCATAATAATCAATGTCTAATTCTCCTAAATGATTTTCTCATGTTGAGCTAATCATCTAATATGGGGAAGTGCCATGGGAGAAAAAGCTAGAATATTGGTTAAGCTAGCAAACCGGCCACAATAGGGATCCAAATGGGGGGCCATCTGCAAAAGAGCTATGTGCAACAATGGGCTCAAAAGACCCTAAGGTTCAGCCCATTAAGACTTCCAAAATGCTAAGGTTCCAAAATTCAAAGGTTGTGTCCAAAGGTCAAACATTAGGGGAATTGGATGCTTTGAGTGTGTCCCAAAAACTCTTTGTCAAGCCCTACATAGGAGGGGGCAAGCCCAAGAAATAGGGGATGAAATAGAAACACCCACACACACTCATATGCTTCATTTGTACACAAGGGGAAAGAGGGACACATGTCAGCTCGCTAGGGCAGATGCCCACAAGGTGTACTCAAATCCTATTGGATGGCCTTGGAGGTGGACCAATGAGAATTAAGCTAGATTAAATCTAGTTTAATTAATTTTAAAACACTTAGTAAAAGAACCAATAAGAATTAAGCTCTCTAGAAGACTATTGGATAGTCTCCCAAGGGGACCAATGACCATTCAGCAGCCCAATGGCTTGCCTGATTCCTATTGTCCTGGAGCCAAAGGGGTCCAATGAGAGTTTAGTTGCATTTATTAATTACCTAAAGCTCTCACAAAAGTGGAAAGGGGGACACATGTCAGATGGCTATCACTTATGCTGCTTAATTTCCATTGGCTGACGCTGGGGAGGTCCAATAGGGCTGTAGCATGAGTAATTAGCAACGGGGGTCGACCAAGAGAGAGAGGGGGTTGATTTTTGCAAGGCATTATCACACAAACACTCACACAATCTCATATGTGAAGCAAAGAAGACTCTCTCTCCTTCTCAAGCTTTAATGGAAAGCTTACCACCTACTCCAAGCTTGTGATAAGGGAGGCCTACACCAACAACTCTTGGCTCTGTGATGCAAATCCAACCAAGAGCCAAGCTTCAATGCATGCTCATCTCCTCTACCATGCTAATTACTAAGCTAATCTATTCTAATATGTGTGATTATGTGAGGAGATGCACATCTTTCTCGTAAGAATACTTCTTCTTGCTCTCAATCTCATACCCCGCTAGCTCTCACCATTTTTGAAGGTGTGTGAGATCTTGGGTCTGAGACCGTGAGGCAATTGATGTTGTGTTTGATAAGTGTTTTTATTAGTGCATGAAGTATCCATCTTCATTGCACTAGCTACTAGTATTGAAGAAACACAAGGAATTGTTTTGTAAAATGTCTCTCTTGATGGGGAAACCATAATACAAAGATTTTTGGAGGGGGGACCGCCTCCATGCAAATCCGATCCTCAGCTCTTGTCAATTGCTTAATTTCTCTCTCTTTTGAAGTATTGTTCATTATATCTAACTAGGTGGTATGCTTTTTGTTGCTCTCTCCACCCAAGCACTCTTGTTATTCTCATCAGGAAGCTATTCTAATGCAATTCTCACTATGTTCATGCTATTTTCCACTACACACAAGTTAATAGACCATTAAATGATACATTGGTATCAAAGCACAAGGTTTATCTTTTCTTGCTCAAGAAGGGAGGTCCTCAAGCTAGCTATAAATGGTTAGTACTATTAATTGCATGTGAGTAAGTAGAATAGGGATTTTTCAGCCTTGCAATGCGCCTGCGTTTGTGCAGTTAACGGCGCATCACCACCAAGAGCTATGGTATTAATAGTGGACTCCTACGTGGCTTGCCTATGGCTTAACCACTATTGAGCTATTAGAAGCTTGACAGGAGCCGATGCGGTTTTGGTGTTGAACGACCCTCTCTTCTATTCCTTGCAATTAATGGTATTCGAGCCAGGGTGCAGTAGCTTGAGTGCTTTTTCTAAAGGGGTAAAGAGGAGTAGCAACTAGGGCTTGAAGTGCCAAAGTACACCTAAAAAGTTTACACCTAAAAGTTGTTAGAATGGATGACAATAGTAAAGAGAGTGAAATTAATGTTGATAACTTTGATTTTTCTAATGAGCAAGCTACTAATGATGCCCCGATGCTTGTTAACTATCTTGTTTCAAGGCTTTAACAAGCCATGGGCAATCCATCCCTCCAAAGTGAATTGAAACTACAGCTTCGTGCTCATGGGATTCTCCAATCCCCCCACCATGATGAGAGAACACCTACGAAGCCTCCTTGTGAGACTTAAAAAAGAGGTCTCTCTCCGATTCGAGAACAAGAAGAGGATCCCTATGAAGGGCTTAGAAATTTTCTCCTTGATGATGCATCTCCTTCTCAAAGCAGAACTCAGGAGCCTCCACCAAAGGAATGAGAAAGAAGTAAGTCTCCCGCCATCTCGGCGGAGATGGATCCACAAAGACAGCGGGCTAAACGCTCTCCATCGCCTCCAAAACGGAGAAGACCATCACATACTTCTCCACACCATACTTCAAAGAGGGATGACAAAAAGCAAAAGAAGAAAAATGCGAGAAAGAGGACACCATGTTCTCCATCTTCTTCATCATCTTCCTTTTATGAAAGTGATTGGTGAAGACAACGAAGATCAAGGCAAGAAAAAGACGAGAAAGAGGTCACCCTCTTCTCCATCTTCCACAAATTCTTCATCTGCACTGCTGAAGAAAGTGATGGTGCAACCTTTGAACCATCAAAAAGAAGAGGCCATAGGAAATCCTATGCCACGTGGAAGAGGTCAAGGCCAAGCTCAAGAAGTTCAAAGAGGCAGGGAAGAGCATCTCTTTCCTTACCTACGATGGCACTTTTGGTGCTACAGACAAAGTCTTGGCCTTTATCCAACAATTCTATGCGGCGTTTTGAGATGAAGGCTTCACGGAGTCCTCTAAGCTACACCATGTAGCTATGTACTTTCCAAAGATCGTCAGGCAATGGTGTTCTAGCCTACGGGCCAACCGTGAATCTCCACAAACATGGAAAGCTTAAAGAGCTTCTATTATGAAGCAGTTTTTGGATGCCAAAGACAAAGTACTCACTGAATGGCAAAGCTTGAATCTCTCTCCTTACGAATCCATTCACAAATATGTTGACAAGTTTTGGGACATACAACTCAAAGCCACTGTCTTCAAAAAGATGGAATTTGGAGAGCAAGAACAATTTTGTGCGGGCTTAACTGAAGAAATGGTGGAGTATGTCAACTCCCAAAGGCCACGCACCAAATCAGTAGTTATACACCATACTATGGTGTCCTCTCAAATCAATTTCCAAACGGGGGCTAAAAGAAATTCTAAGCCCATGGAAAACAAGGTTCCAATGAGCCTAAGGGCAAGGATAATGTCCAAAAGTCTCCTAAGGACAACCCCAACAAAGCTAAAGAGAAGAGAGTTTATAAAGGCAAAAATAAACTCTCTCCTGAAGAACTCGAGCGTTATCGCAAGAATAACCACTGTTTCAAGTGTGGCGAGCAAGGGCATGTGTACCACGCTTGGCCCCAAAAGAACACCCGCCATGAACCTCCTAGAGCTACCTTGGTCGAAATTCAAGACGAGGAAACTCACCACAAAGGATCTCCTCTATGCCATCCTTGGGGAAAGGTAACATAACATGATGATTTTATTCTCTTTGACCCTGGTTCTACTCACAATTTGATATCTATAGAGTTGGCCACCAAGCTAGGCATACAAGGCTACGAGATGGGAGATGTCCTACCCGCAGATGGTGCTTTCAAGGGGCAAGAAGCTTCAGTCACTCCCTTAATCAGGAAATTGAGGCTCCATGTCCAAAGCTATGTGGACAAAGAGGACTTCTTTATCTCTCCTCTTAAGCATGAGGATGTAATCCTAGGGGCACCATGGTTTGATTGCATGGCTTCCAATGTTAAATTACCTGAAAGGAGAATCTCCTTTAAGTTCAAGGAAAAAGATATGTATATAGATGCTAAGGAAATGGGTAACACTATACCCATTGTACATACACAAGCTTTCAACAAGTCAATAAAGAGCTCTATTTCCGTGTACATGATTTTTGTTAAAGATTCTCAAAATGAATGTAATGTTTTAACAAAATAAAATATATCAAAAGGAATTAGAATTATCCAATTTTCTCTAGGGGTTTCAAGATGTCTTTATTGATGACATCCCTTGTGAGCTACCTTCTAAACGAGGCAATGATGACCATGCAATTGAACTTCTTCCAGGAAGTGCACCGCCTAACAAACCTCCTTATAGAGTTTCTCACGCTCAACAAGAGGATATTATGCGGCAAGTGCATGAGTTAGTTGAGAAGGGCATGGTTAGGCCTAGCTCATCTCCATTGTTTTCTACTGTGCTACTAGTACAAAAGAGAGACGGCACATATCGTATGTGTGTCGACTATAGAGCACTAAATAGGATCACTATCAAAAATAGGTTTCCCATTCCACGGGTAGAAGACCTATTTGATAAGCTACAAGGGTCCACCTACTTTAGTAGGATCGACATAAAAAGTGGCTATCATCAAATAAGGATAGCCGATCAAGACATTGTAAAGACTGCATTTCGCACTACGTTTGGTCTTTACGAATACATTTTCATGCCTTTTGGCTTGACCAATGCACCAGCCACATTCAACCACTTGATGGAGAAGCTATTTAGGCCTCAGCGAACCTTTACTGGAGTGTTCTTTGATGATATCATCATCTACTCTAATTCATTAGCCGAACACAAGCAACACCTCCAGGTAATATTTCAATTTCTAAGAGAGAGTAAACTTTATGTTAATCGAAAGAAAAGTGAATTTTTCTTACAAGAGATTCAGTATTTAGGTCACCTTATCTCTCAAGATGGCATCCAAATGGATCCGTCAAAGTTAGAGGTAATAAAAGGATGACCTAAACCAAGGAATCTTGATGAGTTAAGAATCTTTATAGGTATGTGCGCATACTATAGATGCTTCATAGAAAAGATCTCACTAATAGCAGGACTATTACATGACCTAACAAAGAAAAGTGTTAGGTACACATGGTCTACCAAGGAGAACAATGCTTTCGAAAAGCTTAAAGAAAAGCTTATCTCTCAACCTTTGCTTACACTACCAGATCTGTCAAAGCCATTTGAGGTCCAATGTGACACTTGTGGTGATCGCCTTGGAGCTGTTTTGCTTCAAGAAGGGCATGCTATAGGCTATGAAATTCGAAGGCTCGACCTTATTGAGCAAGCTCTAGGAATATAAGAACAAGAACTCCTTGCAGTTCTACATCCCTTAGACTCATGGAAGCACTATTTATTGGGGACTCCTTTCATTCTGCGAATGGATCACCAAAGTCTTAAGAACTTCATGATGCAGACCAAGCTCTCCGACAAACAAATGAAGTGGGAAAATTTCCTTTTGCAATTTCATTTTCATATTGCTCACATTGCTGGCAAGCATAATCAAGTAGCTGATGCACTCTCAAGACGGCTGAGAGTGAATGCGGTTTCCATAGCAACTCACAATGATCTATCTTCTATGATAGATGAGTATGCTATTGATCCCGATTTTAGAGATTTGATTTTAGCTCTTGCATTAGGGAAGAAAGAGGAACCATTTACTCTACAAGATGTTTATCTTCTCTATGGCAATAGAATATGCGTTACTAACTCACTACGTGAGAAAGTAATGTATGAATCTCATGCTCCTCCTTATGCGAGGCACACAGGGATTCAGTCTACCCTAAAAGAGATTGAAACATACTTCTATTGGCCTACGATGAAAGCAAAACTACAAGAGTATGTTTCTAAATGTGTGGTATGCCAAAAGACGAAGTTTGATTGAGGGAAGCAACTTGGATTGCTTCTACCTCTGGTAATCCCTAATTCACCATGGGAGAGCATATCCATGGATTTATCTTTAGACTGCCTAAGTCTATCCATGGGAGTACGGGAATATGGACGATAGTAGACAGGTTCAATAAACAAGCTCATTGTATACCTGTCAAAAAGACTATCAAAGCCCATCAAATGGCAACCCTCTTCATTTCACAAATCTTCAAGTACCATGGCTTGCCAATGTTTATAGTGTCGGGGTAGAGATCCTAGAATGACCAGTAATTTTTGGAAGGGTCTCTTTGAGAATTTAGGAACAAGGCAAAACTTCTCTTCGGCCTATCACCCACAAACGGATGGCCAAAGTGAAATAGCTAACCTAACAATTCTCGATCTACTAAAAGCCTATGTAATGGAAGTAGATCAAAGATCCCACTGGGAGAAGTACTTACCCTTACTGGAGTATGCCTACAATATTATTGTACATACTTCCACGGGAAAATCACCTTTTGAGGTAATTGAGGGAAGATCAAAAAGTCCTTTTCTACTTAAGGTACACGGGAAGATCTTCTGCAGATGAGTATAGCCAAGACCTACAAGAATCTTTCCAAAAGATTAAGGTTGCTATCTCTATCTCACAGCAAAGGCAAAAGGCTGCTGCTGACAAGCACAAAAGAGCCCAAGCCTTTAGAGAAAATGATTGGGTTTTATTAAAATTTCCCGAGGCTCGATTAAGGCACACGACAGGCAAGAATGCTACGGGACACCAGAAGTGTAAAGAATGAGGATACAAGAGAGCTACACAAGACAAGCACAAAGCACATAGAGATGGAAAGCTTCTTCTTCTTCACACAGAAAAGAGAGTACAAAATGACTAAGTGCTAAAACTGAAAAGTAGCACATATGTACATGCGCTCACTAAGTGTGAACTCACTAGAAGCGTACTAGGCTGGCACTATAAGTGTAGTCCAGCTGTAGAATCACTAGCAGAGCTGATCCTCCGTGACGGTCACCTAACGCGCCAGTGAGTAAATGTCGTAAGTGGCCAAGACCCATAGCGGATGCCAGCTCAAGATGTAGAGCTCGACATCTCAACACTCCCCCTCGAGCTCTGCATGTCGCAGAGTCCAAGCATAGTCCGGAAACGTCGAAGCTTCTCAGTTCCGAGGGCCTTGGTAAAGATATCCGCTATCTCCTCCTCTGTGCTGACGTAGACCAAGTCGATGTCGCCCGCCAACACTCGCTCTCAAACGTAGTGATAATGGACCTCTATGTGCTTGGTCCTGGCATGGAACACTGGGTTCCTAGCCAACTGCATGCTGCTGAGGTTGTCACAATGGATGACAATCTGCTGGTCCACCTGCACTCTCAAGTCCTCAAATAATGTGCGTAGCCAAGCTACCTCGCACGCTGCAACTGTTGCACCTCTGTACTCGGCCTCTGTGCTCGATAAAGCAACCGTAGGCTGCTTTTTCCTGCTCCAAGTAACAGTAGCACTCCCAAAAGAGAACATGAAGCCACTCGTAGATCTCCTATCAACAATGCTACCTGCCCAATCTGCATCTGTATACCCATACAATGCTAATGGGGCATCTGCTGCATAGAACAATTCATAGTCAAGAGTCCCTTGCACATACCTAAGTGTGCGTCGTACTCCATCCAAATGTGGCTTCCTCGGAAGCTACATGAACTGACTCTCCAAGCCTACTGTGTAGCTCAAGTCTAACCTCGTGATAGTCAAGTAGATTAAACTACCCACAATCTTCATGTACATCTTGACATCCTCAACAACATCACCCTTCTCTGCACTTAGCTTTGCATTCACATCCAAGGGAATAGAAATTGGCTTACAATCACCCATACCATACTTTGACAACATATCCAAAGCATACTGTCTCTGTGACAGCCATACACCCTCTGGAGTCCGAATCACCTCAATGCCAAGAAAGTAGCGCAACTCGCCCAAATCTTTCATTTCAAACTCCTGTTTGAGAAGACCCTTCACATGGTCAATCTCCATAGCATTGTCACCCACAATAATAAGGTCATCTACATATATGGTAATGACCACAATCCCCACATCACTCTCATGTACATAGAGTGGATGATTAGCATGAGCTCTCCTAAAACCAATACTGACAAGATACTTGGCAATCCTGTCATACCATGCTCTAGAGCCCTGCTTCAAACCATACAAAGCTTTGAGAAGCCTACATACATAATCTGGGTAACCTGGATCGACATAACCAGTTGGCTGATCCATATACACTTTCTCTTGCAACTCACCATTCAAGAAGGCATTCTTTACATCCATTTGATGCATAATCCATGCTCTAGATGCAGCCACTGCTATGACAGCTCTCACAGTCGTCATCTTTGCCACTGGAGCAAAGGTCTCCTCATAGTCTATGCCATACGTCTATGCATAACCCTTTGCGACCAGCCTTGCCTTGTGTTGCTCAATGTTACCATCAGTCTTATGCTTGGTTTTATACACCCATTTACAACCAATAGCTTTCTTGCCACTTGGCAATGGCACCAACTCCCATGTGTCGTTTGCTTCCAATGCAGCCATCTCTTCATTCATTGCATCATCCCAATGCACATTTCCAACTGCATCCTCAAAACATGTGGGCTCCACATCCTATATCACCTTATCCATGTAGGCTTGGTGATGAACTAGATACCCATCATAAGTCAATTTCTGCAGTGGATTTCTGACTCTGTTAGATCTGCGCGGTCCTGGGTCACTCCTTTGCCCTCTAGCATCTTCTTGTACTTTCCTTACACGAGGTGTCCTGACAGCCGAAATTCCAAATTCCTCATCAAGACTTTGTTCAAAACCATCTGAATCCATGTCTACATGTGAAAAACCTGATGATGCATCATCCATAAATGGAGGTTCATCAACCTTTTCCTTTCCTTTTCGTGATACGTTCCCTGTACCTGCTAGTGGAGTAACCTGCGTACGTAGTCTACCATTCCATGGCTTCTCAACAGAGCCACAAGAAGAGGACTGTTGTGGTCCACTCAAAACCTATGACTGTGGCCTCACATTTTGTACAACCACATCATCTTTTACATCAACCCCAATAGTGCCATGTGCATTACTGTACCAGCTACTCATCTCATCAAAGACTACATCTCTGCTCACTCGTAATTCTCGTGTAGTAGGATTGTAGCACCTGTACCCCTTTTGTTCAAGGGAATATCCCACAAGAATACATTTCTCTGTTTTAGGATCCAATTTCCTACGCAACTCATCTGGTACATGCAAGTAAGCTATGCAGCCAAACACTTTCAAGTGTGCCAAATCAGGCTTTGTACCTGTAAACTTTTCATCAGGTGTTACATCATGCACCGCAGCTGTAGGTGTCCTGTTCATAATGTACATAGCTGTATTTACAGCTTCAACCCATAAATGATGAGGCATGTTCTTCTCATTCATCAATGCACGTGCAACCTCTGCAATGTGCCTGTTTTTCCTTTCTGCGACCCCAGTCTGCTGTGGAGTATATCTGCATGTAAACTACCTGCGTATACCATGCATTTGCAAAAAATCTGAAAAATCATTGGAGAAGTACTCTCCCCCTCCATCTGACCTCAATGTCTTGATTTGCATATCTGTCTCCTTCTCAATCATGACTTTGAAGTCTTGAAAGTGACCAAACACTTCACTTTTGTTACGCATGAAGTAGACCCATACTTTCCTTGTATGGTCATCAATGAAAGAGACATAATACCTGCAACCATGTATACTTGTAGTATCGGTTGGACCCCAAACATCTGTGTGCACCACCTCAAGTGGCTTTTTACATACATTGCGCTCATGTGGAAATGAGCCCTTTGACTGTTTTCCAAACTAGCATGCTGCACACACTTTATGCATACCATTTACCTTAAATTTGGGCAAACCTTTTACAATCTGTTTTGATTGCATGATGCTGCACAATCTCTGCTCATTGACATGGCCAATGCGTTTGTGCCAAATGTCAACATCAGCGACAACACCTGTGCCCTGTGCAAATAATGCATCTTTTACCTCAGGCATGTCTACATTCAGCGTAAACATTCTGCCCACACATTTGCCCTCTGTGATCAGCTTACAGCCATTCTGGAAATCTTCTACATAACAACCATTTGGATTGAAGGGAACCTGCAAACCTTGCTCAACCATTTGTCCAACAGAAACAAGATTCTTTGTAATGTTTGGGACATGAAGTACATCTGCTAAGTACTTTGATTTGCCACTCTTAGTATTTAGAGGTATGTCCCCTACATGAGCAATGGGGTGAGCTGTGTCATCTCCTGTCTGCACATAGCCTGACACGTCTGGTTTGCGCATATCTCTAAACCACTCTCCACGAGACGTCATGTGATTAGAGGCACCTGAATCCACATACCAAACATCATCTTGGGTGGAATTCTCTGCAGTCATTGTATTCATTACATGCTGCATAACAAACATGCGCTCGTTTTTGCTGTCATCTGCATCTCTGCTAGTAGATGCATAGTTGCCATGTTCTCTCTTTCCACTTGCTTTTCCCTTTGGACAGCCACGTGAAATGTGACCTCTTTCACCACAAGTCCAACATTTTGTGCTATCTGGAGTATGTTGTTGCCTACTTGATCATGCACCATGACCTCTTTGACTCCTCCTGCCTTGAGACTAGTTTCCCCTGCCACCTGTATTGTTTTGATTTGATTGACCTTCTTGAAATTGGCCCCTGCAACCCCTTGGGCCTCGACCACGACCTCTACCTCTAACTCTGTTCGAGTTAGAATAGAAGGCCTGTTCAAAATTATTTCTGCCATGAGAAGAAGATGTGTCAAGGTTCTTCTCCTCAAGAATAAGCATAGAAATCAAATCTTGGAACACGGGGATGTCGTCTCTTGTATTCATGGAAGACCTGAAATGTACATACTCATCTCCTAGACCATCCAAGCATGCACGGACAATGTCATCGCCTTCCACTGAGACTTTAATAGATCCAAGAGCCTCGATGATACTCTTGATCTTCAAAGCATAATCATTGATGGAGAGGTTGTTCCTCTTAACCTAATTTAGCTCCGACTTTAGTTGAAGCTTCCTGGCCTTGGTGTTCACCTCGAACACTCTGCCTAAGTTTTTCCATGCAATGGCGGGGGTTTCAGCATCCTGTAGATAGCCCATCATGCCATCTGTGATGCTCATAGAAATCCAATACATCACTTTGCTCTGGCCTTGTTGCCAGTCCCTCAAAGCTAAAAATACCCTCTGGAAGCCAAGATACAAGCACAAAAGTTCCTGTGTTCTGGTCCTGAGACTGTTTTGAGTGTTGTTTCAAGTGCAGTTCACTAAAATTGCTCTAACTTTTGATAGACAACTCCAAATTGAGTCACTCAATTTTACTAGGTTTCCTAATTCCAAAATTTTAGGGTACCCAAGACCAGTTTCCAGAGACCAAAAAGTCATGAATTCCTTACTTTTGAGAGACCTGACCAGGGGCAAAAAGGGATTGTGTGCACTAAACCAAGGTGTTCTTATCAAGGATAATCTTGAGAGTATTGAGTGAGGCTTAAACATGACAACTCATCCATCATTAGGGTTTCCCACTCAACCCAGAGCTATGCCACCTACACAAACAGCCAGAAATACTGCGACACCTATAACAAGAGGGTTGAGACAAGACCATGAGGCTTATCAATCATATCAAGCCAAACCTCAAGGCATGGCTCATGGATATTTATCAAGTGATCATGTCGCTCACTGGAAGCCAAACCAATCAACTAAAATGCGGGAGTTTGAAAGAGCAAAAGTGAAAATTGTTGTAGACTTAGATGAGAAGCATCCTCTAATCAACAAACCCAACATGAGGTTCATCAAAACCAATGAATCCACGAGAGTTCTAACGGATTACACTTACGATGGCCTTTATAGGTTACCTATTGGGGATCAAAACAACTTCTATAGATGTTTAAATTCCATCATTGAAGAGTTGACAGACTACAAGAACCTCTATGCCTTCACATACACAGATGACCAGGGTGTAAGGTCTTTACTTTCAAATTTCACACAAGTTCTATTACGCAGTTGAATTTTCTTTAACCATCACTCATTATTTAAGATATTCAAGTTCAAATTATGAATCGTAGGTTGAGATTAAAATTTACGCTACAAAATTATGACATGTTTAGCTATATGAATCACTAACTAACTTATTGCAAGACTTATTTACTGATTGTAGAATTTTCTTTTACTGTTGTAAAGTTAATCTAATACTGTAAAGTTTAACTTAAAAATGTAAAGTAAATTATCATTCCTAATCGAGCTAGAGGACGAGGCCAAATAATAAATCGTGGAGGAAGAAATGGAGGACGAGGTCGAGGGCGCGGAATGGATGCCAGAGTCAATGCTATCATAGGAGAACCAACATTGGGAGAAGAACAAGAGGAAAGAGCAACTCTACATGCTGCAATTGATAACCCAAGAGCAAGACAACAATATGCTGTCATTCAAACACTTGCAAATCACCAAGGTGAAAAATTTGAGCTTCTTATTGATTGTGGTAGTACTCACTCTTTCTTGTCACCTAAATGTTTAAGGAGGTTAGGACTTAATCAACACCCTGCAAGAAAGATGAGAGTTGAATTAGCCAATGGAAAGGAGGTGTTATCTCAGTACACTGTGGAAAAAATAGATTTCAAGTTGGGAGAATACTCTACTTCTGCTACTTTTTGAACCTTACCCATAGGAATCTATGACGGAATTCTTGGAATGGATTGGTTAGCCAGTCATAATGCCAATATCCATTGTGCCCAAGGAAGTGTTACTTTTGTGGACAACCAAGGTCAAGAAGTCACTATTCAAGGCCAGAATGGACGACCAAAAGCTTACTTGGTCAAAGCTAATCGTCTTTTGAAAGGGTTACGCAAGGGTCAACAAATTTTTGTAATCAAGCTAAACAAAGTAGAAAAATCTTCTTCCAACCCTGAACCAATGTGGCTAGAAGAATTTTCGGATGTTTTCCCCACTGAACTTTCTGAACTACCACCACCTAGGGAGGTAGACCATGAAATCAAAATTTTTCCAGGTAGTGAACCAGTCTCAAGAGCGTCGTACAAGATGTCACTTCCAGAGGCTATAGAACTCAAGGAGAAGCTCAAGCAGTTGATTGAGCAAGGGTTTATCCGACCTAGTACATCTCCATGGGGTGCACCTATTCTCTTACAAAAGAAAAAGGATGGCTCTCTTCGACTTTGCATAGATTATAGGGGCTTAAATCAGGTTACCATCAAGAATAAATATCCAATTCCTCGTATTGATGAGATGCTGGACAGATTACATGGAGCCAAAATATTCACAAAGATCGATCTTCGATCTGGCTATCATCAAATTCGAATCCAGGAGGCTGATATCTCCAAACCAGCTTTCAACACTCGTTATGGTCATTACGAATTTACAGTGATGGCTTTCGGACTTATGAATGCTCCTGAAACTTTCAATTGTCTGATGCACGATATCTTTAGAGAATTCTTGGACGATTTTTTCCTAGTATTCTTTGACGATATCTTAATTTATTCCAAATCAGAGGAAGAGCATGAAGGACATGTTAGGAAAGTGTTAGAGCTTTTACGCCAAAAGAAGTTGTATGCAAAGAAAAGCAAATGTACCTTCTTTACCCCTAAGGTCTGTTACTTAGGGTTTATCATTTCACCTGAAGGAGTCTCTGTTGACCCTGACAAAGTCAAGGATATTGTGGAATGGCCTCAACCCACTTCACAAACCGAAGTCAGAGGGTTCTTAGGTATCACAGGGTGGTACAGGATCTTTGTAAAGGACTATGCTCTTAAAGCTGCACCACTAACCGACTTGCTAAAGAAAGGAGCTACGATACTTTGGGAAGAAAAACATGAATCTTGCTTCAAACAGCTTAAGGAGTATCTTGCTTCAGAACCTCTCTTAAAACTTCCAGACTTCACCCAAAAATTCGAGGTGATCACAGATGCTAGTAACCTTGCATTAGGAGGAGTCCTTACTCAAGAACGAAGGCATGTAGCTTATACTTCTCGGAAGCTTAGGATTCATGAAGTGAATTATTCTACACATGATTTAGAATTGCTAGCAATTATTCACGCTCTCAAGTTATGGAGACATTATCTATTGGGACGCAGATTCCAATTGGTAACAGATCACAAGAGTCTTAAGTGGTTTTTTACCCAACCTAACCTTAACATGAGACAGAGGAGATGGATAGAGCTCATGCACGAATATGATTTTGATATTAAATTTAGACCAGGTAAGGATAATGTTGTGACAGATGCCCTAAGCCGTAAAGCTTTTCTGAGGGAAATTTCCATGGCTAACAACCCTATTTTAGACAAGGTCTCGGATGCTGCTGTCAGAGATGAAGATTACCAAATGCTTGCTAGTATCCTACGTGAAGAGAAGGTATCATCAAATCAGCCTAAACCTCTACATTACTCCTTAGAAGATGGAAAAATTTACTATAGAAATCGACTATGCATACCTAAGGATATTACCCTAAGGAATGCTATCCTATATGAAGCACATGATGGCCCAACTTCAGGACATCCAGGTTATGCCAAAACCATCAATGCAATTCGCAGAAGTTACTATTGGCAAGGTATGAAGGGTGATGTCCTTCGCTATGTCAAGCAGTGTTTGTCTTGTCAAAGGATTAAGGCAGAGAGACTAAAGATGCCAGGTAAATTACATCCTTTAGATATTCCCCAAATGAAATGGGAATGTATTAGCATGGACTTTATCACCGGGTTTCCTTCTATCCAAGTTGGCTATGATTCAATCATGGTCATAGTCGACTTGCTTACTAAAGTGGCTCACTTAATCCCAGTCAAGACAACCTTTACAGCTTCAGATATTGCTCGTCTGTTTGTGAAGGAGGTTTTCAGAATTCATGGTTTACCCAAGAGGATTGTCAGCGATCGTGATGCCAAGTTTACTTTAAAGTTCTGGGTATCATTGTTTCAAGCTATTGGAACCCAATTATGTTTTAGTACTACTTATCATCCTCAAACTGATGGCCAAACTGAAAGAGTTAATCAAGTAATTTAAGACATCCTCAGAGCCTACTGCAATAGAGAACCTCGCAAGTGGATTCAATACCTACCCTTGGTAAAGTATGCATACAATTCCTCTACTCATAGAAGTATTGGAATGACACCTTTTAATGCTCTTTATGGTCAAGAATGTTTATCACCTCTTAACTTTTCTGACCCCACTATAAGGGTAGAAGCCTCAAAGAAAATGCTTGAAGAAATGGAAGCTCAAACCAAAGCTATTCAAAGGGATATTCAAGCGGCTCAAAATCGACAAAAGAAGTACGCCGACTTAAAAAGATCTGATCGGATTTTCAAAGAAGGTGACAAAGTTTTCTTACGAGTAAAGCCCAAAAAGAGCAATCTGTCTCTCGGAGGGTATAAGAAGCTTAGCTACCGATATTGTGGACCTTACGAAATAATCAAGGTTGTAAGTGATCAAGCTTATAGACTAAAACTCCCTTCTCATCTCAAAGTGCATGATGTATTTCATATAAGTCTGTTAAAACCTTATGTATATAACCCTGACCATGTCCTTGATGATGAGCAAATCATTTTACCTGCTCAAGATGTTCTACAACTCCAACCTGATACTATCCTAGAAACTCGGGAGAGAAAGCTTAGGAATAGATCCATCAAAGAACATCTTATCTTATGGAAGGATTTCCCTATAGAAGATGCTACTTGGGAAGATGAGACATCCCTTCTTAAGGATTACCCTTCACTGTTCTTGAGATGAGGGCATCTCAAATTCTAAGTTGGGGAGATTGTAAGGTCTCTACTTTCAAATTTCACACAAGTTCTATTACGCAGTTGAATTTTCTTTAACCATCACTCATTATTTAAGATATTCAAGTTCAAATTATGAATCGTAGGAAAACCTAGAATTTAAAATTTATGCTACAAAATTCTGTAATGTTTAGCTATATGAATCACTAACTAACTTATTGCAAGACTTATTTACTGATTGTAGAATTTTCTTTTACTGTTGTAAAGTTAATATAAGACTGTAAAGTTTAACTTAAAAATATAAAGTAAATTATCATTAAGAAAATAAATAAAATAATTAAAAAGACAAAAGAATACACAGGGATGACAAATGAAGGCACATGGACTCACCTGGACTCACATAGGAGGGGACAAAGTGGGACACACTGTCACATGAAAAGGAGAAGCTAGTCTTGACTAATCATAATGAGGGGGGGTTGTGTGGCCTTATCTTTTGATGATAATGACAAAGTGGTCAAGCTGATGGATACCACAAGGGTACCAAAAACGCAGGTATGATTTTTGAGAAAATAAAAAATAAAAATTTTATTTTTTTTATTAAAAAAATTTAAAATTATTTTTTTTTTGGAAAAAAAATTTGGACGTTTTCTTTTCTGCTATAAATAGAGCATCCATGCTCACACTTTAAACATAGAGATTGCCTCTATAGCGCTCACGAAGTGCTGCCACTTCTCTTAAAGAGAAGGCGTCCACAAACCACTAAGAGAGCAAAAACTCTAGTGGACTAATAAGGTGCGTATTAATTAAGCATTCAATTAACTTTAGGAATGATGTATGTGTGTTATCTCTTACTCTAATCTCTCTAATAGATTAGTAAGATTCAATTAGCTATGTGTGTGTGTGTGCTATCTCTTACTCTAATCTCTCTAATAGATTAGTAAGATTCAATTAGTTTTAAGAAGGATATGTGTGTGTGTGTGTGTGCTATCTCTTACTCTAATTTCTCTAATAGATTAGTAAGATTCAATTAGTTTTAAGAAGGATATATGTGTGTGTGTGTGTGTGTTGCCTCTTACTCTAATTTCTCTAATAGATTGATAAGATTCAATTAGTTTTAAGAAGGATATGTGTGTGTGTGCTATCTCTTACTCTAATCTCTCTAATAGATTGGTGAGATTCAATTAGCTTTAGAAAAGGATGTGTGTGTGTTCTCTTTTCCTCTAATCTTTCTAATGGATTAGTAAGATTCAATTAACTTTAGAAAAGATGTGTGTGTATGTTTTCTCTTACTTTAATCTCTCTAAGTATACCTACTCTCTCTAGTTAGTACATCTTCACTATTAACTTATGCATAGTTAATTGAAAGTTAATACATAAGAAAACTCATCTTATTCTTATTATACATGATGAAATTCTCATTCAACAATTTTATTGTCAATTAGATTAAGTAGAATTTTGAATAATACTAAAAATTGATTTAGTTGAAGTATAGAAATGGAAGTTAGAATTGGATTAGAAATGTCATGCATAAAAGTAATGCAGTCCTAAACTTTCACTCGTAGTTTACATACTTAATTTTTGATTAATTAAGATTAACAAATATTTGATGTATAGAAATTATATGTAGAACAAAAACACTAAGTGTGAATCCGAGTTGGCGAGGGTTCAAATTACGGACTCTCTTTGGAAACAACAAGACTACTAGGAAAATTGATCAATTTAAAGTTCTAAGTGTATAACATAAGTGTAGTACAAAAAAATGGCTCCAAAGCGTGCTCGAACACAAGGCGCTAATGATCATGAAGCCGGTACAAGTAACGGGGGAACTCCTGCGAAACATGCTATGTCTCCACCAATCGGACCAATCGGAGCTGTGGTACAGGTTAGTATTGCAGTTTCAAGTTATGCATCATTGCATATGCGAGACCATAGAAATATAATATTTACCTTATGAAAAGAAAACACGGACCGAAACCATGGGGCTTAACCCCAAGAAACTCGGCATATGTTTGACAAGTAGGAAAGATTGTTTGGTTAAACTGGTTGCTATAGGAAAGAATGTTTGTCCAAAACCTTTGGTATGGTTTCTCTCAAGTCTCTCTACTTATTAGCGCTGGCATTATGTGGCAGTTTCCGAGGCATGAGATGACGCCCAAGATGGCACCGCTGATGCTGTGGTGGGAGTACACCCAAATTAGCCCAGTTGGATATTGTAGTTTTGTTTTTCCGAGGCATGAGGATGACGCCCATATTGGCACCGTTGTTGCTGTGGCGGGAGTACGTCCAGATTAGCACAACGAGTACTTGTCGAGCGGTATGGGACGCTCATGAGGACAAGGGTTTTTATAAATAATGTATATACCGATCGGCCATAATAGCACCAGTAGAGATTCTTAAGTGAACCTAATCCAAGGGTTGTTGGTTTAAAATTGGACGACTTCTTGTTTGACTATTGTTTGTAATACTGTTTGAAGGGCTGTTTTAACGAATCAGTATCATAAATAAAGTAAAAGGAACATGTATGTTTAAACAATGTGGAACTAATTAGATAACAAAAGAAGGGTGAGTGTGGTGTGGAAAGTGGGAGAATGATACCCCGACGGTATCATTCTATGGACGGGTGGACCCGATGAGTCGGGTAACTTTCCAATGCTAGAAATTGTTTTTTTTAAGTCATAAATCTTAAAAGAGACAAACCTTGGCGGCTGTGCTTCTGAAACATGGGAAAAAAAGCGCACAGGTTGGTCACTCTAAGATTTATACTTTTAGGTATAATTGATTATAGATAGTTTTTAGATAGGGTTATGGTGGTCACGCTCCGCCATAGCGAGATAGGACCAATCCTTCACTAACGGTTCATGCCCGTGGCTACGTAGTAGCTAAGGCAATGTCCGTTGGTTTTTCTTTTTCAGGATTGGAGACCTATCAAAGGTACTCCGCTCCTCTCAAAAAGGGAGCAAGGACCTCACACAGGGAGTGCAAGTTCTAATGGTAGATAAGTATGGACGAGAGTACAACTTATCAGCCCAATTGAGCTAGAAAGATATATATACATGGGTACTCCAATCTCTGCTTACTACTTTCAACCGAGTGTAAGCGTACCAGGGTTTTTTGAGACTGATTTGCAAGAAGCTACCATTGAAACTATGGAATCAAATGGACCTCAAACATCCAAAATAGCTATTCACGGGAGTGTAGCTTCTACCTCATTGAGTGGAACCAAGAGACCACCAAAATTAGACTTACAAATCCATCAACATTTTTAAAACATGTCTCAAAGGGGATTCCACCAGGATTTTCTCCAAGACGAGAAGAAGGAACGAGGGATGTCTTTTTGAGAGACCCCAACACGCTAAGATACATGGTTGAACCAGAACCAATGAGACCATATCAATTGGCCAAATGTGTCAAGAAGAAGTATGATGGATTACGGGATTCATACATACATGCATCCTTGTTCAAACAAGTGTTAAGAGCCGAACAAGTATTTTATTTTCATACACAGTATGAGGGATTTGGCTTAACCTTGGAAGGGATAGCATTGAATTGGTTCCAACCGTTGGACAAAAATGCCTTCTCAAACGTTGAACAACTGTTGCAAGAATTTGTTGTGGATTTCTCTAAAAGGGGAATCAAGCATAACACAGTGTCCCGAATCTATGCATTCAAGCAAAAAGAAGATGAGAGAGTGAAGGAAGCATCGCTACGCTTCAAACAATATATAGAGAGATGTCCGGAATGGGAGTTACCACAGGATGAAAGATTATCAATTCTCTTCATAGAGGGTTTGAAAAATATAACTCTCAAGAAAGATTTGCACTTAAAAGGATGTACTTCCTTTGAACAAGTCACAAGAGAAGCGTTATACCTAGTTGACAATTGTAAAGCCTATGGCGAGGAAATTGGTGATACAAAGATCACTATGGATAATGCTCCTTTAGCATCTAGTGAAACCAACACAAGGCAAGTGGTTATGGCTCAATTAATGACCAACCTAGACCTAGATGAGCTAGCAGCACAAGTAGCACAACGAAAAAAATGGTGTGCCTTTGAGCAAAAATGGACCAATCATGAGATGAGTGAGTGCTACTATAATCAAACCTACACGAGGGGGATACTATTTGGACATCAAATAGAAAAACAAATGCCATTACCAAATCATCCATTATTTCAAAATAGGGTTGTATCAAGGGCTTTACAAAGAGCTGAGGTATAACAACCTAGGCTAGGGCAAGGACATTTGAGAAAACTCTATTCATTTTGAATGAGGACACTCCGATGTTCATAGCCAATCAAGAGCGTAGACTAGAGACCATTCTGGCTAAGAAGAAACAACCATCAATTGTGCCACCAGTGACTCAACAAGATGGACCATGCTACAAGTGTGGAGGTAATCATTGGGCCAAGAATTGTTCTCGTGTAGAGATGATTGGATATTGTTTGGAGTGTGCCATTACACACGTTGTTCCAAATTGTCCAAAACACCCAAAAAAAAAGGGGAAAATAACAATGAATGTTGTGGGAGTGTTACCTTCTCCAAGTGGATCAGAGGCAAAACCCAAAATTCCTGTGAAGGTAGTGACTAGAGCCCAAGCAAAAGAAAATGTTGAGGACCAAGCAAATGAGGAGAAAGATCAACAACTCAAACAAGGAGAAACAACTAGTGTGTCAGTGAGGACTGGGAGAAAATCCTGGAAAGCCAAAAGAGACAGAATTAAAGCAAAAACAATTACAAATCAAACTACACTACAAACAAAATTACAAGAGACAAAGGAGCAGTTAAACCAAGAATGGGAAAATAAAATGGTGGTGAGCGATAAGAAACCAAGGAAGGCGTCTTCCGGAGGATTTGTGTTGGTAGACAAAGTCCTAGAGCCGTTAGATGCTGCACTGGAAGCATATGAGGCTAGATTGAAACCCAACCAAACCCTAGAGCAACGATGGATGAAATATCCTCATGCTGAGGTAGAGACTAAGAGGTTGAAAATGTGTAAGGATTTGGTAAAAACTGCACAGGCAATGATGGAGCCTGAAGCACCAATTCCACCTCCAGAAACAAAACCAAAAAGTGTTGGATTTGAAATGCCTAAGGTAAAGGTTGTTGAAACATTAACTCAAAGAAACATTGAGATAAAATCACAAAAGGATATGCAAGCAAAGACTGCAGCACAAGAAACCAATAGCCTAGAAATTCAACTAGATGATCAAGTAGTGTCCAAGACCACTAATGATGCAAGGTCAAGATCACAATTTATGGCACCTATCCCAGAGATAGATGAGCCATGGCCAAATGAATTGTGGGAAGCAATTAGAAGTGCAAAAGATGGAAGTGCGACTTTCCAATCTGCACCCATAACTGAGGTCAATACAGGGCATGAAGTCTATCAGGGAGACATTCAATCTCTAAAGGGAGATTCCGGGACGGAAGTTTCAAATGAAAGCAAACCAGAGTCCTTGAAGACCTTACCCTCATACATAGGAGAACATGAGGCAGACTTAGAGACTAGAGTGGTGCCATCTCAGAGGAAATCCATATCCAAGATGATGGATACAAAGAGTATGCAAGAGTTGATATCAGCTCCAATACAGTTCCACCATTACTCTATCTGAAATGCTTAAGATTAGACCACATGTATGGGATGAAGTAGGCAACAATTGGGGGAAGATGGGATTAAAGGTACAACTTCAAGATCTACCCTCCAATGAACAATCAAACAAAACTCAACAAGAAAGTGCAAACGCTAAACCTGTGCCAATAAACAAGGTGGGGGAATATTGCGAAGGAGAAGAAGGAAACACCACCTTACCTGTGGAACACAAAGGAGTTAAAACATTGGCTATACTTGATAGTGGGGCTGGAGTATCCATAGCCACAAAAGATATTTGGGGAAAATGGGGTAGACCAGCGCTTAGGAAAACTAGAATGAAGCTGCAACTTGCAGATGGATACACGGAAAAAACTCTGGGAATCTTAGAGCAAATTGTTGTGACTTCTTGTGGAATTGAATATGAACATACATTTGCAATAGTAGATTTTGGAAAAGGGAACAATTTTGATATCATTTTAGGAAGACCTTTCATGCGTCAACTTAAGATGGTTCAAGATTGGGGCTATGACTATATCTACTTGAGACATAAAAAGATCACCACAAAAATAAGCATAAAAGACCATAGCTATAGAGATGTGAATATAACTCCATTAGAAGAAATTGACTCTACTATAGTCAATGGGAAAGAGGTACCTGCGTGGCTACAAACCAAACAAGAACTTTGGATTTGTGGTGCTTCGAAGTGTGGAAGCTCAGTGAAGGAGGATTGCATCCTAGAAAGATCAATGGACGATGAAGCTTACATACCGGAACCCTTTCCAGAGGAGTTATTTGAACCCTTTGGATGGACTCAAATATTGGAAACCTTGGATGTGTGTGTAAATGAGCTAACTCCAACCAAGTTTTGTAATGAAGAAGGCTACGACCTAGTTTCATGTTTTATGTTGAAAGTGTTGAAGGAAGCTAATGAAGTTTGTGAGTATGAAAGCAGAAAAAGTGAGACAGATAGCTACATCCTGAAGCATGAGGCAATATTTAAAACGGAGGAAGCAGAGCAACCACAAGAATATGTCATTATCGACATACCTGAAGAAACAACAAAAGTTGTTTTAAAGAAGCCGACTCCAAAAAAAGTGCAAATGAAAGCAAATGAAGGAGAAAAGCTTCCAAGTTCAACGGCAAATCTTGAACAAATGCCAGATCAAAAGAAGAACAGGGACAAGGAAGAAGATGGACAATCTCCTATGATGATCAAATTCAATTTATGCGGACAAACAGGGCTCAAGGTTACAGGTTTGGCCGCAATAGATCCACAAGCAACAAAGAATCTAATGACTTATGGAACGTGGATCATGATGGGAAAGCCACCAATCAATGAGCTAGAAGAAACATTTTACACAAGTTCAAAAATGAATGCCGATTCCTAGCTTTGGAGTGGCAGAAGCTGTACTCAAATTGAGTACCGGGGAGTATAAAGATACTTTCCACATAATCAACTCCCATCATATCAAAGAGAGTCTGGTCATGACAGAAAGCCGGAGGAACATCTTCTTTCGACAACAATCAAAAGCTTCAACAACAACAACGGTGAGACTCCATGAAGCTTCTCAAATCCATGCAGAGAAGAAATCACCAACCATCGTGAAAAAAGGTAAAGAAAAGCTAAACATTGAAGTATATCAACCTCGCCAAACGACTTTACCTTCAACGAGCTTCCATCAAATTTCCCACGAAGCCTCTACATCAAGAGCCCCACCATCAACAATGCAATGGAAACCAAAGCAAAAAGTCTATCAACCAAAGTTTCCATCACAAAAAAGCATCCACAAGAAGCCGAAGAATGTCAAGCAGGTGTGGGTATCCAAAGAGCACATCCAAGTCAAAGACCCAGTTTGGATACATGAAACACGGGTTCAACCACAACAACAAAAGGTGACAGGGTGGATAGCATCAAATGAGTCAATCACTGCTCAAGGCTACTTCCAAGGAAACACTAATGTTTGGGCCAAAAAGCCTAAAGTAACAGCCTGGACCTACCCACCTCAACCAACGAGTCCTACAAGGAACAAGACGCGCTATCAATGGAATACAAAATACTCAGGCAAGCGAAATGTTAGTGTCTGATTTATCAGGGCAGTCAGGCTATTACTTTTTGAACTGTAACTAAAACCTTTATCTTTGAACCTTAGGGATAAGTGAACATGGGTATTTTATATTTTTGGGGAAGTTAGTTGTGTGTCTCGTGAATTCTCAGGACGAGGAGCAGTTATGTCTATGCCTGTTGATGCAGTTGGCTCTCTCCTGCATTGGTTCTGTACTTTCTGCTGTATTACTGAATGATGATGATGAATGGCACACTATCTTCTCTTTATCTCTGATGTTACATACCTGTCTTCTTTGCAGTATGGTGTTTGAAGTATACAGTTTCCTGCTTCCTGTTTGATATGTACTGTATGTTAACTGCATTGGTTATTTGTTATGGCAATGTGTGCCTAACATTTGGCGATCCTGCACTTGGTTCGAATTTCGCCTAAAACCATATGGGTGCTAAGGAATGAATCACAGCAGCGACATGTTCCCTGATAGTGACCATTTGCGGGATTTTGCGAACTGGAAAACACCAGGGGAAGATTCTGAGGAGTATGCATCACAATTCTTGAAAGAATTCTACCCACAACTGCCCAGCGAAGTCAGAATTCTCATTCTCGAAAAGGTAGTTACAAAACTGTTACCCTTTGGAGCCTGTAATTTACCTTCAAACTACAATGTGCATAATCAAAGAATGCTAGTACAGTATTCTAGACAAGGGAGAAGCAGCAATGCATGAGTAGATCAGGGCAAGGGTTCTATGTACCACAACATTCATATGGAACAAGGCTTATATTAAGAAGGGAGTTCTCTACAAGAGGAAGACAAGGAGAAGAGTCGGGTAATGATGACCAAGAAGAACCAGTAGGGGAACTTGCTGCAGGGGCAGAAATTGTTGGGGAGGGGACTGAACTGCATGAACCTGAAAACAGGCTGCAAGAAACCCTACCTGCAAACTAAGAAGGCCAACAAACAACTCATCCCACATCAGACCCACTTTTGGGACCATTGGTCAATATATTGTTAGCCCAAACAGTTTTGAAGTCTTTGTGCAGTTTCTGTGCAAATAATGTGCAGTTTGTTGCAGAATGTAGTTTCAATTTTTTAGTTTACAGACTACAGTTTCACGTATTTCAGTTTGCAATGCAGTTTAAGCAGTTTCAGCAGTTTCAGGGTTTAAAGAGGTACAAATGCTCTCTATTCTTTTGATGGGTGATTAATGGCAAAGAAGAAGAAGAAAAAGTGTGCTATTTGTCAAAAAGATGGGCACTGTTCAAAGCAATGTCCTTACGTGTGCAAGCCATGTCAAAAGGAAGATGTATGTGTCAAATACTGTATGCATGAACTGTGCAAGAAGTTGTATCGAATTGTCAGATCTTTTTGAGATGCATCAGATCATGAGGAACTATGTGATGCACAAGAGGATTTGGATGATTTTTCTAATCTTCTTGACAAGGCAGAAGACTGGCATGAAGGTCGTGAAGGAAAAAGAAGAAAGTCGTGCTCTAGTATACGCAGGATACAGGTGTTGCAAGAAGCGGTTGAAGGTCTTTCAGAGAAGTATGAAGATGAGTTTGATGATTACATTAGTGATGATGATTCCGAATGGTGTTTGCAACAACCTGTTACTGTTTCCAACTTAAAACAACCTCAAGTTGTTGGTTTTCAATTACCAACAATTTTTCAGGCACCTGCAGTTTCAAAAATTGAAGTTTCAATTACCAACAATTTTTCAGGCACCTGCAGTTTCAAAAATTGAAGTTTCAATTACCAACAATTTTTCAGGCACCTGCAGTTTCAAAAATTGAAGTTTCAAAGCCTGAATTTGAATTTTCAACACCTGAAGTTTTTCAACCTGATTTTGATGTTCTTGAATATGGGATCAAAGTTGTAGATACTCAGATTATTGAAGAGAAGAAGTTGATTCAGGAAGGAGAGTTTGTTCAATGCAAGGGAGATATAGTCCAAAAGATGATGAAGGAAGGAGGAAGCCAGGAGCAACTCATGAGCCAAAGGAGCCAAGAGGATTGCCAGCTATTCCCAAACCTCACATCGAAGAGACTCACCTATCTGCAGGAACAAAAGGAAAGTTTCCCAAAAGAAGAATTGTTGATTGAGAAGAAGGGAATACAATTGGGAGTGAGCGAAAGAAGAAACCAATATCCCATACAAACCCATATACCAACATTTGACATCAATCTTGAAGATGTTGAAATTCAGGGAGACATCAGATTTCAGTGTAATGCAGTGGAAGATCCGAAGATACATAAAGACATAATGTGTGCTACTGATGAGGATGATGTGATGAATCAGTTTTTGAATCTTGATGAGGAATATTTGACACGTGACAGTCCAGAAGGTGTTTGTGTTGATGGAGAAGAGTTTTTTGGAGTTTTGAAGAGTGAAAGCCAATTTCCGAGAGTGGATATGAATTATTCAGGTTGTGAAGACAAGGATCTTCAATTTCAGATCCCTGAATTACCAGTTTTGATACCAAAGGTTCTTGATTTGCAAAGTTTCAGAATTCAGGTCCCTGATTCGCAAATTCTTGATTTGCAAAGAAGTTATGTACCTGAAGTTGCTGAATTTCAAAGTCTTTTTCTTTCTCAAGTGAAGATGATCAATAATCTCTCATTCGAGCTAGAGAATGAGAGGCATTCAAGTATGGTTGCGGCAAATGAAGCGCTTTCCAAAATCAATCAACTTCAAGAAGAGAAAACATCATTGATGGCGGAGATTTCTCAGGTTCAAACTGAAGTTGAATTGCATATTTCTTACTGTTATGAAGTTCATGATGCTCTTAAGCAAGTTGTTTTGAACAAGGATAATCAAATTGAGGACTTGAAGCTTCAACTTACTCAAATCAAGAATGTGGAGTTTTCTTCAAATCTTGATGTTACAGAAGGTTTCTTGAATGATGATGTTGGTTCTTTTACAAATTCAGTCAAGGATATTGGAAGTTCATCTGTTTTCAAGGAAGTTCACTTTCTTGATGATGTTCTTGATGATTTATACTAAATTTCTGATGTCAATGGTTTTGTTGATGCTGAGGAGATGGTTTGGACTGATGATTATGCAAGTTTTTTGGAAGTTCTTGATGATGGTGAAGTGGATTTTCCTAAAGATGGTTCTACATTTCTATGTGATGTTGTTGATGAAGGAGATGATGTTGATATTCTTATATCTCATTGGTTTTATATCTTCATGCTTGATAAAATAAGGAAAGTTTTTCAAGGAGCAGAAGTCAAAAGTTTTCAGTTTCAGGGAGATATCACTGATTGGACAGTTTTGCAGCTACAAAATGGATTTCTTTATGTTTTTGATAAGGGATGTGAGGAAGCCATCTTGGTGGTGTTTTTTATGTGTAAAGGAGAGTTCAATCTGTTATTTTTAAGCCTTGAATCAAATCAGTTTGATGAAGAAGTAGATCAGTTTGATGAAGAAGCAGATCAGTTTTGGTTTTTCCTGAATCAAGATTTTCAGGAAAATGATTTTCAATTGATTTCGCATGCGGAGTCTAAATCAGGTCTTCAAGTGTTGCATCTACATGTAGAGATATTGGATGTGTTCAAGAGACAGTGTCTAATGGTTGCAAAGTTTACATCCTACCTTGAATCTTTCTTCATTCTTCTTGAAGGGAAACCTGAACCTAAATCTAACCCTACTACTGAATTTGGATATTCACTTGAATATGAAAATGGGCCTAAAGACCTGAAATCGCTTGAAGAAGAGGAGATTTTTCTATTTTGTAGAAGGTATCTCAATTCAACAGATGTGGAGAAAATGAAGACTGAAGTGATGGACTACATGAAGGGAGTTTGGGAGAAAATGAAAGTCATGGTGTATGATGTGGTGAGTAAACCATATCAGATGTTTGCAGAGGAGGAGATGAAGGAGGAAAACTTGTTTATGGAGAAGCAAAATACTGAACTGAAGCAGCAGTATACTGACCTAAAAGAGCATTTTGAGGACCTGAAGATGCAGTTGCAGCAACAAGAAGGCCAACAATCTGAGCAGGAGCATATGACTGAAGCAGCAAGGACAAGTGTAGTTGCAGGACAGGCTAAAGTTGTTGCAGAGGAGGACATAGAAGCTGCAGGAGGAATTCACAACTTAGATGATCCAGTGCAAATGATTGTGGATGAGATACTCTATCAGGACATTGAAAGTACTAAGGAGGCAGTTACAGTTCAGGTGGATGCAGAGGTTGAAGAATTTGACAAGGAAACTCCAACTACAGCAGCAGTTTCACAACAAACTGAATTCAAGGATCAGCTGGTGGATGAATTTTTTGATCAAGGGATATTGTGGGTTCTCACAATGTTTGAGAAACATTGCCCACCAGGTGTGCCAGGTGTTAGTGCCTGATTTATCAGGGCTTTCAGGGCAGTCAGGCTATTACTTTTTGAGCTGTAACTAAAACCTTTATCTTTGAACCTTAGGGATAAGTGAACATGGGTATTTTATATTTTTGGGGAAGTTAGTTGTGTGTCTCGTGAATTCTCAGGACGAGGAGCAGTTATGTCTATGCCTGTTGATACAGTTGGCTCTCTCCTGCATTGGTTCTGTACTTTCTGTTGTATTACTGAAGGATGATGATGAATGGCACACTATCTTCTCTTTATCTCTGATGTTACATACATGTCTTCTTTGCAGTATGGTGTTTGAAGTATACAGTTTCCTTCTTCCTGTTTGATATGTACTGTATGTTAACTGCATTGGTTATTTGTTATGGCAATGTGTGCCTAACACGAAAGAACACCAACAAAAGGCAAACAAAAAGACCTTCCAAGCGGGCAACGCGAAAAGTTTGGGTACCAAAATCAGACTTCAACGAAGATACCCAACACAAACAGGTGAATCAACGACGGATGATTCCAATGAAGCTACTTGGAGCACATGGAGTTTATGAAGGTAACACTCCAATATGGTTACCCAAAATTGTAGCTCAATCGGGAACAACGAAGAGAAATCAAGAAGCACAAGCTTCTACCCCAAAGCAAGCAATGACAACCAAAAGCCAACAGAAGCCAATTACAACCAAGGCTTCTGCAATCTACAGATGGATACCTTGTCATCAATTACAAAATCAAGGATTTTACAACGGAAATCATCAAGTTTGGATACCAAAGCCTAGTGTCCATCAAATTATAGAAGATGATAAAATGCCAAAGACGGTCGCACAAGGACCAAAAACAAGATGGGTTCCAAAATTGCTAGTGGAAACTCAATCACACAGAACCTACACATCTCGACAATCACTTCTCATGGAAATTAATGCAAAGGCTACATCAAGCCCTATCAGAGCTGAAGGACTTGTTTTACAAAGAAGTATCAACATACAACAAGCAAGTCAAGAGGAGCCAAAATATGCCAACCTACTCGACAAAATGGTGGCATCCAAAGACCAACACAATGATAAAGGCCTTAATCTCAAGAACTTATGGCATTGGGTTTCAGGCCATGAACAGGTAAGTCCAAGTCGCCATTAAAAATACATGGCATAAAAGTCAAGAGTCGGGCAGCTGAGCCACTAAATGAGCAAGGCATTAGTCCCAAAGCTTCAAGTAATATTCTCTGTGGTCTAAGAGTCTTAGCTATTCTAGGTACTGCTCAAGGTGGAGGAGTTGAGCATATTTATGTTGTGCCACTCATGCTGGTATAGGTGAGCATAAGAGTCCAAGTCTATGTATTTTAAGTTTGGTAAAGTGAAGAAGCGAGTCCAAAAGACACTCACGCACTATGCATAGTGAGTAATGAGTGGAGAAGCTTCAACATCAACAACCCTTCTTGGAAATGTGGAAGCTATTGAGATGTCCTTGGATATCACATGTGCTACATTTGTTCCTTGAAGCACCCAACAACTCATTTTTCAGACCGCATGATTTCCTTGAAAGAACTCTTGTGTGCATATAGAGTGTCCCATAATTGGCACTTGCATTATGCACTCTTACTTTATTTCACCCAAGCACTCACCTTGCATGAATAGGTACTCAACTTCCAAGTGTTCAACCCCAATAAGAGCATATACCAAAGGCATTTTTTCCCATTGGGTTTTTCCCTTTGGTCATTTAGGTTCTAGACCCTAATTTAGAAACACCCATCACTATTCTATTGTATATATTCCTTCCATCAAATGAAACCAATAAAGAATTTGTTACACGATCTTCAAAAAGATAAAGTGGGGCCACATTGTTCTCAACCACGCTTCGACAAGAGCAACTCTTATCTTCAAATTGGACATGTGTGCACTGGCATGTCCAATTTGATTTTCTTTGCCACTTTGTCAATAGAGCAACATGCACAAATGCCTCGTCCACAACATCCAAATCACAAAGAACACATGTTCGTCAATCAAAGGCAAATGGGCACCCCATTTGAACAAGAACAACATGCCAGATATAACTCAATCAAGGAATGGGGGAGTCTCATCAACAAGAAGACCAGACTACAAATGGTGGTGTCAAGGGACGACACGAGCTAGGAAGGGGGGAGTGTTTGGAGGTGATAACAACATACAAGTGCCCACCTAGCCAAGGCACCCGTTGGGTCAGCCGGCCAAAGTTTTGATGTGGTCACATTATTTTTCCGATGTTTAATACATCAAACCTTGTAAAATCCTAATGCCAATCGTCTATGTCAAGTCTAAGTCAAAGATATAATTTTTCCAATGACGTATGTAAAGGTCCATGAGAAGTTGACCGCCGGCCACTTTAGAAAGCCCTAGGTATATAATACACTAAGGTTAGTGGGAAAAGGAGATTATTATTTGAAGATAAGTGACTATTGCGTTACGCACAGAGAGCTACCTCTTTGCTCCAAGTTGTAATCATCGCTTCTGTGGCTACGATAATCCAAATTCAGTTTTGTTTCTGGCAGTGTGTTCCTCTTACTCTGCTCTTTCATTCAAGTGTAAGCATTCAAGATTCGGTGAAGGTTTCAAACGCATCCGTTTAGGCCTTAAATCTCTGTTTTGAGTGTTTATATGCATATTTTATGTTGTTTTGACCCTAGGAGAGGCTTTAGGGACCCAAAAACGACCCTCTAGGATCATCCGTTTACTGTTTTTGCGTACTGTGGGACGAACGATCGCGATCTTTGTACCTCTCCAGAATGCTGTGACAGTGATAGGATATGTTCTTGATAGTCCCCTGTAGCTCCCCTTCAAGTTTCGTGCGATTCCGATATGATTTGCATGGTGAACGGGCGTGATTACTGTAGAGCTGTGTAGAAGGACATAGGCAGATTACTTGGCTTTAGTGCGATCGATTTGCTTGTAGAGTTAGTAGTTGCATCTCTTTGAGTTCACTTCATTAGGGTTGACATCCTAATGAGTTTCCATGCCTCATCCGAGTCGCTTCCCCTGTATTGATAAATATGTTGATGCTTGAGAGCTATGCTATGGACATCCGTCGCGGCGACCCGCAAACAATCCCTAAAGAGACGGATGGGAAGTTCTACAAGGCATTTCTCTTTTATCTTGAAAATATGTATGATTTTCAAGCATGTCAACTACCCCGGTTTAGAATAAGTTGCCCGTATTAAATCCGTGACATTATTGTCCTCCTAGCAATAAACTCCAAGTTGTGGGTTATTACTAGGTATGTGCTTCGAATGTTTGGTATCCATTTGGTCGTAAACTTCTAATTCTAATACTGGTGGTCCCTCCTTAGTGGTCATGTCTGGAATCAAGGTGTTGGATTCCAAACCCCATCGATCCATCATGTTAGGGTTTTGAATTTTGAGATATTGCACTCCATTTTGGTCCATGTACAAGATATCTTGCTTCTTTTCTCTAACCTCCTCTTCAAACTCAACTATGTGATCATTTACCCTCACCACATACTTCTCATTGGGATCCAAATAAATCTAGGCCTTGTGCTTGTTATTCTTGTAGAAGGTCAAAATGTGCTTGAACCTAAGAGAGGTTCTAGTCCCCAATTATGTAGAGAAGGAAGAAATCTTGGAACTTGAGTTGGAGTAAGTGTCAGACACTTCTTCCACTATAGTCTCTAAAAGCCCCCCTTGTTTCACGCTCTCCTTTGTAAAGACCCTACTTTCATTCTCTCTATTATAGACCTGATTTTCTATAATACGACCTGACCTTAGGTACATAGAGACTCAAAATAGCCTTGATTTTCTACAATACGTCCTGACCTTAGGTACGTAAAGACTCAAAATAATCAATGGAAATAAATACTTGGCCTTTAATACCAATACCAACATGTTTCAGCTATTGTAAATCCTATTTGTCTATTTCTCAAGCTAGATCTCAATCACTCCCACATGTTGCTATAGCCTTTCCAATGATGACCAAAGAATTATCTGCAAGGGGAAGACATGAAGAAGAGTCTAGAAGTGATGACTAAGAAAAATCTATAAGAGGGGTTGTTGTAGGAGTAGGAATTGTTGGGGAGGGTATTGAACTACAAGAACCTGAACACATGCTACAAGAGACCCCACCTGCAAACCAAGGAGGCAAACAAAAAACTCCTCCCACAATAGAACCACTTTTGGGACAATTGGTTAATGTAGTGCTAGCTCAGATAGTGTTAAGGGCAAGAAGATAGTTGTAGTTTGTACCATTAGGGACAGGTAATTTACCTTTCAATCCACTCTCAGTAAGAGCACTCAGAGCACTTCCCATACCTCCAATGGCTACACCAAATCCCAAAGTGGGCGTGGCAAAGTTCAAAGGAAAAAAGTCCCAAGATGCTGACAGCCACGTTGGTCAGTTTCAAACAAGTTGGTCTGCAAGTGGACATGAGGCATTACATACGGATGTAGTGAAGAAAGAGCATTTTGCAGCAACATTGTTGGGGTTCAACAACACATGAAGAAAGTAGCTCAAAAACACCATTGCTCATAGAGAAACAACTCAAGAAACACTTCAAGCATATCAGAACTCACACAGACAACTTCAGATTGAGCTAAATACTACACAGAAGTAGATCAGACAGAGCAAGAAACAGAGCATTGGTTGATTGATTCATCACAAGAATACACATAGCTACATGACCACGAATCCCTTTTCTCCAAGGTGTAGCCTCTTTCCCTAAAGTATCCAACCCGAAACAGTAGTAACTACCCAAAAAAAGTTCTTGGCAGAATATCTGACTCAGCACAAATCCGACTCATCACAAATCCGACTCGTCACAAAATCGATTCATCAGAAATCCAACTTCAAACAAATATCAAACTTAGTAGCAAATCTGACTCAATAAATATCAGACTCAACAGTATCTGATTCATCAGTAATATCTGATTTAGCAATATCTGATTCACCACAGTATCTGATTCAGCAGAGTAAACTGGAATCTGACTCACCATAATCTGACAAACCAACATCCGACCTACCAACATCTGACTGAGTAACATCCGACTGACCAATGTCTGATTAAGTAACATCTGACTAACCAACAAACTATATTTGATTGACCAAATAACTGACATACTAGTGTGCCTGTCAACACATGGCACGTCCCGGTGGTGGATTTCTCAGAAATCCGACTCGGATCCACACATCCCTTGATCAAAGTCAAATGCCTTATCCCATTTTTTGGAAAATCCCTAGGTACTACATAGCATAAAGTATAGTTCCTGGAACCTAATCCAAGATATACAAATACACCATATAGCACCATGACAAACTCAGTGCTAGCATCTTCATATGATCTAAAGTGTAGTGCCTGGTACTTAAACCAAGGTACACAAAATACATCATAGAGAAAAACTAAACACCACCCAAAATTTCCCCAATGGATTACATCAATGTGCCATTTCATGAAACTTTGGAGTACATAGGTAAATGAGGTATATGTGAGCCAATATATAGCATAGCGCCAAGGTTGAGAGAACATCATAAAGAGATACAACCATCCCAAATCATACAAAATATACTTGTAAAACCACAAAGAAACGAGCACATTGCTACTCAACAAGAAATCGAGCATTCTTCAAAATCAAAGTTTTGCAATTCAGGCTTCAAAACCTGAATATCCTCTCCTCTCTAAATCTGATCATCAATCTGCAAAATTTGATGTAAACAATATGAAATATAGATCATTGAGTCATCAACCTCAACCTTTGGCATCTGTAAAATCTGATTTGCAACTTTTGCATTGAGAAAAATCAACAATATGCACTTCAGACATAGCATCTGATCTTGAAAATCTCCAAAATATTGAATATTTGCAAAATCTGACTTTGAGAACAAGCTCAAACAACTGAGATACATCTCCATAATCAAATTTAGCCACCAATTTGCAGCAAATAACACATCCAACAAATCATATTTTATTTCATAGTGACCTAAAATTGGCTCAAGGTGAAAAAACATATATGCAACCATCAAACAATGCTTTTTCAGCATCTGCAACACCATAGAACACGGATACATTGCTACAAAATCTAAGTTAGGCTCCAAAAACCCATTTTCTTGAATTTTCAAATTCAGTAAATAGCCAATCTGATCTTCTTCTGGCTCAATCTGAATTAATTCAGAACTATAAAACTGAATATTAGCATCATCTTCACTCAAATTTGGCAAACCCACATTAGTTTGCTCAAGTTCTTCCGCAAAAACATCATAAAAATCTTCATCTAGCTTACTAATTGGACCTTGCATTGCAAAATGAAGAAACCCTGGAGTTTGTTGCATCACATCAAAATTTGAATCAAGTCCTTCAGACATTGTTTTTGGATCATCTTCCACTTTGAAACAGTTTCCCTGAATAGTTGAAAGATGTTTTGAAATCAAGTCAGAGATCTGCAAAGCCTCTTTGTTCGATATTGAAGTTTGCCCTCTGCAAAAGTCTTGTTGAATGCTAAAATTTGAATTAACAAGTGTAGACATCTGATTTTGATCCACTCCACCTATCAAAAATTTCCCATTCTGATCTATGGTATCATTTCCATAGCAATCCTCAGTCTTCAAAAGTGGATAAAAAATTTGGTTAGGAGCAATGACAAAGATATTAGCATTGATTTCATTTCCCTTGCTTGAAATATGAAGTTCTAGATATTCAGGGTGACTTTCTTGATCTGAGTTTTGTTGATTTTCAGCCCTATCTTGGTGAGTTGAAGCATGCATTGAGTTTGTTTTTTCATGTTGCCCCAACAAGTCAAAAAAACTTGCAAAAATAATGGCTTTTGCAACATCAGATTGCTCTCTAAGAGTACTTTGAACTGAAATCTGATTTGATTTACAAGCTGAATTTTCAAAGTTGAGACCGTCCGATGCGAAAACATTGCTTTCACACATGTTTTCATCATGTTGGTTGTTTGGATGTGTGTCGTGAAGAATTTTCCCATTTGGTGGTATCTCTGATGTCGGCTTAGGGGTATCTATGGGTCCTTGGTGGCTCCTTTGGCTCACTCCCCCCACTTGGACTCCCTTTCCCTGACTTTTTGACACTCCCATTGGGTATTCCCACTCATCATCCTCATCATCACTACTCTCATCAAACCCAAACTCCTCTTCAAACTTCTCTCTCAAATGCAAACATGCCTTTTGCAAACATCTGATTCCCTTCTTGGTAGAACAAGATTTCAATCTTCTACCCTTGTATTCATAAATATACTCCAATGCATCTTCAAGTAGACATTCCAAATCATCTAGCTTCTCCTCGGCTACCCAAAACTTCCCCCTTGATGATGCTTTATGACAACGCTTGACAACTTGCAAGACCTTTGTGCACAAATCAGCCATACAAAAATACTTGCAACAATCTCCCTTTGAGCACTCCTCGACCATGCATGTACACCCATAAGTTTCATGGTCAATACTCATGCAAAGATCACATCACTTCTTTTGCCTCATTGTAGAAAGATGGAGAACATTAAACAAAAGTCAACATACCAATGGTGCTAGCATCCTCTCCGTCCAAGATTGCTTCAAATCTTGATAAACTGCTGCCTCAGATTGTGCTACGAAGACACATTCCACTTCATCTGCAGCTACAAAGTTGAATTCTGAGATTGTGATTTAGCTTCAACTTTCAAGTACAGATTTGGATTCAGCAACATTAGGAGAAATATGAACCTTGCATGGGCCTTGTAAGGAATCCTAATTTTTAGGGATTAAGGCTAATGTTGTGTGGGGTTTAGGGGGCAAGGACATTGAAGAAGGTAGTTTTGAGTAGGCTTTTCTAGCCTTTTTTTTAGACAAATGTAGGATGTGGACCTAAAGGGTTGCTTTCTCTCTCTAGCTTTTTTTAAAGTGAAGGAAGCATAGGGGTGTGTCCACATCAGCAATTCCGTGGGTCAAAAAGAGTCAAAATTTGACTTTTTTTAAAAAATTTCATTTTTATTTGTTTTTTACTTAAAACTCCCTCCCAACATATATACATATCCAAAAAACATTTTTTGACCCATTTTTTAACCCACAAGCTTAGAAAGTCCATTTTTTCAAAAATCTTTTCCCCCAAAAAGTAATAAACATTTTGTTCTCTCCTCCTCCTCCCTCCTCCCTCCTCTCTCCCTCTCCCTCTCCTCTCCCTCTCTGCCCCTACCTTCCTCCTCCTCCCCAATCTCTCCCTCCCCTCCCTCCCTCCTTCTCTCCTCCCATCCTGCTCGGCCTCTCTACCCTTCCCCCTCTATCTTTTCATCATTTGCTTCCTCACGCAACAGCTTCCATGGTGCTCACGGACATCACAAATGGTTTGCTTCCACCACCACGTACTCCACACACCAAAAGCATACATATTCGCTTACCCACGGCATTTGCACCGAAGACCACTAGTGAAGGTGATCAAAGATCATCACAGGAACGTCGCACCGCTTGTGAGACAAATGTTGACATTTGGGTGGATCATGCCATTTGTACCCTTACGATCCTATAAGCCGCTTCCATCCACCATTTAATAGACTTTCCACATTTCTTCAATTTCTTGGGAGGGGAGAAGCAGGCTTGTTAGGCTATTGCAAGCGGCTGTGTATGGGTGTAGGTGCTTCTTTGCATATGTGGATGCACGAATGTCAAGCTCTTCACCTCAAGACGACGGCATTACAAGAGAGTGTTGCCTCTTCGGAGAGGGTAGTTAAAAGTCTTGAACAACAAATGCAAGAAAAGGAGTCCCACATCCAGAAGCTTACCAACACCATCACATACTTGAAAGAAACACCCCTTGGTGCAAGGGAACGCAAATGCCCGTATTCATCCATTGAAACTCTTGCACATTCCGGAGGAGCACGCAAACGACGAGTTACAGCCACAAGGTGATTTGGTCTTTACTTGCATGTTGCATTCTTACTTCACACTATTTTCTAACATTTATGTTTATTTGTTGCTAGAAACTTCATCCAGGAGGCATGCGGTGGAACAAGCCAAGATAATCGAGTCAACCTTCTCACTAGTTATCTCAATACCGAGGACATTATTTCTATCTTACAATCACCTGGAGGTAAGCACATTAAGGATGCAGTCACCAAGGACCTTATGCGTAAATTAAGAAATGTGGTTAATGATGATGACGTTCAACAAGCTTGTGATGAGGCTGGAATCAGCACCAAAGCCTATCAGGCTATTTTTCAACTCCTAAAGGATGCCCTCAAAGAACATGGCATTGTGGAAAACCTATTTCCCGTTCCTCACAAGGTCAAGCTCGCAAAGAAGGCCACAAACGAAGATGTGTTCTCCCGCATTGAGACATACCTACACATTGAGGACACAATGCCAACTTCCCTTTATGCTTCATGCGCAACAAAGACAAGGGGAAAAGATAAGAAACAATCCATAAGACCTTCGAATAAGGGCTTTCCTTACACAATGTGGAACAATATTTTCGTGGATCTTAGAAGGCTTCAAGAAGCCATGCTTAGATTTTACGAGTTACCTGAAGAAGGTGACACACTTTACTTTTTTCTTTGGTATTATTCTTTTCATAGAAGTTGAAATTTAAGGTCTTAGCACTATTTATTTTGTAGTGCTTGGCACAAAAGTCGCTTTTGTGCTGAAACTCAATGAGTGTCAAATAGTGAAAGGCCAAAGGTTAGAGAGGCTAAGTGTCACTCTAATGAACGAGGCCCTTCTGCAAACCAAGCGAAGGGATTCAGTCGAGCCATATCCCACCCTATCTTTTAGCGTGCAATCAGAGAAAGACATTTGGTGGTTGGGTGCTATTGAGGTGCCCAAAGAGACCAATGGAGTACTTTCGTGGATTTTTGAGAGAACTCCATGGATCACAGAAGTAATACACTCCCAAATTGCAGGTCAGAATTTGGAGATTGAGGGCTTTGGTAGTTATGATGTGGAGTGGCACTTAGGTGGGGATTTGAAGACCATAAAGTGTTTGCTTGGCTGCAAACAAGGGGCGTCTTCTCTCATGCCTTGTCCATTTTGCACTCGAGGGTACAAACCTAATGGAAAAAAATCACATAAGAGCACTGCAAAGGCCAGTTACATGCTTCCATGGCAAGGGCATGGAGAACAAGGGTTAGATTGTCATGATGTCGGAGATGAAGGTAGAGAATGGGAAGCGTCTATTCTGAGATGTCCCATGCTCAATGCCCCAGACCGTGATCAAAAGGACCACACTTGGAATCCAATCTTTCGATTTCCTCTATCGAATGTACATTTTTGTACATTACACGCATTCATGCGTATTTTTGATAGGCTATTGAAGCTCCACATTGACTATGCTTTCACAATGAAACCGTTGGAAAAGTCCCAGGAAGCGATCGAAAGAGTGGAGGTACTCTTGAATTCCATTGGCTGTCACGGTGGAAATGTGTCTATAGTTGCTGCAAAGAACACAGGGGAGGCCCATGAAATTGCTCAACAAGTGTCAATGAGTGGACAAAAAGCTAGACACTTTTTGAAGAAAGTTTCCCAAGGAAAGCCAAGTCGATATGATGCTCAAAGCAGCTCCAACCAGCAGGCAGGTAACCTTTGGGAGCTTTGGAAGGAGTTATGCAAAGCTACTACTGACAATGATTCAAATGGCGAGCTTGCAAACAAGTGCAAGCAAGTTTGGGCCCATTTTGATAAAATGGTCAAGCTTATGAGCCTTAACAGCACAACAGAAGAACAACGGCAATCATTTCAAGAAGCTTTGGCGGATTTTACCAAGGTCTTCACCCTTTCTTGGGGTGAAAATAACATCACACATTACATGGTAAGTCATTCATGGTGTATTCATTACAAGGGATTGTTTTTATTTACTAATGTGGATCGTTTGCTCATGTGAACAGCATATCTTGTTTGCGCATGGTGCATTTTTTATGCACAAGTATGGATCGCTTGAAATTTTTAGCACTCAAGGCATGGAGAAGTCCCATTATCGAGCAAGGGGAGTGTACTTCAAAAATACTCGACATGGTGGTGGAATGGTGCAATCCAATTATTTGGAGGAGATGTTCAACTGGTTTTTTCGCACAACATTTGCTCGTAAGCTCACAATGGAGCGTGCGCGACAATCCAAGATTGCTATTGAAGTGCGCAAATGGAGTCGTCAAGAGCATAGCAACAAGTGGCAAATGTCGCAAGGTCCCACCAAGCATGCTGCATGGCGGCGATGCAGAGTGCGACAAGGATCAAAGTGGATACTGCGCGAGTCACTAAACGTGAATGTAGGGTCCAACTCTTAGCGACATGTTTATTTAAAAAATAATACTTCTTTTTAAAAAATTAGTATGAACAGGGCCCTTTTTAAATGGGCCCTTATAAATATTGCATGCTCTCATAAATCACTCATTTCTTAAGAACAGGTGAGCTCTTACCAACGAAATGGAGCGCACCAAACAAACCGCAAAAGAGCATCCGCCTGCCAACAAAAACACCCTCCAAGGATGTGAGAAGCCGTCATGGCTTAAAGGCACAAGAAAACGGCCACGAACACCTGGCCGTTCCAGGAACTCTTCTGGTAGTGGGCATGGTGGTAAGGCACGAGAGTCATCAAGGACTGTTGAATCTCCACCTCCTCAAGATATAACACCTAGAAAGAGAATGAAGCAACGTGCCCAGCGCTGGAGAGAAGCAGAGGGCCAGCAAACATCAGAGTCCGATAGGGAGCAGCCGTCGCGCCCCCAATCACAAGCAGGACCATCCAGGACTCGGGTGGTCAATACAGACAACGAATCAGAGAGTGAGCCACCATGGCTGCGAGAAAAAATACCGCGCACACACCGGGTGGCCGTTGGGGGGAAGACATTGCCTCAAGGCAAGGGAGCTCTCCCCACACGACAAGATCGGCAACCAAGGGAAGAGGAAGAATCAGAACAGGCTGCAGAACCAGCCCCTAAGCATGTAAACAGACGCAAGTCTAAGTTTTTCAAGAAGCCTTCACGCCGCCCGCCAGCAAATGTGCAAGTGCCCCCAAGACAACCGTAGCGGCGCCGAAAAATAGCAAGGGCATTTGCAAAAATCCGCCACTACCAGAAGATGACGGAGCTCTTGATTCGACGCGCCCCCTTTGCTCGCACTGTGAAGGAAGTGCTTCAAAGCTATGGAAATCAGTATAGAATGCAAGCAATAGCGCTAGAGGCTATTCAAGAAGCTGCAGAGACCCACATCATTTCAGTGTTGGAAGATACCAACCTATGTGCCATTCATGCAAAGCGAGTGACAATACAGCCAAAAGATATGCAGCTTGCACGACGATTGCGACGAGACTTCGAGCATTAGCCGAAGTTACCCCTCTTTTTGTATTGCACACCCTTATCTTTGTAATGATTTGACTTTCCAATGACAATATGATCAACAGTTGTGTCTACTCTGTCTATTATCTTTGTAATTTCAAGTTCTGTATGTAATTGCAGTCAATTTCAGTAAATTTGTGCATTTTAAGTACCCTTAGGGGTAGATAAGCCTACAAGGGGCAGAAAAAGGCCTGGCCACAAGGGCGCGCAAATGGCCCATCCAAAACTGATGGATGGGCCATTTGCGCGCCCTTGTGGCCAGGCCTTTTTCTGCCCCTTGTAGGCTTATCTACCCCCAAGGGTACTTAAAATAACCAAATTTACTAAAACCTATTGGTTTTGCATCAATATTTTATATGGATCCTTATGGACACCTTTTTTTGGTCATTTCAAGCTCTGAATTTCTTATAGGATATCAAAACAAATAACATATTGTGAAACCAAGTGTCCAATGTAATTTGACTTTTTGGTGCAAGGGTGTAGTAGGTGGAGCTAAAGCAAGTGATAGTTTGCTGGAAACTTCATTTCATAATTGATTTGAGCTTTTCTAGTGTCCTTGAGTGTGAACATATACTGGAATTGCCATAAAAAGGTTGCATTTAAATGAATGATGCAAAACCAATCCATTGCAATAAATTTGTGCTTTTTAAGTACCCTAGGGGGTAGATTGGCCTATAAGGGGCAAAAAAATCCCTGGCCACAAGGGCGCGCAAATGACCCATCCAAAACTGATGGATGGGCCATTTGCGCGCCCTTGTGGCCAGGCATTTTTTGCCCCTTATAGGCTAATCTAACCCCCTAGGGTACTTAAAAATCACAATTATACTCAAATTGACTGCAGTTACATACCTTGAAATAACAAAGTCAAAAAACAATTCATATCACCAATTGAAACAATTTTCAAGATTGACAAATCAGATTGAAAAGAATTTGCAATATAGAGAGACAATTTCAAATATTTTTTATTCCTTCTAGCACGGTGATTTTACATCATGTATCTGAGGAGTTCAGAATTTTTTTGACCATTTCCTGGCGCCTATTTTGCGCGTAAGGCAACTCCCCAGTCAAGAGGGACTGCGCTATGGCATTTGGGTCAGTTGAGCCAATGGAAGCATGTATCCCTATCTGGGCAAGCACTTTACCATGAAAGCCAGTGCCAAACGCTGTGCATACAAGGGATCCACGCACTAGGAACACTTGATGCGCAGTTTGAGCAATGGTACTCCAACACAAAAACTTGCTCAAAGCTTTTAACGACCAAGTCATAAAATGGGCTTGGGGAGTAAATTCATTATGGATAATGGCCACATCGCCAGGGGGGAGTTGTCCGAGGTAATGCGCAAGGGAAGCTTGAGGTCCAAAGCCCGTCCGCTTGCCACCCGTCCTTGCAGCAAAATCATCAACCTCCACAACATCCTGTCATAAACCGATGAAGGTTGAGAAAAAAGACAACGAAGGATAAAATAGTAACATGAAAATTAGGATACAGTTTACCTCCTGCTCCTTGTCGTCCTCCTCCCTGTTGCCCTTTGCATCCAAGTCAATGCTCCCATGCACCACAGATACAAGCTTTGGATCATCAGATGGGAGGTTACATAATGGCATAGGCATCCTAGCAGCCTCAACCTTGGCTTGCGTGGCTTGGAAATCTTCATCAGCCACGTGCAGCTGCTCTGCTGCCAGGACCTCCGCACATACAACTGCAATAGTGTCAGCAACAGAGTCCCCATCTGGCAAGAGCTTGCTTTCTAGGGCATCTGGCGTATTGTCTAAGGGACATTTGCTGCTGTTGCATAGCACGCTCAAGCATTCATCCATGCGCAGGCCAAATGCTTTTTCCAAATCATGCAGGAACACAAAATCCTCCCCATCCACTAACACTGAGGAGAAGCGGCTAATTTCTACCTCTGGGATAGCCACATCCGTCGGTGGTAGTGGCACTGGAGTGTCACTAGGGCCAGCCGCAACTATGGATTTCTCAATCACTTCCTCAAGACCCCTAGGGTACTCGAGCTGGTGTGCTTTTCCTTCCACTGCAGGGTTCATGGGGATAACCTGCTGCTCCTTGGTGTCCTTGATAAAGGACCCAACTTGAAGGTGTGGTAAGCGGAGCTCCTCCAAATCAGGTTCCTCGCTCACCAAGAAGATAAATGTTGCGAGCCGAGAAAGGTACTCCACCCCCAACTTGCGCTTCTTGAGCGCTGACACCCCAGGGGTTTGCTCGTCCAAGTAATGGCCTGCATTGGTTGCAATTTCTTGGAATCGTTGCAACCGCTTGGAGAATGGGCGATCACCTTTGTGTATATAGCGCAAAAGATCGCAAGGCACCCAGATCCCTGCATGTGGGTGGATAGATACAGAATATTTTATGATGTGCTCCTCCATGAACGCAGAAATCTCCTCAAATGCATCCATGTGAAGGGAAACTGTGGCGTCAAGGTCAGGGAGACGAGTAAAAAAGGTGTGGAGGTCCAACTTCCCTTTGTATTTGGTGTCCTCGAGGAAGAGGATGAAGCGTGACAAAGGGGTGGATGTGGGTACAGATACAGAGGCTATGGCAGCATCCATGTTTAGCCTGGGGTGTGGATAGAGAGTGGAGGAGCTCAAGAGTTGCAAAAGTGAAAATAGTGAATGAGTTAGGTGGCCCCCCTTTTATAATGTACCCTTTTTTTAAGACATTAAAAAAAAAAGGCACTTTCACCAAAAAATGATTTCTCATCCCAATGCAAAAAATTATATTCAAAGGCATGATTTGCCGAAGCAAATCATGTTGATTACAGCGGGGATCAATATGAAAATTGCAAGAGTTACAAAGTTATAAGATCGATAGCATAGTTCCATCTATCCCCAGTCCTCCTCGACCTTTAATTTGTCTTTCATTCTCTTCCCAATCTGCGGACATTCATTACAATAAGCATCTAATGATCGACAAACCATGATGTATTGAAAATGTGGTGGAAGGATTCTCACCTTGTGACCTTGTAAACGAAATTGTGCTTGTTGAAGGGCCTCAAAACCCATAATAACCAAATGTTCTCGAACATTACTGAGAGTCCAATGCTTGTTCACTTGGACTGCCTCCAAAGCATCGTTGGGCATCTTCACTGCAATGTCAAAGCTTGCAATAGCGTCGTCTACACTCTGTAAGGGAGTCCACACTCCAAGCTTGCACATCCAACGATCATAGTGAAATCGTATGTACAAGGAGGTGCGGGATTTCAAATAGCGCATTCCAATACCTGAAGCTCCAACCTTACAACGGTACCGGTCCCCGTTGTGCATGCCCTCCACAAAACCCCAGTCCTCTTCTAAAAGCCTTCCTAATTCCTCGTAATGCGCATCTTTACATACAAGCATTGTGGTAGTCTCCACAAATCCAAACTCTTTAAAAATGTGCACAAAACAATGAATAGGCAAACACCAGCTCAAGCCCATAGACCTAGAAGCTTTAGAGTATTTCAAAGAGTTTTGGACATCCATTATCATCTTTTGCTTGAAAGATGCTACCGACCACAAATCTGGGACCGGCCACTCCATACTTAATAAGGAAGTTACTTTGATGGGTTCAAGCGTTCCAAATGCTTGTGTAGAAGTAGAGACAATATAGGAGTGAGAATAGAAGAAAATCCTTCTTTGAACCAGTTTGGTTGGGCAAAGATGCGGGAACATTATTGCTCCAATATCCGCATGTATAGCATTGAATGTGCCGGAGAGACTATGTAGTGGCTGCTCCTCCACCAACGTGGATGGAAATATGACTATAAATGCATGACAAATGTTAAGTATGAATCCATAATAACATTACACTGTGATTTCACACCTAGCTTTGTATTTTCAAAACATGTACTTACAATGTGTTGGAAATCGAGGTGGTTGTTGCAAGTGCATGGTTGACATTGAGAAAACATGTTGCACAATGGCTATGGTCCCCTTGTCTTTGCTGTTCTTGAAGCCAAGGAGCTTTCCTTTCCAATGAAGATCCAAGTTTGCACGATTCCGCACACGATGAGGGCCAACAGCAGATGGTTGCATGTATATCCAAGCACCTTTGGTGAACTCTTGTGGCACCCACTCATCATCTACACCTCTAGTGTTGTGGCATGCAAGTGCTGTGACCTCATCCTTTGGTCGCCTTTGCGAAGTAGAGTTGGCCATGGTTGAGCAAAGCAAACTAGGAGGAGGAGAAGAACCTTGCTTGTTGCTACAATGTAGGTGTGATAAAGTGATATGAGAAAATGGTCAACCCTTGTGGCAATGGGAGGAGAAGATGGACAACCCTTGCTTGGTGTGGCACTGGGAGGAGAAGGTGAATAAGCCTTGCTTGGTGCAATGGAAGGTGGTAGGGGAGGAGAGAGGAGCTTCCTTGCTGCAGCAATGGAGATGGTGTAAAGAGAGAGAGTGTTGGAGTAGAGGATGAGTGTGATGGTTGCAACCAAGGAGGGGTTGGAAAAGGGGTTCTAGAGAGAGAAAATCCCTTTTTGCCTAATAACTAATTTTGGGGGAGCTCTGGATAGCAAAAAAAGATTTTTTAAAAGTTTTTTAAAAATTTTGAATTTTAGGGTTTTTGGATGCACGTTTTGACTTTTTGAGATCAAAAAATGCTTTTTTGACCATAAAATAGTTTTAGGGGGGTTTTCAGAAGATGAAATTTGAGTTTTGAAATTTTTGAAAAAATTCAAATTTTTGGGATTTTTTCAAAACCGGATCAAAAAGGAGGGAAGTTGGAGGTTCCATATGCCCCCCCCCCCCCCCCCCCTTCTCACTAGGTAAGAGCCCATTTAAAAAGTGTAAGACTACTTTGTCCCCCTACATTTTTGAGGGCATAGAGTGTGTCCACCACCCTCTTCTCATTGGCTGGCCTCTAATTAACCTTAATCCCAAAGGACCCCTAGAGGGTTCATATTTTTCCTAATGACTTCCACTTCTGATTCAGCAATTTGTACTTCAGATTCAACAACTTTCACTTCAGATTCATCCTTTTCAAACTCAAAGGACCACCTCTTTCTCACACTCTCAAGCTCCTCTCTTGAAGCAACACTCAACCCGACTCATGATGGATAGGTTCTTTCATAGCATCATCGCTCAAGAAACATAAATAAACACATCAGATATAGTAGAAGGTACAACACAAATCATGCACATTAGAGATTATACATTAGGTAGAGTAGACAATAGGCTCAACAGAGAAACAGGGTCAACAAAGAAATTGGTTCAACACAGAACTTAGGCTCAGCAGATCAGTGTGTCAAATGTCTTGGTGCAGCAGAGAAATGGACTCAACACAAAAACAGACTCATCATGTCAACAGAGAAATAGTCTCAGCTCAAAAACAAGCTGAGCAGGCCAGCAGGATCTCCAAATGTGTTGGGGTTCAGCAACACATGAAGAAAGTAGCTCAAAAACACCATTGCTCATAAAGAAACAACTCAAGAAACACTTCAGGCATATCAAAACTCACACAGACAACTTCAGATTGAGCTAAATACTACACAGAAGTAGATCAGACAGAGCAAGAAACAGAGCATTGATTGATTGATTCATCACAAGAATACACATAGCTCCATGACCACGAATCCCTTTTCTCCAAGGCATAGCCTCTTTCCCTAAAGTATCCAACCCCAAAACAGTAGTAACTACCCAAAAGAAGTTCTTGGCAGAATACCTGACTCAGCACAAATCCGACTCATCACAAAACGGATTCATCAGAAATCCGACTTCAAACAAATATTAGACTTCGCAGCAAATCTGACTCAATAAATATCAGACTCAACGGTATCTAATTCATCAGTAATATTTGATTTAGCAGTATCTGATTCACCACACAGTATCTGATTCAGTAGCAGTAAACTGGAATCCGACTCATCGTAATCTGACAAACCAACATCCGACCTACCAACATCTGACTGAGTAACATCCGACTGACCAACATCTGACTGAGTAACATCTAACTAGCCAACAAACTATATTTGATTGACCAAATAACTGACATACTAGTGTGCCTATCAACAAACACTGGAGAGTAAGGCCATGACTTGGTTCTTGCAGTATGACATGGAAACTTTTGCTGATTATAATGATTTGAAGTAGAGATTTTTATTAAGGTTCAAGGAGGATAAAACACCTAAAGAAATTTTGAAGAAGTCGAGTAAATTGAAGCAGAAAGACTTTTTGGTTGAAGATCATGCACAAAAGTTTAGAAATTGGAAATGGAAGTAAAAAGACTTATTGGTTGAAGATCATGCACAAAAATTTAGAAATTTGAACAATAGACTGGAGGTAGCACAAGAAGGATAAAGGTAAGAAGAGAAGCAAGGAAAGAAAGTAGTAACTGCAGATGCAATCAACAAAATTATTCAAGAAAAACTGCAGACAATTGAAATGAGACAATTTCGAATGTTAGAAAAACCATATTGTTAGGTTTGTCAAAGATTTGATCATGATTATGAAAATTGTTATTATAATCCATATTTCAGGGGAAGAAGACCTGAGTATATTACTTAGAAAATGAGGAAGACAACTGCAAATGTGGTAGCTTCTCAAGGTGTTAACAAGAGATATGAGGGACCTGCACCTCAAAGAAGGTTCCAAAACCCAAATAATTGGGGATACCAAAACAGAGGTCATAATAATCTGCATTAGTTTCAATGTAATTATTGTGGAGCAGTGGGACATAGACAAGGTCTTGATTGTGAATTGTGGTGTAGAGACTGAAAAGATAGAGGTATTTCTATCATCAGGTACAACAATAACAATAACAACAACAATAATAATAACATACATTAGGAACAAAATCAACAACCTCCGTCCCAGCAGCAACAAAGACCTCCAAGTCAGGCTAATTTAGTGATATTGGAGGAATGGACTGAGGAAGAATGGATTCAACACATAGTAAATTTTCATCAGGAGGAACATAAACCTGATTAGAAAGTACAAGAGTGTCAGTCTACTCAAGGAATTGGTAAGCATTACAACTGTGACTGTGCAGCATGTATCCAAATTGAGGATATTCTTAAAAGTAGTGGATGCATTGAAGTCATGGTTGTAACAAGATCAAAATCAAAGCTAGGAAAGGCAATTGTGCAAGAAAAAGAAGATCAAGGCACTATGAATTGGAAGGAGTAGAAAGCAGTGAGAACAGAAGCACTCAAGAAAGTACGAGAATCCCAAGGAGGGCATTTGCCACTTGAAGAATGGGGGTTTTCTGCAAGATCCTTGGATAACCAAGGGAAAAGTACATGAAAATCAAGACTGTACTGAAAGAGCAAGGGAGTGGCGATGAATTTTATGAACCTTTGTTGTCAGCTCCAATAGAAATTACTGTAAAGCAAATGTTGAGGTTGGTACCTGCATTTTCCCAACAAGTTGTTGAAAAGATTGACTAATGAAGTGGAAGGTAAAAATCAAGCAATAGGCAGGGAAACTGAAGAAAATTTTTGTGGAGAAGCATGTGAAGTCCTACCAATGGATGTTGATTGCAAGGTACCAGTAGTGGGGGTATCTATTGGAAAGGTGTTTATTCCAGTAGTATTCTTGGATGGCAGGATAGGAGTTAATATTCTCCCAAAGTCAACCTGCAAACATCTTAATCTCTTGAAATGGAATCCAACACCTTTTTAGGTGAAGATGGAAAAACCAAAGACGGGTTTAGCCTTTGGGGATTTTCAAAAATTTGTAGAACTCAGTTGGGGGAATGCAGTTTGTAGCCAACTTCGTTGTTCTTAGGTTTGAAGAATCTACTTTCTCTTATCCAATGATGTTGGTGAGGCCCTGGTTAAGAGCAGCAAGAGTAAAGTAGGTATGAGGATTAGTCTCTATAGTGATCAAAAGAGCAAAGACGAAAGTGAGAATGCAAATGGATGCAAAAATGGTGATACCACCTGGTTTTAGGGTGCTGCATGTAGAAGGACTGAATATGGTAGAAGAAATTGGAGAGAATGTAGAGGAAGAATTTCTTAGAACTAATTCATCAATTGTACCTATTTTTGAAGTTGATGTGAAAAAGATAGCAACCAAATATGTGTTACATCTAGAAGATGATGGGATACAGTCAATAACTCAGAAACCAGTGATTGCTTAGGGGAGATGATGGGAGACAGTCAATAACTCAGAAACCATCATCTAGAAGATGATGGGATACAGTCAATAACTCAGAAACCAGTGATTGCTTAAGGGAGTAAGAAATCAACTAACAAGATGAATGAGCTGTTGAAGAATCTACAGATTGAAAATAAAAAAGAGGTGGAAGCCATTGAGACAGTGAAGAAATCAGAGAGAGCCTATGAACATCACATGGCAAGAACTGCTAGGGTGACTCGGGATGAATTGCAGGAATTGAACTTGAACACTCAGAAGGGACCACAGATAGTGAACGTATCAATATATATGGATAAGGAATTTAAACTGAAATTGAAGAAATTGTTGTTAGAATTCAAAGATGTTTTTGCATGAAAATACACGAAAATGAAAGGAGTAGATGCTAGATTTTTTCAACACAAAATTAATTTGAAAGCACATGCAATTCTAGTTGTACAACAAAGGTGAATCCTAATCATGCCAACAGGTTAGAGAAGAGATTGAAAAAATGTTGGTTGCAGGTGTCATTTATCCTTTGGAGGAAGTTACTTGGTTGTCACCAATTTTTGTAGTTCCAAAGAAGAATGTAAAGATCGAGATGTGTATGGATTATAGGAAACTGAATGATGCTACAGTAACTAATCCATTTCCTTTACCTTTTTTTGATACACTACGGATGCAATAGCTAGACATGAGATTTATAGTTTTTTGGATGGTTTTAGTGGTTACAACCAAATTTCAATGGCACTTGAAGACAAGGAAAAAACAACTTTTGTGATTGAATGGGGAGTTTATGCTAGTAATATGATGACATCTAGCTTGAAATATGCTTCACCAACATTTTAGAAAGCAGTACAACATGTGTTTGCTGAATTCCTCACAACAATTATGAGGATTTTCTTGGATGATTTTAGTGTTTTTGGAAAGAAGCAGGAGTATCTTGAACACTTGAGTTTGTATTTTCAAAAATGTGTGGAATTTAGATTGTCATTAAACCCAACCAAATGTGCATTTTTAGTTAAAAAAGGAGTTCTTTTAGGGCATGTGATTTATGAAGAAGGGGTGTCTATTGATCCCAGAAAGGTGGAGGCTATCAGTAAGGCACCAAAACCAAGAACAATTAAACAATTGAGCATATTTTTGGGCCAAGTCAAGTGGCATAACAAATCCTTGAGGTATTTGGCTCATGTATGAATACCATTAACAAAGCTTACAAAGCACATCTTTGTGGATGAATCTCATGTAGTAGTGGGTGCAACATTATTGCAAGAAACGAGTAGAGGTTGGTTCAGACCTATTTACTATGCAAGCAGGGTACTGGCACCTGCAGAGAAGAATTACACAGTTAGTGAGAGGGAGTGCTTGGGAATGGTTTATGCACTGCAAAACTTTAGACATTGCTTATTGGAAAATATGGTAAATTTTCATGTGGATCACCAGGCATTGATCTACTTAGTAAATAAACCCCACCTTTCAGGGAGGTTGGCCAGGTGGATATTGCTTTTGCAAGAATCCAATTATGTGGTGATACATACTCCAGTTAGACTTCATGTATTAGCCAATTATTTGAGTAGATTGGAAACATGAGAGAAGGATTCTGGAGGAGTGCCTGCTCAGTTTCCTGATGCAGAGCTGTTTCTAGTTCAGGTGACTGAGACCAATCAAGGGGCTGGTACAATGATGTGCTTGAGTTCTTGACTGAAAGGGTATTATCTGAAGCAATGACTAAGGATAGTAGGAAAAGATTAACATTAATAAGTAAACCTTTTACAGCTATTGAAGGAGTTTTGTACAAAAGAGGATTTGATCAAGTGGTAAGAAGATGTGTTCCTGAGTTTGAACAAAGAGATGTACTAGCAAAGGCTCATGCAAGCAATTCATGAAGAATTTTTTCAAGAGATGTTACTACAAGAAAAATATCTCAAGCTGGACTTTGGTGGCCAACTGTTATAAAGGATGCTCAAGAATTCAGTAAGAAGTGTTTGGTGTGCCAAAAGGAGGGCAGACGATTGAATGTAGACAGAATTCCCTTGCAACCTAGATTACCTTTGGAACCATTTCAAAAGTGGGGACTTGATTTCTTTGGTCCATCAAGCCACCTGCAAGGTTTACACTGAACATGTACATCTTGGTTGCAACTGATTATTGCACAAAATAGGTGGAAATTGTGTCTTTGAGAGATAACAAAGCGAGGAGTGTGGCAAAATTTTTGTACAAAAGTATTATGACAAGGTTTGGATGTCCTATTGAGTTGGTTTCTGATTAGGAAGGACATTTTATTAACAAAGTGATCAGTAACTTTGATTGAACTACACATGATACTGCACAAGAAATCAACTGTGTATTATCCTCAAGAAAATGGACAAGCAGAGAGTACCAACAAGATCTTGATCAGGGTAATCAAGAAGTTGGTGAATCAGAACATGACAGATTGGGATGAGAAGTTGGATTCAACACTTTGGGCTTTTAGAAAAGAATTTAAGGTGACTATAGGCATGACACCATTCAAGTTGGTGTATGGATTGGAAGCAGTAGTTCCTATGGAGTTTCTAGTACCAAGCCTCAGGGTTGCACTTCAACAAAAACTATCTCCTGAAGAGTCAATCAACTGCAGAAAGGAAGCATTTCTAAAATTGGAAGTGGATAGAATTCAAAACATGTCTATTGTAGAGGTTAATCAACAAAAAAGGCAAGATTGGATCAACATGAATATAAATTCAAGATTTTTCTACAAGAGATTGGTCTGATGGTTTACAACAGTAAGCTAGGACCAATACCTAGCAAATTGAAACTAAGATTTATAAGACCATTCTAGATAGTTAGGTCTATGGGAAATAATACTTTTATTTTGGCCGATGAGTCGGGATAGGTAACTGCCAAGCCACTGAATGGATTTTGACTTAAACCTTTTTTTTTAGAAATAAAGGGTACTCGAGTAGCGCATCAAATTAATGATGTTAGTGGGATAGAGATGTATTATGCATGAGAGGTAGCAAAAGAGGACATCATTTTGAGAAGTGTTGAGAATGTTTCTTTCATGCATTTTTCTTCCTCGCTGAATTTTCCTGCTTGCTGCAGCATGTCGAGCTTCTACAACACATCTATGGGCACAAGGTCTAATTCAAGGATGGAAGATGATGAGCCCTTTGTCACGCTGCGACCTTTGCACAAAATTTGATATCAAAGAGCTATGGTGCATGATTTCAGTGAGGAGGATGAGCCACAAATGCTTACATCAATCAAGGCATCAGCACCTTCAAAGGAGGAAGGATCCTAAAGTACACCTTCTTGGACTTAAGGTATGATTTGGTGGCAAATGAATTTTGCAAGGTTACCCTGGATGAGTTGGAGACAGAACCAAATGCCAATGGTATACTTAAAGTATGTGCAGGAAAATTATAGACACGTCTTTGTAGAGGACTATGTGACTAAAGAACTGATTGTAGATGTACACATTGCAAAAGATAATGAGGCCAGTAAAGCAATTGAGAAGGAAAGGACAAAGGCATTTGGACAGTCTCAAGGTGGGAGGCAATACTATCAATTGTCAGAAATGAAGAATCAGGTGAGACTGCAGTAGGTGAAATGGTTTATTGAGAGGATACTTTTGCTGGTCAATTGGAGTATATAAGCAAGGAAAATTATGGTATATTGTTAGCAGCTGAGACTGGCAAGCAGATTGGATGGGCAAACATCCTATTTGATAGGATTAAGTTTGAAATCTACACCAAGCAGAAAAGAAAGGATAAAACAACAAAAGTGAGACCATATTTGACAATAATTTTTTAGTACGTAAACAACAAGAGTATTTTGCAGGGAAAGAGTTTTCTAGTGCCAGGACATTTAATTGAAAATTCAGGGTTTGCACCAAGGAAAGAAAAAAGACAAAAACTGCATCAAGAACAAAAGACCCTGCAGATGACATAGGATGTGGAAAATCTAGTGTCTACAGAATATTCAAAAAAGGAATCTCTGGAAGCAATTAGGGTAAATTTGGACAAGGAATTTGGAGACTTGTTTCTTGAATCTAGAGTGGAGCCAAGTGAATAAGAGACTGCACAGTGAATTGGAGAAGATTAAGGAGGAAGCATTGAAGGAAAAGAAAGTTTAGACTGAAGAGGAAGTTTTGTGGAGAAAAGGTAAAGAGCTGAATGAAATCCAGGAACTAATGCAAAGGGAGTAAGCCTCCTATAAGCAATTGGTAGTATACAAAGAGAAAAGTTCAGCTAGAATTGCTCACTGGAGAGATGAGTGGCTTTATGTCTTGCAAGTCAGTTGACTGAAATGACTACTTTCAATGCTACTTTGGAAGCAGTAACGGGGTTTTGATGAATACAATTACAACATGTCAAAATGTGGAAGAGAAGATTAGAAAAATGTCAGAGGAAGAGCTAGATATGGAGGGCTGGTATCTGACTTCAGGTAATGTGGAGAAGATGAAGCTGAAATGAGGGACTATATAAAAGGTTTTTGGCAACAAATTAAAATCAGAATGTATGTTGTGGTCATTAAGACATATCAAATCTTTGCAGCAGCAGTAGAAGAAGCAAAGGAGATGAACTTGTTAGTGTAGAGGCAGTATGATGAAACAATATGAGCAACTGCAGAAAGAGGACCAACAAAAACATCATCAATTTGGACAACTGCATACTCAAACTAATACTGCAATGTTGGATAAAATTGAAACTAAATTTTAGGTACAATGGATTGAAGATGCAATTACAATTAAAGTTGTAGATGATGCAGGTGGACAATATAAACTTAAAAATCCAGTACTGATTATTGTTGAGGATATACTCAGTAAGGAGAATATTGAGGTTACAAAGGAAGCATTTGAAGCTGAAGTGGATACAAGACTTGGTGGAGATGAAAAGGCAAATGTAGCTGAAGGAGAAAGTACAAAGCAACAATAGATTGGAGCTAAAGATCATGTTGATGTTGATATTTTTTATCAAGGGCTGGGTTCTCACAATGTTTGATAAATGTTGCCCACCACCAAGTGTGCTAGTTTTTAGTGCCTAATGTGTCAGGGTACTTATCGTTTTGGATTGTAACTAGGGTTTTAGTTTCAAATCTTAGGGGCATGTTTACACAAGTGCCTAATGCTTAGGTAGTTTGAAATAACCAAATTGTCTTACGGCATGTAGAAATTTTTGGATGTAACCAAGGAGCAGATTGTAGTTTTTCTATAGTTGTACTACTATTTTGGATTTGTAATCTGATGATGATGATGAATACACAATGAAGCAGTACCTTCTTTCTCTCAATCATGGTGTTTATTATTCACATGCTTTGCAGTTTTGTGACTTAATGTGCAGTATATTGTCTTCTCTTTCTCTTGCAATGCATGCTTCTTGTAATTAATACTTGTTAGGATTGTGAGGCCCTAACAATAGTGTTGGGGGTACCATCATTGCATAGCTCCAATGACCAACAAAATTATCAATTTGGAGGGATGAGCTACCCGGCTAGGGCATAAAAACACTCACATGATTAGTGAGCTAATCATGGCAACACAAATGGTGACTCTATGAGGTGAGTTTCCTGGCCTATGGAGGAGCTAAGCCACAATGATGGGAAATCTCCACATCATATTCCCTTCACCTCCAATCAACCCGGTCACACACACTAACGAGTGCAAGATGCACACAATACTAATCCTATCATGCAACACACTGATCACAAGCACAAACACATAGATCTATTGAGCACCACACTCCAATCAAGCCAACATGCACACACAAGCAAGAGAGGGCAATCACACAAGATTAGAGAGGTATTAACCACTAATTAGTTATGATCTAGCTAATCAAAGCATCATTAGCAATCATAAGAAGCATGAGAGAGGCATAGTGAAAGAGAATTAAGCATTGATTAGTGTCTATCAAGTCACATGAGCAAGGATAAGCTCAAGGAGTCCATAGCCACACACTTCAAGAGTTCTCACCAAAGAGAGAGAACCCTAATTTCTTTTACACACTGCCTTATATACCTAGGGTAAAAATATGCAATGTCCGGGCACCCAAGGCCTTTAGGGCTCCACCACTTATTGAATCGGTAACGTAGGCACACTCACTGACCTGTTCTTTACAGCTTGGAACTCCCATTGAGCCCGTAACACATTAGAATATTACAATGGCTTGAAATAAATCAAGAATTTACAATACATGACCATTTTGGGAAAATGTAAAAAATGTGTAACTCCAATCTTTACTGCTTCTTTGTATTTATCCTCGATGTGCATCCGTACATCTTTGATCTTTAGCGGCTCTTGTTAAATGACGTTGACTCAGTTAACATTCCCCCCTTCCAATTTTAGAGCCCGTCCTCGGTGGGCACTGTTGAAAAGTGTCCATGGAGGCAATGGAAGGTTTTTGATTGGTTGTTGATGGGCTGATCGTCTTCATTTGTCGTTTAATTTGTTGATGAGGTTCAATTTGCTGCAGCATCTTGATTGGTTTGAATATGTCTGATGTGAGAGATGATGTTGTATTTGTCCGTTGTAATAGCATAATGATGAGGCTACTGATTATTTATGAAAAGTATGTACAAGGGAAGTAGAATGATGAGGTTCTAAATTAGGGTCTAATACCTGGATGACCAAAGGGAAAAAACCCAGTGGGAAAAAGTGCCTTTGGGATACACGCATTATTTAAGTACTTATTAGCATGGGAAATATTAATAAAGTACTCAAGGGATTATTTGCTGATAGATATGAAATAAAAAAGGCAACAAATATGAGAGGGTAGCATGATGGAACATGGGTTTGCCTATTGTAGTCCACTCAAGGTGTATAGGTGGAAGCAAAAAAGAGTGTCTAATGCATATGTCCAATGATGGGACATCCTATTTATGCATACACAAAAATGCATGGAAAACAATATGTTGTGCAAGAAAGTTTTTGAGGCGTTCTTCAAAAAGATGGTGTAGCTATAAAAGCATATGACATGGCTTTGCAAGCTGGCAAATGACACCCACCATTTGTAAGTTAATAGACTTCAAGTCCTATGCTCATCTCTTCTAGCATGAGCGACAGATTTTAATATGACTTGAAGCTTTGGGACTAATGCTTTGCTCATTTTTTGGCTCAGCAGCCCGACTCTGACTATGCCAAAGAGTGTATTTTGCACCTTGGCGACTTGATTTTTTACATTCTTGTGCTTACTATAAACATTTCTTCAGGTAAAAGTAAGCTTGAATCCTCAAAAAGAGGATTAGTGAAGGACAAAGTTGGTAACCAGTTGGAATTGAAGGTTTCTTTTGCCACACCTGTTTTATCATCTTTGAATCTGCATTCTCGTTGGTTGGGTTGTCCTTCTTTAACTGTGAAGACTCTATTATCTGTTTGATTCTTCAGTTAGACATGTTGATAGGAGTCTTTGATGTTGTTGTAGGCCTTTGTTCACTGTCGACATTTGGCTTTTGACTAGGGGCATTGGTAGACTTAGGAATCCAAATCTTTTGAGGACCTTTGTAACTTCTTTGTTGACTTTGTTGAGCTCTAAGTATTGTTGAGTTCTAGAGATCTTCATGTAGGTCTAGTGTAGTTGCAGCTGGCTTGCGATTGACTGGTAGCCAAATTTTTGTATATCCTTCGTAGAATCCTTGTTCAAGAGGAAGATTCTTTGAGATCCATCTTTTTTTTGTATCCTCTTCAGAGTTGTGGTTGACTTTAGCATGTTTCGATGTTGTTTTGTTGTATACCTGCTTCTTAGGTATCCTAGGATATTGTCCAAGTTGCTACCTAATGGGCATTCTTGCTTGGGAGGGTCTTGATGTTACTTCATATGCTCTAACCTACGGTTTTGGTACCCTTATTTGTCTATTACCTCTATAGTACTCCTGTTCTTTTAAGCTCCATTGTGATGCTATTTATCCCATGTGTTTGTCTTTTTGTGTTGATTTCTTGTCTTCAATCCAAACCGGATCATTGACTTTGACTAAATTTCTTGGAACAAACACTTGCTTGACTTTCCTTTGCTTTCTTGAGTACTTTGGCTGATATACCTTTGATTTGTTGGGTGGCTCTTTAGAGGTTTTAGTTGGGTTAGCAATTGACTTGAAATTTTGAAAGCCTGACTTGCTAGAAGAATCTGATCCATGAGGGTTGTTTGATGTAGAGGCATATGATGTCACACCTTCTTTGCTAATTGGTGGAGGTTCCACTTTAGCTTTACCTTTGTCTATCAGATTTGTCAATGAATCTTGTGTCGTTGCAACTTTGATTCCAACATTAATGGTACCTGTAAATGTTGTTGGCTACCTCTTGGAAAAGAGAGTAATAGCATTTTATCTTCTTTGTAGGCCTTGTGTTGATCTAACCACTGATGTCCAAGGATGACATCTGCAAGCATTTCCTTTGAAGGTTTCAGCTAAAACTTTACTTGCTCTTCATGATTTTGGATGCTAAGAGTAGTAACCATTTCTTCTTGACTTGTAGACTAACCCATGATTTCTCTATTATCTGGCTTGCCTGGAGTAAGCTCTAGAATACTCTAAATTTTGTCTACAACCATATTGCAATTTGCTTCTTTATCTAGTAGAGCATTGCATCTGACACTTGCTCCTTTTATATTGCTAAAAACTATAGCTATTCTTCTTGTTGGTTCTATTGAAGATCTTTGTCCAGCTTTTGTCATGGTCCCATCTTGATCTAGCTATGTCTTTATGGAAGGTGGCTTGAGACTCTGTTTTCCAATCTAACTTTCATCGGATGATTTGACTGGCAATGAGTGATTGATCTTTGGACTTTCTATTGATTCCTGACTTTTTTCAGCCTTGTTCTTCTTTACTTATGGCTCTGGTGGCATTCTCTACTCAATAGCTATCGTGATTGTCCTTTGCTCTGTTTAATTTGCACTTTCTATTGCCTGATTTTCGTTAAGCTCTTCTAAAGTTCTGATTGATGGAGATGAATCAACCTCAATAAGATCTGCTTTGATATCAGTCTCCATTTGAACTATGCTCGAGGACTTTGTGTTGTCATTCGCGGGTGACCGGTCTTGGTCTTCATTCTTTTTTGTCTATGATGACTCCTTCATGTTTGCATTATGTATCTCTAAGACCTTTTGGGCCATTGGCATTCCCATTATGATGTTGTCTAGCATATCTTTTGTTGTGATCGCGTGGAATTGAGCTATGATGATCTATGAACTTACTTCAATAGTAGTGGAGATGATCGTGCTTATTTTTTCCTAATATGCTCATAAATTTAGGATTATCTTCCAGTTGTGTTTGTCCACATATTTTCCAAGTGCAAAAAGACATGAGGTTCTTGTCTAGCTGAAAATATAGCTTTACTTCACTTGACAACTTTTCTTTGTTTTCACTGGTGATGTTGCACTTATTCTTCTCAGGATTTGTGTCTGAATTGACTGCTTTTGTTGTGGCAGTGTCCTTTTGTTGAGCTTCATCTACATTTTCTTTGCTTTGACCACCTACTTCAATTGATGTTGGCTCCATTGGCTGTAATATTACACTTTTTGGTTGCAATTGATGAGAATTGTCCACCTGCATTTGAGTAACCCTTGATCTTAATAGATCCACTGTACTTTCTGGCAGAATCTGTCTCTTTGGAAGAGATTTTGGTGGTGACCTTTGTGTAACTTTATGTACTTTAGCTTTCATTGATTTTGAATTTTATATCACCTGTTCTGGCAGCTTGAGGCTTTGCATCATTTCCATAGGGGTTTGTACAAGGTCATGATCTTGTTGATATTCGTTACCATGTGCATCTCGATATGCATATTGTGAGCTTGGTCACATATAACTATTTGAACACTATTGGATTTGTCGGTTTTTGACTCTGAGTTATGGAGAATAGTTGAAACTTTTGTCCCTAATGATCTTCATAGAGGCATTTATCTATAGACTCTGATGGAATATGGGTCAATTGGAAACTTCCAAAAACCATATGATCATTCAATGGTTTTTGCTTTGAAGGGGTCTGCTGGCTAGAAGTTCTAGGGCTTCTAATTGTTGTAGCATTTCCTGGTACATAAGCTGATTTTGATGGATTTGCAGCTCCCTCCTTCCTAGGGTGATCACTATTGCCTGCTTCATTGTAAGAGTTCAAAATTGTTTGGCTCTGGTTTAGTCTCATCTTTTGGGACTGTGAAGGTACACTTTGGGTAGCACTGTTGATGTTTGGGAATCTGTAAACCTTTTGCATAGTTTCATATGTATCTCCGTGAAACATGACAAATTATTCCCCAAGTCAAGCTGTAGATAGCATTATCTTTGCCGTGATATTGTCTATCACGTGGGTCTCCTATGATATGAGCTTTTGTGGTTTTAGGACCCAAGGCATCATAGATACTAGACTCTCATCTATATCTACGACTGTTTTGGTCAAAGTATATGCTCATTTGATCACATCGTCGAAGCTTGATTTTCAATGGAAGAGAGTTTTGCTCTGAACAGATTTCTGGGTTCAATCGGGTAATATCCTTCATCTCTAGAGAGGATGGGCTATAATAGATTCTTTCCTCTAAAATGAACCATCCTTTCTGATCTATCATAGGACGCACTTCTATGAGTTGGTATGTGGGACGTTCAAACACTGGTTAATCCTTTTTGTACAGTGTCCCTTTTTGGTCTACAGAGTGTGAATATGAATTATGTGTACCATACAAAGCTAACATCATTCTGTTTGATGTGTCACTTAGACTCGTGAGTGATTGCACACTTCTGGCAGTGGATGCAAAATCTTTTGCAAACCTAACAGTCTTTTCAACGTTCGGTGATATATGGACACCTTGACCAAATTCATGCAAGGATTTGTTGTTCAAAGAATCGATTTTCAGTTTTTCAGGTGTCTGTGCATCTTTATGTTGATTTCGAATTTGTAGTGCTTTTACTGGTGCTTCTAATAGTAATGCAGAATCATCTGATTGCATTAAAAGTGACGAGTTAAATGGACTTACATCAAGATTCACATTTCCAATTTGCTCCGTGCCTTGCTTGGCAGTTGATTTGTCCTTGTTGTTGGGATTTCTTGGACAATCTTCAGAAAAATGTCCACCTTTTTGTCCACAATCTGAGCAATACACCATGACTAGTGGTATTTCAACTGGCTCTGTCATGTCAAGCTCTAGCTAAGAAGTTTTTGTTTCTGTGCTTGCTAAGTTGTCATTTTCTTTTAAAACACTAAGTATCAAGTTGTAGAATGCTCCATCTTGACCTTTGTACCGTCTTTGGCTTTTTTCTCCAATTAGACTGGCTTCTATTGGTTGATCTGTTGGATCTTGCAATTTTGGTTTTCGACTATAGATATGACCATTGTAATCCATGTACAATGACCCTGATTGCATATGCATGAACTATATGTTTTGTTGGCTTGTGCAGATTTTTGGATAAACATTTGGGTTGACTTTCTGAACTCCTATCTGCACTTCATCTTTGAGCTTGCAATACCTGAATCCACTCAAGTCTGTGAACATTTGGAAGTTCTCTAAATTTGACTTTACTCTGATCAATAGAATCTTGGCTCTTGTGTTGCTTTTGCTGCTCATCAAGTATCTATGGCCTTTTGAATCTGCATACAAAACCTTATATCCATTGTAGCCATATAGCTGTAAAATTTGCTATGTTGTAGTTGTGCATGTGTAATCAGTGCTACTAGCTTGCTCTGTTGTACTTGAACTCTCGCCTTGATTTGAGTCCATGTCGACTAGTTCTATAAAAACTGTCTCCTATTAGATTTTGGTATTGATTAGCAGAATTTTTGCTGCTTCGGCTTGATAAAATTTCTTGTGTCAGAGCACTTTTGCAATTGACTACTCTTCAGACTCACAAGAGTTGATTAATTCTAGCTTGAAAGTTTTAGAATTGATTGCAGCCTTTGAAATGATGAAAATATGGGCTCTAAACAGCCTAATCTGCAATCCACCGTGATTTGTGCCCCTGTTCGTCTGATTAGAAGCTCAATTTGCAGTGCACTTACTTACACTTACTGATTTCTAGCATGCAAATTTTTGAAATTTGCTTGCCGCTCATGGCTTCAAGTTCATCTTTTTGCTTGCTTTTTTTTTTGTCGTTTTCCTGCTGTTTCTGACTTTCCTACGGTTTGCTTGGTGTGTGACTCTTCCGGCTTTGCTTTTTTTGACTAGCTCTCTTTTGCGCGGTTTGCTCGGTTTGTGGTGTGTGATTCTCCCAGCTGTATGTTTTTTACTTTTCTGCCTCTTTCGGCAACTTTCTTTTGATTTTTTATTTTTTTGTGAAATTTTGAATTTTATAAAAATTTTGGTACTTTTATGATTTTTTATAATTTTGTTGAAAAAGTTTTGATTTTTAAGGATTTTTTAAGCAAATTTTGGAAATTTTCTGGGATTTTTATGATATTTTTGAAACTTTTAGAATTTTATATAATCTTTGTGAGTTATCTATGAATCTCTTTTGATTTTTTATGAATTTTCTATGAGGTTTTATTTTTTACAAGTTTTGGTGAGTTTTTTTTGTAATTTTCTAAACCTTTTTTAAAAAATTTTATTGAATTTTGGATTTTTTTAATTTAGATGTTTTTTAAAAATTTTATGCATTTTTATTTTTACTTTTTGTTTGGTTTATTTATTTATTTTTTTGTGAATTTAAGAATCCCTTTTTTTTAAAAAAAATTAATCGAATTTTTGTGGATTTTTTAAACATTTTCGCGAGTGAAGGTGGGGAGGTCGTGGGCGTGGTGTGTAACAGTGTGTACGACTGGGAGCGCACTGTACGAGCAGGCCTGGCGCATGATACGCGGCAAAGAGAGAGAGAGAGAGAGAGAGAGAGAGAGAGAGAGAGAGAGAGAGAGAGAGAGAGAGAGAGAGAGAGAGAGAGAGATACAGAACTGTTGTCAGCGTCGATTCGGTAGAGAACGAGAGGGAGAGTGGGACCAGTGGGGGTGTGTGTGTGATGAACGCCAAAAGTGGTGGGAAGTAAGACAAAGAGAAAGCGAGAGGTTGGGGTCACAAGGGGTGTGTGTGCATGCGCTGTCGAGAAATTTGCGGTCTTGCCAGGAAAGCACTGGGCTTATGGCTGTGAGAGTTTGTGAGAGAACTCAATAAAATTTGACAAACCCTTCGGCACCATTATTGATGGAGAGACAAGAAGAGGGGAGCACTCCACTTTGATTGATACGCCAAGTACAACACCTTCTTTGATTAGAGTTGATCTTCCAAGGATAGCGTACAAGAATGGCTAGTCTTCCTTTATGAGAAAGTGTAGGCTTGGGCTTATGTTAATGGGGCTAAGTACAATCAGGCATTACTACTCACTCCCTCAAGAATTCCTCTCATCAATGGCTTGAATGTTTGAGTTTCTTTTCAAGGAAGAAGAGGTCCCCTTTTATAGGTGAAGGGAACCCCCAAGGGTTTACACAAGAAGAGAGGAGCCAGTGTGAATAGGAATTGGAAAAGTTGGAAATGAGCTGTCCCTGCATGATGTGGGCAGACTGGGGTCAAGTATTTTGATCATATCTTCTCAAATGTGGCTCCAAATAAAAAAGTAAAAATATGCGCAGAAACTTCAGCTCATTAGCTACGATTTTCATTTTAAAATAATTTTCCAATTCGGATTGGAACCTTGTGTAAAAAATTCATCAAAATAGGGTCCATTTCTGGCAGCAAAAGTCTTCCCGTGGTCCCCTTAGCCTAAACTTTCATTTAATTCCAAAGGACACCTCATGCCATATGAAAGCATGACATTGCTCCTTGACAAAGTTTTGTAATCATGCTTGCAATAATGCATTAAAATAAGTGTATCTTTGAAATCATGCCACCTAATGTCCCACTAGGATTTGATTCCCTCCTAGTAGCTATTTAAAAAGAAATATAAGAAAAGTATAAAAAATACATAGAATATATATATATTGGAGTTTACCCTAGATATAGGATCTAGCTAGGGTGTGAGATGATAATGAGATAGTAGAAATAAAGAATCAATGCTTTTTGCCCCAAATTAAAGAGGCGGAGCTATTGAGCTTTTCCCATAGTATTTTCTGATGGTAAAGTAAGAATAGGTTACCCTTGAGAAAAATAATAGAATGAGATAGAAGGCTTATTATTATACTTAAATATGCATATATACATTATAGGAAAGATAATTATGTATCTAAAAAGTTACAAGATAGATCTTGTAGCATGCGTTCCCACTATGCACGTGTCACAGCACGACAGCGTGCTACGAGCCAAGTCTGCCAACGAGCCAGTGGAGAGAGGTATGTTAATAATCGTGTGGGGAGGAGAGAGAGGGGAAGTTAGAGAAAGAGAGTAAATAATCGGAGAGGGGGAGAGAAAGTAAGAGAGAGAGAGAGTGGGAAGGAGAGAGAATGTTAATAAGAGTGCTTTTGGGAGGGGGAGAAATTTTTATTTTTTTATTTTTTGGGTAAAGTTGAACCTTAGCACCGCAAGGAGCTGTTCCCACAACGAGCCCACAAAATTCTGTTTTCTCCGTCAAAATAAAAAATCGCCATTGAATCTGCCAGGAACGTCAATGCCATATCGGGTTGTACCCCAAGGTTTTGAAAATCCCGTCGGTCCGCACCGAGGCTCCAAATTTGTTTTATTTTCATTTTCGAACGTCTGAAAGTGCCAAAATTAGGCCGAAAAATCACCCGAGAACACAAAAAATCATCCGAAAATCCCAAAAATTGCCAAAAAAATCCAAACAATTTCCAAAAATTTCTAGAAATATCTAAAAATCATTGGCAATCACAATCAAACACTTTCAATACGCATAAGTACACCAAATATAGCAGTTTTTATAGAAAATACGATTTACGACAAAATCATCAACCCGACCTCCGAAAATAGCAAAACGCTCAAAATTTGGCAAACGAATCCCAAATGTGCTTGAAATCAAGACTAAAAACACACACAAAACACCTCATAAAGATCACACAATATCAAGTTTTTACGAAATTAAGCAAAAATTGATGCAAAAAGTTTGTAAAAATTATCCAAAAAACACTCAAAAATTTTCTAATAATTCTCCAAACATAGGGGATTAGTGTAGACAAATAAAATCACAAAAAGTACATCAATTAAATTGCCAAATAATTTGATCAATAAAATCCAAACAAGGTAATTAAACCGACAAAATTAGGTCAAATTTGACGCATTTGGAGTGTGTAAATCCCTATTTTGAGCTAAAAAACGTAGTAATTAACCATTACACACACATCAAACATGCAATAAAAATTTGAATCAATCATGCACATTAAGCACTTTTTTTTAAGGCACACACACACACTAATAATTGGTAATTTTTACCAATCTTTAGGTGGGCACACAAAAGGGTAAATCTTGTCGAAATTGCGATGTGATTTCACAAATCTTTAGTTGGGCATGACCACAACACAAATCAATCATCATAATTGAAACATTAAGCACACATTGATTTTTAGGTGCACAAACAAGGGCAAAATAGTGTACACACACCTAAAATTAGGCATACACACACTCAATTAGAATGCACACACACTTGCAATTGATCATTTTAGCATGCAATTAGATCAATTAGGCACACAATTAGCAACACACATTCAGAAATTACCAATTGAAACTTGTCAATTTCATACGCCACCAAATTTGAAAAAATTCGGCATTACGACCTCATGAAAACGAACAATTCAAAAATTTGCATAGCATCAACATTGCATTGCAATTAACATGGCATAGCATAGCATTGACATTGCATCATTGTGGAATCTCTACACAATTCTGCACATGTTTAGATCTTAGGGAGGTTGAGAAAATCACCTTGATTACCTTTCCAATAAAGGTCGATTGAATGGTTGAAAGCTCCAATCCTTTGTAGAAAATTAGTGTGTAAGTTAGCAAAATTAGTCAAATTAGCAAGGGGTTAGTGTGAAATTAGAGTGTGTAAACACACAATTGGCAAGATACGGTGACGAATTAGGGAATAATGAACACATTTCTTTATGCACACACATCAAGAATCCACAAAACCATAAACACACAAGTGAAATTAGTGAGGAAACACATCCAATTATGCCACAATTACACAACGATAGGCCATCGTTCCCGGCAACGACGCCAAATATTGGGGGTACCATCGTTGCATAGCTCCAATGACCAACAAAAATATCAATCCGAAGGGATGAGCTACTTGGCTAGGGCATGGAAACACTCACATGGTTAGTGAGCTAATCATGGCAACACGAATGGTGACTCTATGAGGTGAGCTTCTCGACCTATGGAGGAGCTAAGCCACAATGATGGGCAATCTCCACATCCACTTCCCTTCACCTCCAATCAACCCAATCACACACACTAATGATTGCAAGACACACACAAAACTAATCCTATCATGCAACACACTAATCGCAAGCACACATACATAGATCTATCGAGCACCACACTCCAATCAAACCTACATGCACACAAAAGCAAAAGAGGGCAATCACACAAGACTAGAGAGGGATTAACCACTAATTAGTTACGATCTAGCTAATCAAAGCATCATAGACAATCACAAGAAGCATGAGAGGCGCATAGTGAAAGAGAATTAAGCATTGATTATTGTTAATCAAGTCACATGAGCAAGGAGAACCTCAAGGACTCCATAGCCATACACCTCAAGAGCTCTAACCAAAGAGTGCTCTCAACAAATGAGCTTGAGAACCCTAATTTCTTTTACACAACACTACATTATATACCTAGGGTAGAAATATGCAATGTCCGGGCACCCAAGACCTTTAGGGCTCCACCAATTACTAAATCTGCAACCTAGGCACACTAACTGACCTGCTCTTTATAGCTTGGAACTCCCATTCAGCCCGTAACACATTAGAATATTACAATGGCTTGAAATAAATCAGGAATTTACAATACATGACCATTTTGGGAAAATGTGGAAAATGTGTAATCTTTACTGCTTCTTTGTATTCATCCTTGATGTACATCCGTACATCTTTGGTCTTTAGCAGCTCTTGTTAACTGACATTGACTCAATTACAAATAGCTACAATTTAGAGTCTGGCTGAAGAAGTATGAAAAGTTAGGTCAGAATTGATCAAAGCTGGGGCAATTGAAGTGATGAAGGACCAGTCAAAAGGTCCATCATAGGTTTTAGCCAGCAACTAGAAGAGATATCTTCCAGTTCAAATTGTAGCTCTGGAAATGAACAGGACAAGATATATGTGAAGGTCTACTACCACGTCCAAAAGTTGATGGTAGAGTTGGATGATATAAGACACACATTGCTAGATGGGCTACAATATTCATCAGGCAAAAAAGAAAAGCAGAGGCTAAAGCAAGAGTAGTAGACCTAACAACTATCAAAGAAGATGAGGCTCTAGTAATTTAGGTTGATTATAAGCTAAGGAAGCAAAGGGAACCATTATTTGGTCTCAATATTCTTAAAGAACATTTAAGGCATAAATTGGGAATCAATGATTTTAAACCAACACCATTTAGAGTCATAATGACTGACCATAGGGTGGTCCAAGCTAGTGGAACAATTAAAAATATGCAGATTAGAGTTGGCAAAGAAAATTTCAAGACCATTTTCTCATAACTAGATGTATAGGGAGCATATGGAATGCTTTTGGGCAGACCATGGATGAAAACTGTTAGAGAGGTGCATGAATATGCCAATGAGATAGTGAAAATTTAGGGAACCAATAGGAGAATTTAGATAAAGACTGATGACACAACAAGTTGAAAGAAAGCTTTAAGACCAGAAGAGTTATGCAAGAGATATAGAACAAAGAAGATTGAGAGAATGATTGCTTCAATGAATACCTTTCCATTAACAGAGATAGACTTGAGTGCTATGCTAATGGACAAAGAACAAGATGAAAGGCAGAAGAGATAGTACCTAGAGCAGTTCACTGAGCTAAATACTGGGGAAAGATCAGTTCAGTTAGATGGACAATCACTAGAGTAGCAAGAGAGAGATAGATTTGACTTCAGATGAGCAGAAGAAACTAGCTAGCCAAAGTCAAATTAGGAGAACCTAGCAATTGATGAGGCATAAATTTAGAATGGACTACTAGAGTTGAGCAACCCCTTTAATGATTATGTTGTTGGTATTAGGATTGAAAAGGAACTTGAGTTATTATCAAAACAAAGGGAGGAGGTCCAAATTGGTTGCTTCAAGATGATCAAAAAGTCAAGGACCTTGGCTCAAAGGAGAACCCTCGAATGATCAAAATTAATCAGCATATAAAGTCAGAGATCAAGGAGAAAGCAAAGACACTGTTGCAAAAACAAAAGAACTTGTTTTGTTGAGAACATACTATTCTTGGGAACATACTAACTTGAAAGGACTAGATCAAGAGGTGTGCCAACATCAAATACCACTAAGACTTGATGCCAGGATAGTAAGGCTATAGAGATACAATATGAACCACAACTATGCCAAGGAAGTCAAGGAGGCGATATACAATCTTCTCAAGGTAGTGATAGCCGTTTTTTGGCTATTCAAATTTCCATAGTGAGCTACCTCACCCTACCAAAATCACCCAAACAATGTGGCTATCCCTACCATTTCATTGTACATAGGCATGTGAGTTAGGGGATTTTTTCCATATCTCCTCAAAAAAAAACCCTCAATTAGCTATCACTGGGCTAGTTGAGCAAAAATAAATAAATAAAATAAAAAAGAAAATTATATTATGACATCTTTGTGTGTAAATATTTCATTGTATATAGGGCCTAAATATAAGGATTTTTCATAATTATTTTGGTATTTATTTAAATATCTCTACCTAGCTGTGTGTTATTTACCTATGTATGCTATGTACATTGACTCACCATTACCACAATTTCTATTACCATTTTGCATACTCTTTATTTTATATAGAAATATTTTCATGCAAACTTCTTTTATTTTTTGGTATAACTCCATCCCAACAAAAATCCAAAAAAACTAGTTTTAGTTGTGTATATATTTCTCCCTTCCTATAGTTATTATATTTCACTCTCATAAATTAGAACACCAAAAATATATAATCTTTTTATGGTAGCCTCATAATGAGAGAGATTTACTTTAAAAGTTGACCCCTTTATATTTTCATGCCACCTATATTATTTATATTTTGACATGTATATATTTTTTAGACCCCTCAATATTTGATTTCTTTAGTTGTACTATTCACTTATATCATGATCTCAATAATATATTCAATTATAAATCCACAAAATAAGGTCAAGGATATGTGAGGCATTCAAAGAATCATCCAAAAAGCAACCCCACAAGGACTTTGTGCAGTGGAAAAAAACAGTCGGTTTTGCAAAATTTTGAAAGGTCACTTGCTCTCTGAATTTGAAAAGATAATAGAGACAAGAATTATAGCTCGTGAACTGAACTTTTGCCTCAACTTTTTTCATATTTTTTTGAGCTACAAGTTGTGAGCTATGATTTTATCAATGGACCCCAGTTTGTCCATGCCATGCAACCACACTCCCTCTTCCACTTTATCCTTTTCCTCTTTCACACACACTTCTCCACTCATCATCCCCATCTCTCTAACCTCTCCTCTCTACACCCTACTCAACTTCTCCTCAACCTTGAAGAATAAGAGAAACCATGGTGAACTCATGCCGCCTACACACACTTCCATTCCAAATTGACCACCTAGTCTCATTTTTCCTCTTCCAAATTACCAATATCTATAAACAAAACCACAAAATTCAGCCTCTTCTCTTGAAAGACAACATCATGGTGATTGATTACTCGTCTTCAATTACCTTGGCTCCCAAGGAAGGTCAAGAGTGGAGAAAAAACGTACCATCAAAGCTAGTGGACCGTCAACAAGCGTCAAAATTGGCCCTACTCAAGACACTTAGAGCATCAACACTGTAAGAAATCCATCTTTTCTTACCTCTTAAGAATTTTTCTTCCTTATTTTTGTATCCTACATGGATACTCCCATTGTAAATATCCAAGTCCATTTGTAAATCAATAAAAATACTAACTCTACTAATCTACTAACACTAACCCACTATCAAAAGTACTATCACCTCCATTTGTCTCCTCTCTCTTTTCTTCATCTATCCCCACCAACTTCTTGATCATTCCAAGAAAAAAAGTTTAGATAAAGTGCTGAAAATCTAACCCATGGTTAAAGGAGTAACCCTAGCCCTCAAAGTTGCTATAAAAGGAGGGTGTAGCTAGCACAAAAGGGGGGAAGCCATAAGCAAGAGCACTATGCTATAGCTCAAGAAGCCAAGCCCAATCTCTTGAGAATAAGCTCTTGAGTGAAATCTCATTGACTGATACACATGCATGTATTTTATTAGGGGTGATTATCAAGGGAGCTCTATGCCATTGTAAGAGAGAGTGATCATTTAATTGTGAGTAGGAAGCCTATATTTCTCCTATTAATGTAAGCCCAACATCTGTTGAATCAAGGAGGATGGATTTGGACTAAGCATGGCTACTTTGTCTCTCTTCCAACGTGAAGTCATGGACAACAATGATGTGTAAGTGTTTTGGTGTTTTATTTTAATTCTTGATAGCTTGTCTCCGGTGTTGTTATCAACTTAGCCATAAATCCCACATGATGTTGAACAAATGCTAATCTCACTTTGATTGGTCATGATAGATTTTTAAGAAGATATTAGTGCAACAAGCACCCCCTTTCCTCTCTCTCTCTCTCTCTCTCTCTCTCTCTCTCTCTCTCTACGTCCTAGTTTGCATCCAAAACTAGGTGGTGCTCCAAATTTGTGTAGGGTTAGGTTGCGGGTTTGTGTGTGTGTTTGTTGTTTTTTTTCAACCCCCAACCTAATTGAGCAGCACGGGAGCGTAGAGGGGTGCGAAGAGTCCATTCTTCTTGTTGCTTATCCTTGAACCGCCTCAAATTGGTGCCCCCACTGAGGAGCAACTTGTGTACGTTTTTGTGTAGGATCAACCTTTAGAATAGTCAAGTTGTTTGCATGAATCACAAGAATTTGTATGATCCTTTCATTCTTATTGCAAGGCAAAAGGTACACATAATTGTTAGTACTAAGTTGCCATTTCCACGCGTAATTCGTAAAATTTTAGGTTCTTTTAGGTTAGCCGAAATAAATGCTTCGGTAAATCCTTTTATTTTGCCTCTCATTAGGTACGATCTTAGTTTGGATGTATATATCTTTATTCTATTTTAAACATTAGGTTATGTATAGAGCATGGCTAATGACCCAGAAATTTTTCCTTTTTACTTCACACTACATATTAGGATAAATATTGCACTTAGTAGAAAGATACATTTTCAGCAGCGTATGGTGTTTATGTTTGGGGTTGAAAGAACAGGAGAAATTCTTGCATCTCCACAACGTGTCATTCTACCTCTCATCAACTACCACACTTCTTTTGATGTACATGTGTTCATTTTATTCTAAAATGAAGTGCAGCCCAACAAAATAGTATGTATGTTTGTTTTTTTTGTCCAAGTTTGTACAAAAAAAAATTGATCATTTGTTCTAACAAGGAATGTGTGCGCAGTGAAAGTTCAATCCTTAGAGATCTAGCTCTATTACTGATTGAGTTGCAGGAGCAGGTAGTAAAGCGTCTCCCTCATAACAAGAGGGTGGTGAAGTTAAGAGGAAAGGTCATACGTGTGGATTCTATTTTCCTCTTGCTGTTGGGCACTAAGGAAGACCGTGCATTCATCCAAATAGTGTGTGTGCCCTAAGATTGGTAAATAGAGTGAAATTTGGTGTTTGGCGAGTGCATTTCACCATTGAGGAAGACTCTTCAGAAAACTTGCGGCGGCCAGAGTTCATGCTTCATAGATTCACATTTAGTGAATTTTTCCCTCATATGCGTCTTATTAATATTCTTCCTTTCACTTTCAACAAAGGAGATAGGGAGCTATTTAGAGCTTGCCTTAATAAAGAGAGCATAGAGAAGATTGCAAATTTGTATAAATTCTCATCCTTCTCTGCTTTCTATGACACTTTGTTCATAGACACATTGTAAATCTCTTTATGCTTATGAATGATTTAACCATAATTCTAAGGAGTTTTTGTACAGGAATTTTGTAGCACAAGTGGAGTTTTTAAATCTTGCAAACTTGATTGGACTTGATGAGGATGTTCTTTATGACATTGTGAGAATGTTTCCTTCATTCTGATTGTGTGGAACTCGAAGGAAAGGAGCTCCTAGTCAATTGCTACTTTCTCATAATGAGCATGAAGATCTAGTTTTTATACAAACCGCTTGTGTGTTGGCAATTGTAGAGCAAGTGCAATTCATCACTTGGGATGTAGTTGCTCTCTTGGATGTAGAAAATGAAGTTCTACAGATTTCCATTTATCACCTTAGCTTTGAATAATTTCAACCCTTCTTAGAGCTCATCAATAGTCTACCTTTTTGTTTTGGTCAAACAACTCAAGACCTCATTGGAGCTTGGATAGCTAAAGAAGAAAACCTAGAGTGGTACTTTTTTACTTCTTCATTTGCAAGCGAGTGGTTCTAAATCTCTATTGTATCCCTTGTTGTAACTCATGTTATAATATTTCATAATAATGGAAAGCCAATGCCAAATGTTCGGATATCCTCTTTTCTTTAGAGAGCCTGGAGAGGATGCAGAATTACTTTTAGCAAATTTTAAGATGTCTTGCCATATCAAGAGGATAGTAACTGATCAAGAATGTGTAGAAATGTTTGAGGTGGTCCTTAGGAAAGATACTAGCACTTGGTTTGACTCTTTGCCTGAGTAAGTTAAGGGGAATTACACGGAAGTTGTGAATCATTTCAAGAGATACTTCTTTGATCCCCAAAACACTCAAAAACTATGGCAAGACATTGTTTCTCATAAGCAAAAAGACTTAGATGACTACTACTTTTCCAAGCACGAGTTTCTACGTCTTTGGGCTCTATGGATACGAAATGTTGCTAACCCTGGTGATGGTGTAAAATTTCTAAAGAAGGAGAGGTTCATAGCCGGACTCTTTCATGACCTTAAGGTGAAGGTGGAGATAGATGCACCTGCCACCTATGATGCAGCTGAAGTTAGAGCTTCCAAGAAGTATAGGAAACTCAAGTGCCTAAGGGAAGAGGTTCCAATAGAAGGTCTTAAACCCAAAGGTAAGTCACAAGCACCAACACGTAGGGAGCTTCCTGAGGTAACGGCAGCTGAAGTGATTGAGAAGTTAAATGAATTTTTAAGCAGCCTGTCAATTCACCTTGCACAAGCTATAGGTCCAAACGCACAAGCAAAGAAGTCAGAAGAGAGAGAGCCACGACCTAGGAGCATCTTGCAATGTTGAATTGCGGAGAGTCTGGACATGGGATGTATGCTTGTCCTTGGCCCTGTTGGGAGCCGGGGAGACCTAATTTGAATTACCCAGTGATGAATGCAAGTGAAGGAATTGGTCAACAACCAAGGCTTCTACAAAGGCCAAATGGAGCAAGACCACCTCCACAAGGGGTCGAAGGAGTTCCACCTTTGCCAGATCCAAATGTGCATGTGGTAGAGGTGACAAATTCAAATGAGGTTAACATGGAAGCAAATGGCATGAAGTGTGGCCAAGGAAAGGGTCAGGAGAAAGAAGGAGTTACGTCACAAAGTGACCATGGATGAGAAAAGAAGGCGAAGGAGACCAAGGAAGCTAAGAGGACTCGACGTCATATCAACCTCCAAGACTTCCCTCTTGGACATGGAAGACATGAGAGGTAAGGGTCCTGATATCTCATGGCCTCAGTTTCTTGCATTATGTCCACAAGTTAGGAGGATTTAACAAAGGCACTTAGCACTAGGACAAAGGTAAAATAGAGTGTGCTTGTTGTAAAAATTGCACAAGCTGGAATGAATGAGGATATTACACCTGTGCTAGTTTGTTACATCAAAGGAAGATTGGTTGGGAAAGGTCTAGTGCACGTGGGTGCACAAATTTGTATCATGACAGAGGGGCTCATGCAAAGACTAGGCATGCACATCCATGAGACACATGAAATCAAAGTAAAAATGGAAAACAATAGCAAGGCTAGGTGCGTAGGCATTTGTAAAAATGGTTTTGTGGAGGCCTTTGGCATTAAGAAGGCAGTGTATTTCTATGTTATGTCTACCAAAGGGAATGGTTACCCATTTATTCTGGGAAGACCATGGCTAATGAATATGCGAGCTTTGCAATATTGGGAGAGTGGAAAGCTAATTTGTAGGGATGAAAATCATAAGAAGGTTTTCTTTGACATGCAGGAGCAACGCCAAGAGGAGCTCCATGAAGAATCATCACAAAGTGAGACGGAGGAAGGCTGGACCGATAGCATTTTAGAAGAGAAAGTAGCGGCAGCATTAATGAAGAGGAGTCTTCCATTGAAGTCATGGGGGTAAGGTTTAAGCCAAGCAACCAAGAGACCTCTTGCCCAGTGTTTGGAGGTGATAACAACATACAAGTGCCCACCTAGCCAAGGTGCCCGTTGGGTCAGCCGGCCAAAGTTTTGATGTGGTCACATTATTTTTCCGATGTTTAATAAATCAAACCCTGTAAAAGCCTAATGTCAATCGTCTATGTCAAGTCTATGTCAAAGATGTAATTTTTCCAATGATGTATGTAAAGGTCCATGAGAAGTTGGCCGCCGGCCACTTTAGAAAGCCCTAGGTATATAATACACTAAGTTTAGTGGGAAAAGGGGGATTATTTTTTTGAAGATAAGTGACTATTGCGTTACACACAGAGAGCTACCTCTTTGCTCCAACTTGTAATCATCGCTTCTGTGGCTACGGTAATCTAAATTCATTTTTGTTTCTTGCACTGTTTTCCTCTTACTGTACTCTTTCATTCAAGTGTAAGCATTCAAGATTCGGTGAAGGTTTCAAATGCATCTGTTTAGGCCTTAAATCGTTGTTTTGAGTGTTTATATGCATATTTTATGTTGTTTTGACCCTAGGAGAGGCTTTAGGGACCCAAAAACGACCCTTTAGGAGCATCCGTTTACTGTTTTTGCGTACCGTGGGATGAACGATCGCGATCCATGTACCTTCCCAGAATACTGTGACAAGGATAGGATATGTTTCTGATAGTCCCCTGTAGCTGATTTGCATGGTGAACGTGCGTGATGACTGTAGAGCTGTGTAGAAGAACATAGGCAGATTACTTGGCTTTAGTGCGATTGATTTTCTTGTAGAGTTAGTAGTTGCATCTCTTCGAGTTCACTTCATTAGGATTGACACCCTAGTGAGTTTCCATGCCTCATCCGAGTCGCTTCCCCTGTATCGATAATTTTATGTTGATGCTTGAGAGCTATGCTATGGACGTACGTCGCGGCGACCCGCAAACATTGGCGCCGTTTCCGGGGAATGAATCTTAGGTGATGAGTGACCGAGTGCGTATTCAGAGTTTTCTTATTGATCTCAAAAGATAATTTCCATTCCATTTACATTTCAGTGAAGCATCTAGACAGAGGTTTAGTGCTTAGTGGAGTCTAGGGTCTGCGGACTGGCTAGATCTACTCTTGAGAGATATAGGAAGTTGTGAGTGAGGTTGCTTTAAGCATTTTTTCTCTTCAAATTTCTTTGTATTGATTGAGTATTGATCCATCATCCGTTTTTTATCCTGTTTGTTTTGTTTGATTCATTTTCTTATGTTCTTTTATTTATGTACTTAGGAGTAGGATAAGTAAATCACATTCCAGTCAGATTTGGGGCAAAAGATAGAGTCGAAAACACCAGAAAACCATAACTTTGGCAAAAGGGCCATAAGACTCTGAAATTAGAAAATCTGACCAAACAGAGCTGAAATTGATTCAAATCACAAAGTGATAGCACCAAACACTGGGAAATACTTGTCAGAGAGAGCCTGTAAAATTTCATCAGATTTGGCTCTGGTACTACGATCGTGATCGGTGTACCTCAGTGTCATAATTGTACAAGATTTGACATGTGCCTTCCTGATAAGATTCTAAACAAGTTTGTCTAAAGCAACCACACCCAAAACCATCAAAAATCAAGGAAATCAGGCCACTTGGGTAAAAGTAGCATGACAGACTCAGAAACTGTAAAATCTTGACTTTTGGTGATCCAAATGCAAAAAGTCTTGGGGGATAGCCTTAAAACATCAGTGTCTACAAGCATGCCAAATTTGGTTGAATTTGGGCTCAGAATTACGATCGCGATCGGTGTACCTAAGTGCCAGATTTTGACCAGATTTCATTTGTGGGATCCTCAGGTGTATACAAACATAAAAGTCTAAAGAACCTAGAGCCAAAAACCTCAAAATACCTGTCAAACCATCTAAATACAGATCCAAGTCAAAAAACTGCTAAACTAGCATAGAAATTGACTTTCAGTAGACCAAAACACATCAAAACTGGGAAGAAACCATGCGGAGGGATAGCCTGTGCATAGGACAAGCCTAGGTATCTCTCATATTCCAAATCAAATATCAAAATCAATCAAACCAGATAAAATTGGAAATCAGGCACTTCTGACCAAGAAACTGTAAATTCTTGACTTTTTTGAGTCCAAATACAAAAGTGTATGGCAGGTAGTCTTAAAATAGCCTAGTGAACAAGCTGGTGAAGTTTCATCCAATTTGGGCTCCAAACTACGATCACGAGATCGGTGTACCTCAGTCCCAGATTTTGACCAAACTTTACCCACACATACACCTAGGTTATATAAGATACCAAGAGTTTTTAAAATTCAAAAAAGTGACCAAAATAGCCAAAAATAGCAGACAGTCAGAAAACCACTGCAGTAGACCAAGATCTGGTGAAAACTTGACTTTTTCTTGTCCAAATTCAAAAAGATTTGAGAAGTAGACTGTACACATCATTGTCTACCATATCCACAAGTTTCACCTGAAAAGGAGCTGGTACTACGATCGCGATTGGTGTACCATAGTGACATTTTGAGTTGAGACTTGGTGAGTAGGTAGCTGATAACTAGACAAACAACTTTCTCAAAAGAACCAGGGTCAAAAAACCAAAAGACAGTTGTCAAATAGGGCAAACACTGATCACTGATCCTTCATACCAAAATTTTGAGAAAATTCAAGTTTTTCTGATCGAAATGCAAAGTGGGTTTGGGAATAGACTAATCATATCCATGTCTATCAACTCCTAAAATTTCATACAAAAAGGAGTTGGAACTACGATCGCGATCGGTGTACCCCAGTGACATTTTGGATTGAAAATTTACGAGTAGGTAGCTGACATCTAGTGCAACATATTTTCCAAAAGGCAAGGTCAAAAAAGCAAGAGAAAGTGGTCAAAAGTCCCAGTTACACAATCAAGCCAATAACTGCAAAACCACCTAGGATTTGGGTTTTCATTGGTCAAAACATCTCCAAATTCAAAAATACAAAGACACTTGGTATCAAGACATCAAGGGCAGCTAGCTACTGTGCAAAAATCTTCCAAATCTGTGACATCGGGTCAACGATCGCGATCGGTGTACCCCTACATAGTGGGGGTATCTAACTTCATAAGTTTGTAGACCTACTTAAGTACATCCCAAATCTCAAGTTTGAGTGAAAAATACCCTCTGGAAGCCAAGATACAAGCACAAAATCTCTTTGTGTCCTGATCCTGAAACTATTTTGAGTGTTGTTTCAAGTGCAGTTTACCAAAATTGCTCTAACTTTTGATAGACAGTTCCAAATTGAGTCAGGTTTTAGAGCTGAATTTTTCTAGGTGTCCTAATTCCAAACTTTTAGGATACCCAGAACCAATTTCTAGAGACCAAAAAAGTCAAAAGTTCCTGACTTTTTAGAGACTTGACCAGGGGCAAAAAGGGATTGTGTGCACTAAGCCAAGGTGTTCTTATCAAGGACCATCTTAAGAGTATTGAGTGAGTCTTAAACATGACAAATCATCCATCATTAGGGTTTCCCACTCAACTCAGAGCTATGCCACCTACACAAACAGCTAGAAATACTGCAACACCTATAACAAGAGGGTTGAGACAAGACCATGAGGCTTATCAAATCATATCAAGCCAATCCTCAAGGCATGGATCATGGATATTTGTCGAGTGATCATGTAGCTCATGGGAAGTCAAAGCAATCAACTAAAATGCGGGATTTTGGAAGAGCAAAAGTGGAAATTGCTGCAGACTTAGAGGAGAAGCATCCTCTAATCAACAAACCCAACGTGAGGTTCATCAAAACCAATGAAGCCACGAGAGTTCTAACGGATTACACTTACGATGGCCTTTGTAGGTTACCTATTGGGGATCAAAACAACTTCTATAGATTTTTAAATTCCATCATTGAAGAGTTGACAGACTACAAGAACCTTTATGCCTTGACATACACAGATGCCCAGGGAGTGCAAGTTCTAATGGTAGATAAGTATGGACGAGAGTACAAACTTATCAACCCAATTGAGCTAGAAAGATATACATACATGGGTACTCCAATCTCTGCTTTACTACTTTCAACCGAGTGTAAGCGTACCAGGGTTGTTTGAGACTGATTTGCAAGAAGCTAACATTGAAACTATGGGATCAAATGGACCTCAAACATCCAAAATAGATATTCACGAGAGTGTAGCTCCTACCTTATTGAGTGGAACCAAGAGACCACCAAAATTAGACTTACAAATCCATCAAAATTTCCAAAACATGTCTCAAAGGGGATTCCACCAGGATTTGCTCCAAGACGAGAAGAAGGTACGAGGGATGTCTTTGTGAGAGACCCCAACACGCTAAGATACATGGTTGAACCAAAACCAATGAGACCATATCAATTGGCCAAAAGAAGAGTATGATGGATTAAGGGATCCATGCGTACATGCATCCTTGTTCAAACAAGTGTTAAGAGCCGAACAAGTATTTTATTTTCATACACAGTATGAGGGATTTGGCTTAACCTTGGAAGGGATAGCATTGAATTGGTTCCAACCGTTGGACAAAAATGCCTTCTCAAATGTTTTGAACAACTGTTGCAATAATTTGTTGTGGAGTTCTCTAGAAGGGGAATCAAGCATAACACAGTGTCCCAAATCTATGCATTCAAGCAAAAAGAAGATGAGAGAGTGAAGGAAGCATCGCTACGCTTCAAACAATATATAGAGAGATGTCCGGAACGCGAGTTACCACAGGATGAAAGATTATCAATTCTCTTCATAGAGGGTTTGAAAAATGAAACTCTCAAGAAAGATTTGCACTTAAAAGGATGTACTTCCTTTAAACAAGTCACGAGAGAAAGGTTATACCTAGTTGACAATTGTAAAGCCTGTGGCGAGGAAATTGATGATACAAAGATCACTATGGATAATGCTCCCTTAGCATCTAGTGAAACCAACACAAGGCAAGTGGTTATGTCTCAATTAATGACCAACTTAGATGAGCTAGCAGCGCAAGTAGCACAATGAATAAAATGGTGTGCCATTGAGCAAAAATGGACCAATCATGAGATGAGTAAGTGCTACTATAATCTAACCTACACGAGGGGGACACTATTTAGACATCAAATAGAAAAACAAATTCCATTACCAAATCATCCACTATTTCAAAATAGGGTTGTATCAAGGGCTTTACAAAGAGCTGAGGTATCACAACCTAGGCTAGGGCAAGAACCTATGAGAAAACTCTATTCATTGAATGAGGACACTCTGATGTTCATAGCCAATCAAGAGCGTAGACCAGAGACCATTCTGGCTAAGCAAGAACAACCATCAATTGTGCCACCAATGACTCAACAAGATGGACCATGCTACAAGTGTGGAGGTAATCATTGGGCCAAGAATTGTTCTCGTGTAGAGATAATTGGATATTGTTTGGAGTGTGCCATTACACATGTTGTTCCAAATTGTCCAAAACACCCAAACAAACAGGGGAAAACAACAATGAATGTTGTGGGAGTGTCACCTTCTCCAAGTGGATCAGAGGCAAAACCCAAAATTCCTGTGAAGGTAGTGACTAGAGCCCAAACAAAAGAAAATGTTGAGGACCAAGCTAATGAGGAGAAAGATCAACAACCCAAACAAGGGGAAACAACTAGTGTGTCAGTGAGGACTGGGAGAAAATCTTGGAAAGCCAAAAGAGACAGAATTAAAGCAAAAACAATTACAAATCAAACTGCACTACAAACAAAATTACAAGAGACAAAGGAGCAGTTAAAACAAGGACGGGAAAACAAAACGGTGGTGAGCGGCGATAAGAAACCAAGGAAGGCGTCTTCCGGAGGATCTGTGTTGGTAGACAAAGTCCTAGAGCCATTAGATGCTGCACTGGAAGCATATGAGGCTAGATTGAAACCCAACCAAACCCTAGAGCAACGAGGGATGAAATATCCTCATGCTGAGGTAGAGACTGAGAGGTTGAAAATGTGTAAGGAATTGGTAAAAACTTCACAGGCAATGATGGAGCCTGAAGCACCAATTTCACCTCCAGAAACAAAACCAAAAAGTGTTGGATTTGAAATGCCTAAGGCAAAGGTTGTTGAAACATTAACTCAAAGAAACATTGAGCTAGAATCACAAAAGGATGTGCAAGCAAAGACTGCAGCACAAGAAACCAATAGCCTAGAAATTCAACTAGATGATTAAGTAGTGGCCAACACCACTAATGATGCAAGGTCAAGATCACAATTTATGGCACCTATCCCAGAGATAGATGAGCCATGGACAAATGAATTGTGGGAAGCAATTAGAAGTGCAAAAGATGGAAGTGCGACTTTCCAATTTGCACCCATAATTGAGGTCAATACAGGGCATGAAGTCTATCAGGGAGACATTGAATCTCTAAGTGGAAATGCAAGGACGGAAGTTTCAATTGAAAGCAAACCAGCGTCCTTGAAGACCTTACCCTCATACATAGGAGAACATGAGGCAGACTCAGAGACTAGAGTGGTGCCATCTCAAAGGAAATCCATATCCAAGATGATGGATACAAAGAGTATGCGAGAGTTGATGTCAGCTCCAATACAGTGCACCATTACTCTATCTGAACTGCATAAGATTAGACCACATGTATGGGATGAAGTAGGCATTGTTTCAGAGCCTACAAAGGAAGATTTCGTATCTTCTAGCCCGATTTTGTGTAATATAAAATAGAAAAAAAGGATAGTACTTTAAGTCCAAACTTTGATGTTATGCACCGAAAACATTCAAACATAGTGGTTTTGACCAAAGGACCCAGGCATTTAGCCATTCTCCACCAAAATAAGACCATAAAAGCCCAAGATAGAGGAGACAAGAATGCCATACTTCTGTATATGTGTCAAATTCTTATTAGGATATTTCTTAATCCATGGATCAGCAAACATCCCTTTTTAAACCGTTTTTGGCCCTAATGTCAATACATGTTAGGGTTGTGAGTCCTTAACAATGGGAAGGATGTTGAGCTTCTCTCCTATGGGAGTAAACTATCTTAAAGCCTTGTAGCTCTAAGAACCTACTTGAATGATTCAATCCAATGGATCTTTACACTTTGGTCACATAGATGATAGGGGTGTCATAGTGTTTGGTCAATACTATGCATAATCAGGAGATGATTATATTGTCTTGTGGGTGACTACTATAAATCTATATCTTGCACTTTTCTTAAAGGTTGAGGCTAGGCTTATCCTAGATTCTTCTAAGTATTTACTCTAGTTTGGATACCCATGTGGGAATGTCCCTTTGTTTTGGCTGGTGGAAACTTTAGGATGAAATATGACATTTTTCACGTGCTATGTAATTTTTTTGGTATATCTCTCCTTTGAGGCATATGTACACATGGTCTACAGATTGCTTCCTTCTCTGTGAGGTGTATTTATTTTTCAATGTCCTCATTATGACTCCCTTCCTATCCTTTCTAATTTGTGGATGGCCTCTAGCTCCCGATGTAAGTCATGCAATACTCCTATGTCATGTATTTAATTTCTTTGGTGCCTTTGTAGCTACACACACACACACACACACAAGGTATACACAAGGTGCCCTTGACTACTTTGGTATGCTTATCTTTTCTTGCACTTCTTCCACATATACAACACTTGCTAATGCATTTCTCTCATTGAAGGGTAGATGTGCACAGTTGTAAATGGTTCATTGCCACCACTCATAAAGATTGATCTTGCCATTAAATTATTTGAATGATATCAGGTGCTCTAAGCTCCAATGATATGGATGAGTAGCCCTTGTGCTGGACTAGAGCATCAACTGTTGCACTCGCCTTCACCAAAAAGTGTATCCTTAGGCTCTTAGGGTTCAAAGTTTCCCATGTTCATTCATCTTCTTACTTATACTCTCAAAATCACTTCAAGGTATATTGACCCTTTTCCATATATTAGATCATATTGAATCTTGATCATGTTGAATTTAACATTGCATTATATGCATAATTGGTCAAGGTTCTCTAGTCATGTTCCTTACTTGGTGACAATTGATTTAAGCCATACTTGGCATCAATGGATGGTGATTGATTGCATCTATCATGGAGCCCAACTTTTATTGATGGTGAGTGATTTCTTTATCCCTCACTTAGCTTATGGGTTTTGTGTGGCTTGTTTTTATAGAAAAAGAGAGAGCCTATGAATGTGTTGGTTTGCTCTTCCATGTTACACTTTGATTGGATGTGATCCCTGTGCAACATATGTTAATTGATGAGTTTGCCTCTCTTCAAATTTCCTATACTAGATTTTTTATTCTTACTAAGTTTTCACCAGTTATGGTTCCACTTTTAAAAAAAATTAAATTGATTGGTTCTTTTATTAAAAGGGGGTCTTCTAAGATTTTTTTTATATACTTTACATGATAATTTTGGTAGTTGGTGGGTTCTAATTAGAGTTCTATGCTTATAAGAACAGGATGTTATTATTTGAAAATGGTGTTGTATTGTGGCTTTTCAAGATCACATTTTACTTTGATTTTACAAACCTACATTCATGCTCATTGAAAGGAGTCATAATGACTATCTTGGCTTTATTATTTTGTTTTTATTTGCAAAATTGAATGGGTTTCTTGCTATCTTGTTTCCTATGTGGTAAATAGTGTCAAGCCTAAGACTTTGGCATACACGATCTTCATTATCTAAGAATAAAAAATTCTCTACCCATATGGATGATTTATTATAAAGCTTCAAAGCTTATCACTACTACCTTGCAATTGCTTTCACATGATATTAAATATTTGATTAGTTGCCACATGACACCATTGTCCATGTTCCATTGAGAGTGGATCGATTTATTTAACTTTGACTAATAAAAGAATGTTTGCTTTTCCTGTTTAGAGCAATTAGCCTGGATCATAGCTTGCTGGCTTGGCTCCCTTCCTTACATTTTATATTCTCCTCATCTTTGAACACTAGTTTTGAAATTTTTGCCTTGCTCATGCTTGTTTGTTGACCCCACTTAACTTGATTTGATGCCTATTATGTTTCATAACTTGGCCTTTTTTGCAAGCCCCTTCAACTTTGGATCTTGTTTCAAAAAGATTTTTCTCACATCTCTGTGGAAGTCTACCGGGTAAAATCATGTCAACGTGTCATGATTTTTGTTGTCCCGGACAATGCTAGTTGGCACAATTTTGATATATGCTAACTAGTGCAATAACATGAGGTAGATCTATGACGTATGATATATCAATAAAAATTTCCTAAAACAAGGAATCCAAATGTACAACTTTCGATAAATTTTGATATTATTTGTGAAAAAATATTGTGTACGCAAGTTTTTTTTAGAAATGCTAACTAGCACCAAAAGCATTGCACGTTAAGATGCTTTTACCCTACTGATAAATTTTGATGAATGGTAATTGATTTGATAGTTTTGGAACTTTTTTTATGAAGCAAAAGCTCCCTTATGCTTCATGTTGCTAGGGCTTCAAGTTTCTTGAAGTTGTAAATTATAACAAGATTTTGGGATTGCTAAATGGATAATGTATTCCTAACGGCTTCAAAAAAATTAAAAGGTGCACCTAATTCAAAGATTCCACTCAAAAACTAGATAAACAATGTGTTAATCTATAGCACGTAACAACACGCAATGACGAAGCACATAGATATGCAACAATATTGCCTAAGAAAGATGAATACAACATTGTGCACGCGTGAGAGAGAGAGAGAGAGAGAGAGAGAGAGAGAGAGAGAGAGAGAAACGTTGAAGAGAACTTAGAAGAAAACGCTAAAGGAAAAAATGAAAGAGCAGAGAAACACCTATTTATACGGACAAAAAATGTCTTTTGACTTTCCATCTTCATTTGTCTTTTGACTTTCCACCTTCATTCATCTTTTGACTTTCCACCTTCATTTGTCTTTTCATTTCCTAAACTCACCCTTCACTTATGCACTTAATATGTTTTGAAATATTTTTTTTTTTGTGAGATTGGGGAGACCTAATGGATATGGAATGAAATTTGTTGGATGTTTCTTTTTTCCTTTGGAAGGACCTCCCTACTTGTTTTGGCATACTACAAAAGATCTGTTGGCTCTATTATAGCTAATATATGAATTTTAGTTGGAGGGTGATAAACAACAAGTGGTTGATAGCCTAGGTGGCTTTGATCACTCAGTCTGGACTGAGTAACTAATGATATTAATCCTTTGCTCAAAAGCATCTTACTAGTGCTGATGGATATGGTCCTAATTACTCTGATTTGATTGATTTTGTTTGCTTGTATCTTGTGCAATACTTTGTTAAATGGGTTTCTTACTACAAGCTCCCGTATTTGATGCTATTGTCAAGCTTTAAGGCTTTACTATTGTATTTGGTAATATCTAAAGGTGGGCAATACTTGGAGTGTTTTGGGTGTATACTCTTGACCTAGAAATAGAAATCTCTATTGAGGATCTCTTGATTTGTCATGATTGAATACTTATCTGAAGGCTAGTTATAAAAAATTATTTGGTAATGCACAACTAAGAAATAACATATTATGATGGTAATAACATTATGGTTTTAATCTAATCAAGCTCAATTAGCTTCTGGGAATGAGTTATGGCATTGTTGACTAAGTTTGGATTATTGAGTCTGAGGTTGGTAACCACCTTGATGGCTAGTTCTGTCTTGGTTGAAGTAACTATTTCAAGCGTGGAACTCCTTAAATTTTCATTATAGTCATGCAAGTAGAAAAGGATTCAAAAACTAATTGGATACTAAAATGAAAATCTTTGAATATTTATTTAGGTATTTTTTGAAGAGTGGGAAATCAAGTGATAGCCCCTCATATACTTATGCATATGTACGATAGTAACTGGTCTTATAATTTTTAAGCAATACATGGATAACAACTGTTAGGTTCTTTAACACTTGCCATACTTGATTTACTTTTTGATAGCTTAGCATTCCTTCCATGGAGGCACCTTCCATCATGTCACCATGCTTTGCTTTAGCAGCACACAATCACGTGCACCAAATTGGGGGAGAGGGGGAGGGGATGTTAGCGGTGGCTAACACATGGACCAAGGATGCATCAAACATAGGAGGACATGCTACATTTCCTATTAGTCTTGTATATTTGCATGTGCACAAAAAAAAAAAATTTGTGGTGGGCGGGGGGGGGGGGGGGGGGGGATGTTAGCATTGGCTAACACATGGACCAAGGATGCACCAAACATACGAGGACATGCTACAATTTTTTCTATTAGTCTTGTATATTTTTAGGCTTATATTTTTAGATCATATGGAGGTGAGCCTAATTTAATTGTAATTTATAAAGTCTTAAAGTCCATGCCTTTATAAGAAGACCTTTTGTTTAAAGAGGCTTCATTCTTGAGAGCCCTTCTTGAGTATTATTCTTGGATGGCCTAGCCTTGAGCTTAATGCCCATGTTTAGAAGACTAGTACTCATCCTTTGTAATTAGAGAGTCTCTTTCTCGATTAATATAATCTCTACTTTGCTCATTAGTTTTGTTTCTCCTATAATTCATTAATTTCATGAAGAAGTTTTACACTCTCATTATTCTAGATTTGAGAGAGGTAACGAATTCTTGCTTTGATTGACCACTCCTACCATTCTATGAGTGATTCAATTTGTGATATTTAACATCTCTAATTAAGTTTATTAATTAAGTGTGTGTGCACTCTTGGTCTTGTGATTGGAGTATGTACTTTATTGTGTACTCATATGTGGGTAGGTTCAATGAGACTCAAGCACCATTCACCCTTGTGTGTGGAGCTTTTGATTAAGTACCTTGGTTGGTATGTGGTGATTGGGGAGGCCAACACCAATGCAATTAGTGTATGCTTGTCATCAGGGTGCTCTTAAGATCAAGTCATTGGCAAGTCATATTTTGGTGGGATTGATGTGTGTAGGTGATGCTTGATTGGTCATTAGAGTTAGTTGATTCATGGGTAGTTTCTATTTGCACTGGAGAAGCATTCTCTAGAATCCTTTCATTCAATGCATTCAATGATGCTCGTGTCTCTAAGCCCTAGAAGGGTTATTGCGCTTTGGATTGATGATTTTGTTGGTCTTGGATTGCGGATTAGACCTAAGTTATGAAGAACCCCCAACAACTAGTAGTTGAGTTAATGTACTAAATTTTACCTTGTTATGTCGAAATTTGAGAAGGGAGAGAGGGATCTTTGTGCCAAGATATATGTGAGAGAGGGAGGAGATAAAAAAAATTCAACTATAAAGAGAAACAATGACATAATGTGATGGAAAGCCTTTTTAATTAGAGAACTACTGTGAGATACAGTATGAGTATTTAAAGTACAAAAACAAGTGCTTTAAATTACTTTTTATTGTTTACAGAATGTCCTCTAGAGTACCTTGACGGGTATTATGAAAGTACCTATGTTACATAAACATAGGTACTTTTGAGAGACTCAATGGTTGATCCCAAATCCAAGATAGACGCTAAAGTCTTGATTCTAATGAATGTGTCTTCCTAGCTAACAAACCTCTATACAAAATAATCTACTACCTCACAATGTCTCTCAACTCTCTCTCTCTCTCTCTCTCTCTCTCTCTCTCTCTCTCTCTCTCTCTCTCTCTCTGCAGAACTAGTGTCCTAACACATATTTATATAGCTATATCTCTCAAGTTTGAGCATAACTCATGGACTCCTTTTGTAGGTAGGTGCACCATAATATGGAAAATATTCCTTCGTTACACTTCATGAAGAGATCATTGTTGTATCTCCTGATAGATAGCTCCCAAGAATATAGTGGGGCTGGAGTAGCCATAGCCACAAAAGACATTTGGGAAAAATGGGGTAGACCAACGCTTAGAAAAACTAGAATGAAGCTGCAACTTGCAGATGGATACACGAAAAAAGCTCTGGGTATCTTAGAGCAAACTATTGTGACTTCTTGTGGAATTGAATATGAACATACATTTGCAATAGTAGATTTTGGAAAAGGGAACAATTTTGATATCATTTTAGGAATTCCTTTCATGCGTCAACTTAAGATGGTTCAAGATTGGGGCTATGACTATATCTACTTGAGACATAAAAAGATCACCACAAAAATAAGCATAAAAGACCATAGCTATAGAGATGTGAATAGAACTCCATTAGAAGAAATTGACTCTTCTATAGTCAATGGGAAAGAGATACCTGCGTGGCTACAAACCAAACAAGAACTTTGGATGTGTGGTGCTTCAAAGTGTGGAAGCTCAGTGAAGGAGGATTGCATCCTAGAAAGATCAATGGACGATGAAGCTTACATACTAGAACCCTTTCCAAAGAAATTATTTGAGCCATTTGGATGGACTCAAATCTTGGCAACCTTGGATGTGTGTGTAAATGAGCTAACTCCAACCATGTTTTGTGATGAAGAAGGCCACGACCTAGTTTCATGTTTTATGTTGAAAGTGCTGATAAATGCTAATGAGATTTGTGAGAATGAAAATAGAGGGACAAATAGCTATGTCATGGAGGATGCTGCACAACACAAACTAGGACATCAATACAACCATGTGGAGATGTTATCATTGACATACTTGAAGAGTCAACAACATCTACTCCAAAAAAACTAACTTCAAATGATGCAGAGTTGAAAGTACAGGAAGAATCAGATGTGCAAAGCTCCACATCAACAGATGTTCTACAAACTCAAGATCAAAGGAAGAATGAGGAAGAAGCCAAAGATGAAAAATATCCCACATTGATCAAATTCAATTTATGTGGACAAACAGGGCTCAAGGTTACATGTTCGGTCGCAATTGATCCTTATGCTACTAAGAATATAATGTCATATGGCACTTGGATAATGATGTGAAAGCCGACAATTAAAGAAGTGGAGGAAAGAGTATACACCATTGCCAAAACACCAATCCCAAGTTTTGGCATAGCGGAGGCAATACTCAAGTTGAGTCATGGGGAGTTCAAAGACAACTTCAACATAGTTGACTCACATCACATCAAAGAAAGTCTAGTCCTCACAAAGAGTTGGAAGAATATCTTCTTCGAGCAACAACAAAAAGCATCAACAACAACAACAAAGATGGTCCAAGAGACATCAACAAAAAAGACACAACCGTCTTCAGAGCAGAGAAAGGTAAGGCCAAACTAAACATTGAAGAAAATCATCCTCGCAAGTCAGTTTTACCTTCGACAAGCCCACATCAAAGCTCGAGCAAAGCCTCTACATCAAGAGCCACACCATCAACAATGCAATGGAAACCAAAGCAAAAAGTCTATCAACCAAAGTTTCCATCACAAAAAAGCATCCACAAGAAGCCGAAGAATGTCAAGCAGGTGTGGGTATCCAAAGAGCACATCCAAGTCAAAGACCCAGTTTGGATACATGAAACACGGGTTCAACCACAACAACAAAAGGTGACAGGGTGGATAGCATCAAATGAGTCAATCACTGCTCAAGGCTACTTCCAAGGAAACACTAATGTTTGGGCCAAAAAGCCTAAACTAACAGCCTGGACCTACCCACCTCAACCAACGAGTCCTACAAGGAACAAGACGCGCTATCAACGGAATACAAAATACTCAGGCAAGCGAAAGAACACCAACAAAAGGCAAACAAAAAGACCTTCCAAGCGGGCCACGCGAAAAGTTTGGGTACCGAAATCAGACTTCAACGAAGATACCCAACACAAACAGGTGAATCAGCGGCGGATGATTCCAATGAAGCTACTTGGAGCACAAGGAGTTTATGAAGGTAACACTCCAATATGGTTACCCAAAATTGTAGCTCAATCGAGAACAACGAAGAGAAATCAAGAAGCACAAGCTTCTACCCCAAAGCAAGCAATGACAACCAAAAGCCAACAGAAGCCAATTACAACCAAGGCTGCTGCAATCTACAGATGGATACCTTGTCATCAATTACAAAAGCAAGGATTTTACAACGGAAATCATCAAGTTTGGATACCAAAGCCTAGTGTCCATCAAATTATAGAAGATCATAAAATGCCAAAGACGGTCACACAAGGACCAAAAACAAGATGGGTTCCAAAATTGCTAGTGGAAACTCAATCACACAGAACCCACACATCTCGACAATCACTTCTCATGGAAATTAATGCAAAGGCTACATCAAGCCCTATCAGAGCTGAAGGACTTGTTTTACAAAGAAGTATCAACATACAACAAGCAAGTCAAGAGGAGCCAAAATATGCCAACCTACTCGACAAAATGGTGGTATCCAAAGACCAACACAATGATAAAGGCCTTAATCTCAAGAACTTATGGCATTGGGTTTAAGGCCATGAACAGGTAAGTCCAAGTCGCCATTAAAAATACATGGCATAAAAGTCAAGAGTCGGGCAGCTGAGCCACTAAATGAGCAAGGCATTAGTCCCAAAGCTTCAAGTAATATTCTCTGTGGTCTAAGAGTCTTAGCTATTCTAGGTACTCCTCAAGGTGGAGGAGTTGAGCATATTTATGTTGTGCCGCTCATGCTGGTATAGGTGAGCATAAGAGTCCAAGTCTATGTATTTTAAGTTTGGTAAAGTGAAGAAGCGAGTCCAAAAGACACTCACGCACTATGCATAGTGAGTAATGAGTGGAGAAGCTTCAACATCAACAACCCTTCTTGGAAATGTGGAAGCTATTGAGATGTCCTTGGATATCACATGTGCTACATTTGTTCCTTGAAGCACCCAACAACTCATTTTTCACACCGCATGATTTTCCTGAAAGAACTCTTGTGTGCATATAGAGTGTCCCATAATTGGCACTTGCATTACGCACTCTTACTTTATTTCTCCCAAGCACTCACCTTGCATGAACAGGTACTAAACTTCCAAGTGTTCAACCCCAATAACAGCGTATACCAAAGGCATTTTTTCCCACTGGGTTTTTCCCTTTGGTCATTCATATTCTAGACCCTAATTTAGAAACACCCATCACTATTCTATTGTATATATTCCTTCAATCAAATGAAACCAATAAAGAATTTGTTACACGATCTTCAAAGAGATAAAGTGGGGCCACATTGTTCTCAACTAGGCTTCGACAAGAGCACCTCTTATCTTCAAAGATACCAACAAAGTTCTATTGACAAAGTGGCAAAGAAAATCAAATTGGAGATGCCAGTGCACACATGTCGTATGTAAAGGTCCATGAGAAGCTGGCCGCCGGCCACTTTAGAAAGCCCTAGGTATATAATACACTAAGGTTAGTGGGAAAAGGGGGATTATTTTTTTGAAGATAAGTGACTATTGCGTTACGCAGAGAGCTACCTCTTTGCTCCAACTTGTAATCATCACTTCTGTGGCTACGGTAATCCAAATTTAGTTTTGTTTCTTGCATTGTGTTCCTCTTACTCTGCTCTTTCATTCAAGTGTAAGCATTCAAGATTCGGTGAAGGTTTCAAACGCATCCGTTTAGGCCTTAAATCGCTGTTTTGAGTGTTTATATGCGTATTTTATGTTGTTTTGACCCTATGATAGGCTTTAGGGACCCAAAAACAACCCTTTAGGATCATCCGTTTATTGTTTTAGCGTACTGTGGGACGAACGATCGCGATCCATGTACCTTCCCATAATACTGTGACGGTGATAGGATATGTTCCTGATAGTCCCCTGTAGCTTCCCTTTAAGTTTCGTGCAATTCCGATCTGATTTGCATGGTGAACGGACGTGATGACTGTAGAGATGTGTAGAAGGACATAGGCAAATTACTTGGCTTTAGTGCGATTGATTTGCTTGTAGAGTTAGTAGTTGCATCTCTTTGAGTTCACTTCATTAGGATTGACACCCTAGTGAGTTTTCATGCCTCATCCGAGTCGCTTCCCCTGTATCGATAATTTTATGTTGATGCTTGAGATCTATGCTATGGACGTCCGTCGCAGCGACCCGCAAACACCCAGGCTTAGAGGAGGTAGGTCCTAAAGAGAACGAAGGTGTGCAAGACAAATGGATGCTAGAAGGTATGCTATCAACAACACTTACAGAGGAAGAAAGAGAGGAGTTCAAATGTGTGCTAAGGAAGTTTCCTAGGAGTTTTGCAAAGGCTAGGAGTTATCAAGGAGCAAGCTCTACTCAAGGAGGTAAGAAAGTTTCTAGCAGCAGATTTCATTTACCCAATGGAGAATTCAGAGTAGGTCTCTCCCGTTGTTGTCACTCTCAAGAAGAACGGCAAGTGGAGGGTGTGTGTGGATTACCGTTCACTGAATGAGGCAACAAAAAGAGATCACTTCTCCCTCCCATTTCAGGATGAGATACTAAATGAGGTAGCTGGTCATGAGAAGTACACTGTGTGTGATGTTTACTCAGGTTACTTTCAAATAGGTATCCGCTTAGAGGATCAGTTGAAAACAATGTTCATCACTCCTCCTTGGGGTTGTTATGCTTTTAGAGTCATGCCATTTGGCCTAACAAATGCTCCTGCAACTTTCCAACGCTTCATGAACATGGTGTTTCAAGCATTCTTTGGAAAGTCCCTTAGGGGTTTTATTGATGATTTTTGCATTTATAGCTCAAAAGAAGAAGTTTTAAAAAAAACTTTACAACATGGGAGGTCAGCTCAATCCCAAAAAATGTCACATAGGTGAGGATGAAGTGATCTTGCTCGGTCACAAAGTTTCCTATAAAGGCATTGAGGTGGATCCTTCTTATTGAGCTCCCATCACCCATGAATCTCAAAGAGGTCATCTCATTCATTCAAAAGGTGAAGTATGTGTCACGCTTCATTCACTTAGCTTCTGAGTTGCTTCATCCTTTGCAAAGGTTTACACAACAAGTTGAATTTGCATGGTCTGATGAGCTTGAGGAGTAATTTTGTAACATTAAATTCATTTTTTCAGAGCTACCAACACTCATGCCTCCTTGTTGGGAGTACACATTCTTTGTTAGCTCTAGTGTTGGGAAAAAAACAATTGGTGCAATTTTGTTACAACAAGATCTCCACAGTACCAGGATGCGACCCATTTACTTTGCTAGTAGGGTCATAAATGCCTTGGAGAGAGGCTACATAGGGGTAGAACTCATGATGCTTTCTCTCGTGTTTGAGGTGAGAAAGTTTACATCCTACTTGCTACCAAAACCTTTTGTAATTCTCACTACAGAAAATTTGTTCCCTTGGGTATCATCTCAAATGAATCTTATTACTAGGATCTCAAAGTGGATTATGGAGTTGCAAGAGTTTCAATACTCTTTCAAGGTAGAAGATAGTGTGTGTGTGCACAATTGGCAGGGATTCTCACTTATAGGTACATGAGAAGGAGATTAAGGTGCCTGAAGTAAAGACCCTACCATTGCCACCACCTAAAAGTATCCCTAATGCATTTACCTTATTCTTTGATGGAGCTTTTTGATGAGCCACAGGAAAAGCAGGGGGAGGGCTAGTGTTGCTCAACCCAAGACGAGAGGTGGTCATGACCAGGTTCAATTAGCAACAATAAAGCAGAATATGACACACTACTTCATGGTTTAAAAATGTGCATTGACCAAGGTACAAAGTCTCATGGTAAAAGGGAATGACCTTCTCATTGTGAAGTAGATTTTAGGCATTTGGTCATGTAAAAATGAAAGACTAAGGGCCAAAGTTCATACCATATGTAGGTTATTCAATCAATTTGAGGAGGTGCAATTATATCATATTCCTAGAAAACAAAATGAGGATGCTGATTTACTTGCACAACAAGCAATTTCATGTGTTGAGAAAGAAGTGCAGGTCATCATGATGGCAACAACGGTCAAGCAACCAAGGTACCAGGGATTGGACTCATTAATTCCCATTATTAGCTACATTTTGGAGGGTGAGTTTCCACAAGACTTCACAAAAGCTTAGAAGAGGAGACTCATGAAGAAGGCAAGCACGTATCTCTTCCCAGAAGGATCCCTCTATCAAAGAGGGAAGGATCAAGTGTGTAGAAGAGTACAAACTATTGAGGAAATTCCAGCCACTTAAAAAGGTTTTCATGAAGAGGTATGTGGTGGTCATTTTGCTCAAGAGTTAACTGTGAAGAAGATTTTGCTTGCGGGGTATGTTTGGCCAAGTCTGCATGTGGATGTCCAATATTGGTGTAAAAGTTGTCACAATTGTCAAGTAAATGGGAATAGAAGATTGGTGTATGGTCCAAGATAAATCGTGCTTGCAAATGAACCCTTTGAAAAGTAGGGCATTGATGCTATGGGTCCTCTGTCTAGGACAAAAATGGTAAACTCTACATTCTATTGGTTGTAGACTATATAACTAGGTGGGTGGAAGCACAAAGTGTGGCAAAGGTAAATGAGAGGACAATGAGCAAATTCGTCTACACTCACATCTGCTGTAGATTTGACACACCTTTGGAAATTGTTTCTGATAATGGTTCAAGGTTTAGAAAGGACTTGCTCACAGAATTCTGTGAAGAACTTCACATTCTACATCGTCACAATACACCCTACTATCCCCAGTCAAATGGTTTCGTAGAAAAAGCTAATGGTGTCATTGCAGGCATCATAAAAATATGGTGCAAAACAAGACAAAGTTGTGGGATGAATTCTTGGATGGAACATTCTGGGCCTATTGAACCACGTATAGGGAGGCAACGGAGTTCACACCTTTTCACTTGGTCTATGGTCAAGAGGCTTTGCAACCTATCGAGCTCAACATTCCAACAATGTGGCTTCATAGCAGAGGTGTACAAGATGATCAAGAGGTATGGATGGATCGACTTCTTACATTAGTGGAGCTTGAGTGAAAAAGAGAAGCAGCATATGAGTGCTACACAAGCAAAGGAGAAGCTTCACAAGAAACTGAACGACAAAGGCATTAGTGAAGGAGATAATCGACTTGATAATCATTTTGATGCCAAATTTGAAACTAGATGGGGCCATTCAACTCAACTTACTATCAGCTTATGGACTTGATGGGAAAAAGCACTCCAGGAAGGTAAACAGGTATCGCTTGAAGTCCTATTTGAGTCGCCTTCTACCAAAGGATCTACCAAAGATCTGTCAAAAGGCAGCTATCTCATGTAAGTTTTTTTGCATGAAGCATGAGTGTAACTCAAGCCAAAATGCCAAGGGGCCAAACAATGAAAATCTTGTCAAGGACTCAGAAGCACTCTCTTTGGAAAAGATGCTTTATGATGGTACATGAATACCATCATCCTGGGGGAGGGCTAATGATAGCCGTTTTTCAGCTATTCAAAATTTCCATAATGAGCTACCTCACCCTACTAAAATCACCCAAACACTGTGGCTATCCTTACCATTTTAATGTACATAGGCGTGTGTGAGTTAGGGGACTTTTCCCATATCTCCTTTAAAAAATCCTCAATTAGCTATCAATGGGGTAGAGCAAAAAATAAATAAATAAAATAAAAAAGAAAATTATATTATGGCCTCTTTGTGTGTAAACATTTCATTGTATATAGGGCATAAATATAAGAATTTTTCATAATTGTTTTGGTATTTATTTAAATATTTCTACCTAAGTGTGTGTTATTTACCTAGGTATGCTATGTACATTGACTCACCATTAGCAAAAAATTTATTACCATTTTGTATACTCTTTATTCCATATAGAAATATTCTCATGCAAGCTTCTCTTATTTTTGGTATAACTCCAACCCAACAAAAATCCAAAAAAACTAGTTTTATTTGTGTGTATATTTTTTCCTTTCTATAATTATTCTCTTTCACTCTCATAAATTAGAACACCAAAAATATTCATCTTTTTATGGTAGCCTCATGATGAGAGAGATTTAATTTTAAAGTTGACCCCTTTATATTTTTCCACCTATATTATTTATAATTTGACATGTACATATTTTTTAGACCCCTCAATATTTGATATCCTTAGTTGTACTATTCACTTATATCATGATCTCAACAATATCTTCAATTACAGATCCACAAAATAAGGTCAATGATATGTGGCATACATGTATGCATTATGGAGGGCTCACTCTTGGAGGCATTCAAAAGAATCATCCAAAAAGGGACCCCACAAGGACTTTGCGCAGTGGAAAAAAACAATCAGTTTTGCAAAATTTTTAAAGGTCACTTGCTCTCCAAATTTGAAAAGGTAATAAAGACAATAATTATAGCTCATGAGCTGAACGTTTGTCTCAAAAAATTTCATATTTGTTTGAGCTAAGAGCTGTGAGCTATGATTTTATTGGTGGACCTCAGTCTGCCCATGCCATGCAACCACACTCCCTCTCTTCCACTTTATCATTTTTCTCTTTCACACGCACTTCTCCACTCATCATCCCCATCGCTTTCACCTCTCCTCTCTGCCCTCTACTCACCTTCTCCTCAACCTTGAAGAGTAAGAGAAACCATGGTGAACTCATGCCGCTTACACACACTTCCATTCCAAATTGACCACCTAGTCTCATTTTTCCTCTTCCAAATTACCTATATCTATTAAAAAAAACCACAAAATTCAACCTCTTCTCTTGAAAGATAGCATCATGGTGATTGATTACTCATCTTCAATTACCTTGGCTCCCAAGGAAGGTCAAGAGTGGAGAAAAAACATACCGTCAAAGCTAGTGGACCGTCAACAAGTATCAAAATTGGCCCTACTCAAGACACTTGGAGCATCAACATTGCAAGAAATCCATCTTTTCTTACCTCTTAAGAAATTTGTTCCTTATTTGTATCCTACATGGATACTCCCATTGTAAATATCCAATTCCATTTGTAGATTAATAAAAATACTAACTCTACTAATCTACTAACACTAACCCACTATGAAAAGTCCTATCACCTCCATTTATCTCCTCTCTCTTTTCTTCATCTATCCCCACCAACTTCTTGATAATCCCAAGCAGAAAAAATTAGATAAAGAGCTGAAAATATAACCTAGCCATGGTTAGAGGAGTAACCCTAGTCCTCAAAATTGCTATAAAAGGAGGGTGTAGCTAGCACAAAAGGGAGGAAGCCATAAGCAAGAGCACTATGCTATAGCTCAAGAAGCCAAGTCCACTCTCTTGAGAAGGAGCTCTTGAGTGAAATCTCATTGGCTTATGCTGTTGGCGGATACACCACGACGGACGTTAGCACAGTGAGAACACCTAACAAGAATTGACAGCTAAGGACGAAGCTCAACCCATAGGCGCGTGGAAGCAAGCATAGGGTGTCAACCTACACTTGACCGACTATTGACTACTTCCTACAGAGGTCTCTACCCAATGTCTAAGTTACAGCCTACTATTGTGCACAGGAGGAGATTTCCTACAACGCTTCCATGAGCCAAATACCCATTAGACGTTCTTGAAACGCTACGAAACTTGAGGGATATCCTATTAACACCAATAGGCCACTCTCCCTAAGGTCCGTGACCCAAAACCCTACCCATAAACACCCAGTGCAGAATCACGTAGGATGTCTGATAGGTTTTTGCATGTTGACGTTTTTGAAAACTAAGGTGCCTAATGTATTGCTCTACTCAATACAAACGCGTGGATATGCTGAAATGCGAAAACAGGGTTTCCACCTAAAGAGCTACGTAAGGACATAGCTTAAAAACTGTTAAAAGAATGTGAACCTTATTCTCTCATTGTAAGAACCCTCTACAGGCTAGGGAAGGATGATATTCTTAGACGTTGTGCTCGTGAGGATGAGTATTTATACATACTGCAAGAAGCCCCATGGGTATAGCCGGAGGACATTTCTCAGGGGAACTAACAGCTAAAAAGGTGTTGCAATCAGGCTATGGGTGGCCTACCTTATTCAAAGATGCATCACTTTTTGCAAAAGGATGTGATGAATGCCAACGTTACAAGATCACACAATGAAAGGATAAGATGCCCTTACATCCTGCTAAAGTGACTCAACCATTTGAAAAATGGGGGTTGGACTTTGAAGGCCCAATTAGTCCGGCAGCGAGCCAGTGAACACTTTAGTGGCACCCGTTAGGGTTTTCACCATGTACTGCTCACTCATTCTCTCACCTGCCTTCAAGCCTGGTAGCTTCGGGTAGTTGAGCCATGTGGGTGGCTTCTCTTCAGCAGTTCATGTTCCTTCCATGTCCGCATCCTTGGTAGAGGGCAAAAGCTAAGGTCATCTCTGATCATTTTAGGCGCCTCTACCAAATGTACTGAATACTCTGGGTATTTAGTGAGCCATGCCTTCCTCCATCTTGGTTGAGAGTCGACAATGAGCTTAACACCTTCTGGTTTGGTGATGTCTTCATGGTACAACGGCACTATAGGCTCCTCTTTAATCCTCTTGTTGATTGTAGCAGCCTCGTATTTTAGAAGAGGATAGGGGAGAGAGGGTTGTAGCCATTCATGTCAAACGACATTTGCATCTAATCTATGAATGGTCATGGACTTCAATACCCTCTGCTCCCACAACATTTCTTCTTTGGCGGTGTCTTTTATGGCTGCTTCTATTGCTTTCTGTAGACTGTCTTCTTCTTCTTGTGTCAGATCCCGGGGCTCTTGTAAGGGTTCCATAGGAATGTCCTCTTGTATTGTTGTGTCCACCGGATCTGACACATTCTCTATATCAATTCCTTCCATTGCAGCCGGCCCATGACTTTGTTGAGGTTCTTCACTTGTTTGGCTCTTAAGTTCGTCCAGCTGCTTCTGTAAGTCGTCTTTTGTTAACTGAGCTTGTTTTGTCATAGCTATAATAGGTCATTAAGTTCTGCATTGACTCTATCAGCTTTCTTTAGCTTCTGCCTTACCTCATCATTCTCTGTCTGCAGCATCTTTGTGTCATCTTCTAGTCTTTTCTGAAGCCTATCCAATTCTGCTTTCAATGATTTGTTATCATCTTCTAACCAGCCTTATATCACCATTGATCCCTCTGCTAGCATTACTCCATGCCTCTTTTCAAGCGTCAGTGCTTTTTGCAGTTCTATCATTTGTTCTTCAAATAGTTCTTTATCTTGGCTAGTGCTAGTTGCAGTTGCAGCTTGCTCTACCCGGAGACGCTCTCAACCTCTGAATCGTTTGATCCTTCACTTTGATTTGATCCTTTAGTTTGATCACCTCATCTTGGCTAGCCTCATGTGATATTTCAGCTTTGTCTTTGGCCTCTTTCAAGCTCTCAACCTGTTTTGACTCTTCCGCCAGCTATACGATGAGCCCATCCCTTTCCTTTTCGGCTTCAGTCAGAGCATTGCTGATTTTTTGGTACTCTTCTTCAGATTCCATTAGCTTTCGGTTGGTTTCTCGGTTTTGACTTTCTAACTCTTGAAATTTCTTCAGTGCTGCTTCTAGTTCAACTTGCAGTTGTGCTTGGCTGTGCATTTTCTCTTGACTTTGCTTCTGAAGTGTTTCCACTTCAGATTTCACCTTTACTTCACTCAACTTCAGTCCTTCATACTCAATCTCTTTGGCCACTGATCTGGTTAATCCTTGCAGTCTCTGCATCACTTCTTCCCAATCTTTGGCTTGTGGTTGCAAATCCATTGTATCTGTTGCAATCTCCTTTAGCTCCAACCACTCATTCTGTGATGGAGGAAGAGACCACTAGCCTTTAGCATTTAGAGCTTCATATATTACCTTGGTGAGCATCTCCCCTACTACAATATATGTAGGATTCTTGGTTCCCATCCTCACAATGTGGTACTGCAGGTATGCCGTATAATCTATCTCTCCTGGGCTGCTTGTCTTCATTGCCCATGTGAATGTTGTTCCAATTGCTGCAGGTGGCACAGTGTACTTTTGAGGCCTCTTGGTGCAGATATGGAAATATTGTTTGTATAGTTGGCACATGGTTGCCACCATTGGATCCGCAATATCCTGGAAGGTGTAGTTCTTCTTGGTTTCCTTGTATACCTTCACCTATTCTCGCCTCTTGTTGACACTGTCTCCTGCATTAGAGAGGTTCAAGGCACTTGCAACCACCTCTGGCGTGATCACAATCATTATGTTATTTCCTTGCATTTATGTCACCTTGGCTATGCCATTCTCCTTTATTGTTGTGACAAATTCCCAGACTCTCTAAATGTCAATTCCTGCTGGCAAAGCCTCAAAATAATTGTGTAGGTCTAACTTTTCCAAGATAGACACTATCTCTGACCTTCTCGTGAACTCATTGAGTTCCTGTGGTATCATTGGTAGCTCTATGGCATTGCCCTTTGGGTATTTGAACATGCCTTGGTATATTCTAAGGTCGTTTGCTTCAAGTAAGTTGCTTTGTACCCATGTGGTAGTGGGTTTTATGGTTCCTGTTGGTATTATAAATGGCTCCACCTCATCCAGGTAATCCTTGTTGGTCATTCTTTTCTTCTTTGCTGGCAACTTAGTGGCGGTTGCCATGGATCCTCTTGCACTCAGTAGTACAAAGTTATCGTTCTTTACAGGTTAGCTGATAAACTGAGTTTTAACTATCCAATTGACTGCAAAATTGAAACATGAGCTCAAGAGGGACTAAGGATGCCCTGCAAGTAAAAGCAGTAGGATTTGTCCTACAAAATAAGCCTAAAGACATACTACACGTAGGATGTCTTTTTCATTAGAGTAACTTGAAACTTGACATGATGATAGCTTATGACCTGTACATCACAGTTATGTGCTTGGATTTTGATTTAGACACCAAAAAGTGCAATTTTGGACTATTGTAGGCTTTTGGTGTAGAAATGAGTAGGATGTCCTGTAATGATGAGCAAATGTTATCCAAATGACTTGAAACTTAATATGTAGGCTTCTTGTAGCATGTTGATCACATTCATGATGTCAAAACTTTGCTCAGTAGGTCAAAATGACCCTGGAGACATACTACACGTAGAATGTGTTTTTGCTCAGAATTGCATGAAACTTGTCAGTGTGATAGGGCATAGCTTGTGGATCATCATCATGGTCTTAGAATTGAATTTGATAAGTTTTGAGGGTAGGAAGACCATTTCTGGTGTTTCAGAGTCTGAAAAGTCCATCTATGGAGCTATGAGGCCAAAAAGTGATCTGTTTGGCTTGAAACTTGGTGGGTAGGCTTGTATGAATGTGATAAAGATGTATGAAGGTCAAAAAATCCACCTAGAGGTCATTTCAAACTTGGAGACATACTACACATAGGATGTCTTTTTCATGATTTTGAAGATGTGACCTCACAGTTAGCTTTGACATGTTATGAAGAGTGTGTTTTTTCTCAACACCCCCTGATGAACAAATATCATTTTGGGAATGCACATGTCAGTGTCTTGCATAGTGCCACACTCCTTCAAGATGCAAGCATAGGTTATTGCAATTGGAGGGATTCCCTTGGTTTGCATCTATTGAAAATAGCCCAAAGCTTCCTAGCCTTGCCCATGTTGGTCATATGCAAAAATCAATGTACTCCAAGGGACAACATCCCAAATAGGCATCTCCTCAAGCACTTTGTGTGCTTTCTAAATTGTACCACATTTGGCATACATTTCAACCAAGGTAGTGCCAAGCACTACATTTTTTTCAACATCCCCCAATGGTTCTATATGGTTTGTGATTATGTTTGAGACCAACCGTACAACATCTAGAGAGAGAGAGAGGTATCTCGGCTATTTTAGCCTACAATACTAGAGCATGGGTGATATCATTTGGAAAGATGTCCTCACTTTGCATCTGCTAAGAATAGCCCATGTTGAGAGAGAGAGAGAGAGAGAGAGAGATGAATTTTATTATCGTCCTCGGAGATCAAAAATATGACATATGGGACCAAAGTTACATGTGATGTAGTATGTGTATGGCTAATGAGTGACTCTCGATGCTCCAAAATTGTGGTGATGAGAGTCGCAATGGTGAGCCCACACTGTGGCTGGGAGAGGAAAGTGTGTAGGTCTAAGCCATGGCTGAAAATGTGAGAGAAGCAAGTTTGGATGTGAGAGAAGCATCGCTAAAAATAGCCCATGTTGAGAGAGAGAGAGAGAGAGAGAGAGAGAGAGAGAGAAGGAGAGAGATTGAGATATTGCAAGCACACACACACTCGCATAGGTGAGTCAAACCCTATTCTTATTCTTCTTATTCTTCTTCTTCTTCTTCACTAACTCAAGATAAGAGGTCATAAAATAGGAGGGAAAATAACAACATAATGGTAAACTAGTACAATGGTCTAGTTTGTGTTGGAATTAGGGTTGCAGAGAAACGCACACAGCTTGGAGAAAACGAAGGAAGCTCAAGGCACACAACAGAGAGTGTATTACTTAGTGTGCAATGGAAAGATAGATAGCCCTAGAGTGATGGGCGTATATACAATGCTCGGGGGGAAAAACCTCCTAAAGAGGGAAAAAATCCCCCGACGGTCCTAGTGTGTTCACACACATCACTACCACATGTATATGGTAACAAATTCCCCCTGGAGTGATGCGGTGAATGGGAGCTGGCACATGAGTAAATGGAAGTGCCATGCCCTAAGGACATGATCAGTCCACAAAGGGGAGTAAGCCCAAAGCCTTGCCTAAAGCTTCAAGCTTCTCACGAGACAATGCCTTTGTGAAAAGATCTGCAAGGTTGTCCTGTGTTGGCACATAATCCAAGCTGATCTCTCCTACTGAGAGCCTCTCCCTGACATAGTGGTAATGCACCTCAATGTGCTTTGTGCGAGCATGAAAAACTCAGTTCCTCGCAACTGCCAAAGCGCTCTGACTGTCAGTATAGATAGTGTTGGCAGCGTCCTATCCAACACCCAAATCAGCCATAAGGCGTATGAGCCATACACACTCAACCGTAGCTGTGAAGACTGCCCTGTACTCAGCCTCACAACTCGAAGTGGCCACAGTAGGTTGCTTCTTGCTCAACCATGATATACATGAACTGCCAAGCATGAAACAAAAACCACTTGTGGACACTCGCGTGTCAAAACAACCAGCCCAATCTGAGTCTGAAAACGCATGTAAGTCTAGTGGCAATGATCCCCCCTTGGGATAAAACAAGCCAAGATGTACAGTGCCACTAAGGTAGCGTAAAATCCTCTTGACAGCCTGCCAATGCTTAGACCCTGGGCTATCCATAATTCTGCTAACCTGTGAGACTGCAAACTGAATATCTGGCCTCATGTTGCATACATAAATGAGGCAGCCAACAGTAGTTTGGTAAAGAGTGACATCAATAGGATCACGAGCATCATGTAGACTCAACTTCACACCTGTTTCCATGGGAGTGGCAATAGGTTTGCAATCCTCAAGTCCAAACTTACATAGCAATGTCTCTATGTAACTTTTCTGACACAAGGCAATACCACAATCACACTGCTTAAATTGTATACCCAAGTAATGATGCAACAGCCCCAAATCTTTCATCTTGAAAGTAGCATTCAAATCAGCCTTAAATTCAGCAATATGTCTCTCACTTGGTCCAGTGATTAGCAAAATCATCGACATAAAGAACCACAATAAGAAGTACATCATCCTCACGCTTTACATACAATGTGCTTTCTGTTGGACTGTTACGAAAGCCTCGTTTCACCAAATGAGTGTTAGCTTTCTCATACCAAGCACAAGGAGATTGCTTCAACCCATACAAAAAGCCTTCTTACATCTGCACACTTTGTCCTCTTGTCCTTTTATGACAAAACTGCAAGGCTGCGTTACATGAACTTCCTCAAATATGTCACCATTCAAGAAAGCAGTAACAATGTCTGATTGATGTACATCCAAACCAAAATGAGCTGCCAATGCACATAGAAAACGCACAATAGTCATACGACAAGTGGGAGCGAAAGTCTCTTCATAATCAATGCCTTTTTGCTGTGCATAACCCTTTGCAACAAGTCGAGCCTTATGGCGATCGATCTCACCATCCGACTTGCGTTTTAACTTGTCAACCCACTTCGTACCAATGGCCTTTTTGCCAAGAGGAAAATCACATAAAGTCCATGTGTCATTTTCTATAAGTGCATCATATTCTGATTGCATGGCAACCATCCAATTTTTTGAATTCTGTGCTTCATCAAAAGACAGAGGCTCCTCAACATCATGTAAGCTAGACACAGCCAAAGCATAACAATCTGATGCATAAGATGCATGGCGAGAGCCTAAATGAGTACGACTAGACAAAGGTGCATCCAATTTACTGTCACGCAAAGTGTGCACCAGCCATTTTGGCATACCTCTAGCCTGCTCATTTTCAGCCCTTTCCTCATCAAGTACATCATGTACATCTGCATCAGTAACAGGCTGATCTAAAACATTTTTAGAAACCCCCATAGGTTGTACATTTGCCTCATTGGAACTTACATTCGTATTTCCACCACTGAAAAGAGGCAACAAAGTGTCATAAATGTCCTGTGAGCTTACATTACTGTCTCTAGTACATGATAGCAAGGGCTGAACAAAATCTTCCACAAACACTACATCCCGTGAAACCAGAATACGTTTTGTTTGCGGATGATACAACCTGTAACCTTTGCTTTCAGCACTATAACCAACAAAAATACATTTGACAGCCTTATCATCCAATTTTCTACGTTGCACTTGTGGCAATAAAGCATATGCCAAACAGCCAAAAACGCGCATGTGCTCAATAGAAGGCTTTCTATCATGTCATGCTTCATATTGAGTAATAGACTGCAAAGCTTTTGTAGGACACCTATTAAGTACATAACTGGCACACATGATGGCCTCAAGCCAAAAAGAATGCGGCAAAGCTTGACTTTTGACCATACATTGTGCCATTTCCGTCAGTGTGACTTGTTTTTCCTCTCAGCAACACCATTTTGCTGAGGTGTATAAGGCACTATACATTGCTGTTTTATCCCACGACTAGCCAGAAATGAATTAAATTCATGAGACATATACTCCCCCCCTCAATCGGAACGGAGGGTGCCCATAGTACATTTCGAGACATTTTCAGCCATAGCCAGAAATTGTTTGAATTACATGAAAACTTCGAACTTCGCTTTAAGCGGAAATACCCATGCATGCCTGGAGTAATCATCATTGAAAGTCATGAAGTATAGGTAATTGCCCAAGGATGGAGTTTGCATGGGCCCACAAACATCACTATGCACAAGCTGCAACCTGCATGTGGCCCTAACTGAAACATCCTTTGGAAACTTAGAACGATGCATCTTACCCAAAATACAGCCTTCACAAACATGTTTGACAGGTGCTTCAAGAGGCGGCAAAGAAGCAACCATATCAGATTTTTGCAAACGCAGCAAACTGGCAAAAGTCAAATAACCAAAACATGCATGCCAAAGTTTTGCATCTGAAATAGCCCGTGAATCTGCAACAGCATTTGCAAAATTTTGTCCACACTTGTCATACAAAGTGAGGTTATACAGCCCACGCCACAAAAGGCCAGATGCAACAATTTCATCACCAAAACTGAGATCATGAAATGTACATCTGTCATCCACAAATTTGACTACAAGTCCAAGTCAGCAAGTGCGGATACAGACAAGAGATTCTTTTTTATCCTAGGTACATAAAGTGCATCAACAAGTGTGAAGGAACTACCATTTGCAGCAGTAAGCACAATCTTTCCAACTCCCTGAATCGGATAAGAGGCATTGTTGGCACATGTGACTGAATTCCCATGAGCGACATACTCAAGAGAGGTAAACGATTCACGATGTGAGGTAATGTGCTTTGTAGCACCACTGTCGAAATACTACACATGTGAATCTGCAGCAACTGACACGAATGCATCATGGACAGCAGGATTGCAAGTGCACTCTGTGCTAAAAGCCCATTCTGTATCAACATCAGCAACATAGTCTCCTTTCACAGAAGACTCAACAATGGCTGCATTTGTAGTGGAACCAGCATTTGCAGTGGATCCACCCTCTTTCTTCTTAGCCTCTTTGGCCTTCAACTTAGGACCCGACTTGATCAAGTGATCATTGGCTGTACAATAATGGCAACGCATCTTCTTTTTGCCCTTATCACCAGAATTTCGAGACGAAGTGTTGCCAGCAGAAGCATTAGGAAACAGAAGTTTTGCCGCTCGCAGCAGAACCATAAGAAGTGGCTGCATTGAAGTCACCACCCTTTCTTTGACAAGCAATAAAAGCATGTTCAACTGCACGCTGTCTAGTCTTGTTTTTTCTGGAAAGTGACTCTTGCAACAGCAATGTGCATAATGCATCAAACTTGACAACTTCTCGATTTCCTTCGGTCATAAGTCTCCAAGTCCTAACAAAAGTCTGGTAAGAATCTGGTAAGGCATCAAGGACAGTCTGCACAAGGGAACTGTCTGAAATGACTTCACCTGCAGAAATAAGCTGCTCATTGATATCCTTGACACTAGCAAGGAAAGTTTCCATATCATCTTCCTCATGCATAATCTTCGACTCCAACTCTTTACGCAGCAAAGCAATTTTAGCCTCATTGCGACTTGCATAAAGACCAGCCAATATATCCCAAGCGTGTTTTGCAGATTTTGTTGAACGGATGTGAGGAACAATGGTGTGCTTCATAGACAATGCAATCAATGCATGAGCCTGCGCATCCTTAACATCCCAACGAGCTTGTTCTGTCATAGGCAAAACAACTCTAACAGCAGCAATCCTTGCAGCAAGACCTGCAACATCCTCAACAGCGCCTACATCCTCAGAACCAGGACGTACATCAATGCCCTGCACAATATTCCATATGCCCTTTGACACAAGAACATGTTGTATCATATGAGCCCACATAGGGTAATTTTCCCCATCCAACCTGTCCTCAGCAGCAAACATCTTGAACACATTTGTGTTGTTGTTGTCAGCCATGGTAAAGGATGCACCTGATGTGAAAACTGCCCAAAAATAGGAGAAACGGAGCGGGAACAACACGTGGTATATAGCACAAACCATAGAATATTGTAAGGCACCTGTTATGCAGAAAACGGCACTGACAGAAATTCTGCACAAAATGACGAAATAGCATGTGCGATACTGCCTGTAGTGGAAACGGAGGCCGAAATGAGCCCGAATCAGAAATCTGAGCAGACTGAGTTCTACGAACCATCCCAAAATTTTGATTGACCTGCGAACACTTGCCAAAGCTCACTGAAATCGGAGAAAGTGAGCAGGGGTGTGCTAGAGCAGCTGGACGACTAAGCCCGGGAGGACGCAACCTGCTTTGATACCAATTGTTGGAATTAGGGTTGCAGAGAAACGCACACAGCTTGGAGAAGACGAAGGAAGCTCAAGGCGCACAACAAAGAGTGTATTACTTAGTGTGCCATGGAAAGATAGATAGCCCTAGAGTGATGGACATATATACAATGCTCGGGGGAAAAAACCTCCTAAAGAGGGAAAAAATGCCCTGGCGGTCCTAGTGTGTTCACACACATCACTACCACATGTATATGGTAACAGTTTGAAACTCTAGTGAGTGAGGTGAATGAATAAGTGTGACATCACTATGGTAGGTAGACCAACTTGGTGTAGTATAGCTATAGTATCAGTGGAGATATGTGTATCCACCAAGGTGTGCCAACGATGATGACTGTGAGAGATAGTCATCCAAGAGTTGTAAATGTTGAGCTTGATATCTCTACACTCCCCCTCAAGCTCAATGCATCTCTTGCATACCAAGCATCACTCAAAATCACCACAACTTCTCTACTCCAAGAGCCTTCATGAATATATCTACAACTTGCTCATTAATCACCCAGTATTCAAGGTCAATGTTGCTGCTAAGACCCTCTCTCTTATGAAGTGGTAATGCACCTCAATGTGCTTTTTTCTAGCATAAAACACTAGGTCTTGTGCCAATTGTATGATGTTGAATTTGTCACAATAGATGACAATCGACCTCTGTACATGTACTCCAAAAGCCTGGAGTAGCAATCCCAACCATGCTACCTCATATGCCACAACTATAGCACCCCTACACTATGCCTTTGTACTTGATAGAGCAACTGTAGGTTGCTTCTTGCTACTCCATGTGATAGCAGTACTCCCAAGTGAAAACATGAATTTGCTAGTAGACCTACTATCGAATGTGCTTTCAGCCCAAACTGCATCTGTGTAACCATAGAGTTGCAACTTCACATCATTCATATAAAAGAGTTCATAGACTGACTCACCAATCTAATTGTGTAGCTTTAGTCTAGATGTGAGATAGTCAAGTAGATCAAGCTATCCACAATCTTCCTGTACATGGTATCATTCTTAAGCACTTGTCCTACATCATTCCCCAACTTTTAATTTTGATCTAAGGGCATTGCAGTCATCTTACAATTAGCCATACCATACTTTCTCAACATAAGCATTGATATCCGTTTTATGGCTATTAAAAATTGCCATACTCAGCTACCTCACCCTACCAAATCACTCAAACACTGTGGTTATCCTCACCCTTTCACTATACATAGGCATGTGAGAGTTAGGGGACTTTCCCCATAACTCCTTAAAAACCCTCAATTAGCTAGTCATTGGGCTAGTTGAGCCACAAAAATAGATAAAATAAAACAGAAAAGTATATTATGGCCTCTTTTTGTGTAAATATTTCATTGTATATATGGCCTAAATATATGTATTTTTTATTTTGGTAATTTATTTAAATATTTATACCTATGTGTGTGTGTTTTATTAGACCTATGTACGCCTTCTTTTATCCTCTTGCACCATAAGCATATTTTTTTGCCAATGTGTACATTCTCTAATCTCATAAATATTTTTTTCTTCTATACAAATCACCTCCACATTTTTATCCTCACCCTTAAGAAAACAAAAAAAACGGCTCCTACTCCCTTAATCATTTTTATTATATAATTCTCATTTACTTGCATACTTTTCCTCTTTCACCCATAATAATACAAAAGAGGGACTATATCATATCCATAATTCTTTTATATTTTTTCATTAGTCACTCATTATTCTAACACCATGTACTCATTGAGCTAAAATCCATGAATAGTCCATACACTAGTCCCACCATGTATATATTTCTTTATTCACCACCAATAATCCTCCTCCATGCATGTGTAAAGATAACTTGGATGCTTTGTATCTTGAGATGACAAAGGAGGGGCTCACTCTTGGATGCATTGTGCAAATTCAACAAAGGAGGGGGCCACTAAAAGACTTTTGCACGCAAAAAAACAGGTTTTTTGGTGAAATTTTTGGCGCCTATCTTTGCTTGGAATTTTGAAAATGTGACAAATACACAAAATGTAGCCCACAAGTTGAATAATCACCTCAATTGTTTGCAAAAAATTTGGAGCTACCATCCATGAGATATGAATTTTTGAGTGGACCCAGTATGCCCACTTTTCTCACAAATTAACCCATAGTCTTCTCTTACCTCCTTTCCTACTTCCGCACACCTCCATAGCTCAAAATTGTCATCTCTACACACATATAGCTCAATTTCTCTCTCTAGAATAAAACTTATACTACCATAATCTCTTCATCCTTTCACAAAAAGAGAACAAATCAATAAATAACCAAGCTCAAGTTCTACAAAAGGATGAGTTTGATCATGGAAAATTCAACTTTTCCATGGTCACAAGAACTACACCGACAGAGTTCTACTACCACTCATTTGTTGGAGGAGATAGGTGGTGGTTTCCATCAAATTGTGTATATTCTAATCATTCTCTTACTTTTTATCATTATATAAATCATATAATGCACCTTGAGTGCATATGCCATGTAATTTTACCCCATCCTACTAACCACTAACGTACTAACACAAAATAGCCATTGACCTAACCATAAAAGACACCTCACCTCAAGCCTACATGTGCATAGTAACTCTCTCTCTCTCTCTCCTTTCTTAAAAATCTACTTTCACCTCATCTACCATCAATAATGCTCTCTTTTGAGCCCGCATCCATGACTCAAGCAGACAAAGAAGGACCACAATGTTTTCATATTCAAAAAAATCATAATCCTGATTTGTTCGCTTGAGGATTTCCAATAATCTTAATGAGAGGTGTCCAACCTATAAATAAAACCCTCTCCTTCTTGTAAATCGCCTCCAATATCTCACATAGCACCCCAACATGTTGGAATTAGGGTTGCAGAGAAACACACACATCTTGGAGAAGACGAAGGAATCTCAAGGCACACAATAGAGAGTGTGTTACTTAGTGTGCAATGAAAAGATAGATAGCCCTAGAGTGATGGGCGTATACACAATGCACGGGGGAAAAAACCTCCTAAAGAGGGACAAAATGCCCCGGCGGTCCTAGTGTGTTCACACACATCACTACCACATGTATATGGTAACAAATCCCCCCTGGAGTGATGCGATGAACGAGAGCTGGCACATGAGTAAAGGAAAGTGCAATGCCCTGAGGACAGGATCGGTCCACAAAAGGGAGTAAGCCCAAAGCTTTGCGGAAAGCTTCAAGCTTCTCACGAGACAATGCCTTTGTGAAAAGATCTGCAAGGTTGTCCTATGTTGGCACATAAGCCAAGCTGATCTCTCCTGCTGAGAGCCTCTCCCTGACATAGTGGTAATGCACCTCAATGTTCTTTGTGCGAGCATGAAAAACTGGGTTCCTCGCAACTGCCAATGCGCTCTGACTATCAGTGTAGATAGTGTTGGCAGTGTCCTATCCAACACCCAAATCAGCCATAAGGCGTCTGAGCCATACACACTCAACCGTAGCAGTGAAGACTGCCTTGTACTCAGCCTCACAACTCGAAGTGGCCACAGTAGGTTGCTTCTTGCTCAACCATGATATACATGAACTGCCAAGCATGAAACAAAAACCACTTGTGGACACTAGCGTGTCAAAACAACCAGCCCAATCTGAGTCCGAAAAATCATGTAAGTCTGGCGGCAATGATCCCCCCTTGGGATAAAACAGGCCAAGATGTAAAGTGCCACTAAGGTAGCGGAAAATCCTCTTGACAGCCTGCCAATGCTTAGACCTTGGGCTATGCATGAATCTGCTGACTTGTGAGACTGCAAACTGAATATCCAGCCTCGTGTTGCATACATAAATGAGGCAGCCAACAGCAGTTTGGTAAAGAGTGACATCAGCAGGATCACCAGCATCATGTAGACTCAACTTCAAACCTGTTTCCATGGGAGTGGCAATAGGTTTGCAATCCTCAAGTCCAAACTTACATAGCAATGTCTCTATGTAACTTTTCTGACACAAGGCAATACCACCATCACACTGCTTAAACTGTATACCCAAATAATGATGCAACAGCCCCAAATCTTTCATCTTGAAAGTAGCATTAAAATCAGCCTTAAATTCAGCAATATGTCTCTCATTTGGTCCAGCGATCCAGCAAATCATCAACATAAAGAACCACAATGAGAAGTACATCACCCTCACGCTTTACATACAATGTGCTTTCTGTTGGACTGTTACAAAAGCCTTGTTTGACCAAATGAGTGTCAGCTTTCTCATACCAAGCACGAGGAGATTGCTTCAACCCATACAAAAAGCCTTCTTACATCTGCACACTTTGTCCTCTTGTCCTTTTATGACAAAACTGCAAGGCTGCGTTACATAAACTTCCTCAAATATGTCACCATTCAAGAAAGCAGTAACAATGTCTGATTGATGTACATCCCAACCAAAATGAGCTGCCAATGCACATAGAAAACGCACAATAGTCATACGACAAGTGGGAGCGAAAGTCTCTTCATAATCAATGCCTTTTTGCTGTGCATAACCCTTTGCAACAAGTCGAGCCTTATGGAGATCGATCTCACCATCCGACTTGCGTTTTAACTTGTCAATCCACTTCGTACCAATGGCCTTTTTGCCAGGAGGCAAATCACATAAAGTCCATGTGTCATTTTCTATAAGTGCATCATATTCTGATTGCATGGCAGCCATCCAATTTTTTGAATTTTGTGCTTCATCAAAAGACAGAGGCTCCTCAACATCATGTAAACTAGACACAGTCAAAGCATAACAATCTGATGCATAAAATGCATGGCGAGAGCCTGAACGAGTACGACTAGACAAAGGTGCATCCAATTTACTGTCACGCAAAGTGTGCACGAGCCATTTTGGCATACCTCTAGCTTGCTCATTTTCAGCCCTTTCCTCATCAAGTACATCATGTACATCTGCATCAGTAATAGGCTGATCTAAAACATTTTTAGAAACCCCCATAGCATTTGCCTCATTGGAACTTACATTCGTATTTCCACCACTGAAAAGAGGCAACAAAGTGTCATAAATGTCCTGTGAGCTTACATTACTGTCTCTGGTACATGACAGCAAGGGCTGAACATAATCTTCCACAAACACTACATCCCGTGAAACCAAAATACGTTTTGTTTGCGGATGATACAACCTGTAACCTTTGCTTTTAGCACTATAACCAACAAAAATACATTTGACAGCCTTATCATCCAATTTTCTTCGCTGCAGTTGTGGCACCAAAGCATATGCCAAACAGCCAAAAACACGCATGTGCTCAATAGAAGGCTTTTTATCATGCCATGCTTCATATGTAATAATAGACTACAAAGCTTTTGTAGGACACCTGTTAAGTACATAAGTGGCACACATGATGGCCTCAAGCCAAAAAGAATGCGGCAAAGCTTGACTTTTAACCATACATCGTGCCATTTCCGTCAGTGACCTGTTTTTCCTCTCAGCAACACCATTTTGCTGAGGTGTATAAGGCACTGTACATTGGTGTTTTATCCCACGACTAGCCATAAATGCATTAAATTCATGAGACATATACTCCCCCCCTCGATCAGAACGGAGGGTGCCCATAGTACATTTCGAGACATTTTCAGCCATAGCCAGAAATTTTTTGAAGCACATAAAAACTTCCGGCTTCGCTTTAAGCGGAAATACCCATGCATGCCTGGAGTAATCATCAATGAAAGTCATGAAGTATAGGTAATTGCCCAAGGATGGAGTTTGCATGGGCCCACAAACATCACTATGCACAAGCTGCAACCTCCATGTGGCCCGAACTGAACCAGCCTTTGGAAACTTAGAACGTTGCATCTTACCCAAAATACAGCCTTCATAAACATGTTTGACAGGTGCTTCAAGAGGCGGCCAAGAAGCAACCATATCAGATTTCTGCAAACGCGGCAAATTGGCAAAATTCAGATGAGCAAAACGTGCATGCCAAAGTTTTGCATCTGAAATAGCCCTTGAATCTGCAACAGCATTTGCAAAATTTTGTCCACTCTTGCCATACAATCTGAGCTTATGACTACAAGTCCAAGTCTAGCAAGTGCGGATACAGACAAGAGATTCTTCTTGATCCCAGGTACATAAAGTGCATCAACAAGTGTGAAGGAACTGCCATTAGCAGCAGTGAGCACAATCTTTCCAACTCCCTGAACTGGATAAGAGGCGTTGTTGGCACAAGTGACCGAATTTCCATGAGGGACTGACTCGAGAGAGGTAAACAATTCACGATGTGAGGTAATGTGCTTTGTAGCACCACTGTCAAAATACCACACATGTGAATCTACAGCAATTGACAAGCATGCATCATGGACAGCAGGATTGTAAGTGCACTCTGTGCTAAAAGCCCATTCTGCATCAACATCAGCATTACAGTCTCCTTTCACAGAAGACTCAACAATGGCTGCATTTGTAGTGGAACCAGCATTTGCAGTGGAACCACCCTCTTTCTTCTTAGCCGCTTTGGCCTTCAACTTAGGACACGACTTGATCAAGTGATCATTGGCTTTACAATAATGGCAACGCATCTTCTTTTTGCCCTTATCACCAGAATTGCCAGACGAAGTGCTGCCAGCAGAAGCATTAGGAACAAAAATTTTGCCACTCCTCATAGCGAACCATAAGAAGTGGCTGCATTACTGTTACCACCCTTTCTTTGACAAGCAATAAAATCCTGTTCAACTGCACGCTGCCTAGTCCTGTTTTTTCTGGAAAGTGACTCTTGCAACAGCAATGTGCATAATGCATCAAACTTGACAACTTCAGGATTTCCTTGGGTCATCAGTCTTCAAGTACTAGCAAAAGTCTGGTTGGAATCTGGTAAGGCATCAAGAACAGTCTGCACAAGGGAGCTGTTTGAAATGACTGCACCTATAGAAATAAGCTGCTCATTGATATCCTTGACACTAGCAAGGAAAGTGTCCATATCATCTTCCTCATGCATAATCTTTAATTCCAGCTCTTTACGCAGCAAAGCAATTTTAGCCTCATTGCGGCTTGCATAAAGACCTGCTAAAATATCCCAAGCCTGTTCTGCAGATTTTGCTGAACGGATGTGAGGAACAATGGTGCGCTTCACAGACAACGCAATCAGTGCATGAGCCTGCGCATCCTTAACATCCCAACGAGCTTGTTCTGTCGTAGGCAAAACAACTCTAACAGCTGCAATCCTTGCAGCAAGACCTGCAACATCCTCAACATCGCCTACATCCTCAGAACCAGGACATACATCGATGCCCTGCACAATGTTCCAGACACCCTTTGACACAAGAACATGTTGCATCATATAAGCCCACATAGGGTAGTTGTCCCCATCCAACCTGTCCTCAGTAGCAAACATCTTGAACACATCTGTGTTGTTGTTGTCAGCCATGGTAAATGCTGCACTTGATGTGAAAACTGCCCGAAAATAGGAGAAACGGAGCGGGAACAACCTGTGCTATATAGCACAAACCGTAGAAGACTATAAGGCACCTGTTATGCAGAAAACGGCACTGACATAAATTCTGCACAAAATGACGAAATAGCATGTGCAGTACTGCCTGTAGTGGAAACGGAGGCCGAAATGAGCCCAAATCAAAATTCTGAGCAGACCAAGCTCTTCGAGTTCCCCCAAAATTTTTGTCGACCTATGAACGCTCGCCAAAGCTCATTGAAATCGGAGAAAGTGAGCAGGCATGTGCTGGAGCAGCTGGCGACTAAGCCCGGGAGGACGTGACCTGCTTTGATACCAATTGTTGGAATTAGGGTTGCAGAGAAACACACACAGCTTGGAGAAGATGAAGGAAGCTCAAGGCACACAATAGAGAGTGTGTTACTTAGTGTGCAATGAAAAGATAGATAGCCCTAGAGTGATGGGCGTATATACACTGCACGGGGGAAAAAACCTCCTAAAGAGGGAAAAAATGCCCCGGTGGTCCTAGTGTGTTCACACACATCACTACCACATGTATATGGTAACACAACACTCTGTGCGTGAGGAGAGACTTAGGCGTAGCAACCACTTTGGGAGCTTCACTTTTGGTGTGAGAAAAGCTTTCAGGCTACACATTGCAAGTGAGAAAGTGTGAGTTCAAAATCTCAAAACCACTATTGTATATGTTCCTCCATCACATCAATAAATTGAGGTTTGGTGCATCAAAGGTGTGCTTCGACGTTCAAATCTTTGTCCTTCCACTTGTGCAATATGGTTTGGTAAATTCAAGGTGACTTGTGTATTATAAGTTTCTATCATTTGATCTTGTTTGAGAAAGTGTACTAGTGTATTTTTATTGCCAAGTTTATGCTTATTGTAAGAGGATATTGTGGTGAGAGGTCTCCCACACCCTAAGACTGTGTGTGTGTGTGTATGTGTGTGTGTGTGTGTGTGTGTGTGTGTGTGTGTGTGTGTGTGTGTGTGTGTGTGTGTGTTGTCAATTTTTAGCATTCACTAAGCATTGGCTTAGTTTTGTACAAGCCCTACAATAGCATCATAACAAACGATCTCCATTTGCAAGTCATAAACAAGGTATTATGCAAGTTCCATTCCTCTCTCTCTCTTCCCTTTGCTCTAGCTCTCTCTGCTCCATTTGGTGTGTGTCTTGATGTGACATTGCTTGTGTATGTTTTGTGGCGTATCTTCTTGGTTGTGACAAAATCTCTCTTGCGTCCTAGTTCGCATACCATAACTAGGTGGTGCCCCTTCATTTGTTTGGCTGTGGGGGTCTTCCTTGTGTTGTGTTGTGCCCCAGCCCCATTGAGCAGCACGAGAGCCTTGAAAAGTGTCTAGAGGCTTGTTCTTTGATAGAGCAGTTTGATGAGCCACAGTAAAATCAGGGGGAGGGCTAGTGTTGCTCAGCCAAAGTGGAGAGGTGGTCAATGAAAGAGAAGATCAATCTACCAGGTTCAACTAGCAACAATGAGTAGAGTACGACACACTACTTCATGGTTTGAAGATGTGCATTAGTCAAGGTATACAACATCTCATGGTAAAGAGGGATGCATTTCTCATTGTGAAGCAAATCTTAGGCATTTGGGCATGCAAGATTGAAAGCCTAAGGACAAAGGTTCATGTCATCCGTAGGTTGTTTAATCGATTTGAAGAAAGGCAATTGTATCATATTCCTGGGAAACAAAATGAAGATGTTGATTTAGTTGCACAACAAGCAGTTACATGTGTTGAGAAAGAAGTGCAAGTCATCATGGTGATATCAGCTATCAAGCAACCAAGACACGAGGGATTGGAGTCATTGGCTTCCATTATTCGCTACATTTTGGAGGGCGAGTTTCTACAAGACTTCACAAAAGCTCAGAAGAGGAGACTCATGAAGAAGGCAACTTTCTATCTCTTCCTAGAAGGCTCCCTCTATCAAAGAGGCAAGGATCAAGTGTGCAGAAGAGTACCAACTATCAAGGAAATTCCAGAAATTCTAAAAGGTTTTCATGAAGAACATGTGGTGGTGGTTTGCATGAAGAAGCATGTGGTGGTCATTTTTCCCAAGAGTTAACTGTGAAAAAGATTTTTCTTGCAGGGTATGTTGGCCAAGCCTGCATATGGATGTCCAGCATTGGTGTAAAAGCTATCACAACTATTAGATAAATGGAAATAGAATATTGGTACATGGTCCAAGGTAAATCGAGCTTGCAAATGGACCCTTTGAAAAGTGGGGCATTGATGCTATGGGTCCTTTGCCTAGAACAAAAAATGGTAAACTCTACATTCTAGTGACTATTGATTACATAACTAGGTGGCAAGGGTAAATGGAAAAATAATGAGCAGATTTGTCTACATTAATATTTTTTTCAGATTTGGCACACCTTTGGAGATTGTTTCTGATAATGGTCCAGGGTTCAGGAAGGGTTTACTCACGAAAGTTTGTGAAGAGCTTCACATTCTACATCGTCATAGCACACCCTACTACCCACAGTCAAATGGTTTGGTGGAGAAGGCAAATGGTGTCATTGCAAGCATCATTAGGAAGATGGTGCAAAACAAGACAAATTTGTGGGATGACTTCTTGGATAGTGCCTTGTGGACGTATCGAACCACATATAGGGAAGCCACGGAGTTCACACCATTTCACTTGGTCTATGGTCAAGAGGCTTTACAGCCAATTGAGCTCAACATTCCAGCAATGCAACTTCATGGAAAATCAACACAGGGTAATAAAGAAGCATGGATGAATCAACTTCTTATCTTAGCTGAGCTTGAGTGGAAAAGAGAAGCAGCATACGAGTGCTACAAGAGGAAAGCTACACAAGAAAAGGAGAAGGTTGACAAGAAACTCAAGGACAAAGGCATCAAGAAAGGAGAGCTTGTGCTAACGTATGACAATCAGCTTGACAATTGTTTTGATGCCAAGTTTGAAACTAGATGGCATGGACCGTACGTAGTCAAGAAGGCTTTCAATTCAAGTTACTACCAACTCATGAACCTGGATAGTAAAGAGCACTCTAAGAAGGTAAATGGGTATCGGCCAAAGCCTTATTTGAGTCACCTTCTACCAAAGGATCTACCAAAGATCTGTCAAAAGGCAACTATCTCATGTAAGTTTTGTTGCATGAAGCATGATTGTAACTCGAGCCAAACTTCCAAGGGACCAAACAATGAAAATCTTGTCAAAGACTCTGAAACACTCTCTTTGGAAAAGATGCTTTATGATGGTACATGAATATACCATCATCCTCGGGAGAGGGCTAATGATAGTCATTTTTTGGCTATTCAAAATTGCCATAGTGAGCTATCTCACCCTATCAAATCACTCAAATACTATGGTTATCCTCACCCTTTCACTGTACATAGGCATGTGTGAGTTAGGAGACTTTCCCCATATCTCCTCAAAAGCCCTCAATAAGCTAATCACTGGGCTAAATGAGCCAAAAAAATACATAGAATAAAAAAGAAAAGTATATTATGGCCTCTTTCTGTCTAATATTTATTGTATATAGGGCCTAAATATAAAGATTTTTTATAATTATTTTGGTATTTTATTTAAATATTTATACCTAGGTGTGTGTTTTATTAGACCTATGTATACCTTCTTTTATCCTCTTGCACCATAAGCATTTTTTTTTGCCAATGTGTACATTTTCTATTTTTATAAACATTTTTTTATTCTATACAAATCACCTCCACATTTTTATCCTGACCCTTGTGAAAACAAAAAAAACCGGCTCCTACTCTCTTAGTCACTTTTATTATATAATTCTCATTTACTTGCATAATTTTTTTCTTTCACCCAAAATAATACAAAAGAGGGGCCATATCATATGATTCCAATATCTTTTTTCATATCCATAATTCTTTCATATTTTTTCATTAGTCACTCATTATTCTAACACCATGTGCTCATTGAGCTAAAATCCATGAATAGTCCATACACTAGTCCCACCATGTATATATTTCTTTGTTCACCACCATAATCCTCATGTGTAAAGATAACTTGGATGCTTTGTATCATGAGATGACAAAGGAGGGACTCACTCTTGGATGCATTGTCTCCAACCTATAAATAAACCCTTCTCCTTCTTGTAAATCACCTCCAATATCTCACATAGCACCCAGCACTCTATGCATGAGGAGAGACTTAGGGGTAGCAACCACTTTGTGAGCTTCACTTTTGGTGTGAGGAGAGAAGCTTTCAAGCTACACATTGCAAGTGAGAAAGTGTGAGTTCAAAATCTCAAAACCACTATTGTATATGTTTTTCCATCATCACAAAAAATTGAGGTTTTGCATTAAAGGTGTGATTCAACGTTCAAATCTTCATCCTTCCACTTGTGTAACACGGTTTGGTGAATTCAAGGTGATTTATGTATTTTAAGTTTCTATCATTTGATCTTGTTTGAGAAAGTGTGCTAGTGTGTTTTCATTGCCAATTTTGTGACCATTGTACGAGGATATTGTGGTGAGAGGTCTCCCACACCCTAAGACTGTGTGTGTGTGTGTGTGTGTGTGTGTGTGTGTGTGTGTGTGTGTGTGTGTGTGTTGGGAGGGGGGTGTGCTGGCAATGTTTAGCATTCACTAAGCATTGAGTTAGTTTTGTACAAGCCCTACGATGGCACCATAACAAAGGATCTCCATTTGCAAGTCACAAACAAGGTATTATGCAAGTTCCATTCCTCTCTCTCTCTCTTCCATTTGCTCTAGCTCTCTCTGCTCCATTTGGTGTGTGTCTTGGTGTGATCTATGGCGCATCTTTTTGGTTGTGGATAAAATCACTCTTGCATCCTAGTTCGCATACCATAACTAAGTGGTGACCCTTCACTTGTTTGGCTATGGGTTTGTTGTCTTGCTTGTGTTGTGTTGTGCCCCAGCCCCATTGAGCAGCACGGAAGCCTTGAAGGGTGTCTAGAGGTTGTTCTTCTTGTTGCCTGCCCTGGACCGCCTCAGCATATTGTCTTTGCAATAGCCATACACCCTTTTTTTCAATGCCCAAGGAATAATGAAAGTCTCCCAAGTCTTTCATCTCTATTTTTTGCATAATGAGAGCATGTACACCCTCTACTTTAGCCATATTATCACCTCCAACAAATAAATCATCCACATAGATGCATATCACCACAATTCTTGTCTCATTCTTCCACAGATATAATGAATGATCTACATCAGACATCTCAAAGCCCAAAGAAATAAGGAATGTTGTAGTCCTCTCATACTAGTCTCTAGGTGCTTGCTTCAGCCCATACAAGGCTTTCTATAACCTGCACACAAGGTCACGTAGACTCATATTTGTATTACCTTGTGGCTAGTCCGTATACACAACTTCCTCTAAGTCTCCATTCAAGAAAGGATTCTTTACATCTTAAAGTTGAAGCCACTGCAATAAACACACAAATGGTATCCATCTTGCCTATGGGGTTGAATGTCTCCTCATAATCAATCCCATAAGTCTATGCATAACCTTTGGCCACAAGAATTTCCTTGTACTTTCTCACACTACCATCAGCATTATGCTTTATTTTGTAAACCCACATATATCCAATTTCCTTCTTTCTCTTCGGTACTAGAACCAACTCCTATGTTCCATTTACATCAAGGATAGACATCTCTTCATCCATAGCTTGCCACATTTTTCATCTTTAATAGCATCCTCAAAACATGTGGATTCACTACATAGTTGTCATAACTCAATCTCTGCACATGATTTCTTATTGTGAACCTGTATTTTCTAAAGCCACATTCTCTCTTACATCAACCCCTAAATCATCTTTCACATCAGCATACCAACTTGCCATTTTGTCAAAAACAACATATTTGTTCATCCTCTTTTTACCTGTGATAGGATTGTAACACTTATACCCTTTATGCTCAAGGGAATAGCCAGTGAATGAAGGAGTACGAGCGGAAGTGCGACGCGAGAGAGAGAGTGCCAGAAGAAGAGCACGACGATATGGTGAACTCGCTCTACTGTAATGTGTAGAGCATAGTGAGTTCTTATTAGGTTTTTACAAAAGAATATGTGTACATACCTGGCGGCCCGCCCACTTGCCTGGGCGACCACATTGGGCTTTATACCCCAACAACCTCCCACTTAAAGTCCAATGTGGTACTTTAAGTGTGAGAGAAGCTAATATACAAGAGATGTAGAGAAGTGATGTACTATTCTACACCTAACTGCTTGCGAAAATGCGCAAAGCTCTCTGAGGGAAGTCCTTTTGTAAGTAGATCAGCAGGATTTTCTGTGGTGTGAACTTTGACAAGCTGAAGTTGCTTATCCTCGAGCATTTCCCTGATGAAATGATACTTCACATCCACATGCTTTGTCTTTGAGTGATAAACTGGATTGCGAGCCAATTGTATAGCACTTTGACTATCACAATATAACACAGACATCTCTTCTTTGATTCCCAAATGTGTTACTAGTCGATTAAGCCAAATTGATTCTTTGCATGCCTTTGATGCTGCAACATATTCAGCCTCTGTAGTAGACTGAGTAACACAATCTTGTAATCTAGAACTCCATGATACTGCTCCACCAGCCAATGTAAAGACATACCCTGACGTAGACCTTCGGTTGTCTAAGTCACCTGCATAATCTGAGTCTGTACGACCCTTTACACTTAGCTCCTGACTCCCATAGCATAAACACATACTCTTTGTAGCTTTCAGGTATCTCAATATTCCTTTCACTGCCTCCCAATGTTTCTTGCCTGGGTTTGACATGTATCGACTTACTACTCCCACTGCAAATGCAATGTCTGGGCGAGTAGCAATCATTGCATACATCAAACTACCCACTGCAGACGCATATGGAATCTTATCCATTTCAATCTGTTCTTCCTCAGACACAGGACAATCTTGTTTGCTAAGTTTCACATATGGTGGCAATGTAACACTCAATGCCTTTCCCTTCTCCATATTGAAACGTTGCAAAACCTTGTCAATATACTCTGTTTGAGATAACCAAATCAACTTCTTTGATATGTCTCTCTCAATGCGCATACCAAGTATATGACTTGCCTCACCCATGTCTTTCATGTCAAACGATTTTGCCATCTTTGACTTCAAAGTTGAAATTTCTTCCAAGTGTTTGCCAGCAATCAACATGTCATCCACATACAAAATAAGGATCAGCCAACTACCATCCTTAGCCTTCTTTGTATATAGACAGTGATCGAACTCACTACGTTTGTAGCCTTGAGAAAGCATAAACTTGTGGAACTTATGATACCATGCGCTCGGTGATTGTTTTAAGCCATAAAGACTCTTTAACAACTGGCATACCAAATCTTCCTTGCCTTTCTCAACAGACCCTTCTGGCTGCTGCATGTAAATTTCCACATCTAAATCACCATGCAAGAACACTATCTTGACATCCATTTGGTGCAACACCAAATCTAATATAGCAACCAATGCAAGAAAGCATCTCAATGTAGTCATATTGACCACCGGAGAGAAGACTTCATCAAAGTCAATGCCTTGTTCTTGCTTAAAGCCCTTGGCAACAAGCCTTGCTTTGTACTTTGGCTGACTATCATGAGCGGTGATCTTATACCTGTAAACCCATTTACAAGGTAGAGCCTTTTTGCCATGTGGTAATTTAAATAGCTTCCATGTCTGGTTGTTATGCAGAGCTGTCATCTCTGACTGCATGGCCAATTGCCAATTCCCGGAGTCCTTCATTTTCACTGCTTCCTTGTAACATGAAGGCTCATTGCAATCATTCAACATGACATAGTTCATAGATGGAACAAACCTATCAGGAGGTCGCGTGATACGTCCAGATCTACGCAAAATAGGTGGCTCAGGCTCAACCACAACCTGTGGTTCCACTCTATCCGGTCCTTGCTCCTCTTGAGCCCTGACATTTTGTCTTGCACGTGCAGGTCCATCTTCTTGGAAGACAACTCTTCTAATCTCCGCAACCCTCTCTGGTTTAGAATGATATTTGGATTCATTAAAGTGAACATCATTGTTGCGGACAACCTTTCTGGATTCGGGATCCCAAAGTCTGTACCCCATCTCACCAAAATTACCATAGCCTAGAAAGATGCACTTTCTACTCTTTGGCTCAAGTTTGTTCCTAAATTCCTTTGGAACGTGAGTATATGCCTCACAGCCAAAGACTCTGAGATGCTTGTATGAGGGCACCTTGCCTGACCATACCATCTCTGGCACTGAATCCTTCTGCAAACCCTTGCTAGGAGATCTATTTACAAGATGAACAGCTGTTGATACAGCTTCAGCCCAAAACCCATTTGGCAGTTGTGCATTAGACAACATACTTCTGACCTTCTCTTGTATGGTCCTATTCATCCTCTCAGCAACACCATTTTGAGGAGGATTGTAAGGAGCAGTAAGTTCACGTTTTATACCTTTTGACTCACAAAAGTCCTTAAAGGCCTTTGAAACATACTCTCCACCATTGTCAGTGCATAAGCATTGAAGGTTCTTGCCACTCTGATTCTCCACAAGTGTCACAAACGTTTTGAAAACACTAAACGCTTCATCCTTGTGCTTGATAAAGTAAACCCATACTTTCCTCGAGTAATCATCTATAAATGTCATAAAGTAAGAAGCTCCCCCTAGAGATAGGTTAGGCATAGGTCCACACAAATCACTATGAACAAGTGCCAACTGTGTATCTCTTCTACTACTTCTATGCTTATGTGGCTGCTGTGTTTGCTTACCATACAAACAATGTTCACAGAATTCAAAATCATTAAATGACAAGCCAGGCAAATAACCAGAACGAGACAAGATTTCCATTCCCTTCTTGGACATATGTCCTAACCGGCTATGCCACAAAGAAACGTTCGGCTGCTCGATTACATTGATTACATTTTTAGAGACATTTGATACATAAATCATGTAAAGTCCTCCAGACTTTACTCCATGTGGTACTGTCATAGAACCCTTGGATATCTTCCACATATTCTGTCCAAAAGTGGTGACGTAGCCAGCATCATCAAGTAAACCTGTGTTGATCAAGCTCTTTTTAATTGCGGGAACATGTCTCACATTCTTCAACGTGAAAGAAGAGCCATTCTGAAACTTCAATTGAACATCTCCAACACCTAAGATCTCACATGTCTGCCCATTGCCTAGCCGAACATGATCTTTAGTGGTCACATAAGAGGTAAACCACTCCTTGTTTGGAGACACATGAAGTGATGCCCCTGAGTCTATAATCCAGTCACTCAGTGCATTTCCATCAGATGCTGTAAGAAGAGCTAAGTCCATTGTATTTTTCAAGAAGTAGATATCTCCTGACACTAGACTGTCATCCTCTGCAACAGTGTTTGTCACATTTATTTCTTGAATCTTCACTGAGGACTTGTTCTTCTCACCATGGTCTTCAGCTTTCTCTTTGCCTGTTTCTGCTTTCCATTCTCTGCAGTCTCTTTTCATGTGACCCTTCTTGCCACAATGGTAGCATTCTATGTCACTCTTGCCTTTAGCACTGCGAGACTTGCTACGAGACTGATCCCTCTTTCCACCTTTGTACTTTTCTTTGGTCCTTCCCCTGACAACTAAGGCTATTCCTTTGCCTTTGTCCATTGTCTTTCTGTTGGTTTCTTCAGTAAGCAGACTGCCTTCTACACTTGCTATGGTAAAAGATTCCATATGCGACTGCAGTGGGTAGTTGTGTCGTGTGTCTTGTCATCAGAGATGTAGAATTGAGTCGTCTTTTGTATAGCACCAAGCACATCATGTAAGTATGAAATGTGAACAAAGATTGTGACCTAAGATGAATACCAATGCATTGGCTGGATCTCATTCTGTACCTTGAAGGAGTAATTCTCTGCAAAATCCACTATAGACACCACTACATTGGTGAAGTAGTGGTGAAGTTCAATTTTTTGTATTGTTGAACTTTTGTCCACTAGTGAAGCACTTCAGTGCACTTGGAGAACACTTTGAAGCACTTTGAGGCACTTTGGTGTCCCAAAGTGCTTAAAAGGACACTTTGGTGCCCTTTTAAGCACTCTGTAGCACTTTAAAGCACTTTGTGGCACTTTCAAGCACTACGAGGCACTTTCAAGCAACCCGTAATGCACTTTGGTGCCCTTTGAAGCACTCTGCAGCACTGTAAAGCACTTTGGGGCACTTGAAAGCACTCTGAAGCACTTCAATGCACTTTAAGAGCACTCTAAGGCACTTTGTGGCACTTGCGGAAGCACTTTACCAGTACTTTGGTGCACTTTGAAAGCACTCTAAACTACTTGGTGGCACTTTAAAAGAACTTTGTGGCACTTCAAAGCACTCTGTGGCACTTTCAAGCACTATGAAATACATTGAACCCCATGGGAATACCAAGAAGTATGAAGGCTCTACCTTCTGGAATGACGCCCTGATTAATCAACCAATGCGTGGGGGGGGGGGGGGGGGGGGGGGGGGGCGGGAGATATGAGAGTTTTATACCTGTTTTAGTGTGGTTTATTTGAGACCCTCAGGGGCAATAGAAGGTATCTAGTACCTTCCAAAACTCTTCAGTTGACAGAGGATCATTGACCATAACAGTGTTAGTGTCATTAGCGAATTGAGAGAGACGTTGTTGTTTACCTGAGGGAAGCGTGATGCCTTTTATAAGACCCTCTTCCATTTTATTTTTAACAAGACAACTAAGGCCATCGATCGCAATGGCGTAGAGGAGGGCGATGGGGCAGCCCTACCTAATAGATCTTTCAAGGGGGAAGGGCTCAGATAAGCATCCCTTGATACAGATTTTGGCTCTAGCATTACCAAACAACGTGCTGATGAACCTGATAAGATTGGGACCAAAACCCATGTAATGAAGAGATTTTAGTATAAAGTCTCATTCTAACCTATCATAGGCCTTGTTGAAATCAATTTTGAAGGATATAAAGGCTTGTAAGGTTTTTTGTGCCCATTATATGCCTTCCCAGAGAGAAATGATTGCCTCAAGAATTCCCCTCCCTTTGATGAAGCCTTTTTGTTCCGTGTTCAACCACTTATCTATGACATGTGTTATCCTGAGAGCTATGGCTTTAGCAAATATCTTGTAGGCCGTAGTTGACATTGTGAGAGGATGCCAGTTTGTGATAATCTCCTTAGGGCCACGTTTGCGGAGAAGTTTCAAAATCCCTGTGTTGATTGTGATGGGAAGAGCGTTATACTTTAGAGATTCTTCCCATATTGCAAGGAGGAAGGGAGAGAGGGTACCTTTGAAGATTTGAAAGAACTTGTTGGGGAGGCCATCTATACTAGGGGTTTTATTGTGTTTAAGGGAGTCAATCACCATCTCAATATCAGCTATAGAGAGGGGTTGGTCAGCGAGGTTTCTTTCTGAAGAGGGTATTACCTTGTTCCTAGCAGCCCATACTAGGTTCTCGCATTCAATTTTCCTAGGGTGGGAAGGGGTTAATTGGAAGAGAGTTTGGAAATGGGCTTTGTCTAGCTGTAGATTATCCTCTGAGGTGGAAGCCACGGAGGCACCATTTGAAAGAAGAGGAATGAAGTCTCTGGTAGACTTTTTATGTTACCATATACATGTGGTAGTGATGTGTGTGAACACACTAGGACCGCCGGGGCATTTTTTCCCTCTTTAGGAGGTTTTTTCCCCTGAGCATTGTATATACACCCATCACTCTAGGGCTATCTTTATCTTTCCATTGCACACTACGTAATACACTCTCTATTGTGTGCCTTGATCTTCCTTCATCTTCTCCAAGCTGTGCGTATTTCTCTGCAACTCTAATTCCAACAATTGGTATCAGAGCAGGTTGCGTCCTCCCGAGCTTAATCGACAGCTGCTCCAGCACACGCCTGCTCACTTTCTCCGATTTCAGTGAGCTTTGGCGAGCGTTCGCAGGTCGACAAATTCGTCGGGAGAACTCTTACTACTTGGTCTGCTCAGATTTCTGATTCGGGCTCATTTCGGCCTCCGTTTCCACTTCAGGCAGGTCTGCACATGCAATTTTGTCATTTTGTGCAAAATTTATGTCAGTGCCATTTTCTGCATAACAGGTGCCTCATAGTCTACTACGATTTGTGCTATATAGCACGTGTTGTTCCCGCTCTATTTCTCCTATTTTTGGGCAGTTTTTGAAGGAGTACGAGCGGAAGTGCGACGCGAGCGAGAGAGTGCCAGAAGAAGAGCACGACGATATGGTGAACTCGCTCTACTGTAATGTGTAGAGCATAGTGAGTTCTTATTGGGTTTTTACAAAAGAATATGTGTACATACCTGGCAGCCCGCTCACTTACCTGGGCGACCACATTGGGCTTTGTACCCCAACAACCTCCCACTTAAAGTCCAATGTGGTACTTTAAGTGTGAGAGAAGCTACTATACAAGCTAATATACAAGAGATGTAGAGAAGTGATGTACTACCCTACACCTAACTGCTTGCGAAAATGCGCAAAGCTCTCTGAGGGAAGTCCTTTTGTAAGTAGATCAGCAGGATTTTCTGTGGTGTGAACTTTGACAAGCTGAAGTTGCTTATCCTCGAGCATTTCCCTGATGAAATGATACTTCACATCCACATGCTTTGTCTTTGAGTGATAAACTGGATTGCGAGCCAATTGTATAGCACTTTGACTATCACAATATAACACAGGCATCTCTTCTTTGATTCCCAAATTTGTTACTAGTCGATTAAGCCAAATTGATTCTTTGCATGCCTTTGATGCTGCAACATATTCAGCCTCTGTAGTAGACTGAGTAACACAATCTTGTAGTCTAGAACGCCATGATACTGCTCCACCAGCCAATGTAAAGACATACCCTGACGTAGACCTTCGGTTGTCTAAGTCACCTGCATAATCTGAGTCTGTAAAACCCTTTACACTTAGCTCCTGACTCCCATAGCATATACGCATACTCTTTGTAGCTTTCAGGTATCTCAATATTCCTTTCACTGTCTCCCAATGTTTCTTGCCTGGGTTTGACATGTATCGACTTACTACTCCCACTGCAAATGCAATGTATCGACTTACTACTCCCACTGCAAATGCAATGTCTGGGCGAGTAGCAATCATTGCATACATCAAACTACCCACTGCAGACGCATAAGGAATCTTATCCATTTCAGCATGTTCTTCCTCAGACACGGGACAATCTTGTTTGCTAAGTTTCACATATGGTGGCAATGGAACACTCAGTTCCTTTCCCCTCTCCATATTGAAAAGTTGCAAAACCTTGTCAATATACTCTGTTTGAGATAACCAAATCAACTTCTTTGATCTGTCTCTCTCAATGCGCATACCAAGTATATGACTTGCCTCACCCATGTCTTTCATGTCAAACGATTTTGCCATCTTTGACTTCAAAGCTGAAATTTCTTCCAAGTGCTTGCCAGCAATCAACATGTCATCCACATACAAAATAACGATCAGCCAACTGCCATCCTTAGCCTTCTTTGTATATAGACAGTGATCGAACTCACTACGTTTGTAGCCTTGAGAAAGCATAAACTTGTGGAATTTATGGTACCATGCCCTCGGTGATTGTTTTAAGCCATAAAGACTCTTTAACAACTGGCATACCCAATCTTCCTTGCCTTTCTCAACAAACCCTTCTGGCTGCTGCATGTAAATTTCCACATCTAAATCACCATGCAAGAACACTATCTTGACATCCATTTGGTGCAACACCAAATCTAATATGGCAACCAATGCAAGAAAGCATCTCAATGTAGTCATCTTGACCACCGGAGAGAAGACTTCATCAAAGTCAATGCCTTGTTCTTGCTTAAAGCCCTTGGCAACAAGCCTTGATTTGTACTTTGGCTGACTATCATGAGCGGTGATCTTATACCTGTAAACCCATTTACAAGGTAGAGCCTTTTTGCCCTGTGGTAATTTAACTAGCTTCCATGTCCTGTTTTTATGCAGAGCTGTCATCTCTGACTGCATGGCCAATTGCCAATTCCCGGAGTCCTTCATTTGCACTGCTTCCTTGTAACATGAAGGCTCATTGCAATCAGTCAACATGACATAGTTCATAGATGGAACAAACCTATCAGGAGGTCGCGTGACACGTCCAGATCTACGCACAATAGGTGGCTCAGGCTCAGCCACAACCGGTGGTTCCACTCTATCCTGTCCTTGCTCCTCTTGAGCCCTGACATTTTGTCTTGCACGTGCAGGTCCATCTTCTTGGAAGACAACTCTTCTAATCTCCTCAACCCTCTCTGGTTTAGAATGATATTTGGATTCATTAAAGTGAACATCATTGCTGCGGACAACCTTTCTGGATTCGGGATCCCAAAGTCTGTACCCCATCTCACCAAAATTACCATAGCCTAGAAAGATGCACTTTCTACTCTTTGGCTCAAGTTTGTTCCTAAATTCCTTTGGAACGTGAGTATATGCCTCACAGCCAAAGACTCTGAGATGCTTGTATGAGGGCACCTTGCCTGACCATACCATCTCTGGCACTGAATCCTTCTGCAAACCCTTGCTAGGAGATCTATTTACAAGATGAACAGCTGTTGATACAGCTTCAGCCCAAAACCCATTTGGCAGTTGTGCATTAGACAACATACTTCTGACCTTCTCTTGTATGGTCCTATTCATCCTCTCAGCAACACCATTTTGAGGAGGATTGTAAGGAGCAGTAAGTTCACATTTTATACCTTTTGACTCACAAAAGTCCTTAAAGGCCTTTGAAACATACTCTCCACCATTGTCAGTGCGTAAGCATTGAAGGTTCTTGCCACTCTGATTCTCCACAAGTGTCACAAACGTTTTGAAAACACTAAACGCTTCATCCTTGTGCTTGAGAAAGTAAACCCATACTTTCCTCGAGTAATCATCTATAAATGTCATAAAGTAAGAAGCTCCCCCTAGAGATAGGTTAGGCATAGGTCCACACAAATCACTATGAACAAGTGCCAACTGTGTATCTCTTCTACTGCTTCTATGCTTATGTGGCTGTTGTGTTTGCTTACCATATAGACAATGTTCACAGAATTCAAAATCATTAAATGAAAAGCCAGGCAAATAACCAGAACGAGACAAGATTTCCATTCCCTTCTTGGACATATGTCCTAACTGGCTATGCCACAAAGAAACGTTCGGCTGCTCGATTACATTGATTACATTTTTAGAGACATTTGATACATAAATCATGTAAAGTCCTCCAGACTTTACTCCATGTGCTACTGTCATAGAACCCTTGGATATCTTCCACATGTTATGTCCAAAAGTGGTGACGTAGCCAGCATCATCAAGTAAACCTGTGCTGATCAAGCTCTTTGTAATTGCGGGAACATGTCTCACATTCTTCAGCGTGAAAGAAGAGCCATTCTGAAACTTCAATTGAACATCTCCAACACCTAAGATCTCACATGTCTGCCCATTGCCTAGCCGAACATGATCTTTAGTGGTCACATAAGAGGTAAACCACTCCTTGTTTGGAGACACATGAAGTGATGCCCCTGAGTCTATAATCCAGTCACTCATTGCATTTTCATCAGATGCTGTAAGAAGAGCTAAGTCCATTGTATTTTTCAAGAAGTAGATATCTCTTGACACTAGACTGTCATCCTCTGCAACAGTGTTTGTCACATTTATTTCTTGGATCTTCACTGAGGACTTGTTCTTCTCACCATGGTCTTCAGCTTTCTCTTTCCCTTTTTCTGCTTTCCATTCTCTGCAGTCTCTTTTCATGTGACCCTTCTTGCCACAATGGTAGCATTCTATGTCACTCTTTCCTCTTTCCACCTTTGTACTTTTCTTTGGTCCTTCCCCTGACAACTAAGGCTGTTCCTTTGTCTTTGTCCATTGTCTTTCTGTTGGTTTCTTCAGTAAGCAGACTTCCTTCTACACCTGCTATGTTCAAACCATCTGGAGGTGCAGAATTACTCAAAGCTGTGCGAAAAGTGTTCCAACTTTCCGGCAATGTGATCAACAGGAACATAGCTCTAAGAGGTTTATCAAACTTGACACCTTGAGCTGACAACTGACTATAGATTGTGTTGAATTCATTCAGATGATTGGACATAGGTGTCCCTTCTTTCATCTTCAAGTCAACAAGCTTCTTAAGCCAGTATACCTGTGAAGCTGCACTCTGCTTCTCATAAAGATCACTCAGCTTTAACCATGCTTGATAAGCCGACATCTCGTCTACTACATTGAAGTAAACGCTTTCTGCCAAAGTCAGCATAATGGTAGAAAGTGCCAATTCATCCATTTCGCTCCATTCATCTTCGTCCATATCTTCTGGTTTTATCCCCTTGAGCTTTATAGGTTTTATCTGCTTCTTTTGTACCAACACGTGCCAAATCTGCTTCTTCCACAATGGGAAATTGGTTCCATCCAGCTTCTTGATATTGTAAAGAGCAGTGTCCTGTGATCCAGCCATAGCTACGCTTCACAGTAGTTTACTTTCCTAGGAAAAATTCGGCAGAGTTTCCCCTGTAAACTGACCTCTGAACCAATATCAACCTGTCAAATGAACCAAGAAAGCTTCAGATTCTGCATAAATTTCGACAGAGTTTCCTTTGTAAAATGGCTCTGGTGTACTAAAAAACAAACCAAAAACAGCTCAAAAACATTGTCTCTCTGACACTGTAAACTGTGGGTAAACCTGTCCTGCACCTGTACAGTCTCTGACTGTCCTGTCACTGTCCTGTAAGCATAGACTGCGACAGTGCCTCAACGGCAGTAAAGCAAAGATGCAATCCCAACTGTCTAACTGACAGTCAATACATCCTAGTTGCCTATCTAAGGGTGCTCGAGGGATCGCTTCAAGACCTGTATCACCGAAAGGATCTCAACATTCGAGAATCCCCCAACTCAATAAAACCTCACTCGACCCTCAACAAAGGCTGCAATAAATCTGACAGTACATAGACTTCCCACAAAGTCATACATCCACAAATTTCCCACTGTATGCTGTAACCGCTGCGGCGGTTGTTTGCTGCGTGACTCACAGCCAGCAAACCCTCAACAGACATACATCATCTCTGACAATACATCCCATGTGGAAGTACCTGCAATGTCAGGATGAAATCTGGAATATCAAGCAGCAAACACAAGCTACCTGATGAACTAGTGGATGTCGCCTACAGTCTGTGTGTAGATGCGCCCGTGTCGTATGTGACACGCCTCCAAGAACTGTGAGCCGTCCTTCGATGTGTAGACAGCCACAAATCAACACTCTGGGAGTGTTGATATCCTCAACACCTGCAGTCATAGGCCGAAAACCCCAAATTTGCAGAGTCGGATCTGCACCCGCTGAGACCACGTAGTCGAAAATGGCCTGCGCAGACCTTTATCGAAGCCGAACGGTGGCCGAGATGACCTCAGAATGAATTTCTGACAACACCAAGCCCGTTGGCCTTTCTCACGAGATTTGGGGCCGTGTCTTTGCCTGTTGAATTTCACTCCAATCTGAGTTGGTGACTCTAGCCTCCTGCAGTGCTGCCCCGAGCCTCGATCCGAGCTCTGATACCAGTTGAAGGAGTACGAGCGGAAGTGCGACGCGAGAGAGAGTGCGAGAAGAAGAGCACGACGATATGGTGAACTCGCTCTACTGTAATGTGTAGAGCATAGTGAGTTCTTATTAGGTTTTTACAAAAGAATATGTGTTCATACTTGGCGGCGCGCCCACTTACCTGGGCGACCACATTGGGCTTTATACCCCAACAGTTTTCACATCAGGTGCAACATTTACCATGGCTGACAACAACAACACAGATGTGTTCAAGATGTTTGCTGTTGAGGACAGGTTGGATGGGGACAATTACCCTATGTGGGATTATATGATGCAACATGTTCTTGTGTCAAAGGGCGTCTGGAATATTGTGCAGGGCATTGATGTACGTCCTGGTTCTGAGGATGTAGGCGATGTTGAGGATGTTGCAGGTCTTGCTGCAAGGATTGCTGTTGTTAGAGTTGTTTTGCCTACGGTAGAACAAGCTCGTTGGGATGTTAAGGATGTGCAGGCTCATGCATTGATTGCGTTGTCTGTGAAGCGCACCATTGTTCCTCACATCCGTTCAGCAAAATCTGATAAACAAGCTTGGGATATTTTGGCTGGTCTTTATGCAAGTCATAATGAGGCTAAAATTGCTTTGCGGTGTAAAGAGCTGGAGTCGAAGATTATGCATGAGGAAGATGATATGGACACTTTCCTTGCTAGTGTTAAGGATATCAATGAGCAACTTATTTCTGCAGGTGAAGTCATTTCAGAAGACAGCTCCCTTGTGCAAACTGTCCTTGATGCCTTACCAGATTCTTACCAGACTTTTGCTAGTACTTGGAGACTTATGACCCAAGGAAATCCTGAAGTTGTCAAGTTTGATGCATTATGCACATTGCTGTTGCAAGAGTCACTTTCTAGAAAAAACAGGACTAGGCAGCGTGCAGCTGAACAGGCTTTTATTGCTTCTCAAAGAAAGGGTGGTAACATCAATGTAGCCACTTCTTATGGTTCTGCTGCGAGTGGCAAAAGTACTGTTCCTAATGCTTCTACTAGCAGCACTTCGTCTGACAATTTTGGTGATAAGGGAAAAAAGAAGATGCGTTGCCATTATTGTAAAGCTAATGACCACTTGATCAAGCAGTGCCCTAAGTTGAAGGCAAAAGAGGCTAAGAAGAAAGAGGGTGGTTTTATTGTAAATGATGGTTCCACTACAAAATGCAGCCATTGTTGAGTCTTCTGTAAAAAGAGACTGCAATGCTGATGCTGATGCAGAATGGGCTTTTAGTGCAGAGTGCACTTACAATCCTGCTGTCCATGATGCATGCCTGTCAGTTGCTGCAGATTCACATGTGTGGTATTTCGACAGTGGTGCTACAAAGCACATTACCTCACATCGTGAATTGTTTACCTCTCTCGAGTCTGTCCCTCATGGGAATTCAGTCACTTGTGCCAACAATGCCTCTTATCCAATTCAGGGAGTTGGAAAGATTGTGCTTACTGCTGCTAATGGTAGTTCCTTCACACTTGTTGATGCACTTTATGTACCTGGGATCAAGAAGAATCTCTTGTATGTATCTGCACTTGCTAGACTTGGACTTGTAGTCAAATTTATGGATGACAGATGTACAATTCATGATCTCAGCTTTGGTGATGAAATTGTTGCATCTGGCCTTTTGTACCGTGGGCTGTATAAGCTCACTTTGTAAGACAAGTGTGGACAAAATTTTTCAAATGTTGTTGCAGATTCAAGGGCTATTTCAAATGCAAAACTTTGGCATGCACGTTTTGGTCATTTGAATTTTGCAAGTTTGCTGCGTTTGCGGAAATCTGATATGGTTGCTTCTTTGCCGCCTCTTGAAGCACCTGTCAAACATGTTTATGAAGGCTGTATTTTGGGTAAGATGGAGAGTTCTAAGTTTCCAAAGGATGGTTCAGTTGGGGCCACATGCAGGTTGCAACTTGTGCATAGTGATGTTTGTGGGCCCATGCAAACTCCGTCCTTGGGCAATTACCTTTACTTCGTGACTTTCATTGATGATTACTCCAGGCATGCATGGGTATTTCCGCTTAAAGCGAAGTCCGAAGTTTTTATGTGCTTCAAACAATTTCTGGCTATGGCTGAAAATGTCTCGAAATGTACTATGGGCACCCTCCGTTTCGATCGAGGGGGGGAGTATATGTCTCATGAATTCAATGCATTTCTGGCTAGTCGTGGGATAAAACACCAATGTATAGTGCCTTATACACCTCAGCAAAATGGTGTTGCTGAGAGGAAAAACAGGTCACTTATGGAAATGGCACGATGTATGGTCAAAAGTCAAGCTTTGCCGCATTCTTTTTGGCTTGAGGCCATCATGTGTGCCACTTATGTACTAAACAGGTGTCCTACGAAAGCTTTACAGTCTATTACTCCATATGAAGCATGGCATGATAGAAAGCCTTCTATTGAGCACATGCGTGTTTTTGGCTGTTTGGCATATGCTTTGGTGCCACAAACACAGCGCAGAAAATTGGATGATGAGGCTGTCAAATGTATTTTTTTGGTTATAGTGCTGAAAGCAAAGGTTACAGGTTGTATCATCCGCAAACAAAACGTATTTTGGTTTCACGAGATGTGGTGTTTTTGGAAGATTCTGTTCATCCCTTGCTGTCATGTACTAGAGACAGTAATGTAAGCTCACAGGACATTTATGACACTTTGTTGCCTCTTTTTAGTGGTGGAAATACGAATGTAAGTTCCAATGAGGCAAATGTACAGCCTATGGGGGTTTCTAAAAATGTTACAGATCAACCTATTACTGAGGCAGATGTACATGATGTACTTGATGAGGAAAGGGCTGAAAATGAGGAGGTTAGAGGTATGCCAAAATGGCTGGTGCACACTTTGCGTGACAGTAAATTGGATGCACCTTTGTCTAGTCGTACTCGTTCACGCTCTTGCCATGCATCTTATGCATCAGATTGTTATGCTTTGGCTGTGTCTAGCTTACATGATGTTGAGGAGCCTCTGTCTTTTGATGAAGCACAGAATTCAAAAAATTGGATGGCTGCCATGTAATCAAAATATGATGCACTTATAGAAAATGACACATGGACTTTATGTGATTTGCCTCCTGGCCAAAAGGCCATTGGTACGAAGTGGGTTTACAAGTTGAAACGCAAGCCGGATGGTGAGATCGATCGCCATAAGGCTCGACTTGTTGCAAAGGGTTATGCACAACAAAAAGGCATTGATTATGAAGAGACTTTTGATCCCACTTGTCGTATGACTACTGTGCATTTTCTATGTGCATTGGCAACTCATTTTGGTTGGGATGTACATCAATCAGACATTGTTACTCCTTTCTTGAATGGTGACATATTTGAGGAAGTTTATGCAACGCAGCCACGCGGTTTTGTCATAAAAGCACAAGAGGAAAAAGTGTGCAGATGTAAGAAGGCTTTGTATGGGTTGAAGCAACCTCCTCATGCTTGGTATGAGAAAGCTGACACTCATTTGGTTAAACGAGGCTTTCGTAACAGTCCAACAGAAAGCACATTGTATGTAAAGCATGAGGGTGATGTACTTCTCATTGTGGTTCTTTATGTCGATGATTTGATGATCACTGGACCAAATGAGAGACATATTGCTGAATTTAAGGCTGATTTGAATGCTACTTTCAAGATGAAAGATTTGGGGCTGTTGCATCATTACTTGGGTATACACTTTAAGCAGTGTGATGGTGGTATTGCCTTGTGTTAGAAAAGTTACATAGAAACATTGCTATGTAAGTTTGGACTTGAGGATTGCAAACCTATTGCCACTCCCATGGAAACAAGTTTGAAGTTGAGTCTACATGATGCTGGCGATCCTGCTGATGTCACTCTTTACCAAACTGCTGTTGGCAGCCTCATTTATGTATGCAACACGAGGCCAGATATTCAGTTTGCAGTCTCACAGGTCAACAGATTTATGCATAGCCCAGGGTCTAAGCATTGGCAGGCTGTCAAGAGGATTTTCTGCTACCTTAGTGGCACTTTACATCTTGACTTGTTTTATCCCAAGGGGGGATCATTACCGCCAGACTTACATGCTTTTTCGGCCTCAGATTGGGCTGGTTGTTTTGACACGCGAGTGTCCACAAGTGGTTTTTGTTTTATGGTTGGCAGTTCATGTATATCATGGTTGAGCAAGAAGCAACCTACTGTGGCCACTTCGAGTTGTGAGGATGAGTACAAGGCAGTCTTCACACCTACGGTTGAGTGTGTATGGCTCAGATGCCTTATGGCTGATTGGGGTGTTGGACAGGACACTACCAACACTATCTACACTGACAGTTAGAGCGCATTGGCAGTTGTGAGGAACCCAGTTTTTCATGCTCACACAAAGCACATTGAGGTGCATTACCACTATGTCAGGGAGAGGCTCTTAACAGGAGAGATCAGCTTGGCTTATGTGCCAACACATGATAACCTTGCAGACCTTTTCACAAAGGCATTGTCTCGTGAGAAGCTTGAAGCTTTCTGCAAAGCTTTGGGCTTACTCCCCTTTGTGGACTGATCATGTGCTCAGGGCATGGCACTTCCCTTTACTCATGTGCCAGCTCTCGTTCACCGCATCACTCCAGGGGGGATTTGTTACCATATACATGTGGTAGTGATGTGTGTGAACACACTAGGACCGCCGGGGCATTTTTTCCCTCTTTAGGAGGTTTTCCCCCCCGAGCATTGTATATACGCCCATCACTCTAGGGCTATCTTTATCTTTCCATTGCACACTAAGTAATACACTCTCTATTGTGTGCCTTGAGCTTCCTTCGTCTTCTCCACGCTGTGTGTGTTTCTCTGCAACCCTAATTCCAACATTTTCATGAGGATTTTAAACATTTCTTTAGACGGGCGATCAATCTTACCAGCCCACCATTCCCTAAAGAAAGATTTGATGTGCTAAAGTTCCAATTGTTCCTCCTCTTGAATGTCTATTCGAAGGGTTGAGATATGGCTTTGTGTCTCAACGGAGGGGTTTGGCGTGGCCTCTAGAGCAGCCAACACATAGTACTTGATTTTCCTTCTCCTCTGTCTGATGGCTACAACCTTGTCTTTTAAATGCAATAAGACATTTTTGAGTTTCTTGCACTGCTTTGGACAAGGCTTTGGCCAGAGAAGGGAATCTTGAGAAGACCCCTTCCCAAATGATATTAATGAGCCTTGTCAAAGGGAGCTGAAATAAGGAGACATTTGTATGGAACCATTGGTTCCTCACCTAAGAAGATTTGTAGTCTATGGTACACACCTGAGGATAGTGGTCAGAGATACAGGAGGTGATTGACAGAGAAGCTTTGATTCATCAGAAGGATTCTACAATCGGAAGGGAAGCATATATTTGATCCAAATGAGCTTTTCTAGCAAGATCTCCATGGGAGTAGTTTTGCAGGTGAACTCCTTAATAGCACCATCATCCTAGAGAGTGTGTGCTTCCTTCTTCTTCTCTCTTTCCACTTAAAAAAATTCTTCTTGATGTGACCCTTCTTACCACAATGAAAGCATTCAAGGGCCTTCTAATCGAGAGACTTGCTGTAGATTCCATGAGATTTAGTGCATTCATGGAATTCTCCCCTAAGTTGCTTTCTCCCTCCATCAACATTGAGAGAAGTACTTTACTTGCTATGATCCACATACTTTCATCTAACCTCAGAAAGTAAAATACGGCTTCCAAAGCTGGTTAGACTTGTCTGTACATGGAGACTGGGTCTCAGTTGAAATGCAACACTACTAATTTGTGTTGTTCTAAGCTTCTGAACATGATCCTTGAGCTTAAAAGTCTGCTCCAATTGGAAGGTGCAGCTAGGACCAAGCATGGGAAGCTTGCAAAATGGGCCTGGAAAGCCATCACCAACTACAACATGGTTCAGAATTTTGACAAAGCTCCAAGGAAAAATTTGAACAGAAAATGGAATTTACAGTGGAATTCAAGGCAATGGAGTTATAGATTCAAATGTGTTTGGAGCTTTGCCTACCCCATTAAACACAACTTTCTTGCCTGGTCCATTCTTCACCAAGGTGTATGGACTGGGGTCAGAGCCCTAAAAGCTAAAATAGGTGATGGTAAATGCAAAAGATGTCAAGTAGAAGAAGACTTATCCCACATTTTCTTTGGTTGTAAAGCCAATAAGAGAAAAATGCAGTTGCTACAGTTCTATTGCTCGAGCCTGCACCCTCACCCCCTTACAGTCAATGAAATCCTCCTAGGAGAATGTAATAGACTTGACATCCCCTTATGGAATCTGTGGAGAGTGGAGTTCTTATGGGCCTGCTGGACCCAAAGGAATGAGGCAATTTTCCGAACTCAGTTCAATGATAACTTTATTGTATTCTCCATGGAGCTTAAAAGAATAGCAGTAAAATCTTCCAAACTTATGGTAGATGTTTACTCTCAGCCTCTCAATTCTCTTCAAAAAAACTTAAGGTGCCAGTGTTGGCGAGATGCCATGCTTTCATTTTACTCCTCTGATAGACTTAGGATGATCTATTCCTGTTTGGCCCTATCTTTGTAAATTGTTGGGACGCCTCTCTTCCCTCCTGTGAGGCACTGTTGTAATATTCCACCCTTTTAATATCAATTCACGTTTTCTCAACAAAAAAAAAAAAAAACCGACTACATCCTCAAACTTTAGGGTACCACTTACAGGTGGTTTCACTGTAGTCAATCTCCCAACAGTTCTTGCTCTCCTTCAAAGGCCTTACCTTTAAGGGATTTGTCTCTTGACACTTGAGGAGAAAGGATAATAGTAAGTTGGTGGCTAACCTGCTCTTCCCCATTGCATGACAAGGGTTGCTAGACCACTACCTTAGGGTTGGAGATATGACTTGCCACATTATTGCAAATATTAGAAATGGAAAAGCTGAAGGGGATTGGTGTACCAAGTATCTACATGAACATGAGTCTTGAAAGGCTCTCACCCAATTGAGGAGATGGAAGAGGTCTAACCAGAGAAGCCTAAGTGGTATAGGGGGCTTTGAGTATGTTTCAAGACCTTGCTACAAAGGATGCATCATACATGAAGACTTGCATGATGAAGCAATCAGAGGAAGACTATTCATTCACCAAATCATCCTACAGTTCCATAAGGTTCTAACGTTGATGGGTAACTCCTACAGATAAAGATAGTTGTTTTGGCATCATTCTCTAAGACACAAGTACGGCTTAAGTATCCTTATTGCCTAAAGCAAGTACGATCCATGGTTTACTACGTTATTTCAGGAAGATGCTTGATGTAGGGTTTGTCGATGCGCATACGATCATGGACGTGTATTAAATCGAAGGATACTAGCTAAGCCAGCTGCTATAAGAATAATTGGGAAAAGTTTGAGCTGAGAGATTGGATTTCTCTAGAGCAAGGGAAAAGCTTTGTGACATGGTGATGGATAAAGGTACAGTCTAATCCATACGAAAACATACGGCGTATAGTATGGAGTCAACATACTAACTGGGACCGGACCAATGTGATCTCGTCTTGACGTTGGCGGTCTGGCTTACGGTTGTTAGCCTAGGCTAATGACTTACCGAGAGATCATCAACGAAACATTGATTCACAAAACCATGGCATATACATTCAGAACAAATAAAGAAACACACCAGCAGAGAAGAGAACAAGATTGGGGTGAGGAAGTTCAAAGAGAGCAAATCATATTCTGTCTTGCATGTTCCCCGCAAATCAACCTCAGGTACGTTTTGCACGTCGTGCTTGGCAGCCTTTGCTGACCTCATGATAGCTTGCCTGCTTCTACAAAACGCTGCCTTACAAAGCTAACTCCGCCATTTTTGGCAGAGTTGGCTTGAGCGAGCCCTCGCTTTGCATAATCGATAGAAAATGGATGATAACGTGTCTAAGCCTAATCCAGCTGTTAGACAATCCTCGTTCATGTGTGACATGGGCCTGAGTAACAATGCAATTTTACGACATCGTATTCAAGTACTTACTGCGTTCTGAAAAATGTAGAGAGAGAGAGTCTAGAGAGAGTTACTTGCCAGGTAAGCACAGGCAGGCGAAGTAGATTTGTGGAGCTGGTAGCCTAGAGTACCACGGAACACTTGGTGGATGCAGAACATGTTACCATCTCGCCGAGTCTAGAAAGAAGGTATTCACTGTGTGAAGAGAGAGAAACAAAGGGACAGAGACAGTTGTAGAAGGTAGGTGGGAGATATCTAGTCTTGAATGCTCTCTCGAGCCCCCTGGCTCTCACAGCCCATCAAACGAAGAACGCCGAGCTTGCTTTTGCTCAGAACAAAAATCAGAGCGAGTTAAGAAAGGAAGGTCCGGCGCGAGAGAGAGAGAGAGAGAGAGGGGGGCAAGAAAGAGAGGGCTTTTGAAAAATCAAAGGAATTGAGAAGGGAGAGCGCGCGCGCGCGAGCCAGAGAGAGAGGCGGTGGGTAACAGGTTGGCATTAATGCCTAGAGAGAGAGTATAATTGTGACGTTGATGACTCCTGAGAATCAGAAATATGGAGAGATTCCACGTAGAGTCTCACAGAGTGTCAACTACAGAGAGACGCTGCTCGCAAGCTAGCCTAGAGAGAGAGAGAGGGGAGCGAGGCGCGGAGGGTTGCAAAGAACGTGGCTTCGCACATGTTGCCCGCCGTGCTGCAATCAAGAGAGAGGAGAGAGGAGAGAGGAAGAGCGCAGCGCAGTGGCGCACAGTTAAGAGAAAGAGAGAGGAGAGAGAATGGTGGAATAGTGCAACACCGCCACTGTCCGCCATCCATATGAGTCATGAGTCACGACACATATTGTAGAGAGAGAGAGAGAGAGAGAGAGGAGGCGTCACGCATCAGAGAGTGATAGAGTGTGCGACAGTAAGAAAAATTAACTCAACCCAATGCAATACCACGCATGTACGTTGTATTTAAAGGTAGGCTTCGCCATAGGTGAGGGCAGACGCTGGTTTCTCGTCTTCACTCAGGTGAGGAGCGCAGGTTGCTGCGTGGGTGATCGTCTATTGCCTTTGCTGTGTGTGTTAGTCGATTGCTGTCGTTTGAGGGTGTAAATCTAGCTCTTCTTGGTTGAATGCAGGTAAGCTAGCAGCTTAGTACCTACATTGCCTGCAGAGAGAAGCTGAGGATGGCAGTCTCCAAGAAGATGGTCCTCGGACTTATGCTCTTGGCCCTTCTGGCCGTCACGTGCGTGCCATCTGCCAAGGCCATCCGTGGACTTGGTGTTGTGGACTATACCCCTAGCCAGTCTCAAATGGAGGTTGGAGACCTTTCCTTGGATGCCCAACAGGAGGTCTTGCGCCTGCAGGAGGATATGGATGCTGTCAAGCGCCACCTTCTTTCCTATGATCCCTACTACACTAAATGGTACGGTGGAAAGAACTAGAGTTTCCCGCTTGCCCCCTTCTTTCATCCGCCTCCCGCCCTTCATAATGTGGCTGTATTAGCGATTAGGTTTGTGCTTTTATTTTACCATTGGCCTCCATTTTCCTCTTTATTCCAATTCCAATGTACCTATGTAGCCCCGCAGGTTGTCCATGATTTTATCTTTTGTACCTCCTATTGGTATGCTATGGCATTGTTTTTGAACCTGGAATCTCATGACGCTTGATGTACATGCTCAATTGTTTTTGCTCTTATCCTTCGAGTCTGCTGTCCGTCCAAAATTGACGAGCGTTCTTGATCATCTATTGTCTTCTAACAGCAATCTCGCCCGCTCTAACGAGCTTTAACTGTATCATCTATTGGTTTTAAACACGAGTTTGACTTTGTGAGGACGTTAGAAGTGAAAATGATGAATGCCAATGTGGAGCCAATTAAAGTTGTGCAGAAAATCAAGACCCATGGTTTTGGCCGAGGGCAAATTGTACTTACCCGTCAGTAAGGACTAAGATATGGTAGGAGCGGTTAACGTTGGAACATTCCCGATACTGAAATCGTTGAATGTTCAGCCCATCAACGATGGGTACTTTGCTCAGGTGGCCCTTAACTCTAGCTTCATTCAGCAAAGCTACACCAGCAGAGCTAAATGATTATAAGAGTATTCTCGCTCACTATTCACCTTGGGATTTGAGTAGGGCCAAGTGACTGTTGGAATCAGTGGCCTTGATGAGAATTATTTGTAAAGTAGGTTTGTGATTTGTATAATTTGTGGTTTTCGATTCTAGCGGTTATTATGACCTGGGTACCTGGCATTGACAATCGATTGAAGTGTTAAATCGGCACTGTCGAATGACTTGATGAATGGTTGGTTTTGATATCTGTTTGCGTTACGTAATCGTCGCAGGTTCTGTTCCATTTTGTATAATTCCGAGTTTGACTTATAGGTCTTGATGGGCTGATGGTGTCCGATGTGTTGCCGGTCCATCGTAAGGGTTTCCCGTTCCGCCTACAAATTTTGCACATGCACCTGCACCTGCACCCCCGCGAATAAGAGGACTCTTCCTTCTCCCTGGAGTATAGTCTGAGATATATCTGAGATTTTGATTTTTGCAGAATGGAGTCTTTTGGATAAAAGATGCCCTGTTCGGTATTGTCTTTTTTACAACGTATGCTTATATGCTAATATATCTGCCAAATGGAGTTCTACACTACTGGCCTATAGTTACGCTTTTTCATTAGTGTTAATACTTGCTTTTGGGAAAGTTATTTAAATGAATGTTAACATTCCCCCCTCCTAAGTTAATCCTATGTGGAATATTTTTAAGTATGTTTTGGATTCACTAAATCTATACGGAAATGTTATTATAATAACGTTTACTTAAGTTTCACTAATTCTATTCGGAAATGTTAGTAATATAATAACGTTTACTAAAGTTTCTTAAGTTTCTTTCTTTCTCATTATCTTAACGAAGATCGGTTCTCCCTGAATAATGGTATATATATAGAAGTGGAGGTTAATAGATGTTGACATTCCTGGACGTACCTCTTGAAGGGGAAATTAGATCGGCTTTTTACTCTTTAGAATCTAATGTGTTATGTGAACCAGTGAGATAATGAGGACGACCATGCACGTCTCAATGATTAAATGGATTTTTATATCAAATGGTGCAATTTTCTGTGATAATTGACGTAGCAGAGGACAAAACCATTCAAGAGAAATCGCTTTTATATCAATGTTATAGATAGGAAATATGGTGAGGAATTGTTCTTACAGCAGTTATCAATATAAATAGATTGCTCAGTATGCCATAAAATGCACAATTTGAGAGAGATGAATTAGGAAGATGCCAAAGTTCTAGCCAATGTACACCCCAATATTGTGTCGAAAAAAAGTGAGAATTATATAGATATAGAATTGATCAGTGAATGTAGATTGTTGATCTTACCCATCTTTGATTGAGTTAACGATAACGGACACGTTGGCTCTGCGCTTGTTGAAGTGAAATCCACGCGTACTATACTGTAGTTTTCATTGGGTAGAACTTGGTGTTGCCATTACAGTGGCCCCTTTATCTTATTGGAAGTATCAGTAGCTTGGTGTATCTGATTCAGAAATGGTCGTTGGCTATTTTGGTTGCTTGCTTGTGTGTCACCGATTTGTGTTTAGGGATTTTTGTTGCCATCTGCACTCGTGGGTGATGGTCAGTTGCACGTACACTTCTGTAGTTGTTTAGCATGTGTAGCCTCCCCTTGTGAAGTATCAGATGACAATATTATTTCAAATTTTGAATATGCTTGGCGAGTAATATGTAGGAAGGAACATGAGATATTTGCAAAGCTTATTGTGGGTCAAAGTTCTCCATTAACTCACATTTTGGAACTACATTGAAGGCTAGGGTAGAAGTCCCCATTTAAAAGCTCGAAATTGGAGGGGCAATTGCGCGCTATTTGTTGGTCCATTTCGATTCCTGGCCATGGGTTCGCTTGATAGCTAGCGAGTTGAGGCATTTGCTACAAAAGGCGCTATTGCCTAGTGCAATGCTCTTACATTAGACGAGCATTGTATTATAATATACCTTATTCTATTTCCCTATCCTATAAAAGCTCAGTGCTTTAGTAGGGCAATTTTAAACAAGTCAGGACTCGTGAAAATTTTGATCTTCCCAACTTTTTGGTTGTGGCCAAATTCACAATAGTGAGTAGGGGGTACCGGTTGAAGTCTAGAAATGTACAAAGAAACCTCAAGCTTTGTGTCGAGCTTTGAGGGAGCGCTCCATACAACAAGTAGTTACAAAGCAATAGGCATAACTTGTAAAGCCTTACTCATCGTTACTTGTAAAGCCTCTCGTCCATATTCTTCCTTTTTCCAATGGCACTTACCACTTCCATGCTGTCTTGGATAATCTTTTTGAAGCTACATGTTTGGAGGTCTTCTTCGAATACTCGATGGTTTCTTGTCTTCCAAATTTGCTAAAAAGTAGAAGAATCTAATAATTTGCGTGCAGACTAGAATCGCTTGGCTTTTCATCACCATTCCTCCCAAAAATAAGTCATTCTTGATGGACCCTATCTCTTCCAAGCCCTTTGGATCCATTTGCCTATCTTGCGTGCCAAGCATTTAATCGTTGGGCACTCCTTGAATAGGTGAGAGGGGTCCTCACTTGATGTTTTGCACCCCGAGCACCTATCCGCACCAATACCTCTAGCTAGACTTTTGATGCTTGTTGGTAGACCCCCCCCCCCTCCCCAAAAGTACCTTCCATAGAAAGATTTTCATCGACAGTGGCCATTGTGGATTCCAAATGGTACATGCTACTGTCATCCATCTTTATTCTGACCATTGCTTTCCCCATTGTTTGTTGAAGGGGGAGAACCAATCAATCTTGAATATTGGAGTGGTAGATACTTTTGGATTGCCGTTGATACAAATGCTTGTCCTTTGGTCATCGCCAAGCTTTCCACTCAAAAGTAGACTCGTTGATAGGTAGCATGCAATTGTTGAACCCTTCAACAATTCTGTTAATTAGCAGTTTTTTGGTGCCAATGAGGTGAAACTAGGCAACCAATTGGTATGTCTCTTTCCAAATGTTGTTGCTTTCATCTTAGAAATGGATTAGTCAATAGAGTCCCTTTATTATTCACCTTTATGGTAATATCCCTCCAAGGATACCTACTTTAGAAAGCCAAGAGGACCAATGTGTTATGGAGTTTTGAAAAGACCTAGTAATCTTTTCCCATTCCAATGGCTCCGTTGCTCCTGGTACACTTCCATACAAGCTCGCGGCCCGTCTTTTCAATAGAAGGGTTTATTTAAAAATTGATCTTCAAATTTTGAATAAACCCATCTATTTAAAAGACTAATGGAAATTTTGACCCTTAGTATACAAACAACCAAAGAGAAAAGACCTAGGCTAAGGGTAGATGGGTGACAGGGTGTTATAAATATCCTTGGCTTGAGGCCAAGCGAGCCATTCCTGGGTTCAACGAGCTTGTTTCAGCTGGACGCCAACATAGTGACGAGGCAAGCTACCTTGGTAAAAAGTCCCGAAGTTTACCATCAATTTATCGTTTTCGCTGGAGTGGGGGGGGCGAAAAAATATTGCAGCCGATTACTTTCCAGTCCTTGAGCTCACTGACGAAAGCAAAATCTGAGATGGGGTACGTTCGGTAGACCCTCTTTGTCCAAGGCCGAAACTTTCATGATGGTCGCAAATTGCAACCTGTCCCATGCCGCTTCCATGCAAAGTACATTCAAACTTTAGCTTTTCCATCCAATACACTGTCAAATCTTAAAGCACACATCTCTCTAACGCGTACATACAGCGGCATTTCACAGCTGGACAATTCCTCTTTTTTGCTCTAAATATACACAGTGTGTACACAAATGGTAGAGACATAAGCTCCTGTTGCGTGCCAAAAATTCGCGTTTGTGGAAGCACAGCACATGGTTTTCCTTGTCGTTGTTTCTGGCTTGTCATCATCCCCTGGGGTCTTTCGAGGTAGCACATGGTTTCTTTTAAGTGTTGGAAGTGACGGGAGGGAAGTTTCCATTGCGTATTCAAGGGAAGCCTCTAGGCTGTCGCCAACCAACCCACCATTGGAAATGTTAAAGAGGAAGAAAATGAAAGGCAGCGTCTATTTGCTATTTTGTCAACAATCATGAGGAATCTTAAAAGAATTTAATACGTCCACTAATGATAAGCATAAGACATATGTTAAATAATTTAAGTTGTGCTTTCTTATCTTAAACGTGTCCGTGGATGAAATTGCGATAATAACTTGTCGAAGTTCAACCTTTGAGTATTTTCAAATAATTGAGAGAACATTTAAATATGTTTCAAAGGGAAATAAACGAGACATTTCCCTCAAAAGCATCTTTTAATGTTTTAAAGGGAAATTGAAGAGACATCTCCCTCAAAGCATCATCATCACGTTTTCTGGCTCATGGTGCAGTATTTCATGATCAACTGTATTTTGGGAAAGGGATAAAAACCATGATAATCTTTACAGCCTTTCATATAACGAGTGAGACTTTTGTCATCGTCTTTTTTGGGATGGTTCCAAGAGAAAACTTGCGTCAAATATTTATTTTTGGCCTCTTAAGGGCCTTAGCACCCCAAGGGTGAGGGCCTTTCAAATTTCTTTGCTAGACAATTCTTTGCTAGACAAGTGTCCCTAATAGCTTTAAAAGTCTTAGCCTTTCAAATGCTATTCTCAAAAAGCCTATATTCACTTTTTGGGCATGCTTGAAAAAGAATTAAAAAAAAAAAGCTAAGAATGTGTGGATATGTTTTTGGGTTGATTTTTTCGATAAAAATTTAAATGAGGCTAGTATGGCCGGCCGCGCTCGCTCTCTCTCTCTCTCTCTCTCTCTCTCTCTCTCTCTCTCTCTTTTTGCGTGAGAAAAAACAAACTTAGTGGATCTTAACCGTCTTCAAAAGGCCAAAATGGTCGATGAGAGCAAACTGATACAATCTTGGTGTATCTATTACAATGTCTGGGTAAAAAATAAAATGAAGGAAAATAAAAGCTAAAATGAACATCAGTGAGACTAAGGATGCTCGCATCAGGCGCTATGTGAGAGAGAGAGAGAGAGAGAGAGAGAGAGAGAGAGAGAGATTGATTCAAATCACTCAGTAAAAAAAGGGACTTGTGTGCTTGTGTGTGTGTGAGAGAGAGAGAGTGAGAGAGTGAGAAATGAAATGAAATGTTATATTAACCTATTCAAAAGGCCAAAATGACTAATCAGAGCAAATTGATACAAAATTGGTGGATCTTAATTATCGTCTTCAAAAGGCCTTAGTGGATCTAATACAATGTTTGGTTACAAAATAAATTGAAGTAAATTAAAAGCTAAAATCTGATGTCGAGATGCTGGTCATGGGCAGAGCAAGTATTGGAGGTGACTTGGGAATGTAAAAGGTGGTGTAGGCGGGCAGGAGGTTGAGAAGGGCGGAGAAAGCTGCGGCGCAGATGGAGAGGACTGTGACGCCGTAGGCAGGGGCTGAGACCTAAATGACGGCAGGGCCGTGCTGCGCTCATCATCATCGTCGCTGCAACCCATTATCAACTCGCACACGTTTCTGGCTCACTTGCAGATAGCGTGCTACTTGCGAGCTTTGAGATAGAGAGGCCAGGGTGCTGCTGGCGACTTGAGAGAGAGATCGAGAGCTCTTTCAACGTTGTTGTGCAGCTTATATAGGGAATAAAAGGAGAGAGAGAGAGAGAGAGAGAGAGAGAGAGAGAGAGAGAGAGAGAGAGAGAGAGAGAGAGAGAGAGAGAGCTCTTCAATGGTCTACGAGCAGCTCGATGGTGAGCAATGGCTTGCCCGGTAATCGAGGATGTCTCTCTCTCTCTCTCTCTCTCTCTCTCTCAGTTGGTCCTTGAGATTTGAGAACTTGAGACTACCGTCAGGGCAAGGCGTAGCACACTATTCAGAAGCAGAGAACTGAGGGAAGTCGGGGGGGTTTTGCCCGCTGCTCGAGGAGCTGCTCAGTGGTACACTCAGAGCCCGCTGCTCGAGGGCACAGTCAGGACTCAGAAGCTCGAGGGTTCACCGTTCTGCTCGAGAGTTTGCCTGCGCTCGACCTGGCCTGGCGCTCACTGTTCTGCTCGAGAGTTTGCCTGCTGGCGCTCGACCTGGCCTAGCGCTCGACGTGGCCTGGTTGCGCTTGATTCTGAAGCCAAGTGGCACATGCTTCAGAAGCCGAAGCAATCGAAGCAGACTCCCCGCAGCTCGAGGAGAGGGGAAGAGAGAGAGAGAGAGTGCGCCATGTTGGCAGCACTGGATAGAGATGCTAGAGAGAGAGAGAGAGAGAGAGAGAGAGAGAGAGAGAGAGAGAGAGAGAGAGAGAGAGAGAGAGAGAGAGAGAGAGAGAGAGAGAGAGCACGCCAACGTGGCCATGATTAGGCTTCGAGAAGGGATGGAAGTCCATGGCTGCAAGGATTTGCTGCCACCTGGCAGTTGACCTTCTTTCTTTAATATAGATATAAGATGTCGCTTTGTCGAAGGAAGAAAATAACAAGCAAAGTTAGAGGGAGGTAAAAAATGGTGGGCAACCAAACAGTTGGAGACAGGAGAGCGACCTGCGGGTTGACAGAAGAGGCTACATCAAAGAACTACAAGAAGAAGATTGCCTTTTTTGAATCTGCTTGTGCTCACATTGCACGCACCGAATAGCTTGCAGGTGGAGTGGGTCAGCCCGAAGATTTCTCTCTCGCTTGGTGAGATCGTGAGATTGAGGTCACTCATTGCGTGGTGTTTATTTGAAACATGCCGAGTTTGAATTGCTAAGTTGAAGTGGGATCTACGAAGATTCAATCTAATGAGAGTAGAAAGAGAGAGTTTGATCCTATGATGTGAAGAATTGATAAACGATACTTTCATTGAAGGACTTCAAAAAATTTCACCTCACTAAATTGTTTTATTATTTTTTATGCTTATTAAATTTATATTTTCTTATAAAAAAGCCTTAACATATTCATTTATTTAAAATTTTAATACATCTTTTTATTTTATTATTTGTATTACATATAATTTTTTCACAAAATATGAGAATTATCAAAATTTTAATTTTATTATATCCTATGCCTATTATACCTACCTTTTCCTACGAAAATGTTAAAATTTTCTTTTGTTTCAATTTGGCAATGGGTCTCTTTAATGTTTTTATTACATATAAAATTTTCACAAAATGTGATAATTATCAAATTTTTTAGTTTTATTATATCTTATGCCTATTAGACCTACCTTTCTTATGAAAACATTAATGTTTTTTTTGTTTCAGTTTGGTAATGAGTCCCTTTATTTATTTTACTTTGTTTTTATTCTATTTTGTTTTAGAAATACCAATGTGAGCCTTCAATGTGAGCCTTCCAATTTGTTGTTTAAGTGGTATAAGCCATACATGATTATGCGCGTATAATGAACAATAAAATTTTATATTAAAATACAAAATATGACATGTGATTGGAAGCACTCATTCATACTCGCTTCCCATAAATCTCATTCCCTTAGATGAGATGGGTCTTTTCTTTAGTAGGCTTTCTTGACTCCTCACCTTGTTTTCCTATTATTTGAAGTATGCTTTAGGTTCTAAAAAAACAAAAGGCTTTCCTAATGGCTCTAATGGTTTGAAAATGCTAGAGGAGAGAAAATTAAGAAGAAAAACACAAATCTATAAGGTGCATTCTACCATTTCTATTTATATCCACAAAAAAATAAAATCTTTTGACTCTCCACCTCCATGGTCTTTTCATTTCCTAAACTCACACTTCACCTATGCACTCGAGATGTTTTGAAAGGATTTTATATTTTTAAAGATTGGGGAGACGTAATCGATTCATTAATCATAGTCCCCAATGTCCTTTACAAGTGGTGTACATTAAGGGATGCATATTTAGCAACAAATTTTGTTGAGAGTTATAGTCAACGAGCTACTCCAATAAATCAATAAATAAATAAATAAATAAATATATATCACACAAACGGGCACAAATCTAACCATATGTAATAGATGGAATTGTTTGAATGCTTACTTACTTGCTCTATTCCGCTCTCATTAGAGGGAATCTTTGTAGATTCCCCTCAACACATTGATTGGAAGCCTTCCCAATTGAAAAGAATCATGCAATTCCCAGCTACCTTGAACGACTTCGAACTCGCGATCCCAGGCCAGTAATCAATCGTCTCAGCTAAGCTAATGTGCCGTGACAGGCTCATTGTATTCGTCACAAAAATACAAGTTAAAAAAAATAAAACTGTTGTTTGTTGCATGCCGCACGTCCCCTTTGCTGGCACCCTTGCGTCCCCACTTTTCCTTCTCTTTACCCTCCAAAATTCCTTTTGCTTCGCTTGCCCAAAGGGCATCTCCATGTGATTCTCCCTAAACAAATGCGTCCAAAATCGTAGGTATGTTTATGCTACATTCAAATAGGCTTGCAATGCTCTAGACAAAGTGTGCATTGAATTGTGACGTAGGTTTGGGTTTTGCAGGTACTAGACAACGTCGCAAGAGCTTGTAGTTTTAATTATGTAATTCACCTTAGCCATACTTCATTTTCTTTAGTTTGGGATACATTGAGTGTTGGTAAAAATCTCTCTCTCTCTCTCTCTCTCTCTCTCTCTCTCTCTCATACACACACAACCACACTTTTTTGGGTTGTTGCATCGAAAAAAGTAATTTGTGAACATATTATTATTCGAGGGGGGAAAAAACTAGCAGTATAGATATATGAATAATGTTTTTTAATCAATTAGAGTGTGCATTGTATGTGCATGTGTGTGTGTGTGTGTGTGTGTGTGTGTGTGAGAGAGAGAGAGAGAGAGAGAGAGAGAGAGAGAGAGAGAGAGAGAGAGAGAGAGAGAGAGAGGTTGAATCATCATCCTCTAAGCTCAAATATGACCTATGTGACCAAATGAAACATGCCGCATGCTCTATTGAATTGATTAGCAACTCCTGATGCGTGAAGATATGGATATGAGCGTGTCGATCAAGAGTCCAAGAAGTGGCTGGGAGAGAAATGTATGTATGGAGAGGTCTCAGAAAAAAATGTAAAGCAAGCTTGTGTGCGATGAGAGAGAGAGAGAGAGAGAGAGAGAGAGAGAGAGAGAGAGAGAGAGAGAGAGAGAGAGAGATTTGTATGGAGATTATAAAAGGGGGAGAGGAGAGGGCTATAAAAGTTGGAAGGAATGGCATTATCTACCATATATATCCATTATTACAAAATAATCTTTGCATTGTGATTTGATGGCATAGATTAGGTGCAAGATCGACAAGATTTTCCAATCGACTCTCTTTAAATGTACGAGTGTATGAACTATTCTCCAGATAACAGGGGGTGATCGGCATGGCAATGCGAGTGAGCGAAGGAGCGAGAGCAACAACGATCAAGACAGACAAAGAGGAAGAGAGAGAGAGAGAGCGCATCGCTAGCTATCTTCTCAGCTTGCCAACATAATACTTCTAAGTAGTGATCCATCTTTCTAAAAAGATAAAAACTTAAGAAATGTAACAATACATTACCTGAGCGCAAAGTCATTATACATTCAATCAACATAAGTTTAGTCATGACTCATGCATTGGATGTAAAGTAGCAAAGATGCTCATAGAGATATGAGGACGGTGGAAGGCACTTTGGGGAGAGAGGAGAGCACAACGGCGAGTGAAAGGGAGAGAGTGAGGAAGAGTAGAGCACTAGGTGTTGAGCTTCCTTTGAAGAAAACCGGTAAAACTTTCATAATCAAAGAAATAAATAGTTGTTTAGCTTTATCAATCAGATTCTATTTAAAAATGTGCATATATAAAATAATTACAAAGGAGAATGACCTTTTTGGATTCATCGTATAATTCTTCCCCTACTTCCTTTTTCCAACCATGAAGGTTGACATAGCTCCCAACTTCTACGTCTGTCACATATTTAAAGATGGACCATCCCTTTCTATCGGTGCAAATATCTCTCATGGCACACCCATTTATCCAATAAGTAAATGTCATGAAACTTGTTCTCAGACTTAAAGTCTTGTAAGCCCCTTGAATTTGAACCTAGTAATTTGAAAATTAAAATTTAAACTTAAAACCAATGCAACCAATGCACGACAACTTTTATCATGCCACATGGCCAAACATGTGTACACGTGCATTGGTACATGTGTGTATGTATATATATGCATACACACAAAGAGCCACACAAACACATGTACATTGCTTGGAGAGGTCATCGGAAAGAACCCCCAAGCACCCTTGGTCATTTGTTTTGGTAGTTTGTTATCATCATGGAGAGCCTTCCCTAGATCTCTCTCTGTCTTTCTTTTTGAGTCTATCATTCTCACATATCTTGTCTCTTTATACATTAGCAATCTCTTCTCTCCATAGTTGCCTTGTTCATGTGGCATTGCAAGTGTTCTCTAATGTCAGAGGATCTTATCAGATTTGAGCAAGATTGGAGTCGAGGCGTTCACTAGATTTGAGGCCCATTCTTGTCTTCATTGCATTTGTCAATGCCAGTTCTAACATGATATCAGAGTTGTGCGTGACATGACCACCTTGGATGCTCTGTATTGACTGATCTAATGCTGTTTTTGCCTTGTTTGAGAGAGAAGAAGGTTGTTTGTTTTTTTCATGGTTTTCCAATTTGGGGATGATTTAGCATTGTATGCACCATCCTCTTGGTGTGGAGGACGGTGGTTGTGGTGGCAAAGGAAAGGACACTAGATTTGACATACATGTTGGGAAAAGCCTACTACCATCTTGAGGCACATGTTGGTGTAAGCAGGGCTTTGATTGCATAGGTGGAGCCAAGATGGGATGCAAGAGGCAGAGTGTTGTGTTCAAAGGTATATTAGCACCATTTGGAGACACATCCAAGAGATTATATGAGGTAATCGTAGACTAAAATAGGCGATGACAAGAGTGATTGTAGATAGTAGGGCACATTTTGAGGACCTTTGTAGGGCACATTTTTTCCACGGCTAGGAGTGAAGTGCACAAGGAACATTTTAGCAAAGAAGTGAACGGGTTGTGATGAGGCAAGATGTTCATAGAGAAAAAAAAACACACGATGATATTGTTTGTCAAGGGTTACTGAAAGAACACGTAGATGAAATCACCTATGCTTTTGTCTTGAAGGGTGCGTGGAATTGTGCAAGACATTGATATGGAAAAAATAATTCAAAATTACATTGTTAGTAAGGAGGCTATTGTTGACATGTATGCCAAATTTTGTCTACGTTCAAAAGCACAAAAAATGCTCGAGGAGTTGCCTATCCGAGATGCCCTCTCTTTGAGTTTTTTGATTGCAGGATATGCCCAACGAGGGCAAAGCCACCAACACGAAGCTCTCGGATGTTTCGAGAGGATGCAAAGTGAGGGCATATATTCAAATGAAATTACCTATGCTTGAATTTTGAAGGCATGTGGCACTACACAAGACACTGATATGGGCAAAGGAATTCACAATGATATTGTTAGTCAGGGGGTTATTGAATAAAAACATTGTGCTTTGAAATGCCTTGGTTGACATGTATGCCGAATCTCAAGAACTTTATAAATCTTAGAAAGTGCTAAAGGATCTATCTGTCCAGGATGTTGTCACTTGGGTTGATTGCATGATATGTCAAACACAAGCAAGGCCAGGAAGCTCTAGGTTGTTTTCAATGGATGCAAAGCGAGGGAATCTATCCACATGCAATCACTTATGCTTTCATCTTGAAAGCATGTTGCACCACTCAAGATGTTAATATGGGCAAATGAATTCACAATGATATTGCTAGTTAGGGACTGATGAAAGAAAATGTGGTGCCTAGAATTGCCTTGGTTGACATGTATGCCAAATGTGGTGCACTTCAAAAAGCACAAAAAATCCTTGAGGAGCATCCTATCTGGGATATCATCCCTTGGAGTCCATTGATTTTTGGATATGCCTAACAGGGGGTAGGGCTAGGAAGCTTTGGGATGTTTTCAGTATATGAAAAATAAGGGCATCTTTCCAATTGTAATCACCCATGCTTGCAACCTTGAAGGTGTGTGGCACTATGCAAGATGCTAACATGTGCAAAAGAATTCACAATGATATTTGTTAATAATCAAGGGATATCAAGAAAACTCATCGTGCTTGGAAATGCCTTGGTTGACATGTATGCCAAAAATGCTTGAGTAGCTGCCTGTGTGGGATGCCATCTCTTGGACTGCACATATTTTTGGCTATGCCCAATAGCAGCACGACCACAAAGCTCTTAGCTGCTTTCCAAATTGAGGTCGTCTGTCCAAATGAAATCACCTATGATTTGGTCTTGAAAGATATGCTTACTTCAAGTACTTGTTGCCTCTCTCTCTCTCTCTCTCTCTCTCTCTCTGTTTCTCTCTCTCCCTCTCGCTCTCTCAAATATAATCACTTATGCTTGCATCTTGAAGGCGTGTGGCACCACTCAAGATGTTGATATAGGCAAAAAACGTCATGACGATATTGTTAGTCAAGGGCTAATGAAAGAAAATGTGGTGCTTTCCACTACCTTGGTTGACATGTTTGCCAAATGTGGTGCAATTTAGAAAGTACAAAAAGTTCTTGTCTGTGATGTCGTCTCTTGGAGTGCACTAATTTTTGGATATGCCCAATAGGGGAAAGTCTAGGAAGATTTGGGCTATTTTTAGTAGATGCAAACCGAGCGCATATCTCTAATTGCAATTACGTATGCTTGCATCTTGAAGGCATGTGGCATTATGCAAGACACTGATGTGTACAAAAGAATTCACAATGATATTTGTTAATCAGGGGTTGTTGAGAAAAAACATCATGCTTGGCAATGCCTTGATTGACATGTTTGCTAAAGATGCTTAAGGAGATGCCTATACGGGATGTCATCTCTTGGAGTACATTGATTGGGTAAAACCATAAAGATCTGGACCGTTTTTAGCGGATACAAAGTGAGAATGTCTCCCCAAATGAAATCACCTATGCTTTGGTCTTGAATGCTAAGCTTACCTTAGGTACTTGTTGCCTCTCTCTCTCTCTCTCTCTCTCTCTCTCTCTCTCTCTCTCTAACATAATCACAAACCATATAGAGACATTGGGGTCCATTGGAAAACAATATAGTGCTTGGCATTGCCTTGGTCGACATGTATGCCAGGTGTGGAGCACTTTAGAAAGCACAAAAAGTGCATGAGGAGCTCCTTGTTTTGAGAGGTCGTCTCTTGGAGTGCACTGATTTTTGAATATGCCCAATAGGGTTAGGGTGAGGATGCTTTGGGATGTTTTCAATCAATGTGAATCAAGGGCATATCTCTTGTTGTAATCACCTATGCTTGCATCTTGAAGGAGTGTGGCACTATGCAAGACATTGACATGTGTAAAAGAATTCATGATGATATTTGTTAATCAAGGATTGTGGAGAAAAAACATCATGCTTGGTGATGCCTTGGTCAAAATTATGCCAAAGATGCTTGAGGAGCTCCCTGTGTGGGATGTCGTCTCCTAGAGTGCATTGATTTCAGGCTAGGCCCATCAGGGGTAGGGCCACAATGCATTGGGCTGTTTTCAATGGATGCCAAGTGAGGGAATCTCTCTAGATTAAATCACCTATGATTTGGTCTTGAAACTATGCTTACCTCAGGTACTTTTTGTCTCTCTCTCTCTCTCTCTCTCATGCAAGCTATGGTTGCTATGGTTCAAACAAAGAATGTTGAGAATGTGGATGTGGAGGATTTGAAGGAACGGGAGCGACGTTCCAAGAACATTGTTATTCGTGGAATTCTTGAAGAGAAGTTAGAGACATCTCCTTCTCTTGCCATAGTTATTGAAGATTTTTTCAAAACCCACTTTGACATGTACGGAGTTATGGTCTATGGAGCACATAGAGTGGGTAAGCAAGGAACTCCTTGCTCAGGAGAATGGCCAGTTGTATGCACCATGTCGGATGAGACCAAACGAAAGATTATCCTCGATAATAGTTAGATCTATTTGAAGGATACAAAATGTTTTGTATGTGAAGATTGCACTATTAAGCAACAAAATATCCGTCGCAAGGCATATGAGGAAAAAAATAAGAAAAACAAGGAGACCTCTCATGAAGAAAATGTGCCCAAGGAGGAGGTAAGTCTCTCGAGCAAATAGGGATGCGTGACCTATGAGATTGAGTTACAATTGAAAATATGATTTTGGAAGTGTAATGGATATCCATGGAATGCGGGGGTTGGCATTGATGAACTAACAAGCAAAGGATTAACGACTTGAAGGACTACAATGTACATTCATTGATGTGGTCAAATAATCTCAAGCAATGAAGAGGGCAAGGAGGGGTAGCATGTATGGTTAAGAAAGGATTGGAAGATTTTGTATCAATTGTGAAAGATGACAAGTACAAACGTTATTTATGGCTGAAAATAATGACACCATAAAAAGCACCCATTTTTGTAGCCGGTTTCTACATTTCTCATCATGATTCCCCCTTTTATGCTTGCATGGATAGAGATCAGCCATTTTTTGATTTAGAAGAGGACATTGCTTCTTTTAAAGGCGAAGGTGATGTTATTGTATTTAAGGATATGAATGCTCACACAAAAACATTGCAAAATGATGCTCAATAATTTGATATGCCATACATTTCAAGGGAGTTGGAGGAAGTTCACTTGTATGATCGCACTTCAATGGATGAGAAAGAGCTGGATAATTATGGAAATTTACTTTTACATATGTGTAATAGTGAGGGTTGCTTTTCAAATTTTTGGTCCACCTCTCTCTTGCTATGTACTTGATGGCAAGGCTTCGAGTCTTCATGGAGGAGGAAGGACCTGATGCATGAAAATCACAAAAATAAATAAATAAATAAATAAATATTTTGTACATAGCTATAGTTTTGACACATTTGGATCTCAGAAATAAGGAGAGGTAGGAACAAACCCTATGAAAACAAAAAAAATTCACTGGATGCTGATTCTACCTGACGGTCGCTATAGGTGAAGAATAAGAGTCAATAGTGAAGGGAAAGAGAATCTTATGCATTATGGAGTTGGAGTCAACAACATATTATCAAATGCAAGCATAATTCACTTGTGGACACAAGGCTTGCACATGGAGTCAAGAGGGGACCACATGGAAGACTTTTGGAAGGAAAAAGACGGACACATATTTTTTGTGGGATTTTTTTCTCTATTTTTTCCATTCCAAATTGGAAAAACTTTTCATTGTAGGCGTTGAGATGATCTTTTTGCCCCTATTTTTATAATAAATTTTGGAGCTATGGTTTGGGAGATATTGCTGAAATGGTGGAGCCTATCTATTCACATGGGAAGAAGTCATGGTTATCCAACTCCACACACAAAATTTCTTGTAGTTTTCTCTCCAATATATCTGTTATTTTATCAAGATTCTCTCAAATATTATAAGGAAGCTCTTGGACTCAAGCTATGGAAGGTGGCATGGAGACAAAGCTGGCCGATGAAGGCAATTAGGAGGAGATTGGTCAATAAGCATGGCACACAAAGCTCTCTCATTGGGGGAATGTCTCAATTGAGGTTACTTTGTAATAACTCCTTTTGCTCATAATCTCCTCCCTAATCACTCTCTCGGCCTATAAAAGGAGGCCTTATCTTTTGTAAACGAACACACAATCAAGCTCTAGCACTCACACTCTCATATGTACATCCTTATGTATGCACCTCTTCGCACACATAGTTCTACTTTGGCATAGTATTGGCTATGGTCCTTCGTTTTGGTTTCTTAATGACCAAGAGGATAGAGTTACCATGCACACATGAGCTTGTTAGATGTTGATTATGTGAAATTTCTCTCATAAATGTTTGTATGGTGTCCATGAAGCCTATATAAATGAAGCTCTAATGATCTCTTCCTCTCCTTCTCTCTCCTTTTCTCATATCTTCCTTGTGTATGGTGTTTATGAAGCCTATACTAATGAAAATCTAGTGATCTCTTCCTCTCTCTCTCTCTCTCTCTCTCCTTCTCTCACATCTCCTTGTGTCATGTGCCAACCCCTTACCATGCCTCATTCCAAGTTAGGTGGTGCCCCTATATTGTACCTCTCATGATGAGACCATCGTGCATAGTCTTGGTGTAGAGGCCACGAAGTCTGTTTTGCGTATCCGCCTCTCATTTGGTGCCCCCATTGAGAAGGGATTTGCAGCGACCTTTAGTCAACAAAGAGTAGCGATGCATGCCATTAATTATGGATGAGTGGCTACAAGATTTTTCTAATTGGAGACTGAAGAAGAGGAGACTGTGGAAGCACTCAAGGCCTTCATTGAAGTGCTACTTCTAAGTTGTAGCGTCATCGATATCCAAGAGGTACGCTCCCCATCTTGCATTGTTCGTGCTAATTGAAAATTAAGAGAATTAAGAGGGAGGGCTATAGAATGTCAACACTGTTGCTGTCAACCAAAGCATTTTGTCAATGAGTGCCGACGGAGAAGGTGAAGAAAGAACGGTGAAATTTTCTTTTGAGAACCGCATCAACAGTCTCACATTAGTTAGATTTTGTGTAGCACCAAGTGTTTTCTCTTTAACGGTAAGAGAAGAGTCATCAACTACATCAACCACAAAGTCCAAGCCACAAAGCCTAAAGCATTTGGTGGAAGCAAGTGGGCCTATGCTCTCTCTAGGCCTAGAGAGTTCAAGTGAAGTACGACCACCCAAGCATCACCGTTGCATGCAAAATGGAAAGTCGATTGAGGTACTCTTCTCACCCAGTTTGTTTTGAACCCAATATGGAGGATTATGTGGACTTCAACAAGAGGTAGAGACCTGTTGTGAAGGTGTCACCTTGTCAACACTTAAGGTATGCAACTCTGGTGGTCAAAGCCTTGCCCTACACCCAACATGGATAATAACAATAGGCCAGAAGTCTTTCCTTTTCATTTTTTGCAACATGTACATGTAAACGTGTACATTGACAGGAAGATATTCTACCAACAAAAGATTGTTTTAACGGAGTAGAGATGCTTGATGAAATCCTTAGATCCCCACGTCGCATCATCTTGCCCATTCTTGATTACTACCAATCTTTTGATGTAAATATCTTTATTCTATTCTATCCTTGCACTTCTTCTTAGCTCATGCTCAAGTTTTCCACCCATGTATAAACCTTTATTAATCACTAAGTTATTCTAAAAATAAAATAAAATTGGGATTGTCTGCTCATTGATTTACTACCATGTCAAGTGTTCCTTTTCCCACATTCAGTGGCAAGAAGGGAGAAGACATCACCACTGATTTTCTGGATAGCTTTGATATCGCTTGTGTGATTTCCAACAAGGATGACGTTGCCTCACGACTATGAATATTTCATCTATTGATGAAAGTAGAGGCCAAGTCTTGGTACAATTCTTTGCCCCAAGCTACCAACGATGCATGGGACTTACTACGTGTTGCCTTTGTGAAGAGGTTTGATGGAGGCACAACCTCAGAAAAATTATGGCAGTTTTGCTGATAGAGTTAAAGCAAGGAAGTCTGCTAGAGTATGCCACTTATGAATCCAAGTTTGTGGATTTGTGGGAGAGATGGGTTGCCTCACTGTGGAGGAAGGTGAAGGAGCACCGAATTTCTTGAAGAAGGACCGTTTCATTGCTAGCCTGTGGTCGCCACTTAAGGAGAAGGTGAAGGGGAGATTCCCTGCAATGTATGAGTTGACAGTGGAAGTAGCCCATCTTAAAGACAAAAAGCTGCACATGCAAGTAAGAGTCAATGAATCAAGCTCAGTTCGACTAACCCTAGTAACTACAACAACCGCTCAGAGGAACCAACCACAAGAGGCATTAGAAGCTGTTGAGTCGCATCACTACTCAACTTGAAAATCTATCTGTGCATTTGGTGCAACAAGGACATGCACACAACCGCAATCAAGAGTAAGGGAGAGGACATTAACGAAGGCAAAACCAAGAATACCACTGCTATAATTGTGGGGAAGGTAGCCATGTCATGTATTATTGCCCACACCCAAGGAGACAGATTTTCAATAGAGGAGCCAGACAAAACCAGGTTTCACCACCAAGAGAAAGACCACCACCACCAAGGGCACCACAACAAGCACCACCTGTGCAAATTTTACAACCACATGTTCAACCATATCCACCACCAACACAACCTTTCATTCCACCCTTATCCCCAACACCAGACGATAACCTGACAGTAAGTGTCATTAGTCTTGAAGGTAAGGGAAAGGAGAAAGTAGAGGACGATATCAAGGGAATGGTGAAAGGTAAGGCCAAGGTTAAAGGAGTAAATTCCATGGGGATAAAGCACGCTAGGCATGCTGAATCTTCCCAAAAGAAAGAAAAGATGAAAACTAAAGGAGAATCTAGCAAAAATTTATCCAAGTCACGACGTAAAATTGACATTGTAGATTTCTCTTTGGGTGAATGTTCTAAACCATATGATTTGGTTCAAGATGTTTTTGTGTAGGGCCCAAAAATCACATGGCCCCAATTACTCCACCTAGCACCTAGGGTGAGGAGACAATGGACAAAGATGGTTAGCACGAAACAACCAAAGCCAAAGATAGATGGGGCTATCTTTGAAAAGAATCTAGATGACATACTACCAGTGATGGATGCTCACATCAAAGGACACCACATCTCCAATATCTACATCGATGGTGGCGCACAAATATGCGTCATGAGTGAAAAAATGATGCACCGTTTGGGTTCAAAGGTGAGTAGGCCGGCACCATGCCGAGCCAAAATGGCAAATAATGTAAAAGTTCAATGTGTTGGTGTTATAAATGTAGTTAGGATAAATGCATTCAACACTGAGGTGGAAGTGGACATTTTTGTCATGCCACACAAGGGGGAGGGCTATCCTATCATTATAGGGAGGCATTGGCTTTATGGCTATGAGAGCTAAGCAAGATTGGGATACTTACCAATTAGAAAATTTCGGAGGTCATTTGGAGGGCCTTGTAAGAAATTGTATTTCTCTCTCTAGAAACTTTTTTTAAAATGCACTTGTACCTTGTGAGTACGTCCAAAAGGACAACTAGACACTCTAAAAAGTAGGTTTATATTCCCAATTGTCTTTGAAAACGGTCACTTTTTTATTTAATGCGAGCGTCTTTTTCAGGAGGCAGGTGCGGTGCATTCAATGCAGCTTACGTCATCACTAGAACTTGAAAAGTCACAAACTGTGAAATAGTGATAGATTTTGAGGCTTTTGACACCACCAATGCGTCTGGAATGCCAAAATACCCTAAAAACGAATGTCTACTTGTCTCATTCCGACATCCGGAGAGGCAAAAAATGTCAAAAATCCCCAAAAAATGGGCTCTTTACTTAAGGCGCGCAAGGAGGCATTCTAAAATTCTAGAATGCCCCCTCTGCGCGCCGTTAGTACAAAGCTCCTTTTAGTGGTTTTTGGACACTTATCTTTCAAGAAAGCCCCTTTTTAGAGGTTTTTTGACATTTTCCTCTCAAAAAGCTCCCTAAAAAGAGGAAAAAAGGGGCTTTTTACTACCGGCGCGCGAGGAGGCATTCCAAAATTTTGGAATGCTCCCTCGTGCGCCGTTAGTAAAATGTTCTTTTAGGGGTTTTTGAAATTTTTTGCCTCTTTGGATGTCGGAGTGAGGCAATTGGACATTCATTTCTAGGATATTTGGGCGTTCCGGACGCATTGACAGTATCAAAAGTTTCAAAATTTTCCACCACTTGATAGTTTTGTGACTTTTTGACTTCTAGTGATAACGTAAGCCGTATCAAATGCACCGCATTTACCTTCTGAAAAAGGTGCTCGCATTAAATGAAAGAGAGTGATCGTCTTCAAGGACCACTAGATTATTAAATGAGGAGAGGGACACCTTTTATATTTTTGTTAATATCAATCTATTTTTCTACGTAACGTAGGCTCTTCTCTCATTGGAGGAGCTTATTTTCCTCTCTCTTCCAAAAGGCCCTCCAAAAGACCTCCGAAATCTCCTAATTGCATAATCCAGATGAAGGATGCCAAAGGGGAAGCCAATACTTTATGACATGAAGACATGTCTACAACGCGACATGGATTTAGAAACCTCTATGGATGAGTTTTCTAGTAATGACTCTTCAACCACTTCAGAGGAGGAGTCAACAGTGATTGAAGAAAGTGACAATAGCATTGAGGTGATGGAGGTCATTCTCAGGACCCTAAAAGGATGGAGCAACCTGATGCATCATCATCAAACCAAGGGAAGACACCAGCTATACAACCTCTGGTAGAAGCAAGTAAGCTACATCAAATGCTCTCTAGTGAGTTGAGTGGGAAGGAGCGTGAAGATTATAATTATATTTTGATGCTAAGTAATTTTACTACATTGTTCATTGATGAATATGATAAAATCACTGGCATAACAATAGTTCAATATCACATTAAGCTCAAGGAGGGAAGTAAACCTGTAGTGCAGAAGCTCAGGCGGCTAGGAGTAATTCAACAAGAGGCCTTTCTCAAAGAGGTAAGGAAACTGCTAGAAGTAGGTTTCATCTATCTTGTTTAATACTCAGAGTGGGTTTCTCTAGTGGTAGTCACAACAAAGAAGAATGGTAAATGGAGGGTTTGTGTTGATTACAAGCCCCTCAAGGTAGCCACAAAGAGGGACCATTTTACTCTTCCTTTTCAAGATGAAATTCTCAATGAGGTAGTAGGACATGAGCGCTGCACAGTATGTGATGGCTACTCGGGCTACTTCCAAATTAGCATCACTGAAGAAGATAAAAAGAAGACAACCTTCATCACACCATGGGGATGTTTTTCTTATAGAGTTATGCCTTTTGGTCTCACCAATGCTCCAACCACTTTTTAACACTAAGTGATTTTTGTTTTTCAACCATTCTTTGGAAAATCAATCCGTGTTTTTATCGACAACTTTTGTATCTATAGCTCCCGCTCTCTTCATTTGGAGAAAGTTTATGAAGGTCTAGCCAGGTTGCAAGCTTTAGGTGGCCAACTCAACGTGGATAAATGCATTATTGGTGAAAGCAAGGTTACTCTTCTTGGCCATGTGATCTCTGCCAAGGGCATTGAAGCTGATCCAAGCAAGGTTCAAGCCTTGGTGGCCTTGCCCTCTCCCACGCCAACAAAGAAATTGGTCTCTTTTCTTCAAAAGGTGAGGTATTTGAGTAGGTTCATTCACCTGCTCTCTCTCTCAAGTGGTTCTCCCTTTACAACAAGTTACCCATCAAGAGATCTTCACTTGGAATGAAGAAAATGAACAATAGTTCAATGAGGTAAAACAAATTCTAGCCTCACTTACCACCATTGCACCTCCAAAGTGGGATGAGCCAACACACTTGGGGTGGTATTGATGAAAAAGGATCCTCAAACTTCTTTCATGCGTCCTATCTGCTTCTATAATCGCATGTTGACTCCATCAGAAAAGGGATACATGGCAGTGGAGCACATGGTGCTTGCATTAATGTTTGCTATCACCAAATTTTGCTCTTATTTATTGTCTAGACTATTCATAATCTTAAGAATGGAAGAAGTAATTCCTTATGTTATGCATCACATGGATATTTCTTCTAGGATTTCCAAATGGCTCACAAGGTTACAAGAGTTTGATTGTTAAGTATGGAGCCTGATTTACCCCTTGTAATTTTCTGTGTTAAAAACGCACATTTGTAAGGCCCCCATTATGAGGAGAAGCCATTGTGCGTGAAGAAAAATAACTCACCAAAAAATAAACCTCGTCGGAAATCAGATTTTTCACGCCAGAATATTCCTTTTTCGCCAGAATGTTATGGTTGGATGGCGGCCGGAAAGTCGTCGAAAAACGACCGGTCGGTTGGCCGATGGCCGGTGGCCGAATTCAATGGCTAGTGGCCGAATTCAAAAGCAGACTTGTCTTCTCAAGGGCAGATTGGAGGGTCTGTTTGGACTTATCTACACAAGGGGGGCTACACATGGCTGCCTCTCATGAGAGAGGGCAACCCTTTTGGCCTATAAAAGGAGGCCATTTCTACACACATTTCATAGTGTGAAGTTGATGCAACAAGGTGGGTGTGAGGTGATGAGAGTGAAGCAAGGTGGGAGCTCCAAAAGGGTATAATCCTTTTGTAACCTACTTCTTGTTTTGAAGTACTAAAGCCATTGGGTGGCGGCGATCCCATGGACGTAGCCCACATTGGGTGAACCACGTATATCGTGTGTACTCTCTCTCTCTCTACTCTATAATCTCTTGTGTGTGAAAATTATCTCTCTCCATTAAGTAATCTACTCAAGTATCTACTTAGCTACGCCCTATTTCCTAACATTGACCACATAATGCAAGTGGAGAGATCCACAAGATCCAATCTAGGAGGCATTCTTACTCATCACCAATATGAAAAAAAGATGAAGATCAAGACAAGTGACAAAGAAGTAACACCTGTGTTGGAAGTCCCTAAGATAGAGAGGGCTCACTCTCTTTTCTTTGATGGAGCCTATAAGAGGACAATGGACAAAGCTGCAGTAGGCTCTGTCATCTTCAATGAGCAAGGGAAAAAGGTATTCACCATTGGGCATCTCTTGGATTCCCACTCCAACAACAATGAGGTAGAATATGTAGCCTTAACTATTGGGTTAGAGTGGTGTGTGACACAAGGTATTCAATGACTAAATGTCTTTGGTGATGCCATGCTTTTAATAAAACAAATACAAGGAACTTGGGCTTGTAAAAACCATATCTTGCTGGGCCACTTGCACCAAGTTAGGAAACTTTTAGGGAAGTTTCAAGCTGTACAATTACATCATGTCCTCGAGCAGAAAATCAAGAAGCAGATGCTCTAGCAAGAGAGAAGCTACAAGATGTTCCATTGGTGGGTGCTATCAAGTTGAAGCTGCCTCTCTTCCAAGGTAGCGATGCTATGCCTGGCATCATGAGTTTCTTGGACACATGAGAGTGTCCTCAAGATCTTACTAAGGGCCAAAAGTAGTGGCTTGTGTGCAAGGCAACAAAATACCACCTTATCAATGACGACCTCTACTGCAAGGGTAAGGATCAAATTCTTAGGTGTGTACCTCTCTGTAGAGAGATCACATAAATAATTTCAAGTTGCCATGATGGTGTTTGTGGAGGGAACTTTGCACTTGAAATCACCCGTAGGAAGGTTCTACAAGCTGGGTTTGTCTGGCCTAGTTTACAGAGAGATGTGCATCACTGGTGCAAAACATGCAAAGAGTATCAGAAGGTTGGTGATAGGAGACTCACATACAAGCCACAAAATCCTATTATCTCTTATTGACCATTTGAGAAATGGGAAATTGATGCCATTAGGCCTCTTCCAAGGAGACAATCAGGTAAATTGCATATCAATATGGGTGTGGACTACATGACCAAGTGGGTTGAAGCAGTTGCTACCACTCGGATTATAGCTAAGGAAGTGGCCAATTAGGTAAATTATATATCATGTAGTTACCAATTGATGGATGCAAATGGTAAGATCCACAAAACACGTGTCAATGGATGGAGACTGAAGCAATACTTTTTGAGTTTTGATCAAGCACTTATGATGGATATCCCTGAGGAGGGAAACTCCTCCACTTCAACTGAAGAAGAATCAAGTATATAGCTAGAGACATAAATGCCTCTAGTTTCAAGGGGAGGGCTAATGAGGGCTGCTTTTAAAATTTTTGGTCCACCTCTTCAAGGCTTCATGGAGGAGGAAGGACCTGATGCATGAAAATCACAAAAAAAATTCTATGTATATATTTTGTACATAGCTATGGTTTTGACACATTTGGATCTCGAAAATAAGGAGAGGTACTAACAAACCCTATGAAAACAAAAAATTTTCATTGGATGCTGATTCTACGTGACGATCACTATCGGTGAAGAATAAGAGTCAATAGTGAAAGGGAAGAGAATCTTATATATTATGGAGTTGGAGTGAACAAAATATTATCAAATGCAAGCATAATTCACTTGTGGAGACAAAGCTTGCACATGGAGTCAAGAGGGGACCACCTGGAAGAGTTTTGGAAGGAAAAGAACGGACACATATTTTTGTGGGATTTTCTTTTTCTATTTTTTCCATTCCGAATTGGAAAACGTTTTCAACAGCAATGTTGTAGGCATTGAGCTGATCTTTCTGCCCCTATTTTTTTCATAATTTTTGGAGCTATGGTTTGGGAGATATGGCTGAAATGGTGGAGTCTATCTGTTCACATGGGAAGAAGTCATAGTTATCCAACTCCACACACAAAATTTCTTGTAGGTTTCTCTCCATTATATCTTTTATTCTATCAATATTCTCTCAAATATTATAAGGAAGCTCTTGGACTCAAGCTATGAAAGGTGACATGGAGACAAAGGTGGCCATGATGAAGGAGATTTGGAGGAGATTGGTCAATAAGAAGGGGACACAAAGCTCTCTCATTGAGGGAATGCCTTTAACTGAGGTTACTTTGTAATAACTCCTTTTGCTCATAATCTCTTTTCTAATCACTCTCTTGGCCTATAAAATGAGGCCTTCTCTTTTGTAAACGGACACACAATCAAGCTCTAGCACTCATGCTCTCATATGTACATCCTTATGTATGCACCTCTTCGCACACTTAGTTCTACTATGGCATAGTATTGGCTATGGTCCTTTGTTTTGGTTTCTTAATGACCAAGAGGTTAGAGTTACCATGCATACATGAGCTTGTGAGATGTTGATTATGTGCAATTCCTCTTGTAAATGTTTGTATGGTGTCCATGAAGCCTATATAAATGAAGCTCTAATGATCTCTTCCTCTCCCTCTCTCTCCTTCTCTCATATCTTCCTTATGTATGGTGTTTATGAAGCCTATATTAATGAAACTCTAGTGATCTCTTCCTCTCCCCCTATCTCCTTCTCTCACATTCTCCTTATGTCATGTGCCGACCCCTTACCATGCGTCCTAGTGGCATTCCAAGCTAGGTGGTGCCCCTATTTTGTACCTCTCATTATGAGGCCATCGTGGATAGTCTTGGTGTAGAGGCCACCAAGTCTGTTTTGCGCATCCGCCTCTCAATAGCATGGGTATGCTCATTGACAATGGTGTATCTTTGTGGAGTGAAACCAATGGATTTACATGTAGGAAACATAATGGGGATAGTGTGATTGACTATATGCTACTCTCCAAAGCCATCATGTATCACATAAAGAGTTTTATGTTTGGCCAATGGACCCCAAAATCCGACCATCGGACCTTATGTATTGACCTTTCTTGTGGATAAGCAACTAAGCATGATAATCTCAGCCAAAGGGAAGAGAAATTATCACTATGTATGGATTTCAAACAGGCACCAATGTACATTGAAATGGTTTAGCAAAAGTTATGGATGACAAAGATTCAATATGACACACCATTGGAAACTAAATGGGAAGATTTCAAGAAAGTTATTTGTTCTTGTGCCGAAGAATTTTTTGCCATAAGAATCTCCATGGTATCAACAAAGATAGATCACACAAACGGTGGTTTGATACAGAATGTCAAGATGCTCAAAAGTCCTTGATAAATCTTGATGCAACTATGGACAAAGACAACTATCAAAGTCATTTGCATACATACAAAGCATTGATTCAAAAGAAGACAAGAATATGGGAAGTAAAGCAACAACTTTTATAACTCCAAGAAAAGGCACGTGTATGTGGAAGATTTTAGAGAAACTTGAGGGTCAAGCGGGTTGAGAATTTTGGTAAATTGAGTCTTGTGGATAACTTGAGTCTTGTGATATGTACATACATTGTAGGCAATTATATGAGCAAGCAAATGTGGAAAAAATTCCATTTTATGGTTCACCCCCATGTATGCCCTCTTTTGTTACTATTGAGAATATATGTGGTGGGATTGAAAAGTTGGCCACTCGCAAAGCGGGAGATCTTCAAGGTATCAAGCCGAAGATGATCAAATGGATGGGAGATTTTACCCATGAGTGGATGTGTGATATGTTCAACTTTGCACTTCAACATGGTAAGCCTTATGATTGGAGTACTAATTGGGTTAAGCCTTTGCATAAAGGAGGGGATGTAAAGAATGTAAACAAGTACCAAACTATAATGATTGGGTCTCTTATGGAAAAGTTGTTTGGGTGCATAATGGAGATGAAATTGAGTGATATTGGGTTGAAGAGAATGATTGGGTCTCTTATGGGAAAGTTGTTTGGGTGCATAATGGAGATGAAATTGAGTGATAATGGGTTGAAGAGAATGACAAGCATGCAAAAGGACAAGTGGGTTTTTGTTGGTGCTATAGCACCATTAATCATCTTGTCACTCTTTGTGTTGTCATGGAGGAAAGTCGGTTGAAAGGCAAGCTATTGTATTATTGTTTTGTGGACTTTAAGAAAGCCTTTGATATGATTCCACGTAGAAGTTTGTGGAGAAGGATGGAAGAACTCCAAGTGCCAAGTGCATTTATGCGTGTGGTTTCTCAAATCTATGAGAAGGTGATTTGTCAATTGCGCATGGAAAGAGAAATTTTAAATTTTTTTGTAAGCACTATTGGGGTTAAACAAGGATGTCTGTTGTCACTAACTCTCTTTGGTCTATGCATTGATCAGTTGGAACAAATGGTACTTGACTTTATACAAGAAGAAGGCATTGAAGAGGTCACTATTTGCAATGTGGTAATCATGCTTTAAATTTGTTGTATGCGGATATAGTGCTTCTAGCACACACTTTAGATGATGCACAAAAGCTTATGGTTTTCCTTGAGAAATTTGCTTGCATAGTGGGCTGATTGTGAATGAATCCAAAACAAAGGTTATGCTTGTAAAAACCAACCATAAGGAGAAGCCATGCATTGTGTACAACAATGAGACACTTGACGTTGTTGAGAGCTTTAAGTACCTTGGCCTTGAGGTTCCGTCCAATCACAAGTGGCATGAATGTGCTATGTGTCATTTGGAAGCGGGAAAAAGAGCATATTATGAATTTGAGAACATGTGTAATGCGGGAAACATCAAGTGTTGGGTTCTCAAGAAGTACCTTTTTGATGCATTGGTGACACCGGTTCTTCTTTATGGAGTTGAAGTGTGGGGCAGGAGCATCTGAAAGTCTACTTGGAAAGAGTTTGAGAATGTCCAAAAGCGTTCTCTTACAAACTTTCTCTAAGTTAAGACACAAACACCATATTTTCTCCTACTTCTTGAGTCGGGATCTCTTCCAATTGTGGCTATGGAAAGGGTTGTGGAGTACATGATAAAGATGCGTCAAAACCCCTCACATCGACTTCCTACAATTGGGAGATGGGACGCATTACACTTGCTACATGATGCTTCAATTGACTCCCAAGTGAATGGAGCTTTTCTACAATGCCAATGTATCACGGCTTGGGAGAAATCTGGTGGGTCACGCTTTATACATTACACCACCCATATTGCACCCAACTACAAAACCATGTTCTTTGCTCTGAAAGAGGAAACCATACTCACACTTTCATGCTTGAGCCTATGCCCTTGTCGGTGATACGCACTATCGCAAGCATTCGGCTTAGCTCTCATTTCCTTCGATGTGAGACAGGGCGTTAGGGCAATGGAGAAGAGTCAAATCAACTATGCACATTATGCTCACTGCAAGTTTAAGAGTCTGAGTACCACACACTACTAGAGTGCTCAACTTTTGGTCACATCCAAAATTGCTTCTCTCACATTTTCAACCATGACTTAGACCTACACACTTTCCTCTCCTAGCCACAGTGTGGGCTCTCCATTGCCACTCTCATCACCACAATTTTGGAGCATCGAGAGTCACTCATCAGCCATACACATAATACATCACATGTAACTTTGGTCCCATAGGTCATATTTGATCTCCGAGGACGATAATAAAATCTATCTCTCTCTTTCTCTCTCTCTCTCTCTCACACACACACACACACACACACACACACACACACACACACACACACACACACACACACACACACACACACACACACACACACACACACACACACACACACACACACACACACACACACAAACACAAACACAATCACAAACCATATAGAGCCATTGAGGGATATTCGAAAAAACGTAGTGCTAGGCACTACCTTGGTCAAAATATATGGCAAATGTGGTGCACTTCAAATGGCACACAAAGTGCTTGAGGAGATGCTTGTCTAGGATGTTGTCTCTTGGAGTGCATTGATTTTTGCATATGCCCAACAAGGGCAGGGCCAAGAAGCTTTGGGCTGTTTTCAATAGATGCAAATTGAGGGCATCCCTCTAGTTGCAATCACCTATGCTTGCATCGTGAAGGCCTATGGCACTATGCAAGAAACTGACATGTGCAAAAGAATTGATATTCATCAAGGAGTGTTGAGTAAAAACATCATACTTGGCAATGCCTTGGCTGACATGTATGCCATAGATGCTTGAGGAGCTATCGATAAAAACTGTCATCTCTTGGAGTGCCTTGATGTTTGGCTATGCCCAACTGAGTAGGGTCACAAAACTGTGGGATGTTTTCAATGGGGCAGATGCAAAGTGAGGGAATATCTCCAGATAAAATCACCTATTCTTTGGCCTTAAAGGCTATGATTACCTCAGGTACTTGTTGCCTGTGTGTGTGTGTGTGTGTGTGTGAAACAAGGGTAGGGCTCGGAAGCTTTGGGCTATTTTCAATAGATGCAAACGAAAGGCATCTTTCCAATTGCAATCACCTATGCTTGCAACTTGAAGGCATGTGACAATATTGAGGATGTTGGTATGTGCAAAAGAATTCACAATGATATTGTTAATCAAGGGCTATTGGGATGTTGAGATGTCAAGCTCAACATGTACAACTCGTGGATGACTATCACTAATAGTCATCATTACTAGCTTGCCTTGGTGGATACACATATCTTCATCAGTGATACTACATCTGTAATACACCGAGCTAGTCTACCTACCGGAGTGATGGCAACCTTATCCATTCACCTCACTCACTAGCGGTTCACACTAGATAGTTGTATTAGTTTCCCATCATGTTGTTATTTTCCCTCATGTTTTTATGTAGACCTCTTATCTTGAGTAAGTGAAGAAGAAGAAGAAGAAGAAGAAGAAGAAGAAGAAGAAGAAGAAGAAGAACCGGTTTTGCCTCCATCTATGTGTGTGTGTGTGTGTGTGTGCTCTTGCAAGAGCTCAAGCTCTCTCCTTATCTCTCTCTTTGTCCCTATCTCTCTGTGTGTGTGTGTGTGTGTGTGTGTGTGTGTGTGTGTGTGCGCACTAGCAGCAAGCTAACTCATGTAATATTTTTTGGGAGCTTTATTGTAAAAACACTTATTCTTTTGATAAATCGGGAATATTGTAACTCCTATTGAATGAGTGAATATTGTAATCCATGAGCTGGAGCTATAAGCTTCTAGATTGTATCAATTTATCCTTAGTTAGAGCTCCCAGATGATTAGTTTTTGACAAAAGAAACCTTGGCTAAGGTTTAAAATCCAATTTTGTAAAGTTACTATTAAGTTTTTGGATAAGAAATACACAGCGTGAGCTTACGATGCTCATTTCTCTCCTTCTCATGCTTCTATCTCCCTTGTCGGTTGTCACATTGCAATAACGTCTGTTGTGTTGCAACCACATGTAAGAGATCTACGCATTGATGTAAACATATCATGATAAATTGTAGCTTTTGACGTCACCGAACTGCGGCCTAATTTCATCATAAGTAGGAATTTAAGCTAGGAAATCAAAAAATAAGTATAGGCGGGGTAATGGGACATCATTGCTAAGCATTTAGATGCATTCGGTGTCAAAAACGACTAGGTCAAAATTTCACTATTGAAGTTTGATCGATGGATGTTGGATCATGGATTCACAAGATGCATTCGGATCACTGCGTCTACACGAAGAATTTGGGAGATGGGAAATTCATCATCCTAATGTTGTATGTTGATGACATGTTGATTGCAAGTGCTAACTTGCAGGACATCAAAGACCTAAAAGAGGAGCTGTCTAAATGTTTTTCAATGAAAGATTTAGGTGCTGCAAAGAGGATACTTGGTATGAAAATATCAAGGGACAGGACGAAGAAGACAATAAAGCTATCTCAAGAAGATTACATCAAGAAGGTACTAGAAAGGTTTGCAATGCAAAATGCAAAACCAGTTTCTACACCTTTGGATGGTCATTTTAAACTAACGAAGGATATGTTTCCAAAGACACAAGAGGAGATAGCCTATATGTCTAAAGTTCCATATGCTGCAGCGGTAGGTTCTCTAATGTATGCTATGGTCTGGACAAGGCCAGACATTGCACATGCAGTGGGAGTTGTGAGTAGGTTCATGGACAACCCAGGTAAAGAGCATTGGCAAGGTGTGAAGTGGATACTTAGGTATCTAAAAGGGACAACAACAAATGCTTTGTATTTTGGAGGAACTGATATTTTTCTAGAAGGGTATGCTGATGCAGATATGGTAGGTGACAAAGATACTCGAAGGAGCACTACTGGCTATGTGTTCACGGTTGGAGACACAGCAGTAAGCTGGGCTTCAAAGCTGCAGAAAGTGGTCTCACTTTCTACCACGGAAGCAGAGTATGTAGCAATAACGGAGGCAAGCAAAGAAATTCTGTGGCTTCACAGATTCTTAGAAGAGCTTGGATTAAAACAAGACAATTGTGTCTTGTATAGTGATAGCCAAAGTGCTATCCATCTTGCAAAGAACTCAGCCTTTCATTCAAGGACAAAGCACATTGAGGTGAGATATCACTTCATACGCACTCTTTTGGAAGAGGGACAACTAAAGCTAGGAAAGGTGCATACAAGTGAAAATCCTGCAGACATGTTTACAAAGGTGGTCAACAAGGAGAAGTTGAGCTTTTGCTCATCTTCAATCGGCATTCAAGGATAAGAAGCCAGAATGGAAAGCAGTCATCACAGGTTTGGTTTGGAAATCAATCTCCAAGTGGGAGATTGTTAAGTATGGAGCCTGATTTACCCTTGTAATTTTCTGTGGTAAAAGTGCACATTTGTAAGGCCCCCATTATGAGGAGAAGCCATTGTGTATGAAGGGAAATCACTCGCCGAAAACCAAAATTTTCACGGCCAAAAATCAGGGGCAACTTTAGGGGCCTCGGGGGTTCTGCCCCCGAGACTTTTTTTCCCCTCGCCGGAATATTCCTTTTCGCCGGAATATTATGGCCGGCCGGCGGAGGAGGCCGGAAAGTGGTCGGAAAACAACCGTCGGTTGGCCGGTGGCTGGTAGTAGTCAATGGCCAGTGGCCGGTGGCCGAATTCAAAAGCGGACTTGTCTTCTCAAGGGGGGCCACACATGGGCGGATTGGAGGGTCCGATTTGGACTTATCTACACAAGGGCGGCTACACATGGCTGCCTCTCATGAGAGAGGGCAGCCCTTTTGGCCTATAAAAGGAGGCCATTTCTACACACATTTCATAGTGTGAAGTTGATGCAACAAGGTGAGTGTGAGGTGTGGAAAGTGAAGCAAGGCGGGAGCTCCATTAAGGGTATAATCCCTTTGTAAACTACTTCTTGTTTTGAAGTACGAAAGCAATTGAGTGGCTGCTTTCTCGTGGACATAGCCCACATTGGGTGAACCACGTATATCGTGTGTACTCTCTCTCTCTCTCTCTCTCTCTACTCTATAATCTCGTGTATGTAAATTTGTCTCTCTCCATTAAGTAATCTACTCAATTATCTATTTAGCTACGTCTTATTTCCTATCACTTGCTCTGATACCAATTGTTGGAATTAGGGTTGCAGAGAAACGCACACAGCCTGGAGAAGACAAAGGAAGCTCAAGGCACACAATAGAGAGTATGTTACTTAGTGTGCAATGGAAAGATAGATAGCCCTAGAGTGATGGGCGTATATACAATGCACGGGGGAAAAAACCTCGTAAAGAGGGAAAAAATGCCCCGGCGGTCCTAGTGTGTTCACACACATCACTACCACATGTATACGGTAACAAACCCCCCCTAGAGTGATGCGGTGAACGAGAGCTGGCAAATGAGTAAAGGGAAGTGCCATGCCCTAAGGACATGATCAGTCCACAAAGGGGAGTAAGCCCAAAGATTTGCGGAAAGCTTCAAGCTTCTCACGAGGCAATGCCTTTGTGAAAAGATCTGCAAGGTTGTCCTGTGTTGGCACATAAGCCAAGCTGATCTCTCTTGCTGAGAGCCTCTCCCTGACATAGTGGTAATGCACCTCAATGTGATTTGTACGAGCATGAAAAACTGGGTTCCTTGCAACTGCCAATGCTCTAACTGTTAGTGTAGATAGTGTTGGCAGTGTCCTGTCCAACACCCAAATCAGCCATAAGGTGTCTGAGCCATACACACTCAACCGTAGGTGTGAAGACTGCCCTATATTGAACCTCACAACTCAAAGTGGACACAGTAGGTTGCTTCTTGCTCAACCATGATATACATGAACTGCCAAGCATGAAACAAAAACCACTTGTGGACACTCGCGTGTCAAAACAACCAGCCCAATCTGAGTGCGAAAAAGCATGTAAGTCTGGCGGCAATGATCCCCCCTTGGGATAAAACAAGCCAAGATGTAGAGTGCCACTAAGGTAGCGGAAAATCCTCTTGACAGCCTGCTAATGCTTAGACCCTGGGCTATGCATAAATCTGCTGACCTCTGAGACTGCAAACTAAATATCCGGCCTCGTGTTCCATACATAAATGAGGCAGCAAACAACAGTTTGATAAAGAGTGACATCAGTAGGATCGCCAGCATCATGTAGACTCAACTTCAAACTTGTTTCCATGGAGTGGCGATAGGTTTGCAATCCTCAAGTCCAAACTTACATAACAATGTCTCTATGTAACTTTTCTGACACAAGGCAATACCACCGTCACAATGTTTAAACTGTATACTCAATTAATGATGCAACAACCGCAAATCTTATATCTTGAAAGTGGCATTCAAATCAACCATTAATTCAGCAATATGCCTCTCATTTGGTCCAGTGATCAGCAACTCATAGACATAAAGAACCACAATGAGAAGTACATCACCCTCACGCTTTACATACATTGTGCTTGCTGTTGGACTGTTATGAAAGCCTCGTTTGACCAAATGAGTATCAACTTTCTCATACCAAGCACGAGGAGGTTGCTTCAACCCATTCATAGCCTTCTTACATCTGCACACTTTGTCCTCTTGTCCTTTTATGACAAAACTGCAAGGCTGCGTTACATAAAACTTCCTCAAATATGTCACCATTTAAGAAAGCAGTAACAATGTCTGATTGATGTACATCCCAACCAAAATGAGCTGCCAATGCACATAGAAAATGCACAGTAGTCATACAAAAAGTGGGAGCAAACGTCTCTTCATAATCTATGCCTTTTTGCTGTGCATAACCCTTTGCAACAAGTCGAGCCTTATGGCGATCGATCTCACCATCCGGCTTGCGTTTCAACTTGTAAACCCACTTTGTACCAATGGCCTTTTTGCCAGGAGGCAAATGACATAAAGTCCATGTGTCATTTTCTATAACTGCATCATATTCTGATTGCATGGTAGCCATCCAATTTTTTGAATTCTGTGCTTCATCAAAAGACAGAGGCTCCTCAACATCATGTAAGCTAGACACAGCCAAAGAATAACAATCGGATGCATAAGATGCATGGCAAGAGCCTGAACGAGTACGACTAGACAAAGGTGCATCCCATTTACTGTCACGCAAAGTGTGCACCAGGCATTTTGGCATACCTCTAGCTTGGTCATTTTCAGCCCTTTCCTCATCAAGTACATCATGTACATTTGCATCAGTAATAGGCTGATCTATAACATTTTCAGAAACCCCCATAGGTTGTATATTTGCCTCATTGGAACTTACATTCGTATTTCCACCACTAAAAAGAGGCAACAAAGTGTCATAAATGTCATGTGAGCTTACATTATTGTCTCTAGTACATGACAACAAGGGTTGAACAGAATCTTCCATAAACACTATATCCGTGAAACCAAAATACGTTTTGTTTGCGGATGATACAACCTGTAACCTTTTTTTTCAGCACTATAACCAACAAAATACATTTGACAACCTTATCATCCAATTTTCTGCGCTGTGTTTGTGGCACCAAAGCATATGCCAAGCAGCCAAAAACACGCATGTGCTCAATAGAAGGCTTTCTATCATGCCATGCTTCATATGGAGTAATAGACTGCAAAGCTTTCGTAGGACACCTGTTTACTACATAAGTGGCACACATGATGGCCTCAAGCCAAAAAGAATGCGGCAATGACTTTTGACCATACATCGTGCCATTTCCGTAAGTGACCCTTTTTTCCTCTCAGCAACACCATTTTGCTGAGGTGTATAAGGCACTGTACATTGGTGTTTTATCCCACGACTAGGCAGAAATGCATTGAATTCATGAGACATATACTCCCCCCCTTGATCGGAATGGAGGGTGCCCATAGTACATTTCAAGACATTTTCACCCATAGCCAGAAATCGTTTGAAGCACATAAAAACTTCGGACTTCGCTTTAAGCGGAAATACCCATGCGTGCCTGGAGTAATCATCAATGAAAGTCACGAAGTAAAGGTAATTGCCGACAAACATCACTATGCACAAGCTGCAACTTGCATGTGGCCTGAACTGAACCATCCTTTGGAAATTTAGAATGTTGCATCTTACCCAAAATACAGCCTTCACAAACATGTTTGACAGGTGCTTCAAGAGGCGTCAAAGAAGCAACCATATCAAATTTCTGCAAACGCAACAAACTGGAAAAATTCAGATGACAAAAACGTGCATGCCAAAGTTTTACATCTGAAATAGCCCTTGAATCTGCAACAACATTTGCAAAATTTTGTCCACACTTGTCATACAAAGTGAGCTTATACATCCCACGAAACAAAAGGCCAGATGCAACAATTTCATCACCAAAACTGAGATCATGAACTGTACATCTGTCATCCACAACTTTGACTACAAGTCCAAGTCTAGCAAGTGCAGATACAGATAAGAGATTCTTCTTGATCCCAGGTACATAAAGTGCATCAACAAGTGTGAAGGAACTGCCATTTGCAGCAATAAGCAAAATCTTTCCAACTCCCTGAACCAGATAAGAGGCATTGTTGGCACAAGTGACTGAATTCCCATGAGGGACAGACTGGAGAGAGGTGAACAGTTCACGATGTGAGGTAATGTGCTTTGTAGCACCACTGTCGAAATACCACACATGTGAATCTGCAGCAACTGACAAGCATGCATCATGGATAGCAGGATTGTAAGTGCACTCTACACTAAAAGCCCATTCTGCATCGAGATCATCATCACAGTCTCCTTTCACAGAAGACTCAACAATGGATGCATTTGTAGTGGAACCATCATTTGTAGTGGACCACTACACTCTTTCTTCTTAGCCTCTTTGGCCTTCAACTTAGCACACTGCTTGATCAAGTGATCATTCGCTTTACAATAATGGCAACGCATCTTCTTTTTGCCCTTATCACCAGAATTGCCAGATGAAGTGCTGCCAACAGAAGCATTAGGAACAGAAGTTTTGCCACTCGCAGCAGAACCATAAGAAGTGGCTGCATTGATGTTACCACCCTTTCTTTGAGAAGCAATAAAATCCTGTTCAACTACACAGTCTAGTCCTATTTTTTTTCCATCTCGCTCACAATGCCTATTGTCGGTACAATTACCACACAAGTTGGTCATTTATTCTCGTTGTTATTACCGTACAATGCTTTGGAGCCAAAAAGTTCAAACTTGGGCACTTCTTTCCATTTTACAAAAAAAAATCAAATCTAGTACTTCTTTTTATCTTATAGTTTTTTTGTGGAGCATGCTATTTTGCATAAACAATGAACAAATAAAATGACCAACATTTGGAAATTTGATTAATCACATACATATGATTAACGTAAATTAGCATGCTTAATGCTTTGCAACAAAAATATTAAAATTTGAGTACTTCTTTCTAATTTACTAAATGAAAAAACATTTTATATTACCATAAAAAATTGGACAAAAAAATGATAGATATTTGATTATTAAATTAATCACCTACTTTTGATTAACATAAATAGCATGCTTGATAAAATTAGAGAGAGAGAGAGAGAGAGAGAGAGAGAGAGAGAGAGAGAGAGAGAGAGAGAGAGAGAGAGAGAGAGAGAGAGAGAGAGAGAGAGAGGTGACACAACAAAAGCTTCTCATCGATTAAAATGTTTATAAATCATCTTCATAAAGATCTTTACCAGTGGCATTACTTAGATATAAATCCATGGCTCCTAAATCAATAAAGAGATAAACTGAATCCTCATTTGTAGAAGTGTTGGCTTCATCATCTTCAAATTTGTCATCTCCCATCTCATCATCATCGAGTCATCACCGTCATGATGACAATCATCCAAAGTAGTAGGTGGGAGAGCGTTGAAGACCGTCTCCACTTTATTAACGGAAAAAATGGTTCTTCCTCAAAGTGTTATTGGAACTATGAACCAAAGTTTTGATTGGTGGATTGATGGGATATAGATGACCTTTAGAACAAAAGTTCAAAGTGAGTCATATTGGTATTATCGTATAAACAAATAAACGTCAATTTGGTAATCACTCACCTGCTCACAACTGCATGGAAAAATTAAGTTGTCATACCTCTCTGTGTGATGCACACTAGAGTACACCATGTAGATTCCATTCTCATGCCATCTAGACACATTTGAAAACCACTTGCACTCAGAGATGAAGGTATGAAAGCCTCTAAAACCAACCTTTAGTATCCTTTCAATAGTCCCACAATACCTGGTCTCATGCCATCTAGACACATTTGAAAACCACTTGCACTCAGAGATGAAGGTATGAAAGCCTCTAAAACCTTTAGTATCCTTTCAATAGTCCCACAATACCTGGTCTCATTACTATTTGTGTCAAAGTTACTCATGACGCCATAATCCATGGTGGTTTGATGCTCTCAGTGTGGCATCAATGAAGGTGTTGACCCTTTGACAACATAGAAAAGGAAAGACACTATAGAATAGAAACAAATATACAATCAATAACAAAGATAAAATCAAGTAAAAACTACAATATGCTTTAGATGTATGAATACACCTTTGGCGCGCAACCTTATGCATACTCCCATTCTTTGTTGGTGATGTCCTCTCCACATTTCCTTTGCTTTGGTCATTCTCTCATGGATCCACATTTCCTTTGCTTTGGTCATTCTCTCATGGATCCACTCAGGGGTAATGAGATCTGGAAAAAATGCAAGGTGTCAAGGAACAAAGGGTGTCATCCTACTTCCACAAGCTTGCTTCCCTCTCTTGCAAGCGGGTTTCCTTTTCCATTGTCCACAAGGCCACCCACTTGGTCATAACCTTTGCATTGAGGATGCAAAATTTATTGATCACTCAATGTAGATCCATATCCATGTTACTTAATTTTCCCTTTCCACTTGGAAAGTGTGAATTCATCTTTCCATACTCCTCATCTGCAAGGCACAGAGGGATCAATAGAAGTTAAATACTCTAAAATATATACAAATTCCTCTTGCACGATCCATTCTTTGGCCATGCATGCCTTTGGCTGGTGGGCCCATAGTCACACAAAATATTTGAGAGTTTTTAAAAACATCTCCAAAAAGAACATCCATCATGAATACACTACTCCACATATAGCAATCTCCTCGACCACATGAACCAGGAGGTGGACTTGACTATGGAATGGATAGAGGAAGTGGATCCTCAATGGCACACACTGTTTCCACAACAAGTGTTTTAGCAGCAAGGATGGCATCTCTTTTGATTTCTTTGGAGCTTACAAATCTATAAGATAACACACAAGAGTACAATTAGTCTAAGTGCACATTGAGGATTCAACTTATATAGAATAATTTAGTGGAATAGAGATATGATGTACCTTACCAACTTATCTAGTTTGAAAATAGTTTCCCTCACTTTCTTGTCCCTGAATGTGCACATACTCACGAGAAAAATGAACTAGAATGTCAAAAGATTAAGACAATATATTGTTTTAGTCATACACAAAATTCAATATCTAAACTAAATGAGGGTCAACATAAAAATTGAAAAATTGCTCAATTTGTGGAGACTTGCTTAGTATGCCAAAAGTATTCTAATGTATGGCATCAAGATGGGTTACATCCTACTTATCAACTAGCTATGAATTACATGTGGGTGGTAAATTTGATTACAATGTCAATGGGTGTTTAGAAGATGAGGTATATTATTCTTGCTAAAGAAGATCTCACTAACCAAGTTGAAGGGAGAGCTTTGCGTATCAAAGCTACAAATTTATGTATGTAAATTTTTGCTAGAAGATGTAATTTCTAGGTATGTTTGTGCTGGTAAAATCACTGCTGATAGAGGAGACTTATGTAATGGAATTAGCCTACTAACTTGAGAGTAGCAGAAATTAGAGAGAGTACTTTGTGAGCATAGCGGGTGAACATAATTGATGGTAGCAACATAAACATAGCATTTAGTTACCTTGGCATTTACAATACTTTTGCAAGAGAGAGAATTTAGAGAACATGACAACAATTGAGGACCGGATTTATGTGGAGCCGGTCCCCCCTCCAATAGGCATTTGTATAATGATTTCTCCCATCAAGAGAGACTTGTTACAATACAATCTTTGTGTTCCTTGTGACTTAGGTGATGCAATGAAGATGAAAAGATTCATGCATCACAAGCATAACATAAACTTTGTGGAAAGTTTTAACTATCCCAAGCCTTAGTCCCAAGACCTCAAACACCTTTGAAGGTGGAGAGAGCTATCTAGGAATGAGGGTAGGGAAGAGGAAGAAGAAACATTCCATAGGAGAAGAATTAGTTCCTCACTTATCATCACTCTTCTTGCTGGCATACACAATAACATAGTAATGAAGATGGAGAAGATGGAAAGCTTAAGCATTGAAGCATGGCTCTTGGTTGGATTTGCACTCCATAGCCAAGAGTATTGGTGTAGGCTCTCAACCTCTCTACTTGCTTGGAGAAGGAGAGGGAGTTCTTGCACTTTGCACTTCACACAATGAGCATGTGTGTGAGTGTGTGTGGGAGAGTATACCCCCTAAGAAAGCCCCCAACTTGCTTTTGTCAACCCCCCTTGTAGCTCATGCTTGAAGCTCATTGGACCCCTCCAGGCCTAGCCAATCATAAGCAGGAGTCATACCACGCAACAAGGGTAGCCTTGGTACAAGTGTCCCCCTTTCCACTTTGAGAGAGAGGACTTGATAAATAAAAATCAACTAAGTAAATCTCCTAAATTATCATTGGACCCCTTGGGTGGCCAACCAATAGGCTTCAGGCACACCATGTGGGCAACATGAGGAGGAGCTTGACAAGTGTCCCTTTTGCTTTCTTTGTACCAAGCATGCCTTGTGTGAGTGTGTGTGTGTGTGTGTGTACTCTCTCATCCCCCCTCTTGTAGGGCTCGCCCCCCTTGTAGGGATTCAATCTTGAATTTTTCACACCTTCTCACCTCAATTACAGCCCTAGCATCTCAAGCATGACAAGCCCCTCAAGCATCTCAATCCTCAATCACTTCAAGTAGCTCATTCATCAGGCACCTCAAGCACCTTAGTCATCAAGCACGAGAAGCACATCAAGCACCTTAAGCTTGGGCCGGATTCCCACCTCAAGCTCAGCCCTAGCTTACCTAAGGTCAAAGGACTTTTACACTAATTATTGGAGGTCTTCAGTGAAGCTAACCCTAAGGTCTCATGCTCCATCGGTTAGCCTTGCTCTTTGATAGACCATCTCTCATTTGGGCCCCTTTACCATTGGCCCCACGTTGAGAGAGATTTATAAACATATGTCTATATCTTAACTCTTGTTCCTGTTTATTCTCCCACATTAAATGATCATCAGTTAAATATGAGAAAATCATTTGGGTTGGTTAGATATTAGACTTAATGACATTACCTCTCTCTTGAAATCATAGTCGTCGTTGACTATGAGGTAGAAGAGATAAAGCCTTAGTCATTAGTGAATCTTTCTTAGTGGGTAGAGGATCCCTTTTTACCCTACGACATCTTTCCAAGATGGATGTTTGATCCATTTGGTGCGTGGGATACATAGCTACCACAAGCATGTCTGCTCTTTAGTCCATTTCATTCTCCCAAAGTAGAGTGACAAATCTACTTGGTGTTTGAGAGACGTCATCATCACAAACATGATTCTAAGCATGCATACTATTATAATTTTTGCACAATTAAAAGAAGAACTAGTCTTATAAGACGAAAACATGGGTCATTTAAAATAAATTTGTACATTTTCTTACTCTAATGTAGCATTGTGGCATTCACAAGGTTCATACTATCCTTAATCTGTATTCTTTGCATCCATCTAGCATCTTCAAAAGGATAATTTTTGAACTTAATAAGATACCGTCAGATAATCTTACCATGTCATAATACCTTGTCTTCATGCCGAAGGATAGCTTCGGGTTGTAGCACCTCTTCTTGGTCTTCAACTTCGGGAGGGTCTTCAATAATTGGTTCACTTGGTGGATCTCCTTTGTAGGGCTTGAGTAGGCTCACATGAAAAGCATTGTGTATGAGCCAATGGTTGGACAACTTGAGTTGGTAGGCTGTCTCATTGATAGGCTTCAAAATTTGGAAAGGACCATAGTATCTTTTTGCTAGCTTAGCTTTTGATGGCTCGTAGGATTTTTGCCCATGGTTTGCCTCAATTGACCCATAGGAAACTTAAGCAAGACCCAATCATTTTCTTTGAACTTTAAGGCCCTTATGTGCTTGTCAGAAGCAGCTTTTTGCCTTTGTTGAGACATGGATATAGCCTCCTTAATCTTTTGAAAAGATTCTTGCAGGTCACGGCTATAATCATTGGCAGCGAAGATCCTCCCATGTACTTTAAATAGCAAGGGACTTTGTGAAAGAAAATCTGCCCACCTCATTTGTTTGTCGAAAAGCTTCGTTTGCGTCATGAAATACTTGAGACTTTGGTGGTCGGTTCATAAAATAAATGAAGTCCCCAATAAATAGTGCTTCCATGTGTCTAAGGCATGTAGAACATTTAAAAACTCTTTCTCATAAATTCCGAAGACTCGTTCATCGGTATTGAGCCTTTGGCTCTCATATGCTATGGCATGCCCTTATTGAAGCAAAACTACCCCAAGGCAATCACCACAAGCATCACATTGGACCTCAACTGGCTTTGAGAGATCCGAAAGCATGAGGACTGGTTGGGAGGTAAGCTTTTCTTTGAGCTTATCAAAAGCATTTTTCTCCTTAGCAGTCCATACAGACTTAACGTTCCTCTTAGTTGTCATGTAGTGGTCCTGCTATTTGAGAAAATTTTGCTATGAAGCGTCTATAGTATTCGCACATACCAATAAAGCTTCTTAGCTCATGTAGATACCTTGGATTAGGCCATGCTTTTATTACCTCTAAATTCGATGGATCCATACGGATACCATCTTGAGAGATAATATGACCTAGGTATTGAATCTCTTGAAGGAAAAATTCGCTTTTCTTTTGGTTGAGAAAAAGTTTATTCTCTCTCAATGCGTGAAAAATCATTTGGAGATGTTGCTTATGTTCCTCCAAAGACTTGGAGTAGATGATGATATCATCAAAGAACACTCCAATGAATTTGCGGTAAGGTCTAAAATTTTTCTCCATTAGATGATTGAACGTAGCTGGTGCATTAGTCAAGCCAAAATCCACTATCCTTATTTGATGATATCCACTTTTAAGGTCAATCCTACTGAAGTAGGTAGAGCCTTGTAGCTTATCAAACAGACCTTCTACCCAAGGAAAGGGAATTTTGTTTTTGATAATGATATGGTTTAGTGCTCTATAGTCCACACACATATCGTATGTACCATCTTTCTTTTGCACTAAAAGGACTGGAGATCAAAAGGGAGAGGAACTAGGCATCACCATCCCTTTGTCTACCAATTACTATACTTGCCTCATGATCTCCACTTGTTGAGCTTGAGAGACTCGATAAACGAGGCTTGCTAGGCATTGAGCTTCCTGGAAGGAGCTCAATGCGATGGTCATCATCCCCTCATTTTGGAGGCAAGTCCATAGGGTTATCATCGATGAACACATCTTGGAATCCTTTTAGAAAATTAGACAAGTCTAACTCTTCTTGATTCCTACCATTTACATTTTTTTTAAACATTAGGATATTTTAAAGAATCTTCAACAAAAATCATGTACGCAAAAACTGAGCTCTTCATTGATTTATCAAAAGCAGGAGGATTTACAAGTGGAATAGTGCGACCATGCTCACTAGTATCTATATACATGTTCTTTCCCCTGTAGTTGAAGTAGATTCTCCTTTCAGGGAATTTCATATTGGCAGCCATGCGATCAAACCATGGTGCCCCTAGGATAGCATCCTCATGTTGGAGAGGAGAGATGAAAAAATCTTCTTTGTTGACATAGCTTTGGACATGAACCCTCAACTTCCCAATCAAGGGAGTAACGGAGGCTTGCAATCCCTTGAAAGTTGTGTTAGCCATTACCATACCTCCCATCTCAAAAGCTTGAATGCCCAACTTGGTGGCCAACTCCATTGATATGAAGTTGTGAGTAGAGCCAGGGTCAAACAAGATGAAGGCATCATGCTCTCTTACCTTTCCCCAAGCATAGGAAAGTGATGATCCTTTGCAATGAGCATCCTCTTTTGGAGCTTTGATGGTGGAAGTCCCAGGAGGGTGAAAGCATGTTAACCTGTCATGCTTTTTCATGTCCCGGACAATGCTAACTAGCACAATTTTGACATATGCTAACTAGTACAATAACTTGAGCTACATCTCCGAGATCTATGACATATGATATATCAATAGAAAGCACTTGAAACAAGGAATCCAAATGTATAACCTCCGATAAATATTGATATTATTTGTAAAAAATTTACCGGACGCCCAACTTTTCGAAGATGTGCTAACTTGAAACTGCTAACTAGCACAAAAAGCGCGACAGGTTAACATGCTTTCACCCAGGAGTCTCATTGCGAGCATTCTTCGTGGGGCAAGAACGACGGCCATGTCCTTGCTCCCCACACTTGAAATACTTATGGTCCTTGCAGAAAGCTTCAAGCGGTTTAGGAGAGAATTTGTTTTTGCCTTTGTGGTCCCTTCTCCTTGGACCGATTGTTGTTGTTGTTGTTGGAAGTGCCTTGGGAAGAATTTTGAGCATTGATTTTCCCCTTCCATCATTTTTGTCTTTGTTTTCCATGGGCTTGACATTCCATCTAGCCCCTTGATGGTAATTGATGCGTGAAGCAGCAATGGTGTGATCGATTACTTCGGTGATAGAACCAGGCCGTTGAGAGTTGATGTATTCGGCCATCTCTTTAGGTAATCTCGCACAAAATTACCACTTCTGCTTGGCAAAGTCTATCTTTTGAAAGATAGTAGCCTTGAGATGTAAATCCCAAAACTTGTCTACACACTTGTGAATAGACTCATGAGAGAGAAGCTTCAAGCTGCACCATTCAGTGAGCACTTTGTCCTTTGCTTCACTTGCAAGGAATTGCTTCATGATGGAAACTCGTAGAGTTTTCCATGTCTTTGGGGCTTCACCATTGCCACGAAGGCTAGCCCACCATTGACGAGCTGACTTTTGGAAGTGTATAGCTACATGGTGTAGCTTGGAGGACTCTGTGAAGCCCTCATCTCCAAAGGCCACATCAAATTGCTGGATGAAGGCCAACACTTTGTCGGTAGCACCAAAGGTGCCATCATAGCTGAGAAAGAGATACTCTTTCTTTCCTCCCTCCTTGAACTTCTTTAGCTTTTGTGACCTTCGCCATGCAGGGTATGATTTACGATGTCCTCTCCTCTTGTATTCTCTGGGAGAATAGCCATAGCTTTCGTCGGAAGAGGAGAAAGGTTAAGAAGAAGGAGAAGAGGGTGACCTCTTTCTAGCCCTTTTCTTACTTTGTTTCCTCTCTTCCCTTTCAGAATGATGAGGAGAAGGACTATGTATTGACATTTTCCTCTTACAAGGAGCGGGCGATCGTCTAGACCACCGTCTTTGTGGAGCCACATCTTCAGAGGAACTTAAAGTTTCATTTATTTCTTGCTCTTTGGATTCGTCCTTTCATATGGGCGAGAGTCTTCTTTTGGGGGTCTCTTCAAGAGGCCTTCTAATCTCTCTCCTCTTAGAGAGGAAGGGAAATTACATAAACACAAAGTTTTTTGAGTAACTTTGGCTTGCAAAGCAGGGTTGCCCATAGCTTGCTGCAACCTAGTTACACGATAATTCAAAACATGGGGGCATCATCATTAGCACCTTCATGTGCAAAATCAAAGCTATCAATGTTCATTCTAATCTCTTGGTTATTGTCAGCCATGTTAACAAAATTTGTGTACGTACTTAGTGTATGCTTTGGCAATTCAAAACTTTAGTTGCCACTCCTCTTAGCCTTTGAAAATCGGCTCTTAAGTATCTACACTCACGGCTTGAAGTGGTTAATTATAGAGAGTAGTGGAGTAGGTATAACATAGCAGAGTTGCTGAGGGCTAGTTCCTTTTGGACTTCTTATGGCTCAATAATGGTAAAGCCATAGGCAAGTCTAAAAAGACTCCATTATTAAGTCCACAGCTCCCGAGGTGTGTACCATATCCCACATATAGGGCTCAAAAAAACTGATAATAGATCTCAGTTCCACTTACCCTAATATAATTAACAACATCAACCATTTATAGGCTACTTAATGACTTTTCTTCTTAAGCAAGAAAAGAGAAACCGAATGCTCTAATACCAATGTAATGGAATTGGCCTATTAACTTGAAAGTAGTGAAAATTAGAGAGAGTACTTTTGTGAAATTACTTTATGAGCATAGCAGGTGAACATAATTGATGGTAGCAACATGAACATAGCATTTAGTTAACTTGGCATTTAAAATACTTTTGCAAGAGAGAGAATTTAGAGAACATGACAACAGTTGAGGACCGAATTTATGTGGAGCCGGTCCCCCCTCCGATAGACATTTGTATTATAATTTCTCCCATCAAGAGAGACTTGTTACAATACAATCTTTGTGTTCCTTGTGACTTAGGTGATGCAATGAAGATGGAAAGCGTCATGCATCACAAGCATAACATAAACTTTGTGGAAAGCTTTAACCATCCCAAGCCTCAGTCCCAAGACCTCAAACACCTTTGAAGGTCGAGAGAGCTAGCAGGGAATGAGGGTAGGGAAGAGGAAGAAGAAACATTTCATAGGAGAAAGAATTAGTTCCTCACTTATCATCACTCTTCTTGCTAGCGTACATAATAGCATAGTAATGAAGATGGAGAAGATAGAAAGATTAAGCATTGAAGCATGGCTCTTGGTTGGATTTGCACTCCATAGCCAAGAGTGTTGGTGTAGGCTCTCAACCTCTCTACTTGCTTGGAGAAGGAGAGGAAGCTCTTGCACTTTGCACTTCACACAATGAGCATGTGTGTGAGTGTGTGTTGGAGAGTATACCCCCTAAGCAAGCCCCCTACTCGCTTTGGTCGACCCCCCTTGTACCTCATGCTTGAAGCTCATTGGACCCCTCCATAGCCAACCATAAGCAAGAGTCATACCAAGCAACAAGGGTAACCTTGGGACAAGTGTCCCCCTTTCCCCTTTGAGAGAGAGGACTTGATAAATTCAAAATCAATTAAGTAAATATCCTAAATTATCATTGGACCCCTTGGGTGGCCAACCAATAGGCTTCAGGCACACCATGAGGGCAACATGAGGAGGAGCTTGACAAGTGTCCCTTTTGTTTTCTTTGTACCAAGCATGCCTTGTGTGAGTGTGTGTGTGTTCTCTCTCATCCCCCCTCTTGTAGGGCTCGCCTCCCCCTTGTAGGGATTGAATCTTGACTTTTGCACACCTCAAGTCACTCAACCTTTGGCCTAGTTCTCACCACAAGCTTGGACCTTAAGCCCCTCAAGCTTGGGCTGGGTTCTCACCTTAAGTACAACCTCAATCATCTCAATCATCAAGCACCTCAAGCATCTCAGTCATCAGGCACCTCAAGCACCTTAGTCATCAAGCACGCCAAGCACCTTAAGCCTGGGCCGGGTTCCCACCTCAAGCTTAGCCCTAGCTTACCTAAGATTAAAGGAATTTTACACTAATTATTGGAGGTCTTCAATGAAGCTAACCCTAAGGTCTTATGCTCCACCTCAAGCTTAGCCCTAGCTTACCTAAGATCAAAGGAATTTTACACTAATTATTGGAGGTCTTCAATGAAGCTAACCCTAAGGTCTTATGCTCCATTGGTTAGCCTTGCTCTTTGATAGACCATCTCTCATTTGGTCCCCTTTACCATTGGCCCCATGTTGAGATATATCTATAAGCACATGTCTATATCTTAACCCTTGTTCCTGTTTATTCTCCAAAGAGGGTAAGCCAAAGAGGGTGCTTGGAAATGCTTTAGTTAATAGGTATATTGAATGTGATTCATTTTGGAAAGTAAAAGAGTGGTTGGAGATGAATGTAGTTGATAAGTATGCAAAATGTGGGTGCACTTCAGAAGGCATGAAAGGTTCTTAAGGAGCTTACTATTTTACATGAGTAATAAAGCTAATGTAAATTATAGTGAGCTTCACAATAATGCTCTGATACCACTTATAAAGCTTTATTGATTGCGGTGGATAATGATTGCTTGCATTCATAATAATAGATGGTTAATCCTAAGCTAATGTTTCACTTGAAATCACGTAATAATATTAAACAAGAAAAAGATGCAATGGATTATACTACATCGAGAGAGAGTGATTTTGTACAATGGAACTCCATTTATAGATGGAGTGGTACATGCAAGTAGTAGAGGTGGAAAATGCTAGAGCATCCACATAGGTGGCCAGGTGTTGTGTACATGAGGAGGTTTAGGACAAATGTATGCTCCATATGGCATGCAAATAAAGCACTAGGTGTAGGCACGTTTCCCATAATGGTTTGCGGAGCTAAATTGGGTGTGGTTCACATCTAGTGAAGTTAGGGTTATCCTATCAATCGCCTCCTTAAGACTAACTTCATCCTAGATGTGACCAAGATACATCATGCCTAGATCTCAATCGATGCAATAGGTCATGGTTCATACAAGGCACACTAGCTAATACATGGGTTCACAATTTGATGGTATTATAACATGGTTCAAAATGGATACATCATGCTATGGTTCACCTTTTGGATACATCACATAGTGGCTTAGAGGTTATTTATAAACTTTTTACAATCCGTCAGTAACAAAGAGGGATTGTGACGGCTCTTCTTCTCCTTCTCTATCATCGGTGAGGTTGATGGTGCCTTTATCCCTGTTTTGAGTTTTCTTGAAACATCTTGAGGGTGTATGACCAAGATTTCCACATAGGGTGCATTCTTTGACCTTGAAACAATCACTTCATTTGTGATTGCGCTTTCCACAATGCTTGCACTTAGCCTTTTGCACTGCATAAACTTTGTTTGATGTAGAGTTTTTGCTAGAGTGCTCCTTTTCTTCAACCGGTTTTTGAGCATAGACGTGATATACCTTGTTGATGTCGTTTTCCACGATCTCTTTAGATTGTGATGCAACTCTTTGTGAACTTATCTTCTCTTGCCAAAAACTCCAATAGTTCTCTCTAATAACCCTTGATGTATTTGTCTCTGAGTAGATAGGTTGATTACTCGAGCTCGAGGTTTTATCATAGGTTGCTTTCATCACTCTCGAGTGATCCTCCTTATTGGAATAGATTCGATTGTTGGGTAGCTAAATTGATTTGTTGAGCTCGAACTATCAACAAAAAGATAGTAAGAGAGCAAAGAGCTTGTGTGAAGGGCCTCTTAAAGGAAAAAAAAGGGGCATTTACAACACACAAAAAAGAGAGATGATATGCTCTTTTTGGGAATTTGCTCGTGTCCATCAACAAGTCGTCAGGCGAAGGAAACTGTAGGGCACTAATGTCAGCACCGACAGGTCGAGTCCAATGAGCGGTGATCAATCACGAGTGCAAAGCCTGGTGACTATTGTAGATGCCAAGGGCTCAAGAGACGTGTTTGTAGGACTCGAGAGATGTTTGAGGCCTTTGCTTGGTGAGCTAGTTGATGTCGAGCAGGAGCTGAGTCGAGGAAACTGGGAGTAGGTGGGCTGGGATAAATTAGCATTGAATGGGGCTTGGAAACAAATGGGCCAGGGCAAGGAGCTGCAGAGCAGACTAGTTGCCGAGAGCAAAGCTAGGGTGCTGTAAGCCGCCAAGAGCTGTGTGCAAACATTGAGCAAGGCTTCTTTGCGCAAGCAAGAAATTTGAAGGTAGCCGGGTATGGCCGTGAGTAGATGGGTGCAAGTTGGCGAAGGCTAGGATTCGTAGGTCAATGCTCAATTGTTGAAGCTTGCATGCAGCGGCAATAGATGGTGAATACATGTAGCATATGCAAAGTTGTAGATGTCCTGTAGTGCGAGCCACCTATAGCAAGTCGATCGAGTGAATCCGAGCTGGGACGAAGACGAGGTGTGGACAATTGGCAAGGATTTGAGCGCACCGCGCCTTGACCTTTCCCTTTCGCCCTCTTTAAGAGCGACTCTACTCGTCACACGCAAAAAAACCTTTTTGTAATCTACTCAACACACATTTTATATCGATCACATCTCAATTTGAAAAACTCATAAAACCTTTCTCATTGAATGAAAAAGACAGAAAACGTTTTTTTAGATGAGACTTGGATCATCCTCCCATGCTTTCCATGCCACTTATCACACGCTGAATGAGACACTTAGACTATGAAGATTCTTAATAACAAAAGACAATATAAGATAAAAATATTTACAATGAGTAATAAAGCTAATGTTAATTATAGTGAGCTTCAAATTAACGCTCTGATACAACTGGTGGATAATGATTGCTTGCATTCATAATAGCAAACGATTAATCCTAAGCTAAGTTTTTACTTAAAATTACGTAATAATATTATACAAGAAAAAGATGCAATGGATTATATTACATCGAGAGAGAGTGATTTTGTACAATGAAACTCCATTCATAGATGAGTGGTACATGCAAGTAGTAGAGGTGTCAAATGCTAGTGCATCCACATAGGTGGCTAAGTGTAGTGTACATGAGGAGGTTTAGGACAAGTGTATGCTCCATGTGGCATGCAAATAAAGCGCTAGGTGTAGGCATGTTTTCCATAATGGTTTGAGGAGCTAAATTGGGTGTGGTTCACATGTAGTGAAGTTAGGGTTATCCTAACAGCAAGCTCAAAGGGGGAATGGTGTGTCACTCACCGCTCAATGCTTTCCATCGTGAAGGATCTTGTGCCGCGAAGAAGAGGGAGCCGACGTCACCACGCTCAACCGCCTCACCGCCGCCAATGCTTTTTTTTTTTGTAATTGCTCTTTTGGATCTCTGTTTACTCCAGTTTATACAGAAGAACCTATGGGGTGGCAGTAAAAGGTGATAAATCTATGTCGGAATGCAAAGTAGATACTGTCCATAATTTTTAAAACTGGTTCACAATCACATGCTTAAAAGATTTGATAGCTTAAATTTCGTCTAAAGTTACACAAAGCTTGACAAATCTTCTGGAGAAGTTTGTGAATGCAAGCAGTGTTTGTTGTGATAAATTTACTAACATATTCTAAAATCCCTTGCATGTTTCGGACTAAAATTTGTTGGTTTTCTTGTGGGATGAGATATCATTGATATAGGCTGTTCTGGTGGCCTAGGGCTACACAAAATTTGGCAACTTGACTGGTGTTGTTTGGGTGAACACCAATAGTTCTAGTTTTGATACATTGACCGTCATATTTTTAAAGTCCCGTGCATATTTTTGGGATTGCAAATATCTTGGTATGATCTGGCTCGATACTGAGTAGTCATACGATTGGGTATTTTTAAATGTTCTACAGATAGACTTTGGATTGTAATTGTTCGGATTTACAACTCTAACTAAGTATTGAATCATGGATTTCAACTAACCTAGTACTGATTTTTGTTGTGGACTTGCTGGACATCCCTACTGTAGGGTTAATTACCCTATTTACTTGGTATGTTACAATTTCCTGGTATGATAATTTGCCAACATGGTATATAAGTAATTGAGGTTTTCAAATATACTGAATGAGATGGAAGTGGGTTTTAGAAGGTCGTCAAATTTCATATATCTTGAACAATCTCGTTATAACCTAACAGATTTCTCACACATATTTTTGGGTTGGGAAGTCATTTTTATTGTGCAGATGATGCTAACTTTTTTCACATTGATGGTGCTAGATATACGACTGTAGCAATATGGTGGTAGCTAAGTATACTCACATTCAGTGAAATTTGTACTGCTAATTGTTCTTTAACACTTTCCTCCTTTGGTGAATAAAGACATGACTTATGAAATTAATGCTAATATTTTACTCTTAAATCAACCCAATAGTTTAAAAGAAAGGTCTTAATCCTCATGTGAGGGTCTCGGATGAGATGGCATTGGACTGGAATTTTGAAAATGTGTTCTTAATTACAAAGGAGGTGCTGCCCGATTTTTTCTAGAATTAAAAGATGCAAATAAATGACTCAATTTCCAAACACATTACTTGATATGTGCTATGTTGTTAGTTTTTGTTTTAATTCTTGACACGAATAACAAGGGGAGGGAGGTGTTGACACCTGTCTTCCAATTATTGTCAAGTACTGATGGACTTGCATTTTTTTGGATGGTGGGAGGTAAGAGATTCTTTACTTGGGATTACAAGGAAAACTGCAGCAATAACAAAAGATCGTCCAATTTACCAGCTAATGTACCAGCTGGATCCTTCTACATGTAGATGTAGTGGAAGCTCATCCCAAAGGATGGGCACATAAGATACAACACTAAGATATTATATTGTAATAATTAAAGATCAAATTTCTGATCTAAATGATTGTATTATCCATTAGATACAGAAAGTTGTATTTGTGTATATGAAATGATTTATGACATATTGTTTTAAAACATTGTTATTTAATATATTATTTAATACAATTGTCTAAGTATGGTTCAATTATGAGGGGATTTTTCATACTTAAACACACACACAAATTTTCCCTACTAGTCTTTGGTCGGAGATCTAGTGCCATACTTAGCAATTGGAATTAGATAATATATCAGATAATAATATAGCTACTCCAATTTATCCTGACTTCAATCAAACGATTTTTGCCAAGGTATGGGTATTTTTACCTTGAGAATTGGATTGCCTACTCTTTAATACAAGTTACATTATTATTAGCTTGATCCACCCAATCCAAAGGGATGGGTCGGGGCTCTCAACTCCTAATTTGGTCAAGCAAATGTTTACATATAATCCATATACTATAATCATTGACCATCCTCGAGCAGGTATGAATTTTCATGTTATCTTGCAGGATCGGAGTATCGTACAGTAAACAACATCACGACATAATCCACAAATTTGGAGTGACATCTTCCAAATCTTGAGATATCAGGTATGTACATTTCATAATACCTTACTCTTCTCCCTGGAGGACCAACAATTGGGTGTACTTACATCTAAGTTCTCTTCAAACACATTACAAATGAGTAATCTCGCATCTAAAGCTTTTTAACACCGTACCGGCGACTGAGCTAAAAAACATGGAAACTTTTAGGAAGCAATCACTACAATTGGTGGGGGATTGGTCCACTTGGTGGACCATCCTCCACCAAGTGGATCTCTCCTCTGGGATGGGGGAGGGCCACACACACACACACACACACACACACACACACACACACACACACACACACACACACACACACACACACACACACACACACACACACACACACACACACACACTTATCTAGCTGCTGACAAGTTGTTGGCTAACCCTTGGCTGACAGCTTCCCTTTTTGGTGTGCTAACCTAGAGATGCTATGCTCTAAAAAAATTTTACCGAGTCTCTAGAGAAGACCACATTATCCGTCTTTGAACTACTTTCGAGCCCCTTCTCTTTCCCCACACGCATGCACGATCGATAATGGCTTGGTTTACTGAATGCATAACCCACCTCTAATTAAGGACATGTGGATGCCTTCATCACTTGCACATGGGCATTAGGTATCGAGTTTTGGTGGATACCCTATCTTGTTACTTATGCATAAGTGGGTCCTGCATGGCGCATTTGCTGTAGATGCATTTCGCTCTTTCCTTGCTTACCCGACCGAAGGGAATTCGGATACCGCCATTTCCACTCGCCCTAAGCGGCGCAACACTGACGCATGATGATCGTTCAACACACACACACACACACACACACACACACACACACACACACACACACACACACACACACACACACACACACACACACACACACACACACACACACACACACACACACACACACATGGCTAGTAGAGGAACGTCTGAGAGGGTTTGGCAGCTGGATACGAGCACTTTACACACACACACACACGTGCTTGCACACACATACACACACACACATACATGATGTGCCTGTATTTTTGCAATCCTTCTAGGAGCCCTTTGTTTGCCTCTACATCCTGGGTTTCCGCCCTTCATAAGGGCATGCAATACACATGCGCTGTGGGTTTAGTTGATCCAATTTTTGATCTGCCTGAACAAGCTGGACTTCAATCCTTCCATAGCAGATATGTGTTTAGTACCCTTCACTCTCTCCCAAAGTGATTCAACCACAAAACAGGATATAGGAGTGTGCTCTCTTCTCTTCAACGAATGCTACTTTGGCTGGGAGGATCTGCAACACTTGTGGAATACTCTTGAAGCAGTTGCACATATAAACAGATCGAATGCTGGACATTGGATCTCACTAGTAATACTACCCTGGCGACGGTGAAGCATATCCAACTTTGATCGATTACAAATGTGTAGCTACATCGGACTGGAAGACAAACACTCAGGTAGGTGCATCTGCACCTACTCAGTATAGTTAAGGTTTAAAAAAAAAACAATTGCTTTTGTTCATATGAACTGGGAGAATGAATATATGGTTTATTCTTTTACATCTAACTAAATCATTCTCTGCTATAAACTAATAAAAATTGGCTTTTTTTGTAATTGCTCTTTTGGATCTCTGTTTACTCCGGTTTATAAAGGAGAACCTATGGGGTGGCAGTAAAAGGTGATAAATCTATGTCGGAATGCAAAGTAGATACTGTCCATAATTTTTAAAACTGGTTCACAATCACACGCTTAAAAGATTTGATAGCTTAAATTTCGTCTAAAGTTACACAAAGCTTGACAAATCTTCTGGAGAAGTTTGTGAATGCAAGCAGTGTTTGTTGTGATAAATTTACTAACATATTCTAAAATCCCTTGCATGTTTCGGACTAAAATTTGTTGGTTTTCTTGTGGGATGAGATATCATTGATCTAGGCTATTCTGGTGGCCTAGGGCTACACAAAATTTGGCAACTTGACTGGTGTTGTTTGGGTGAACACCAACAGTTCTAGTTTTGATACATTGACCGACATATTTTTAAATTCCCGTGCATATTTTTGGGATTGCAAATATCTTGGTATGATCTGGCTCGGTACTGAGTAGTCATACGATTGGGTATTTTTAAATGTTCTACAGATAGACTTTGGATTGTAATTGTTCGGATTTACAACTCTAACTAAGTATTGAATCATGGATTTCAACTAACCTAGTACTGATTTTTGTTGTGGACTTGCTGGACATCCCTACTTTAGGGTTAATTACCCTATTTACTTGGTATGTTACAATTTCCTGGTATGATAATTTGCCAACATGGTATATAAGTAATTGAGGTTTTCAAATATACTGAATGAGATGGAAGTGGGTTTTAGAAGGTCGTCAAATTTCATATATCTTGAACAATCTCGTTGTAACCTAACAGATTTCTCACACATATTTTTGGGTTGGGAAGTCATTTTTATTGTGTAGATGATGCTAACTTTTTTCACATTGATGGTGCTAGATATACGACTGTAGAAATATGGTGGTAGCTAAGTATACTCACATTCAGTGAAATTTGTATTGCTAATTGTTCTTTAACACTTTCCTCCTTTGGTGAATAAAGATGACTTATGAAATTAATGCTAATATTTTACTCTTAAATCACTCCAATAGTTTAAAAGAAAGGCCTTAATCCTCATGTGAGGGTGTCGGATGAGATGGCATTGGACTGGACTTTTGAAAATGTGTCCTAATTACAAAGGAGGTGCTGCCCGATTTTTTCTAGAATTAAAAGATGCAAATAAATCACTCAATTTCCAAACACATTACTTGATCTGTGCTATGTTGTTAGTTTTTGTTTTAATTCTTGACACCAATAACAAGGGGAGGGAGGTGTTGACACCTGTCTTCCCAATTATTGTCATGTACTGATGGACTTGCATTTTTTTGGATGGTGGGAGGTAAGAGATTCTTTCCTTGGGATTACAATGAAAACTGCAGCAGTAACGAAAGATCGTCCAATTTACCAGCTAATGTACCAGCTGGATCCTTCTACATGTAGATGTAGTGGAAGCTCATCCCAAAGGATGGGCACATAAGATACAACACTAAGATATTATATTGTAATAATTAAAGATCAAATTTTTGATCTAAATGATTGTATTATCCATTAGATACAGAAAGTTGTATTGGTGTATATGAAATGATTTATGACATCTTGTTTTAAAACATTGTTATTTAATATATTATTTAATACAATTGTCTAAGTATGGTTCAATTATGAGGGGATTTTTCATACTTAAACACACACACACATAGACATGAGCACAAGATAGAGGTAGAGTGAGAGCACTTCTTTAGCATGCACGTCGAAGAATGAGGATTTTAGGTCAAAATGGGCCTTTTATAGGAATGTGACCCATTCACACATGGGCGCCCATAGTGACTGGTGATAGCAAAAATACTAAGATTAGTGGTGCACCTCTCATCGGAGACCACCTACACACCTATAGGACCGACAAGCCCGTTCCATGACTCCAATAAGTAATAAGGCGTCTGTCAAAGGTGACAGGGTGTCCGTAAGTGATTAACATGCCCCCCTTCTTGATGTAGATTCCATCCTCAAAAGCTAGTGAGATGAAGCTCGTGATTGAGGTGGAAGAGCATTTGAGTTTGTAGTCTTTAGATTTCTTCAAACACTACAAAATCAACCAAAAATGGCACAATAATTGCATTTGCATAGAACATAAATAGAATTAAAAAGCATATGCAATGAATCAGTACACATATTGATTGCTAACAGAATATTAAACAATTTTTTAGCAGTAAACATTAAACTGTAATATAATCAAACACATAAGCACTTGTAAAGGTAAAAAAATAAACAAATCTAGGGTTGTTAATTTAACGGTCAAGAGGCACTAGAGGTCAACTATTAATACCATGGGCAAGCTTCTCAATTCTCTCTAGTCAATTAAGTTTTTTAATCACAAGAGCAAATTATTTCATGTATGAGTGCTAACTAGAGGCTAAACCTAGAAGATCTTCTAGTTAAGCTGCGACAAAAGAAATTGCATATGAAATCATTGCCTGAATTACTCCCTTTTTTTGACCCCCCAAAGTTTTTTTACATTGATTCAATGTTTGATGTGTGTGCTTATATTGTATGCCTTGGGTTTTTTGATTTTCAAGGAAAAGCGCCCACACTAGGAACCTCTAGGGTACCATAGACAATACATGTGAGTGAGTTACCAAATCAAGCTGGGATTTTTTCTTCTAGCTTTATATTTTACATGTTTGGCACTTTTTTTTTTATTTGTTTGTTTTTCACTGCCTTTTCATTTTGTAACTTTGGGGGGGTCATATTGACACTGTGACCCTCCCAAGGCTCATCACAATAGTAAACTCCCTTTAAAATACTTAAGCTAAAGGTCAAGAGGGATTAAGCCCACTAGAAAACACTAGTACATTACACACAATGCTTCAAAGTATCGGATTAAGAATCTAAGTAACCATTGACAATTAGGAAGGCATTTCCCATGGTATTAAGAGAAGATCTGTAATGTCTATCTTGGTCTAACTAAGTTTAGAAGATCTGTAATGTCTATCTTGGTCAAACTAAATTAGTTAGTTTCTTGATTCATAAACATAGATAAGGGACTATGACAGAAAATCATATTGAATCTAACGTTTAATACTAAGCAATCGTGTTGAATATTGTGCTACCAATCACAATTAAAGCAGAGAAACATGGATGCAAAAAAAAACAAGAGGCAATGATAATGGACAAGAAACACCTGTTTGTGTTGATGATCGCACTCAATTTGAAGAGTGAACTAGACAAAGATTGCATGAAGTCCAAAATTCCAACTACTGCAACGTGTTCCTGTACACACTAAAAAACACAAACAATACCTCTAGGAGGCGCATCAGTGGGAAGAGGCACCAACCTTTATTGAGCACAATCAAAAAACCATTAAGAACCCTAACCTAATTATTTGCACCCCCTAGAGGGTCAAGGAAACAAGATATTGAATAGATGGGTAGGTAGCCCTAAGGCTAAACTCCTATCCTCGTCATCGTCGAGAAAAATAAAGTCATCATCCGTGAGACTATGCCATTCATGTAATCATGTAAATATTCCTCATCATTGATGCACATATGTTCACTAAAAATTCCACTAGGTAAGCTTGTGCAATTGGAGAGACGTTCTCTACTATGTAGGGACCAGTCATGGTCAAGAGATGTATCAACCATTCTAACTTCTCAAAATTCTTCTCACATGCTACCGTATCTACCAAATCCCATTCACAGGCAAGCACTGGGTAGACTATGTGAAACACTTGTGAAAAGTAAAGGGGGTACCTCTCACCCAAGGTAGGAGTGGATGACTCTAGCGTACTAGCCATATCTGTACACACATATAGATTTTGGTTAGTCTGCAAATATTATAACGGTCATGCAAAAGGCCGTGTTCTTGTGCATAATGTGTTATTATGATTTTTGGGTCATGTACTAGAATTTATAGGTTTCTAGCTTTTTGTTTGGTGGCTCTTGCTCTTTTACTTTTTTATTTTTGTTTTCTTGAGTATAGGGATATATATATATATACATATTCCCTAAGATTGGGAGATTGAGAGGTCAATGATGAAGGTTAAGAGCGGAGAAAGTGACTGATGGATGTCAGCAAACACTCCCCCCTTTCTTGGGTAGATCATACCTTTTGGAACGATGTCATCACCTTTTGAAACCAATTGTTCCAAGTTGTAACGGGTGAAGACTTTGACCAATAGTTTTTCACTTCCCTAGGTGTTTCATCTAGTTGCAAGGGTGTTAAGGTACTCTCCCATGATTTTACTTGCAATGTTGTTGTGGGTGGTGAACTTGTTGGAATTAGGGTTGCAAGGAAACACACAAATCTTGGCAAAGACAAAGGAAGCTCAAGGCACACAACAGAGAGTGTATTACTTAGTGTGCAATGGAAAGATAGATAGCCCTAGAGTGATGGGCGTATATAAAATGCATGGGGAAAAAACCTCCTAAAGATGGGAAAAATGCCCCGGCGGTCCTAGTGTGTTCACACACATCACTACCACATGTATATGGTAACAAATCCCTCCTGGGAGTGATGTGGTGAACAAGGGTTGATACAAAGAGTAAAGGGAAGAGCCATGCCCTGAGGACAGGATCAGTCCACAAAGGGGAGCAAGCCCAAAGCTTTGCAAAAACCTTCGAACTTCTCACGAGACAATGCCTTTGTGAAAAGATTTGCAAGGTTGTTGTGTTGGCCTATAAGCCAAGCCTCTCCTTGACATAGTGGTAATGCACCTCAATGTGCTTTGTACGAGCATGAAAAACTGGGTTCCTCGCAACTGCTAATGTGCTATGACTGTCAATGTACATGATGTTGGCAATGCCTTGTCCAACACCCAAATCAGCCATGAGGTGTCTGAGCCATACACACTCAACCTTAGCTATGAAGACTGCCTTGTACTCAACCTCACAATTGGAAGTGGCCATAGTAGGTTGCTTCTTGCTCAACCATGAAATACATGAACTGCCAATCATGAAACAAAACTCACTTGTGGACACTCGCGTGTCATAACAACTAGCCCAATCTGAGTCCGAGAAGGCATGTAAATCTGGCGGCAATGATCCCCTTGTGGTATAAAAAAAGCCAAGATGCAAAGTGCCACTCAAGTAGCGAAAAATCCTCTTGACTGCTAGCCAATGCTTAGACCCCTATGCATAAATCTACTGACCTGTAAGACTGCAAACTGAATATCCGACCTTGTGTTGCATATATAAATGAGGCAGCCAATAGAAATTTGGTAAAGAGTGACATTAGCAGGATCACGAACTCATGTAGACTCAACTTCAAACATGTTTCCATGGGAGTGGCAATAGGTTTGCAATCCTCAAGTCCAAACTTACATAGTAATGTCTCTATGTAAATTTTCTGACACAAGAAAATACCACCATCACACTATTTAAACTGTATACCCAAGTAATGATGCAATAGCCCCAAATCTTTCATCTTGAAAGTAGCATTCAAATCAGCCTTAAATTCATCAATACATGCCACATTGGGACCAGTGATCATTGAATCATCCACATAAAGAACAGCAATGAGAAGTACATCGCCCTCATGATTGACATACAATGTGTTTTCTGTTGGACTATTATGAAAGCCTCATTTGACCAAATAAATGTCAACTTTCTCATACCAAGCACGAGGAGATTGCTTGAACCCTTACAAAGCCTTCTTACATCTACACACTTTGTCCTCTTGTCCTTTCTTGACAAAACCGCGAGGCTGCATTACATAGACTTCCTAAAAAATGTCACTATTCAAGAAAGAAGTAATAATATTGGATTGATGTACATCCCAACCAAAATGAGTTTCCAATGCACATAGAAAACGAACAGTAGTCATACGACAAGTGGGAGCAAAAGTTTCTTCATAATCTATGCCTTTCTACTACGCATAGCCTTTTGCAACAAGTCAATCCTTATGGCGATCAACCTCACCATTTGGCTTTTCAACTTGTAAACCCACTTTTTACCAATGGACTTTTTTCCAGGAGGAAAACCACATAAAATCCATGTGTCATTTTCTATAAGTGCATCATATTCTGATTGCATGGCAACCATCCAACTTTCTTAATTCTGTGCTTCATCAAAAGATAGGGGTTCCTCTATATCACATAAGCTAGACACAGCCAAAGCATAACAATCTAATGCATAAGAGGCATGGAGAGAACCTGAATGAGTACGACTAGACAAAGGTGCATCCAATTTACTGTCACACAAAATGTGCACTAGCCATTTTGGCATACCTCTAGCCTGCTCATTTTCAGCCCTTTCATTATCAAGTACATCATGTACATCTGCATCAATAATAGGCTGATCTGTAACATTTTCAGAAACCCCCATAGGCTGTACATTTGCCTCATTTGAATTTTCATTCGAAATTCCACCACTAAAAAGAGGCAATAAACTGTCATAAATGTCCTGTGAGCTTACATTATTATCTCTAGTACATGACAACAAAGGCTGAACAGAATCTTCCACAAACACAACATCACGTGAGACCAAAATATGCTTTGTTTGCGGATGGTACAACTTGCAACCTTTGCTTTCATCACTATAACAAACAAAAATACATTTGACAGCCTTATCATCCAATTTTTTGCGTTGCGCTTGTGGCAGTAAACCATAAGCCAAACAGCCAAAAACACGCATGTGCTCAATAGATGGGTTTCTATCATAACCTGCTTCATATGGAGTCATAGACTGCAACACTTTCGTAGAACACCTATTGAGTACATAAGTGGCATACATGACAGCCTCAAGACAAAATGAATGTGGTAAAGCTTGCCTCTTGACCATACATTGTGCCATTTTCATAAGAGACCTATTATTCCTCTCAGAAACACCATTTTGCTGAGGCGTATACGGAACTGTACATTGGTGTTTTATCTCACGACTAGCCATAAATGCATTAAATTCATGAGAGATACACTCCCCACCTCGATCGAAACAGAGGGTACCCATAGTACATTTTGAGGCATTCTCAACCATAGCAAGAAATTGCTTGAAGCACATAAACACTTCGGAGTTAGCTTTCAATGGATATACCCATGCATACCTGGAGTAGTCATCAATGAAAGTCAAAAAGTATAAGTAATTTCCCAAGGACAAAGTTTTACATAGGCCTACAAACATCACTATGCACAAGTTGCAATCTGCATGTAGCACGAACTGACCCATCCTTTGGAAACTTAGCACGCTGCATTTTACCCAAAATATAGCCTTCACAAAGATGTTTGGGAGGTGCTTCAAGAGGCGGCAAAGAAACAACCATATCAGATTTTTCTTGAAAAGCGACTCTTGCAACAGCAATGTGCATAATGCATCAAGCTTGAAAACTTCAGGATTTCGTTGGGTCATAAGTCTCCAAGTATTACCAAAAGTCTGGTAAGAATCTGGAAAAGCATCAAGAACAGTCTGCACAAGTGAACTGTCAGAAATGACTTCTCCTATAGAATTTAGTTGCTCATTTAACATCCTTGACACCAGCAAGGAAAGTGTTCATTTCATCTTCCTCGTGCATAATCTTTGATTCCAGCCCTTTACGCAACAATGTAATTTTAGCCTCATTGCGGCTTGCATAAAAACCTGCTAGAATATCCCAAGCCTGCTTTGCACATTTTGCTGAATGGATGTGAGGAGTGATAGTGCGCTTCACAGACAATGCAATCAATGCATGAGCCTATGCATCTCTTACATCCCAACAAGCTTGCTCAGCCATAGGCAAAACAGCTCTGACAGCAGCAACCCTGACAACAAAACCTGGAGCATCCTCAACATCGCCTGCATCCACAATACCAGGACGTACATCAATGCCCTGCACAATGTTCCAAACTCCCTTTGATACAAGTACATGTTGCATCATGTAAGACCAGATAGGGTAATTGTCCCCATCCACTCTGTGCTCAACAACAAACATCTTGAACACATCTATGTTGTTGCCAGCCATGGAAAATGCCTTCACCTGATGTAAAAACTACCTGAACTGAGGAGAATTTGAGTGAGACCAGCACATGCTATATAGGACAACCTGCAGTAGATTGTATGGGACCTGTTATGCAGTAATTGACACTGATAAAAATTTTGCACAAAATGACAAAATTGCCTGTGCAGACCTGGCTATAGTGGAAACGGAGGTTGAAATGAGCCCGAAATGAAATCTGAGCAGATCGACCTCTACTAGCTCACCCAAATTTTTTGTCAACCTAGTGACGCTCATCAAAGCTCGTTGAAATATGAGAAAACAAGCAGGGGTGTTCTGGCGATGCTGGCGACTAATCCTGGGAGGACGTGACCTGCGCTTTGATACCAATTGTTGGAATTAGAGTTGCAGGGAAACGCACACATCTTGAAGAAGATGAAGGAAGCTCCATGCGCACAATAGAGAGTGTATTACTTAGTGTGCAATGGAAAGATAGATAGCCCTAGAGTGATGGGCGTATATACAATGCACAGGGAAACTCCAACCTTACCAATTTAGGCACCCTGCCGTTTTGGTGCCACACCAAGTGTTTAGGCCAAGCCAAGGAAATATCCTCGATGCATTATCCATGTAGGTCATTCAACCCTCGATGCACTAACCATGTAGATTAGCCTAACAAAAAAAAGAAGAAGGTCTAGGCTCCACACCCCTGATCTAGCAAAACCCCAGGTCATCAACACTTTTGTCTAGGGCTAAGCAATGTTGGTAGACTAATCTTATATCGACACTATCATGAGAAACATAACACATAGTTCAACCAAATCCATAAACCATCAAAACCACTTCATAATCCAATCCAAAACCATAAACCATAATCCAAATCCTCATCATATGGGTGAGTACTCCATCCTACTCTTGGTGATGCATATCCATCTTGAAAAATCACTTTAGTACATAACATGGCCTCAAAAAATTTACCAAGATTTTGGTAGCACCACAAGCACAACCAATTTATTTTTCCAAGAGCCACATTGGATTCCCCAACCAAAAAACACAACCAAAACCATAAGGGATCTTCAGCCCTGGACCATAAACCATATTTCTCTCACTCAACCAACTCCCACACTTGGAGTTTTGATTGTACATGATGCACTCAACTAAGGAAACACACACGGAACTTAATGATCAAATTTTTAATGCATACAAAGAAGTTCGTCTAGAAACTAAACATGATCTCAAAATGCCATTTTAGAAGTGTGAAAGCTATTTTATGCAAGACTGCCATCATTCGAGTTAGCTAATAATACATCCACACATAAGTTTATGGACATCAAAAACATGAAATGAGCCCACCAAAACAAACCATAAAAAAATATGACCTCTCATCAATCCCATAACTATACATGGTACTCCTCCTTGGTAGCAGCCCTACACGTTGGAGAGGGGAACGAGGAACACACCCAAAACACCAACCCGGGCATCCTCCTCAGTATCCAACTGGGCCATCTTGGGTGTACTCCCACCGCAGCATCAGGTGTGCCACCCTGGGTATGAGCTCATGCCTTGAAAAAACTACCACCTAATGTCAACACTAATAAGTAGAGAGTCTATCTTAAGGGAAACCAGACCAAAAGATATTGGACATACATTCTTTCCTATGGCAAACAGTTTAACCATACATTTTTTCCTACTTGTCACAAATATGTCAAGTTTCTTTGGGTTAAGCCCCTTGGTTTTGGTTCGTGTTTTCTTTTCCTAATGTAATTAATATATCTCTAAGGTTGTGAGATGGGTGTCTTACCCCACTCCTATCTTATTGCAGACGTAGTGAGAACCACGAATATAATTGTCAATCCATGGGACGAAGCTGACTCGACTAGTGCATAGAGGTTACAAGAGGCTATCAATCTCTTGGAAAACAACAAACAACTCGCATCTAACTCAGGCTACACTCAAATGACTGAAATAACCAAAAACTAATCGCTCATCGACAAATAAATCACATTCGTTACAGCATCAAACGACATCCAATTGTTATGAAACTTCTAGGACATGTTTATAAGACCTAAGCACACATGCTTATGTCTCATATCTCACTTCAGGTCAAGTGCAAAAATCGCGATTATTAACAACAGTAAGTTTTTGACCTAGTCGTTTTCGACCGAGAATGCATCTAAATGCTTAGCAATGATGTCCCAATACATGCCTATACTTAGTTTTTGATTTTAAAGCTTAAATTCCTACTTATGATGAAATTAGGCCGTCGGCCGGTGACGCCAAAAGCTACGAAATATCGTGAAATGCTTACGTCAATGCGTAGAGCTCTTACCTGCAATTGCAACGCAACAAACACAACTGCAGTGTGACAACCGGGAAGGAAGTAGGAAGTGCGAGAAGAAGAGAAGTGAGTGTCGTTAGCTCACGTTGTGTTTCTATTATCCAACTTATAAAAAACTTACAAAAATTGGCTTTTATACCTTAGCCAAGGTTTTTGTGGTCAAAACTAATAATATGGGAGCTTTAACTAAAGACAGATTGATACAATCTGGAAGCTTGTAGCCCCGGCTCATCAATTACAAAGTTTATCTAGAAAGTAGGAGTTACAATATTTCCAATTCATCAAAATGATAAATGTTTTACAAGAAAAGCTCCGAAAAATGATATCCGAGTTAGCTTGCTGCTAACATTCCCCCCTCCTTGCTTGTGTCGTCCCTTGACATAGCTTCATGGGCTGAAGTAGTCTTTGGGTTGACGGTTGGCCAGGCAATCTTTTAGTGCGTGTAAGGCTTTTTCATATCTAAGTCTTTGCTCTTTGTCAGGAACCTGCAAGAGCTGCATGGTGACCCTGTTTTTAAGCTTAATGGTTGAGTAGCCAACAAATTTGGATGTTAGGTTGCTTATCATGGGCCCAAATATCTTCATTCGCCAAGTGAAAAACCTAGTATAGAATGCTTCCTCAAACGCCAACGGACACGTAGCTTGACACTACATTTGTAGTTTATTATTTTGCCGAGCTAGTGTAGTAATACTCTGTGTAAATCCTAATTCCAGAGTAGTGGATCAATCCTCTGAGTTGTAATGCTGTAATAATATTTGTAAAGGTCCGTGTGAGCTAGCCACTGGCCATTTAGAAAGCCCTAGGTATAAAGGTCAATAACTTAAATATAAAAGAAGGCTTATCTTTAGAGAAGAAGGGAGCTCTAAAAACGTACGCTCAAGCTACGACTTGTAATCATCGGAGTTAATGAATGGGTAATCAGTTTTTAGTTTCGAAACTTGCATTGTGTTTCTCTTTCTTTGCTCTTTCATTCTAGTGTAAGCATTGTCAGTTTTGTTGTGGTTCGTGACTATGCATCTATGAGCCTTAATTGCAGATTTGAGTGCTTAAATCACTGTTTTTAGTCATTTTGACCATAGGAGAGTGTTCCTAGACCATAGGCCGACCTTTCTGATAGTTCCGTTGCAATTTTTAGGACCTTTTTCATGATGGATTGTGATTTTGGTACCTTGTCAGATTGAGACCAGAGTTGGTAGGATATTGCCCCTAGGTGTCCTAGACCTCCTCCTCAAGTTTTGTTGCATTTCGAGTCCGTTTGAGTGCCGAAATGGCGTGATGACCTAGAGCTGTGAGAAAGGACATAGACCAATTTCCCTAATCATTGAGTGTTGGTTTGCTTGTAGAGTTGTTGTGTTTGTTTGTTAAGGTTCACTTCTTGAGATTGACAATCTCAAAGAGTCTCTGTGCCCCATCCGAGTCACTTCATTGAGTATTGACATTATGTTATATCAAAAAGCTATGCTACGTCTGCATGCTATGCTACAGACGCGTCAATACTCAGGGAAGTGAATCGGATGGGGCACGGAGACTCTTTGAAATCGTCAATCTCAAGAAGTGAACCTTAACAAGCAAACAAAACAACTCTGCAAGCAAACCAACCACTCAATGATCAGGAAAATCTACTTATGTCCTTTCTCACAGCTCTAGGTCATCACACCATTTTGACACTCGAACGGACTCAAAATGTAACGCAACTTTAAGAGGAGGTATAAGACACTTAGAAGCACTATCCTACTAACTCTGGTCGCAATCCGACAAGGTACCGAAATCACGATCCATCATGAAAAAGGTCATAAAAACTACAACAGATCAGTCCAGAAAGGTCGCCCTATGGTCTAAGAACACTCTCCTATGGTCGAAACGACTAAAAATAGTGATTTAAGCACTCAAATTGCAAATAAAAGAGCAAAGAAAGAGGAACACAATGTAAGTTTTGAAATTGAAAACTGATTACCCATTCATTAACTTGGATAATTACAAGTTGGAGCAGCTCGTAGCTTGAGTGTACGTTTTCAGAGATCCCTTCTTCTCTAAAGATAAGCCTTCTTTTACATTTAAGTTATTGACCTTTATACCTAGGGCTTTCTAAATGGCCAGTGGGCTGGCTCACACGGACCTTTACAAATATCATTACAGCATTACAACTCAGGGGATTGATCCACTACTCTGGAATCAGAATTGACACAGAGTATTACTACACTAGCTCGGAAAAATAATAAACTACAAATGTAGTGTCCAGCTACGTGTCCGGCCAGGTGGACGCCAATTCGGTTTGTCCTCAAACATTCCCCCCTTCCTAATTCGTGTCATCCCTTGACACGACCTTTGTGCAGTGTTGTCATAGGGTTGTCTTCAACTTTTTGTTCAAGGTTGGTCTTTAGCTTGGGAAGTGCTTTGTCGTTGATGATGCTCCCCCCTTCCTTGAGTGATTCATATCTGCCGTGAAGAGTTCTTTGAATGTTTTTGTCTTTGTCATTTACTTGCAATACCTCACTAGCTTCAGCACTATGGAATTCCTTATGTTTTGTGCTGGGAGCTTTTTTGCTGAAGTTATCATTGTTTGTCCGTTGTCTTTGTATGACATTCTTCGTCTTTCCATTGATTGTTGAATCTTTTTCTTCAAGGTTGTTCTTTAACCTCAGAAGAGCTTTGGCATTGATGACACTCCCCCCTTCCTTGAGTGATTCATATCTGCCATGTTGTTGATACATGACTTGATCTTTGATTATCGAGGCAACTTTTCTTCTTGTTGTTCATTCGCCTCTTTATTGCCAATCTTAGCCGCCGTAAAGATGGATGTTGATGTATCTCATCTTGTAGAAATGACTCTCTTTGTGGCGTGGACTTTATGATGGTTTTCTTTCAAGGTCCACTACAATTTGAGTTTTCCACAATAGGTAGCCGATGTTGAATCATTGTGTGAGCTACGTATGGTAGTTGTGGATAGCTCGCTTGTGTTGAATTTGTCATCGGTTGGTGTTGTAGGCCATTCTTTGACTTGCCATTGTTTGATGGAGCTTTGTTGTCACACTTGAAGATAAAAGATGCTCTTGATAAGCATATGGAGACCTGCAGTGTCTGCTCCAAGTTGTTGATTGATTGATTTGGGTAGCCATTTCTTTATTTTGCTGATGTAGAATGAATATATACAAGAAGTTGATGATGGGGTTTCTAGATTAGGGTCTTAAAACTTGGATGAACAAAGGGAAAAAACCCGATGGAAAAAAAGTGCCTTTGATATACGGTCTTATTGGAGCTAAGCATTTGGACGTGAAGTAGATGTCATGCAAGGTGAGTGCTTGGGAGAAACAAAGGAAGAGTGTCTAATGCAAGTGTGAATTATTGGACACTCTATACGCATATGAGAGATTTGTGAAACAAAATCATGTAGTGTAAGAGATGGAGTTGATGGGTGCTTCAAGGAACAAATGTATCACATGTGACATCAAAGGACGTCTTAATAGCTTCCACATTTTTAAGAAGGGTTTTCGATGTAGAAGCTTCTTCACTCATACCTCACTGTGCTGAGTGCGTGAGTGTCTTTTGGACTTCCTCCTGTACTTACCACTATACTACAATGATTTTGACTCTTATGCTCACCTATACTAGAGTGAGCGACACAACATAATTATGCTCAACTCTTCTAGCTTGAGTAGTACGTAGAATAGCTAAGACGCGTAGACCACGTATAATATTACATGAAGGTTTGGGACTAACACCTCACTCATTTAGTGGCTTAGCTGCCCAAATCTGACTTTTATGCCATGTATTTTTAATGGCGACTTGGACTTACCTGTTCAAGGCCAAAAACCCAATTCCATAAGTTCCAAAAATTTAGGCCTCTTCCATTGTGTTGGTCTTTGGATGCCACCATTTTGTCGAGTAGGATGGCATACTTTGGCTCCTCTTGAATTGCTTGTTATATGTTCCCACTGCTTTGTGAAACAAGTCCTTCAGCTCTTGTAGGGACTGATGTAGCTTTTGCTTTATCTCCCATGAGAAGCGATCATCAACAGGGGTGGGTTCTTTGTGATTGATTTTCCATGAGCAATTTCGGAACCCATCTTGTTTTTTGTCCTTTTGTGATCGTCTTTGAAATTTTCTCTTCTGCTTTGGCTTGATTGATTTTAGGCTTTGGTATCCATATCTGATGAATTCCTTTGTAGAAGCCTTGATTTTGGAGTTGATGACGAGGTATCCATCTACAAATTGGAGCAGCCTTGGTTGAAATTGGCTTTTGTTGGATATTGGTTGTTTTTGCTTGATTTTGGACGGAAGCTTGTGCTGCATGATTTCTCTCGGTTGTTCCAGATTGAGCTACAACTTTTGTAACCATATGCAAGTGTTGCCTTCATAAAATCCTTGTGATTCGAGGAGCTTAACTTGAATCATTTGCTGATTCACCTGTTTGTGTTGGGTAGCTTTGCTAAGGTCTGACTTCGGCACCCATACTTTTCGCATTTCTTGCTGCTTTATTTTCTCTTTTGCCTTTTGTGGTAGTTCTTTCTCTTGGTTGAGTTGTTTGTCTTGTGTTTATAGCTCGTCTTGCTCTTTGTAGAACTCCTTGGTTGAGGTGAGTAGATCCAGGTTGTTACTTTAGGCTTTTTGGCCCAAACATTAGTGTTTCCTTGGAAGTAGCCCTGAGCAATGATTGACTCATTTGATGCTACCCACCTTGTCACCTTTTGTTGTTGTGGTTGAACTTGTGCTTCATGTATCCAAAATGGGTCTTTGACTTTGATGTGCTCTTTGGATACCAACACTTGGTTGACATTCTTTGGCTTCTTCTGGATGCTTTTTTGTGATGGAAACTTTGGTTTGTAGACTTTGTGCTTTGGTTTCCATTGCATTGTTGATGGTTTGGCTCTTGATGTAGAAGCTTTGTTGGAAGTTTGATGTAGGCTCGTTGAAGGTAAATTCATCTTGTGAGGTTGATTTACTTCAAAGTTTATCTTAGATTTACCTTTTTGTGCTATGCTTGGTCACTCCTTTTTTGCATTTGACTTTAGGTGCTTTTGGGACCTTTGCTGGTGTTGTTGTTGAAGATTTTCTATGTGGTTGAAAGAAGATGTTCCTCCAGCTTTTTTTCAAGATCAGACTCTCTTTGATATGACGGGAGTCAATTATGTGGAAAGTATCCTTGTACTCCCCAATACTTAACTTGAGTACGGCTTCTGCCATGCCAAAGCTAGGAATCGCCGTTTTAGAACTTGGGTACACTATGTCCTCTAGCTTGTTGATTGGTGGCTTTTCCATCATGATCCACGTTTCATAAGTCATTAGGTTTTTTGTCGCTTTTGGATCTATCACAGCTGAACATGTGATTTTGAGTTCTGTTTCTCCACGTATGCTGAATTTGATCGTCGTAGGAGACAGTCAATCTTCTTCCTTATCCTTGTTCTTCTCTTGATCTTGTGTTTGTTGACGATTTGACATTTAACCAGGAAACTTTTATATCCTTCATATGCTTTCGTTTGCACTTTTTTTGAAGTCGTCCTTTTTGAAATAGCTATTGTCAATTATTCAGGTATGTCAATGATGAAATATTCTCATTGTTGCTCTGCTTCCTTCATGTGCACTTTGGCATCATGCTCCATGATGTAGCTATCTATTTCACCTTTTCTTCTTTCACACTCACAAACTTCATTAGCTTCCTTCAACATCTTTATTATAAATAAGGGAATTATATCATATCCTTCCTCATCACATAATTTAGTCAAGGTCACCTCAGTCACACACACATCAAGAGTGGCCAGTATTTGATCCCATCCAAAAGGTTCGAACATCTCTTTCAAAAAAGGCTCTGGTACATATGCCTTGTCTTGTATACCTATCATGAATGCAATCCTCTTTTTTTCAAACTACCACCCTCAAAAGCTCCACATGTCCAATTGTGAGCTTTGTTTTACTGCCAAGCCGGTATTTCTCCTTCTTGGTCAGTTGTGGAGTTTAATTCCCTTCCAGGGGTTTGTTCCACGTCTCTATAACTATGATCTTTGACACTGATTTTTGTAGTGATCTCTTTGTGTCTCAAGTAGATATAGTCATATCCCCAATCTTGTACCATTTTGAGTTGATGCATGAATGGTCTTCTGAATATGATGTCAAAGTTGCTGCTCTTGTCAAAATTCATTATGGCAAAGGTGTGCTCAAACTCTATTCCACAGGAGGATACAATGATTTGTTCTAATATTCCTATTGGTTTCTCCACGTATCCATCCACTAATTGCAGTTTCATTCAAGTTTTTGTAAGAGTAGGCTCTCCCCATTTTTTCCATATTTCTTTGGTTGCAATGGCAATTCCTACCCCACTATCTAATATAGCAACCGTATTTACTCCTTTGTACTCAAGTGGTAAGGTGGTGTTTCCTTCTTTGCCTTCACAGTAATCACCCACCTTATTTACTAGTAATGGCTTTGTTTGTGGCTTCTTAGGGGAGGTGTCATCCATGTTTTTGTCCGCAAGTTGGTCATGTGAAGGGATTTTCAACCCCATGTTTTCCAGGTTTTTTTTCATTTGGCACCATATATGTGGTCTAATTTTTAGCAACTCTGAGAGATAAAGTGTGCATTGTATAGGAGAAGACATCAATTTATGCAAGATCTTGGTATCCTCATCATTATTGGTGTGGCTTTCCACTGAGACGATACCATTTTAACCTCCGATTTTGTTTCGAGTTCTCTTATGAAAGATGGAAAAGTCTTTAGAGAGCGTGGTTTACTCTCTTCGGACTTGTCAAAACCAACATCCCCATATAAAGATCTTATATCCCCTAGAAAGAATTTGTGATCCATGATTATCTTAGGGATAGGTGTTGTGACTGTAAAGTAGCACTACCATCTTTTTGATTTCTGATCGATTCCCATAAGGATTGTGGCCACAATTCTTCTAACTCCAAAATAGGCATCACTTCTTGTGAGCCCACCCCATATGTGGTATTGGCTACTTCTCTTGTATCTAAAAGGTGCCTCAACTGCCAGCTCTTCCCGATCTCTGTTTACAATACCATGACTTTCCAATTCCTTGATTTTTTTGCTGATGCACCTCCATTTTTGGAGCATTTGGAATTGGTTCCATAAGAGCTTGGGCCACCTGGATGAGATCCTTGCACATTAACCTCTCTTTTTCATACCCTGGATGAGGGTACATTAGCCATCTATCCGTTTGGGTTTGGTTGGCCTTTAGCCTAGCATCATAAGCTTTTAAGATCGCATCTAAAGGTTCAAAGACTTTGTCGACCAGGACTGAACCTCCCGAGTTAGTCTTTGACTCTTTAGGTCCCTTTGCGTTTTTCTTGGTTTCTTGCTCTTATCTAAGCTGTTCTTTTTGTTTGATTTAGTTCAGTTTCCAATGCAGCCTTTTCTTGTAGCCTTTTTGCTTTCATTTTGTCTCTCTTGGCTTTCCACGATTTTCTTCCTGTTCTCACTGATATGTTCTCGATTTCTGTTTGAATAGGAAATGTGGTTTCCTCAGCTGATTTGTTTCTTGCAGCTTCTTGAGCTTGAGCTCGAGTCATCACGTTTAAAGGAATGGAGGGTTCTACCTCGGATCGGCTTGAAGAAGGAATTATGCCTACAACATTCACTGTTTCTTTTCCTTTGTAGTATGGATTTTTAGCACACCGTTGGCATAGATGGTCTCTTCCACAACGTTTCACAGAATACAAATAATTCTATTTGTGGACCCTTGTTTGGACAACTTCGTGCCCAATGATCACCTCCACACTCTTAGCATGGATCTTCTTGTTTTACAACTGGTGATCCAACTAATGGTTGTTCTGTCTTGGTAATAATATTCTTTGACCCGTACTCATGATTGGCTATGAACATGAGTGTATGCGCATCCATGGAGTACTTGTTTCTCATGGGTTGTGGCACATACCTTGACTGAGTGTAGTTGACTACTACTCTACCATCATTCAAAAGAGGTGGTTGCTGCCCTAGCATACGTTGTATCTTTGGTTGAGTGCTACACCATGGAGTGGGGTGATCCCCTCCACAAGTATTACATCTCCTCAATTGAGGTTGTCGCATATTCAGGTTTTGTTTGTAGCCTAGATTTATTCTTCTAATCACCCCTTTGACCACTTGATCAATAATTGGTTCCCAAGGAGTTGATTCGCTCTTAGGAGATGAGGCACCACTAGTCACGTTGTTTGTATCTACAGTCACCTCTCCATAGGCCTTATAATTGTCAACAAATTTATAGAGCTTCTCTAGTGACTTGATCAAACGCCGTGCATCCTTTCAGATGTAGGTCCTTTTTGAGAGTTTCATTCCTCAAGCCCTCCATGAAGAGAATTGATAATCTTTCATCTTGCAGTAGCTCTCGTGTAGGACATCTCTCTATGTATTGTTTGAACCAAAGAAAATCTTCCTTCACTCTCTCATTCGCTTTTTGCTTGAAAGTGTAGATTTGTGACAGCGTGTTGTGCTTGATCCCCCCTTTTGAGAAATCCTCTACAAATTCATGTAAGAGTTGTGTTATGTTTGGAAAATAATCTCTGTTCAATGGTTGGAACCAAGTTAAAGATGTTCCTTCTAATGTCAATCCAAATCCCTCATATTGAGTATGGAAATCTGCAATCTGTTCAGCTCTCAAAACTTGTTTGAAGAGTGAGACATGAGCATATGGATCCCCTGATCCATTGTATTTTGTTTGAACACATTGGGCCACTTGATATGGTATTAATAATTGTGGTTCAATCACTAATGTAACCAATTCATGGTCTCTTGGAAAGATGTCTCTCGATCTCTCCTCTTGTCTTGGAGAAAATCCCGGTGGAATCCTCTCTGATACGTGCTCTGGCATCGTTTTTGGCTTAAAGTGAGTAGAGATCGGAGTACCCTTGTATGCGTATCTCTCTAGGTCAATTGGATCCACAATTTTGTACTCTCTTCCATACTTATCTGCCATCAAAACTTGCAATCCATTGGCATCTGTATACGTAAATGCATAGAGGTTTTTATGGGCCAACTCTCTAGCATAGGGGCTCTACACACTTGTAGAAGATATATGGATCCCCATTTGTGAATCAATATATGCCCTCATGAGCATAGTCTTTAAGCACCTTCATGGATTCATTGGCTTTGATGAATCTCACATTCAGTTTGTGGATTAGAGGATGCCTCTCCTCTAGGTATTCTCCCAATCCCATTTTTGTCGGCATTGTAGCATTATTCATGTCTTTGAGTGGAGTAGATAACCCTGGTGGTACATGATTTGTCATGTTTAAGGCTCACTCAAAACTCTCAAGATAGCCCTTGACAATCCCACTTTGTCTTAGTGCAACTTATCCCTTTTTGCCCCTGACCAGGTCTCTCAGAAGTCAAGAATTTATGACTCTTTGGTCTTTGGGAACTGGTCTTGGGGTACCCTAAAAGTTTGGATTTAGGAAACCTAAAAAAAAAAAGCTCTAAAACCCAAGAATTTAGGTGTGTCCTATTGCCCGCAAGCTTTCTTCCTGGCTATACCTGACTCAATTTGTAGTTGTGTATCAAAAGTTAGAGAAATTTTGGTGAACTACACTTGAAACAACACTCAAAACAGTTCTAGGACCAGCACACATGAACTTTGGCTTGTATCTTGGCCTCCCAAAGGTATTCTTAGCTTAAACTTGAGATTTGAGACGTACTCAAGTATATCTATAAAATCACCAAGTCAGATACCCCCACTATGCCTGAGGTACATGGATTGCAATCCATGTTCCCCTGTCCAATCTCTTTCTCCAAATTTTCCCAAATATTGACTATGTGCAGACAAGGTCATATGCAAGCTCTATACCAATTTTCATCAAATTTTGAGGTTGAGGTACATGGACCGCAATCCATGTTCAATCACGTATGGACTTGTCCTCTTAAAATTTTTCCGTGACTATGTCCACAAGTTAAATCTCAAATCTTTTTGGATTTGGACTTAGTTTGATAGGTCAAATAGTCAATACTAGGTCTGCACTGTGGTTTTCTGTCTGTCACGTGTTTTTCTTTCTTTTGACTCAATTTTGCTTAAATTTTTTCACAACTAGGCTTAGGGATATGTTTTCTCGTGTATGCACCATTGATCTGGAAAGTTTTAGGTCAAGCTTTCACTATGGGTACATGGATCGCAATCCATGCTTGGAGCCCAAATTGACTTCTCTTGGTACCATCAGATTTAGCATGACTAGTAGGTCCTATGGTGTCAATTTTTTTAAAAATGGACCTTTGGATTGAAAGTTAGGTCAATTTTGGCACTTTGTAAGAGTACTTGGGAGTTTTGGGCTTTTGATTTGGTTTTTGGTATCCAAATTCAGTTTTGAAAAGACCACTAGACTCCCTGTGATGTGCTCTAGCTATGGTGCAAATATGGTATCAATCTGTGACAAAGGAACATAGATCAAGAACCATGTACCTATGTGTCAGATTGCACAGAAACTTGGCACACAACTTCCCCTTGGTCTCTTGATGCTAGCTATGTGGTTTTTGTGTGATTTGGACTTGTTTAGCCCAGGAAAAAGTCAATTCCTAGGTCTATTTTAGGCTTTTCCTTTTTGAACAGTTTTTTGTCCTTTCCACCCTCTTTTTGAACTTTTTTGACAAAAATTCTTTGGGGACTTTTGTTCACAATGGTCTCTCCTACAGGCTATAAAATTTTTTGTCCAAAAATTTCTCAGGGGTACATGGATCGCAATCCATGTTCCACCACTTTTAGACTTGATCTTTGGTGTGCTGATAGCTTATGATGTTTGTAGCTTGCTCCACAAATCTTGTTTAATTTGGATCAGTTTTGGCCTACCAAAATTGACTTCTACAGTCTTCTATGGTAGTTTTGACAATGAACTGTTTTTGGCTCTTTTGACCACTTTTTGCAATTTTTTTGCATTTGGTTCTTTTGGGAAAAGTATTTGTCTATGTCTTAGCTACCTACTGCTCAAATCTCAGCCAGAAAAGTTTAAATTTTTTTCATGAGGTACATGGATCGTGATCCATGTTTGACCTCAATTTGACATGAAACTTGGTCAGCTTGTAGTCCATGTTATGGTGATACTCTTACCCAAATCTTTTTCAATTTGGACAAATTTTTCCTAATCAAAAGTGAGTTTTTTTGTCTGCTTTGCGGTTTTTGACTAGTTTCTGTATTTGGCTATTTTGACCAACTTTTTTCAATTTTTTGACATGGTTCCTTTTGGAAAATTTGTTCCACTAGTTATAAGGGATGTACATGTCAAATATGAACCCAAAATGTTTTTTGTCTGCTTTGCGGTTTTTGACTAGTTTCTGTATTTGGCTATTTTGACCAACTTTTTTCAATTTTTTGACATGGTTCCTTTTGGAAAATTTGTTCCACTAGTTATAAGGGATGTACATGTCAAATATCAACCCAAAATGTCAAAAGATACATGGATCGCGATCCATGTTTGGCAGCATTTTTTCATGAATTTTGGTTTGTTGGTTCTCTATGCCCTGTAGAAGCCAAATCTCACCCCTTTTTGAATTTGGAACCCAAAATCTCAAGATTTGCCCAATTTTGTGTCTGAATCCTTGTTTTTGTTGTTTTTGCCCCAGCAGCCAATTGTGATGTGATTTTTGAGTTTTTCTTTCAAGCAAACTTGATCAGAGCAATTTCTTAATGATGTACACTGTAACTGGTCACTTTTCACCAAAAATGGTCATTGGGATACATGAATCACGATCCATGTTCCTCCACAGATTCTTGCCAAACTTTCCAGGTTGCTTCTAGAGAGTCTGCTAATGCCTTTGATCCACAAATTTTTGAATTTGGATCAATTTTGAGCTCTCTACCATCATTTAGAATTTCATAGTTATGGTCATTTCAACCAAAATATGGTTTTCACCCTTTTTTCCCTAAATATTTTAGCCCAAATTTGATGGTGGTAGTTTCTACTTACCCTACTCCTAAGTATTGAAATGAAACATGAAACAAAAACAAACTGAACGGTACAAAATAAAGTCAAAACGGAAAATGGTACAACACTCTAAAAGCATAGAGTAAATCGAAGAATGAAATGCTTTGGCTATCTCAGTCAGAACTCTCTTTACCTATCGAAGAGGATAGATCTAGCAAGTCCTCGACTTCTAGCAAACACTAAATCTCGTGTCTAGCTGCTTCACTACTAAGGTGTAAATGGAATGGAGAAACAAATCTTAAAAATAGAACGATCTAAATACGTACTAGGTCACTCACCATCTAAGAATCATATCCTCGACAACGGCGCCAATGTTAGCGGGTTACCGCGACGGACGTCTACAACATAGTTTTTTGGTACTAACATAATGTCAATACTCAGGGAAGTGACTCGGATGGGGCACGGAAACTCTTTGAGATCATCAATCTCAAGAAGTGAACCTTACCAAGCAAACACAACAACTCTACAAGCAAACCAACCACTCAATGATCTGAAAAATCTGCTTATGTCCTTTCTCACAGCTCTAGGTCATCACGTCATTTCGGCACTCGAACGGACTTGAAATGCAACGAAACTTTAGGAGGAGGTCTAAGACACCTAGGGGCACTACCCTATAACTGTGGTCGCAATATGCAAGGTACCAAAATCACGATCCTTCATGAAAAATGCCCTAAAAATTGCAACAGGTCAGTTTAGAAAGGTCGCCCTATGGTCTAAGAACACTCTTCTATGGTCAAAACGGCTAAAAACAGTGATTTAAGCACTCAAATTTGCAATTATAGCTCACAGATGTGTAGTCGCAAACCACAACAAAATTGACAATGCTTACACTAGAATGAAACAAAAAAGAAAGAGGAACACAATGCAAGTTTCAAAATTGAAAACTGATTACCCATTCATTAACTGTGATGATTACAAGTTGGAGCAGCTCGTAGCTTGAGCATACGTTTTGAGAGGTCCCTTCTTCTCTAAAGATAAGCCTTCTTTTACATTTAAGTTATTGACCTTTATACCTAGGGCTTTCTAAATGGCTAGTGGCTGTTTCACACAGACCTTTACAAATATCATTTCAGCATTACAACTCAGGGGATTGATCCACTACTCTGGAATCAGGATTTACACAGAGTATTACTACATTAGCTTGTCAAATAATAAACTACAAATGTAGTGTCCGACTATGTGTCTGACCAAGTAGGCGCCCGTTCGGTTTGTCCTCAAATAGACATCCTCTACGCCTTCTACCTACATATCTTTATATAGTCTTTCTTTTACTTGTAACAGCTCTACCTTGATCAGAGGGTATGGCAATGATTGTTGATACCATTGTGCATTGATTTGGTTGGAGTGAGTTGAGTGACATTGACTGAGTGGAGAACTCTCAACTCCCACTCCATCACTACTTTTCATTCTACATCTGTCTTTTGAGCAACCCATTCCTTAAGTGCATCTTCTTTTGCTTTAGACAGTTGGACCATGGACACTTGCTCAACATCTGTGAGTGGTACTTGAAAATCTTCTTCTTGTAGCCCATCTGTTGGCTGTGTTTCCATCTCAGCAAAAGAGGCTGAGGGAATTTATAGAGCTGGTTGTTCTGAGGTACCAGATTCTTCTTGTATCTCTGGTTGTTGCTGTTGTAGCAGCTGATTGACTCTTTTTAGCTCGGCTATCTCCTTGAGAAGTTGTTCTTCTCATTGTACCCGCATTAGTACAAGGTCTCTTCTCTGTGATTGCTCCAGCTTTAGCTCTAGCTCAAGATCCTTATTCCTCTTTTCCAAAGCCTTATAGACTTCATCTATACCTTTGATCAAGGCAACGGCAGGAGTTTCTCTGATCTGTCTCAAAAAAGCTGCATGATCATTGATCCTTTGCTATGAGTATTGCAGAGAGGCATTTGCTACATTGATCTGCACTTGGATCTTTTGTACTAACAGATTTGTGTTTAGGAGTTCATTTGTTACCTCTCTCAGAGCTGTTGGTCTTTGGTCTTACAAGCATCTAATAACTTGGTGAGAAGTTCGCCTAGCTCCTCCATTTCTTTTTGTTGCTTCTCTTCGGCTAGTTGGTGTTGTTCGGCTTCAGCTTTCAACTCTTGGACTTGTCTTTGTAGATATAAGATGACATTCATCCTGTCATCTAATTCTCCTTGTAGAGCATCGATGACCATCTCCAACTCTCTAGCCTTAGCACTGCGACTTAGTGCTGCTATTCGCATTTTCTCTGTCATCTGCTGCATCTGCTTGGCATATTCATTTACTTGCAGGATGACTTTGTAATTTGTCTCCCATGCTTCATGCTCTGTAGGTTTCCTAGATGTTTCAACGGTCTCTCTGTGTGGATCCTTGGGTGGTGCTGTGGTGGGTGCTTGTGGTTGCAGTGGGGGTTGTTCTTCACCTTGAGGCGTTGCGGTTGCCTTGGTTGCTTTTTCTTCTTGAGGCTTCGTGGATGCCTCGGCTGTCTCTTGTTGGGTGGTCATAGATGGTGTGGCATCTGTTCCTATTGCTTTGGGCTGCTAAAAACTGGCTGCTTCATGCGGTTCAGCTCTTTGTCTTTGGCTTCCTTGCCCTCATTGGTCTATCTGTTGGTGAAGGGGGAGGGCTTGGCATTGGGTGGTCTGCCTGTTCTGTAGCGGGTGAAGTAGTCTTTGGAGACATTTCTTCTTGGTCGTGCTGTGTCTCGCTTTGTGCCGTAGCCTCTGCTTGTCTTTATTACTCTGCTGCATTTTCTCTTGCTTTCCTCTCAGCTTCTTGAGCTTCTTTTAGCTTGAGGGCTTCTGCCTCTACATACATGCATTCAAGAAAGTCTGTGGGGTCCTCTACTTCTTTCCTTGCAGGGTTCTTAGTTCTAGGACCCCTTATCTCTTTTGGAACCCACCTTTTCGGGTCCTCACCTACAGCTTGGCGGCTTCTTTTGTAAGTTTGTTTTTTTCTTTCAAACCTCGCCTTCTTTTGTTGAGGTTCCTCTTGGTGTGCAACTACAACTTGCTTCTTCATCTCTTCAATTCTAGCCCTTCTCTCTTCATTATCCAAGCTCTCACTGCTATGAGCTTCATGAGAGCTTTCTGTCGATTCTTCATTTGACTTGTAAACTCTCTTTGAAAAATGTGTAGTTCTTGGAGAAGGCTATGCAGACACAGTCCATGTGTTTTGATATGGGGCAAGCGGAAAATTGTCGGCCATGCCAATAACATGGTATGCTATTTGTCAGTACTTCAGACATGCCCAGATAGGTGATTTTACCTTAGCTTGAAATATATAGCATTCAAGTGCTCTGAGTGAAATGTGGGCTCAATTGAGTGCACAAGGTGGAAATGGTGCCATATTTAGGCTTTTTGTCTTTGAAACAGTAGATATAAAGGGATTTTGAGATCCAAATTAGCTCAAATTCAGTCAGTGGGCTTGAGACATCATGTGCTTTGGTCCCATAAGGTCAGAGTTGCAATTTTCCCTCATTTTGGCAAGAAAGTAAATAATCGCAATTATTAACTTTTTCATCAAAATGAACATTTTTTGTGCAACTTAGTTCTAGGCATGATGTAGACTCTATGTATGAGATATGGGGTGATTTGGATCAAAAAATATGACAGATAACTCAGAAATTGGTTTGGAAAGACTTCTTTGCATTTTTTGACAATTTTCCAAGTTTTCCTTGATCATTTTGGCTCATACTTGAAATGTGGCATGTAATGGGTGTGTACAAGTGATAGGTCAAATGAAAGTAAAGTACCATTTTCAATAAAAAAAAGTGCAAAAGTAAATAATCATGACTATTTATAGCAATCAACGTTTTTGGCTAAACTTGACAATTTTTGACCTAAACATATTCAATACACCTAAAAAAAGTCTTAAATTGAATATGGTAAAGTTTTGTCATGTCGTGATTTGTCGACTCTGAATTCACCGATTTTTGTGACTACATGGCCGGGAGTTGGTTAGTCACTTTTGAGGCTATGGACTTGTCCGCTACCCATCCAGTTTTGGCTCGTTTGGAGTCAGTTTGACTTCACATGTCAAATTTGGCGCATTGTAGTCTTCGAGCTGTTTTCTACTTTTCGAGAGCTTGCGTTGATTGTTTTTATGAAACCATCCATGTACATTGTGTATAGACCCAATCTATAAGTTGTCTGTGGAGTCATAATCCAATTCTGGCATCTGGCAAAAACCTAGCTTTTCTACTTGGAACCCCCTTCAACCCCTGTCAAATGGTCATCTGGTGATATAGAAGTGTTCTATTATATAGGGGCATGCTACAGTCCAAGTCTTGTCTGATTTGGTTGAGCTGATAGGCCGCTATGGTAAATTTTTGGTTGTAGGACTTCGTGCACTGCTCGGTTTCTAGGGTTTTTTCCTTGGGCTTAGACTAGCTACCGGCCATATGGAAGTGATCATTGATAAGCATAGAACTTACCCCTCATGTCTCATGTGAGACGGCGCTGTATACGGGCGACTGTGGACTTCGAAAATCACGCGCGAAGAAGGCGAGAGCTCTCTTCTCCAAGGGCAACTAGTGGAAATGAGGTGATTTTAAGCTACCTTGGATATCTATACTCGAACTTCTCAAACCATTTTTTCTCAATTTCCTTGTTAGTCCTACTAGACCGTGAAATCTATATTAGACTCAAAAATTTCCTCATTCTGCAAGAATTTTGCGGAAGTAGGCCTTGGCCACCTAATTTAGGCTCCCCACTTTTATCTGCAAATTTGAATGAATTTTTTTGTGCCTACCCCCTTGTCCTTTTGATTATCAACATATCTTCAATTTTTTCATTTGAGCTCATTTGCTATTTATTATTAATTTTTGACTTGTTTATTAAAAAAATCAAAGAAAATAACAAAATGCGCTAAAAGAGAAAAGCAAAAATCCAATAATTAGGGATAGCCAATGAAAAATACATCTTTATTGTTTTTTGTTGGATTTCTCCATTTTTAAGTCCCAATATCAAGAAAAATGAAAAAAAATAATTAAAAAAGGCGAGTTTTTGATGATTTTTCATAGTATATACACTATTTACACTCACCGGGGAGATGTTATCAATTAAAATTCTTTACACTCACTAGGGAGATGTTATCAATTAAAATTTCCATGTTGATGACTTGTTAAGGGCATTACTAGGTAATTTTGCAAAAACTCATACGTTAACATCAAACTTTTTCCTCCCTCTTCAAACATTGTCCTTAATTACTTAGTTCCCTTCCACCCCTCCTAGATGGCGTACTCCGGGAGAACTGTGTGCATGGATTGAACAATCGTGCCGATGCATAGCCTGGGTTGGCTCTACCGTGCTTTGAAGATCAATGCAGTTAAAACCATTATGTTGTGCAAGAGTTGGGTCTTGAGTAATTAACTCAAGGGTTTTTGATGTCGAGGTTTTCTTTTTCTTTCTTCCAAAGAGAAATTCTTGTAACATGTGTGCTCTTTGCTTGATTGTACCATCAGAATGCTTTGGCACGCTGATTTCCTGAGCTGTTGGTATCAATAATGATGGTTGTCGAGCTTTTACCCGCCATTGGTATCTTGGTTTGTCTTGGTCAAAATGTTGTGGTTGAGTGTTTTGAGACTTAACTCTCCATGGCTTCATCGGTTTTAAAGTTTTTGGAGAAGATAAGTGCTCCTTTTTTCTCCAAATCCATTTTGTTTCAATTTCCCTGCTTGAAGATGCTCCTCTTTTTGTCTTGACCCTTGGAACCATCTTTGGTACAGTAGGTGATGTTTTGGACACCTGAATTTGAATCAGCTTGTCCTTAAGCTGTGCTTTTGGTACCCAAATTTTCTTGACTCCTTGCATTCTACTTGTAGCATTTGCTTTCCGATAGGATGGAGAAGATTGATTTCTTCGTGGTTTGCTCTACTAGTAACCTCCTTTCCATTCCTCTTTGCTTGGTGCAATTGGAACAATGAGTTGTTCGCCTTTAGGTGATAGCTTGAGCTGATAGGTATCCCGATGTGGTACAACCTTGTACATCCGCATCCATGAGATTCTAAGAATCATTGTCTCATTCATGTGTTCAGTTGGTAAGCATACAACCTGATGAGGGCATGAACATCCATGTACCATCACATTTAAGTTGACTACTCCCAATGTCGGTGTTGGGCTCTTGTTGCATCCTTTAATAGTCGATGTTCCTGCTGTCAAAGATTGACTTGTTGCTTTCTTGTATGTGGAATAACTAACTACATTTACTCGAGCTCCTGTATTGACCAATGCATTTGTGCTATAATTGTTTAGCTGTACTTTGATGCGAAGGTCCATTCCATCTAACCCGGTTCATCATCTGTTGACACAGCATCCTTCTGTAATTCCCATAGTTGGTCATCCGGTTCTAAAGTGTTGATAGTAATAGGGTTTTTTTGGTTTTTGAGAGCACCTTTTCTTTTGAGTACTCGAAGCCAAGATTCCTCTTGGGCTTCATCAATAACCTACTGTTGCTTTATCTTTCTTTGCTTTGCTGCATGCATCTTTTCTAGCAATTCATTGGCTAGTGGCAAATTGTACTTCTTTAAACGACATCCACTAGTCCAATTAGCCATTGGTTCACCATTTAGAGTGGACAACTTAACTGCTCCACTTGAAGATACATCTTCAATGATAAACGGTCCGTTTCCCTTTTTCTTAAACTTGGGAATGTGTTGCTTAAGGGAATGGACTAAAGCTAAGTCCCCTTTTTTGAAGAGTTTTGTAATTAGATGGGAATCAAAAAATTGTTTTTGTTTCCGCTTTTGTGCATAGATGTGAGCTACAGCTGTTAGCCTTTGCTCATCAAGCTTTTCTAAATCTTCAAGTCTCTCTGACAATTCATGTCCAGTCCACTCAAGATCCTTAGCTACCCTTAGTGTCGGCAATTGAAATTCTATTGGCAGTATGGCATCAAGACCATAATCAAGGTTAAAGGGTGTAGCATTTAAATCTGTTTTGAATAAAACTCTATACTAGCCCATAGAGCAGCACGGAGATTCATTTCCCAATCTGTCCGTCCTGAACTAACCACTTTAGTCAATACCGAGCGAAGAATTTTATTTGTATGCTCAGCTTGTCCATTTGCCTGGGGGTGATAGGGAGCTGATTTGTTATGGATGACCATAAATTCATTAAGCAAATAATCAATTACTTCATTGAGGAAATGAGTTCCCCTATCACTGACAATTTCTATTGGCAGTCTATATCTTGTGAACACATTCTCATATAAGAATGTGGATGTGGTTCTGATATCATTCCTTTGAGTTGCTTTAGCCTCTGCCCACTTGGTCAAATAGTCCGTAGCTACAATGATATATTGAGTTTGGTTTCTATAAGCAGGTGGCTGTATTGGCCCAAGAAAGTCTATACCCCATTTTGCAAAAGCTCTAGATCCCATCATTGGTCTTACGTGCATGCTATCTACACGGGTTGGAATTTTTGCCTGTTGTTGACATGCATCACACCTTCGAACATATTCTTTGGCATCTGCAAAAAATGTTGGCCACCATATGCTTGACATTAAGATTGTCCTTGCGGTGGTCTCACTCGAAAAGTGACATGCAACTAATACAACATGTGCTTGTTCTAAAATGGGAATATCTTCGTCTTCATTTGCACAAAGACGCAAATGTTGATCTTTTCCTCTTCGATACAATTGGTTTTCAGTAAGAGCATAGTCTCTTGCTTCAGTTTCAATTGCTCTTTGACAGTGTTTACTCATATCCTCAAGAAATGTTCGGCTTGATAAGTAAGTAACTAGATAGTTACTCCACTTAGGTACAAATGATATTTGGAACATGTCACATGAGGTATGTGTGCTTGTTTTTGACATTGAGGACAAATTTTTACAAATGAATGAACATCCCTCCTCATAGTTTGCTTAATTACTCCAAGTCTCAAGATCTATTGCATAGTTTGGTATTTCGCAAAGTGAAGTCCTACTATGGTAATATGTGCTTGACTTAGGTATTGGGTTTTCTCCTCTGGATTAATGCATAAAATCAATACTCCATCTCAATTTCTTTTGTACAACCTTCCAGCTAGTAATTGATACATAGCCAATTGCTCAATTAATTTGATTGTAATAGGAAGTGGTATTTGCGAATCCACTTGAGCTATGGTCATCAATGATACCATATTTTTCGACCATCGAGGTATCATTTCAACGGAGAACATATATGAATCTGGTAGATCATCGTCTACTCCCTTTAGTGGTTCTCCTAAAAAAATACTTGACAAATGATCTGCTCTTTGATGAGTGGTGCCCTTTTTCACAACTACAGTGAAATCAAATTCCAAAAGAATGATGAACCATCTCACTATTCTTCCTGTGTTGCATGGCTTATTGACCAAGTACAATAAGGCTTGGTGGTCCACAAAGAACACAAATTTGTTAGCTAATAGGTAATGTCTATACTTTTTGATGGCATAGATCATTCATAATCCTTCCCTTTCAGTGGTTGTATAGTTTTTCTCTGTTGTATTCAACTGTCTGCTAGCATAAGAAATAGGAAAATCAATTTTCCCGTCTCCTAGTTGAGCTAGGATACACCCAATGGCAAAATTGGAAGCATCTACATGTATGTGGAATATCTTATTCCACATCTGGTGCCTTCAATATTGGAGCTGAAGTGAGAACTTGCTTAAGCTTCATAAAGGATTCTTCATACTTGTCAGTCCATTCAAAGTGTGTAATCAAGCTATACATGGGTTTTGCAATTATAGCGTACATGTAAATGAATCGTCTGTAATATCCACAATGTCCCATGAACGCTTGAATCCCTTGGACTGTTGTCGATCTAGGAAAATCAGCAATAACATGAATTTTATCCACATCGGGGTAGCTATGCCATTTTTAGACACTATATGTCCAAGAATTTTTCCTTGTCTACACATGAATGTGCACTTTTTAGGATTTAGGCAAATCCTATAAAGTCTACATTTTTCAAATACCTTTTTGAGGTGTTCAAAATGATCAGGCCGGATTGATCAATGTACAAATAGATCATCCATATATACTTCCAAGAAATTCCAAAGGTATTTTTTAAAAGCATGGCTCATCAATATTTGGAAGGTGGCAAGAGCATTAGCTAATCCAAAAGGCATAACTCGATAGGCAAAAATACCCCATTCAGTTGCAAAGGTAGTTTTATGCTGATATTTGGTGATTGTATCCCGAAAATATATCTAAAAAGCTGTAAGCTTCTTTTCTTGCAACTCGTTCTAAAACATGCTCAATGATGGGAAGAGAAAAGTTGTCTCTAATGTTAGGTGCATTCACTTTCTTGAGATTGACACACACTCTTAATTTCCCATTTTTCTTGGGTACTACTACAATTGGAGACACCCAATCTGTGTGTTCAATTTCATAAATGAATTCGTCTTCCTTTAGCTTTTCAATCTCTTCTTTGATCTTCCTGAAAAATGTTTCATTATATGTGTATGGCCTTTGTCTACTTGGTTTCGCATCATCTCTCCTCAATATGGTATGTTGATAGATTTTTGGATCAACACCCTTGAGATCCTTATAAGACCAAGCAAAGATATCTCCATATTCTTTCAGTAAGCTTAACAAAAGCTCTTTCTTCTTCTTCCATCAGGTCGTTTGCAATGTAGGCAGGTGTAGGCTCTTCTCCTGGTTTGGCCAGATCTATCTTTTTTACATTTTTCAGTCCCTCATAGGACTCGCCCTATTTTTGTAGTTCCTGACAGGTTGTTCAACTATGATTTTTTGGTCCTGGAGAGTATATTTCTTGTAATGGGATGGAACACTCATTACATCTTTACCATCCTCCTCAAGTGGTTTCCATTTCAATTTTATATATCTCCTTTAAAGCTTTTTTCAACTCTTGATACTTCTTTCTTCATTCAACTCGTGTCATGGTTGAATCCTTGTCCTAGTATTTAGGTTTTGCTTGAGTTTCCTTTCTTGTTTTTATCAATGTTTTTGATATTTCTTGCTTTTTTTAAAAAGGATATGTACTAGTGATTTTGTCTTTGATATAGTCATGTGCATCTATCTGCATCAAGAAATGTGTTCTACTGGAGACTGATGGCATAGGTCTAGCTTTCAAGTTTCTCATGTCTCTTTTTTTTCTATACCATTTTTTCTTCTCGGTTTCCGGTTTGGAAAGTCAAAAAACTTTTCCTCCTCTCCTTTCATGAGTAGTTTAGCTTTCACATGTTCTTTTTCTGACCCCACATCATCTGAGGTAGCTGAATGTTCTTCTAACTCATCTGTTGCATCATATTAGAGGTCTGAAAAGACTTGTTGAGCTTTGATCAAGTCCTTGAATTCTTGAATTTTGTCTTAAATGTGAAGGGTTGAGATCATTTGGATGGGAATTATGTCATAGCCGTCCTCATTGCAAAATTGAGTAGGCATAGACGTAGTTACACATAGATCCATTGTTGCCAAAATTTGAGTCCATTCAAATGGCTCAAACAAATGCTCTGGAAAGGGTTCAGGTACATAGGCTTCATCTGTGCAATCCCTTTCTAAGATACATTCTTCTCGTTTTAAGCTCCCGTTTTTTGAGGCTCCGTAGGTGTATCTTTGCTCAACCAAGATGGAAGCTTATTTTCAGCCGCCGAAGAGACTGAATCAAATTCTTGTATGGGCACTTTTATGACATCTCAATAAGTGTGATCTTCTAGATTAACCCTTGTTATTGATCCCACTTGCTTCAAGTACAGATAATTGTTTCTCCAATCATGGATGAGTTGTCCTTATCACATGAAAGGTCTTTCCAAGATGATTTCATATTTGAGTTTCTTTCCAAAGTCCACTATGGCAAAAGTGTGTTGATATTCAATCCCATAGGAATTAACTATCACTTTTTCAAGTAGTCCTAAAGGGTCTTTCGATGTGACCATCAGCCAATTGCAATTTCATTTGAGTTTGTCTAATGGATGGTTGTCCACAGGATTCCTATACTGCTTTCATGGCTATGGCTATGCCTGCCCCACTATCCAGTATTGCCATGGTTTTGATATCATTATATCTGACTGGAAGGGTTGTGTTTCCTTCTTCCCCTTCGTAGTATTCGTTGAATTTGTTCATTGGAACGGATCTAATCTCTTTGTTATCCAATTTGTGTTTCAAATTTTTCAATTTTTTTGCGATTAGCCCTGTTATCCCCACCTTCTCTAGAGTTTTTTGTAGATCATTCCATAGATATGGTCTAATTTTTAACAGTTCTCTTAAAGTAAGAGTGCATTGAATGGATGTAGACATGATTGAATGGATGTTGTTTACTTCTAGGATCTATTCCACTCTTTTTATCTGAGTGGTTTTACACACTATGGATTTATCTTCTTTATCTCCCAAGTAAGAGGGTAATGTTTTCAAAGTCAATGGTTTAGACATTTCTAAAGCTTCAGATCCGCAATCCCCATACAAGGATTGTACATCCATGTGCATATCAGGAGGTAGATTGTCTAACCAAACTTCCTCTATAGGCACTGACTTCACAGTTAGGCTCCCATCATTAATCTCTCTATCTTTTTTCCATAAGTGTCCTAGCCAGTCTTCTTCTACAAATGGAATTCCGTCTAAGGAATCTTCACTGTTAGGGACTATGCGTTCTGGTTCTTTTATTTCAAGGTGACGTTCTACCACCACTTTGGATTTTTCTTTACTAGTTCCTATCTCACAAGCTCTTCAAGTTTTGCTATACTTCCGAGCTTGGGTTTTTGTTTTTCCAGCATCTCTTGAGTGATTCATACTAAATTTTGGTAATATTCAAGCTTAGTTGTTGATGGCTGATTTTTGGAACTCAATGAAAAAAAAAACTTATTTTTTCTCTGCCGGAGCATTGGCGACACCGTTGGAAGGCTCGACAATTCCTGGTCAACCTCACGACACTTTTACGGGCAAGGCACACCCCCCCCCTTCGATTGGCTGGCCTTATCACCCTCATGCCTCCGCTCGTCCATGCCCTAGCCTAGCCAGCCGCCCTTGGCTTCAGATACCCCTTCTCTCTCTCCTTCTCTCTTGGCTTCAAATACCCCTTCTCTCTCTCTCTCCCTGTAGTTTTATTCCCCCGGTGGGCATCGACTGAGATATCTCTCTCTCTCTCTCATTTTTCCTACATACCTCTCTCTAATATCCTCTCTCTCTCACCCAAACAACCCTCTACTGGCCACCCTCGGCCAGGAGCGGCCTCAAGCAATCACCCCCCCCCCCCCCCCCCCTTCTCTTGCTTTCTCTCTCGCGCTTCCGCTACACCGAGCCCACAGCCACATGCGAACTCTCTCTCTCCCGTATTCTTATCCACATCCACACACCCCCTCTCACACTCCCTCTCATGCTCCCCATGCAAGCCAATAGACAAAAAAGTATCCCTCTCTCTTCCCCACCCGCTCGCCTCACCCTCGGCCTCTTCCCCCCCCCCCCCCCCCCCCCCCCCCCCCCCCCCCCCCCCTTGGCTCGCTATCCCCACCCTCTTTCCCCCCACACCATTGACTCGCTCCCCTCCTCTCGTCGTTGAGACACCATGCAAGACAGAGAATAATATTCCCCCCCCTCTCACTCACACACTCTCTTCCCCCCCCCCCCACGGTGGGCACCCACATAGAACCCTCTCACTCTCTCTTATCCACACCCACCTCACCTCCCTCTCCCTCTCTCGCACTGAGCCACAGCCGGCATTCTCTCTCTCCCTCTCTCGCTCTTCTCAGCCCGAAGGTGCAGCACAAGAAGCCGGACCACATTCTCTCTCTACACCCACACCACACACACACACACCCTCATCCTCTCGCTCCCTCACCACCTCCAGCCCCCCTTCTCTCTCTCTCGCTCTGTTTACGGCTCCAGCCCCGCCCGTAGTAAACTCTCTCTCTCTCTCTCTCTCTCTCCCTCGCGGGCCTGAGAAGGCGCAGAAACTTCTCTCTCTCTATACACACACACACACACACACCATCCCCCCCCCCACCCCTCATCCTCGCGTAGCAGGCCGCTGCAAACAGAGCCGAAAAAGATTTTTTTAAAAAAATATATAATATATATTATACACATAATAAGCCGGTTCCCACACACGCTTGCGCACACATACAAATACACACACACATTCACGCATGCGCACCCACATCTATATATATATATATATATATATATATATATATATATATATATATATACACACACATCCGCCCACATGCACATAGATACACACACACACACACACACACACACACACACACACACACACACACGAATATACACACTACAAATACAAAAAAAAACAAAGGATTTCACGACTACGATGACAACGAAAAAGAAGGAGGACCCAAATCACGTGCCGCCAACAACAAAAAGAGGAAATGCGTCGAAGGCATGCCCCAGTCGACCCCGAAAAGAAGTACGCGCTACACCGACGCACCGACAACACACCATTCGCCGGCAACAACACGCAACCACGACTCCATTTTCAGTAATTTATAGGTTATTTTCATCATTTCTTCAGGTTTCACCCAAGCCATTATAAAATTCCCACTTTATAAATTCCCTCTCTCTAGGTGATGGTTACAAAGGCCCACCTAGAGATTCTCATCTTTTAATAACCTCCCAAAACAAAGCAAGGGTCAACCACACCGGGCCCACCACTTGCTTTGTCTCCCCGATTAGATTACCTTAATCACACCGGGATTACCATAATCCAAGAAGACAAAACCTATAAATTGGCACTGAGAGGTCACTATCGGGGGGGGGGGGAGCTCACGAGAGGTCAGCACTTGGTAGAGTGTAGTGGGAAGAGTTGACACTATTGGCATCACGGGAAAAGGGGGCTTGTGTGTTGGTTTGCCTTGGGATTTGCACCATGCGAAGGGAGCCACGTCCACCTCTCGACTCCAATGGTCGATGCACACACGTACACACGCTCTTGGTAGCAAGCTTCACAATCATTGAGTTGTCTTAGAGAACGCACCAAGTAGTTTGCACCATATTTTCTTCCTACCTCTCTATCACCACGGGGTGCCGCCTCGCTGGAAGGAAGGTCATTGTAAATACTACAGAAACAATTGTCCCTCACACCCCCGGGGGCTTTCTTCATTTGTAAATCTCTCTCTCTCTCTCTCTCTCTCTCTCTCTCTCTCTCTCTCTCTCTCTCTCTCTCTCTCTCTCTCTCTCTCTCTCTCTCTCTGTGCCTGTAAGTTTGCGGTGTTCATATCATCGTGGTCTGCTTCCTAGCCGCTCAAAGCTAGGTGGTGCCCCCTGTTCGCTTTACCGTGACAGGCTCGAGGCACGCCATTTGGTCCCGGTGTTTTTAGAGGCCGTCGGGGTTTGGGGTTCGCTTTGCTCCTGTCATTTGGTGCCCCCATTGGAGGAGGGCTTTCTAAGACCCTTCAGTTTACAATGCTGAAAGTGACGCACGCCATCAATCATGGACGCCATCAATGCTGAAAGTGACGCACACCATTAATCATGGACGAATGGGTGAAGGAGACGAAGGAGGCGCTAGCCACCTTCATTGAAGTACTACTGCCAGGCTGCAGTGTCGTCAGTATTCAAGAGGTAAATTCTCCATCTCGTGTTGCTCGTTCTAAACACAAATTAAGAGCATCAGGTGGGAGGTCGGTGAAGTGCCATCACTATTGTCAACCAAGACACACTGTCAATGAGTGCCAGCCAACGAAGGCAGTGAAAGGGCTGAAATCGTCTACATCGACATTCACAAAGAAGTCATTCACATCAAAGAAGGGAAGAAAACGGTGAGGCCTCTTTTCCCTAAAGAAACTGCAGTCAAAGTTATAACCTTTACTCCAAAGTGGCCTAAAGGGGCTGCTCGAGCCAAAGGTAAGGAGAAGTTAAGCCAGTCTGGAAACACATGACCCCGAAAGGAGAAGCATCTGGCCAAGCAAGTGCTTCAAGCTCAGAAATCCGGGTTGTACCCAGCTTGCCAAAGAGGAAGTCATCCGAAGCTAAGCGGCGGAAGGTCTCCTACCGATTTGCACGACGCATGCGAGTGCTACCAATCCACTTCGACAATCTTGAAGAAGAAGTGGTAAGGAGATTCCCATGTCCTACGGAAGAGTGGTTCGGCTACCGCTCTCGCTGTTTTGGAAAATGGGTGGAGGATCTTCCTTCTCTCCCTGTACAACTTATCCTGAAGAATCTCTCTACCACGGGTGAAAACCAGTGGGCTGGGGACGAGTTGCAACTGAATGGAGTAGAATTCATGCAACACGCCGACTATGGAAATTACCTGCAATTGCTACTAGCCAAGAGGTTGGGAGTGGTCAGACACGTCGCCATCACCCCGTACGTGCTGAGCAACGAAGGAAAGGTAGAGCCCATGAAAGGCGACGACCTCTTGTGGATGTGCCAACTCATCAACACTAGCACCGTAAGAGTATAAGTAAGTATTCCACCCTCTGTGCATGATGGAAAACAGGCCGACGGCATTCCCATTCAGATTTCTGCATCATATGCATGTGAATATCTATGTAGATAGGAAAGTCTTCTACCAACAGAAGATCGTATACTTATTCGGTGCGGCGGTACTAGGAGAAATCCTCAATTTCCCAAACCCTATCATTCTCCCCATATTGGACTACCGTCATTCCTTTAATGTTTCTATATTTATCCTGTTTTAACCTATCCACCCAACCCTGTAAAAAGCGGCTATGAGCCGCTACTGTTGTTAATGTATTAATATTTTTAAAAAAAAGGGTTTGTAATTTCCTGGGTGACTACCATGGCAAGTGTTTCTTTCCCCACGTTCAGTGGAAAGAAGGGAGAAGATCTCACCACCGACTTTTTGGATGATTTCGACATTGCTTGTGTCGTCTCTAACAAAGATGACGACGCTTCACGACTTAGAATTTTCCCTCTAGTGATGAAAGTAGAGGCCAAGTTTTGGTATAATGCATTGCCCCAGGCTACCAAGAATGCATGGTGTGTTAAGGGCTGCTTTTGTAAAGAGGTTTGGTGGAGGCACAACCTCGGAGAAGCTATGGCAGCTACTGACGGAATTGAAGCAGGGAAGTCTGCTAGAGTATTCCACCTACAAGTCAAAATTTGTGGACTTATGGAAGAGATGGGTTGCCTCATTGGAGGAAGGCGAAGGAGCACCTAATTTCCTAAAGAAGGACCGTTTCATTGCTGGTCTCTGCTTAGAGAGAAGGTGAAGGGAAGGTTTCCTGCAACATATGAGTTGGCAGTCGAAGTAGCCCGCCTTAAAGACAAGAAGTTGCGCATGCAAGCAAGAGTAAACGAGTCAAAGGAAACAAGCTCGGTCCAACCAACCCTAGTGACTGCAACAGCCAGTCATAGGGCCCAACCGCAAGAGGCATCAGAAGAGCAGCAAGACCTGTTGAGTCGCATCACCACCCAACTAGAGAGTTTATCTGTGCATCTGGTGCAGCAAGGGCATGCACCTGTCAAGAATCCAGAACAAGGAAGAGGACAACAAAGGCAGAACCAAGAGTACCACTGTTACAACTGCGAGGAAGATGGCCATGGAATGTACTACTGCCCACACCCAAGGAGGCAGAATTTCAATAGAGGGGGGAGACAGAATCAAATCTCTCCACCAAGAGCAAGACCACCACCACCTAGGCAACCAGGACCAATCCCACCGGTCCAAATCCTTCGACCACCTGTACAACAGCAACCACCACCCCAACCTTTCATTCCACCACTACCCCCACCACCTTCTGTTGTGAACCAAACGGTGAGTGTTATTATCTTGGAGGCTAAAGGGAAGGCAAAGGTAGAAGAATCAGTTCGAAAGAAGCACAAAGGGAAAGCCAAGGTAGAAGAAGTGGATGCTATGGGAGTGAAGCGTGCCACGCACAAGGAAGCCTCTCAAAGAGAAGAGAAGATGAAAGGGAAGGCCGAGTCTAGCAAGTAAGTAGCTAAACCGCGACGGAAGATAGACATTGTGGACTTCTCACTAGGTGAGTATGCAAAACCCTATGACTTAGTTCAGGATGTGTTAATGCAGGGCCCGAAGATCACTTGGCCCCAATTACTCCACCTTGCACCAAGGATGAGGAGGCAATGGACAAAAATGGTAAGCACCAGGAAATCAAGACCCAGGATAGCTGGGGCTATCTCTGGAAGGGATCTCGACGACATCCCACCAACCATGGATACCCACATCAAGGGGCAACAAATCTCAAACATCTACATAGATGGTGGCGCGCAAATATGCATCATGAGTGAAAAGATGATGCACCATCTAGGTCTAGAGGTAAGTAGGCCGGCACCCTGCTGAGCCAAAATGGCAAACAATGTAAGAGTGAAATGCATGGGCATTGTAAATGCGGTCAAAGTAAAATCATTCAATACAGAAGTGGAGGTAGACATCTTTGTCATGCCACACAAAGGGCAGGGCTACCCCATCATTCTTGGGAGGCCTTGGCTTATGGCTATGGAAGCTAAACAAGACTGGAGCACCGGGATGATTCAGATGAAGGACGCTAAAGGGAAGTCCATATTCTATGACATGAGGACTGGAAAGCAGCGCAGCATGATCTTGGAGGCTTCAGAAGATGAGTCCACCAGCGACGACTATTCGTCTACCTTAGGAGAAGAGACAACCACCACCGACGGAAGTGACAATAGCATCGAAGTGATGGGGGTCATTCTTAAAGACCCAAAAAGATTGACACAATCTAAAACACCCCTGACAAACCAAGAGGGATCATCAGGTATGCAGTCCTTGGAGGATGCAGGTAAGTTACAAAAAATGCTCTCAAATGAGTTAACCAATGAAGAAAGGAAGAAGTATGTTTCCATGCTAGGTAACTTCACTACTTTGTTCATTGATGGCTATGATAAGATCACAGGAATTACAGTAGTGCAACACCACATAAAACTCAAGGAAGGCAGTAAACCTATAGTACAAAATCTCAGAAGACTTGGAGTAATCCAACAAGGGGCACTACTTAAAGAAGTGAGAAGTTTGCTACAAGCAGGTTTCATCTACCCTGTCGAAGACTCAGAATGGGTCTCCCCAGTAGTAGTCACACAAAAAAAAAAATGGTAAGTGGAGAGCATGTGTGGATTATAAACCTCTCAATGCAGCCACGAAGAGGGATCACTTTCCCCTCCCATTCCAGGATGAAATACTCAATGAAGTGGCAGGTCACGAACGATACACAGTGTGCGACGGCTACTCAGGATACTTCCAGATTAGCATTGCGGAGGAAGATCAGAAGAAGACAACCTTCATCACACCTTGGGGATGCTTTGCTTACAGAGTGATGTCGTTTGGCCTCACTAATGCCCCGGCCACATTTCAGCGCTATGTGACCTTTGTATTCCAACCCTACTTTGGAACATCAATACGAGTTTTCATAGATGATTTTTGCATCTATAGTTCACGAGCCCTTCATTTAAGCAAAGTCTATGATGGCTTAACCAGGCTGCAAACCTTGGGTGGCCAGCTCAACGTGGATAAGTGTCACATTGGTGAAAGCAAAGTCACTCTCCTTGGCCATGTAATTTTAGCAAAAGGGATTGAGGCTGACCCTAGCAAGATCCAGGCCCTAGTATCTTTGTTGTCACCCACCACCGCTAAGCAGCTGGTTTCCTTCCTTCAGAAGGTAAGATACTTAAGCAGGTTCATTCACTTGCTATCTCAAGTGGTCCTTCCCCTACAACAACTCACCCAGAGGGATGTCTTCTCATGGAGTAAAGAGAATGAGCAGCAGTTTACTGAGGTAAAACAAATCCTAGCTAAGCTTCCCACCATTGCACCTCCTGAGTGGGACGAACCATTTTATGTGAACCCTAGTGTAGGAAGTGATACACTCGGAGCCGTGCTAATGCAAAAGGACCCTCAAACTTCTTTCATGCGTCCTATTTACTTCTCTAGTCATGTCATGACCCCATTAGAAAAGGAATTTACCAAAGTAGAACACATGGTTTCTGGCACTAATGTTTGCTACCACAAAGTTCCGCTCCTATCTCCTACCTAGACCCTTTGTAATCCTGACAATGGAAGAGGTTTTCCCATATGTAATGCGACACATGGATGTATCATCTAGGATCTCAAAGTGGTTAATTAGATTACAAGAGTTGACTACACCATGCAAGTAGAAAACTCCACCAAGGCTAGTTTAGCGGGCATTCTCACTCATCGCCATTATGAGAAGAAGTTGAAGGTCAACACGGAAGCAAAAGAAGAAACACCAATGGTAGAGAGTCCTAGGCTAGAAAAAGCTCACTCTCTTTTCTTTGACAGAGCATACAAGAGAACAATGGACCAGTCTGCAGCAGGCATAGTCATTTTCAATGAGCAACAAGAAAGAGTATTCCCCATCGAGCAGTTATTACACTCCCACTCCAACAATGAAGCAGAATATGCAACCCTAATTCTTGGGTTGGAACAATGTATCTCACAAGGAATTCAGCGCCTAAATGTGTTTGGCGATGCTTTGCTTTTGATAAGGCAGATAAATGGCACCTGGGTTTGTAAGAATCATGTTTTACTTGGTCAACTATGCCAAGTTAAGGATCTTCTAAGGAAGTTTGAAGCAGTGAAACTATTTCATGTCCCTAGAGCAGAAAATCAGGAGGCAGATGCTCTAGCCAAAGAAAGAATACAAGACATTCTCGTAGGATCCATCAAACTAAAGCTACCCCACTTTCAAGGTAGTGATGCTATGCCTGATGTCGTCAGTTTTTTAAATACAGGAGAATGTCTAGAAGGATACACCAAAGGCCAGAAACAGTGGCTGGTCAGGAAGGCTACTAGGTACCGCCTTGTAAACGACCACTTGTATTGTAAGGGCAAGCATCAAATTCTCAGGCGGGTACCAACCTCCAATGAGATCACAGAGGTAATTTCAAGTTGCCATGATGGCGTCTGCGGCGGTCATTTTGCTCTAGATATCACCAGTAGGAAGATTCTACAAGCAGGATACTCTTGGCCTAGTTTGAACAGGGATGTACACCATTGGTGTAAGACATGCAAGGCCTGTCAAGTGGCCAATGATCGCACATTAACCTACGAGCCACAAAATCCTATCATCTCATATGGTCCATTTGAGAAATGGGGAATAGATGCAATCGGTCCTTTACCCAAGGCCTTACCCAGGGCCCAATCAGGTAAGTTGTACATCATAGTGGGTGTAGACTACATGACTAGATGGGAAAAAGCAACAGCCATCACCCGCATTACAAACCAAGAGGTAGAAAAGTTCATTTTTGAGCATATCTATTGCCATTTTGGCACTCGTCTTGAGATAATATCAGATAGAGGACCAGGATTCAGAGGTGATTTGGTGGGAGAACTGATGAAGAAGTTAGGCATCACACACCGACATTCCACACCATACTATCCACAATGCAATGGTCTGGTAGAGAAGGTAAACGGAATGATTTGCAAAATCACCACAAAGCAGGTGAACAATCACACAGGGGACGGGGATAAACATCTCATGCCAGCTCTTTGGGCCTACCGAACGACGTTCCGAACATCACTGGGTTTCACCCCTTTCCATCTAATTTATGGGAAGGAGGCAATTCTACCCATTGAGATACAGATAGCCAGCTTATGAGTTTTGGCTAGCCAGATACATCGTTCAATTGTAAATCTCCAAAACCACATCTTGGATCTGGAGAGGCTCCAACTAGATAGGGAAGAAGCAATCAATCACTATGCAGCACAGGCAGAACGACGCCGGCTCACTTTCAATCAAGGGCTTAAAGAAAAGGGACTGGAAAAAGGAATGTTGGTGCTGAGATACGACAACAGATTTGACACCCGGAAGGACAAGAAATTTCAACCCAGATGGGAAGGGCCATTCATCATCAAGAAACGCTATGACAACGGCAACTATAAGCTGATGAAAGCAGATAGGAGAATTCACAAGACTAGGGTCAATGGATGGAGACTGAAAAGGTATTTTCTTAGGTTTGATCCAGAATTCATGCTAGACATTCTAGAGGAGGGAGAACCCTCTAACTCCACAGCTAAAGATGCAGAGAAAGGGCTAGAAGCATGAATGCCTCTAGCCAAAAAGGAGAGGGCTAATGATGGCCGATTTTTGGAAATCAAAGAAAAAAAAAACTTATTTTTTCTCTGCCGGAGCATTGGCGACACCGTTGGAAGGCTCGGCAATGACTGGTCAACCTCACGACGCTTTTACGGGCATGGCACACCCCCCCCCCCCCCCCCCCTTCGATTGGCCGACCTTATCACCCTCATGCCTTCGCTCGTCTATGCCCCAGCCTAGCCGGCCGCCCTCGGCTTCAAATACCCATTCTCTCTCTGTCCCTATAGTTTTATTCCCCCGGCGGGCATCGACTGAGATATCTCTCTCTCTCTCTCTCTCATTTTTCCTACATACCTCTCTCCAATATCCTCTCTCTCTCTCTCTCACCCACACACCCCTCTCCTGGCCACCCTCGGCCAGGAGCGGCCTCGAGCTATCACCCCCCCCCCGCCCCCCCCCTCTTTCTTTCTCTCTCGCGCTTCCGCTACACCGAGCCCACAGCCGCATGCGAACTCTCTCTCTCCCGTATTCTTATCCACACCCACATGCCCCCTCTCACCCCCCCCCCCCCCCCCCCCCCCCCCCCCCCCCCCCCCCCCCCCCCCCCCCCCCCCCCCCCCCCCCCCCCCTTGGCCCGCTATCCCCACCCTCTTTCCCCCCACACCATTGACTCGCTCCCCTCCTGTCATCCTTGAGACACCATGCAAGACAGAGAATAATATTCCCCCCCCCTCTCACTCACACACTCTCTTCCCCCCCCCACGGTGGGCACCCACATAGAACCCTCTCACTCTCTCTTATCCACACCCACCTCACCTCCCTCTCCCTCTCTCGCGCGTTATTCACACTGAGCCCCAGCCGGCATTCTCTCTCTCTCTCTCTCCCTCTCGCTCTTCTCAGCCCGAAGGTGCAACACAAGAAGCTGGAGCACATTCTCTCTCTACACCCACACCACACACACACACACACACACACACCCTCATCCTATCCCTCCCTCACCACCTCCAACCCCCCTTCTCTCTCGCGCTCTGTTTACGGCTCCAGCCCCACCCGTGCTAAACTCTCTCTCTCTCTCCCTCGCGGGCCTGAGAAGGCGCAGAAACTTCTCTCTCTCTCTCTCTCTCTCTCTCTCTCTCTCTCTCTCTCTCTCTCTCTCTCTCTATACACATACCACACACACACACACACCATCCCCCCCCACCCCTCATCCTCGAGTAGCAGGCCACCGCCAACAGAGCCGAAAAAGATAAATAAATAAATAAAATATATACACACATCCGCCCACATACACATACATACACACACACACACACATATACGCACCACAAATACAAAAAAAAAACAAAGGATTTCACGATTACGACGACAACGAAAAAGAAGGAGGACCCAAATCACGTGCCGCCAACAACAAAAAGAGGAAATGTGTCAAAGGCATGCCCCGGCCGACCCCGAAAAGAAGTACGCGCTACACCGACGCGCCGGCAACACGCAACCACGATGCCATTTTTAGTAATTTAGAGGTTATTTTCATCATTTCTTCAGTTTTTTTCACCCAAGCCATTGTAAAATTCCCACTTTGTAAATTCCCTCTCTCTAGGTGATGGTTACAAAGGCCCACCTAGAGATTCTCATCTTTTAATAACCTCCCAAAACAAAGCAAGGGGTAACCACACCGGGCCCACCATTTGCTTTGTCTCCCCGATTAGCTTACCTTAATCACACAAGGATTACCATAATCCAAGCAACCAACACCTATAAATTGGCACTGAGAGGCCACTATCAAGGGGGGGCAGCTCGCGAGAGGTCAGCACTTGGTAGAGTGTAGTGGGAAGAGTTGACACTATTGGCATCACGGGGAAAGGGGGATTCTATGTTGGTTTGCCTTGGGATTTGCACCATGCGAAGGGAGCCACGTCCACCTCTCGATTCCAATGGTCGATGCACACACGTACACACGCTCTTGGTAGCAAGCTTCACAATCATTGAGTCGTCTTAGAGAACACACCAAGTAGTTTGCACCATCTTTTCGCCCTACCTCTCTATCACCACGGGGTGCCGCCTCACTGGAAGGAAGGTCATTTGTAAATACTACAGAAACAATTTTCCCTCACACCCCCGAGGAATTTCTTCATTTGCAAATCTCTCTCTCTCTCTCTCTCTCTCTCTCTCTCTCTGTGCGTGTAAGTTTGCGGTGTTCATATCATCGTGGTCTGCGTCCTAGCCGCTCAAATCTAGGTGGTGCCCCCTGTTCGCTTTACCGTTAACAGGCTCGAGGTGCGCCATTCGGTCCCCGACATTTTTAGAGGCCGTCGAGGTTCGGGGTTCGCTTTTCTCCCGTCACTGCTTTCATATCTGGAGAAGGATAGTTTTTCCATTTGTTTTCCATGTTTTGGCCTGCCTCAAGTCCCGCTTGCTAAGCTTCCAAGGCTACATTGATAGGCTCAAAAAAAATTTCTACCAAAATTGATCCTCCAAATTTCACGGTGGTTTCCTTGATTTCACTTCTAGTTTCTTTCACCTTTTTGTGGAATAGTTTCTTTGCTTTCTCCTCAGTTTTAGTCATTTGTTTCTGTTTTCTCATCTCATAACTTTTGCTTCTGCTTCTTTTGGTCTTTTGAGAGAAAACTTTAGTATTCTCCGAATCATTAGAGGAGTTATGTTTCTTTTTCTTAGCCTGGGCTCTGGTGATTACCTTGATTGGAACAATCGGTTCACTCTCGGATGAGCTATTAGGTATCACTTGGACTACGTTCACTACTATTTTAGCCCTTCTTTAAAGGATTTTTTGGGCAATCTTTAGGGAAGTGTCCTCTCTTTTTGCAACATTGTATGCAATAAGCTTCAACTCGCTCTAGGTTCTTGTCAGGCTCTGGGCATTCATTTTTCCAATGATCATTTGCACCACAATTATGACATTTTCCAATTCTTGCCTTAATCATGGGTCTTGCCATAGGAGGTCTAACACCTTAATTAGCTACATAGTACATCGGTGCAAGCTCTGGTGTAGTATAAGTCACATGTTCTTCCATTGGAGGTGGATGTGAATTATATCAATCTCCTTCCACCATTACTGTAGATGGACTAGGCTTAGCATAGGGTGTAATAGGCAAGCTAGTGCTTGTTCATCTATGAATCCCTCTGAATGCATGTACTTTATAGGCACTGCATTATGTCCAGGATATGGAGGTTGTTGACCCAACACGGGTTGAGGTCTTTCCATACCCATTGGTGGTCTTTGAGCTGGGGCCATATTAGGCTAATATCTGTACATGGGTTGTCCTTGTGACCTCATAGGCACATATTGAACGTTCCCATCATACTTTGGTCAATAATAGCACTCATTGGTGTCATGGTTGGTCCATTTACCCTTGATTGCACACCATTTCTGTGACCTAATTGGCTGTCCCTGTTGAGGTATCCCTTGCCCTGGTCCCCTCATAGGTGCTTTTTGCAAATTATTCATCATTTCATTCATCCTTTTGAGCATTTCTTCTATGGATAAAAGTGGTGCTACAATAGCCGTTCACACTTGTGATGGTTTGGTGGATGCTATTTTCTTGATTTGATTATCCTTAGGGACATCTTCTTCATTGAAAATATCACAATTGTCTCCTAAGTCAATAGCATCTAACACACTCTTCTAGGGTCATATGCTTCTTGCTATACAATATAGCATAAAGTTCTTTGTTTAGGAGTCCCTCTAGAAACAATGATACTAGTCTTTCTTCTGTAGGTATCTCTAGCTCTGGGCATCTTGCAATGTATTGCTTTATTCTAGTTGCACAATCCCTAATAGACTCACGTTGTTTCTGTTTGAAGCTATAGATTTGAGCTATAGTATTGTGTTTGATCCTTGTTTTGGAATATGCAACTACAAATCCTTGAGCTAATGTATTTAAGTCCATGATCGACCTTGGTGGAATGTTTTGGAACCATGTTAGTGATTTTCCTTCTAATGTCATTCCAAATCCCTTGAATTGGGTGTGGAAATCAAATATGCGTTCAACTCTTAGCACTTGTTTAAAGCTTGCTAAGTGGTCATATGGATCCTTAGATCCAGTGTATTTTTTGACCCATTTTGGAAATCAGTTGGTCTGACATGTCTATTTGGTTCAACTCCCGCTCTCCTAGTAGTTGGTCATGTTCTGAGTCCTTCAAACCAGTTTGTTGGAAATAGTGACTCATGTAGCCCTCGACTGGCTTTAGTGTCACCCGGTTTTCTTCGTGATGAGGTGGTTTCAAGTTTCTTAACATTACTCTCAAAAGATCTCTCGTAGAGTTCATCTCTTGGAATAGTTTTTGGTCCTTGGCTCAATATCCAATCCCTTATGGAGTACCCTTGGTATTTGGTTCGTTCCACCTCTTCAAGAGTCATCATAACAAAGTTATTGTTATAACAATCTCTAAATAGGTAGGTTGGTAGATCTACTGAACCCTTATCTTTGATTTTGAAGATATAGATGATCTTCATGGGTGTTAATTGTCTTGATTTGGCATGAGAAGTCCATAGAAGATCTTTGACGTTTCTATCCTCCCAACAATAGACTCCAATCCTAGGATTATCCGTACTAAGCCGTTTCAAAGGCTTCAAATTGACTTGATTGTATCCCTCACATTCTAAAGTTGGTGGTCCTTCTTTTGCTGCCATATTGGAATTACGGTATTTATTTATAACCCCCATTTGTCTATCGCGTTAGGGTTTTCAACTTGAAATACTGAGTTCCGTTTCTATCCATGTACATTTTTCCTTGTTTATTTGCCCTGATATCCTCTTTAAACTCTATGCCATGGTCATCAATGCAAATAGCATGCTCTTCAGTAGGATCGAGGTAAACATGAGCTCCATGGCGATTAGTCTTATAAAAAGAGAGTATGTGCTTATATCGCACTGTCGTTTCAGTTTTTGAATGAGTCGAATAGGAAGACATTGCAGATGTTGATTTTGAAAAAGTGTCTGATACTTCTTCAAAGATAGTGTGCAAGTGATCGCCTTGATTCACACTCTCTTCGGTGGTGGAAACTCGACTAGCGGTCTCGCCAAATATACCTTGATTTGCCAGTATATGACCAGATCTAAGGTTCATATAGACTCATGAAGCCCTGGATAGAGTACTTACTGTCGGATTGACTTGTTTGCAACTTCTATCAAGCTTTCAATTCCTTGTCTGCAACCTGATTCATGTATCATTTTTAATCAAGTTAGCTATTCTTTCATAAAGACTATACAATTTTTGCTAACTATTGTGACTGTTCTATGTGTATCACTCCAATTTGAGCTAAGTGAGTCAGCAATTGAGACTTTCAAATTCTACTTTTGCAAAAAGCCAAAGGACTAATCTACAACCTACAAACTGAGTGAACATGTACCAATTTGGATCTGATTGAACCCAAAATCTCTCGGTGGCCTTGTAGTATGTTGGTCTAACAATGTACAAGTTCAAAAGTCAAAAAGTCTCTCTCTGTGTATCAGTAGTAAATAACTATGTAATCATGTCAATGTATAACGTGAGTTCGATAAGAGGGGTTTCAGAATGCAAAAATTCTAGGCAATTTAATAGAGATACATTAAAATAAGAGGTTTTTATATTTAATTTTGGAAAAAAATCCTAAAATAAGGGGTCATTTTATTCCTTTAGACATGTTAAAAAGAGGGGGTTTTAAAATACTCCACAAATGCACGTATATAGAAGGGTACTAAACAATGAACCCCCTGAGTCACAGCCTACGATTCATAATTTGAACTCAAATTTCTTAAATAATGTGCAATGGTTGAAAAATTGGAATGCGTAGTAGTACTTGTATAAAATATGGAAGTAGAGATCTTATCATCTCCCCAACTTAGAATTTGAGATGCCCTCATCTCAAGAACAGTGAAGGGTAATCCTTGAGAAGGATTGTCTCATCTTCCCAAGTAGCATCTTGTACAAGGGTATCCTTCCACAAGATAAGATGTTCTTTGGTAGATCTATTCCTATGCTTTATTTCTTGAGTTTCTAGGATAGTATCAGGTTGGTAGAAACGGTCTACTTGTTGATCTGTGGTCATTGGTAGAGCATAGTGTCTAAGAGTTACAAATTTGGAGTAGTATTCTTCCACCGTAAAAGATGAAATTGATGTAACTTGAAGAATTTATTCATCTTAAGAGATTTGTGTGCAGGTGAAAGGTAATGTCCTTTGACATCAAACTTAATTTCTTCCCAAGTTTGAGTGTTTTGAGCTACTCAATTATCTTTGCAGCGTTGTTTCCACCAAAGCTTGGCATCCCCCCTGAGACGGAACATATCCAACATTGCTTTGTCATTGGGAGTAGTGCTAGTAGCAAAAAAATAATCATCCAGCTCTTCAAGCCACACTTCCACATCACACTCAACTTGAGTTCCTCCCCCCTTGAAAGAGGGAGGTTGAGCTTTCTTGAGAAGTAGTCTTTTCTCTTGAAGAGATGTGTACACCGCACTCTATGCAATATAGATTGAGTGAAAATTTATTTGATACACTAACTTTAATCTACTTTAAGACAAGATTTGATCAGACAATAGTACAAGCAAAAGACAATATTGATCCATATTTTATTCATTTACACATTATTTGTTACTAAGGTTGGTAGTCTTTGAGTACAAGGCTTTGTAATATTCCTATATTCTGAGTTTGGTGATTACAAAAGGATAGACTAACGAATCATAAAAATAAGTTTCCTTTGACCCTCAAAAGCTAGAAGATACACACATGGGTCAAATGTTACCACCATGGATAACTTTGGTAACTTGGTTATAGACCCATTGAGTCTGAGATATCTTTTCTCCTTCTAAGGTAATGGTAGCATATGGATTCTTAGTACCAATGAAAAGATAAAATTTAATAAATTTTAATCCTCTTTCCATCGAAGTTTCTTAAGGTTGGTAGCCATGCACCATATCTTGTTAGCATCAACGGTATAGATTCCTCTAGATGCACTCTAGTTGATGACCCGTCCTCTATGCACCCTTGGCATAGGTGGTGCAACCACCATATCCAAAATATTCATCACCAATTTTCAAAACTCATAATTTGGTGATTGACATGCAGTTTTGAACATGATGGTGAACACCTGGAATTTCTGGTAGGCCAAATGAACATTTTTATGTACCAGGAAAGTTCAATACTCAATACCATATAAACATTCAAAACAATTTTCCTAGGTTTATTTCTGTTATTTTATACACTTGCGTCCTTCAACATACAAACAACAATCTAAAAATATCTCCAAGATTTAACCTAGGCTCTGATACCAGCGTGACGTCCCTGCCCCCTTTCGAGGAGTGGAATACCTTTGATAGGTCTCCAATCCTGAGAAAGAAAAACCAACGAATATTGTCTGAGCTTTACATAGCCATGGGCATTAACCGATAATGAAGGATTGGTCCTATTTTGCTATGGCAACGTGTGACCACCATAACCCTATCTATTATCAATTCTACCTAAGAGTATAAACTTAGAGTGACCAACCGTTTTTTTCCCCATATTTCAGAAGCACAACCGTCCACGTTCTTCTCTTTTAGGTTTATTTAGTCATAAACTAAATATAAAAGAGAAGAACGTGGACGGTTGTGGACGGTTGTGCTTCTGAAATATATCCCATAATGCTTCACTGTGTCAAACTGGGCATACTCCCACCACATCAATAATGATGCCAACCCGGGTGTCATCCTCATGCCATGGAAAAGCATAATTACAGTATCCAGCTAGGCCATCCTGGGTGTACTCCCACCGCAACATCAGGTGTGCCACCCTCGGCATCACCTCATGCCTTGACAATTGCCACCTAATATCAGCATTAATAAGTAGAGAGTCTTGACGGAAACCATACCGAAAGGTATTGGACATACATTATTTCCTATGGCAAACACTTTAAGAAAACATTCTTTCTTACTTGTCATACATATGCCGAGTTTCTTGGGGTTAAGACCCTTAGTTTTGTTCCTTGATTTCTTTTGCTAAGGTAATTAATATAGCTCTAAGATCTCGCATATGCAATGAATTCATAGCTTGAAATTACAGTACTAACATATACCATAGTTCTGATTGGCTCGATTGGTGGAGACATAGCATGTTTTGGAGGAGTCCCCACGTTACTCGTACCAGCTTCATGATCATTGGTGCCTTGGGTTCGAGCATGCTTTGGAGCCATTTTTTTGTACTACACTTAAGTTATATACTTAGAACTTTGAATTGATCAAGTTCCATAGCCATTTCCTTGAGAACTAAGGTCATTATTACATTATTTCTATTCTCATATGCAATATTACTTTTATAGTTCTATTACATATTTCTTATTTATTGCTTTCAAATCTAAATAAAAGTATTATGTATCATAATAACCATCAACTAAATTAATCTAAGGCTATTTTTTAATCCTAAGTCTATTTTACATATAGGTACCCTTGTTAATTTTTTTGAATATTTTTAAATTACTTTACTAAAATTTCCCTCACTTATAATGTAAAAATCAAAACAAATTATCATGAGTTTTTCTAATTACCTTAGGTTTTTCTTATAGAGAACTGCATTCTATAATATTTAGAGATTATTAAAGACTTAAGATAATTATGATAAGTTTTAATGCTTCAAATTAAATAATTAATTAAACTTAAATTTTATATATCAAAATTTAGTATAAAATTTATAATTTAATAAAATTAAGTACAAATACTTAGTCCATAGCTATCTTAGTGTGAGATTAATCTTAGAAAATTACTAATTAAACTTAATTTCTATATATCAATTTTTTTAAATCTTAATTAATAAAAATTTAACTATGTAGATTAAAAAATTAAAAATTAAGAGAGGCATTACTCGTATACATTACATTTTTAATACAATTGTAGCATCAGTTTTTATTAATCTATACTTTAATTAAATCAATTTCTTAGTATTATTCAAAATACTAATTAATCTAATTAATAATAGAATTGATGTGAATGAAGATCTTATTATGCATAATAAGAGTGTGACGAGTACTTTTGTGCATTAGATTTCAATTAACTATGCATAAATTAATAGTTAGGCTATTCTAATAATCTTGATAATTAAAAACATAATTAGAGAGATTAGAGTAAGGGAGAACACAAACACATCCTTTCTAATGCTAATTAAATATTTGATTAACACTTATCTTACTAATCCGCTAGAGTTTTTGCTTTATTAGTGGTTTGTGGAAGCCTTCTCTCTAAGAGAAGTGATAGCACTTTCTGAGCGTTATACAAGCAATCTCTATGTCCAAAGTGTGAGTATGGCTGCTCTATTTATAGCTAAAAATAATGTTCAACTCGTTTTTCTTTTTTGCCTCTAAAATTCATAATCGATTTTTTTATCTCCTCGTGGTACCCATCAGCTTGACAATTTTGTCCTCATCACAAACAGATAAGGCCACACAGCCCCCCTCATTAAGATTAGTCAAGACTAAGCTCTCCTTTCCATGTGATTTCATGTCCCACTTTGTCCCCTCTTATGTGACTCCAAGTGATTCCATGTGCCTCCATGTGCCATCCATGTGTATCTTTTGGCTTTCTAATTTTTTAATGATAAATATTTTTACATACTTAAGTTAAACTTTACAATTTTAGAATAAACTTTACAGTCTTTAAGTAACTTTATTGTAGTGGAAAAATTCTACAATCGGTAAATAAATCTTGCAACAAGTTAGTTAGTGTTTTGTATAGCTAAACATGTCAAAATTTTGTATCATAAATTTTAAATTCTAGGTTTTCTCAACATACCGTTCATAATTTGAACTCGAATATCTTAAATAATGAGTGATGGTTGAAAAATTGAAATGCGTAATAGTACTTGTATAAAATTTGGAAGTAGAGACCTTACAATCTCCTTTAGCTGCATAGATATTGTTGCTGGCTTTGAAGAGAGAAAAGGGTTTTTCTTCAAACCAGGACCAAGGCAGCACACCCTTCAAAGATTAGAAAGTGTTGAAGTAGTTTATCTTTAGAGAGCTAGACTCCATCCTTGTAAACAACTTTCCAGGTTCTCAACCCTATCTTAAAGCACTTGTAGGCCCTTCTGGACAACTTCCATCCATTTTCCTTTGCATGCCAATCAAACTAGATAGAATCATGTAATAAGAAACCAATAGAGTATGCCCAATCATGTGGAGGAGACCAACTAGCTTTCTTACAATTCCATGCTTTGTAGAACTTGCAAACAAGGTTAGAACCCTTAGGTTTAAAGATAGCATTAGAAACTAATAAATCTTCAAATGAGAGCCCTTTCCAAGCTGTGTAATCTTTAAGATAAAAACTTTATAAATTTCTCTTGATGAGCATTGCCTAAAAGTCTGAGCATGAAGATGTTCTTGATATCCACTTGCTTGCCAGCTTGTTGGATATATGCTGGGTATATTGAGAATGTCCAAGCCTCCCAATTATTTATCTCTACTACATACCTGCCAAGCCACCTTGGAGATTATGTTTACATCCTCAGAATTGACCCATAAAATTTTCTTGCCAGGGTAAAGACCTTGTTCAACTGATATTGAGAAGGCATGCAACAAGAAAAAAAGTATATAAGTGAGAAAAGCAGATAGTGATTTAAGAAAGAAAACCTTCTAGAGAGGTTAGCTTGGTGATTCTTCCAAGCAATAACTTCTTCCTAAATTTGTCAAGCACCCAGTGCCATCTCTGGTTACAAGAAACCTTAAATCCCATGGGTATATCTAGAAGCATGAATATATATCCATCCTCAATAGACTTACATTGAGAATAAGTGACATGTAAGGGCCTCCTCCTAGCCCTTACTCTCCAATGAATCTAAGTCACCAACTCAATAATAATAATAATAATAATAATAATAATTTGAGAATAGTTTGGGTAAATCCATGCTAAATTTTAAAGCACCAAGATTTACTCACAAGACACTTTAGGTTTACACCATGGGAACATGGGCATATTCAATGCATGACAGATTATCTTTTCATCTCAAGAAAAAAGAAGGATAAGGATAAGGTGAATAAGTAACTTCTTGAAAAAGTTTTGAAAAGGAAGATAAGTTATTAAGATGAGTTAAAAGAACTTCTCGATAAATATAAGCTATTAAGATAAGTGAAAGTACTTATAAAAAATGTGCATAAAAAGAGGGCTTCTCTTCTCATTTTATACTTCTCTTCTCATTTTACACTTCTCTCCTCCATTTTTTAAATGCAAACAAGAGAGTAAGCTTGTAGAGAAATCTTGGAGAAGACATAGCCAAGCCTCTTGCAACACACACCTCCTTTTCTTGAGAAGCCATGGCCAAAACCATAACCAAGGTTGCCATAACTTGATGATGATCTTCTCATTACACTCTCCCTCTCCTCTCTCTTAACCCTTAAGCTCTCTCTACAGGAGAAACCATGTCCAAAACCATAACCAAGCTTTCCATAACTTGATCTTCTTCTTCTTATTACACTCTCCCTCTTCTCTCTCTTAACCCTCAAGATTTCCATAGCCTGAATCTCCCTTGTCTCATTCCATTCTCTCATTCCAAGTAGCACAATTTGTGGTACTTCAAGTGAAGGTGAAGAAGAAGAGCACCAACTATGTCACCAAGCTTCTTCAATAATCCTCAAAGCAAAGAGAAGACTCTACTATACGTACACCAAGGTAATTTTTTCTTGTCATCTTCATGCTATTGCACATATTAGAAATTCTAAGTTAAGTCATGCTTAAGCTCTCGTGTTTCCATAAGTAGGCTAGGCTTTCCTCTTACTTCGAAGAACGCATAGCTAATTTATCTTGTTCACTAACAATGTTTCTAACCACTACCTACAATGTTATTTCAAGTTCTTTAGAGTATCAGGCTAATATGGTGTAGAGAGAGTGGAAAGCACTCTCTTTATTTGTAGGTGCCTAGAGATCAAATGTATCTAAATACTATGCATGATGAATGATGACTAATATCCATACTTACCCCCTAATTCCCCACAAAACGTTCTTAATAACTCTTAAGGTTCTCTTATTCTCTTACCTAAATGAATTTTATTAAATATGAATTCCATTATTAAAAGGCAATTAAGTATTGGAATTTTTTTGTGTTAAACTTGGAACCAACCTTATTTTCCAAAATAGACATTATAATTTCTCCAAAAGAAATGCGTCAATAAAAGGCTCACAATTTTTCTTTGATTATGCAATTAAGTTAAATAAAGAAATAGAATCTCTTTTTTTGCCTCTCTAAAAAGTATGTGTATAATATTTTAGTGATATAATTAAACTATATCTAATTCTCTGAAGTTGAATTTTGAAGGTAATTCTATCATAATCAAACACGTATTTTTGAAAGAGGATTTAGATTCCAAGTAAGGTTATCCCCCTCTTGTCATTTGGAAAACCCTAAATCTTTAAGCCTCTCCTAGCTACGTGATTAATACTCTCCACGAAAGCAAATGTATGTCTAGATCCCATCTTAAGAAAGGGTTTCTTAATCATTCATACTCATTGCATGAGCATTTTTCACTACACTAGCATGCTCACTCTTAAGAAATCTTGCATTTTACTCTTACACAACCATGCATGGAAGGGTTCAACTCTTGTATAATGAAACAAATATTTTTTAATGATTATTTGTCTTAAGATTACAAGCTGATGCACTCTAAAGTTTTGTATTTACATCTCATGGTTCACACCAAAGAAAAGGTCATTGTAGAGAGCACTTGCATTGTCCATTTCAAATTGTCTACTTTCAAGTTTTTTTTTGGAATTTGGAGGTGGGGGGGATAGCTTTAGAAAAGTGACGTCCGTGTTGCTTGAACACAAGACTCTCGTTGCTTCCATGGAGATGCCAAAGATGACGCAAAGAAAACACAAACAAGATTTGCCCAAGATGGGATTAACTTGAAAATTACATCGAGACAAAAACGTTAACTCCCAAGAAACTCATTGTTTTCTTAAGACCTTGCTTGAGTAGACATTAAAATAAAATAGGAACTAAGGAATTATAATTCAATGGACCTAATTGAAATTTTAACTTAATTTAAATTTCAACTAGGATTAGAGAAGATTTGACGTGGATAGCCCTAGCATACCATAGAATTTTTAAGTATAAAATTTTTCTTAAATGTTTAGAAAAAGGCCAACACAGGTGTTTACGTGTGGGATGCAATGGGGGATGGTCCTTTCTAGCTAGGACTCATAACATTGATCTATATTTTGGGCTTAGGTTCATTTAATGCACTAGAAGTGGGATTGGATGGGAGTGAGTCCCGACCAGGTGGAAGGACCTGTGGATGTGTCTAAAAGTTGGCCTAATTTGGGTAGTCTTGATGCCAATAAAAAAGGAGGAAGGAAAATGGATTCAAGAAGGGATTACATAAGAAAGGAAGATGTGATTTGATTAAGGAACTCTTCTAATTGTTTGGTAAAAAGGAACCTTGGAAAGGATAGGAACCTAAATGGGCTATCCTGCAATTTTCCTCATCAACCGAACCTTTGCTCTACTTCTTGGAATATTTATCTAAAATAAACTTAAGGTAAATTAATTGTGTAAGCCTTTCCAAAATAAGAAAAATAAAAATTGGAAATTGTGTAAAGATACCGTCTCTACACATGATGGAGGAGACAAGCTTGATACACGAGTCTTGGGATGAGAATAGGGATATGCCGAGAAGTAACTTGAAAGATACCTAGATAACTTTAATAATACTAAAAGAAAAAGGAAGTAAAATATTATAAAAAGGAAAAAAGTGGGAATGCCCAGATAAATGTACACTCGCAAGGGTATGCAATAGTTTGCATGCTGCTTTCAATTGTTTGAAATGTACTCTTTGGTTGACTTGATTAGAATATTGTTCTCCTAGTATCATAGTACTACCTTGGGAATGTGCATTTACCAAATGGTTTAGTGGGAGGGTGAATTCTAGAGGGTTATATTGTTGGCCGAAAAGTTGATCCAAATTTTTATGTTGTATATTAAGTTAAGAACGGGGAAAGGGATTTTGATTTACGGAGTAGGGATCAAACTTGGGAACGTGGAAAATGAGTAGTTGTGGTAATAGCCCTCACTTTAGGGGAATGCATCAATGCCTATGCTCTCGACCATGCTTGGGGAAAAAGCATCGATGGCCTTGAACCAAGGGTGAATTAGAGAACTCCCACCAATTGACCCTGGAAAGTTTGAGTTCAATTTAGTGTAATGACTTCAAATTAAAAGGTTGATCTATTTTCTCGTGTTTAAGGGATCTGTGTAGGGAAAATGGAATGTTATCACGCCCTTGATTTGGCATCAAAGAGCAAGAGGAGTCATGTCTTGGTGTCGATCTCAAGCGAGAGGGATGTTAAAAATTGTGGTGTATTCATTTAGAGATGGGGTCCCTCACTTGACAATGATTGGGTAGTTACCTTTAGACACTTTGAGCCTTGGTTTTTCATGATTAATCATGGAGCCACTTGCCAAACAAAAAAGGTGGAAGCATTCCTTAAACTTTTGAATAAACTATGCATCATTTTGAGTCCTACCATAGGCCGAGCAAGATTTTATGACCATAGCAAATCTTGAGCAAATATCTACGGTGATGTTGTATATACTTGGGACAATATCAATACATATTATAACCCTTTAGCACATCTCACATTAGGATCAAAGCAAAACATACATACTAGTTTTTGAAAAAATGGATAGTCCCCTTCATACATGGAGCATCTCAAAAAATACCAAAATCCTTTCTCACATGAGTATTTAAAATCTTAACCAAATAGCAATGAATACATTCTAGTTTTTGAAAAAAAGGCCAGTGTTCCCTTTGTACACGGAGCATTATCTCACAAAATCTCAAAAAATCAATCCTTTAGGGAACCTTACATGAAGATGTCAAATATTAACCGAATCCATCCTCAAAGCATTTCCAGTCATCCACACTGTAGAGAGAGAGGGACATGTTCCTAGAAACCAAAAATATTTGGTGTTGAAGTAACTAGGATAAATGATGAGTGAGATATTATCTTTAACATATAAGAAGAGAAAGTTGAGGCATATAATTTTCTAGCAATGAATACACGAGCAATAACTATACAACAAATAGATCAATTATGGTAGACAGAGAATGACACTAGATGCTTATCATGTTCTCTAATGGAACTAATTGGGAACTTTCTCTCTCTCTCTCTCTCTCTCTCTCTCTCTGGGAAATGTCTTCTTCTAAATTACTCTCTCTCTCTATCTCTTAATGCATCCACCCACAAGCTTGCTAAATATAGGTATGTGATTGCTTCATTGCCATGTTTCTCACTGTGGATGTGCACACCCATGCACATACATGCATTTGTGTGGCTCAAAGTAGCACGCACACACACACAACAAGAGAGAGAGAGAGAGATGCAGCCTCTACATATGCATCGGGCATCTATCAAAACCTAGAGAACATTCTACAATAATTTTTTTATAATCATAGTATTCCAATGAAAGGAATTGGCATCTTTATGAATTCCAAATATCCATTTGTGAGAATCCCGTGAGATTGTGAGAATCGCGTAAGATTTCTCCCTTCTTGTGGATCGTCTCTTTACTAAGAATGCTACTTCACCTCACTTTGTAAAAGATATGCAATTGTAGGAGTTGAAACTTTTTGTTGAGAGAGTTAGTATATACAACCTAGATACACCTAGCAACCGAGCCATCACTTTTGTCATGAATCATATCTAGTTTCCTTTAATACAGTGTTGCACATCTCAAGCTACCTTTCCATGTTTCTCACATTTTCCTTCACCACTTCTCCCTCTAATCTAGGCTCTTGATCCTCCATTGTTGCTATCACGTGCTCATGGTGTGACCCTCCTCCCTTTTTTTTTTGAGAAGAGTAGAAAATATGTTAAAATATGCAAGAAAAAAATATAGGAGGGTCCCTCAGGTAGCGGGAAGGGACACCCCTAACCCTCGTCCCTTTATTTCAAAAGGTTCCCAAATTTTGCATGCTTGGAGCAAGATAGGAATTGTTCATTAATATGTTCTATCCTAGCAGCAAGCCGTGCCCTAGCACTCTCCTTTCTTGCATCAGCTCTAGCATTCTTTGCATGAGCAGGGAGGGGCTATGAGTAGGTTGTCTAGGGGATGGGAGTGCATGGGGGCTTTGGGGTGTCTCTAGGTATGGAGGATAGGCTCTATTAGGGCCCAAATGTGCTGCATAGATGTGCTGGAGATGCCCTCAAGTGGGGGCTCTTGTCAGCCCCTATTGGTCCACCAAGGCCAGAAACAAGGGGGGTTGCAACATGCAGGGCACCTGTAGCAAGAGAGCAGCCAGTTGCACCCCACCAAGACAATCCCACGCCCTCCAGATGTGCGCGCCACCGCACAAAGTCTTCATTGCGGGTGCAACCCAAGTAGGTCCTACCACAAGAGATCCCAATGAGTACCCCCGTTCCGAATCACTTGGAGGCTATGTGCAGGGAGAAAAATTGCGGCTGCAACAACAACCCAACCCTAGAAAATCTCCTTTTTTTTTCAACCATTTGAAGCATCACTTCGACTAGTTTTACAGGATTGCACCCAATCATCCACACCCACTTGTCTCAAGGGTTGAACCATAGTGGGTGCTTTTAGAGGCCCTCACCTTTACCACCGGCCCATAGGGTGTTAGAAAAGCCCCCCCTTTTTTTTTTGCAAAACTCACATTCTGTGACTGAATGAATTAAACTAACAATTCTAAAATCTCTTCTTGATATATGTGAGTATTGAAAAAAAACAAGGAAGCGCTCGTTTGCCTTGTAATCTAGGCTAAATGAGATTCCCTGAACAATCCGCAATAAAAGTGAATGGTCCCTTATTTTTTTGCTCTTTGGTATGGCCTAGAAAAGTTTGTTTCGTCACATGCTTCAAAAACGTAGATCTCCTTTGTTCTTGGCATGTGCACGAGCGTGCGGTCTTGTGGCTTGAAAAAATTTGTTCCGAGATCTTAGTTAACTCTTGGGCAAAATGACCACCACATGCCTCTTCATGCAAACCTTTTAGAATGGTTGGAATTTACTTGATAGTTGGTACTCTTCTGCACACTTGATCCTTTCCTCTTTGATAGAGGGAGACTTCTAGGAAGAGATACATGCTTGCCTTCTTCATGAGAATCCTCTTCTGAGCTGTTGTGAAGTCTTGTAAAAACTAGTCGTCCAAAATGTAGCCAATAATGGGAAACAATGACTCCAATCCCTGGTACCTTGGTTGCTTGAAGACAGCCGCCACCATGATGACCTGCACTTCTTTCTCAACACATGTAACTGCTTGTTGAGAAGGTGCAATTATATCATATTCCTCATTTTGTTTCCTAGGAATATGATATAATTGCACCTCCTCAAATTGATTGAATAACCTACGGATAATGTCTAAGATTTTCTTCACAATGAGAAGTGCATCCCCCTTTACCATTAGACATTGTATACCTTGGATGATGCTCATCTTCAAACCATGAAGTAGTATGTCAGACTCTGCTTCATTGTTGCTAGTTGAGCGTGGTAGATTGACCTTCTCTTTCATGACCACCTCTCCACTTGGGTTGAGCAACACTAACCCTCCCCCCGCTTTTCCTGTGGCTCATCAAAAAGCTCCATCAAAGAACAAGGTAAAAGCATTAGGAATACTTTTTGGTGGTGGCAATTGTAGGGTCTTTACTTCAGGCACCTTAATCTCCTTCTCAAGTACCCTATAAGTGAGAATCCCTACCACTTGTGCACGCACACTATCTTCTACCTTGAAAGACTATTGGAACTCTTGAAACTCCATTATCTACTTTCAGATCTTAGTACTAAGATTCATTTGAGATGACACCCAAGGGAACAAATTTTCTGCAGTAGCAGTGAGAATTACAAAAGGTTTTGGTAGCAAGTAGGATCTAAAATTTCCCACCGCAAACATGAGAGAAAGCATCATGAATTCTGCCTTCGGGTAGCCTCTCTACAAAGCATTCATGACCCTACTAGCAAAGTAGATGGGTCGCATCCTGGTACTTTGGGGATCTTGTTGTAATAAAAATGCACCAATTGTTCCCTTCCCAACGCTAGAGCTAACAAAGAATGTGTACTCCCAACAAGGAAGTATGAGTGTTGGTAGCTCTGACAGAATGACTTTAATGTAACAAAAGTACTCTTCAAGCTCATCAGACCATGAAAATTCTACTTGTTGTGTCAACTTTTGCAAAGGGTAAAGTAACTCTGAGGATAAGTGAATGAAGCATGACATATACTGCACCTTTTGAATGAATGAGATGACCTCCTTAAGACTCTTGGGTGATGGTAACTCAATAAGAGCCTTTGCCTTTGAAGGACCCACCTCAATGCCTTTGTCAGAAACTTTGTGACCAAGCAAGATCACTTCATCCTCACCTATGTTGCACTTGTCGGGGTTGAGTTGACCTCCCATGTCATAGAGCTACTTCAATCCTTCTTCTACCCGCTGTAGATGCAACGATTTTGAGCTATAAATACAAAAATAATCAATGAACACCCCAATTGACTTTCCAAAGAATTCTTGAAACATCATGTTCATGAAGTGTTGGAAGGTTACAGGAGCATTTGTCAAGCCAAATGGCATGACTCTGAAAGCATAACAACCACCCAAGGAGTGATGAAGGTTGTTTTCAATTGATCCTCTAATGCAATACCTACTTGAAAGTAGCCTGAATAGCCGTCACACACAGTATACTTCTCATGACCGGCTACCTCATTTACTATATCATCCAGAAATGGGAGGGGAAAGTGATCTCTTTTTGTCGCCTCATTGAGTGGACGGTAATCCACACACACCCTCCACTTTCCATTATTTTTTGGAGTGACCACAACTAGGGACACCCACTCTGAATTATCCACTGGATAAATAAAACTTGCTGCTAAAAGATTTCTTACATCCTTGAGTAAAGCCTACTCCTTGATGACTCCTAGCCTTCGTAGTTTTTGAGCCTTAGGTCTGACCTCTGGCTTTAACTCAATCTTTTGTTAAACAACATCTACTCCGTGTTAAGTATGGAGCCTGATTTACCCTTGTAATTTTCTGTGGTAAAAGCGCACATTTGTAAGGCCCCCATTATGAGGAGAAGCCATCGTGCGTGAAGGAAAATCACTCACAGGAAACCAAAATTTTTACGGACAAGAATCAGAGGCAACTTTAAAGGCCTCAAAGGCGGAGGCCCCCGAGACTTTTTTTTTCGCCGGAATATTCCTTTTTGCCGGAATATTATGGCCGGACGGCGGGCGGAAAGTGGTCGAAAAACAACCGGTCGGTTGGCCGGTGGTCGGAAGTCAATGGCCAGTGGCTGAATTCAAAAGCGGACTTGTCTTCTCAAGGGCGGCCACACATGGGCGGATTGGAGGGTCCGATTTGGACTTATTCGCACAAGGGCGGCTACACATGGCTGTCTCTCATAAGAGAGGGCAGCCCTTTTGGCCTATAAAAGGAGGCCATTTCTACACACATTTCATAGTGTGAAGTTGATGCAACAAGGTGAGTGTGAGGTGGTGAGAGTGAAGCAAAGCGGGAGCTCCATTAAGGCTATAATCCCTTTGTAAACTACTTCTTGTTTTGAAGTACTAAAGCCATTGAGTGGCTGCTTTCCCGTGGACGTAGCCCACATTGGGTGAACCACGTATATCATGTGTACTCTCTCTCTCTCTCTACTCTATAATCTCGTGTATATAAATCTGTCTCTCTCCATTAAGTAATCTACTCAATTATCTATTTAGCTACGTCTTATTTCCTAACAACTGGTATCAAAGCAAGGTTTGCTCGTAGCTAAATTATCTCAAGGAAAGGATTCCTTGAATTGAGTGGGAGTTATGGCGGAGGAAGGGAAGATCAAGATTGAGAAGTTCAACGGCAAAAACTACCAACATTGGAAGATGCAGATTGAAGACTATCTCTACCAGAAGGACCTCTATTTGCCACTAGGCGGTCTTGCGAAGAAGCCCGCAACAATGGCAGATGAAGCATGGATTGTCCTTGATCGAAAGGCACTGGGAACAATCCGGTTGAGCTTGGCGTCAACGGTGGCCTTCAACGTTTTGGAGATGAAGACCACGGAGGACTTGATGAAGTCACTTGACGACTTCTACGAGAAACCATCGGCATCCAATAAGGTATTTTTTATGAAGCGCTTGTTCAATCTAAATATGGCAAAGAATGGTTCAGTTGCAGAACACCTAAATGACTTTAACACAAACATAAGTCAACTTCGATCAGTGAAAATCAATTTCGATGACGAAGTGCGAGCTCTCCTTATACTATCATCTCTACCGGATAGTTGGGACAGCCTTGTGATGGCTGTAAGTAATTCTATCTCTGGCACAAATACTCTTAAGTTTGATGATGTTGTGGGTGTTCTCCTAAGCGAGGAAATACGAAGGAGAAGCACAGGAGAATCATCAAGTGTTGCACTATCAGTGGAAACAAGAAGAAAGCCTAAGGAGAGGTTCAAAAATCAAAAGGGTCGTGATCGCTCAAGGCGGAGCAAGTCACGCACAAAGTTAGTTCTTGAATGTTGGAACTGCGGCAAGAAGGGCCACGTCAAGAAGGATTGCTGGTCCAAGAAGAAGAAGGAGACAGAGTCTCAAGACAACAAGCCAACATCGGAGGCCAATGTGGCAGGTAAAGTAGAGCAAGATTCTCTAATTCTCTCATTAGACAATGTGTCTAATTCCTGGATAGTAGATTCCGGGGCTTCATTCCATGCGACACCACACAAGCAACATTTCCAAGACTACACCAAAGGTAATTTTGGGTATGTATACTTGGGAGATGATGAAGCTTGTGAGATTGTCAGCAAAGGTACAGTTTCTGCCAAAACTGCTAACGGAAATGAATGGAAGCTTAAAGATGTTAGGCATGTTCCTTCTCTTCGCAAAAAATTGATCTCTACAGGACAATTGGACGATGAAGGTCACAACATTGCATTCGGAAACAAAAGGTGGAAGATCTCAAAGGGATCTTTGGTGGTTGCCAAGGGTGAAAAAGTTGGTACACTTTACTTGTGTACTGTTAGCACGCAACCTCCAGCTTGTGCAGCAACTACAGAAGTTGACAGTGCGGTGTGGCACTACCGACTTGGGCATATGAGTGCCAAAGGAATGCAAATCCTTCAAACAAAGAAGCCTTTACCAGGTTTGAAAGAAGTGGACTTAGAGTTCTGTGAAGATTGTGTTTATGGTAAACAAAAGAGGGTAAAATTTCAAAAATCAGGAAATGAAAGAAAAATAAAAAACTTGAGTTGGTTCATTGTGATGTTTGGGGTCTTGCAAGTACACCATCACTTGGTGGCTCATTGTACTATGTAACATTCATAGACGATGCGACTAGAAAAACATGGGTTTATGTCATGAAGAATAAATTCGATGTATTTTCCATATTTCAAAGGTGGAAAGCCTTTGTAGAGAATGAAACAGGTACCAAGGTTAAATGCCTCAGATCCGACAATGGAGGCGAATATTGCAGCCAAGCTTTTGAAAGCTTTTATGCTAGCAATGGCATTCAGAGGCAAAGGACAACCCCAAGGACACCTCATCAAAATGGGATTTCGGAAAGGATGAACAGGACAATCATGGAACGAGCACGAAGCATGCGGCTACATGCAGGCCTATCGCTTGAGCTTTGGGCGGAAGCTGTAAGTACGTCTGTGTACTTAATCAATCGGTCACCCTCAACGGCATTGGATGGGGGATTTCCAGAAGAGGCATGGACAGGTAAACCGGTGAATTATGCATTTCTCAAAGTGTTTGGGTGTGAGGCTTTCATGCACATAGATAGAAGCCTAAGATCAAAGTTAGATGCAAAGTCCAAAAAGTGTTTCTTCATTGGCTATGGAGAAGGAGACTTTGGGTATCGCCTATGGAATCCTGAAGATGGTAAAATATTAAGGAGTAGGGATGTAATTTTTAACGAACAAAATATGTACAAAGATTACTTGGAAAGAAAACAAACAAAAGAAACAGGTGATGAGTACATGGAGCTTGAGGACGGTGAAGACTCAAGGACTGCAAACGGTGACAATGTGCAACAACGTCAACCAAATGAGGAGCCTCCACCTATTCCCCGAAGATCTACAAGAGCAAGTAGACCTCCAGAAAGGTTTGTTCCTTCCTTCAACTATCTCTTGATCTCAGATTCTGGAGAGCCGGAATCATATGAAGAAGCTACGCAACATGAATCCAAAGAAGAATGGACGAAGAGCATGCAAGTGGAGATGGAATCACTACATCGCAACCAAACATGGGAGTTGGTTGAGTTGCCTAAAGGTAAGCGGGCACTTCAAAACAAATGGGTGTACAAGCTAAAGGAAGAAGAAGGTGGGAAGAAAAGGTATAAGTCTAAGCTTGTGGTAAAAGGTTTTTCTCAAAAGAAAGGTAATGACTTCAATGAAATATTTTCTCCTGTTGTAAAAATGAACTCAATTAGGCTTGTCTTAAGCCTTGTGGCTGCTCATGATCTAAATCTCGAGCAAATGGATGTAAATACGGCATTCCCTCACAGTGACTTAGAGGAGGAAATCTACATGCTTCAACCAAAGGGGTATGAAGTAAAAGGTAAGGAGAAAATGGTTTGCATATTAAAGAAGAGCTTGTATGGTTTAAAGCAAGCATCAAGACAATGGTACTTGAAGTTTGATCGATGGATGTTGGATCATGGATTCACAAGATGCAACTCGGATCACTGCGTCTACACGGAGAATTTGGGAGATGGGAAATTCATCATCCTAATGTTGTATGTTGATGACATGTTGATTGCAAGTGCTAACATGCAGGACATCAAAGACCTAAAAGAGGAGCTGTCCAAATCTTTTTCAATGAAAGATTTAGGTGCTGCAAAGAGGATACTTGGTATGAAAATATCAAGGGACAGGACGAAGAAGACAATAAAGCTATCTCAAGAAGATTACAATAAGAAGGTACTAGAAAGGTTTGCAATGCAAAATGGAAAACCAGTTTCTACACCTTTGGCTGGTCATTTTAAACTAACGAAGGATATGTGTCCAAAGACACAAGAGGAGATAGCCTATATGTCTAAAGTTCCATATGCTGCAGCGGTAGGCTCTCTAATGTATGCTATGGTCTGGACAAGGCCAGAAATTGCACATGTAGTGGGAGTTGTGAGTAGGTTCATGGACAACCCAGGTAAAGAGCATTGGCAAGCTGTGAAGTGGATACTTAGGTATCTAAAAGGGACAACAACAAATGCTTTGTATTTTGGAGGAACTGATATTTTTCTAGAAGGGTATGCTGATGCAGATATGGCAGGTGACAAAGATACTCGAAGGAGCACTACTGGCTATGTGTTCACGGTTGGAGGCACAGCAGTAAGCTGGGCTTCAAAGCTGCAGAAAGTGGTTTCACTTTCTACCACGGAAGCAGAGTATGTAGCAATGACGGAGGCAAGCAAAGAAATTTTGTGGCTTCATAGATTCTTAGAAGAGCTTGCATTCAAACAAGACAATTGTGTCTTGTACAGTGATAGCCAAAGCGCTATCCATCTTGGGAAGAACTCAGCCTTTCATTCAAGGACAAAGCACATTGAGGTGAGATATCACTTCATACGCACTCTTTTGGAAGAGGGACAACTAAAGCTAGGAAAGGTGCATACAAGTGAAAATCCTGCAGACATGTTTACAAAGGTGGTCAACAAGGAGAAGTTGAGCTTTTGATCATCTTCAATCGGCATTCAAGGATAAGAAGCCAGAATGGAAAGCAGTCACATGTTTGGTTTGGAGATCAGTCCCCAAGTGGGAGATTGTTAAGTATGGAGCCTGATTTACCCTTGTAATTTTCTGTGGTAAAAGCGCACATTTGTAAGGACCCCATTATGAGGAGAAGCCATCGTGCGTGAAAGAAAATCACTCACCGGAAACCATAATTTTCACGGACAAGAATTAGAGGCAACTTTAAAGGCCTCGGGGGCGGAGGCCCCCGAGACTTTTTTTCGCCGGAATATTATGGCCAGACGGTGGTCGAAAAGTGGTCGGAAAACAACCGGTCGGTTGGCCGATGGTCGGAAGTCAATGGCCGGTGGCCGGTGGCCGAATTCAAAAGTGGACTTGTCTTCTCAAGGGCGGCCACACATGGGCGGATTGGAGGGTCCGATTTGGACTTATTCGCACAAGGGCGGCTACACATGGCTGTCTCTCATAAGAGAGGGCAGCCCTTTTGGCCTATAAAAGGAGGCCATTTCTACACACATTTCATAGTGTGAAGTTGATGCAACAAGGTGAGTGTGAGGTGGTGAGAGTGAAGCAAGGCGGGAGCTCCATTAAGGGTATAATCCCTTTGTAAACTACTTCTTGTTTTGAAGTACTAAAGCCATTGAGTGGCTGCTTTCCCGTGGACTTAGCCCACATTGGGTGAACCACGTATATCGTGTGTACTCTCTCTCTCTCTCTCTCTCTACTCTATAATCTCGTGTATATAAATCTGTCTCTCTCCATTAAGTAATCTACTCAATTATCTATTTAGCTACGTCTTATTTTCTAACACTCCGCGCACGTCGGTGTAGTCTTTAGCAAAAATCTTAGGAAACTTCCTTACCACATGTTTGAACTCCCCTCTTTCTTCCTTTGTAAGTGTGGTTGATAGCATACCTTCTAGCATCCCTTTGTCTTCCATACCTTGGTTCTCTTAAGAACCTACTCCTCCAAGTCTGGGCAAGAGGTCTCTTGGTTGTTTGGATTAAACCTTACCCCCATGACTTCGATGGAAGACTCCTTGTCAATAATATTGTTGCTACTTTCTTCTTCTAAGTGCTCTCGGTCCAGTCTTCCTCCGTCTCACTTTGAGATGATTCTTCATAGAGCTCCTTTTGGTGTTGCTCCTTCATGTCAAAGACAACCTTCTTATGACTATTATTCCTGCAAATTAACTTTCAACTCTTCCAATCCTACAAAGCTCGCATTTTCATTAGCCATGGTCTTCCTAGGATACGTGGGTAACCATTTCCTTTGGTAGACATAACATAGAAATCCACTGCCTTCTTAATGCCAAAGGCTTCCACAAAAACATTTTTACAAATCCCTACGCACCTAGCCTTGCTATTGTTTGTCATTTTTACTTTGATTTCAAGTGTCTCATGGATGTGCATGCGTAGTCTCTTCATGAGTCCCTTTGTTATGATGCAAATTTGTGCACCCCCATCCACTAGACCTTTTTGAACTAACCTTCCTTTGATGTAACAGTCTAGCACCGGTGTAATGTCCTCTTTCATTTCATCTTGTGCAATTTTTACAACAGACGCACTCTCTTTTACCTTTCTCCTAGTGCTAACTACCTTTGTTAAATCTCTCTTAACTTGTGGACATAATGCAAGAAACTAAGGCCATGAGATATCAGGGCCCTTACCTCTCATGTCTTCCAACAAGTTGTATGGAGCCATACCATGTCCAAGAGGAAAGTCTTGGAGGTTGATATGATGTTGATTCCTCTTGGTTTCATTGGTCTCCTTTGCCTTCTTTTCTTGTCCATGGTCACTTTATGATGTGACTCTTTCTTTATCCTTACCTTTTCCATGGCCACACTTAATGTCATTTGCTTCCATGTCAATCTCATTTGAATTTGTCACCTCTACCACATGCACATTTGGATCTAGCAAAGGTGGAACTCCTTCCACTCCTTGTGGAGGTGGTCTTGCTCCATTTGACCTTTGTAAAAGCCTTGGTTGTTGACTAGTTCCCTCACCTGCATTCATCACTGTGTAATTCAAGTTAAGTCTCCCTAGCTCCTTACGGAGCCAAGGACAATTATACATCCCATGCCCAGATTCCCCACAATTCCAACATTGTGGCTCTTGATCCTCAGCTTTCTTTGTTTGTCCCTTGGGACCTACAGCTTGTGCAAGGTGAATCAACAAGTTGCTCAATGACTCATTTATCTTCTCAATCACCTCAACTGTTACCTCAAGAATCTCTCTAGGTGTTGATGCTTGCAACTTTCCCTTGGGTCTAGGACCCTCTATTGGAACCTCTCCCCTTAGGCACTTGAGTTTCCTATACTTCTCAAGAGTCCTAGTTTCAGTTGCATCATAGGTAGTAGGTGCACCTACCTCAACTCTTATCTTGAGTGTGGGAAAGAGATCGGCTATGAATCTCTCATTCTTAAGGAAATCTGCACCATCACCAGGGTTAGCAACATTTCTCACCCATATAGCCCAAAGATGTAGAAACTCTTGTTTGTACATGTAGTACTCATCTAAGTCTTTTTTCTTGTGAGAAACGATGTCTTACCATAGCTTTTGCATGTTTTGGGGGTCAAAGAAGTATCACTTGAAATGATCAATGACTTCCTTATAGTTTTCCTTAACTTCTTGAGATAGAGAGTCAAAGTGCTAGCATCTTTCCTAAGGACCACTTAAAAAATTCTAAGCATTCATAATCTCTTATCACTCTCTTTATGCGGCAAACCATTTTGGAATTTGCTAGAAATAGCTTGGCATCCTTGCCAGGCTCACCAAAGAAGAGGGGATATCCTGACATTTGGCGTTGAGCCTCCATTGAATCTATTTCAAAGTGACACACGTTTTTTCTTTCTTAAAAGATTTACACAATAATGTTTTCTAAATTTCAATCTATTCTACAATAAAATAAAAATATGCACACCAAATTATCTATGATAGTCAATAAGAGGCATGATGATAGGATTTGGTGACGCAAGAATTTTTCCTACTCTTTGGGCACCAAACATAAACACCATACGTTGTTGAAAATGGATCTTTCTACTAATTGAAATGTTTAGTGTAATGTGTGGAGTGAAATGGAAGGGGAAAACCTCTACTCATGGGCCATTATCCATGGTCTATGCGTGACCTAATGCTTAAAACAAAACAAAATATAGACGTCCAAACTAAGGTCGTACCTAATGAGAGGCAAAATAAAAAGATTTACTGAAGTGTTTATCTCGGCCAACCTAAGAGGGACCAAAATTCTATGAATTACTCCTTCAAATTGTAATTTTGTGCTTACAATGATATGCACCTTTTGCCTTGCAATGGGAACAAATGGATCATACAAATTTTCATGATTCATGCAAGCTACTTGATTACTCTAAAGGTTGAGTATTCACAACAACATACACAAGCCCTCCTCAGTGGGGACACCAAATTGAGGCAGTCTGGGGCAGGCAACAAGAAGAGAAACCTCTAGACACCCTTCAAGGCTCCCGTGTTGCTCAATGGGGTTGGGACACAACAAACACAAGCAAGACAACAAACCCACAACCAAAATCCAACTACACAAGGGGGTACCACCTAGTTTGAGATCGAACTAGGATGCAAGCAAGGAGAATTATAGAGCAAACCCATAATCAAGCAAGAGATATACACTAGCCCTTACACCAATGCAGCACACTCACATACTAAAAACACGAGAGAGAGAGAGAGAGAGAGAGAGAGAGAGAGAGAGAGAGAGAGAGAGTGTACAATCTAGCTTCAACCTTATGATTTACACAAGAAGGTACCTAGAGCTTGGGGGTTCAAATGAAAACACTTCTGATTTGGTTATAGCACTATGCACTAGTACATTGTCTTAGGGTTATGGGAGCCCTCTCACCATCCACCCTCTTACAATGGTAGCCAAAGCAACATCCAAATCAATGAATCACAAGCACAAGCAACGAGAAAACAACCTTCAAAGAACAAGTTACCTTATGAAACTAAGTGAGTTTGCCAAGACAAATTGGAAGAGAAGCATGAGCCTTTGGAAAACAATTGCGCTCAAGTTATCAATTTTATTGATTTTGGAGTAGATACAACAGTGATGGGAGGAGTATAATTTAGTCACACTCACTCACAAACTCAAACTAGCTCAGTCTTGTCTATGCACCAAGGTGATGGTGTAAAGAGAGTTGGCTCTCTCTTCTTACAACTAAAATAGAGACTAGAGTGTGTTATGCTCAATGTACTGTGCTATGCTCAATATAGTGTGCAATAGTGTGGAGATATATTTTACAAAGAGGAATGGGCTCTATTTATAGGTTTTTGGGAGCCTTGATTAGCATTAGACCTAATCAATTTTATTGACAAAACAAGAGATTATGAAATATTTTTGATTTCTTAAATGGGAGTGGGCCTTCCTTATCCCTTGACTCACATGAATGTGGGCTCAATCAAAAAATTTATTGAGAGTGAAAAGAGAGAGAGGTTAGTAACTTGGAGGTGCCTACTCTAGTAGATAGGAGAGTGTGCAACTTATAAGAAGGGCTAGTCATTAGTTTTAGTAATTTGTAGTTAGTAGGATGGGTTAAAATTACATGGTATATGCATTCAAGGTACATTACATGATTTATACAATGATAAAAAGTAGGAGAAGGATGAGAATATACACAATTTGATGGAAACCACAAGACGGAAAGGAAATTTCCACCTATCTCCTCTAGTGAATGAAGCGGTTGTAGAACTTTATCGTTGTAGTTTTTGTGACCATAGAAAATTTGAATTTTACATCATCAAACTCCTCCTTTTTCAGATCTTGAGCTTGGTTATTTTTTGAGTTTTTCTCTTTTTGTGAAAGGATGAAGAGGTTATGGTAATATGAGTTTGATTCTAGAGAGTGAATTTGGGCTATATGTATGTAGAGACGATAATTTTTTAGTTATGGAGTAAGGGAGAGATGGAAATGGTGAAGAAGATGAAAGAAGGCATGAAAGGTGTAGGTTTTGATGATTGAGAAGGAGGATGAGTGTGTGAGTATGTGTGAAAGTAGGAAAGGAGATGAGAGAAGACTATGGGCTACTTGTGAGAAAAGTGGGCAAACTGTGGTCAACCAAAAACTTCCTATCTCACTGGTAGTAGCTCAAAAAATTATCAAAATTTTTGAGGTAATTATTCAGCTCTTGTTCCACATTTTTTCTTTAATCCACAGCTTCAAATTCAAACTAAAGATGGATATAAAAAATCCCACCAAAAAGCCTATTTTTCTTTACAAAAAAGTCTTCAGTGGCCCCCTTTTTGTTGAATTTGCATAAGGCTCCAAAGGTGAGCCCCTCCTTGCGTCAGAGCATGTCCTAATAGATTCTTAGAGCTTTGAAAATATTCATGGTTGTGGATTATGCATAAATTTAATATATGGATATGATAGAAAAAATAGGCTAGTATATATAAGAAATTTATGGAATCTAGAATAGTGTGAGTTGTATATATATATAAAAATATAGGAAATCAAATGAGGAGGGCCCTCGTTTTTTTAATTGATATATATTTATTTACAAGAGATAAGGAAAAATACATATAGAAAATAGGAATTTAGTGAAAGGCAATGACTGATGGTGGAATGTATTTTTTTGTGGTTTTTTCTTGGAGTGGATTCACACCAAAAATAAGAGAAGCTTGCATGAAAATATTTCTATATGGAATAAAGAGTATACAAAATGGTAAGAAAATTTGTGGTAATGGTGAGTCTATGTACATAGCATACATAGGCAAATAATGCACACCTAGATAGAAATAATTAAATAAATACCAAAATAATTATAAAATCTCTTTATATTTAGGCTCTATATACAATGAGATATTTACACACAAATGGGTCATGATATATATATATATATATAACTTTTTTGGCTCAACTAACCCAATGACTGCTAGCTGAGGGTTTTAAGGAGATATGGGAAAAGTCCCCTAACTCAAACACGCCTATGTACAATGAAAAGGTAGGGATAGCCACAATGTTTGAGTGGTTTTGATAGGGTGAGGTAGCTCAAAATGGAAATTTCAGATAGCCAAAAAACGGCTATCATTAGCCCTCCCCCAGGACGATAGTACATTCATGTACCATCAAAAGGCATCTTTTCCAATGAGAGTGGTTCCAAGCTAGTTGCGATGTTTTACTACAACAAAATCAAAATATGCACATCAAATGATCTATGATAGTCAATAAGAGGCAGGATGACAGGGTTTGGTGATGCAAGAATTTCTCCTACTCTTTGGGCACCAAACATAAACACCATACGTTGTTGAAAATGGATCTTTCTACTAATTGAAATGTTTAGTGTAATGTGTGGAGTGAAATGGAAGGGGAAAACCTCTACTCATGGGCCATTATCCATGGTCTATGCGTGACCTAATGCTTAAAACAAAACAAAATATAGACGTCCAAACTAAGGCCGTACCTAATGAGAGGCAAAATAAAAAGATTTACTGAAGTGTTTACCTCGGCCAACCTAAGAGGGCCCAAAATTCTATGAATTACTCCTTCAAATTGTAATTTTGTGCTTACAATGATATGCACCTTTTGCCTTGCAATGGGAACAAATGGATCATACAAATTTTCATGATTCATGCAAGCTACTTGATTACTCTAAAGGTTGAGTATTCACAACAACATACACACGCCCTCCTCAGTGGGGACACCAAAATTGAGGCAGTCTGGGGCAGGCAACAAGAGCAACCTCTAGACACCCTTCAAGGCTCCCATGCTGCTAAAGGGGCCTGGGGCACAACAAACACAAGGAAGACAACAAACCCACAGCCAAAACCCAACTATACAAAGGGGCACTACCTAGTTTGAGAGCGAACTAGGATGCAAGAAAGGAAAATTATAGAGAAAACCCACAATTGAGCAAGAGATATACACTAGGCCTTACACCAATTCAACACACTCACACACTAAACAACACAAAATAGAGAGAGCAAGGGGGGGGGGGGAGAGAGAGAGAGAGAGAGAGAGAGAGAGAGAGAGAGAGAGAGAGAGAGAGAGAGAGATTGTGTACAATCTAGCTTGAACCTTATGATTTGCACAAGAAGGTATCTAGACATTGGTGGTTCAAATGAAAACACTTTAGATTTGGTTATAGCACTATGCAGTAGCACATTGTCTTAATGTTATGGGAGCCCTCTCATCATCCACCCTCTTACAATGGTAGCCAAAGCAACAGCCGAATCAATGAATCACAAGAACAAGCAACGAGAAAACAACCTTCAATGAACAAGTTACCTTATGGAACTTGATGAGTTTTCCAAGCCAAATTGGAAGAGAAGCGTGAGCCTTTGGAAAACAATTGCACCCAAGCTATCAATTTTATTGATGTTGGAGTAGATACAACAGTGATGGGAGGAGTATAATTTACTCACACTCTCACAAACTCAAACTAGCTCAAGCTTGTCCATGCACCAAGGTGATGGTGTATAGAGAGTTGGCTCTCTCTTCTTACAACTAAGATAGAGACTAGAGTGTGCTATGCGCTCAATGTAGTGTGCAATAGTGTGGAGATAGATTTTACAAAGAGGAATGGGCTCTATTTATAGGTTTTCGGGAGCCTTGATTAGGGTTAGACCTAATCAACTTTATTGACGAAACAAGAGATTATGAATATTTGTTATTTTCAAAACGGGAGTGGATCTTCCATATCCCTTGAGTCATATGGATGTGGGCTCAAGCGAAAAATTATTGAGAGTGAAAGGAGAGAGAGATGAGTAACTTGTAGGTGCCTACTCTAGTAGATAGTAGAGTGTGCAATTTACAAGAAGGTTTAGTCATTAGTGTTAGTAATTTGTAGTTAGTAGGATGGGTTAAAACTACATGGCATATGTACTCAAGGTGAATTACATCATTTATACAATGATAAAAAGTAGGAGAAGGATAAGAATATACAAATTTGGATGGAAACAACAAGATGGAAAGGGAAATTTTCACCTATCTCCTCCAGTGAATGAAGCGATTGTAGAACTCTATCGGTATAGTTTTTGTGACCATGGAAAAGTTGAATTTTCCATCATCAAACTCCTCCTTTTGTAGAGCATGAGCATGGTTATTTGTTGATTTTTTCTTATTTTGTGCAAGGATGAAGAGGTTATGGTAATATGAGTTTGATTCTAGAGAGAGAATTTGGGGTATATGTGTGTAGAGACAATAATTTTTGAGCTATGGAGTAAGGGAGAGATGGAAATGGTGAAGAAGATGAAAGGAGTCCTGAAAGGTGCAGGTTTTGATGATGGAAGAGGAGGATGAGTGTGTGAATATGTGTGGAAGTAGGAATGGAGGTGAGAGAAGACTATGGATTGTTTGTAAGAAAGTAGGCATGTTGGGGTCCACCAAAAACATCCTATTTCTCCAGTGGTAGCTCCAAAAATTATCAAAATGTTTGAGGTGATTATTCAGCTCTTGGTCCACATTTTGTCTTTTAACCACTACTTCAAATTTGGAGTGGACATAGATATAAAAATCCCACCAAAAAGCCTATTTTTCTTCACAAAAAAATCTTCATTGCATTTGGAAAAGAATGGGGTCTAGGAGGGTCTCTTTATTTGGTAGTTTAAGGAAGTCAAACTTTAAGTATTAATAAAGTAATTAAAGAACAGCTTTTGAATTCAAATAGGTAAAACAGCAATTTATTTGAATCCAAAGTCCCCCCAAAATGAAATTTAAAATCTAGAAGGTAAAACCATATCTTGTAGCATCTCTATGGAAAGAGCTCCACATGTAGATTGCAGATCTATGATCTCCACTCAAATTGGATATCATATGTGGGAATTATGGAAGGCCAAAAATCATAAATTTTCCACCTCCTTTTTGGGAGGAAAAGTGTATCCTTTGACCACTCTTACACACCCACCATTTTTGCACACATGGCATACACCTATTCGTCAAAATGTTAATCACCTCCATAAGCTCATGGAAAATAAAGAGGCCCTCCTACACCGCATCCTCTTCCTAATGGGCCCCCTTTTTGTTGAATTTGCATAAGGCTCCAAAGGTGAGCCCCTCCTTGCATGAAAGCATGACCTAATAGATTCTTAGGGGTTTGAAAATATGCATGGTTTTGTATTATGCATAAATTTAATATATGGATATGATGAAAAAAACAGGCTGATATATATAAGCAGTTTATGGAATCTAGAATAGTGTGAATTATATATATATATATATATATATATATATATATATATATATATATATATATATATATATATATATATATATATATATATATAGAGAGAGAGAGAGAGAGAGAGAGAGAGAGAGAGAGAGAGAGAGAGAATCAATGAGGAGGGTTCTCATTTGTTTTTATTGATGTATATTTATTTACAAGAGATAAGGAAAAATACTTATAAAAATAGGAGTTTAGTAAAAGGCAATGATTGATGGTGGAAGGTATTTTTTTGTGGTTTTTCCTTGGAGTGAATTCAAACCAAAATAAGAGAAGCTTGCATGAAAATATTTCTATATGGAATAAAGAGTATGCAAAATGGTAAGAAAAATTGTGATGATGGTGATTCAATGTACATAGCAAATAACGCACACTTAGATAGAGATATTTAAATATATACCAAAATAATTATAAAAATTCCTTATATTTAGGCCCTATATACAATGAAATATTACACACAAATGGGTCATAATATATATATATATATATATATATATATATATAATTTACTTTTTTGGCTCAACTAACCCAATGACTAGCTAGCTGAGGGTTTTAAGGAGATATGGGAAAAGTCCCCTAACTCACACACGCCTATTTACAATGAAAAGGTAGGGATAGCCACAGTGTTTGAGAGATTTTGATCGAGTGAGGTAGCTCACTATGGCAATTTCAAATAGCCAAAAAACGGCTATCACCACGAAACTTGGAGAGCAAGATTGGCCAAAAATAGAAGCCGGGATGAGTTGGAAGCCAAAAAAAAGAATGGTCGGCCCGAAATAGGGGACGCCTTACACACCAAAGAAGGGAAACTCTTTTTTCCAGGGAGAAGGACATTTTTGGGTAGAGATTTTGGCAACTCTCAAGGGGAATTTCACGGCTCTCTTGGGGAGGAGATGGAGCTTGTTTTTGGCAAGGGAGAAATTCTCATTGAGGCAGAGATGGCTTTGGAGCTCTAGAGGGAGGCTCTCGGAGGAGCTTCTAAAGAAGCTTTTGAACCCAACAAGGGTATCAACAATGATTTTTTATTGCCGCATTCTCAAAGAGGAGAGCCAGATAGTGAAGAAGCCACAATTGCCCCGATTTAGTTGCTCAATGGTGTCATGCCGAGCCGGTTGTAGCAGGAGTTTTCAAGGTTTCTTGTAGACAATGTTTTTTGCCACAATTAAAGCAAACCATATGGGTTTTTTGTGTCATTTCTTCCCCCCTTCTTCTCTTTTCTCTATTCAATCATCTAATACTAGTGTTTGAGATGTATGTGCCTCCCCGGGCCTCTGTGTATGCAAGAGAGAAAGAGAGAGAAGTGTGTGCTATAGTACAATCATAAACAAGAAAAAATGGGTGTCGTTCATTTTCATTCGTGTGAGTTTTGAAGGTGAACTCTAGTGGATTGGGATGTAGTGATTATCTTGGGTTATAGAGAGGGAGATTGTTTGTGGGCCAAGTGTGTTCCCCTTTCTCCCATCCAATGTGGAGACATATGTAAAACGGGGTGATGAATGCTAACACACTAAAGCACCTCTGTGGAGAGATGATACGCCCTTAAGACCAATAATAGGATTTCAAGTCTTTGTTGAGTGGGGCATAGAGTTTGTAGGCCCCATCATACCTCTTGCATACTGCACACACGCTAAATATATTATAGTAGCAACAGCTTATTTAACCAAATGGGTGGAAGCGAAGGCTACACAAAACAATGATGCCCGACCTACGACACAGTTCCTATTATCAGATACGGCCTACCCATTGAGATTGTGAGTGGTCGAGGAACCCACTTTGTGAACAATGTTATTGAAAGTTTACTCAATGAATTCATGGTGGTTCATTCTAAATCAGCCCCCTTCCATCACCAAGCTAACGGGCAAGCACTGAGTACCAATAAAATCTTATGCACGATGCTAACCAAAATAGTGAGTGACTCAAGAATTGATTGGGACCTAGAACTACACTCAGTGTTATGGGCTTATTGGGTAGAATTTAAGACTTCCATTGGAACCTCTCCATTTAACCTTGTGTTTGGAATAAATTCTATTCTACCCACGGAATTTTTTATTCCCACACTTTGAGTTACAACATAGCTAGGTTGGACGGGACACAAACTCTTTGAAATACTAGAAATCTTGGAACAACTAGAAAAAACTAGACTAAAAGTGTTAGCAGGGATATATGCCCAAAAACGACAAATGAAGGCTTTTCATGACCAACACATAATAAGCAAGGAGTTTCAGAAAGGGGATTACGTATTGGTGTACACCCTAAAGTACCACTCCAAAAAAACTCAAAAAGCGAGGTATGGGGCCTTTTGTGATCCATGACATATCGCAAAGCAACACCATCAAACTTGCAACATTGGCAGATGAGGAGATTCCTAATAGTTGAAGTGCGCGAGCGAGAGCGTGTGTGAGTGTGTGCAGCGATGAAGAAGAGAGGAGAAGAGGAGACCTTATGTTTGCAGGGGCTAAAACTCACTCTCTACATGTGAGCCCCCTTATTCTATTATGTACATAATGAATAAGTATAGTGGGCGGGCACCTGGCCTAACCGGCCACATGGGGCTTTACCCCAACAAAGAACACCCACGATGAGCCTCCTAGAGCTACCTTGGTCGAAATCCAAGAAGAGGAAGCTCACCACAAAGGATCTCCTCTATGCCATGCTTGGGGAAAGGTAAGAGAACATGATTCTTTTATTGTCTTTGACACTGGTTCTACTCACAATTTCATACCACAGAGTTAGCCACCAAGCCAGGCATCCAAGCTTATGAGATGGGAGATGTCCTACCCGCAGATGGTGCTTTCAAGGGTCAAGAAGCTTCAGCCAGTCCGTTAATCAGAAAATTGAGGCTCCATATCCAAAGCTATGAGGACAAATAGGACTTCTTTATCTCTCCTCTCAAGCACGAGGATGTAATCCTAGGGGCACCATGGTTTGATCGCATGGCTACCAATGTTAAATTCCCTGAAAGGAAAATCTACTTTAGGATCAGGGAAAAAGATATGTACATAGATGCTAAGAAAATGGGTAACACCATACCCATTGTACATACGCAAGCTTTGAATAAGTCAATAAAGATCTCTATTTTAGTGTACATGATTTTTGTTAAAGATTCTCAAAATGAACCTAATGCTTTAGCAAAAGAAAATATAAACAATCACAAGGAATTAGAGTTCTCCAATTTTCTCAAGGGGTTTCAAGATGTCTTTATTGATGACATCCCTTGTGAGCTACTTCCTAAACGAGGCAATGATGACCATGCAATTGAACTTCTTCCAAGAAGTTCACCGCCTAATAAATCTCCTTATAGAGTTTCTCAAGATCAACAAGAGGAGATTATACAGCAAGTGCATGAGTTAGTTGAGAAGGGCATGGTTAGGCCTAGTTCATCTCCAATTTTCTCACCTGTGCTATTAGTGCAAAAGAAAGATGGCACATATCGTTTGATACACTACAAGGGTCCCCACCTACTTCAGTAGGATTGACCTAAAAAGTGGCTATCATCAAATAAGGATAGTTGATCAAGACATTGTAAAGACCGCATTTTGCACTACGTTCGGTCTTTAGGAATATATTGTCATGCCTTTTGGATTGACCAATGCACCAACCACATTCAACCGCTTTATGAGAAGCTATTCAGGCCTCACCAAACCTTTACTGGAGTGTTCTTTGATGATATCATCATCTATTCTGATTCTTTAGACGAACACAAGAAACATCTCAGGTAATATTTCAAGTGTTAAGAGAGAATAAACTTTATGTTAATCAAAAGAAAAGTGAATTTTCCTTGCAAGAGATTCAGTATTTAGGTCACATTATCTCTTAAGATGGCATCCAAATGGATCCATCAAAGTTAGAGGTAATAAAAGGATGGCCTAAACCAAGGAATCTTCATGAACTAAAAATCTTTATAGGTATGTGTGCATACTATAGACGCTTCATAGAAAAGTTCTCACTAATAGCAGGACCATTACATGAACTAACCAAGAAAAACGTTAGGTATACATGGTCTACCAAGGAGAACAATGCTTTCAAAAGGCTTAAAGAAAAGCTTATCTCTCAACCTGTGCTTACACTGCCAAATCTCTCAAATCCATTTGAGGATGTTACGCTTTGGTGATTGCCTTGGAGTTGTTTTGCTCCAAGAAGGGCACCCCATAGCCTATGAAAGTTGAACGCTCGACCCTATTGAGCAAGCTCTAGGCATATATGAAAAGGAACTCCTCGTAGTTCTACATGTCTTAGACTCATGGAAGCACTATTTATTGGGGACTCCTTTCATTCTGCAAACGGATCACCAAAGTCTTAAGTACTTCATGATGCATACCAAGTTCTGCGACAAACAAATGAGGTGGGAAAATTTCCTTTTGCAATTTCATTTTCATATTGCTCACATTGCTGGCAAGCATAATCAAGTAGCTGATGCACTCTCAAGACAACCGAGAGTGAATGCGGTTTCCATAGCAACTCACAATGATCTATCTTCTATGATAGATGAGTATGCTATTGATCCAAATTTTAGAGATGTGATTTCAGCCCTTGTATTAGGGAAGAAAGAGGAACCATTCACTTTACAAGATGGTTATCTTCTCTATGGCAATAGACTATGTGTTACTAACTCACTACGTGAGAAAGTAATGTATGAATCTCATGCTCCTCCTTATGCGGGGCATAGAGGGATTCAGTCTACCCTAAAGGGGATTGAAATATCTTTCTATGGCCTACCATGAAAGCAAACATACAAGAGTATTTTTTTAAATGTGTAGAATGCCAAAAGACAAAGTTTGATAGAGGTAGGCAACCTGGATTGCGTCAACCTTTTCCAATCCCTAATTCACCATGGGAGAGCATATCCATGGATTTTATCTTTGGATTGCCTAAATCTATCCATGGGAATACGAGAATATGGAAGATAGTAGACAGGTTTAGTAAACAAGATCATTTTATACCTGACAAAAAGACTATCAAAGCCCATCAAATGGCAACCCTCTTTGTTAGTGGGTCGCCGCGACGGACATCTGCAGCATATCTTTTTGGTACTAGCATAATGTCCATACTCAGGGAAAGTGACTCAAATGGGGCACAGAGAATCTTTGAGATTGTCAATCTCAAGAAGTGAACCTTAACAAGCAAACACAACAACTCTACAAGAAAACCTCCACTCAATGATCAGGAAAACCTACCTATGTTCTTTCTCACAACTCTAGGTCATCATGCCATTTCGGCACTCGAACAGAGAATCTTTGAGATTGTCAATCTCAAGAAGTGAACCTTAACAAGCAAACACAACAACTCTACAAGAAAACCTCCACTCAATGATCAGGAAAACCTACCTATGTTCTTTCTCACAACTCTAGGTCATCATGCCATTTCGGCACTCGAACAGACACAAAATGCAACCAAACTTTAGGAGGAGGTCTAGGACACCTAGGGACGTGACTATCCTAACAAGTCTAGTCGCAATCCGACAAGGTACCAAAATCACGATCCATCATGAAAAAGGTCCTGAAAACTGCAACAGAACATGCCAAAAATGTTGTCCTATGGTCTAAAAACACTCTCCTAAACGACAAAAAACAGTGATTTTAGCACTCAAATCTGCATTTATAGCTCACAGACGTGTAGTCGCAAACGACAAAAAAATTGACAATGCTCACACTAAATTTAAAGAGCAAAGAGAGAGGAACACAATGCAAGTTTCGAGCCTTCTTTCACATTAACGTTATTGACATTTATAACTAGGACATTCTAAATGACCAATGGCCGGTTCACGGGGACCTTTACAATTGTCATTGACAGAATTACAACTCAAGGAATTTCTCTACTACTCTGGAATCAGGATTACATAGAGTATTACTACATTATCTCGGAAAAATTATAGAGTACAAATGTGGTGTTCGGCTACGTGTCTGACCAGTTGGACGTCCGTTCACTCTATCCTCAAACACTCTTCATATCACAAATCTTCAAGCACCATGGTTTGCCAATGTCCATAGAACCGGATAGAGATCCTAGAATGACCAGTAATTTTTTGGAAGGGTCTCTTTGAGAATTTAGGGACAAGGCTAAAATTCTCTTCAGCCTATCACCAGCAAACGGATGGCCAAAGATCCCAATGGTAGAAGTACTTACCCTTAGTGGAGTATGCCTACAATAACACTGTACATACTTCCAAGGGAAAAGCACCTTTCGAGATAATTGAGGGAAGATAAAAAAGTCCCCTGGTACTTAAGGTACAGATCTTCGTTGCAGATGAGTATAGCCAAGACCTACAAGAATCTTTCCAAAAGATGAAGGATGCTATCTCTATCTCACAACAAAGGCAAAAGGTTGATGTTGATAAGCACAAAAGAGGCCAAGAATTTAAAGAAAATGATTGGGTCTTACTTAAATTTCCCAAGGATCGATTAAGGCACAAGACGGGCAAGAATCCTACGGGACAACAAAAGTACTATGCTAAGTTAGCAAAAAGGTACTATGGTCCCTTCCAAATTCTTAGGCCAATCAATGAGATGGCCTATCAACTCAAGTTGCCCAACCATTGGCTCATACACAATGCTTTCCATGTGAGCCTACTAAAGCCTTACAAAGGAGAACCACCTCAAAAACCAAATATTGAAGACCCACCAGAGATCGAGGACCAAGAGCTACTGCAGCCCGAGTCCATTCTCTGACATGAAGACAAGGTATTAAGAGGTAGTAAGACTATCTGATGATATCTTATTGAGTTTCAGAATTATCCTTTTGAAGATGATAGATGGATGCAAGGCATACAATTAAAGGATAACCTAACCCTTGTCAATGCTTACAATGCTTCCGTAGAGTAAGCAAATGTACAAATGTTTAAAATGAACAAAGTTTTTGTCTTATAAGACTCTATTTTTCTTTATTGTGCACAAAAATGTAGTATGCATGCTTAGATCAAGTTTGCGGAGATGACATCTCCCAAACACCAAGTAGAACTTGTCACTCTACTATGGAAGATTTATAGGACTAATGTGCAGACATGCTTGCGGCATCTTAGGCTCTCAAGCACCAAATGGACTAGTCATTCATTCTAGAACAATGTCCTAGGGTAACATAGGGATCCTCTACCCGCTAGAAAAAAAGGACTAATGAATAGGCTTTATCTTCTCTACCCCATAGTCGAGGATGACTATGATTTCAAGAGAGAGGTAATGTCATAATAACTAATATATAATTCTCCTAAATTATTTTCTCACGTTAAACTAATCATTTAATATGGGGAAGTGCCAGATGATAAAAAGCTAGAATATTGGTTAAGCTGGCAAACCGGCCACATTAGGGATCCAAAGGAAAGAAAATAGGGATCCAAAGGGGGGGGCATCTACAAAACAGAAAGGTGCAACAATGGGCTTTAAAGACCCTAAGGTTCAACCTATTAAGACTTCCAAAATGTTAAGGTTCCAAAAATCAAAAGTTGTGTCCAATGGTTAAGCTTAGGAAAATTCGATGCTTTGTGTGTGTGTACAAAAGTCTTCATGGATCCTACAAAGGAGGGGGCGAGCCTTGCAAGTAGGGGATGAGAGAGAAACACACACACACACACACACACACACACACTCACAAGCCTCCTTTACACAAAGGGAATGAGGGACACATGTCTGCTCCCTAACCCAGATGCCCACAAGGTGTACTCAAATTCTATTCGATGGCCATGGAGGTGGACCAATGAGAATTAGGCTAGAGTAAATCTAGTTTAATTAATTTAAAAACACTTAATAAAGAACCAATAAGAATTAATCTCTCTAGAAGACTATTGGAGAGTCTCCCAAGGGGTCCAATAAGCATTCAGTAGCCTAATGGCTTGCCTGATTCCTATTACACGGAGACAAAGGGGTCCAATGAGAGTTTAGTTGCATTAATTAATTACCTAAAGCTCTCACAAAAGGGGAAAGGGGGACACATGTCATAAGTCTATCACTTATGCTCCTTAAATCCTATTGGCTAAGCCTGGAGAGGTCCAATGGGGTGGTAGCATGAGCAAATAGCAAGAGGGGTCGACCAAGAGAGAGAGGGGGCTCAATTTTCAAAGGCATTATTGCATACACACTCACACTAACTCATGTGTGAAGCAAGAAGACTCTCTCTCTCTCCTTCTCAAGCTTTAATGGAAAGCTTATCACCTACTCCAAGCTTGTGAGAAGGGAGGCCTACACCAACAACTCTTGGCTTTGTGATGCAAATCCAACCAAGAGCCAAGCTTCAATGCGTGCTCATCTCCTCTACCATGCTAATTACTAAGCTATGATATGCTAATATGAGTGATTATATTTCCATCTTCATTGCACTAGCTAGTATTTAAGGAACACAAAGAATTGTATTGTAAAAATTCTCTCTTGATGGGAGAAACCATAATACAAATGGACCAGCTCCATGTAAATCTCGTCCTCAATTGTTTTCAATAACTTAATTTCTCTCTCTTTTGAAGTATTGTTCATGCTATCTGACTAGGTGTTATACTTTTTGTTGCTCTCTCCACCCAAGCACTCTTGTTATTCTCATTAGGAATCTATTCCGATGAAATGCTCACTATGTTCATGCTATTTTCCGCTACACACAAGTTACTAGGCCATTAAATGTTACAATTTTGTGGTTTGCAACTATGTGTTAGCGAGCTAAGTCAGTTGTTTTGAGTGCATTAATGGTTTTTTTTAAAAGTTTCAACCATAAGAGAGTGTTCTTAGAGCATAGGGCAACCTTTTGGTACATTTTGTTGCAGTTTTCAAGACCTTGATCGTGATGGATCATGATTTTGGTACCTTGTCGGATTGTGACCAAACTTGGTAGGATAGTGCCTCTAGGTGTCTTAGACCTCCTCCTAAAGTTTTATTCCATTTGGATTTCATTTGAGTGCCAAAATAGCATGAATACTAAGTGCAATGACATAGGACATAGGCAATTTGCTAGATTTGAGAGGGATCGATTTGCTAGAGCTAGAGATGGCTTTGTGTTGTAGGTTGACTTCTTGAGTTTGAAACCTTTAGAGACTCTCCATGCCCCATTTGAGTCGCTTCCTTGAGTATTGGCATTATGTTAGTGCTAGATAGCTATGCTATAAACATCGGTCATGGCGACCCGCTTACATTGGCGTTGTTGCCGAGGATAGTGATCCTTAGGTGGTGAGTGACCTAGTCGTAGCTTTTACTTTAAAGAACTTTGATTTTTATTTCCATTATGTCCACAATTTAGTGGTCAGCCAGCTAGACTCGGGGCTTAGTGCTTGGTAGAGGTTAGAAGTCGGGGGCTTACTAAATCTACTCTTGAGAGGTATTGGGAGTTTTGAGTGAGATACGAAAGCAATTCATTCGGCATATTTTTTTATGCTTTCAAAGTATTGTTCCATCATCCATTTTTCTTTAAGTTTTGTACCGTTTGTTGGTTTTTGTTCATAGGACTCATTTCAACACTTAGAAGTATGTTACATAACACCTAAAACCATCAAATTGGGCTGGAAAGATCAGGGAGAAAACTGCAAAAACCATATTTTGGTAGGGAAGACCATAAACTTTGAAATTTTGGAAATTTGATGGTCAAAACACAAAAGCTAATCTAAACCCAAAAGTAAGTACAAAAAGGGGATAAATAAATCCAACATGGTTAATCTAGAAAGTTTCAAGCGAATTGGGGCAGCAACCAAGATCACGATCCATGACCCAGTGTGACATTCTGACCAAAAACTGATACCATTGGATTCCATGAGGTTCAAGATCAATGGATATACACTTTTGGGAAGAAATTGACACAGAAAACTCATTCAAATCAAGAAATTGAAAAAAACCTTCAATGTCCTTGGAAATTGACCAAAATTTGGGGCTTTTACGTTTTGAAATCCAAATTAAAAAATAAGTGAAAATCTAACCTCTACAGGTGCAAGCATACAACTTACCAAATTTCGTGTTTAGAAGTGGTCAAAACCATGGATTGCGATCCATGTCTCCCTTGATCATTTAGAGCTGAGATTTCATCAGTGAGTATCGGGGACAACATTTGGGACAACTTTTGTAAAGGATATTATAGCAAAAAACAACAAAAGGTTGACCAAAAATCACCAAAAGACCAGTTGCAAGTCAAAAAACCGCAAGACAGATACAAAAAATTTCTTTTGATCAACCAAACATTTTCCAAATCAAAAAATACGTTGTGGAGTGGGCTACATAGATTTCCAGTAAATACAAAGCCAAATTTGGAGTCCAAAACTTATGGAACATGCATCACGATCCATGGCCCCTTCATGATTTTTTTGATAGAGATCATACAATCAAGTAGCAAAGACCAATAAGAACAAAATATCCAAAAGCAAGGGTACCCAAAAACTTCAAGAAGTGGGTAAAAATAGAGAAAAAGTCATTCAAGTCCACAAACCGCTAAACAAACCTGAGGTTTGACTTTTGGGTGATCTAAAGTGACCCAAACCACAAAGCAAGGATCAATATTTTGTGAGGGACACGTGTGCCAAGTTTTAGTGCATTCTGACACTTGGATATATTGATCGCGATCCAGGTCCCCTATCACAAATTGAGCCTAGATTTATACCAAAGATAGCACCAGTCCCTAGAAGCATAGTGGTCGTTTAGAAATTCGATTTGGATTTGATTTTTGCAAATTGCAAGCAAAATAAGATTTTGTATCGAAAGTACAATAAAATTTTGACTCGATCAGATGTTGAATAACATAGCGGCTATCAACTTATAGCCACTAAGTACGTTTTATACAGGTTGTGGTAATCAGAGTTTGCAATTCAAATTGCTATTGATTGAAAGATTGGATGCGCCATAAAAGGTAACAGGTCAATGTTTTGCAAAAGTAATTTTCTTGATATATTTGCGATCAGGCAAGTTATATCAGAATAGAATTCCTGTTGTTAGAGACCAATTTGACAGAAGAAAGTGTCAACCAAGGAAAATTATTGATCTTAGAGCCAATTTTAAAGGAAAGACTTTTTGATACCTCATCATGTTCATCCGTTGATGCCATGTCCATGAAACCATAAAAAACAAGGAAGAGGTTCTACATTCCTATCTTTCTATCTATAAACTATTACCAATGGTGATGAAGTGGGATAGGCCTTCTAGTAGTCCATTTTGAATGACTAGTTTACAAGAAAAAGGAAAACCCTCCTAAAACTTGTAGAAATGGAATATTTAAGGGTGGATTTAAAATTTTTAGACTTATAGGCTAAGAGGAAATAGTTTTGAGATTGATGCTATTGCACAATCAAATAATAGGGGTGGCATTGCATGATTGATTTGATCAAGTTTTATAGAAACAAATTTCAAACGTCTCAGTGTGTTAGGATGCCTCAATTGCATACAACACTACACTTTCAATTAGCACCTATCGTAGTGACAATTGGCTCGTTGTCTTCTCATGACCTTACCTTGGGTTCTTGAGTCAAATTCTATTAATACATTTCATGGGGTTGTTGTTGCCTCATATTATTTAGTGTCCAAAGACTTTCTCAAGGAAGTACGAGTGAGAGCACTCATGCTAAGGTGGGCTTCCTACCTAGATGCTTTCACCAGTTATCCGCTTTGCACTTGGCTACCTAGTGTTCTTTGTGGACATGATAAGTGGTGCACCATAGGTGTATCCTTTGTAGTCTTCTTGTACTAGGGAAAGGTGCCCTCACCACTCTAGGTTGGATATGGAATGAGTTGCCTCACAATGTTTTGAACCAAGCTCACATACTACTTTAATGGGAAGTCAGACCAACCCTTGGGATGTACTACCTCCCCAAGTGGAAAAGAGACAACATTAACTTTTCGCAAAACTTTGGGCTTGCTCCCCTTTTGGGTTGATCATGCACTCAGGGCATGTCACTTCCCTATACATTATGTGCCAGCTCGTGTTCACTGCATCACTCCCAAGGGGGAGATGTTACCATATACATGTGGTAGTGATGTGTGTGAACACACTTAGGACTGCCATGACATTTTTCCTCTCACTAGGTGTTTCTCCTCCCATGCATTGTATATACACCCATCACTCTAGGGCTAACTTATCTTTCCATTGGACACTAAGTAATACTACTTTCTGTTGTGTTCTTTGAGCTTCTTCATCTTCTCCAAGTTGTGTGTCTTTCCATGCAACCATGTTTCCAACATGCATTACCTATCTCAAGCACTATCAAAGAACCTTGGTACAAGCATGATATGCCTAGATCAACCAACAAGAAACCATAATGTGCACTTAAAGGCACCCATCCACATTGAATTTTCTTTTCAAGATCCTTAGAATCTCTTGGATTGAATACCATTGAGATCACATAGCATCAATAATATCTGCAATAAATTGGATCTTTCCTTGAAATACAATGAAACATCCTCAGCCCATAGAAATTTGGAAAAGTTTTCTCATTACCAGCAAGCATATAAGAGCACCAAATCCCTTTTATTGGCATCCATATCTCACTGACATGAACATCACGATAAAGAGCACCCAAACCCAACCAAAATAGGTACATTTGTGCTCGTCTGTCACACGTGTCAATGCAAGGGACTTGCCGATACACTGTGCGAGCCACAAATGGCTCCAAGCACACAACTAGACTAATCTAGCAAGCTCAAGAGAGCAAGGGTGTTTCACTCACTGCCCTACGCTCGCCTTTGTGGAAAATTCCTCGCCGCAAAGAAGAAGGAGCCGTCGCTGCGCCGCGCTCAACCGCTTCGCTGCCATCATGCCGTCGTCACAATGCTCGGTCTCTCTCTCTCTCTCTCTCTCTCTCTCTCTCTCTCTCTCTCTCTCTCTCTCTCTCTCTCTCTCTCTCTCTCTCTCTCTCTCTCTCTCTCACGCATACACACACACACACACACAAAGATGAAGAAGAAGATGGAGATGGAGAAATAGCACTCTTCAATTGCACAAATAAAAGAATGAGGTATTCTAGGTTTTGATTGACTTTTATATGGGTTTCTCGTTCACATTTGGGCGCCCACACTTAGCCAATCTTACCCACCATTCCTATTTGACCGAAAAGCCCGGTACCTGACTCTACAAAATAAATAATACGGCATCTATTGTAGGTGATAGGAATGTGCATGAGGGTTAACCTGCCCCCCTTCTTGATGTAGATTCCATCCTCGGAATCTATTGAGTTGAAGCTCGTTCATCGAGGTGGAAGAGCCTTTGAGATGAGTGTCCTTAGCCTTCTTCAGTCACTGCAAAATCAAAAAAAATTGGCACAGTAATTTCATTCTTATATACAATTAAAAAGCATTTGTAGTTGTAGGCAGACAATTTGATTGGTAATAGAATTGTAAACCATTTGTCAGCAACATAAACATTAAATTGCAATATAATCAAACGCATAAACAGTTGTAAAGATAAAATATTAAACAAGTCTGGGGTCACTAGTTTAACAATCGAAAGGCACTAAAGATCGATTATTAATACCATGGGCAAGCTTCTCAATTTTCTCTGGTCAATTAAGTTGTTTAATCACGAGAGACAAGTATTTCATGTCCGAGGGCTGACTAGAGGATATACCCAGAAGACCTTGTAGTTAAACTACAATAAAACGAATTGCTCATGAAATCATCGCCTGACTTATTTCCTTTTCTTTGACCCCCCAAAATCTTTTCACAGTGATTCAATTTTGATATGTGTGCTTATTTTGTATGTCTTGGATTTTTTGCTTTTCAAGGAAAAGCACCCACACTGGGAACCTCTAGAGCTCTAGTACCATAGGCGATACATGTGAGTGAAGTACCAAATCAAGCTGAGATTTCTCTTCTAGCTTAAGATTTTACATTGTGGCACTTTGATTTTTTTTGTTTGTTCATTTTCAGCATTTTAATTTTGTAATTTTGGGGGGTCATATAACACTATTAACCTCCCCAGGCTCATCACACTAGTAAACTCCCTTTATAATACTTAAGCTAAAGGTCAATAGGGACTAAGCCCACTAGAAAGCCCTAGTACATCACACACAATGCTGCCTAAATCGGATTAAGAACCTAAGTAGCCATTGATTATTAGGAAGGCATTTCCCATGGTATTAAGAGAAGATCCCTAATGCCTAGCTTGGTCAAACTAGCTTAGTCGGACTGCTTGATTTTTAAACCTAGACAAGTGATTACGGAAAAAAACTACATTCAATTTAATGTTTGATACTAAGCAAAGGCACTGAATATTATGCTACCAATCATAATTAAAGCAGACAAACATGGATGCAAAAAAGATAAGGGGCAATGCTAATGGACAAGAAACACCTGTTTGTGTTGATGATCATGCTTGATTTGAAGAGTGAACGAGAAAAAGATTCAATGAAGGTCCAAATCCTAACAACAGCAACACATTCTTGTACACACGAGGAAACACAAAGAATACCTCTAGGAAGCACATCAGTGGGAAAATTATCTTTTCTAATCACTAAAATCTAAAACAAAAACACTTCTATCGTACTAATCTTACCTACCCTCCATCACTTGAGTGATGAGGATCAAAGATGTTTGATGACATAGGTTTCTGTTTACGTCTGGTCAATGTTTTGACTTTTATTGTGCATACTCATTTGCTAATTGCTCTTGCTCTTTACATTTTTTCTTTTTTGTGAGTATAAGGCTTTATATATACATTCCCTAATATTGGTGATTAAGAGGTCAGGTGAAGAAGGGTAAGAGGGAAATAATTCAATAGGTTGACGTGAATGAAGACTTCCCCCTTTCCTTAGGTAGGTCATACTGTTTGAAATGTACTCGTCACCCTTTGAAACCAATTGTTCCAGTTGTTAATAGGTGAGGATTTTTGCCATTAGTTTTCTATTACTTTAGGTGCCTCATCGAGTTGCAAGGCTGGTAAGGTACTCTCCCAGGATCGAACTTGAAGTGGTTCATTAGGTGATTCTTGAGCACTCGGAGGTGTGGATTCTTTTGTAGCTTCATGGAGGTCCACTATTGTAGGTGGAGGCCGTGGAGAATCTTTTACCTCTATGATGCATTACATGAGGAGCTAGAACCTTCATGGGACTTACCCCTTCTTGAGTTGGGTGGAACAAATCGTTCCTTCTTAGTACCCAAACTAGCTCTGGAGCGGGTGTGTAGCATTCTATGATTTTTTTCTTTCCGTGATCGTCAATTTGTTTGGAGCTACAGGATTGGGCGCACATGGGTCAGGTGACAGGTAAGAACACAATCTACATTTTGGCACCCATATTTGCTCATTTCCTTGATAGTAGCCTTGGGCTTCCAATAGTCATTTAGGAATCCATCGCAACATTTTCTTACTTTTCTTGCAGCGAGTGGGGCGTTTCTTACAAGGCTTCTGTTTTTTAGCACTAGCTATGGTCGCTAAAGAAGCTTTAGGGACCCACTTGTATGTTTTCTTTGTCATATTAGTATGAGTCTTGTCAGAAGCTATATGCATTTCTTGTAGCATATTTAAGGGTACGGGCATTTCATCCCCCTCAGGTGTTACCCAGGTCGTCCCCCTATTTCCCCAAGTGTCTATGGTTGCTGCTAGGTCATCCACATGGTTACTTTTCCTGCAGCGAGTGGGGCGTTTCTTACAAGGCTTCTGTTTTTTAGCACTAGCTATGGTCGCTAAAGAAGCTTTAGGGACCCACTTGTATGTTTTCTTTGTCATATTAGTATGAGTCTTGTCAGAAGCTATATGCATTTCTTGTAGCATATTTAAGGGTACGGGCATTTCATCCCCCTCAGGTGTTACCCAGGTCGTCCCCCTATCCACATTGTCCGACTCAGTCATCCCAGGTAGTACATCCATATAAGGAGAATCTTCCCCAACATCAGTGTCCGCTTTACACGTGTAACAATACTGCAATGGGGGCGAGTGAACTATGGTGTTAGATTTATGATCAGTTATAGACATGTTTCCTAGAGGATGTGCTCGACCAGTTACAAAATCTACTCGAATAACAGAATCTTGGAACTGTAAGTAGACATGGTTTTTAGACCAGTCATGCACCATTTTTGCTTCCCTCATGAAAGGACGTCCTAAGATCATCTCAGATGTTATAGTGTGCTTCGAGAAATCCATAACAATGAAGGTAATTCTTATTTTATGTCCAAAGACCTTGATCTTGAGATCTTCTAGCATCCCAATAGGTTTAACAATAGACCCATTGGCCATCTTCACTACTATGGTTGTGGTCGCAGGTGAGGTCTTCCCATAGTTTCTTAGCAATTTTTATTCACAATGTTAACCCAAGCACCACCATCAAGGATTCCCTTCACAGTTAATCCCTTAGTAGTGATTGGTATGGTCGCATTGGATTCATCACCCTCAAAGTATTGTCCCAGATTGTTAACAGGTATTTCTACCACAAGATTCTCATCTAGGTTGTGTTGTGGATCTAAGTGTTCCTCCTCTATTGGCATCCCCCAGCTCCATCCATCTGTGAAAATTGTGGTAGCCCAAACTTTAGTTCTCCATTGAGTAAGGCTCAAAGAGCTGAGACTAGCTTAGGGTCTTTATATAGTTTGGACATGATGGTGGTTCTAACTTCTGAAGACATTGATAGGATCAGGTAGTCCCTCTGTAAACATTCTGTCCATCAAGAAGTGAGTACGCCCACTTTCCCATGACTTTAAGTCACTTTCTTCTTGGATGACACTAGGTATGGCTAAGGGTCTATGGACTTCGTGAGGTTGTTGTTGCATAGGGAACACGGTGTTTGTAATCTGGATCTGCCTAGGTGCTTGTTCTAGATCCCTTTGGGTATCTTCTACCAAACTCCATAATTGCTTCACTGGCTCGATATCCTCTGTAGGGTTTGGATAAGTTCCTATCTTCTTCTTGGATCCTGGCCATTTTGGCTCATGAAGATCTTCTTTGTTGGTTTCTATCTTAGTGATTGTTTTGATCTCCATGGTTTCACCTGAATCAGAATCCTCTTCAGCCTCGCGTTCATATATACGGGGTCATCACCAATCCCTATGTTGGTCTTTGAACAGGGGTTTGACTGCGCTGCTTTTTGCGATCTCTTCCTTCGTGTTTTCTTCTTTTTTTGAGATTGGGCAATTGATGCCGTGTCTCTTTCCTCAACAATATAATTTTGTTTTTGGAGCATCGATCATGTGAGTACGTTTACTGGTACCACAGGTGTACTTTGTGATGGCTCCTCGATAACCTCAATCAATTTTAATGGCGTGACCTTTGGTGCATTTGGATTATTTGGACATTGGGCAATCAAATGATCTATACCACATCGATTACACATGAGTATCGGCATTGTAGACATGCTCGCTTGATTGGTTTGCATTAGTGTGGCGTTCTTTTGTAGCCTAATAGGACACGCGGCCACACAATGTGGACCTCCACACTCATAGCATTGAAGAGGTGGTCTCTTAGCATTGTAATTGATATTTTGGCCTCTTGTAGCAAGAGCAGCTACTTGATAGACATGTTTGACTTGTCTCCAATAGTCCTCCATGTAGTACTGTGGACTTTCTTCAAGCGCATCCATCCCATAGGCAATATTAGGGTCTTTATCTTCCTCACAGCCTTCCAAACAAGCAATAGATGACTCACAACCCACTTGATTCACTGAAGTGATTCTCGGATGTGGGGGTTGTGGTCTTAGCAGTGAAGGTGGTAAGTGTGTTGTTTGAACAACATTTTGGGCCCTAGGGACCATGTGTTGTGACGTTTGTTCAAGAGGTGGGGCCGGCATTAATGTAGGCACTCGAGGTGTGTCTATCCATGCTAAGGTTGGTCTATTGGCCATCCGGCACTTAAATACTATGCAATCCTTGGCTTGATGACCATACCTCCCACAGGCATTGCAATTCCCATTGAATCTTACTCTAAAATTAGGGCATTCATTGGTACTATGCGATCCATAGCATATTGAGCACCATTGTTGCTCCCTTCTTGGATACATATGATTGTTTTGTGGAGCATGATTGTCTCTAAGACTCTCTTGAATGGCCTTGGTGAGATCTGCTAAATTCATCTGAGATATCTTTGGCTCCTTAGCAATAGGCTTTAGGGTCATTGGTTGATGCCCCGATGCTTGCGAGATAATAGACTTAGGCTCAACAGGCACTCTTTCTCCTTGAATCATTAAATTATCCTCCAATTGGATTGCATTGGTGGTGACTGCTTTCCAAGTGAGGATACCTCTTATGACTAGGCCATTGTAGATATCCTCATGTCGTAATCCCCTAAAGAATCTATCAAACAATTGATTATTATTGAAGCACTCATTTGGATTACAACAAGAATTCAAATGCTTTAAGCGACTAATAAAGTCTCTCACCAACTCTCCTTCCTCTCGTTGAGCTTTCTGGAGTGAGAGGCTACACCCCAAAGCACTAGCTCTTGTATGTATTCTTTTAATAACAGTCTCCTAAGAGTAGGGTAAATCGTTTTTTCTTCCACCCTTAGGGTTCTATACCAATCCCCATCCTTCCCACTTAAGGTTAGGCTTAAAGCATTACTCTTATGCAGGTCATTGTGTTCACCTAGAGAATCGCATATTTTTTCAAACACTTCGATATTCTTTCTTACATCCCTGTCTGCACTAAATTTTTGTGTGAGCTTGGCTATTTGTACTACCTTACTTCTAGGTTCTCTATCAGGCATGTTACCCATATTCTCAGCAATAGATCGATCGATAGCTTGAGCAAATGTTGCCAAGTCACCTAAGTGAGCAGGAACTATGGGTGGAGGTGCTCTAGAGACTACATGTGGAGTAGGTATTGGCATTGGCCTTGGCACATAGGAAGCCCTTGGATTCCACGTTTGGTACGGTGTTGTGCCATGTGGTGGTCCAAAGATCATATGTGTGGCCCTAGGCATAGCAGACGTTGGAAGTGACATGCTAATGCTAGCTGGTATGCTCCCATGGTAATAAGAGCTTGGGTGGTGTGGTTGTGGATCATAGGTTGTTGAAACACTGTGAGGGGTAGGGACTACATGAGTACGAGGACCTATAGGTATGTACGATTGGTACACACTTGTAGGTAGTGTCACAGGCATTGAGCTACCAAGTAGGGGTGCTTTACTAACAAATGAGGTCCATGGCGTGTTTATTGACATGCCCATCATTGGGGTAGGCATGGTAGCCATGGCGTCATCAAGGGAAAGATGAGCTAGACTTGGAAAAGTAAAGCTATCACTGGTGGGCTCATATTGCACTGAGACCCCTAGCGAAACAACATATGGGGGATCCATCGGACTTACCGAGGGAGTCTCCATTTGGGATAAGGTTGGTTGTTTAGCCTTCCCTGTATTCAAGAATCTCATGAGACCCGTTGAAGGCATGTGGATACCCTTGTTCTGTCTCTCTAGCTCAATAACCCTATGGATGACCTCACAAACTCTTTGTTGTTGATCCTCCACAGTAGTAGCACCCGTTGTGGATTGTAGGACATCTAACCAACCCACGTGATAGGTGTGACCTGTGTATAGGTCGGTTAGAGTTTCAATTTGTAGTTCGTACTCCCAGTTCTCATTTAGGAACGCTACATCTAGCCTTGAGGTATTAGGGGTTTCCTTTGAACTAGATGCAATGTGGCTCTCTATGGGTTGGCCCTTAGTGGTTTTTAAGTCAAGAGAACTCGATTTCTCTCCTAGAAAGGATATTGACATAGGAGCTTTTGCTTTTAGCTCTATTTGTTGCTCCACCTTGCGTAAGCTCTCAATTTCCTTTTCCCTAGCCGCAATGATATATCGCTCAACCTCTTGCACTTCGGCAAGGCTTCTACCATCAGGTTATATAACCTCGGAGGGAAATAGCTCTGAAGAGTCAGGGGGTGCAGTGAATGGAGTATTCATGTGTACACTCTCTAAGAGCATAGGGTTTCCTTCCCCACCCCCCCCCCCCCATTTACATCATTAGCTCCACATTCGGAGCGAGTGGCTCTACTAAAATTTTCCTTCAAGCGGCTAAGCACGCTTGGCCCGGACCATGGACCCATGGCATGCATGTATTGGCTTGAGCTATCGAGATTAGGCATTGGGAAACCCTCCATGATGTCATAGTCAGAGGAAGAGTCACTAGCCCCTACATTTGGTTCTTGGTTTGTACTACCTTGGGTCCCCGCCGAGGGCCCGGAACCTAAGGTAGGTGGATATTGAGAACTCGCGTAAGTCAAAATGCTCTCTAGTTTCTCGGCCTCTAGCACACGACTAGAGCGCAGATGCATGTGCCTTTTGCACCCTACAAGCGTCGGCGAATAACCTCGAAGGTTAACCGCCTACTTTTTTAGGCGTCTGTTTTCACTCGTTTTTTTATGTTTTTTAATGATTAGTTTTTGGATTAGGGCGTGTGATAGCTCAAAACAAGTGTATCACTCAGGGGGTCGTGATGTGCTTTACAGCACACCGTTCAGTTACCCGAAGCTCCGTTGGTCCTCAAAAAGGTCGATTTTTACCTACGCGTGAGGCTAAAGTACGTAATTTTAAAGGGGGATTGAGGCCTGAGCTTGAGCGTGGGCTTGGGCTTGGGTCTCGACTGGGTCTGGGGGATATTACCAATCCCGGCCCTACCTTTAAAAAAAATTTATTTTTTTTATTTTTTAATTTTTTGGGGATAAGGTCGCCACGGCCGCGCTATGCTCGCGAGCACACACACACCTAACCTACCTACTTACAAATAATACAGCTATATCGTTACACACTAACACACTACTACAGTAACTCATTAGCTAACAGAAATACTTACTGTACTTTACACAGAACTAACATTATGGATCTACTACCTTAATCCTAACACCTTATCACAGAGAAAACACCTTATGAACAGTAAAAACACAGTACCTTTCAATACCTTATTAACAAAACAATATACAACAGCAAAACAAACTCCTTGTCAACACACACACCTTCCTTCTCTACCTTTCCTACATTTTAAAATGCACCACAAAGTAGCATAGAGTGCTACTCGAGCTTAATGCAGGGCATTCCCGACAACGGTGCCAAAAAAGTGCTCGTCTGTCACACGTATCAATGCAAGGGACTTTCCAATACACTGTGTGCAAGCCACAAATGGCTATAAGCACACAAATAGACTAATCTATCAAGCTCAAGAGAGAAAGGGTGTGTCACTCACCGCCCTACGCTCGCCTTCGTGGAGGATTCCTCACCGCGAAGAAGAAGGAGCCGCCATTGCGCCGCGCTCAACCTCTTTGCCGCCGCCGTGCCATCGTCGCAATGCTTGATCACTCTCTCTCTCTCTCTCTCTCTCTCTCTCTCTCTCTCTCTCTCTCTCACACACACACACACACACACACACACACACACACACACACACAAGGAGATGAAGATGGAGCAAGAGCACTCTTCAATTGCACAAATGAAATAATGAGGTATTTTAGGTTTAGATTGACTTTTATATGGGCTTGCCCGTTCACATTTGGGCACCCACACTTGGCCAATCTTACCCAAACATTATATGTTCCAGTTTTAGAGTGCGCCTCTCATCGTCGATCACTCTTAACCATTCCTATTGGACCGACAAGCCTGGCACCTGACTCTACCAAATAAATAATACGGCGTCTATCGTAGGTGATAGGAATGTGCGTGAGGGTTAACAACATTGTTCAAGAAATACTTGTGCACCCCTTGCAATACCCACAATGATTTAGCATCATCACCCCCTCTAACTTCATAGTCATCACGAATATTTGAACAACCTCTAACTATATTAGAGACATCTTTACTTGGAATTCCATCTTGATCATGGAAAATAGCTTCAACCTATAACACTTCATCCACAACACCCTCTGGTGAACTCGTAGAGCCTTATAAATATTTATCATTTGTTAAAGAGCTAGAAATTTCTTTCTCTTGCAACTCACGAGAAAGCATAAAAAGAAAAGTTCCTTGGATATCCTGCACTTGCAGAGGTTCTTCTTGCACCCCCTTTGAATGGTTGTATACATCAGAAAGCCTTCTATTCTATTATGTTCATTTCCATTAGATCTTGCTAAGAAACCATTAATAATGACATCATCTTCTTGCTCTAGACATGTTGTTGGCAATAAACATAGACTTGTTTGCATTCTTGTGCACATCTGGTGTTATCTCCATAATTTCTTGCACTTCATCAGTTATCGTATAAATAGATTATCTATACAATCATCTTCAACAAACTTGTTATTTTGTTTGGTCTCACATGCTTCCATGGTATTGAAAAATCCACTTAATGTGCAATGTAAAGATAGATAGCACTAGAATGAATGGACGTATATACAAAGGACGGGGGAAAAAACCTTCTAGTGAGGGAAAAAATGTCTCCGCGGTCCTAAGTGTGTCACAGACATCCCTACCACATGTATATGGTAACAAATCCCCCTTGGAGTGATGCGGTGAACGAGAGCTGGCACATGAGTAAAGGGAAGTGCCATTCCCTGAGGACATGATCAGTCCACAAAGCAGAGTAAGCCCAAAGCTTTGTAGAAAGCTTCAAACTTCTCACGTGATAGTGCCTTTGTGAATAGATGTGCAAGGTTGTCATGTGTTGGCATATAAGCCAAGCTGGCCTCTCCTAATGAGAGACTCTCCTTGACATAGTGGTAATGCACCTCAATGTGCTTTGTGCAAGCATGAAAAACTAGGTTTCTTGCAACTACCAATGCACTCTGACTGTCAGTGTAGATAGTGTTGGCAGTGTGTCCTATCCAATACCCAAATCATCCATAAGGTGTTTGAGCCATACACACTCAACCGTAGCTGTGAAGACTACCTTGTACTCAGCATCACAACAACTAGAAGTGGCCACAATAGGTTGCTTCTTGCTCAACCATGATATATAGGAATTTCCAAACATGAAACAAAAACCACTTGTGGACACTCACGTGTCAAAACAACCAGCCCAATTTGAGTCCAAAAAAGAATGTAAGCATGGATGCAATGATCCCCCCTTGGGATAAAACAAGCAAAGATGTAAAGTGCCACTCAAGTAGCGAAAAATCCGCTTGACTGCGTGCCAATGTTGAGACCCTGGGCTATGCATAAATCCGCTTACCTATGAGATTGCAAACATCCGGCCTCATGTTGCATACATAAATGAGGCAACCAACAACAATTTGGTAAAGAGTGACATCAGCAGGATCACCAGCATCATGTAGACTTAACTTCAAACGTGTTTCCATGGGAGTGGCAATAGGTTTGCAATCCTCAAGTCCAAACTTACATATCAATGTCTCTATGTAACTTTTTTGACACAAGGAAATACCACCATCACACTGCTTAAGCTGTATACCCTAGTAATGATGCAACAGCCCCAAATCTTTTATCTTGAAATTAGCATTCAAATCAGCCTTAAATTCAGCAATATGTGCCTCATTGGGACCAGTGATCAACAAATCATCCACATAAAGAACAACAATGAGAAGTACATCGCCCTCACACTTGACATACAATGTGCTTTCTGTTGGACTGTTACAAAACCCTCGTTTGACCAAATGAGTGTCAGCCTTCTCATACCAAGCACGAGGAGATTTCTTCAACCCATACAAAGCTTTGTTACATTTTCACACCTTATCCTCTTATCCTTTCTTGACAAAACCGCGAGGCTGCGTCACATAAACTTCCTCAAATATATCACCATTCAGGAAAGCAGTAACAATGTCTAATTGATGTACATCCCAACCAAAATGAGCTACCAATGCACATAGAAAATGCACAGTAGTCATACAACAAGTGGGAGCAAAATTCTCTTCATAATCTATGCCTTTTTGTTGTGCATAACCCTTTGCAACAAGTCGAGCCTTATAGCAATCCATCTCACCATCTGACTTGCATTTCAACTTGTAAACCCACTTGTACCAATGGCCTTTTTGCCAGGAGGAAAATCACATAAAGTCCATATGTCATTTTCTATAAGTGCATCATATTCTAATTGCATGGCAGCCATCCAATTTTCTAAATTATATGCTTCATCAAAAGATAGAGGTTCCTCAACATCATGTAAGCTAGACACAGCCAAAGCATAACAATCTAATGCATGGAAAGAGCTTGAACGAGTGCGACTAGACAAAGGTGCATCCAATTTTTTGTCACACAATGATGCACATGCCATTTTGGCATACCTCTAGCCTGCTCATTTTCACCCCTTTCCTCATCAAGTACATCATGTACATCTACATCAGTAATAGGCTGATCTTTAATATTTTCAAAAAACCCCATAGGTTGTACATTTGCCTCATTGGAATATACAGTCGTACTTCCACCACTAAAAAGAGGCAACAAAGTGTCATAAATGTCTTGTGAGCTTACATTGATTTCTCTAGTACATGACAGCAAGCGCTGAACAGAATATTCCACAAACACAAAATCCCGTGAAACCAGAATATGCATTGTTTGTCGATGATACAACCTGTAAACTTTGCTTTCAGCACTATAACCAACAAAAATACATTTGACAGCCTTATCATCCAATTTATGCGATGTGTTTGTGGCACCAAAGTATATTCCAAATAGCCAAAAACACGCATGTGCTCAATAGAAGGCTTTCTATCATGCCGTGCCTCATATGGAGTAATAGACTACAAATCTTTTGTAGGACACCTATTTAGTGCATAAATGGCACACATGATGGCCTCAAGCCAAAAACAATGCGGCAAAGCTTGACTTTTGACCATACATTGTGCCATTTTTGTAAGTGGCCTATTTTTCCTCTTAGCAACACCATTTTGTTGAGGCATATAAGGTACTATATAGTAGTGCTTTATCCCACAACTAGCCAAAAATGCATTAAATTCATGAGACATATACTCCCCCTCTCGATCGGAACAAAGGGTGCCCATAGTACATTTTGAGATGAAGCACATAAAAACTTTGGACTTCTCTTTAAGCGAAAATACCCGTGCATGCTTGCAGTTATCATCAATGAGCGTCACAAAGTAAAGTTAATTGACCGAGGACGGAGTTTACATGGGCCCACAAACATCACTATGCACAAGCTGCAACCTGCATGTGGCCCTAACTGAACCATCCTTTGAAAACTTAGAACGATGCATCTTACCCAAAATAAAGCCTTCACAAACGTGTTTGACAGGTGCTTCAAGAGGCGGCAAAGAAGCAACCATATTAGACTTCTACAAATGCAGCAAACTGGAAAAATTCAGATGATCAAAACGTGCATGCCAAAGTTTCACATCTGAAATAGCCTTTGAATCCAAAACTGCATTTGCAAAATTATACCCACACTTGTCTTACAAAGTGATCTTATACAGCCCATGGCATAAAATGACAGATGCAACAATTTCATTATCGAAACTGAGATCATGTATTGTACATCTATCATCCACAAATTTGACTACACGACCAAGTCTAGCAAGTGCAGATACAAACAAAAGATTCTTCTTGATCCCAGGTACATAAAGTGCATCAACAAGTGTGAAAGAATTGCCATTTGCAGCAGTAAGCACAATCTTTCCAACTCCCTGAACTGGATAAGAGGCATTGTTGGCACAAGTGATTGAATTCCCATGAGGGACAGACTCGAGAGGTGAATAATTCACGATGTGAGGTAATGTGCTTGGTAGCACCACTGTCAAAATACCACACATGTGAATTTGCAGCACAACTGACATGCATGCATCATGCCCATTCTACATCACCATCAGCATCACAATATCCTTTCACAGAAGACTCAACAACGGTTGCATTTTTAGTGGAACCAGCATTTGCAGTGGAACCACCCTCTTTCTTCTTAGCCTCTTTGACCTACAACTTAGGACACTGCTTGATCAAGTGATCATTAGCTTTACAATAATGGCAATGCATCTTCTTTTTGCCCTTATCACCAGAATTCCCAGAAGAATTGCTGCTTGCAAAAGCATTAGGAACAGGTGTTTTTCCACTTGAAGAAGAACCATAAGGAGTGGTTGCATTGTTGTTACCACCCTTTCTTTGAACAACAATAAAAGCATGTTCAATTCCACGTTGTCTAGTCCTGTTTTTTATGGAAAGTGACTCTTGCAACAACAATGTGCATAATGCATCAACCTTGACAACTTCAGGATTTCCTTGGGTCATAAGTCTCCAAGTACTAACAAAAGTCTGGTAAGAATCTGGTAAGGCATCAAGAACAGTCTGCGCAAGGGAACTATCTAAAATGATTTCACCTATAGAAATAAGTTACTCATTGATATCCTTGACACCAGCAAGGAAAGTGTCCATATCATCTTCCTCATGGATAATCTTCAACTCCAGATCTTTACGCAATAATGCAATTTTTGCCTCATTGCGGCTTGCATAAAGACCAGCCAGAATATCCCAAGCCTGTTTTGCAAATTTCAATGAACAAATGTGAGGAGTAATGGTGTGCTTCATAGACAATCAACACAATCAATGCATGAGTCTGTGCATCCTTTACATCCCAACGATCTAGTTCTACCGTAGGTAAATCAACTCTAATTAACAACAGAAATCCTTGCAGCAAGACCTGCAACATCCTCAACATCCCCTACATCCTCAGAACCAGGACGTACATCAATGCCTTGCACAATATTCTAGATGCTCTTTGACACAAGAACATGTTGCATCATGTAAGCCCATATAGGGTAATTGTCCCCATCCAATATATCCTCAGCAAAACATCTTGAACACATCTGTGTTGTTGTCATCCATGGTGAATGATTCACCTGATGTAAAAACTGCCCAAAAAGAGGAGAAACAAAGCAAGAAAAACACGTTCTATATAGCACAAACCGTAGAAGACTAAAAGGGACCTGTTATGCAAAAAACGGCACTGATAAAAATTTTGCACACAATGACAAAATAGCATGTGCAATACTGCATGTAGTGGAAACCTAAAAACGCTCACCAAAGCTCGCTAAAACCAGAGAAAGTGAGCAGGCACATGCTGGAGCTACTAGTGACTAAGCTCAGGAGGATGCAACCTGATCTGATACCAATTGTTGGAATTAGGGTTGCAGGAAAACACACACAGCTTGGAGAAGACGAAGGAAGCTCAAGGCACACGACAGAGAGTGCATTACTTAGTGTGTAATGGAAATATTGATAGCCCTAGAATGAATGGGCGTGTATACAATGCACGGGGGAAAAAACCTCCTAATAAGGGAAAAAAATGCCCCGACGGTCCCAAGTGTGTTCACACACATCACTACCACATGTATATGGTAACATAAAATAGTCCCACTATGTGAGATATGTTTCCGTTAGCTCCCGATCTTGATCTCTTAACTCAAAACTCCAACTTCTCCAAAATTTTCAACCATCTGATCTTTTGGAACCCCTTGACTCTTCATCTTTGCTTCATAGCATGCAAGGAAGAATTTTGGATCATGTCCTTTGAAAACAGGACACTATTCATGTACGGCATCAAGTGTCATCTCCACCCCATTAGTTATCTGCTCTTTTGTCTTCATAGCTTCAACTTCAAGCAGATATCTATGTATCAATTCAAACATCTTTGAAAATTTTGTAACTATGGAAAAATTTGCATCAAACCCTTTGGAATTCCTCTTTTATAAAATTCATCATCTATTTTGAGTTCTCCATCCGCAACTCTCACCTCTGTCAGTATCACATCAGGTTCACCAAAGATGTCAGAGTGCACGATTATCCAGGGTCATTCGAGAAAGCTTCGGGCTTTTGGCTATGAGAGAGTTGAGAGAGGAGAGAAGAAAAAATACAAATAAGTATATCTAGTATAGCAAGAGATACTAGAGAGTTAATATGAGAGCATAAATCATTAGAGGCTAATTTGTAGGAGATAACATACATTTAGTAAATATCATAATTTCAATAGCAGCACATAATGAGAAACAATGCAACAAGTTCCCAATTCAATACTGAATTTATTGAATCCAAAGCAAATTGTACACATTAGGGTTAAATCAATCGATAATAATCACTATATGTTTAATAACTTTGGGTAAAGCCTTAAATAGAAGCTCCAACATTGACAATCAATTAAAACCGTTGCTTGGTTTCCAATCAATCTCAATCTTGGGGTCTTCTTGATGCATTTCCAAGCCCTCATAGCCACATACACTTGAGCCCCTCAATGAACGTGGACTTGTGCTTACCTCAAACATTGGCCACTTTTCATCTGCGAGCTCACCCTTCCTTTCTTGAAGCTTTTGAACATGTAAAAGTCATTTGTCTACTCTTAATCCCAATCCCGAGGAAAAAAATTAGCAGATAACAACCGATGGTTCCCTCTTTTCTATTTTTGGTCTTCAACCTTCCTTCTCTTCTCTTCACATTGCTTCCCTTGCACAAATCCCGAGAGAGAGAGAGAGAGAGAGAGAGAGAGAGAGAGAGAGAGAGAGAGAGAGAGAGAGAGAGAGAGAAATCACATCGATGAAGAATAAGTCCCCCCTCTTCCTTTGCTTCCCCTTCATCCTTCCTCTTCTCTTGTTTCTTCTTCTAGCTCTCTAGAAAATAGTAGAGTACAAAAACCTCTAAATCTTTTAATTGCTGCATAATTGGCATATGTGCGTGCGCAAAAAAGCTCAAAGTGGTGTTTTCCCTATCTCAGTCAGCCTGTTTTCACTAGAAATGATATATATGACCTAAGTAGCTTAGCAACTTCCTTGTAGCTTTGTTGTTCTGCACCTCTGCAAATCATTATTGAATGCTCAATATAAGTATGTAGCAGAGAAAAGGAGTGCAATCCATAGGGCTTTGATCATAATCTTGACAAGAAGAAGATCTATTGCATAGTAGTAAAGAGAATAGTAGTATGATCATAATCTTGACAAGAAGAATCTCTATTGCATAGTAGTAAAGAGAATAGTAGTAGAGACTCCCAAAATTTCACACAGTCTCTCAAAATCCCATCAGCAGATGACCTTTTGTAATCTCAAAATTAGTTCTTAGCTTCTTCTACATAGTTTTAGAGCTTGATAGGATCTAAATTTTGGTATAGCAAATTTTGTAATGTCACCTAATATGAGGGCATTATTCTCAAGTTAGTGAAAACTAAATTTCCTCCCTTTTCAAAAATATTAACTTTGCATTTCTACGAGGAGGTGGAAGCGTCCAAAATATGGGAGTATGCACATGGAGGTTTGTCCTTTTTTGGGATGTTTGAAGAGAAATATGAACTTTCTAAGCACTCAAGCCCATCCACGTGCCCTTTCACCCACTTTACCTCTAGTTCCCACCCATCATAGGCCGTATTTTGTCATTTTGAGTCTCATAGAATTCTTGCAAGATTCTAAGAGAATTTCCATGCACTTATAAAGTGGCACTCATCTTTTGGAACTTCTTTAGCCATGAGTACACTTTCTTGTATACCTCATTGTCTGTGATTTGTGCTTTCTTCTCTAGTATAGTCATCTTTAGAGAGATAGCCAGGGTAAAGCATAAAATTCTCTAGTATATTCATTTCAATAGAGATGGCTATGCTAAGCCTAATATCCATAAAAATTAAATTTTGATGACATACCCTCCCTTGAAATCATAGTCTTCCTTGACTATGCATGAATCAAGAGGAAGATAGCCCATTTTTTCTTGGAATCCACATTTAAGCGAGAATATTTTCCTTGGGTTGGATGGGAAGCCTAAAAGAAATTTTTGTCACGTAGTTATGGAAAATCTTATTTCTTGAAAACATTAGTGCAACAAAAAGAACATATTGAGAGAAAGTAAACATTGCATTAGATCACTGAACATTTTGTATATCGATATCTTGGTTTACATTCAAGCCATTAAGGAGCTTGTAGTCTTGCAAAAAAGGAAGAAAATACTTTAATAGGGGTTCCTACATCCATTTAGCATCTTCAAGTGGATAATTCATAAACTTAATCAAAATAAATATGTCTCAATAGAGAGCTTGTGTGCATGTGCATTCAAGAGGTATTTATAAAATCCTCTATTCTACATTTTTTGAGGTATATAGAGACCCTTTATGTACCTTTTTCTCAATGAAAAGATCCCTTATGTACCAAAATTTTCACTTTTCAATTTAAATCACCCTTCTATATGTATATTTTCTATAAGTTCATAATAAAAATTAACTCCTTCTGCTGAACTTGCGTGCTATTCTACATATTTTTTAGTGAACTCCCCAAGACCTACATATTATCTTTCCACTTTGTAGAATATTTTCTTCATGTTTAAGGATAGCCTCGGGCTATAGGATCTCCTCTTGTTCATCAAAATTTGGAGGATCCTCTTCAATGGGGTCCATTGCAGGTGTACCCTTAGATGGCTTAAGTAGAATCACATGAAATGCATTATGCATATGCAAATGCTCAGGAAACTTGAGTCTATAAGTTGTATCATTGATTCATTTCAAAATCTAGAATGGACTATTGCACTCTCTTAACGAGTTTAAGATATAACTTTTGATGTCCTATGGGTGGGTTTGCCTTGCCAATGTTTGCCCGTCTTTTGAGAAAATCAAGACTTAGTAAATTTAAGCAAACCCCATTCTTCTTTCTTCACCTCTAAAGGTCTTATTTGCTTATCATCATCTCTTTTTTGCTTTTTTTGTGATGCTTGAATTGTTTCTTTTATCTTTTGAATAGTTGTCTTAATGTCACACACATTTTCATCAATTGCAAATCTCTTTTGATGCATTTTTAAGATAGGTGGAAGCTTGGGGTGTCCTTCAACTATTTCAAATGAATACTTTATTGTAGAAGTATCCATTGTGTTAAGGTATCCAAGATCTACCAAAGGTAACTATTTCTCCCATTGATTACCTTGGTTCTTCCCACCAACATAGTTTTTGAGAAGATCAAGAATAGTCAAATTTGTGATTTCACTTTGGCCATCTGTTTGAGGATGACATGTTGAAGAGAAATCAAGACATGTGCCCATCTTTTCAAATAGACCCCTCCAAAAGAGACATGTCATACAATATCCTTATCAAAGACTATTGAACTTGGCATATCATGGTTCTTACAATTTTTTAAAATGAACAAAATAACCATGTGATGCAATTCATTAGTTTTATAATAGAAATAACATGAAAATGTTTACTAAATGATCAACCGGTTTCCAAATGATTGTATTTCCTTGTATGGATTTATGCAACCCAAATATAAAGTCCATAAAATACTCTTCCATAGAGCTTTTGGGATTGGAAAAGGTTGCAACAATCTAGGAGTTGCTCAACTAAAGCTTAGTAGGTCTTTAATCTATGGTTTGGTGTTTGTAGATTTTCAGTAATAAGTGGTAAGGGCTTGTAATGGAAAATGAACATACCCCTTCATGGGAAGTAAGAAGCGTCATATAATGGTTTGTATTCTATCTCCCTTACTGGAAATCTGATAATAGCTGCTCTGGCTACATGAAGTATAATATGTAAATGTGGTTTTTTGGAATTCACAGGTGATATGCACATCAAAACTGACGTTGTTATATGATATTACACTTTTGGTTTTTTGTCTAAACTAAGTCCTCGGATTGGGTGTGAGTACTTAACATGTAGACACGTCGTAAACTCGTGTGTTTACGATTTCTTTTGCTTTTTGATATACAAACATGATACTGCCAAACTTTTATCAAGGTGGGTATACAAGTTAATAGCATGTGACGTATCGTTAGTTGTGACACATTACATACGGTTTTTTTGTCAATGACTCCCGTGGAGGGTCTCGTGGAGAGATGGCATGAATTGAGTTTTTGAAATATTAGTCAAATTACAGGGGAGATGCTGCCCGATTTTTGTCAAGAGGTCTACAATAATTTCAACCCGAAAATACATAGGTGTTTGCGTCATACATAGTAGTAGATATCATCATCAAATCTTTGAGGAAACTCAATGAATACTGAAATACACATGACTGCACTCAGAGGTTATCTTACTATAAAAGTCTAACTTAATGGTCAATCCTCAAGGTAAGCGGTAAACTAGGTCTACATGTGTGACATGGATAACAACTGGATCTAGTGTTGACACCTGCAACATGCACAAACATAGCCAGTCCTAACTGAATGTTTTTTGTATGGATGCAGGTAACAGCTGGATCCTTCTCCATGTATATGTAGTGGAAGATCATCCTAAAGGGTGGACACACAGCGATACAACATTAAGATATCAATTTGTAATGATCAGAGATCAAATTTTTGATCTAAATAACTGTATTATCCATTAGATACAGAATGATGTATTGCTGTATATGAAATGTTAATTGAGTTTTATGACATTTTGTTTTAAAATATTGTTATTTAATATGTTCTTTAATACAATTGTCTAAGTATGGTTCAATTATGAAGGGATTTTTCATACTTAAACACACACTCCTTTTCCCTACTAGTCTTTGGTCGGACTAGTGCCATACTTAACAATGGGAACTAGATAATATATTAAATAATAATTTAGCTACTCCAATTTATCTTGACTTCAATCAAACGGTTCTTGTGAGGATATAGGTATTCATACCCTAAGAATTGGATTGGCGGCTCTCTGGTATAATTATGCCCTAGGAATTGGAGCGCTTAATGTCTATTATTAATAGCTTGACTCACCTAATCCAAAGGGATGGGTTGGGGCTCTTTAGCTCCTTAATTGGTCAATTTGATACAAGTTATATTATTACTAGCTTAATCCACCCAATCCAAAGGGATGGGTCGGGGCTCTCAGCTCCTTAATTGATCAAGTACCTACATGCTTACATATATAATCCATATACTGTAATCATTATCCACCCTCAAGTAGGTGTGGACTTTCAAGTGGTTTTTATCTTGCAGGAACGGAATATTGTATATTAACCACGATGACGACATAGTTCACAAAATTGAGGTGAAACATCAACCAAAAGCATGAAATGATAGGTATGTAGTTTTCAAAGTACCATACTCTCCTCCCGCGTGGACCCCTTTATCAAACAACAACTGGGTATTATCACATCTAAACCCTGCTCAACACATTACAGATGGGTATTCACGCATCTAAACCATACTCTCCTCCTTGGAGGACCCCTTTATCATACAAAAATTGAATATTGTTACATCTACACCATGTTCAACACGTTACTGATGGGAATGCACACATCTAAACCCTTTTTAACACAATACAAGTGAATGAGCTATAAACATGGAACTGTTTGGGAAGCATTTACCACAATTGGTGGGGGATTGGTCCACTTGGTGGACCATCCTCCACCAAGTGGATCTCTCCTCTGGGATGGTGGAGGGCCACACACACACACACACACATATCTAGTTGACAATTCTTGGACTAAACCTTGGCTGACTTGTTCCCTCTTTGGTAATCTCATTCTCGCTATCTCCTATGCCAAGATGGAGGCCCTATCCTGACTTGGTAATAAGCTGAGTCTCCCGTGCCGAGATGGAGTACCTACACTAACTTGGTATGAACCGACCCTCGTGTGATGAAGGGACAACGATGACCTATCCCTAGTCAATGTTGCAATACACTGAAGCACATGATAAGGTTTTAAAACATCTTAGCTGCCCCAAGTTGGCTCCACCTATCCTGATTTTTTTAGATAACGAGGATTTTTTTTATTAAAACCCTCATCTCTCTCGCTCCACGACATTGTAGCGTCTTTCAACCCTTCTCTGCCTCGTCCACTCGTAGCCTGTAAGATTACTATTTCCAAGCAACCCTCAGGGTGTATGTTTGTACAATAGCCCCTCCAATACACACACTTTTCCTCAGCCATCCTGGCTTCAGCCTCGCACTCACGCTCATGCACCTTGCTGGTGGCCTTGATCCGTCTTAACCGTGATGGTTTTTGGTGAGCAAATCAACCATTGGCATTGTGTTGGCCTTGACCGTTTGTGGCATGGTATGATCTCTCTCTCCCCCTCTTACACACATATACACACACACACACACACATGCAGGAGTACACAGAGGCCGCAACAGGCCGAGACTTCATAAAGCAAGGTCTCTCATTACGATCTTGCATTTTGGCCTGATTCTGCTTTTTCCTCACTAGACACAACAAAAACTTTTCCTGAGATCCTTTTTTTCCCATTCAAAGGATCATAGGAGACCTCAGCATGCCTTTGCCATGCACGAACTAATTCCCAATGTGTTGACAAATTCTTTGCTTGCATCTGGCCCTTGATTACCTAAATCGCGGTGTTCATTGATGCTTTCATGTGAAGACGATGCTACTTTGTTAGCCCTGGAACCTCTTGATTGTGGTTCTCTACCTGAATCAACTTCATTGTGCAAGGTTTTGATTGAACTATCAACAATATACATAGTGTTAAAAGGCTACCGCTATGGTGTGAACTCTTCCGCATTATGCTTCAATAGAGACCATTTGGGAGCTGTGATATATGGGAGTAGGACATACACACATACATCAAGATTTTGCCCATATTTGTCACACGATTTGCTGGACATACCAACGAACTCTCAAACTTGCAAATTCATCTTGCAATGACCACTTCGAACGATCAGGTAGGCTCTAATGCCTACTTGGATATTTGGCTTGTTGTCATTGAAGTGTTTTGGTAAATACTAGGGTAAAATGGAATTATTGGGCATGCACTTTGTCTGTCAACAGAAATGTTGAATGCTTTCATTGTTGCTTGGAGTGAATTTGTGGCTTATGATGACAATCTTATAGATAATATTGGAACATGAATTTGTCTTACCTTTTTAGGATGAATCATAGAATAAGGGATAATGATTGAACTTAAAAAATAATGATATGGCTTATTTGAACATAACGTCGGCATTATGACTAAGGGTTTTTGAAAAAAAACTCAGTAAACAAGCATCCAGCTGGTGAATTCTTTATGGAACTGACCTCTCTAACTCATCAAAAGGAGGTGAATTGATGTAACCATGGATCAAAATTCTCAAGATAATGATTTTATAAATATTTTTATCACAACTTTAGCTTGTTTTAATGGTTTGTATTCTATCTCCCTTACTGGAAATCTGATAATAGCTGCTATGGCTACAGAAAGTATAATATGCAATGTGGTTTCTTGGAATTCACAGGTGATATGCACATCAAAACTGACATTGTTATATGATATTACACTTTTGGTTTTTTGTCTAAATTAAGTCCTCGGATTGGGTGTGAGTACTTAACATGTAGACATGTAGTAAACTCGTGTGTTTACTATTTTTTTTGTTTTTTGAAATACAAACATGATGGTGCCAGACTTTTATCAAGGTGGGTATACAAGTTAATAGGATGTGACGTATCGTTAGTTTTGACACATTACATAGGGTTTTTTTGTCACTGAAGCAGTAAAACCTCCCGTGGAGGGTCTCCTGGAGAGATGGCATGAATTGAGTTTTTGAAATATTAATCAAATTACAGGGGAGATGCTGCCCGATTTTTGTCAAGAGCTCTACAATAATTTCAACCCGAAAATACATAGGTGTTTGTGTCATACATAGTAGTAGACACCATCATCAAATCTTTGGGGAAACTAAGTGAATACTGAAATACACATGACTCTGCACTCAGAGGTTATCTTACTGTAAAAGTCTAACTTAATGGTCAATCCTCAGGGTAAGCGGTAAACTAGGTCTACAAGTGTGACATGGATAACAATTGGATCTAGTGTTGACACCTGCAACACGCACAAACGTAGCCAGTCCTAACTGAATGTTTTTTGTATAGATGCAGGTAAAAACTGGATCCTTCTCCATGTAGATGTAGTGGAAGCTCATCCTAAAGGGTGGACACACAGCGATACAACATTAAGATATCAATTTGTAATGATCAGAGATCAAATTTTTGATCTAAATAATTGTATTATCCATTAGATACAGAATGATGTATTGTTGTATATGAAATGTTAATTGAGTTTTATGATATTTGTTTTAAAATATTGTTATTTAATATATTATTTAATATAATTGTCTAAGTATGGTTTAATTATGAAGGGATTTTTCATACTTAAACACACACACACACACACACACACACACACACACACACTCATGCAAGCCCCTTTACACAAAGGGCATAGTGGACACATGTCAGCTCCCTAGGCCAACTACCCACAAGGTGAACTCAAATGCTATTGGATGGCCATAGAGGTGGACCAATGAGAATTGGGCTAGAGTAAATCTAGTTTAAATCATTAAAAAACACTTGATAAAAAAATCAACAAGAATTAAGCTCTCTAGAAGACTATTGGACAGTCTCCCAAGGGGTCCAATGAGCATTCAACAGCCCAATGGCTTGCCTGCTTCCTATTGGCCAAAAGATAAAGGGGTCCAATGAGAGTTTAATTGCATTATTTAATTACCCAAAGCTCTCACAAAAGGGGAAAGGGGGACAATTGTCACAAGACTATCACTTATGCTTCTTAAAACCTATGGGCTAAGCTTGGAGAGGTCCAATGGGAAGCCAGCAAGAGGATTTAGCAAGAGGGGTCGACCAAGAGAGAGAGGTGGCTGATTTTTCAAAGGCATTACCACACACACACACACACACACACACACATGATCTCATGTGTGAGCAAGAAGACTCTCTCTCTCTCTCTCTCTCTCTCTCTCTCTCTCTCTCTCTCTCTCTCTCTCTCTCTCTCTCTCTCTCTCTCTCTCTCTCTCTCTCTCTCTCTCTCTCTCTCTCTCTCCCCCCTTCTCAAGCTTTAATGAAAATCTCATCATCTACTCCAAGCTTGTGAGAAGGGAGTCCTACACCAACAACTCTTGGCTTTGTGATGCAAATCCAACCAAGAGCCAAGCTTCAATGCATGCTCATCTCCTTTATCATGCTAATTACTAAGCTATGCTAAGCTTTTATGGGTGATTGTGTGAGGAGATATACTTCTTTCTCGTAAGACTACTCCTTCTTCCTCTCAATCTACTCTCATACCCCGCTAGCTCTCACCATCTTTGAAGGTGTGTGAGGTCTTGGGTCTGAGACCGCGAGGGAGTTGATGTTGTGTTTTATAAGTGTTTGCTTAGTGCTTGAATCTTCCATCTTCATTGCACTAGCTAGTTATTGAAGGAACACAAAGAATTGTATTGTAAAATGTCTCCCTTAATGTGGGAACCCTATAATACAAAGCCTTTTGGAGGGGGGACCGGCTCCATGTAAATCCACTCCTCAACTGTTGTCAATAGCTTAATTTCTCTCTCTTTTGAAGTATTGTTCATGCCTATCTAACTAGGTGTTATGCTTTTTGTTGCTCTCTCCATCCAAGCACTCTTGCTATGCTCATTAAGAATCTATTCTAATGAAATGCTCACTATGTTCATGTTATTTTCCCCTACACACAAGTTACTAGGCCATTAAATGTTACACCACTAATGACCCCAATGTGATGATCCGCCTTCCCTTAATCCCTTTTGAAGCAATGGAGTGTCATTCAGGTGGTGGGAGTTCACCTGTTTTAGTGAAAAACATGAAAAGGAGGCTTTGACAAAGATGAAAGGGTGGCTTGCAAATGGCCTTGATAGGTCCCTTGAAAGCTAATTGACATACCATCGGAGACAAACCTATTGGATGGCACAAAGACCAAGGCTACACTTACATTGTTGTCCCGCCGTTCAGTGGGGAAGAGAGCGACTCGATGCTCATGGACTCTCGATTGCCATATGTGTTGCACTTGTGCAAGTATCCCTTTGGGGTTGCAAGAGTGTATTCAAAAGTTTTCCTTCAACTCACACTAGAAATTACCAATCATACAATGCACGTTAATGATTGTATTCATCAAAAGATAATGATATTGCTAATTGAATATTCATGCAAAATCCATTGGATTTTACTCGTATTTGTGAGTTGCTCCAAAGTACAATTAATTCCATTAAAAAATAGTGTAATTACCATGTTGAATTTGAAAGTGAAGTAGTTGATTGTTGCAAGTGGTAGTGAAAATTAGAATGGCTACCATGTTGATTTATACACAGTGGTGTACACTACTCTATGATGTCATAGTTCACACTACTAGTAATTTGAATGGTTTGATAAGAATGTGTGTTAGTGAACAATACAAATACCACTCTCTCGCTACACAATGTGCACAATGAATCATAGAACTATAGGTATTGTATCAAAATGTAGGTTGATGCTACGGTCGGAAGGTGTAAGGGAATTGCAAGAATCGGGGGAGGGGGTGGGAAGGTCTATGAGGCCGCTTTCCTTGTCTATTCAGAGAGGGCATTGGACCGTCCCTTAATCCCTTTTGAAGCAGTGGAGTGTCATTCAGTTGGTGGGAGTTCACCTGTTTAGTGCAAAAGATGAAAAGGAGGCTTTGACAAAGATGAAAGGGTGGCTTGCAAATGGCTTTGATAGGTGCCCTTGAAAGCTAATTGCCACAGTTCACACTATTAGTAGTTTGAATGGTTCAATAAGAATGTGTGTTAGTGAGCGATACAAATACCACTCTCTTGCTACACAATGTGCACAATGAATCACAAAACTATAGGTATCATATCGAAATGTAGGTTGATGCTACGATCAGAAGGTGTAAGGAAATTGCAAGAACCGGGGGAGGCGGTGGGAAGGTCTACATGGAGATTGTGAGAGGGAGAGAGTTGGGCAGCAAGGTGGTGAGGCAAGATGTGGTGACGTAGCCAGGGAGAAAGGGTGATGTTTGACACCCAAATAGGTGCATGTTGTGTTGGTGTAGACTGGTTGGTGATCTAGCTCACCCATGCGAGAAGGGCGGATGGGGCTATAATAGGGGTACATTGGTGTGGTGATGATTGTGACGAGCGAGGCTAGTCGATGCCCGGGAGCAGAGAGGGGGTGGTTGGGGTGGCACTCGGGGAGGTTGCTGGCAGCACTGGGATGGGGCGCGAGGCACTGGAAGCTGGTGGCTACTTGGAGGTGGAGTGACAAAAAAAACTCGCTTCGTTTCCTAATTCTTGATTTTACCGGTGGAAGTCAACTCCATGATCTAATTTACATTGCGCATTGGGAGCGTAGTTTTTGATGCCAGCTATATAAAAATATTGTAGAGAGATGTTTGATCTGTGGGAAATTGGTTCAATAGTTCTAAACTTACGTTGAAGGGGGCGTCCGGACCTTCTATGCAGTTAGGTGTGAATGCTTAACTACTATAGGTTTTAGTTTATTCAGGCTTGCTTCATGCAAGAAATAGCAGAAAAGAGACAGAGAGACGGAGCAACAGGTGGGAGAAAAGAACAGAGGAAGATGGGGGAGCAGGATAACAGCAGCAAGGACGATGTACGCACCCTCTTTATCTCCGGGCTTCACGACGACGTGAAAGAGCGCGAGATTTACAACCTGTTTCGAGCCCATCGCGGTTATGAGTCTTGCCAGTTAAAGTATACCGGCCGCGGTTACCAAGTTTGTTCTCTCTCTCTCTCTCTCTCTCTCTCTCTCTCTCTCTCTCTCTCTCTCTCTCTCTCTCTCTCTCTCTCTCTCTCTCTCTCTCTCTCTCTCTCTCTCTCTCTCTCTCTCTCTCTCTCTCAGTATACCGGCCGCGGACACCAGGATGGGCATAATATCCTTGGAAAAACCTGTGCAAAAAATTGCAAATAGGCGGAACATTACAAAAATGACAAAAATGATCATGCTTTAATATATGATTCATCAAGTGCTGCATTGGAAAGCTTTCTCTGACAGGATACCTTGGAATGGAGGCAGGTGGGTTCGTAGACAGAGAAGAAACTATGGAACTAAAAGAGGCAAAGGGGTTTTGTCTACTACATGCATTGCCATGTACACCTGGGAGTGCACGTATGTGTCTACCCATATAGGATTTGACCAATAAAGACGAGATTTTGACCCGGTGGTCCTGATCTCTGTACACCTCTGGACCGAGGTGTACAGAGATTGGGCAAGACTAGAGAATGCGAGGTAGTTTACATTGTGAGGAGTATATATATATATATATATATATATATATATATATATATATATATATATATATATATATTAAAACAACATTCATAATCATTGTAGATGACAACGTCATCAACTAACATGGAGGAAAAGATTGCATGCTCGTGCACGCTTTGCAAGTATCAAATCCTGCGCAAGCGTAGGATATGTAATGAGCATGTGCACAAGTACGGAGAGTTTGCTAGAGAAACCGTAGAGAATCTGCGATACGACTCCTACGGAACGGGCATTGATTTCCGTGACATAGCACCTACATCTGAGAGAGAGAGAAAAAAGATTATGCGTGAAGGTCCGACCAATATAGAGCCACGGATGGAAGCAGAAAAGGGCTTACAGACAGAAGATGACGGCATGGAGGAGATGCTGGATGCCTTCTTCCAGACAAGCGAGGAGAACGCGAACGAAGCAGCACCAGAAGCTGTGCGCCTATATCCTGAAGACATGTTGAGGAAGTTGGCACGTCAACCAATCTATGAAGGCGCCAAAATATATGTGCTTTGTACTTGTCTGGTGTTTTTGAATCTTCAGTCAGTGTACGGGTGGTCAGATGCAAGCGTCACTGCTTTGTTTAGGTACGTAATTTACAAAAGAGATTTTCCGATCGCAACGGTGATGTGCTCGAAGAGCTTTTTAATTTAATGTGGCTTAAACAGGTTATGCGGGAGCAACTTCTCCCGGATGGCAATGAAATGCCCCCCTCCAGGCCAGACGCAAAGCAACTTCTGACCTCGGTTGGCTTGGACTACAACAAGATTCATGCATGTCCAAATGATTGCATTCTTTTTTGCAATGAATTCGCAGTTTGTCTGTCGTGTCCTAAGTGCGGAGCAATGCGCTACAAACAAGATGTAGTTGGCGAGACAGTGCCAGCTAAAGTGTTGCGGCATTTCCCTATTATTCCTAGGATAAAAAGCATGTTTCGTTGTGGTTCCATTGCAAAGTTGATGCGGTCGCATTCTACGAATAGATCCACTGATGCAACATTTAGCGTGCCCGCTGATTCAAAGGCTTGGAGTCACATTGAAGATACCTGGCCACATTTTAAGAGTGAACCACACAATTTGCGTTTGGGCATGGCAATGGATGGAGTCAATCCATTTGGCTTGAGAAGCTCGTCATGGAGCACTTGGCATGTGTGCCTTATCAATTACAACCTTCCGCCATGGCTTGATATCAAGAAGGGTCATTTGATTTTAATCTTGATTGTACCTGGTAAGTTCAAGGCAAAAAACATGGATGTTTATCTAGCTCCACTAGTTGACGAGCTCCAGGAGTTATGGCATGGGATCGACATAGCAGATGCGGTTGAACTAGTAGGACAACAACATGCAAGGATCCATGGACTTCTTATGTAGACTATGCATGATTGGCCAGGATACGGAAGCTTCTGGTAATGGTTATTGATTTACAAAATTCTCGCTATTCGCAAGCCCTTTGCCTTGGCCTGATTCATGCTTTGATATATGCAGGACTAACAACTTCGGGATACAATGCATGTCCAATTTGCGGGCAGTCTTTGGATGTGCGCTATTCTACCTCTCTTCGAAAGACAATTTATCAAGGCCACCACCGTTATCTTCCAGATGGCCATCACTTGTGCGAAGGCCAGCTTGGTCGCGTCGAATGTCGTCCTATGCATGTACAAGAGTGGCGTCGCCGATGGGAGCAACATGAGGGGTGGATCAAGGGTGTTGCACCGACATGGATAGCATGTAGGAGGCGTATACATGATATAAGCTGGTTCGTTATGGTTATGCTTTTAAGTTATGGTTATGCTTTTAAGTTATGGCTATGCTTTTCAGTTGGTGCAGTTGTCTTTCATTGGCCTTAAATCTCATGTGAGAACCTACATGGATAGCATGTAGGAGGCGTATACATGATATGGGTTTTTTTGAAAATTTTATGTAAAAACAAAGGGAACTCTGCCGAAATTTCTGCGCGCGGGAGCATGGTTGATATTTTGGTGCTGCTCGCTTTCTTGGGCAGAGGGCAAGAATTCTGGCTGTGGCTGTGTCCATCTTTTAACTGGGAACAGGCCAGGCTACCTGCCCTCTGCCCAAGAAAAAAAAATTCTGCTATGGTCGTCGCTATGTGCGTCTCTATGTGCGTCGCTATCCGCGTCGCTATGCGCGTCGCTAATAGCGACTGGTTTCACAGCGACGCGCATAGCGATGGGCCGCGTCGATATTTGCGTCGATAACACTTTTTTTGTTGTAGTGCATGTATGGAAACTTTTGATAGATGTAATGATGCAAGAATGAAGAAGGATGATCACTTTTCTTTGCTTCCATGGTGTTCTCAGTATTTTGTGTTTTTAGTTCTTGTTCAATAAATCGATTTTCCTTCCCTAAACATGTTTCTTTACTTCCCTAAACTTGAAAAGTGAAAGTTTGTTGCAATAAAAGAGTGAATTCAGATAGTAATGTATTTCACTAACTCCATATTGTAAAGCCCCATGCACAGGGTAATCTTGTTGATTGTGGAGTGCATTCAGCAAGGCCAATTGGGCTATGGAGTTGTTTGGGCTGATGGAGACTGAACCTCATGAATTTTTTAGGGGATTTTCTAATTGGTTCACTAAAAAACAAGAAAGGGAGGAATACAACATTGTCTTCTTGGACACATATTTTGACTTGCTTCCAGATGATTTGTTTCCAGATGATTTGAGACTAAACATAGCCTTGAGGATCCATTAGTATTATACAGGGTCAGTTCTATACCCTTTGAGGTATTGAATGCTCGAGAGTGCCTGTCATTTTACTAAAAATGAGATGTTATTCAATTTTTTAGGGTCCACGGGAGAAGAAGAAGAAACACATGAGTGATTCAAGGGAGCAGCCACCAATAACCACTTATGGCACCACATTAACAAAAAGAAGATGGGACTCTTGTCTTGCAGCACAATTGCAATAATCAAATGAGGATTCAAGGGATAACATCCCTGCAGTAGCATTGATCACACGTTTGCAACCAATTGTTGAGGGAACAAAGTCACAGGAATCCATCCATACAAGGGGGAACCTAGAACGAGAAAGAAGGGAGAGTTATTCACCTAAGCCATAAGAGCAGGGAGGAACTCCTTAAGCTTGTGAAAGGGTTATCCACCAATTGGTTGGGGTTCAGGAAGTCCATCAATTCTTGAGGGAAAGAAGATAATTGCAGTTCAAACCACCCTCACTCTAATTACCACCACTAACATTTAACCCATTGGGAGGGTCACTTCCCCCACTCAAATTACCACCACTAACATTTGAACCATTGGGAGGTCCACTACCCCCTCAATCACCAAAAATGGCTCAACTATCACCACCAAACCCTAAAGTAGGGTGTGGGACGCATGTCTTACCTCACCATCCTATCTTATTGCAGCATTAGCGAGAACCACGATTTTGGTCAAACCATACACTCAAGTGACTAAAATCACCAAAAGCCAATCGCTCATCGGCGGCAAGCAAATCACATCCGTTACTGCATCAAATGACATCCAAACGTAACAAAACTTCTAAAACAAGTTTATAAGACCTAAGCACACATGCCTATGGCCTCAAACCCCACTTTAGGTCAAGTTCCAAAATCGCGATTATTAACAACAGTGGATTTTTGACCTAGTCGTTTTCGACCCAAAATGCATCTAAATGCTTAGCAATGATGCCCCAATTATACTTAGTTTTTGATTTAAACTTGTAACTTCCTATTTATGATGAAATTACGACGATGCCAAAAGCTATGAAATACTGTGAATGGCTTACGTCAATGCGTAGAGCTCTTACCTGTGGTTGCAATGCAACAAACATGTGCAATGTGACAACCGGAGAGGGATTAGGAAGCATGAGAAGGAGAGAAGTGAGCGCCGTTAGCTCAAGCTGTGTATTTCTTATCCAAAAACTTATAAAAAACTTACAAAAATTGGCTTTTATACCTTAGCCAAGGTTTTTGGGTGGTCAAAAGTAATAATCTGGAGTTCTACCAAAGCTGAAAATTGAATGGCTGAAACAATCTGGAAGCTTGTAGCCCCGGCTCATTAATTACAAGGTTTATCAAGAAAACAGGAGTGACAATATTCCCGATTTATCAAAATAATAATTGTTTTTACAAGGAGAACTCCAAAAAATGGTGTCCGCGTTAGCTTGCTGCTAACATTCCCCCCCCTCCTCGTTTGAGTCATCCCTTGACACAGCTTTATGGGTTGAAGTAATCTTTGGGTTAACGGCGGGCGAGGCGATCCTTCAGTGCTTCCAGTGCCTTTTCGTATCTGATTTTGTATTCTTTGTCTGGCACTTGCAAAAACTGTATGGTGACTTTGTTTTTCATTTCCACTGCGGAGTATCCGACAAATCTTGCGGTGAGGTTGCTTATCACCGACGCAAATATCTTCATCGCCAGGTGAAGAAGCCAGTGTAAAATGCCTCCTCAAAAGCTAGCATATTGTGCGAGGGCAAAAACATGCATCGGGCATAAAAGCCATAAAGAACTTCCTCTGGGGACTGCCCACTTAGTGTTACCATATACATGTGGTAGTGATGTGTGTGAACACACTAGGACCGCCAGGGCATTTTTTCTCTCTTTAGGAAGTTTTTTCCCCCGTGCATTGTATATACGCCCATCACTCTAGGGCTATCAATCTTTCCATTGCACACTAAGTAACACACTCTCTATTGTGTGCCTTGAGCTTCCTTCGTCTTCTCCAAGCTATGTGTGTTTCTCTGCAACCCTAATTCCAACAATTGGTATCAGAGCAGGTCACGTCCTCCCGGGCTTAGTCGCCAGCTGCTCCAGCACACGCCTGCTCACTTTCTCTGATTTCAGTGAGCTTTGGCAGGCATTCGCAGGTCGACAAATTTTTTTGGTAAGCTCGTGATGCTGGTGATCCTGCTGATGTCACTCTTTACCAAACTGCTGTTGGCTGCCTCATTTATGTATGCAACACGAGGCCGGATATTCATTTTGCAGTCTCACAGGTCAGCAGATTTATGCATAGCCCAGGGTCTAATCATTGGCAGGCTGTCAAGAGGATTTTCCGCTACCTTAGTGGCACTTTACATCTTGGCTTGTTTTATCCCAAGGGGGGATCATTGCCGCCAAACTTACATGCTTTTTCGGACTCAGATTGGGCTGGTTGTTTTGACATGCAAGTGTCCATAAGTGGTTTTTGTTTCATGCTTGGCAGTTCATGCATATCATGGTTGAGCAAGAAGCAACCTACTGTGGCCACTTCGAGTTGTGAGGCTGAGTACAGCACAGTCTTCACAGCTACGGTTGAGTGTGTATGGCTCAGACGCCTTATGGCTGATTTGGGTGTTGGACAGGACACTGCCAACACTATCTACACTGATAGTCAGAGCGCATTGGCAGTTGCGAGGAACCCAGTTTTTCGTGCTCGCACAAAGCACATTGAGGTGCATTACCACTATGTCAAGGAGAGGCTCTCAGCAGGAGAGATCGGCTTGGCTTATGTGCCAACACAGGACAACCTTGCAGATCTTTTCACAAAGGCATTGTCTCGTGAGAAGCTTGAAGCTTTCCGCAAAGCTTTGGGCTTACTCCCCTTTGTGGACTGATCCTGTCCTCAGGGCACGGCACTTCCCTTTACTCATGTGCCATCTCTCATTCACCGCATCACTCCAAGGGGGATTTGTTACCATATACATGTGGTAGTGATGTGTGTGAACACACTAGGACCGCCGGGGCATTTTTTCCCTCTTTAGGAGGTTTTTTCCCCCGTGCATTGTATATACGCCCATCACTCTAGGGCTATCAATCTTTCCATTGCACACTAAGTAACACACTCTCTATTGTGTGCCTTGAGCTTCCTTCGTCTTCTCCAAGCTGTGTGTGTTTCTCTGCAACCCTAATTCCAACACTTAGATCATAGCAAAGGCCTTTGTTTCCTTCTAAAAATGAGAGCCATGGGGCGCTTGTCTGCTCCGGATCATTGAAGACCTGTATGCATGTGAGTAGCATCTGGTAGATTTTATATAGCATGGCACAGGAGAGATGTGGCAGACCTTTGAAGAATGTCATGGTGCCCGTTAGGGTTTTCACCATGTATTCTTATGTTGCTTGGCCTCTCTCTAGAGCTGGCAGCCTGGGAAAGTTTAGCCATGTTGGCCTCTTCTTCTGCAGTGCTTCGTGTGCTTGACATGTCCTTATTTGAGGTACACGGCAAAATGTTGGATCTTTCTGTATGGCCGCAGGTGCTCTCGTGAACAGAATCAAGTATCTTGGATTCTTGTTTAACCAGTTTAGCCTCCATTTCGGGTGGTCTTGATCTACGCCATCTTCTTGCATATCCCTATATAATCTTTCCTTTACCTGTAAGAGTTCAACCTTGATGAGAGGGTATGGCAGGGATTTTTGGTGCCATTGAGCATTGATTTGATTGGGAGTGAGTTGTGTGACATTGACAGAGTGTAAAACTCTCAACTCCCAATCCATAGCTTCCTTCCACTGCCCATCTACCTCCAAGGTGATCTTCTCCTTTAGTGCATCTTCTTCAGCCTTTGACAGTTGGACCATCGGCACAGTGTCTTCCTCTGTGATTTGGACTTGAAAATCTTCTTCCCCACTTGGCTCTGCTGTAGACTGCGTCTCAAAGTCAGTAAATGAGACCGAGGGGATTTCCACTTGGGGCAGCTCTGAAGTGCCTGCGTCTTCTTGTATGTCTGGCTTTCCATCTCTGAGGAGTTGGTCTACTCTTTTCAATTCTGCAATCTCTTTAAGGAGCTCCTCCTCTCTTTGGACCCGCATGAGTGCCAAGTCTCTGCGTTGTGACTGCTCTAGCTTCAACTCCAGCTCTAAATCTCTGTTTTTCTTTTCAAGTGCTTTATACACCTCATCTATTCCCTTGATCGAGGCCACGATTGGATTTTCTCTTAATTGCCACAAGAAAGTGGCCTGATCATTAATTCTTTGTTTAGAATACTACAGAGATGCGTTTGCTACATCTAATTGTACTTGAATCTTTTGAGCTGACAAAGAGGTGGTAAGAAGTTCATTTGTCACTTCTATCAAGTGCTCATCTTTCAATTTGCAGGCATCAGATAGCTTAGTCAGGAGGTCACCCAACTCCTCCATTTCCTTTTGTTAGCTGTCCCTGGCTATCTGATGTCGTTCTGCTTCAGTTTTTAGCTCTTGTACCTAATTTTGGAGATCAGTAATCGTAGTTATTCTGTCTTTGAGCCCTCCTTGAAGAGCATCGATGACCATTTCTAATTCTTTGGCTTTAGTACTACGGTTGAAGGCTAGTGAGCGGAGTTTCTCCGTCATGATCTGCATCTGTCTTGCATACTCGTTCACTTGTAGAATGACTTCATCATTGGATTGTCATTCTTCTTGTCTTGCAAGCTGAGATGGGCCGGCAGCCTCTTGTGTTGCTTCTTGCTGTGTTGTTATTGCTGGTGTTTCTATAGAGATGTTTGCTTCCTGGCCATCCTGAGGTTTTGAAACCTCGGCAGTTTCTGGCTGAGTGGAAACAAGCTGTGTGATCTCAACCCTTACAGTTTCTTCAGTTGTAGGCCTTCCTGCCTTCTCAATGTCAGTTTCTTCCTCATGTGTAGTGGTTTTCTCCTTTTCTTTATCTTCTTCTTTATCAGTTTCATATGTCGGCTTGTGAGTCTCCTCGGCTGTCTGTTCTGGTTCTTGTTCAGCTTCCTTTCCTTCATGTTGTTTGGCGTGGTCAGCTTGCTATGTAGCTTCCGTTTGGTGGGTGAACTCAGACTCTCTTCCCTTTTCAATCTCGGCTTCTTCAGTGGTTTCTTGGCCTGGCGGTGATGATGGTGGAGTGGGCATGGGCTGGTCCTGTTGTTCCAACGTCAGTGAGGTGGGTCGGGGAGATGCCTGGCCTTGCTCTTGAGTTGATGCTTCCTCAGCTTTCTTGGCCGCTTCTTCGGCTTCTTTCAACTTCAAGGCCTCTTCCTCTTGGTAGATTCTTTCTAAATGATCCTTGGGATCCTTGGACTCTTTCCTTGAATGATGTTTCGTTTGAAGTCCCTTCAAGCCAGTGGGTACCCACTTTTCTAGGTCTTTTTCCTGCGCTTTCTTAGTACGTTGATACGCCTATTTTTCTCTTTCAAATCTAGATTGCTTTTGAGCTGGCTCCTCTTGGTGGGCAGCCACAAATTTTCGCTTCATTTCTTCCCTCTTAGCTCGTTTTTCTTCGTTGTCAAAGCTTTCATTGCTATTCTGCTCGGATGAACTGTCATCGGATTCATCACCTGATTTAAATGATTGCTTACCAGATCTTGTAGATCTTGGAGAGGGTGGAGCTGCCAATATCCATGTGTTCTGATCCGGGGCAGGCGATAGGTTGTCGACCATGCCGATGGCATGATAGGCTATTCTGGTCAAGACTTCAGGTGCGCCCAAGTAGGTTATCTTTCCCTCCTTCTTGGTGGCCTTCAATGTTGTTAATGAAGGGGATCGGGGAGCACCACAGACGAAGAGTGAGAGAGAGAGAAGGAGACACACGATGCAGAGATATGGGTGGGGAGACTCCAAGAGTGAGCAGCCCCCTATACACTTATGCTATGTATAAGGTATACAAGTCAGTGGGCGCCCAGACTCTGGGCGGCCGGGCAAGGCACAGGCGCCTATACCCCAACAACCTCCCACTTAAAGGCGACTGTGCCTTTAAGCAAGGGAACCTAGTCTAAAGACTAAAAAAGGTGAGAGAAAACCGCTCTCAACCGATGCCCACTGGCTGGCTGTGATCGTGTGCATCCGGCTGTCCTGCTCCCGTGTAAGTCCATACACCACCAGACGTACCGCACACGTACTGCAAGTATGTACGCAATACCTGCATATCTCCCTCATGCACTATGCCATCATCAGTCAACAAACAACTGACAATCCCAACTGCAAATGCTCCCACTGCAGCTGCGATATCCGGTCTCAAGATCAACATCTCATACATGAGACCACCGAATGCCGATGCAATGCTAGCGGGCCCTGCTAGCTCTACGGAGCATGCATCAACATATATATCCCTGGCAATAGGCATCTCTGACTGACAAGGCGTGTCAGCCACATGCATCTCCTGACTGTCCGCAAAAGACGCATCAACCTGTCGTGCAACCTCAGAGCAAACCAGCTGCTCTAGGTGTCTGCTGGAAGACATATCCTGCACAACTATATCCCCATGCTCACTGTCGAGTATAGAAAGGAATGACTGTATAATCGCTGACATCTCAGCCTCCTCTGCAATCATCCACTGCAAACATGACCACTCAATCTGCTGTGACTCACTAGAGCTCTCATGCTCTAACTCCGTATGCATAGACTCTTGCACAACGTCCTCCTGTTGTGACTCACTAGAGCAAGACCGCTCTACCTGTCTATCCTGCATAGAAGTATCTCGCACAACTGACTCTCTGCTTTGCTCAGTCACTAGCAAAGCATGCATGTCTGACTCTGTCACCTCTCTGTGTGACTGCTCAAGTCGTGCCCCAACTGTGTGCACAACGAGCTCACTACTCTGCACTCCATGCAAAGCATCCTGCAACCCACAAGCAAAAGAGACTCGCCTGCTCTCTCGCTGTCTACCTGGCTGCGTGATCACAGAGACAACACCGTCTCTCCCGTGATCCACATGCAATGGGTAACCTGTACCACTCCTGGCACCTCTCGCAATCACTAGCGAACCCAAATGCATCACAAAATCTCGCTCTCGTAGCGAAATCTGACATCCACAATCTCTAAGCTGACCAATCGAGATCAAACTCACTGTCAAATCTGGTACATAGCGCACATGTCGTAACAAGTAAGATGCACCACTCGGTAATGACAGTCTCACATCTCCTGCACCTGCTATCGCATGCACCGATCCATCGGTCAAACGTACACTGCCAAGCATCCCGCTAGAATAGCTACAAAACCATGCACGATGCGGCGTGACATGAAACATAGCATCTGCGTCTAGCAACCACTGCGAAGGGAGTGCACTATCCACATGTATAGCATCTCGTGCATAGCTCGAGGTAAAAGTGACATCCCCGTCACTAGTATACTCCGACACTACATGTGCCTCAACTGTCAAAGCAACTGAGTCCATGGCATCACTACATACATTTCTGAGACTGCCATGTCTCCTACGATGTCGCATACGACGAAAACAGCGCCGTCTAACGTGTCCAGAATGACCACAATACCAACATGTCATCTGTCGGCGTGCTCGTGAATGTACATGTCTCACACGAGTCCGTGATGACTCAGATCTATCATACATATCATGTAATCTGCGCCAAAGTGCTCTCGAAGTAGTCTCATACATAACAAGAGCATATACAGATTCCGCAAGGTGCAAAGAGAGCGTAGATAGTGCCATCTCCTCTAGCTCCTGCCACTGATCGTCAGACATGTTTGAAGGTCTACCTGCATCACCACTCAATGGTCGATGCAACCCTCGCTGTGTCAATGCATCAAGCATACACTCTCTCCATGCCGCAAAGTCTGACCCATCAAACACGCGCATCTGTGAGAGGTCACAATCTGATCGATCACCTGTCTCTGCCATGAGCACAATGTAGCAAACTAGAAAGCAAAACCACCTCACCAACAACACCTGGAAACTGTCTACAAATATGGCCAGAAACACAATGTAAAACCTGTGAGACACACTCCAAAATAGAGCTCCCGCAATGTCAATACAAGCCTCGCCTGCTCTAGTATCACACTGCAATCTGTGAGCTAATCACCAAGCCCACACTGTGCAGTATCGATGCATATACACGCACTCCAAAATAGAGCTCCCGCAATGTCAATACAAGCCTCGCCTGCTCTAGTATCACACTGCAATCTGTGAGCTAATCACCAAGCCCACACTGTGCGGTATCGATGCATATACACGCACAAATCTCCCACCTGCAGAGAACACCGCACGCAAATGTTGAGTGCAACCCGCAATCTCTACCTAGATCGCATAAATGATGCGCATAAAACTCTTGGGAAAATTTCGCCAGAGTTTCGTCAGTAAAACGGCCACAAAACCAGTAACCAAACTGACTGCATGCTCAAAACCATGAGCCACCAAAGCGCATCAAACCGTACTCCAAATGCATGCACCAAATCTCCACACTTTGCATACATCATTGCAAACACCTGCAAATCTAGTACACAAATATCTGCTCTACCTGTGACTGCCAAAAAACATACTCGAGGCATACATTGCCGAGCTCAAAATGCAATCACATTAGTCTCCCTGAGCATCAAACCACATAAGGCATACATCGTATCCTCTCATCTGTGAGGAAACTTGCAGCAAATATCACTCTCACATCTGAGAGCAAACCATGTGTGGAATCCTCGACGCACAATAAACAACTGCTGCTGCAGAAAATTCAGCGTTCAGAATTTTAAAATTCTGATATGACGAGCGCATCCGGAGCATGCCAAAACCCCAAGGTAGACTCCTGGATCATATGTATCCGAGTCCGGGTGTGAAAGCTATGCCAAAAACAGTGTTTTTGGGACCCGAGAGTGCACAAATAAACTTGCTGCTGTACCTGCTGTAATTCAAAGCATAATTTCAGCAAATAGACATCACCATCGCGTCCGGAGCGTGCCAAAACCCTGACCTAGACTCCTGGATCATGTAGATCTGACTCTGTATGACGGAGCTACGCAAAAAACTGCGTTTTAGAGCCCGAAAATGGCAAAAACGAGCTGCACACAGTCTTGAACCTGCTCCTGCTCCACTCTGCGTGATGCAATGTCCTCTCAATGCAAGCTCCAACACAAGAGCTCTGCCATAACAGCATCCAAGCACTCGAATGTCAAGCTCTCCTCCGCCGAGCACTTCTCTAACGAGCTCCACTGAGCTCAAAAGCTCCTCTCACCAAGGAAGCCGCAACCGCCTCCTCGACCAAGCTTGACCACACCAAGCTCCTATTGCATTCTCACAGCAAGTCTTCTACTTTCTTAATCTCTCTACCGTCGAGAGAGAGCGAGCTATCGCCTCGAAGCTCTCAAAGCCGTCGTGCTCTCCGCGGTCACCATAGCTCTGATACCAATTGAAGGGGATCGGGGAGCACCACAGACGAAGAGTGAGAGAGAGAGAAGGAGACACACGATGCAGAGATATGGGTGGGGAGACTCCAAGAGTGAGCAGCCCCCTATACACTTATGCTATGTATAAGGTATACAAGTCAGTGGGCGCCCAGACTCTGGGCGGCCGGGCAAGGCACAGGCGCCTATACCCCAACAGTTAACACATATTGCGCGTGGTCCATAGGTTGTCTGGTGGTTGACTTCAGAACTTGTGTAAAAGTTGTGGCCACGGCGTGATTTGGTGTCATGTACCTTAGTGGCCTTTTTGCTAGGAAATGGAAATGTTGATGGTACAGATGGGCTGGCTCTTCCACCTGCTTGTGGATGAGATCGGCAAATGTAGCCGTAGTTGTTTCCTTTGTAAACGTGACTGTTGTTTTCCTATCTCTTGCCCACATGGTCATCCCTTCAGTGGGCAATCTGAGTGCCTCTGCCACTATTTCCTTTGTAATCACAACCTCTACCTTATTTCCTTGGTTGTCTGAGAGTTGGGCAGATCCGTCTTCCTTGATGGTGGACAGAAGCTCGTAAGCTTTTTGAAAGTATACTCCCCAGGGGCCATAGAAGTGTCGGAGTGTTGGAGTCCCAACCTGCAGTTAGCCTCTTTGGTTTCTGGCTTTGCTGCGACATCATAAACCTCTTTGGGCAAGAGCTGCAACTCCACCGGATGCCCTTCTTCACTCTTAAATCTGTCCGTGAAGACCATGGTGTGGTGTTCTTCTAACTACTCTTTAGAAAGATAAGATGCCTTTGCTGCCTTTACTGATGACTCGGGGTCCAGTTGATACGGGGGCAGTTCTTGCAGTTTCTCCTTTTGGTTTAACTTCTTCTTGGCCTTCTCCGCAGCTTGCATTGCTCCTGCTCAGTGAATAGAGTGCAAAGTTAGCGGAGTTGTCGGATTTTTCTCCAGAATGTCCTTTACACTGAAATGTTGATAATCTGGTCCAAATTGCTTCAAATCAATTTTTGAACAAGCAAAGATGCATAAAATCATGCAAGGAACAAAACTACATGGTCAAAACAAAAATCTGCAACCAAAGTAAATAATCTTGATTATTTACAGCTGGGAAATTTTTCAACTTCTTTGCAATTTTGGCTTTATAGGCTTGAAGTATGTGCCAATTACATGCTCTGTGGGAAATTTGGGCTTATTTGGATGTACACGGTGAAAATGGTACCAGATTTTGGCTTTAGGTCTCTGAAACAGTAGATATAAAGGAAATTTGAGATTTTGAAATCCAAATTGACTCAAAATTGGCTAGTGGGCTTATCACATCATGTACTTTGGATGTATGATGACCAATTTTCAAAATTGCCCCATTTTCGTCAAAAAGTAAATAATCACGATTATTAACTTTTCTTCCTAAAATGACATTTTTTGGCATAGACTGGTTCTAGGCATGGTATAGACCTTGGGTATGAATTATGAGGTGATTTGGATGAAGAAAAGTTGTTCATAACCCAAATTTTGGCTTTCACATACTTTTTTGCATTTTTTGGCAATTTTCCAAGTAAAGGGTGGTCATTTTAGCTCATACTTGATTTTTGGCATGTAATAGGTGTGTACACATGATAGTGAGGTGAATTGACAATTTCCATGCAAAAATGTTGCAAAAGTAAATAATCGCGATTATTTACAACAGTGATAAAAACTTTGCATTTCACATAAATTTTGACCTAAACATGTTTCATACGCCTAATACAAGTCCTAAATTGAATTTGGTCAAGTTTGGTCATGCCGGCACCACTTTGTGCTCTATCGAATCTGAATTCACTGTTTTTTGTGATTACTCTGTCTGTTAGGTTGGTCGGTCAACTTTGAGGCTTTAGACTTGTCTGTAACCTCGTCGTGAAGCTACCTGTCCAATTTTGGCTCATTTGGAGTCAGTTTGGCCTTGTATGTCGAATTTGATGCTTTGTAACCTTTGAGCCGGTTTCCGCTTTTCGAAGGCTTTACTTAATGGATTTCTCCAAACCAATCATATACATTGTATATGATTCTGTGGGGTCAGGTCGAAATTCTAGCCTTTCCCAAAAAACCCTAATTCTCTACTGAGGACCCCCTTGACCCTAGCCGAATGATCATCTGATGGTATGGAATGGTTCTATTATGTTAGGGTATGATATGGTTCAAATCACCTTCGATTTGGTCAAGTTGACAGGCCACTATGGTCACTTTTAGGTTGTAGGTCTTCGTGCACTACTCGGCTTCGAGGGTTTTTTCTAGGGCTTTAGACTAGCCACCAGCCGTACAAAATGGATCATTGATTATTAAGGAACTTACCCCTCATGTCTCGTGTGAGACAGCGCTGAAAAAGGTCAACTGTGGGCTCCGGAAAGGACGCGCGAAAGAAGCCAAAATGCTCTCTCTGCAAAGCTCCAAGTGGAAATGAGGTGGTTTCAGCCTAGGCTAGATATCTATATCTGGACTTCCCGAGCCAATATTCCCCAGATCCCCTCGTTAGTCCTATTAGGCCGTGAAATCTATGTTAGGTTCAAAAATTTCCAAAATCGGATTCCTGTTGCTCATTCTGCAAGAATTTTGCAAAAGTAAGCATGGCCACCTAAATTGGCCTTCCCTCTTCCATCTTCTGATTTCGTTGAAAATTTTTGTGCTTGTCTGCCTTGTCTTTCTAATCACCATCATGTCTTCCATTTTTCCATCTGAGCTTCCCTGCTATTTATTATTAATTTTTGACCTTTTTATTTGAAAAAATCAAAGAAAACAGAAAAATGCTCTAAAAAAGCAAAGTGAAAATCCAGTAATTAAAAAAAATCTCTTGAAAAACACAGCTTTATTGTTTTTTGTTGGATTTCTCCATCTTTAAGCCTCCTTTTCAATAAAAATGATGAAAAATACACAAAAAATTGACTATTTTTCATTATTTTATGATAGTATATACACTATTTACACTCATCGGGAAGATATCATCAGTGAATTTTCCCTTGTTGATGAATTATAAGGACATCATTAGGTAGTTTTATAAAAAATCACACGTTAACATGAAACTTTTTCCTCCTTCTTCAAACATTGCCCTTAATTACTTAGTATTTAGTAATACCCTTCCACCCCTCCTAGATGGCGTTCTCCGGGACGACTGCGTGCATGGGTCGAGCAATTGTGTCTATGCATAGCCATGATTGGCTCTACCATGATATGAAGATCGATGCAATTCAACTCAATATGTTGTGCAAGAGCTGGGTCTTTAGTAATTAACTCAAGGGTTTCCGATGTCGAGGTTTGTTGTTGATGTCTTCCAAAGAGCAAATCTTGTAGCCTTTGTGCTCTCTGTTTGATAGTACCATCAGGGTGTCTAAGCACGTTGATTGCTTGAGCTGTGGGGAGCACTTTAGACAGTTGTTGAGCTTTTTCTCACCATTGGTAGCTCGGTCTGCTTGGTGCATGGTTCTTGAGAGTCTGTTGAGACATAACTCGCCACTGTCTGATTGGTTTCACGTTGTGTGGAGAAGATAAGTGCTCCTTTTTCTTCCAACCCATTTTCATGTTAGGTTCCTTGTTCATAGATGCTCGATTTTGTGCTTGAATCCTTGGAACCGTATTCTATTTCTGTGGTGAAATTTTAGGCACCAAGATCTGATTTGGTTTATCCACAAGTTGTGCCTTTGGTACCCAAATTTGTCTGACTCCTTGCATGCTACTTGTAGCATTTGTTTGTCGAGGGGATGGAGAAGATTTACTTCGTGGATTGGTACTCTGATTGCATCTTTTCCATTCCTCTTTGCTAGGTGCAATAGGAACAATAAGTTGCCCTCCCTTAAGTGATAGCTTTAGCTGATTTGTATCCCAATCTGGTACTGCTTTGTATGTACGCATCCAAGCAATGCCAAGAATTATCGTCTCATTCATGTGTTCATCTGGCAAGCATACAAACTGATGCGGACATGAGCATCCATGTATTACCACGTTCTCAAGTTGAATACTCCCAATGTTGGAGTTGGGTTCTTGTTGCATCCTTTGACTGTCGTTATTCCTGCGGTCAATGCTTGACTTGTTGCCTTCTTGTATGTTGAATAAATGATAGCATTCACTCTAGCTCCTGTGTCTACCAAAGCATTGGTGCTATGATTGTTTAGTTGTGCTTTGATGCGGAGATCCATTCCATCTAACCAGTCGTCATCTGTTGAAACTGCATCTTTAGGTAATTCCCATTGTCGATTATCTAGTTCCAAAGTGTTGATGGGAATCGGTATCTGTTGATTCTTGAGAGCAGCTTTACGCTTGAGCACCCGAAGTTAGCTTCTTCTTGGGCTTCATCAATAATCTACTGTCGCTTCATCTTCCTTTGTTTGGCTGCATGCATTCTCTCTAGCAATTCATTGGTTAGTGGAAAATTGTATTTCTTTAAACGACATCCACTAATCCAATTAGCCATTGGTTCACCATCTATGGTTGACAATTTTACTGCTCCACTTGGAGATACATCTTCAATGATAAATGGTCTATTTCTCTTTTTCTTAAACTTGGGAATGTGTTGCTTAAGGGAATAGATTAGAACTAAGTCCCCTTTCTTGAAAATTTTGGTGATTAAGTGGGAATCAAAAAATTGTTTTTGTTTCCTCTTTTGTGCATAGATATGAGCTATAGCAATTAGCCTTTGCTCGTTTAGCTTTTCCAAATCTTCAAGTCTTTCTAACAATTCATGTCCAGCCCACTCAAGAGTCTGTGCTACCCTTAAGGTCAGCAATAGGGGTTTTACAAGATGGCGAGCGAGTTTTTTAGAGCGAAAAAAACAACGAGCGAGTCCCTCAATAAATCTATTTGTGAATTAGAGAAATTTGCAAATGTGATAAGGGAAAACATACATAATAAGTGTAATAATACTGTGATAAGTGATCAACTACTTGTCCTCTTGAGGGTGAAAAAAACTTACTTGTCTATGCGGTTCTGTTAGATGGAAGAGGATGAGAGGGTAGGTGGAACGGCAAGATTTACCAGAAAAGACGGAGGGATATCTATGAACGATGCTCCCCTTAACTACAGATCATGTAACTCTCTCTCTCTCTCTCTCTCTCTCTCTCTCTCTCTCTCTCTCTCTCTCTAGTAAGGACATGACCTCTACCCATATCAATCCACCAAGGAAAATGCCCAAGATCCTAGAGTTGATGAATGGCTAATGGATACATGCATCCCTCACCGCTGTTGGCATTAGTCCAAGAATGCGCAAGCACGTGCATAGCTGCTACAATGTGGCCCATGCTCAAAAGATGAGCAAAGTATCTGCAATAGGAAGTATAATAGCATTCTCAAAGCAAGTATGAATATATACAACTCTCAAGTGAAAGATAGAGACGACTCAGCTATCACCTATAAACTAATCGTTGAGATGCCAGGTAGTAGTACTCGATTTTCTTCATAGCTTCTAGCACCACATCCTTTGTTTTATTTTCCAGTGCTAGTTGAAGTGGGAAAAAGATATTTTGAACCCTCCAACAATATCTCATGGTGGAGCTAGGTGGGATATCAATCCTTCTAGGCACATGAAGATAGTCAATAAGGAGCTGGATGGGGACCCATTTCCGAAGCTCTTCAGTTTCTCCAATATGCTTGAGGCTTTTTTTTCATATAAGAGGTGTTTCGCATGGGAGGGGGTTGACCCTCGTTTTACAAAATGGGAAGGGGTTTGCATATCCAAGCAGAGGTTAACCATGCATAGTTGGTGTAACTCAGCCCAAATAGGTAGAGTTTATCAAACTGCGTCGGCTAAATATTCCAGAAACACATGCCCGACATGAATTGTGGACATTGACAATGTTAATTACTACACAGGGAGCCAAGTTGAAGACGCACAAGTTTTGACCTTGAAAACTAATGTGAAACCCCTCTTGTGCAAAACACCTCTAATGTGATCTAGTTTAATCAAGAAAAAAATTAAATTAAAAAAACCAAAAATTACCGCAACACTGTCCGGAACCACCGTCTAGTGGTGGTGGCACCCCATACTAGAACTGGTATGTGCCATTGCGGATTGGTTTGTACTAGGCGATAATATAGATTCCTACGACCTACTCGAGGACGCAAGTAGAAGTCTTTATAAACTATATAGGAAGTGGATGGTGCAAATTACAAATGTCTTTTAAGTCTTAATCAATTAGTTTTTTAGATTCCGCATAATCCAATGTCCATGAAATAATGTGTCTCAGCTTAATATCGTTCCGTCTCCGGTTTCAAAAATGCCAGTAGAGGGCAAGCACAAAAGGAGAAACTCTGCCTCAAAATAGAAAAAATAGCTTTAAAAGAAACAAAAAAATATTTAAAAAATCCTCTTGGCAAATTGTAGAAAAGGGATCAATTTGTATGTTTCAGAAAACGATAGTTCGCGAACACTTATTCAGAAGCAAAATCCGCCTCCCTCCTGTCTATGTTTGCCTCAGCTAATGACGCAACTATTCTTAGCAACCTGGACTCATAGTGCTGAGAGGAACTCTCTCTCTCTCTCTCTCTCTCTCTCTCTCACAGTGCCTTCGATGTCTCTGCTTCGCATTGCTTTTCTGCTTTTCTTCTCGACTCTGATTTGACTTGCCATTCACCGGGTTTCCATCAGCCATCACGGGCCTCCTCTGGTTTAGGAGCATCATCATTATAATCATCTTCATGGTCATTAAGTTTCTGCTGCTCAAGCTAGGAGAAGAGGCTTCTGCGATTCAAAAACGTGGAAGAAGAAGAAGCCGCCTGTGCTGTGCGAGCTACATATATAAAGAAAGAGCTGGAAAAGTTAAAAGCTGGAGGAGGAAATGGGAGATGAGAGGGACGGCAAGGAGGGTGGTGACCGTGATATGCGAGGGAGACGAGAGAGAGGGAGACAGCGCAAACCACATGCAGTATAAGGGGTATGAGCCTCCCGAAGACCGGCCACGGGAGGGGACCCCTTGAAGGTAGAAGTCCCTTCCGCCGCGCGCGGGTATAAATCCCCGCCGGGCCCTTGAAGACAGAAGTTCCCTCCGCCGCGCGCGGGTATAAATCCCCGCCGGGCCCCCTCCCCGACGCGCCCAGATTCTGGGGCGTCACACTTGGTATCAGAGCTCCAGAACGAGCTCCTGGAAGACGAGCCGAAGACCGACGTGCCCGACACGCACGATCCTCACGACGACTCCAACCGCAATGGCCCGGGTCGTCAAAATCTTGGTGAAGAGAGCTCCAGAAAGCAACCACACGCCCTCCGCCCCGTGACGCGTTCCCTGAACACCGGGCCGTCACCCGTGACCCGCGCCGGCCCCGATCCGAGCCGGGCACCTCCATGAGAAAAAGGAAAGATGCGAGCCAGACAGGGCTCTCCGTGACGCGTCCAAACAACGGGCCGTCACCCGTGACCCGCGCCGGCCCCGATCCGAGCCGGGCACCTCCATGAGAAAAAGGAAAGATGCGAGCCAGGCAGGGCTCTCCGTGACGCGTCCAAACAACGGGCCGTCACCCGTGACCCGCGCCGGCCCCGATCCGAGCCGGGCACCTCCATGAGAAAAAGGAAAGATGCGAGCCAGACAGGGCTCTCCAGGACGCGCCCAACCCGCGGGCCGTCCCCCGTGACCCGCGCCGGCCCCGATCCGAGCCGGGCACCTCCAAACACAAAAAGTAAAGATGTGAGTCAGACAGGGCTCCCCACATGAAGAAAAGGCAGATGCGAGCCAGACAGGGCTCTTTATAACAAAAACAGAGAAAGACCAAAAACACGACGAACCAAGCCAACGGTGTTCGTCGCGCCCCGGCCACTTTTGTGGCCCATGCTGAGCTGAAGACCCATTCAAGTCTACAAAGAGACCACAGGGCCCCGAGCTATGCCCTCCAAATGACGTCCAAACAGGGACCAACTCGCAAGTGCTGCATTGCGACGGAACGCTCTTTCAGATTCGGCTTTCAAGAAGCCTCCGCGCGGGCCAACGCAGCAGGTGGCTCCGCGCACACTGGGTTACCTATTCGGGGAATGCTCAAGTACGGGGAATTCTACTTGGGTGTTCAAAGCATACTTTTTCAGCCTTCTGCCAAAACCCCAAAAATACACACACTCACTTTATTCTCAAAAGTACAAAAACAAAGCATGCCTACTTACTTGCATTTTGGGAAACTCTGCTGGATTTTTCCCAAAAGTAAACAGTTTGGCAGATATGGCATCTTCTCAAAGTGAGACTCTTTACAACATAAAGAAGCTGGATGGCACAAACTTTCCATTCTGGAAGAAGCAGATTTGGCAAGTTTTGGTGCAGAAAAAACAAGTGAAGCCACGGAAGCTCAAAGGGGAGAGACCAGAAGGTATGGCTGAAGATGAGTGGGAAGAGCTTGACGAGTTAGCTTGTTCCACAATCATGCTGACACTGGCAAAAAATGTTTACTTCAACGTAGCAGAAGAGACTACAGCATATGGCGTATGGCAAAAGCTATGTGGTATGTACGAGAAACAAAGTGCTGCTTCTCAGATTTACTGGCTCAAGAAATTAGTGGATTTGAAGATGAAGGAAGGGACAGCCATGTCAAATCATCTCATTGAATTTCACACAATTTTCAGCCATTTAACAGCACAGGAGATAGTCTTTCCAGATTCAGTGAAGGCTATGTTTCTCTTAATCACTTTGCCAGACAGTTGGGATACTTTTCGTACAGCGTTAAGTAATTCTGTCACGCCAGAAGGTCTTACAAGTGCCAATGTAGAAGGAAGCTTGCTGACTGAGGAAGTGAACAGGAAGAACATTGACAAAGGCAAAGGCAATAGTGCTTTGGTCGTTCGAGGGAGACAACAGTCTAAAGAGAAGAAGGGTAAGAAGGCATAAAATCGAAGTAAGTCTCGTGACTCGAAGTCAAAGGATGACATAGAATGCTACCATTGTGGCAAGAAGGGTCACATGAAGAGAGACTGTATGAAGTGGAAACAAGAAAAAGGCAAAACAAAGAGTTCTGAGCAAGATGAAAAGAAGAGTTCAGTGAAGATTGAAGAGGTGAATGTCACAGGATCTGGTTCAGACAGTGATTCTGGTATAGCAGCTGGTGACATCTTCCTCATGAGCAATCTTGATTCTGTTTTCTTGACTGCAGAGAATGGACATGCTATGAGTGATTGGATTATCGACTCAAGGGCATCTTTACATGTTTCTCCGCACAAAGAGTGGTTTACATCATATGTGGCTACTAAAGATTATGTCAGACTTGGCAATGAGCAGGTTTGTGACATACTTGGAGTGGGAGATGTGCAATTGAAGTTTCAGAATGGCTCTTCTTTATGGCTCAAGAATGTCAGACATGTTCCTGCAATCCGAAAGAGCTTGATCAGTACAGGGAAGTTGGATGATGCGGATTATGTGACAGTTTTTGGGAACAACGCTTGGAAGATCTCCAAAGGTTCGATGATTGTAGCACATGGCATCAAGTCAAGAACTCTATACACTTTACATGTTTCAGAGGTTAAAAACCATGTAATTAATGTGATTGAGCAGCCAAGTGTGTCACTGTGGCATCGTAGGCTGGGACATATGTCAAAAAGAGGAATGGAAATACTTTCTCATTATGGTTATTTTCCTGGATTTTCATTTCAAGATTTTGAGTTTTGTCAGCATTGTGTTTATGGTAAGCAAACACAGGAACCGCACAAATCAAAGAGGAATCGTAGGGACGAACGGTTAGCTCTTGTGCACAGTGATCTATGCGGACCAATGCCTAGTTTGTCACTAGGGGAAGCATCGTACTTTTGTACATTCATAGATGACTATTCTCACAAAGTATGGGTTTACTTCTTGAAGAATAAAGATGAGGTGCTCAAGGTCTTTAAGACATTCTTGCAGCTTGTGGAGAATCAGAGTGGTCAGAAGCTGAAGTGCTGAGAGTACGTTTCCAAAGCTTTTCAAGACTTTTGTGAAGCAAAAGGGATAAAGTGGGAACTTGCTACACCATATAATCCTTCACAAAATGGAGTTGCAGAACGTATGAATAGGACCATACAAGAGAAGGTATGAAGCATGTTGTCAAATGCTGAGTTGCCTGATGGATTTTGGGCGGAAACAATGGCTACAGCATTCCATTTGATCAACAGGTCTCCTAGTAGGGTTCTGGATAAGAGTGCAGTGGCCGAGATGCTATGGATAGGCAAGGCACCTTCGTATAAGCATCTCAGAGTCTTTGGTTGTGAAGCTTATAGCCATATTCCTAAGGAGTTCACGAATAAGTTAGAACCAAAGAGCAAGAAGTGTATATTTCTTGGCTACGGAGAATCGGGCGAGATGGGTTACCGGCTTTGGGATCCTGAATCCAGAAAACTTATTCGTAGAAATGATGTGCATTTCAATGAAGCCAAGTATCACGCTAATCCAGAGAAGACAGAGGAGATCAGAAGAGTTGTCTTCAAGGAAGATGGACCTAGTGCTAGCACATCAAGACAGCATGGTCAGGCTCAAGAACAGCCTATAGTGGCTGGAGAGGCAAAATCAGTTGTGGTGAGACGTTCTGAGCGTGTCTCCAAACCACCTGATCGTTATGTGCCATCTCTAAATTATGTCATGCTCACAGATTGCAGAGAACCATCTTGTTACAAGGAAGCATTACAAGTGGTTGACTCGAAAAAATGGCAGTTGGCCATACAGTCAGAGATGACAGCTCTGCATAAAAACCAGTCATGGAAGCTAGTTAAATTACCACAGGGAAAAGAGGCTCTACCTTGTAAATGGGTTTACAGGTATAAGATCACCGCTCATGATAGTCAACCAAAGTACAAAGCAAGGCTTGTTGACAAGGGCTTTAAGCAAGAACAAGGCATTGACTTTGATGAAGTCTTCTCTCCAGTGGTCAAGATTACTACATTGAGATGCTTTCTTGCATTAGTTGCTATATTGGATTTGGTGTTGCACCAAATGGATGTCAAGACAGCGTTCTTTCATGGTGATTTAGATGTGGAAATTTACATGCAGCAGCCAGAAGGGTTTGTTGAGAAAGGCAAGGAAGATTTGGTATGCCAGTTTTGTTAAAAAGTCTTTATGGCTTAAAACAATCACCGAGGGCATGGTACCATAAGTTCCACCAGTTTATGCTTTCTCAAGGCTACAAACGTAGTGAGTTCGATCACTGTCTATATACAAAGAAGGCTAAGGATGGCAGTTGGATGATCCTTATTTTGTATGTGGATGACATGTTGATTGTTGGCAAACACTTGGAAGAAATTTCAGCTTTGAAGTCAAAGATGGCAAAATCGTTTGACATGAAAGACATGGGTGAGGCAAGTCATATACTTGGTATGCGCATTGAGAGAGACAGATCAAAGAAGCTGATTTGGTTATCTCAAACAGAGTATATTGACAAGGTTTTGCAATGTTTCAATATGGAGAAGGGAAAGGCATTGAGTGTTCCATTGCCACCATATGTGAAACTTAGCAAACAAGATTGTCCTGTGTCTGAGGAAGAAAATGCTGAAATGGATAGGATTCCATATGCGTCTGCCGTGGGTAGTTTGATGTATGCAATGATTGCTACACGTCTAGATATTGCATTAACAGTGGGAGTGGTTAGCAGATATATGTCAAATCCCAGCAAGAAACATTGGGAGGCAGTGAAAGGTATCATGAGATACTTAAAACATACAAAGAGTATGCGCATATGCTATGGTAGTCAGGATTTGAGTGTCAGAGGATACACTGACTCAGATTATGCAAGAGACTTGGATAAGAGGAGATCTACATCAGGCTATGTCTTTACATTGGCTGGAGGTGCCATATCATGGTGATCTCAATTACAAGATTGTGTTATGCAGTCTACTACAGAAGCTGAGTATGTTGCAGCAAATGAGGCATGCAAAGAAGCTATTTGGCTTGGTAGATTGGTAGAAGACTTGGGAATCAAAGTAGATATGCCATAGTTATATTGTGATATTCAAAGTGCTATACAATTGGCAAAGAATCTAGTGTTTCATTCAAAGACTAAGCATATTGATGTGAAATATCACTTCATTAGGGAAGTACTTGAAAACAAGCAGATACAACTGTTGAAGATCCACACCAAGGACAATCCTGCTGATCTACTCACAAAAGGACTTCCAGGAGAGGGCTTTGTGCATTTTCGTGAGTTATTGGACATTGGATAGATGGCAACCATGTAAATATTTGTACATTTATGTTCATATATTTACAGTTACTTAAAGTGCCACATTGGACTTTAAGTGGGAGGTTGTTGGGATCAAAGTGTGTGTGTGTGTGTGTGTGTGTGTGTGTGTGTGTGTGTGTGTGTGTGTGTGTGTGTGTGTGTGTGTGTGTGTGTGTGTGTGTGTGTGTGTGTGTGTGTGAGTCGATCCACGCTCCGCTCCGCGACTTCAAGGTGATTCCCCTGAAACAATCCGGGACAAATGATCTACTCTTTGATGTGTAGTGCCTTTTTTTACAACCACAGTGAAATCAAATTCGAGAAGAATGATGAACCATCTCACTATTCTTCCTGTGCTGCATGGCTTGTTGACCAAATATAACAAAGCTCGGTGGTCCACAAAGAACACAAACTTGTTGGCCAATAGGTAATGTCTATACTTTTTAACAGCATAGATCATTCCTAGTCCTTGTCTTTCAGGGGTGGTGTAATTCTTTTCTGCCATATTCAGTTGTCGGCTTGCATAAGAAATAGGAAAGTCAATTTTCCCATCTCTTGGTTGGGCTAGTATACAACCAACAACAAAGTTTGAAGCATCTACGTGTACGTGCAATACCTTATCCCAATCAGGTGCTTTCAATATATATATGGAGCTGAGGTGAGAGCTTGCTTAAGCTTCATGAAGGATTCTTCACATGGCTCGGTCCATTCAAAGTGCATAATCAAGTTGTGCATGGGTTTTGCAATAATAGCATACATGTAGATGAACCGTCTATAATATCCACAATGTTCCATGAAGGCTTGTACCCCTTTGACTGTTGTTGGTCTAGAAAAATTAGCAATGACATGAATCTTTTCAATACCGGTAGCTATGCCATTTTTAGACACTATGTGTCCAAGGATTTTCCCTTTTCTTCCCATGAATGTGCACTTTTCTGGGTTTAAGAAAATCCTGTAAAGTCTACATTTCTCGAATACCTTTTTGAGGTGTTCAAAATGATCAGCTCGGATTGACAAATGTACACATAAATCATCCATGTATACTTCCAAGAATTTCTGAAGATACTCTTTGAAAGCATGGCTCATCAATCTAAAATGTGGCTCGAGCATTAGTTAACCCAAACGGCATAACCCGATAGGAAAATATACCCCATTCTGTTGCAAAAGTAGTTTTATGCTGATCTTTTGGGTCAACCAAAAGTTGATTGTATCCCCAAAAACCATCTAGGAAGCTGTAAGCTTCTTTCCTTGCCACTCGTTCTAAAACATGCTCGGTTATCAAAAGAGGAAAGTTGTCTCTAATGGTAGCTGCATTTACTTTTTTGAGGTTAACGCACACTTGTAATTTCCCATTCTTCTTAGGTACTACCACAATTGGGGACACCCAATCAGTGTGTTCAATTTCGTAAATGAATTCAGCTTCCTTTAGTTTTTCAATTTCTTCTTTGATCTTCCTGGCAAATGTTTTGTTATAAGTGTATGGTCTCTGTCTACTTGGTTTCGCATCATCTCTCATGGGTATGGTATGTTGGCAGATTTCTGGATCAACACCCTTGAGATCCTTGTAAGACCAAGAAAATATATCCCAATATTCCTTTAACAAGCTTAGCAAAAGATTTTCTTCTTCTTCTGTTAGGTCATTTGCAATGTAAGCCAGCCTAAGATCTTCTCCTAGTTGGGCTAAGTCTACCCTTTTAGCGTTTTTAGGTCCTTCGTAAGACTTGCCTTGTTTCCGTAGTTCCCTAACAGGTTGTTCGATTATGATTTTTCGATCTTAGAGAGTATACTTTTTGTAAAGGGATGGAACATGCATTACATCCTTACCATCCTCTTCCATGGTTTCCATTTCGGTGGTGTATATCTCCTTTAGAGCTTTTTTCAACTCTTGATATTTCTTTTTCCACTCGACCCTGGTCATGAGTAGTTTTTTATCCTGATTTTCTTCTTGAGTACCATTCCTTATTTTTCTCAATGTCTGAGACATTTTTTAGTTTCCGTTCGAAGGATATCTGTCAGTTATTTTGTCCTTGACACGATCTTTAGCATCTATCTGCATCAGGAATTGTGTTTTACTGGAGACTGACGGCATAGGTTGTGCTTTCACAATTTTAGTGTCCCTCTTTCTTCTATACCATTTTTGTCTTCTTGATTTCTGGTTTTAAAAGTCAAAAAACTTTTCCTCCCTTCCCCTTAAGAGTAGTTGAGCTCTCGTCTGTTCTTTTTCGGGCCCCGAATCTTCGGAGGTAGCTGAGTGTTCATCCAACTCATCAGTTGCATCGTAATAAAGGTCAGAAAAGACTTGTTGAGCTTTCATCAAGTCCTTTGTTTCCTCATCCTTGTTTTCAATGTTAAGAAGTGACATCATTTGGATGGGAATTATGTCGTAGCCATCCTCATTGCAAAATTGAGTAGGCATAGACGTGTTCACGCATACATCCATTATCGCTAAAATTTGAGTCCACTCGAATGGTTCAAATAAATGCTCTGGAAAGGGTTCAGGTATGTAGGCTTCGTCTATACAGTCCCTTTCTAGGATACATTCCTCTCGTCTTAAGCTTCCATTTTCTGAAGCTCCGTACATCCAAATAGGAGTGTCTTTGTTTCGCCAATATGGAAGTTTAGTTTCAGCCGAAGAGACTGAATCAAACTCTTGGATGGGTGTCTTCAAGACATCTCTATAGGTGTGGTCTTTTATATTGACTCTTGTTATAGATCTCACCTGCTTCAAGTACAGATAGTCGTTTCCCCAATCTTGGATAAGTTGTACCTGTCGCATGAAAGGTCTTCCCAATATGATTTCATAGTTGAGTTTTTCCCAAAGTCTACTATGGCAAAAGTGTGTTGATATTCAATTCCACAGGAGTTGACTATCACTTTTTCTAGTAGCCCTAGCGGTCTTTCGATGTGTCCGTCAGCCAACTGCAATTTCATTCGCGTTTGTCTAATGGCTGGTTATGCCCTTGCTATTTTTCAACGCCATTGAGGTTGTCTTGGGGGCACTTGCAGATTTGTTGGCTGGCAGCATTTAGTCTTCTTGAAAAACTTTGACTTGCACCTATTTACATGCTTAGGGGTTGTATATACAACCTCTTCTGATTCATTGTCTGCCCTTGGCTCTCGATCTTGTGCTGTGGGGAGATCTCCCTGGCCTCAAGGTAGTGTCTTCCCCCCAATGGGCAGCCCAGTGTGGGCGCGGTATATCATCTCGCTGCCATGGTGGCTATGTCTCTGATTTAGTGTTTGTATGGACCACCCGAGTTTGGCTGGTCCTCCTTGTGATATGTTGCGCGATGGCTCCTCCCTATCAGACTCTGGTGTTTGCTAGGCCTCTTCATCTCTCTAGCGCTGGGCGTGTTGCTTCATTCTTTATTTAGGTGTTTGTTCTTGTGGACGTGAAGATTCTTCAGCCCTCGATGACTCTTGGGCCCGACTACCATGCCCACTGCTAGAAGAGTGCCTAGAACGGCCAAGTGTTCGTGGCCGTTTTCTTGTGCCTTTACGCCATGCCGGCTTCTCATAGGGTGTTTTTGTTGGCAGGCATATGCTCTTTTGTGGTTTGTTTGGTGCACGCCATTTGGTATGGTAAGAACTCATTGTGCTTAAGAAATGAGTGGTTTATGAGAGCATGCAATATTTATAAGGGCCATTTTAAAAGGGGCCGTCTTCACACTAATTTTGTAAAAAAACTATTATTTTTTAAATGACCATGTCGTTAAGAGTTGGACCCTGCGTTCACGTGTAGTCACTTGTGCAGAATCCACTTTGACCCTTGTCGCACTCTGCATTGGCACCATGCAGCATGTTTGGTGGGGCCTTGCTACATTTGCCACTTGTTGCTATGCTCTTGACAACTCCATTTCCGCACTTCAATAGCAATCTTGGATTGTTGCGCACACTCCATTGTGAGCTTAAGAGCAAATGTTGTGTGAAAAAACCAGTTGAACATCTCCTCCAAATAATTGGATTGCACCATTCCACCACCATGTCGAGTATTTTTGAAGTACATCCCCATTGCTTGATAATGGGACTTCTCCATGCCAAGTGCTAAAAATTTCAAGCGAATCATATTTGTGTATATAAAATGCACCATGCGCAAACAAGATATGATGTTCACATGAGAAAACGATCCACATTATTTAATGAAAACAATCCTTTGTAATAAGTTCACTACGTAACATGTCTTACCATGTAATGTGTGATGTTATTTTCACCCCAAGAAAGAGTAAAGACTTTGGTGGAATCCGTTAAGGCTTCTTGAAATGATTGGCGTTGTTCTTTTGTTGTGCTGGTAAGGCCCATAAGCATGACCATTTTATCAAAATGTGTCCAAACTTTCTTGTGCTTGTTTGCAAGCTCGCCATATATTTGAATCATTGTGAGTAGTAGCTTTGCATAACTCCTTCAAAAGTTTCCTAAGTTTATCTGCCTTCTGCTGGTTGGAGCTGTTTTGAGCAGCATATCGACCTGGCTTTCCTTGGGAAAATTTCTTCAAAAAGTGTTTGGCCTTTTGTCCACTCATTGACACTTGTTGAGCAATTTCATGGGCCTCCCCTGAGTTCTTTGAGTCGTTCTTTTGCAGCTTCAATGTCTCCAGGTCTTCTCTGTAGTTGCATTATACGCAGTGCAAGGAGATCTTCCCTGCTAAGCCCCTCTTGCCAAGGTAGTACATTCCATGTGGGAATTGTATCTTCAATCGACATCACTGGCTTTTGACCATACATTAGCTCCGCAGGCATGTAGCCAGTTACTGAGCTATGTGTTGTACGATCTGTCCATAAAGCATATGGTAACAGTTTTGGCCACTCACCAACTCTTCCTTCACAAGCCTTGGCCAAAGCTTTGATGATAGGAGGATGCCCTCTTTCACTCTTTCCATTGCCTTCAAGGTTGTAAGCTGTGGTAAGAGAAAGCTTGATTCCTAATCTAGAAAAGAACTCCCTTGCTTCTTCGGCATCTAGCTCACCTCTATCTGCAGTGATCTTTCCCACACAACCATAACGGCAAATCACCTCATCAAGAAGGAATCTGCACACAGCTTCTGTGGTTTTAGCTCTTAATGCTCTTCCTTCAACCTGATTAGTTAGGTCTTCTCGTGCAAGAACCAAGTATCTCATCTGCCAGAGTCCTAAAGACATTGTGACTAGATCCACAACCCATTTATAGTGCTTGGCTAGTGGATATGTAGGGTGCAATCCATCACGATGTTGAACATTTGAATACATTTGACAAGTTACACATGACTCTACAAACTGAGATACATCTTTATACATACCCTTCCACCAGTATTTTTCTTTCAACTTGGAGAAGGTTGCCCACACACCTCGGTGTCCAGCCCATAGACTCTCATGAAACTCTTGCATCAGCTTTACTTGAGTCTCTTTTTTGCATATAACCCATTGTGGTGTAGCACCCTTTTGTTTAGGATGCTTCCACAAGTAACCATCCCTCAAAAAGTACCCATATGCTTTCCTGCGTATCCTCTTGAATTCTTGTTCAGACCAATCATCCTGTTTTGTTAGAGTACTCAAGTAGCTTCCAATAAGAAGCCAATCACCTTCATAAATCTCTTTCAAGAATGATTCAAGTAGATTAGTCATGCAGACATTGTTACCTTTGACATGAGAGATAGAATAGAACTTTGTACCTACATCATCTCCCTCATCAATCATTTGTGACTCATCTTCATACCTTGCCCTTGATAGCATATCTGCCACTGTATTGTCTTTACCTGCAATGTGCTTAAACTCGGGATTTAAGGACTTAATGTAGGCAATCCACCGCAACATAGCAATGTCTAGTGTTGAGCAGCTTGTAATCATCCCAAGAAGTGGTAGAAAATCTGTTTCTACAACCACACATGCACCAATTAGGTACTCTTTCCCACTTTTCAAGGCTGTAACCATACCCCATAACTCTCTCTTTATCTATGGATAGTTTCTTTGGCGAGCACTTAGTACCTTTGCTCCAAATCTTACCCCATACATGTGTCCTTCTTTGTCATCTTGCCCTATTGCCCATCCAATCCCTGCAGGACTGGTATCTACTATCACAATCACTGGCCTTTGACACTCATAGTCTACCTTTCTCAAAGTCGTTGCTGACTGGAGCAACTCCTTTAGCTTTTTCATGGATTTTACATGTGCTTCTGTCCATTTAAACTTCTGATTCTTTCTAAGCAGCTGATAAAGAGGATCAGCTACATGTGCATAATGTGGAATCCAAATAACATAGAAGACACATGCTCCCAGAAACCTTCTAACCTCAGTGATGCTAGTGCACGTTTCTTTCATTCTTTGGATGGCATCTACCTTTGTTGGACAAGGTTTCCTACCATATGGCCCGCACATGTGCCCCACAATAAGCACTTCATTGACACCAAACATAGACTTTTTCCCTGACAATGTAAGATTCACTTCTTCCAACCTAGACAAAATTTTATCACAATCATTTATGTGATTTACCACAAACCTGCGACATCCCTTGAGATCCAAAGCTTCATCTTTGTCACTTTCTTCACATCCTTTGATAGGAAAATCATCAATGAAAGGCATTGTGATTTGAGGAATAAATTCACGTAAGACCTTATTCATCCATATGTGCAACCGAGTTGGTTGCTCCCTGTGGCAAGGTACACATCCTTACCAAACCCAAAGGTGTCCTCATGGTTGTCAAGTCTCTGCTTTTGATTGCAAGCTGAAATTGATCATACCCTGAGTAGAGATCCCCCATTGAGTAGATTGCCCTCCCTGCAAATGCCTCTGCAAACTCATCCACAATTGGACCTGTACCTACATTTCTAATTGTCACCTTGTTCACTGGTTGCATATCTTGGATGAAGCGTAGAGAACCATTCTTCTTCGGAACTGTGAACCACCTGTTTGAGTATGGAGCACAAGAAGGCTCCAAGATTCCCGTTTTGATTTTCTCATTCAGTAGCTCTACTAACTTTGGCAAATGAGCCTTTGGAACCGGAATAGGCCGCAGATTCCAAGGCACATGAGGTATTGTGAAAATTACCATAGGAGCTACAATAGAAGGATCAACACATCCTATCTCATGTGGCTCAAATGCAAAAGCCTTACCATGCTTTGAAAGAATTTCTTTGAAGCACTTTGCTCCTCCTGTGTTAGAAACTCCTCGCAACCAATCTGCAACTCTTGAAAAGACTCCTTTGTGAAGGTATGCCCGATCTTTTTAGGATTCCTCAAACTTGGTTGTAAAGAAGCCTGCTCAATCTTTTCCCTGTTGTTGGGTGGTAAGGGTGAAGCTACTGGTTTCACCTTCTTTGCTACACTCTTGTATTTAGTTTCAACATGGACTTCTGGGCCAACTGTTTGGCTTTCTTTAAAGGCTTCTATTACTTGATACATTTCCATAGAGAAAACTTCCACAACTTCATTTTCAAGATGCAAACTAGACCCCATTATAGCATCAAGCTCACCCATAGTATCTACAAAAGAAACTTGTTCACACAAACCCAAAACATTTTCAGTAGGCTCTAGCAACCCACTCTTTTTCATGCCTATTTGTACATTATGCACATATTGCCTCTCACATCTCTTCAAATCTTTAAGTTTTGTAAAACATACTGATCCATTCTTTGTTACCAAGGAGCTCGTTGAAAACGCTTCACCTATTTTTGGATCAGGCGAGACCCTTTTTCTTTCTGTACCACTGCAATCCCGCTTTACAATGGTACTTGGCCAAAACCCATCATTTCTCTATGATCATGAAACTCTTTGCTCACCTTTGGTAGAGGATGTTCTCTAAGGTTGTCACGATTTCTTTCATGGTTCACACAAACTATGAGAAATTGGACAGCTCGTTTACCATCTTTGCTACGTATCCTAGCATATGCTGAACCATCATCCATTACCTTTGTTTCCATTCGAACTCCCACAATGTAGGGCTGTCCAAGGATGAGATGATATGAAGATGTATCCTGTACAAAGAAGTTTTGGTCAATCTTTACATCACCTATTGTTACCTTCACACCTGGACATGCTGCATACAATTCACCGGATGAATTGTTTGCCACTTTTACCATCCAGCCATGATCTGTGTCCATCAGCCATTTGCACTTGTTGTAGAGACTCTTTGACGTTATGTTTATTTATGAACCATGGTCAATCAAGGCAACAAATGGCTCTTCAAGATCACCTACCTTGACCAAAGTTTCTGTAGTAGCCCTTGCCCAGTGACTTCGTGAATAGTAGCTCGTAGGAATAGCTTCAACTTCTTCATCATCATTTGAGAAATGCACTTGCTTCACTCTCCCACTAGATTGGTAGCATCCTACCACAGCTCCATCATCCTCCTTATTTTGCAATTGCATTCCTTGTGTCTTCGAGGTTTCCCCTTCAACCTGTGGACGAGAAACTTCAGCAAGGTTTTGCCTCTTCCTCTTGATGATGTCAATGATCTCCTCGTGGAATTCACGCTTTGCAATGCCAAGAACTTCTCCCATAGTAAACTCAATCTTGCTATTCAAGATCCTTTCCTCCAAGACTTTCTTTAAATCTGTAGCAGCCTCAATATCAGATTGTAGTTTATAAGTTGGGCCTTTTGTCTTACCTTTCGTTGGCTCTTTCTTCTTTCCTGTTGTAGACTCCTCCATGAGTACTTCAGGTGGAGATGCTCCTTGTGTTGAGGGTGTTTGAGAAGGCATTGAGTCGCTTCTTCCCCCACTTCTAGAAGCTCTTTTTGATGGTCCTTCATCAGCATTCTCACGTCTGCGCTTCTCTTCTACAATTGCCTCATTTTGTTGGCATTTTGTAATGTAGGCATGCATTGACAATGAGTCCACTGGATCATTCCATCCTGTTTCTAGACGTATGCAATCACCTGCTTCATGTAGAATCTCTTTTGTAATCTTTCCCTTTTTAGCTAATTGCATGACATTTGGCCAAATTTGACCATGATGGTCACTCACCTCTTCATCACAAAAATGTTCAATTTTTACTCCATAAGTAGCTGCCTCAACTGAAGAGGTGGCATGCTTAGTTGCCATATCTTCAACTAAGGTTTGCATTCCCCCCTTCCCAAAGTTAGTTCTCAAGGGTAGACCTGTCTCTCTTAAGTGGATTTTACCATCCTTAAAAAAGACAACATATTTTGACAAAGCATCACTAAAATCATCACAATCCCTTCTTACATGGTCTGCACTATCAGACCAAATACATCTATTAACAAACCCTTCTTTGGGCTGTTGTCTTTGCCTAGGAAGTGGCCCTGATGGTTGGCCTTTTTTTTCAATCTTTGCAAACTTCACCTTCAAGTAACGCATTCCCTTCACAAGCTCATCTAGCATGGACTCATCAAACTTAGGAGCGATAAAAGTAGGCTTTACCATTTTGTCAGAAGTTGAGGTGGAAGGACTTGTAGTGTTTACTACCATCTTGTCCCTTCTTCTTTGTCGTTTGGCAAGCAGTGAGACAGCACCTTCAACCTCATTCCAGTCGGTCTTTAGTCCTTGCTCAGCATCTTTATCTTCAAGAAGAAGCTCCAAATTTTCTTGAAACTCTTTGCCTGCAGCTTGTAAGAAAAGATCTGTCTTCTCTGCATCTAGTGTGGCCCTTTCTGTCCTGGTAAGTTGTGCATAGCGTCGCTCAAATTCCCTAAGTAGCTCTATTATTGATAGTCCTTGCTTTGGCTTGACTACCCATTCTAAGAATGTCCTTTTGGTCACTCTCTCCGAGTCCTCCATGAAATATTCCTCCTTTAAAGCTACTTTGAGTTCTTCCCAATTTCTCCCATGCCCATCTTTAATTGCCCTAACATGCTCCCTAATTTTTGGAGCAACAACTAGCTCAAAGCTTTGAATCATCTCACCTTTTGACACGGTGCGATGCAGCTCCATCTCTTTCACATACTCGCGTAAGTACTTGGTTACATCTTTGCCATTGAACTGATCCATTTCGTTGACGACCGCTTGTATGGCCTTCGTTGCTGAAATCTCCCTTCTTTCAGTAGCATGTTGTTGTTGCATGAACATTGCAAATGCTTGAAACATTTGCATTGTTGCTGGGTCAAAATGCATACCCTGTTGCTCAACATGATCACCCATGGTTACCCACAAACTCTCACCCTAGCAGATTCGCGTCGGGTTCACCAAAAATATGTCAAGAAATTTGCGGTCTTGCCAGGAAAGCACCGGGCTTATGGCTGTGAGAGTTTGTGAGAGAACTCAACAAAAACTATATGAAGGAGTTAAACCATAGATGCCATGAATACTAGGGTTTGGAAAGAAGTGCAATCAAAGAAGATTTACTCTTTCTCTCTTACACTCACACACACAAAGAAAGAACACAAAAGAGAATGTCAAAACAATACGAAAATGAAAACATCAAGGCTATGGTCATATCGTATCATGGATAATATGAAAGGGTTAATAGATGAGCTAATGGCATTCAATCTTGGCTGACCAAATAGGCTACGAATTGTTCTTTGGAATTGTAGTTTTGTGCTTACCATAATATATATATTTTGTCTAGTGATTGGGATTAATTGTGTGTACAAATCCTCTTGGTTCATAGCAAGATAACTACGCTTACGTCAAAAGAAAATTTATAGTTTATGAGAGGTAGTATGATGGGATCCGGTGATAGAAGTATTTCATTAAGCCTTTCTGGGCCAAAGAGAAACACTATACGTTGTTGAAAGTGTATTTTTCGGCTAATCCATACGTTAATTCTAATAGATCGTACAGAGTGAAAGCGATAGAAATGATCATCATGTGGGTTATTCATCTAGGATAGTATGTGAGAAATGTAGATATGAGAGAAATAAAGAGATGAGAAGTTTCCCTCCCAAGCCCTATTCTTGCCCGTAGGCAATAAGGATACTGCAGAGAGAGCTGTACCTGTAGCAAAGAGAACCTAGAGAGGATGAATTACTAAGAATGAGAGAGATAGGTTTGGTTAGGAGATGATATTAGATACATATATATATGTTGGATTAGAGATGAAAATGAAAACAACAAGAAATCAAGAAAACATCAATGTAGAACACATCTTACTTGAAACCCTTCGGCACCATTATTGATGGGAGAGAGAAGAAGAGGGGAGAATTCAACGTTGATTGATACGTCAAGTACAACACCTTCTTTGATTAGAGTTGATCTTCCAAGGATAGCGAACAAGAATGGCTAGTCTTCCTCTAGGAGAAAGTGTAGGCTTGGGCTTATGTTAATGGGGCTAAGTACAATTAGGCATTACTACTCACTCCCTCAAGAATTCCTCTCATCCATGGCTTGAATGCTTGAGTTCCTTTTCAAGGAAGAAGAGGTCCCCTTTTATAGGTGAAGGGAACCCCCAAGGGTTTACACAAGAAGAGAGGAGACAGTGTGAATAGGAATTGGAAAAGTTGGAAATGAGCTGTCCCTGCATGATGTGGGCAGACTGGGGTCCAGTATTTTGATCATATCTCCTCAACCGTGGCTCCAAATAAAAAAGTAAAAATATGGGCAGAAACTTCAGCTCATCAGCTACGATTTTCATTTTAAAATCATTTTCCAATTCGGATTGGAACCTTGTGTAAAAAATTCATCAAAATAGGGTCCATTTCTGGCAGCAAAAGTCTTCCCGTGGTCCCCTTAGCCTAAACTTTCATTTAATTCCAAAGGACACCTCATTTCTCCTTGACAAAGTTTTGTAATCATGCTTGCAATAATGCATTAAAATAAGTGTATCTTTGAAATCATGCCACCTAGTGTCCCACTAGGATTTGATTCCCTCCTAGTAGCTATTTAAAAAGAAATATAAGAAAAGTATTAAAAAATACATAGAATATATATATATTGAAGTTTACCCTAGATATAGGATCTAGCTAGGGTGTGAGATGATAATGAGATAGTAGAAATAAAGAATCAATGCTTTTTGCCCCAAGTTAAAGAGGCGGAGCTATTGAGCTTTTCCCATAGTATTTTCTGATGGTAAAGTAAGGATAGGTTACCCTTGAGAAAAATAATAGGATGAGATAGAAGGCTTATTATTATACTTAAATATGCATATGTACATTATAGGAAAGATAATTATGTATCTAAAAAGTTACAAGATAGATCTTGTAGCATGCGTTCCCACTATGTACGTGTCACAGCACGACCACGTGCATTTGTGTTCCCTTTCACCAAGGGGTGTTTCTTTCAAGTATGTGATGGTTTTGGCAAGCTTCATAATGTGGGAATCCTTTTCTTGCATTTGTTGTCAAAGAGGTAATACTCTCTTGTAATGCCGCCGTCTTGAGCTGAAGAGCTTGATAATCGTGCATCCACATATGCAAAGAAGCACTTGCACCCATACACAACCACTTGCAATAGCCTAACAAGCCTGCTTCTCCCCTCCCAAGATATTGAAAAAATGTTGAAAGGCTATCAAAGGATGGATGGAAGTGTTTTATAGGATTGTAAGGGTACAAATGGCCGTCCACCTAAATATCAACATTCGTCTCACCAGCGGTGCGATGTTCCTGTGATGACCTTTGATCACCCTCAAATGCGGCCTTCGATGCAAACGCCGTGGGTAAACGAATATGTATGATTTTGGTATGCGGAGTATGTGGTGGTGGAAGAAAATGACTTGTGATGTCTATGAGAACCATGGCAACTGTTGCGTAAGGAAGCAAAGGATGAAAAGATAGAGGGGGGAGGGGGAGGGGGGAGTAGAGGGAGGAAGATGGGAGGAGAGAAGGGGGGAGGGGGGGGAGGAAGAGATTGGGGAGGAGGAGGAAGGTAGGGGCAGGGAGAGGAGACGGAGAGAGGAGGGAGGAGGAGGAGAGAACAAAGTGTTTTTTACTTTTTGGGGGAAAAGTTTTTTGAAAAAATGGACTTTCTAAACTTTTAGGTAAAAAAAGGGTCAAAAAATGATTTTTGGATATGTATATATGTTGGGAGGGAGTTTTAAGTAAACAATAAGTAAAAATGAACTTTTGAAAAAAAACCAAATTTTGACTCTTAATGAACCACGTTTTTGCTGATGTGGTCACACCCCTATACTTCCTTCACTTTAAAAAAGCTAGAGAGAGAAGGTAACCCCTTAGGTCCACATCCTACATATGTCTTAAAAAAGGGCTAGAAAAGCCTACTCAAAACTACCTTCTTCAATACCCTTGGCCCCTTAACCCCACACAACATTAGCCTTAATCCCTAAAAATTAGGATTCCTTACAAGGCACATGCAAGGTCCATATTTCTCCTAATGCTAAAAGCACAAGTCAGAAAAAAGGAGACGAACTTGGACATACCATTCCCTTTTCTATAAGCTCATTAACTTGGGAGAGAATTGCTATTTTTTTGTATAAGAAGCACGATAAAGATGTCTATTAGGAGGAACACTTTCAAACACTAGCTCAATCCTATTGTCATCATCCCTCTTCAGGAAGGTAATTTACTTGAGATAGAGTCAAAAAAGCATTCACTATATGATTGAAGGAAAGACATGTGGTTCATTTCATCATTAGAACATAGGTTGCTATTAAATTCCACAATGGTGGGAGAGGAGTCCTTGACAAAAACCATATACAAGAAAAGAGAAGACTTTATTGATTTTTGTATAGACACATATAATAACACTAGAATTGAACCTCCTTTCCCCTTAGTACTAAGACTTGTAGCTCTACCTCTATGATGAAAACTTATGACTCTATTACGATACTGAAGTTGAGCAACCATGCAATGAAAACCATGCTCCTAAAATTACATCCTCATGGAGAAAAGGAGATAAAAAGAATTCTTATTAGTCCATGTAGCTTTGCATGTGAAGCCTTAGCTTTCCAATCAAAGGTGTAGCTAGAACTTGTTGCTCTTTAAACGCTCCATTATGCATTACCGATCTCAATCCTTATGCCAAAATTTTGAGCTAACTCAACCAAAATCAAGTTGTAAGTGGATCCTCAATCAAAAATAATTAAAGAACTTTGATTCGTAAGCCTAACCTTAACCCATGCATACGATAGCTAAGTAGCTTCTTGATTGACTTCTATAGGACAAGAGACATGGGAATCATAAGGAGAGTCCTTGGTATTCTTTGTAGAACATGCACGATAGGTGTGCCATTGGTCTCCAAACTTAAAACATAAACTGTCGTTCTTATATTTTTCAAGCTCTTTGAGTGAGAGCTTGTGGTGCCCCGTGTATACGCCCTTGTAACATTTAATGAACTTGTGTGTAGCGTAAAATAGCATGAACATAGTGAGCATTCCATTAGTATAGATTCCTAATGAGAATGACAAGAGTGCTTGGGTGGAGAGAGCAACAAAAAGTATAACACCTAGTTGTATAGCATGAACAATACTTCAAAAGAGAGAGAAATTAAGCGATTGACAACAATTGAGGACCGGATTTGCATGGAGCCGGTACCCCCTCCAAAAGGCTTTAATGTATTATGGTTTCTTCCATCAAGAGAGACATTTGACAATACAATTCTTTGTGTTCCTTCAATACTAGCTAGTGCAATGAAGATGGGAACTTCAAGCACTAAGCAAAACCCTTATCAAACACAACATCAATTCCCTCACGGTCTCAGACCCAAGACCTCACACACCTTCGAAGATGGTGAGAGCTAGCGGGGTATGAGAGTAGATTGAGAGGAAGAAGGAGTAGTCTTACGAGAAAGATGTACATCTCCTCACATAATCACTCATATTACCATAGCTTAGCTTAGTAATTAGCATGGTAGAGGAGATGAGCATGCATTGAAGCTTGGCTCTTGGTTGTATTTGCATCACAAATCCAAGAGTTGTTGGTGTAGGCCTCCCTTCTCACAAGCTTGGAGTAGGTGGTAAGCCTTCCATTAAAGTTTGAGAAGGAGAGAGAGAGAGAGAGAGAGAGAGAGAGAGAGAGAGAGAGAGAGTCTTCTTGCTTCACACATTGATTGTGTGAGTGTGTAAGTGAATAATGCCTTGGAAAAATCATCCCCCTCTCTCTTGGTCGAGCCCCCTTGCTATTTGCTCATACTCACTCCCTATTGAACCTCCCCAGTCCCCAGGCTTAGCCAATGGAAATTAAGCAGCATAAGTAATAGCCTTCTAACATGTGTCCCCATTTCCCCTTTTATGAGAGCTTTTGCTAATTAATTAATGCAACTAAACTCTCATTGGACCCCTTTTTCTCCTGGCCAATAGAAATCAAGCAAGCCATTGGGCTGCTAAATGCTCATTGGACCCCTAGGGAGACTGTCCCATAGTCTTCTGGAGAGCTTGATTCTTATTGGTTCTTTTATTTAAGTGTTTTTAAATTAATTAAACTAGACTTACTCTAGCCTAATTCTCATTGGTACACCTCCAAGGCCATCCAATAGGATTTAAGTACACCTTGTGGACATCTGGGCTAGGATCTGACATGTGCCCCTCTTTCCCCTTGTGTACAAATGAAGCTTGTGAGTGTGTGTGTGTGTGTGTGAGTTTCTCTCTCATCCCCTACTTGCAAGGCTCGCCCCCTCTTATGTAGGGATTATGAAGACTTTTTGTGACACACACAAAGCATCCAAATTTCCTAAGCTTTGACCTTTGGACACAAGCTTTGAATTTTGGAACCTTAGCATTTTGGAAGTCTTAATGGGCTGAACCTTAGGGTCTTTTAAGCCCATTGTTGCACATTGCTCTTTTGTAGATGGCCCCCCCTTTGGATCCCTACTATGGCCGGTCTGCCAGCTTAACCAATATTCTAGCTTTTTCTCCCTTCGAACTTCCCCATATTAATGATCAGTTTAACATGAGAAAATCATTTAGGAGAATTAGATATTAGTTATTATGACATTACCTCTCTCTTGACATCATAGTCGTCCTCGACTATGGGTAGATAAGATAAAGCATATTCATCAGTCTGGCGCTTGAGAGCCTAAGCTGCCACAAGCATGTCTGCACATTAGTCCTAGCAATCTTCCATAGTAGAGTGACAAGCTCTACTTGGTGTTTGGGAGACGTCGTCTCCAAAAACTTGGTCTAAGCATGCATACTATTTCATTTTTGTGCACAATAAATAAAAAGAGAGTCTTATAAGACAAAAACTTTGTTTATTTTTAACATTTGTACATTTGATTACTCTAGGGAAGCATTGTAAGCATTGACAAGGTTTAAGTTATCCTTTAATTGTATGCCTTGCATCCATCTAGCATCTTCAAAAGGATAATTCTTAAACTTAATTAGATATCGTCGATAGTCTTACCGCCTCTTAGTACCTTGTCTTCATGTCGGAGAATGGACTCGGGCTGCAGTACCTCTTCTTGGTCCTCGATCTCCGGTGGGTCTTCAATAGTAGGTTCTTGAGGTGGCTCTCCTTTGTAAGGCTTTAGTAGGCTCACATGGAAAGAATTGTGTATGAGCCAATGGTTGGGCAACTTGAGTTGATTGGCCGTCTCATAGATTGGCCTAAGAATCTGGAAGGGACCATAGTACCTTTTTGCTAACTTAGCATAGTACTTTTGGTGTTCCATAGGATTCTTGCCCGTCGTGTGCCTTAATCGAGCCTTGGGAAATTTGAATAAGACCCAATCATTTTATTTAAAGGCTTGGGCTCTTCTATGCTTGTCAGCAGCAACCTTTTTCCTTGGCTATGAGATAGAGATAGCATCCTTAATCTTTTGGAAAGATTCTTGTAGGTCTCGGCTATACTGATTCTGCAACGAAGATCTTCCCGTGTACCTTAAGCAGCAGGGGAATTTTTTATCTTCCCTCAATTATCTCAAAAGGTGCTTTTCTCGTGGAAGTATGTACAGTGTTATTGTAGGCATACTCCACTAAGGTTAAGTACTTCTCCCATTGGGATCTTTGATCTACTTCCGTTACATAGGCTTTTAATAGATCGAAAATTGTTAGGTTAGCTATTTCACTTTGGCCATCCGTTTGCGGGTGATAGGCCAAAGAGAAATTTAGCCTTGTTCCTAAATTCTCAAACAGACCGTTCCAAAAATTACTGGTCATTCTAGTATCTCTATCCGACACTATGGACATTGGCAAGCCATGGTACTTGAAGATTTGTGATATGAAGAGGGTTGCCATTTTATGGGCTTTGATAGTCTTTTTGACAGGTATAAAATGAGCTTGTTTACTGAACCTGTCTACTATCGTCCATATTCCCGTATTCCCATGGGTAGACTTAGGCAATCCAAAGATAAAATCCATGGATATGCTCTCCCATGGTGAATTAGGGATTGGCAAACGTTGAAGCAATCCAGGTTGCTTCCCTCTATCAAACTTCATCTTTTGGCATACCACACATTAAGAAACATACTTTTGTATGTTTTCTTTCATGGTAGGCCAATAGAAATATGTTTCAATCCCCTTTAGGGTAGACTGAATCCCTCTATGCCCCACATAAGGAGGAGCATGAGATTCATACATTACTTTCTCACGTAGTGAGCTAGTAATGCATAGTCTATTGCCATAGAGAAGATGACCATCTTGTAAAGTAAATGGTTCCTCTTTCTTCCCTAGTGCAAGGGCTGAAATCACATCTCTAAAATTGGAATCAATAGCATACTCATCAATCATAGAAGATAGATCACTGTGAGTTGCTATGGAAACCGCATTCACTCTCGGCCGTCTTGAGAGTGCATCGGCTACTTGATTATGCTTGCCAGCAATGTGCGCAATATAAAAATGAAATTGCGAAGGAAGATTTTCCCACCTCATTTGTTTGTCAAAGAGCTTGGTCTGCATCATGAAGTACTTGAGACTTTGGTGATATGTTCGCAGAATGAAGGGAGTCCCCAATAAATAGTGCTTCCATGAGTCTAAGGCATGTAGAATTGCGAGGAGTTCCTTTTCATATATGCCTAGAGCTTGCTCAACAGGGTCAAGCCTTCGACTTTCATAGCCTATGGCGTGCCCTTCTTGGAGCAAAACAGCTCCAAGGCAGTCACCACAAGCATCACATTGGACCTCAAATGGCTTTGAGAGATCCGGTAATGTAAGCACAGGTTGAGAGATAAGCTTTTTGAAAGCATTGTTCTCCTTAGCAAACCATGTGTACCTAACATTTTTCTTTGTTAGGTGAAGTAATGGTCCTGCTATGGGAATTTAACATTGGCAGCCATGCGATCAAACCATGGTGCCCCTAGGATTACATCCTCGTGCTTGAGAGGAGAGATAAAGAAGTCCTCTTTGTCCACATAGCTTTGGACATGGAGCCTCAATTTCTCGATTTAGGGAGTGACTGAAGCTTCTTGCCCCTTGAAAGAACCATCTGCGGGTAGGACATCTCCCATCTTGTAAGCTTGTATGCCTAGCTTGGTGGACAACTCTGTGGATATGAAATTGTGAGTAGAACCAGGGTCAAAGAGAATAAAAGCATCATGTTCTCTTACCTTTCCCCAAGTGTGGCATAGAGGAGATCCTTTGTGGTAGGTTTCCTCCTCTTGGATTACGACCAAGGTAGCTCTAGGAGGTTCATGGCGGGTGTTCTTTTGGGGACAAGCGCGGTACGCATGCCCTTGCTCGTTGCACTTGAAACAGCGGTTATCCTTGCGATAACGCTCAAGCTCTTCAGGAGAGAGTTTATTTTTGCCTTTGTAAACTCCCTTCTCTTTAGCTTTGTTGGAGTTGCCCTTAGGAGACTTTTGGACATTGTCCTTCCACTTAGGCTCATTGGAACCCTGGTTTTCCATGGGCTTAGAATTTCTTTTAGCCCCTGTTTGGAAATTGATCCGAGAAGCCACCATAGTATGGTGTATAACCGCCGATATGGTGTGTGGCCTTTGGGAGTTGACATACTCCACCATTTCTTCAGTTAAGCCCGCACAAATTGTTGCTTTTGCTCTCCAAAATCCAACTTTTTGAAGACAATGTCTTTGAGTTGTAGGTCCCAAAACTTGTCTACATATTTGTGAATGGATTCATAGGGAGAGAGCTTCAAGCTTCGCCATTCGGTGAGTACTTTGTCTTTGGCATCGGTGGCCAAAAACTGCTTCATAATGGAAGCTCTTAAAGCTTTCCATGTTCGTGGAGCTTCACCGTTGGCCCGTAGGCTAGACCACCATTACCTGGCGGACTTTTGAAGTGCATAGCTACATGGCGTAGCTTAGAGGACTCCGTGAAGCCCTCATCTCCAAACGCCACATCGAACTGTTGGATAAAGGCCAAGACTTTGTCTGTAGCACCAAAAGTTCCATCGTAGGTAAGGAAAGAGATGCTCTTCCCTCCCTCTTTGAACTTCTTGAGCTTGGACGACCTCTTCCACGCGGCATAGTATTTCCTATGGCCTCTTCTTTTTTATGGTGCAAAGGTTGCACCATCACTTTCTTCAGAAGGTGAAGAATTTGAGGAAGATGGTGAAGAGGGTGACCTCTTTCTCGCCTTTTTCTTGCCTTGATCTTCTTTGTCTTCACCGTCACTTTCATAAGAGGAAGAGGATGAAGAAGATGGCGAAGATGGTGTCCTCTTTCTCGCCTTTTTCTTCTCTTGCTTTTTGTTATCCTTCTTTGAAGTAGGGTGTGGAGAAGTATGTGATGGTCTTCTCCGTTTTGGAGGTGATGGAGAGCGTTTAGCCCGCCGTCTTCGTGGAGCCATCTCCACCAAGGTGGTAGTAGACTCACTTCTTTCTCGTTCCTTCGGTGGGGGCTCTCGAATTCTCCTTTGAGAAGGAGATGTGTCATCAAGGAGCAAATTTCTGAGCCCTTCATATGGATCCTCTTCTTCTTCCCGAATCGGAGAGAGACCTCTTTTGGAAGTCTCGCAAGGAGACTTCCTAGGTGCTCTCTCGTCATGGTGGGGATCTTGGAGAATCCCATGAGCACGAAGCTGTCGTTGCACTTTACTTTGGAGGGATGGATTGTCCATGGCTTGTTGAAGCTTAGAAACAAGATAGTTAACAAGCATCAGGGCATCATTAGTAGCCTGCTCATTAGCAAAATCAAAGTTATCAACATTAATTTCACTCTCTTTACTATTGTCAGCCATTCTAACAACTTTTAGGTGTAAACTTTTTAGGTGTAATTTGGCACTTCAAGACCTAGTTGCTACTCCTCTTTACCCCTTTAGAAAAAGCACTCAAGCTATTGTACCCGTGGCTCGAATACCATTAATTGTAAGGAATAGAAGAGAGGGTCGTTCAACACCAAAACAGCACCGGCTCCTGTCAAGCTTCTAATAGCTCAATAGTGGTTAAGCCGTAGGCAAGCCCGGTAGGACTCCACTATTAAGACCATAGCTCTCAACGGTGATGCCCAGTTAACTACACAAAGGTAGGCGCACTGCAAGGCTGAAAAATCGATATTCTACTTACTCACATGCAATTAATAATACCAACCATTTATAGCTAGCTTGAGGACCTCCCTTCTTGAGCAAGAAAAGAGAAACCTTGTGCTCTGATACCAATGTAACATTTAATGGTCTAGTAACTTGTGTGTAGCGGCAAATAGCATGAACATAGTAAGCATTTCATTAGAATAGATTCCTAATGAGAATAACAAGAGTGCTTGGGTGGAGAGAGAAACAAAAAGTATAACACCTAGTTAGATAGCATGAACAATACTTCAAAAGAGAGAGAAATTAAGCTATTGACAACAATTGAGGACCGGATTTACATGGAGCCAGTCCCTCCTCCAAAAGGCTTTGTATTATGGTGTTTCCCATTAAAAGAGACATTTTACAATACAATTCTTTGTGTTCCTTCGATACTAGCTAGTGCAACGAAGATGGAAACTATGAAGCACTAAGCAAAACACTTATTTTAAACACAACATCAATTCCCTCATGGTCTCATACCCAAGACCTCACACACCTTCAAAGATGGTGAGAGCTAGTAGGGTATGAGAGTAGATTGAGAGGAAGAAGGAGTAGTCTTACGAAAAAGATGTACATATCCTCACATAATCACTCATATTAGCATAGCTTAGCTTAGTAATTAGCATGGTAGAGGATATGAGCATGCATTGAAGCTTGGCTCTGGTTGGATTTGCATCACAGAGCCAAGAGTTGTTGGTGTAGGCCTCCCTTCTCACAAGCTTGGAGTAGGTGGTAAGCTTTCCATTAACGCTTAAGAAGGAGAAAGAGAGAGTCTTATTTCTTCACACATTGATTGTGTGAGTGTATAAGTGAATAATGCCTTGGAAAAATCAGTCCCCCTCTCTCTCTTGGTCGCCCCCCCTTGCTATTTTCTCATGCTCACTCCCTATTGGACCTCCCGAGGCTCAGCCAATGGAAATTAAGCATCATAGGTGATAGCCTTCTGACATGTGTCCCCCTTTCCCCTTTTGTGAGAGCTTTTGCTAATTAATTAATGCAACTAAACTCCCATTGGACCCCTTTGTCTCCTGGCCAATAGGAATCAGGCAAGCCATTGGGCTGTTGAATGCTCATTGGACCCCTAGGGAGACTGTCCAATAGTCTTCTGGAGAGCTTAATTCTTATTAGTTCTTTTATTAAGTGTTTTTAAATTAATTAAACTAGACTTACTCTAGCCTAGTTCTCATTGGTCCCACCTCCAAGGCCATCCAATAGGATTTGAGTACACCTTATGGGCATCTGGGCTAGGGAGCTGATATGTGTCCCTCTTTCCCCTTGTGTACAAAGGAAGCTTGTGTGTGTGTGTGTGTGTGTGTGTGTGTGTGTGTGTGTGTGTGTGTGTGTGTGTGTGTGTGTGTGTGTGTGTGTGTGTGTGTCAGAGTTTCTCTCTCATCCCCTACTTCTTGGGCTCGCCCCCTCCTTTGTAGGGCTTGAGAAAGACTTTTGGGACACACACAAAGCATCCAATTTCCCTAGGCTTTTGACCTTTGGACACAACCTTTGAATTTTGGAACCTTAGCATTTTGGAAGTCTTAATGGGCTGAACCCTGAGGTCTTTGGAGCATATTGTTGCACATAGCTCTTTTGCAAATGGCCCCCCCTTTGGATCCCTATTGTGGCCGGTTTGTCAGCTTAACCAATATTCTAGCTTTTTCTCCCCTGGCACTTCCCCATATTCAATGATCAGTTTAACATGAGAAAATCATTTAGGAGAATTAGATATTAGTTATTATGACACGCCCTTCTCTTTTTTATTTTTGTTAACCTTGCAATCTTGAGAGACGTATTCATTGTAGGGAGCCTTCTCACTTTTCTCATGTGCCTTATCTGTACAAGACATTATGTTGGAAGAGAATGTTTTGATAGCAACCATGGACTAGTGGATGCCTTTTTTACTTTTGCGCATTAACGTATGTGTGCATATTCTCAGAAAGCTCTCACAATACTATTTGATTTTTCTATGAGAAGTCGATTCTTTTGGATTCAACTCTTTTGGAGATAGTGGCTTTGAGATGGCAATCGCAAAACTTGTCTACATACTTTAAATCATCTCCCCCCCTTTTTGAGCTTAAGACTGAGCCAAGTCCTAAGCACATCATCTTTGGCTTCGTCAATTAAGAATTGTCATGAAATAGCAATTTACTTTCTTTTTAATTCTTTGACTCAATCCCTTGGGTTTGCCTACTAGCCCACCATTGAGGACGAGCGTATTGCTCAATGAATAACTCACCTCCAAAGGTGGCATCATACTGTTGAATGAAGTTAGCACCTAGTCCGTGTGGCCATAAGTGCCATCAAAATAAATGAAGGTGATGCTCTTGCCCCCTTCCTTTAAATTTGTAGTTTATGTGCTCTTTGCCATGCATGATATGTTATTTTGTTGAAGGGAATTTCATTGCACTTGATGTAGCTTCATGAGAGCTAGCTTCTTGGGAGGGGAAAGAAGAAGGACTTGGTGATGGTGAGAAAAGAAACCTCTTTCATTTCTCTAGCTCTTGGAAGAAGAACCTTCGTCTCTTCGTGGTGTGGCTAGCATATCGATTAGCATGTCCTTCTTGAGAATGTGGTTTCTCTCTTTTGAAAAGTCTTTCAACATGCTCACTCCCTTGTTAAGAATTTTTTTCTTGAGGAGGAGTGTGTGTGGTAAGAACCATGTCATGTGCATGTGTAATACCACTAGCCTAACAATCTTAGTCGCAAAAAATATCTTTTTCTCTCCCCTCCACGTGCCCTATCCAACTTTTGAAAAGTCTTTCAACATGCTCACTCCCTTGTTAAGAATTTTTTTCTTGAGGACGAGTGTGTGTGGTAAGAACCATGTCATGTGCATGTGTAATACCACTAGCCTAACAGTCTTAGTCGCAAAAAATATCTTTTTCTCTCCCCTCCACGTGCCCTGTCCAACTTTTTCTCCTTGAAAGCCATGGAAGGCATCTCCCTTAGATTCCCCAAAACAAATCCTCCAACATCGTACCATACATACTCCCAAAGAGTATATTCTAGAAATTTTGTCTACCTTGTGAAAAAGAGAAAAACATTAAAGCTTTAAAACCAATGAAACCTTAATTAACTTTAGTTTACTTTATGCATTGCATTTTTAGGTGCATAACTAAGCATCATATCCACATACATATTCACACCAGCATGCTTATAACCAAAATTAAGGAAAGATTATTGATATGAGATGACAGAAGACTAAGGGCCAAATTTTGTAAAGCAGACCCCTCCTCCAAATGATTTTCATTGATCATGCTCATGGAACTCTTTACAACAAAGAGAAGCTAGAGTATACATAGGACCATAGAGGCTAAGATCTTTAGGACCCAAGCAACTTAGCAAATTCCTTGATCATCATTTGTCGTTCTTCTCCTACCATTAGAACATTTTAGAGATCTTCTAGAGAGCCTAATAAAAAATTATATTGATCTCTCTAGAAAATATTCTTAAAATGCACTTGCGTTTATTGAGTATGTTCAAAAGGACAACTGAACACTTCGAAAAGTGAAACTAGCGTCACGTACTTAAAACGGTCACCTTTTCATTCAATGTCTTGCATGCCTCATTGTCTTTTCTTGTGTGCTTTCTTGCGTTTTCTCTCTCTAGTATAGTCATTTCTAGAGAGAGAAAGTCATGATAAAGCCTAAAACTCATCAAAATTAAATCTTGATAACAATTACTTTCACCCCTCTACATGTTTGCACACCAAAAGCATTAATGGACGTCTACATCTCATGAAGGCATGCACAGGAGCCGTGGTTAAGGCACATGCCTCTCGATGCCCAGTTGTGTGTTCATTCCTCGAAAGTGGGAGGGAATCAAGGAGGCGATGTAGCTTTGCCCGATATCCATTCATCCCACCAACGATCCCACCTGTCCATGCCCGTGGAACACGTAGTGGAGGCTTGCTTTAGTTATAAATCCATTGGAGAGACTTCCACAACATGCTTTGTAATGCCGAAAGACAAGACTTGCTCCATCGTGACAAAGGGTCCTACCTACCAAAGCACGATGGTATAGCAGTGCTACTACAGGGTCCCTAAAACTCATCCATGAGGTCAATGGCCACCCTCTTCACCTCTAGTTATTCTACTGCAAACTATCATTGTGAAGCTTTGGCTGTGTAATTTGTGCGCCACCTCTTCCTTATTTCGCAAATCACCCAAATGTGCGATATTCGGAAGCTAGTTCGATTGGGAAAGGGGGCCACTATAAAAAGCAACATCAATAACTTTTTTCTAGGCCTAACACCCAATCGCAAAACTAAGCTCGTAGCCGTAGGCCCTGCTTGCGGGCTAGCTGGCCGCACCTCCTTTGCTCTCTCTCTCTCTCTCTCTCTCTCTCTCTCTCCCCACAAAACCACACACACATACATTCGCAACAAGCCGCCTCCTATATTTGTGGCATTGCTATACGCTACAAATAATGATTTTCCGTCAGAATGATTCTACTCTTGACATATGAACCCTAAATAGAGCACCCACATGTTGAGTGTCAATTTTATACCAAATTTTCACCATCTTCACTTTAAAAATTGTCCATTTCATACCAAATTTTTACTCACCGTGCCTAAGGGTGGTTCAGACTAGGCCTAAGGGTTGTTCAGACTAGACGACGGAAGAAAACTGCAAAGGGGCGTCATTGCTCCATGGCAAAAGTTGATTGGTTGAAGTTGAGGCACTCTTCTACCGGGCCCTCCATTTTTCTTCCGACCCCCCGCCCCCCCCAACGGAAGAGTTGATGGCCTCTCTCTAGCCCCCTTTGCTTTCTCACTGTTCCACCTCCACACTAGGCGACGGCAAATTTGCGAAGACTTCTTTCTTCCGCCGGCTCAGTTTGAACCCAGCCTAAGCAAACCAAGGAGAGAATATATGCAACAAAGATGATGGTTCCTTTTAGGGCCATACAAAACTTAAGTGTGCACACATGCATCTAGAAGACCCCCCAAGGTATGTTAATGGTACTCCATTGTGCTTGAAAGTAATGGAGTGAAATCTGGTAAGCGTAGAGCTAAGAGCTAGTTCACATGGGTTGCCAAGTTCTTGTGAGTTTCCATGAGAGATTGCCAAGGAAAAGCACGCAACGAGTCGCAATGCAACTTCAAGGGGAGGCGGTGGAGCATGTAGGGACAATGCCTTGTGTTCAAGCTTGAGAAGACATAGGACATTTTCGCATAGCATGTTTTTGTTTATTTTCACTGCAAATTATTTTATATCTTTAGTATTTGTTACTTGGCTGAAAAGCTTATCCTTCTCAAGTAAGTTTTGTCGTCTTTGTGCATCATTGTCAAAGCTCTTACTCGCATTATGTGAAGAGCTACAAGAGATTGTTAAGCTCTCATTACAATGATAAGTGGAGAGTCATTAGGGGATATTTTTACTAGTTGTAACTGTATTTTAAAACAAAGAAAAGATTTTATATATGCTGGGTACATTTCTTTCAATCTCACTTTCAAGTTAAAATATACTAGCCACAACACAACCCTGCTACTTTTCCTTCTATCCTACTTAGGTCATAATGAGAGTTGGCCTTGTTTTACGCACGTTACTCCAGACTGATCTTCATGTTAAATCATCATGCCCTCGAGGAGAAGAGAGGCGTACACATTTTTGGTGCACCTTTCTTTACTTAGTAAATGGATCCCCTGCATTAAAAGGTCACATTGACTTTCTTTACATTTTGTTTTGAAATGCCAGATTGAGGCTTCACCTTATTCTCAAAGACAAAAGGCATGTGCTATTGAATCACATTACCAAAAAAAAAAAACTCCTTTTGTATTTACTTTGATCATGTTATAGTAGACATGATTCATCGTCCATCCTCGGACGTCCCCAGCTTCTATTTAGGCATGGTTAGTTCAAGGAATACCAGCAACTCATCACATATTCAACAGTTGTGCGACAAACATTAACCATAACAAGGTGAAGACTTACATTGGCATTTAAGTTAAAAAGGAAGTCCTAGCCCCCAAATAAGAGGACCATTTACAAACTCAGATAAATCTTTTCAAAACAAAATTTAAGTCACGAAGCTCTTCAATGCAAGGACCCATTTACAAAAATCCGAAACTTTGTATGATTTTCTCCTTGTTCTCTATGGCATGTTTTATCATGCCAAAAAAACAATGACTATACTTGACTGTTTTACAATTACAGGAGTTCTCAAACATTCTATGTATCTATACCGCAGCTCTTTTTTATGTCTTCCAGTCGAAGGTTTAGAGCTTAACAGAATTAACTTCATAATTATGCATGGTATATAAATTTGCCTTTAGCGGTATGGCAACTCGTTGATACAAGGTTACCTTAAAAGTTAGTATAAGCAGGCCAGCACTAAGATCTTTGTGCTGCAATCTCATGCCCAACAAGGTGCAAGAATCTGGCCGCAAGCAGCACATCATCGATCAGCTCCATGTACAACCCTAAACTTTCACATGTTAAAAGCTAAACCAAAACTGAGAAAACAACCCTGCCTCCCTGCAAAAGCAGCAGTAAAGTAAGATGAGAGCATCCCTTCTTTTTTTTCTCTCTCTTTTGCAAAGAAAAGGGGCCGATTTCAGAATCGGCCCCATTTGGGTGTTCTTAGGAATTTTTCGACTGTCTCTCCCCTTCCGTCAAATCTAGTCGCACTCTTTGATTGGTTCAAAAACAGCTGTCAGTGGGGCATGATCTGACAAAGAGTAGTCTTCGGGCCAGAAACCTTTTTCCACTTCCGGAGGAAACAAATAAGCATCATGTATACCGAATCCACTGGCGTTAGTTGAGCTATCATCAGGCTTTGAGAGACCACTAACTGGAGCCATACCCTGCAGCATCTCTCTCTCTCTCTCTCTCTCTCTCTCTCTCTCTCTCTCTCTCACACACACACACAGAAACACAGACACTCGCACACAAAGAAGGAAAAAACAAGCCTGCATTCCAACAAGACACCCAAATGGTGCCAATCCATGAGGGGCAAGTACATAGCAAACCCAAAGCCAGAAAACAATAAGTGCTGATACGACTAAGCCACATGGGCAAAGCTGAAAGATGGTAAAAAATCGGGGGGGGGGGGGGGGGGGGGGAACCCTCCTATAAGAGTAAAATAATGTCACGTTTGTGACTTAGTTACATTACATACTTACTCATTGATGCAGATATGCGAAGTGCCATGCCAAGCAGAACCTCTACACTTGGATGGACACGACCCTTCGCCCAAGAGACGTGCCTCTTCGCCAAAAGCCACACTCCTTCGACGACTAGTCACACCCTTCGCTCTACGGGTGCGACTATTCGCCCAATGGTTGCAGCTCTTAGCCGAAAGGATGTGTCTTTACATCTAAAGTCATGTCTCTTCACCAAGAGATGTGTCTTTTCATTTGTGTCTCTTCGTCTCCTATATAAGGAGCCATTGTGTCACACTTTCAATCAATCAAACAGTCTTCTGAGTCTTGTTTCTGAGTTCAGTTCAAGTTTCTTGAGTTTTAATCATGAGTTTAAGTACTTAATAAATGATTAGTACCTAGAATCCTCAGTGGTATCAAAGCAAAAAAAATTCCCAGGACCCTACGGTTGTGAGCCTCTCACCCTTGACGCTACACTCTACCCCTCTTCCGGCGTTGTATGGAATCCGAAGAACGGTGGCCTGCACACATCTCGCCATGAGGTAACTTAAGTTTACTTATGTTCTAGTATAATATATACTACATAACACCAGAAACAGCAGCATGGCTGTATACCCGTACCAGTCGTGCTTGTGGTGATGCATGGGTCAATGCGAATGAGTGTGCCTTTTCAAGCTCCACTGTGTACCTCTTCATCTGAGTACCCTTTCGTGTGAGCACCCTTGGTGGAAATTCTGCAAACACGGGCTGAATTGCACCCATTCGCTGGAATCCCTTCGCATCACAACCTTCCCCAAGCGGCACCTCTCCAAGCGGCAGCCCACATCAGCAACACTGAAGCGCCTCTTCAAAAAAACCTTCATTGTCCCTTAATTCATACGCGCTGCCTGGCTTTTTATTCCACGCTCGCTCTTACGTTTTACAACTCCACGTAAAGACTTCATTCGAATTGCCCGACCAAGTACTTGAGTTGAGTGGCCGCCCGGCCCAAGAACCAAATTTTTTTAAATTTTATGTGAACATACCCCTTCATTAAAAACAAATGATAAAAATGCCCAACGAGCAGCCAGCGATGCTTTTCATCAAACATTGGCATCCAGCACTTCGATCTCTCCCTGGCCTTGGGTGTACGCTACGCGCGCGGGATTCCTCGCCGTCATGGCCGACGATGCCTTCGACGTCCAATCCCTTTTCTCTTGTACATAGACGAGATTCCGGTTGCCGGAACGCGAAGTCATTGTAATTCCCGATACTCCGGAACCCGAATTTATTATCATTCCCGATTTGCCGAAACCCGACCCTGTTCCCGTGAACGCTCCAGTTTCCGAAAGCACTCCCGTTCCAGCAGAGATACCAGTTCCAATACCCAAGGTTGTACCGGCTCCGCAACAGTACCTATTATACGTCACCCACCGCCACTCGACACAATTCCAGACTTGGGTGGTGTGGAATATTGTTTTGATGTGCGAGCCACAGCATCTTCAGCACTACAAGTACTTCCTTGGTCGGAACCCTCATCTCGCCTACTCACTGACAGAGTGCAGAGTGGACGTATCAACAATATTATTTCACTCCAACCGTTGGTGCGTGTTCACAGCGAGATTCTAATTCCAGATTATACACCTTTGACACCCGCTCCAAAGGAAACACCTCCATTGAACGAGATCGAGGATCTCAAGGATTCTCCAGATTTCATAGCAGAGTTCGACAAATCTTCAGTAGCGGCTTCTCCTGTCTACATGCCCCATACTTCTCCAGCTTCTCCTCGGCACTCTCTCTGAGGTAGAACTATGTCGATGTCCCAAGCAAAAGAAGATGGCCAGCAGGCACCAATGCTTGCTCTCCTCAAGGAACAAATGGAAGCTTTACAACAAGTCTTGCTTCCCTCAACACTCGTTTGGAGCAGATGTAGCAGACACACTTCTTCTCGAGCAAACCCTTCTGCTGCTTCACCCTCTTCTTCAGAAGCTTCAATGGACGCACACGAAGACGAACCAGATCCTACAGCAAAGGTAGACAATAATGAATTACAGCTTCTTTATAAAAATTTAATTCCACACAGAAAAAGAAGCTCGATGTTAAGCTGCCAGAACCATACAATGGTCGCAGCGACAAGCGCGTGCTAGACCGATGGATATTTAAGATGGAGGTCTACCTGTCCAATATGGACTTGGTGGAAAGTAAGAAAGTTGCATTGGCCAGTTCATTATTAAAAGATACAACGTTCCTGTGGTGGCAACGTAGAGTTGCTGACGGTAAACACACCCCTTCATGGGACAAATTCCGACGCTTCATTCGCAAAGCATTTGAACCTGCGAATGCAGACTTTCATGCACGGTCTACTCTCCGCCGCCTAAACCAAACAGGTTCCTTGGCCGTGTATATCATAGAGTTCCAAAGGCTAACTCTGGAGATAGAGACCCTCAGTTCATCGGATTGACTACACAGTTTTATCGACGGACTAGAACCCGGATGATGTGCAAAAGTTTAACCCAACTACATTGGATGCTGCCATTGCTTATGTCGAACGGCTTGGAGACAATCGCCGTCCAACACGAACCTTATTTATGGGCAATCAGTCTTCAACCAGTGGCCGCTTTTCTCAACGTGGTCGCCCAAGCAACTGTAACCCTAATCGGCGCTCACCACAGCAACCTCAGTCTTCTGGACAACAATTTTCTAGACAACAGTCTTTTCGGCCTCGGTTTTCTGGACAAGCAACAACTTCATATAACGGTTCCTCTTCCAACAACAACAATAGGAATCGAGGACAGTTTCGGTCCGACCGCCGACATAACGGGCGTCGTAATGGTTTAGCAGAGCAACAAGCCTCTTCATTGGCTCCCTCCACCTCTCAACCCAACCGCACAGGATTGTGCACAATTTGTGGTGGTCCCAACACAGGTGGTATGAATGCCCAAAGCGTCCAAACCCTTCAAATATACGGCAAAATTCAAATATGGAGTCGTGTACAGATTCAGAACATTGTCCACCTCCTACAAAGGACAAAGGCAAATAGGCAGTTCGTGCGATTCGAGTATCCAAAGTGGTTAACGCCTTAATGTTAAATGCCCATAATCGCACCTCCGTTCCTATTGATCTTTCCAACCAGGTGCTCAGTCTTCTTGGTTTCATTGGTCAACATCCAATCAATGTGCTCGTGGATAGTGGATGTTCCACAAATTTTGTAAGCACTTCTTTAGTCAGCAAGCTTCACCTACCAACCCAACAGAGTTTGGAAGCTTTTCAAGTGAAACTTGCAGATGGTTCATTTTTGAACTGCAACAGGAAACTTCAACAGTTACAATTTCAAATTCAGGATTACCAGGATCGGTTAAGCTTTGCAGTAATGCCCTTATCGCACTACGACATGATTCTTGGTCAATCTTGGCTGTATCAGTATGATCCTGTCATCAACTTCAAAGATCATTCCATTCAGCTTTATCATGATCATTGAGAAGTGGAACTCCATGGTCTTTTTAATGCAAAGCCTATCACCTTGGTCTCAACTTTACAAGTTAAGCGTTTGGTCCGCAAGCGTGATTGTGCAACAGCCTTGGTTATGTTGCGAGAAAAAGAAGCAAAAACAGAAGAAACATCAAAATCCTCAACATCACCCACTGCTTACTTGCAACAGCCCTTCTTTAAACCATTCATGGACTTATTTCTTGATGAGCTCCCAACTACATTACCTCCTCGTAGACCTATGGATCATACCATCGATTTGCTTCCCAATCAACCTCCTCCAGTTCAAGCTCCTTATCGCGTTTCATATTCAGAATCTCAAGAAATTCAGCGACAATTGGAAGATTTATTGGATAACGGTCATATCCGTCCCAGCAAAAGTCCTTTTGGCACTCCAGTCTTATTGGAGAAAAAGAAGGATGGCTCCATGCGTCTTTGCATTGATTATCGTGCTCTCAATAAGCTGACGATAAAAAACAAATTTCCTTTACCTCGCATCGATGAACTCTTTGATCAACTATTGGGTTCAAGGGTCTATTCCAAGATCGATCTAAAGTCAGGTTATCACCAGATTCGCACAAAACAGCTTTTCGGACAAAGTACGGTCATTATGAATTTCTGGTCATTCCTTTTGGGTTAACCAATGCCCCAGCAACCTTCATGACCTTAATGAATGAAATTTTTGGCCCCTATTTGGATAAATTTGTGATCGTGTACCTCGACGACATCCTTGTCTTCAGTAAAACCATGGCAGATCACAAAGAACACTTGCACATTGTCTTTGAGACATTACATACAAATGTGTTGTACATCAACAAGAAGAAAAGCGAGTTTTTCAAGGATCACGTGGAATACCTTGGACATGCGAAGGTTCCAAAGAAGATTAAGGTCATTGTTGACTGACCTTTATCTCTCACTATTACAGATGTGAGATCTTTCTTGGGTCTTGCTAATTTTTATCACACCAAAGTTCATAAGTTCTCAGATATTGCTTCTCCTCTAACGGAATTGACAAAGAAGGATAAGCTACATTGGACTGATGAAGCAGATAAGTCTTTCAATGATCTTAAGCATGCTTTGACGACAACTCCTGTCTTAGAAATCGCAGATCCTACTCAACCATTTGATGTGATGACCGATGCTTCTAATCAAGCATCAGGTGGCATTCTCATGCAAAATGATCGTGTCATTGCTTTTCACAATCGAAAATTTTCAGCAATTCAGATGCGATACCCAGTATATGATAAGGAATTGTCGGCTATCGTACATGCTTACCGCACTTGGAAACATTACCTTCTTGACGCAGATTCAGTGGTTAAAACAAATCATCACTCTTTGACGTATATTTTTACTCAACCAGTGATGAATCCTCGTCAAGGAAGATGGGTTGAATTTTTGGTAAATTTTCACATGGCGATTCACTATATGCCTGGGCCCTCGGCCTGAAAAGCAGTTTTTCATGAAAAGCCTTTTAACTCAAAAGCATCTGGTGCAAAAGCAATGCCAAAAAGCTGTCAACGTAAATCACGGAAATCAGTATTGCTGCCATGTCATCAGCCAGCGCAAAACGCGGAATTCCGTACAGCATGCCACGTCATCATGTCAACGCAATTTTCGAACATCTGCCACGTCATCAGTATTTGTGTGTGTGCGGGTCCTGCTTTATTTTAATCCTTTGTGTCACTTGGGGCCCCATCGGACGAGCTCCCCATAAGTTGGGAGGACTTCTTCTGTTACTTGTTCTTCTTAGGGTTTAGGCCCCTCGACCGGCATCTGTAAGTTGGCTCCAATCTTTAGGCTTTGACACGTCAGCAGTTTGTTACATACTTAATAAAGGATTAGTACCTTGAATCCTCACAAATAAGCCCTCTACCTCCACGGGCAGAGGCGTGACAAGAAGCCAACAGGGATGAAGGTAGTAACAGCTACCCCAAAGAAAATAGCAATCCTCAGTCTTGGCTAGAAGCCTCCAACCAACGCCGGCTGCTGCCATTGTGAAAGCGTTTTTAATCCCTTTGGCAAGCAATATTCTGATCTAGGAGCATTCTAGAGAGCCTCTTCCAACAAGCTAAATTGACTGCGACAATGGCTCATCACTTCAAGATGATCAATTTTCAGCCATCTATCGCGATGCCTTTTCTCTCTCGTTGCGAGCACCCTTGTTAGAAGACTTGTAGAAGTGTACCACTCACAAGGGAAGTGTATTGGCACGCTTGTGAGCACGTGCACAAGACGTGCATGTCAAGGCACTCTAGAGTAGCTACATACCCTCTGATTGCACATAAGCACAACCATGGTCTGCTAGGTGTAGGCACTAGGGAGTGTTCCCATGCACCACCATTAGTACCAAGCCTAGGTAATAACTGCATACAAAGCACCTCTTATTGGTAGTTCATCAACTTATTGATAAGTGACATATTAGCATCGTTTTATCAAGAACTCGGCTCAATCTAACAATGCTCGACCAAGGCTTTATTAGCTTTATTGGCCAGGGGTCTCCTCTCCGGGAAGAAAAGCATTACCTGCAATACCAGTACCCAGTAGCACAAGTACCCCTAGCGCTTTTCACCAGCACATCCAACACCCATAGCGTTTTCAGCCTACAGCACCCAATCAGCCCATAAGTACTAGCATTTGCAGATTTCAGCCCCATTCCACCAGCGTTTTTCAGCCAGCAAGTCTTCCTCGTCTTCATCGCCAGATGTCACAACTCAAAAGACAAAGATCTTGTAACTTTTTTCTAATGATGCTTATTCTTTACGTTTGAAAATTTTTTTCCTCTTTGAAGGATAGCCAGAAGAGTGCATTTGAGTAGGCCACTGACGAGTGGTCCCATGTTATGGTGGACCCATGCAATGGGTTAGAAAATATTTAATGCACACTCCCACCTAGCTAGCTGAGACGGAGCGCCTGGGGCTTGTAACTCTTGCATATCAGGTCATACTCGCACACAAAAAGAATTAATGCCTTAAAGTGTGGGCTAGATCCGCCAAAAACAACAGTTACAATCAATAAGATCGCATGAACATGAAAGATTGTTCATTTTGCATATGTGGGCTGAATAATTTGAATGTTTATATGTTTTCACAAACATCTTGGATTTATGTTTTGAAGTTAGAAATGTGATCTACACGAAAAGAGCTTTCATTTTGATCCCATATTGATGGTTTTTTAATCAGCAATTTTCGGCTAGAAAAGGATGCTTCCAGACGATTCTAGAAGATCCTACAAGAAAAGTCTAGGAGGAGAACAAGTGTCAACCAGACCAACAAAGTGAAAAATGGCGGGACACTTGTCGCATTCCTCTCAGAAAGTGGACACTTGTTGCCTAGTGCTTCAACAGAGGGACACTTGTCACACATGCATCAACCTCTTGACATGTGATTGGTCACTTGTCCCCATGTTACCTAATTTATCTTTTGTTCTAAAACAACTCCCCCTTTCATCCTCGTTTGAGCATCATCTACTTTCTTAACTTTCACTCTACCATTAACCCAAAAGGCCTCTACACTACTGTCATCATCTCCCTCTACATCTATCCTCAAATTTTCTCCAAGTGGACAACTCTCTCTCTCTCTCTCTCTCTCTCTCTCTCTCTCTCTCTCTCTCTCTCTCTCTCTCTCTCTCTCTCTGTGTGTGTGTGTGTGTGTGTGTGTGTGTGTGTGTGTGTGTGTCACGAGGACGTGGCAACTGCTAACCTTAGTTGTTGGTTTCTTTCCAATGATTTTTGTTTAATTTTTGAGACCCTCTTTTTGAAGTTGCAAACGGTCGGACATTGTATGGCCAATGTGAACGATAGTTTCACCTGCAGATGGGAAGTTGGTCAGCACTGGAACTCGTAAAGTAAAAGGATGTCTAAGCTCAGTTCAAGATCATGTAGGTCTCCCCGTCGCACTTAGCAAGTTGGTATATACTAGGAAGTGAACTCAATAAAGGCATAAAGTCAAGGTGGAATCACCAACAGAAAGTATCTGACAGTTGGGCCACATTGCACTTTTGGATGCGGTTTCAATGAGGATAGATGGTCAGATGACCAGTGAGAGCCCAAATGAAGCATCTCCTAAAAATTAGGAAACTGCTATTTTGGGCCGTGAAATGTGTTCGCGTCATTACCTTCGGTATGACCAGGGGAACATTTTATTACTCTGCTGCAAAGTCAACTCATGCACCAGTTGAGAGATTTTTAAGGAGGAAGCCCAATGCAGGGAAATTGCATGTATGAGTGCCAAGTGGCACTTTTTGGCCAATTTACCAAGTTTGGGAGAACAGAACTCGTAACTAACTTTTTGGAGCAGTTTTGGAGACTGTTAACTCTGATTTTCAGCCATTTCTCTCCATTTTTGAGCTTCCCATGACTTTGCCTAGGTCCAAAGAGCTCGTTTTCAGCATTGGAAGGCATCAGATGCGTGTTTACAGGGCTATTTTGCTGCGTTTTCAGCGATATGCAGGTTTTGGCAGCTATGGAAATCTTCCTCTTTTGCATCTATTTGTTCACATATACAGTACAGGTCAAGGGCAGAAGAGGGGGACTCGATTTATGCTGGGGGGGATACTTCATTGAGAACCTGTCATAGGTTAAGAGCTATGGAGTGCTTTCTTTCCCTCTCATGTACAGTGTGGTGCTAGGAGTGATGCCCTAAACACTACACACTGCCCTCTCTCTCCCCTACGTGCAGTTATGTGATGCCCCACAAGAGGGCTCTTCATTTGACTGATGTACAACTGTGTGGTTTCATGCTTTTGTGTTGCGGCAAGAGCCTCCTTGAGCAAGAACAGAGATAGCTAACTACTACTCCAAAGCAATCACCGGTGAGGGTCATAACCTCACCTTACAGGTGAGTTTTCAGCGTTGTGTATGCGCTGTAAATTGATTGTTTTTCAGCCGTACGGACGCCAGAACCATTGGGAATCATGCCCCACTAGCAGAGGATAGTTAGGGGACTGTTTGGGGCTGAAAACAGGGCAAAAACCAGTAAAAACAGCGTGCTGAATTTACTGTTTTTTGGCAGGAATCAGAGGGTTTTATGCCAGTGGAAGTAAGTTCCAGCAGGGGAATTTGTTTCGCGCAAGTTTTGGGGCTGTTATGCTGCCGAAATTTGCCAAATCAAGTGGTATCTAGTTGGATACAGACAAAGGATTCCCAGGACCTTACTTTGTAAATTTACCCTCTCAAAGTATAAAGAAATACCGAAAGGGGCGCCAATTTTGGGGCCTACACGTTGTCAGCGTCTGCTCGGGGCATTCTAGCTTCCGAGCTGTGTGTGTATTCAAGTGTTAATTCCCGTCGCACGTTTCCTTTGCAAAGTGCTCTGTGTGTGCGTTTAAAGTAAAGAATTTTGGGTGAAAGCCAACGCCTACCGCCCTACGGGCCGGTCTCTCTCTCTCTCTCTCTCTCTCTCTCTCTCTCTCTCTCTCTCTCTCTCTCTCTCTCTCTCTCTCTCTCTCTCTCTCTCTCTCTCTCTCTCTCTCTCTCTCTCTCTCTCTCTCTCTAGCTTGCTGATTTTGGAGATTATCTACTATTGTACCTCTCTTCAAGGCAGGGGACCCCACGGTGCCAAGGAACTACCGTACTATTATGATAGGGCACACATTGGCACGGTTGTATGCATCCATTCTTGAACAGCCGAGTAAATGGGCAGAAAATGAGGGCATACGAGCAGCAGGACAGGCTGGATTTAGGAGGGGTTTCTCCACTCTGGACCATATTCTTACACTCAGAGCCATAATTGAGGAGGGTCGGGCACATGGAAGACGGATGTATTGTTGCTTTGTGGACTTCCGCAAAGCATTTGACACAGTGCCGAGGGCCAGATTGATGCGTAGGCTACTGCAGTTGGGAGTACCCACACAGATCATATGGCGGATCATGGCTTTATACGGCTCAGTGACTGGCCAGGTACGCACTCTTGAGGGGTTTTCTGACATTGTTCATTCCACTATTGGAGTGAAACAGGGGTGTCCTTTGTCCCCTACACTTTTTGGTACGTATGTAGATGAGGTCTCTGACTACATTGACAAAGAGGGCGACAGTCTGACAGACGCTCAGCTAGCAAGGACATGGATCCCTTTATTATTATATGCTGATGATATTGTGTTGATATCAGAGTCACCAGAGGGCATGCAGAGACAGTTGGATGCATTGCACAGCTTTGCAGAGGATAGTGGATTGTCTGTGAACCTTGGTAAAACCAAGGTTATGGTGTTTAACACCACACCACAGTGGGTCAAGAGATCGGCACCTACATTCGTAGATGGTCAGGATACTGTGGAGTACACAGATGAATATACATACCTGGGGGTGGTGTTCACAGGACCGAGGTTTACTCTCAGGAGAGCAACAGAGACTAGACTTTCCAGAGCCTATGCGGCATTGGGAGGGCTAGAGAGGATGTGTTCGCAGGTTCAGTTTCAAGAACCACGAACAAAGCTATGGCTCGTTGATACTTTGGTTGCTTCAGCTATGCTTTATGGGGTCCAGGTTTGGGGACCATCGGTGAATCATGACAGTTGGAGGAGCATGGAGAGACCCTTGGTAGTTATGATATCCCGGATGATTAGAGCCAAGGCCTCCGTACCGCATGCGATTATTCGAGCGGAGGTAGCCGCCCCTCCTATAGAGATTAAGGCTCTTACGAGACCAATGTCCTTTATGCACAATTTATGGGATACACATAGAGGCAGATATACTAGATTGGCTCTTGAGTCCTCTAGACAGTTAGCGATGCAGGGAGACGCATCATGTTGGTATGCGCAGATGACCTCATGGTTTCACAGGCATGGTTTCAACATGGATAGATTGCCTCCTTTTCAGTATTCCCTGGATGCACCCTCCCTGCCAGTCACACGGACGGAGATCATTAAGACTCATTCATCAGGATCTTATACAGTTGGACACCAGGAGGACATGGGTAGAGCCGATGCAAGAGTTGGGCACGAAGATGGCTTTCTACAAAGAGCATCTTCTCCAACTTTCGGGAGATGGGTTTGTGATTCGTCCGAGCTCATGGACACTCATTTGTCTCATGGTCTGCGATGTGCTATTGGTCAGATTCGCACATCCTCACACCAACTAGAGATTGAGACGGGTGGATTCAGAGGGATACCACCGGAGTCAAGGATATGCTAGCTATGCGATAGAGAGCCAGAGACAGAGCTACACTACATATGCCACTGCACTGTGTATTATGAGATACGAGGGCGCTTCCATTGCTTATTCGGGGAAGGTTTTGGACCCCTAGATAGAATCATGAGGTATCAGGATCAGAGCTGCCTTGGCTTATATCTACTTGAGCTACACCGACATAGAGATAGTCTGCTGAGGAGACATGGAGTACGACAGTCACAGAGATAGATCACAGATTTCTTTGGATCGAGGGAGCCAGGAGACCAACCACCAGCACAGGGTTGTACCCACATTCATACCAGAGGCACCCTCATTGACAGAGCGACTGAGCTCGAGAGATTGAGACGACCATGACCGAGACACAGGAGCACACTCCATCGACGGAGACTCCAGCAGAGGATCAGAGGCATTCTAGCACGACACTCAGAGTGTCATTGAGGGCCTACTCTACATTTTCACATTTCACATTTCACACCTCATTTTCAGTTTTTATTTTTACATTCAGTACTTTTTGTACTTGTACTTCAGACATTGTATTAGATTCACCACTTTGTATCTGATGGTCTCATAGGTCATTTTGGCCTTTTGAAGACGTTAAAATATCATTTCATTTTCTCTCTCTATGCTTCGCACAGAGGAAGAGTATAGAGAAAGATTAGAGAAAATAGGTACTGCATGCTGAAATTTCCTGCAAATTAGTCTAATTCTCTGATTTTCGTCGAAAATCAGCAAGACTAGTGAAAAAAAAAAAAAAAAAAAAAAAAAAACCTCTGATTTTGTCAAAAAACAGAAAAATTCAGCAATCGTACCTATTAAATCCCTGAATTTTATCAAGAATGAGAAAAAACAACATCAATTTTTCGCCTATACACATGCTTGTGAGAAGAAAAAGAAATTAATCACTAAAAATTACACAAAATTGAGGTTTTCCGACCCGAACCAATCCGTAGGTGTGCACACAGTCCATTCCGTAGCCAAGCCGGCTCTGATACCATGAAACGAACGAGGAGAAGGGATCTCCCAGCTACACAGACCGCCTACAGATACGCGTCGGATGAACCACCCGACCATAGCCACCATCCGGCAGCTCCCGCGTGCTCGGGCCAACGTCCGAGGACGTAGGCATACACCTGTAAGACTGGGCGTCCCATACCACCCGGCCTCACCTCCTCGAGGTGACCTCGCTCCTAGCCTCGTGGGCTAACCACTGGCACTCTGCCAGTGGGGGTCGATAACTGCAAATGAGGCCTTGGCCTCCCTTTTATAATAATGGCCGGCCACATTGGCCGTGTTCACACTATGTCCGCCCGGACACTCGACGCCCATCCCGACGGCATCTGGGCTAGATCCCCTCTCCTGTGAGCGGGACATAACAGAGAGGGACACACATCGTCCACATCATGTGTGATTTCCCAATCAAACAAGTATGCAAAGTGAGCACCTTATATATGCTGCAGGCACTTCCGCCCCTTTCACCTCATCTCTTCAATAGAGCACTTGTTGAGGACCTCTCAACAAAGTGGAATATGTAAATTATTGTGCATATCCACAAGTTTGGGAATTCCGACCCGCGCAACTATAGGACTATCATGATTGGCCACACATTGGCCAAGCCCTATAAAGCAGAGTTGGAGGCGCAGAGCTCATACGTAGTGTGAGTGCTTACAAACACAAGGACATGCAGCTTCCTCTTCTATTGATCAAATCTTCACAATACGCTACTGGAATGATCAGGCAAAGGTATTGATCAGATCTTCACACTACGCTACTGGAGTCAGGCAAAGGTATAAAAGAGGAGACTACACTGCTCTTTTGTGGACTTTCACCATGCTGTAGATACCCTCCCACGAGAGAGATTCTTTTAGTGCCTTCAGACCCTCAATGTGCCATCAAATAGGATATGGGGTACATGTGGCCGGACGAGTCTGGTGTCGAGACGGCATATCCAACCAATTGATAGCACTATCAGTGTGAAGCAAGGATGCTCACTCTCTACAACATTATTGGTCTCTGTATTAATGACATAGCAGAGTAGGTCCTTCCAGCTGAGGGCATGGGCATGCATCTAGCAAGTACTCTAGCCCACGGTATGATGGTCTCTGCATCACAGGAGGGCCTACAACAGCACCTTGAAGCCTTGGATGAGTTTTGTATGACGATGACTAAAGGTTCAATCCACCAAATCTGCTTGCAAGTCAAAACAGCTTTTTTCCTAACACCAGGTCTACTGTTCAGTACCACTTCACTCCTGACTTTACCAAAACAAGATGACACTAAATTGCCTTTGGAACTCGCCCTGTACTATAAGTCATTATTAATCCCTTTCTGGAAAATGATAGGGAATTGCATACTAGAATGGAGAGGCTAATACCTGATGTAACCTCCTTTCAAACCCGTAACGCGTCAAAATCTCAGGGTCTTTGTTGGATTCAGAAAGACAAGGAGCATCTTCTTCCGAAATCCCACCCTCACATACTTTACTCTGCAGTCATCACGGAGTCATTATTGTGCAATTGCAACATCTCTCAGTTCCAGAAGTGGGCATAGGACTTCTCACCTTTAACATGCCAAATAAAGCATCTGTCCAGCTTGCTGAGGTAAGTCTCTTTTGTACAGTTGGATTCCGAAGCCAAATAAAATCAACTCCACATACATCTCCGCGATGATTGCGATGACTAATCCACTGCACAACATCATACTTCAATGAGAACGATCTTCCAAATGCATGAGAATAATGTTCCTTTGTTATAAGATAAAGTTTACCCTGTGAGCATCATTATCTGTGTAACTATGCACAGCGTCATAAGATGACACAAAGCCTTGAGAGCGCAAGAACTTGTACACATGGCCACGTTTGCTTCCATTCCAGTCCCTGCAAAAAAGGAAACAGACACTCTAGGAGTTTTTAAGGAACCAATGAAGATAGTGCAATAATTAGCAAGACAAACATGAATGTCTAAGACCCACCCACACAGGATGACAGGAACTGAAGGTAAACCGTTCTCCTTTTCATACTGCACCAAAGACTCAATGATCTTGTGAACCTGTTCACATTCGTTAGAACATTAATTCATGAACAAATTAGAGATACATATTAAGCACTAAAAAATAATAGAAAGAACAAACCTGACGTAATCGGATGGGGCAAAAAGTAGAATCATGTGGAAACAGCAAGTGTGTGTTTACAAGGAGCACATCCTGGTCAAGGTGGTCTCGTTTGTCGAAAGGAGCTTTCAAGCAAAGATGAAAGATTTGAGCAACCCTATCTCCACAATCATAAAAGAACAACTCCTTGTAGTTGAGAACTCTCAGCCGGTCCATCCTAATAGCTGTTAAAAGACCTGAACAATAACTCAAAACTAAGGCAAGTAGTGTGCATGTTTAAACAACAGTAAAGAACATAATCGAAATTCTTTTACCATCTCCTTTATTATTGCTCCGGGCAAGTTTATACATAGTATAGCCAGACTGGCGCAACCTACGATCATACAATTGTACCAATTCCTCATTTTCAAGCCAAAATTCCTGCAAACAAAATCAAAAAGCATTAACTTTTGGTTTATTAATGCTCTTGACAATCAATAAATTATTTGGAGTCTTTTCTATGGAGTACCTGCAGACAGATTATCGACGACCCTAAAAGCAAGAGCATATCCAAGATTCTTTGATTTCTGCTGAGCCATACATCATGGAAGTGGCTCTCACGGCAACTCTGCAACCATTATATCAAGGAATTGAGCATTTTTAACTGAGAGGGTCATGAAAGCGTACAAATACCTTGTTTAAAGCATTGGAAATCAGGGTCTTTAGCCCTAACAGCCCATACTGTAGGTGTATACCCCGGTAAACCTATCACCCTACTTTCCGCTATGTGTAAAAGTCAAGACCTCATTCACAATCCAGTACACAAATAGCTTCTTCAACTATGCAAACTGCAATGCAAGATGTCAGCTTATGGCTTGACATTGATAGTTAGTGATGTATCCATATAGGCTAAGCAAACAGCAGGCTAGAAGGAAGCTTACTTCATTGCCAACACGCTTGTAGATTGGAGCTAAGATGTTAAATGTGGTGCAGGAGATGGATGCATCTGAAGTAACACGGGGAGCTAAGAACTGAAACTCCTCTTCCAAACATATACGTGCTTGACCTCCAGCAGCTTGTTTTGCATTCTTTGGATAACTTGCGGACCTGATCTTCTCCATATCCTCTCGAGATGGCAATCCACAAACATGATCATCTTTGTCTTGTGGGTCTTTTGGCTGACAGGCTTCTTCCTCTTTTGCCTGAAATCAGCAATTGGCAGCATCCAGCCTTCTTATCACAAGCTCAACTACAGTGTTTGGGAAAAATCATTTTCACAACCATGCACATGTCTCTTTTTAATGGATTTTTCAAGAAGAAATTTTGAAAAGTTGAGCTGAAATTTACTAATTTTACACCATTTTCCTCAAAGGGGAGGATTTTTCCTTTTTTTGCTCCACTAAAATTATGTATTCTCAGATCCTTCGTGCCCATCACAGTGTATGAATATGGCCCATATGTAAAGGCTATACATATAGCACATATCAGGTACTCGAGGACAAAACAAGTAACCATATCAGGTACTGTAAATGAGGTCGAGGCCAAAACAAGTAACCATGCGAGTTCCACCCCAGTTATGGAAAGGCTGCTTAAGCGATTCTCTCTCTCTCTCTCTCTCTCTCTCTCTCTCTCTCTCTCTCTCTCTCTCTCTCTCTCTCTCTCTGTGTGTGTGTGTGTGTGTGCGCGAGAGGTCACAGAGAGAGGGCGGTGTGTGTGGGTGTGGGTGTGTGTTGGTGGGGGGGGCTCAAATCACCTTCAGCAGAACCATCGAAAGACAGCTCTTTTCAGGTCCAGCTGAGGCCCGTTTGCAGGCATATGCAGCTACAGGAGTGGTATGATCGTGCAAGCCTTCAGTTGTTGGAGGGGACAATCTGTTGAAGAAGGAGCTGAAGAAGAGGGAGGTGGCGTTCGGGGAGTCGCGGTGTCTTGCTGGAGAAGCCAACTGAAGTGGCAAGCTGCACAACCGACAAGATGGCCGTATGACGCCCGTAATCGGCAGACTCACGCACGCACGCAGACAAAGTAATAAAATCTGCAGCGAGTCAGAAGAGAGCATGTTGGATGTCTGCGCCTGTGTCTTTTGAAGGCAACAAAAGGCGCCACTATGACCCCACATGCATCAACTCTTAAAAACAACGCAAAATTGTGGATTTTCTGCTTTTTAAAAATTCTAAGCGCTGCTTCGTGCGGGCGGGGCTTAGAGCCTGTTCACGTGCTTGTGTGGTTTCGAACATGTGCACAACTTGTAAACAGTTCAGATTCACGTGCAAAGTTTCCAGAAATTTCTTGTGAACTTGTTGAGCACTAGTTGCGAGCCTGATCGTGCCCTTGGAGGTGGAGCAACAGTGCAACCACAGAAGAAGACAAATCCACAATCAAGAAATCTAGTGAAAAGCTTTGGTGTTTACTCTCGTTGGGTGTTTCTTCTCCCTTTTAGATTTTGAAATTTTCCCTCTTTCACCATCTCATTGCTGCACTTCGCTTCACATGTGAACCAAACCTTGCCCGGTTGATTGCAAGTTGCCAACACACAGCACACGTGAATTGGCTCTCAGTCACTACCCTCTCCTATCTAGATTATGTAAGCAAGCATTGCCCACATTTCCAACTCTACCAAAATCAGCAAATTTGGCAAACTACATTTTATACCCCCATTGCTTTGCACCTAGAGCAAGTGTCAGTGTCAAGCCCTCGGGCAAGAATCTGAAATCGCCTCCCACAATACCTTCCAAAGAATCAAAGCCATCGTATCAACCAGTTTACAAAATGTCACTATCTAAGTAGCTCTTGTTGGTAAGGGATTGTGTAGCTCTAAAATGTGTGTTATGACTCCTCAAAGCTTCTAGCTTGCTTGAGGATAATTGTACATTCCTTTTTGGGTCAATATAACACACATACTCACAATTGTGAGTATGGCAAAGAAAACTCTTAAAGAGTATCCTATCATGCTTCTTTTTAGAGAACCAAGAGAATGCACCCAAATTCATATCAAGTAGATCAATATCTTGAATTGAAAGAACATCTCAAATTTAAAAATCCTCATTATTTCAGAGCTAGACCCCCCCCCCCCCCCCCCCCCCCCCCCCCCCCCGCCCCCCACAACACACACACAATCCTTCCTTTGACAAGCCAACAAGGCGAAGAGTCACATTGGCATTCTAAAACAACCTAGTGAAATGGATCCGTGTGAGTATCTTAAATAAAAGGAATCTTTTACAATCTCCATTACAAAAGAACTAGTATGTAACGTGTGTGTTGCTGCAACCAAAAAAACATGGCCTGTGTTTCTAAAAGTGATGCATACCACAACCTCTTGACATCTTCTAACAAACATGAATGTATGTTAGAGGTTGCATATCATTCTTTGATACCAAACTTGGGAGCTTCTCGTAGACATTAATTTTCATGAGTTGCTAACCTTTGTTCAACACTTAGGAGTGCTCTACTTTTTGTGTGTGTGTGTGTGTGTGTGTGTGTGTGTGTGTGAGAGAGAGAGAGAGAGAGAGAGAGAGAGAGAGAGAGAGAGATCCTTTTGGTCACTTATGCGCCATTAGCACCTTAAAATGTGATAGAAATGAAAGCCAAAATAAGGTCTCCCAGTTGTTTATTTTTATTGGCCATTATGCTAAATTGAAGGACTCGGTGAGAACTTGAGGCTATGATATGAGATCATGGATTTCATTGATCTCTTTCTCCCTCTTCCCAAATTACAAAAGCATGTTCCTCTTTGAGAGAGCAAACTGCATTCACCTATTTACACACTTGATCCTATCCCTTACCCACAATCTATACCACAACCACCAATTGGCTTAGCTCCAACTCCCTTAAATGTGATCGAGCATTGAGGTAGTGTAGGAGACCCACTTTTTGTATGCACATTATGTCCCTTGTAGAAGGCGGGAACGGCTCTTAGCAAGCGGATGACGAGCGACTGCACCAAAAGCTTCCAAAGGCAGTAACCAGAGAGTTACCACGTTAATTACTGTTAACCCGTGATGCTGTCATTATTCTTTAGTGCATATGTTTAGTCATGGGCCAGGCTTGTCGGTCCAAGAGGTTTATAGTAAAATGCTGGTGATCGCCGATGAAAGACATACTAGACCCATTTAGCACTAGCTGACAAAATATGGGCGCCCGTATGTGAAAAGGACGGCAAGCCCTAGATAAGGCTGTAAACTAGGGTTTTCAAACAGTCTCAACGTGCAAGCTTTGCTCTTGCTTCACCTCTTCTTCCTTGTATGAGAGAGAGAGAGAGAGAGAGAGAGAGAGAGAGAGAGAGAGACCGAGCATCGACGAGCACAGAGAAGGACGAGCGGCGACGCGACGGCTTCATCTTCTCTGCACGCACACGGAGTCCCTCGCGGCAGCACTGCAGGGGGTGAGTGACACACCGCCCTGTAGACGTAGAGCTTGTTTGCATCTGTCAAGTTGTGTGCTTATAGCCGTGTGGCTCGCACACGGCGCATAGCAAGTCCCTAGTAGTATACATTTTTGGTGCTGCTGTCGGGGAAATCTCTGCGCCAAGCTCTGTTGTAGACTGCATACTGCATTGTTGAGATTAATATTTCCTTGTTTACAAAGAAAGGTTGGGAAGAGTGTGTAATGTGTGCAGATCTGTGTTTTGCACTGGCATTTTTAATTTTTTTGTGAAAAGAGTTTTTGCTTTAGATCTGTGTGTCTAGGCAGTGTATTTCTGCAAATCTACATTTCTGAACAAAACAAAAAAAAGAAAAGGAGAAAAAATGCCCATACATTTTTGAATTAAATATATAAATCGTTCACTAAAAGAATGATGGGGATCATTCTCCCAACCTCGGCCTCGGCCTCGGTCTTTGAATAAATATATATATATATATATATATATATATATATATATATATATAGGAAGAGGAGACCTCCATAGCTTCCTTTCAAGTGAAGGAATAGAGTACCTCATATTATATATATACCCCAAGTCTAAAGATCAAAACAAAGCATGGGGGATTTAAGCTTCACCCTTTCCTTCCTCTAGCTTTTTCGGAATTTCTTCCTTTTTCCTACACGCCCAACTAGAACTCGACCATTTTGGGGGTCACTAGAGTTTTTGGTAGCCGAATCGTGTGTTGTAAAGCACATGAAATTTCTTTGAACGATACGCTCGTTTCGAGCTATCACATGACCTATCCCGTCTCACGCACATAAAGAAGGGTTTAAAAAATAAAAAATAAAAAATTTACAAAACAAACAAAACTAAGTAAAACAACCAAAATCTCTAGTGGCCCTTAGAGTACTCGTCACTCAACACTTGGGATACGCACCTCACATGTACATGCGCTATGTGCTATGGACGAGTGATAGAGTTCGATCCATTAGAGAGTGCCTCGAATTGCACGAGAACCCATTATCCACCCACATTAGGTTTCGGGCCTTCGACTGGAACCAAAGTAATGCAATTCAAGACCGCCGTCATATCGCATCTAGTGAATCTTCCTCTGACTACGACATCATGGAGGGATATCCTACACAAAACCCTGAAATGTCAAGTCAAGACATGCATGCCTTTGCCCCACGGCACGGGTCTAGCGTGTTTAGCCGCTAAAAAAAGACCTTAAGTCGAACCACCCGTTCGGAGCCCACAATTAGTGAAGTGAACGAGGGCAATGGGGAGGTAGACTCGTCTTTCACTTCTCATGTAGACCATGTACTCCCCAAGGGTGCCCGTGTTCACATCCTACCTACTCCGCTCATTAAAAACCCTACCAAGCCATCACCCCCTGAGGTTCTACTACCCGATGGCAGGAGTATTGCCGAAGTGCAAGAGATCAAACGATATATGCAAGCAACGAGGGAGAGAGAAATTGAGAACCTATGAATATTAGAACAAAGCCGATCCATGAAAGCAAAGACCTCTATGACAACAACTATGCCAATCGAGCAACCGAGTGCTCCCAAGATAGCAGTTGAGGGTCAAGCGATGGGGACCCATAATGCTTCCACTTCAAGGGGAACCTCCAACTGTTATAGAATTGATATTTTATTATCTATTGCAGTTGACAGGTGGCAAAAGCATCAATAGATAATGGATTATGCAGAAGGATATTACATTTATGTATATTTGATTATTCAAGTGCTCTTTATGAGCTTTGGCCATTTATGTCCGTCCGGCCAGTTTGTACACATTTTTTGGCATTCAAGAAATCTATAAATAAATACGTGCAAGAGGGAAATGCTCACTCTTTCACGGGGGGAGATTGCACCCAGTGTCTGTGTATTCTTCTCTCCTCTCTTCTCTTCTCTCTTGCCGTGCTGGTGTAGCACTCCGCTCTAGGAGGTGCACCTACGCATGTTATCTTCCTCTCTCTCGCTCGCTGTCTCTCTTTGTTCGTGTACAGCTTGGACTATGCGTTGTGCGAGTCGTCAGGTATGTAGATTTGTTTGTTTATGGCTTGCAGCGTGTTATTTTGAGTATTTTGCAGGGCAGCCACGCATCCATTTGTAGCAGTGGTATCAGAGTCCAGATTGACGCTCTTGGTTCCTCAATCACTGTGTGCAACAAAGATACAGCTAACTCTTTTCTTCTCTCGGTCCTTCTTTTTTTTTTTTTTTTTTCGTCTTCCTTTTGTGCTCGATAGATATTTGTAGTGAAAGAAATCAGGTGATGAAAGGTGAGAAGTTAATATTGTTAGATTTTGATTATTTGTTAGTTTTCACCGATAAGAAGTCCGCCAAAGATTTGGTAGAGGGGAATAAAAAGGAAAAGAAGACAAACCAAAGAGGAGGACTATTGTTTTATAAATAACAAGGAGTCTCCATCGAAATCTATCCAAATCCCAAACAAACCTCATAGAAACTCTCGTCTCAGGAGATGAAGAGAAGATGGACTTAGGAGGAAATTCAAAATCAAAAGGTTATTATTATTTTTGATAGTATGCAAGAGAGACTTATAAGACCTTAGATATTGGAAAATTCATACGAACTAATGGGTCTCTGTCTATACTTGCTGAGTTGCACAATAGACCTAGCCAATTGCGGGGACGGTAGCAACTTTGAGGGCCTTTGCTATTTGGCAACCTCAATTAATTTGGCGTTAAGCGGGCAGCGTCATGCATGTGCAGCACATGCAATAGCAAAACATCTCATGAGCAAAAATAGCAAGACCAGCATTCGTGACCACCTCGGGATGCCAGCATGGAGAGCACAATAGGAAGCCGTAGCACAAGGAAGAAGTGATGTCAGCAAGTTTTTGTTAAACTAGTGGCCCACGTCATCCTGCATGCGGCAGTAATTGACGACCTGATCCGTCCGTGGCTACCATTCAAAGGATGTTCAGTTCACAAGCAGAGCCTATGACGTGCATATGGAGAATATTAGCTGCATGCAAGGGTGAGAAACTTCACAGTTGGTAACACTCCAGAAAAAGTGGCGCCCACCTTACGCCACCTTTTTTGAATGGAGTACAATATGCATGGCATGGCGTGTGAGCAGGGGAATACTGCTAGTGGTAGATAATTCAGCAATGACGCCGTTCATACTCTCATTGCATGTTGCAACACTTTGAATCCTCCATGCAAAGTGGGACACTACTAAAATCTTTTGCACTACCTACGTTATCTCTCTTGCCGCCTCGTTCTTCACCTACTCTCAGTTGCGTACCACTCAGTTGCGTACAACTCAAATTTTCTTTTCTTCCCTTATTAATTTTGACGGCTCCAGGTGGTTCTGGTTGCACGCCACTAAGGAACAACTAGACCCCCCCCACCCCCCCCCCCCCCCCCCCACCCCCACCCTCCCCTCTTGCACACACACAGGCACACGCTTCTATATTGGTCATGGGCTGGGTCTTGTTTTTGGCTATAACCATGGAACATTGGCTTGCCTGTGATACTCCTTTTTCGCCATGTGCAAACGTTAACTCTTTGAAATTTTTAGCTTCTCCTTTGAGCCATTATGCAGCTCATTCAAGCTATCCAGGGGTTTTTTCTTTCTGAAATACCGATTCACGATTTCTCTAGCTTGGATCTCTGCTACCCATGCCCAAGTAGGTGCAGGCATGTACGTGAATAGGAAACAAAAATGAAGAATGCAGGGGATGGCTCAAGCAATCTCGCAAAGATCAATGGATTCCACCTTGCTCGATTTTGATTCCACCGTGCTTGCTCTGTCAAGCTAACTCTTGGAATAGCTCCTGTGCAGAACGTTGGGATGGACTTGGAGCTGATGGAATTTTTGCACGCATAGATTGTTGCCTCGGTTATGTCCTGCCCGTGCTGACCGTAGCCAACCCCCATCTCCACAAAGAGCACCTTGAAGGGTTTGCTATGTTCCATATTCTGAGAAGAGCAGGTGACTCGTTGGAAGACCCAACGTCTGGAGGAGAGAGATGCAAGATCCAGAGACAAGGTTGATGGTTGATGCCAGCAGCACTTGATGGCCATGTTTCAAAATCTCTCTCTCTCTCTCTCTCTCTCTCTCTCTCTCTCTCTCTCTCTCTCTCTCTCTCTCTCTCTCTCTCTCTCTCTCTCTCTCTCTCTCTCTCTCTCTCTCTCTCTCTCTCTCTCTCATAGTTCCTACACGTAGAGCGTCGATAGGTAAGGGATGTCTGCATGAGGAGGACCAGGGCTGCACTGAAATTTTTGTCTTTTGAAAATTAAGAAAGGGCTTGTGTAGCAGCTCATGTACGTACCTAGCCCCAATAACTAGCGCGAATGACGTTTGATCCAGCAATGCATCCCCCTCATATGTTCAATTTCCACTTTCAGATTTTTGAGTAAACAAATGGTGACTCACATATTGAGGGAACAAAAGGTGCAGAGTCGCTTAGGGATCTTGTGAGATTCCCATGGATGAAAATAAGAGTTAAGCGAGTAAGGGTAACCAACTATCAGTTGGAGGGAGATAGAGATAGAGATTGCATTAATGTATTTATCATCAAAATAAACTAGCACAATACATCGAGGATCTCCCAAGGTTATTGCCAAAACACACTATAGGCACGAATATTTGCAGCCAAAGGATAGCCAATGAGCATTACAGTCACATGATATTGCTTCCTTGTAGCCAATCGGCCAGAGTCTTTCATGTGTCTCCTTTGCTAGGAGACTTCAATAGCTCTACAAATATACATATCGACCATAACACCGCAAGCATGTTGCTAAATATTGTGTGGGCACAAAACTTGTGTGTCAAGCGTCACATGCATACTGATAATGGCACTTTCCACAACATACTATGAGCGACAGATAAAGAGTAAAATTCCTTCGGTTCCTATATTAGTATTAAAAATAAAATTTAAAAAAATCATCGTGGCTACATACTAGCACTAGTTCGCTATTTGTGGCTTACAACTTTTGAATGACAATTGATATTCTCGATCGATAATCCCTTCGTGATTTAATTAATTAATTATTTATTTCATTATTTACGGTCCCTACTAAGTGCCAACCTTGTAGGTTTAAAACCCAATGAACATCACATCTTAGAGTTCAAGGTCTATCTATTCAATCAATGAGGCCTCTTTAGATTATTAAGGGGTGTCCGTGTCTATCCAAACCTGTTTGAGTGCTCATGGTGACTCTCATAGTTTATCATTGAGCTTAACTAGAACATCACTAAAAAGGTGCTTGTGCTTGAGGCTACATTAAAAGCAGAGAAACAATATCACATATACACTAGTGAAGCGATGGTAGACACGATAAAAAATTAAAAAAAAAGTGTGTGCGACAATCATCACGATGCCAAAAACTGCACAAGAGATGATAACACAGATATACGTAGTCACAATCCACATCAGATCACTTATAAACGACATAGTACAGACTAAATGTGGTGGCAGCTTCAGCCAAAACTCAAGGCATAGTCGAGTCTCCCTCCTATCCCTTGTGAATCGAAAGACCCAAGCTCCCAATACTCTCTATTTAGAATGGAGATTTTTTCTTAGCATCCTTGCCATTCTGGATGCTGGTGACGTTAGAGTGTTGTAGCTCACAATATTACAACCTTTGGATGGGTTCTTTTGCTTTATTATATCATTCACAAATTAATCTTATAACACAATTTCATTAACCACTAAACTCCCCAAAGAATAATCATCTACTGCTATCTCTACCAGAATTATGTGAACTTGCATTGTATTTTTGCTTAAAGAATTAAGGCATGCCTCATGAATCGGGTGCCGAGGTAGAACTGTTTCCGATACTCATGGAAAACTTAACTGCTTCTTGTCTGAGAAGCATAAACTAGGTCAAGTTCGTATTTGTATAGAAAGAACAAAGACTCATGGACTTAGGAGGTACTATCTGACACTAATCATAATATAATTTACCGTAGCTATCTTGTATCACTTAGAAGGATCTTCAAGCAAGCATCTTACCTTCATTAACTCCAATCAATCTTTAACTGAGTTTTTTCTATGTACAATTATACCATTCTAGATGTTAAGTCACATTGCTTTTCTTTTTCTTTTTAACATAGTTTAATTGTCATGTATTGTTTTACCTTAAACAGGATGGCACATTGTTTTCCAGGTCAACTGACATCATTGATATTGAGCTATAGCATGAGTTTATTTGGGACAATCATCAACATTTGGTATACACTGCAGCACGTCCAACCTATTATAATTTGGTACCAGGTAAATGTTTTGTAAATTTTTTATGTCTTGTCTGGTCCATTCGTTACGTGCACACAGAATCACCAATTTAGGCAGTGTGTAGATACTCATTTTAATTCATCGATTTAGGCAGCACATTGATAAATTGCAGATTCATGATTTTTAAACTTATACCAAATGCAGAAACGCTGATTTAGGCAGCACGTTTTATTGGTGTAGATTCGCTGATTTAGGCAACACCGATCACAAAATCATGCTGCAATGGCTAACCACCACTGTAACTAGTATGATTTTGTTACCCGGGTATAGAAAATGAAAGATTTTGGATTTGGATTTGGATTTGGAATTGGTATATGATGATTTTCTATCGCGACAGTACTTATGAAAGTGAACTTGAGATTGATGAGAATTGATTTATACAATGATGAATGTGACCAATGATATCCTGATTCATGAGGGTATGACATATACTGCTTATTCTAGTGCTATGCGACACTAGAATAGGTAGTATGTGGATGACAGCAGGCATAACCAATGTGTCTAATTTTATGGATTTTTCTTTTACTATTTGATACAGATTTCTAATCATTGTTTTTGACAAGTATTGTTTGCAGAATTTTATCTTTGCAATTGAGGACAATTGCTTTCCAACGGAGAGGTATGTTATAGAATTGTTATTTTATTATCTATTGCAAATGACAGGTGGCAAAAGCATCAGTAGATAATGGATTATGCATAAGGATATTACATTTTATGTATATTTGATTATTCAAGTGCTCTTTATGAGCTTTGGCCATTTATGTCTGGCCGGCTAGTTTGTACACATTTTTGGGCATTCAAGAAATCTATAAATAAATACGTGCAAGAGGGAAATGCTGACTCTTGCACGGGGGGAGATTGCACCCAGTGTCTATGTATTCTTCTCTCCTCTCTTCTCTTCTCTCTCGTCGTGCCGGTGTAGCATTCCGCTCTAGGAGGTGCACCTACGCATGTTCTCTTCCTCTCTCTCCCTCGCTGTCTCTGTTTTTTCGCGTACAGCTTGGACTATGCGCTGTGCGAGTCGTCAGGTATGTGGATTTGTTCGTTTATGGCTTGCAGCATGTTATTTCGAGTATTTTGCAGGGCAGCCACGTATCCGTTTGTAGCACCAACATGCCAAGCTTAGAGGGGATATTTCTTACAGAAAACTGGGAGTATGACGATTTCAGATCTTTTCACAAATTCCTCTTTGAGTGCGATGGTTTGCGGGTGAGGTCAAAAGACATGAAAATGGGCTTATTATGGTGGATTCCACCCAATTCCATCGGGGAAAAACTGACAACTTGGTGTATCCTAGTAGTTGCGAGCAGGTAATTTAGGCTATGTGCAATTAACTTAAATTAAAAATTTAATATATGTATATCAGCTTATTCTTTGTGTGTGACGTACAGGTCTTTTATGTGCCATGTATATATCAAAGAAGACTTTGGTATGTCATTCCAGTCACGCCGTGGGGTAGATCTATCTTTGCAGAGATGGACATTGAGCCAGTAATTGATCCCATCATACCATCACCACAAGATGCAGAGGAAGATGTAGTAGAAGTTGAAGAAGGTCAGCCAAGCCTTGCAAATAGTCATCTTGAGGAGGAGGAAGAGGGAGAAAGCGATGATGATTCTACAAGAGGTGATGGAGAGGAGGAAGAATCTCTAAACTTGTTTATTGATTTGAATACTATGGGTCTAAATATGGATCCTAGTGCTTGTAGAGATCTTATACAAGATGAGAATTAATAAAACTCTCCATTCTTTCACTTGGTGTAGTATATGATTAATTTGCAAATGTTTCGTTATGTGCTTATGAATAGTATTTGTAATGGTTTTGTTGTGAGTTCAATGATTTATGTATAGAATTTTTAGAGTGAAAGAGAGAGTAAGTGAAGTGAGCAAGCATTCTGGAGAGTGTAGGAGTTGTAGTGTGTAAATACATTTTGAGTTGTATTGGATTTAAATGGAAACCCGCGGGAGAGGGAGAGGGGGAAGGGGGTCTATGGCCTTAGCGGTAATGAATGCTGCAATATTAGCGGAAATGCACGCGGTAATACCTGTGGTAAAATCCCGCTTGAACATCAAAAGGGTTTCTCTCTCCTTATTTTGAATTCCTCTCTCTTGTTTTGCGGTAATGGCCCGCGATAAACACCACGATCTCTCATAGTGACATTTGAACTTTGGGCCACCACATGGCACAACATCGTACCCAGCTTGGGACTCGTGGATCACCCGTATGCCTAATCCGATGCCAAACCCATTCCACTTGTAGTCTAAAGAGCACGTGTCCCCACTATATCTGCTCACTTGGGTGACTTGGCAACATTCGCTCAAGCTATCGATCGATCTATTGCTGAAAATATGCGTAGCACGTCGGATAGAGAGCCTAGAAGTAAGGCAGTACAAGTGACCAAGCTCACACAAAAATACAGTGGGGACGAGGATGCTAGAAAACATATCGAAGTATTTGAACAAATATGTGATTCCCTAGGAGAACACGACAAACTACATAAGAGCTATGCTTTAAGCCTGACTTTGAGTGGAAAGGCTGGGGATGGTATAGGACCTTAAGGATGGAAGAGAAAACGATTTGCCCTACTCTTCAAAGATTGTTCCTAAAGAAGTATATACAAGAAGGAGTGCTTTGGGGTGTAGCATCTCAGCTCCTGAAAGCCCAACGAGAGGAAGGGGAGTCAGTGAGAGACTTTATTAGTAGCTTGAAGCATTTGAGTTCTTGTTGTAATCCGAATGAGTGCTTCAATAATAACCAATTTCTCGATAGATTCACTGTAGGAGACTACGACATGAGGATATCTATAATGGCCTAGTCATTAGGGGTATCACCACTTGAACCACCAATAAAATCCAATTGGAGGAAAATTTAATGATTCAAGGAGAATGAGTGTCTGTTGAGCCTAAATCTACTAGCTCGCAAGCATCGGGGCATGAGCCAATGACCATAAAGCCTATTATTAAAGAGTCAAAGCTATCTAAGATGACTTTAGCAGATCTCACCAAGGTCATTTAAGAAAGTCTTAGAGATAATCGTGCACAAAAAAATCATATGTATCCAAGAAGGGAACAACAATGGTTCTTAGTTTGCTTTGGTCCACATGGCACTAGTGAATGCCCTACATTTAGAGTAAAATTCAACGAGAATTGCAATGCATGTGGTAGGTATAATCACCAAGCTAAGGATTGTATAATGTTCAAACGTGTGATGGAGAATAGACCACTGGATGGATTCTCCCTTAGTTTCTAGCATTGTTGCGTGCCCCACCTATTGAACAACTATCGCAACACATGGTTCCTAGAGCCCAAAATGTTGCTCAAGCTACATAGCTACCACCTCCAGTGCTTGGACCACAATCTCCACATCCAAGAGTCACCCCTGTGAATCATATGGGTTGCAAGCCATCTAATGCTTGTTTGGAAGGTTGTGAGGAAGATATATACCCTAATATTTCCTATGGGATGGATGCATTTGAAGAGTGTCCACAATACTACATGGAGGACTATTGGGGACAAGTCAAACTTGTTTATCAAGTAGCTGCTCTTGCAGTAAGAGGCCAAAATATCATTCTCCCTACTAAGAGACCACCTCTTCAATGCTATGAGTGTGGAGGTCCACATCGTGTAGCTGAGTGTCCTATTAGACAACAAAAGAATGCCACACTAGTGCATATCAATCAAGGGATCACATCTACAATGCCGATACTCATGTGTAATTGATGTGGCATAGATCATTTGATTGCCCAATCACCTAACAATCTGAATGCACCAAGGATCACGCCATTGAACTTAATTGAGATTACTGAGGCGCCATCACAAAGTACAACGGTGGTACCAATAAATATACTCACATGATCGATGCTCCAAAACCAAAATTATATTCTTGAAGAAAGAGACATGGCATCAATCGCCCAATCCGAGAAGAAGAAGAAAACATGAAGGAAGAAATCACAAAAGGTAACAAAGTTAAACCCAAGTTCAAAGACTAACATAGGGACTGGTTACGACCCCATGTATATGAACGACACTGAAAATGATTCTGATTCAGTTGAGACCATGGAGACTAAAACGACCATTAGAAAAAAACAAGGAGGATCATGATGAGCCACAATGGACACAACCCATGGAACATAGGAAGAAGATCGGAACTTACCCAAACCCTATAGAGGAGATTGAGTGAGATCCAAAGGGAGCTAGAACCAACACCTAGGAAGATCCAAATTACAGACACAATGTTTCCTATACAAAATCAACCTCACAAAGACCATAGACTACTAGCCATACCTAGTGTCATCTAAGAGGAAAGTGACATTAAGTCATTGAGAAGTGGGTGTACTCCCTTCTTGTTGGAGAGAATGATTACAGAGGGATTACCTCACCCTATTGAAGAAATGAAGATCCCATCTTCTCCATGTCAAGGGACTGAAGGCCAAAGAGTTCCGTTAAATATTGCCAAATTGATGGATTTCATGGCTTCAAAAGTTAAAACCACCATCATGTCTAAACTATATGGAGACCCCGAGCTATTCCTAGCTCTTCGAGCTTTCCTGAATGGAGAACTGAAGGTCGGGTTACCACAATTTGCGCCGGTAGATAGGTCTAATGAAGTGCCAGTAGAGGTGGAAACCTTAGATCCACAACCCAACCTGGATGAGAACTCTGTTGTTGAAATACATGTCAACAAGTTAGGATAGTACGTTGAAGGTGATGAATCCAATGCAACCCTACAAATCACTACCAAAGGATTAACTATGAAGGGAATCCTTGACGGGGGCACTGGGGTTAGCATTGTAACTAAAAACTGTTGGGAATCTATGGGGAGACCTCTCCTTGGGACTACAAACATAGGGGTAAAGATGGCTAATGGGACCATCATTAAACCTATTGGGATGCTAGAAGATCTCAAGATCAAGGTCCTTGGACACAAGGTAAGACACACCTTCATTGTTATGGATTTTTCCAAGCACACTATGTCATCTGAAATGATCTTAGGACGTCCTTTCATGAGGGAAGCAAAAGTGGTGCATGACTAGTCTAAAAACCATGTCTACTTATAGTTCCAAGACTCTGTCATTCATGTTGATCTTATGACTGGTTGAGCACATCCTCTAAGAAATAGATATATAATTGATCATTGATCAGACACCACAATTTACTCGACCCTATTGCAGTATTGTTACCCGTGTAAAAAGGACACCAATGTTGGGGAAGATTCCCCTTATATGGATGTTCTACCTGGAATGGTTGAGTCCGACAACGTGGATTGGGTCCACCTAGTGACAACCATAGACACTTGGGGAAATAGAGGGACAACTTGGATAACACCTAAGGGGGATAAAATGCCACAACTCGTATCTTTAAATATGATAGGAGCAATGCATTTAGCTTCTCATGACCTACGAAATGAAGGCTTGACTGACAGTGGAACCAATAGAGTCTCAGAAGACTATAGCCCACATAATTTGGAATCAAAATCATCAGTTGAAATTGACTCTGTGGATGAAGAATCTAAGTTAAATATTGGTGCAAATGAGGGGACAAACCATTCAAGGCCCAGCGGTACCCTAGATGACAATCTATCCTGGAGAGGAGAAGACAGGAGTAGCGATTCATTTAGTGAGCCTGAACTAGAGACCAGCCATAATAAAAAATTATACAAGAGGAGTAAGCAATATAAGAGGCGATGATATCGAGCTACGTGCTAGGATAAATGAAAATAAATCTTCCACCGCAGAATGGCTCAATTTATGGGGGCATGTGATGCTCATCCAAAGTTGGTAGATAATTGGGGTGAATACCTTCAAAGAGTCATGTGGTGCAGCCCACAAGCCATTGAAATTGCACAGCTGGAGGCCACAGAGAATCCAAAGTTGAGCGATACTATAAGGAGACACCAAAACCGAAAGTTAGCTCAACAACTAAGGGAAGTGGAAGCAAAATCACAGTCCACAACACAACAAGATTCCACAGACTTACACCATGTGCCTGATCATTTCAAATCCTACACCACAGAGGAACGTATGGTTGTGTATACAAAGGCCCAAATAATACCTACTAATGGAATTAATAGAGTCTATGATGGTCCAACGATAGTTAAAGAAATAGAGTTAGCAGACCTAGGTGAGGACTGCAAACCCGTTTTTCATTGCCCAAGACCCGACGAAGACTGAGGAATATGTACTTAAGGATCTTCTCAAGGAATTCAAGGATATATTTTCTTGGACATGTCATGACATGAATGGCGTTCCACTTTCCATAGTGCAACATACAGTTCCAATCATTAGCACTGCTAAACCAGACCAACAAAGACCCTACCCAATGAATCCTAAGTATGCAAAGATTATTCAAGAAGAACTCAAAAAGCTTATCAAATGTGGATTCATATACCCTATTGAGCACTGATAATGGGTGTCTACAATAGTTATTGTGCCAAAAAAGAATGGGAAACTCATATTGTGCGTGGATCTCAAGAGTTAATGCTACCACCCGAAGGGACCATTACCTCTTGCCTATTCGGAACATGTGCTTGAGAGAGTCACAGGAAAGGGAAGCTTATAGCTTTTTTAATGGGTACTCTGGTTACAATCAATTCACGATTGTGCTAGAGGACCAAGCTAAAACTGCTTTTATAACTGAATTTGAAGTGTTCACATTTCGTGTCATGGCTTTTGGCTTAACTATTCCCGTGCTACATTCCAAAGATTAATAAGTATTGCTTTTAGGGAATATTTAAGGGAGTTTTGAGAAGCTTTTTTAGATGACCTTTGTGTTTATTGTTCGTGGAAAGAACATCTATCATGTTTACATAAAGTGTTTGAAAGTTGCAGATTGTATCACATCTCATTGAACCCTTTCAAATGCCAATTTTGGGTTAAGCATGGAGTAATTTTAGGGCATATTGTGTCCAAGAATGGGATTTCGAGAGATGAAAGCAAAAGTAAATCCATTGCTAATTATCACCACCTACAAACTATAAGGGAGTCTAAAAATTCATGGGACAGGTTGGTTATTATCAACGGTTTATTTTAAACTTTGTTGAGATAGCTCATCCATTGTACAAGCTTCTTCTCGAGTTTCACTGGACCGAGGAGACCATGCCTATGAATTATTAAAAAGGGCCCTAACAATTGCTCCAATACCGTGAGTGCCCAATTGGAACATAATTTTCCATGTGCATATTGATGCGTCAAACTTTGTTATTGGGTGTGTTTTAGCTCAACCAGGAGGACATAAATTGGACTACCCCATTAGCTTTGCAAGTCGCCAATTGAATGATGTTGAGAGGAACTACACCACTAAAGAGCGGGAAGATTTAGCTATGATTTATGTAGTAAAGAAATTTTGCTTTTACCTTCTTGCCAAAAAGTTTTTATGTGGATCATCAAGCGTTGTTGTATCTAGTAAACAAACCATGTTCCAGGGGAAGAATTACACGATGGTTATTAATTCTTCTTGAGTTTGATGGATACTTCCCTATTCATAGTCAAGACCATGTCTGAATGTAGTGAGAAGATTGTAAACTTTTTAGTTAATGGTTTTCCATCCAAGGAGCTTCGTAAGGATATAGCTCAAAAGCTATTAAAGGAATGTGAGCCTTAATTTCTAATTTCAGGTACTCTCTACAAGCTAGGGAAGGACAATATTCTTAGACAATGTGCTCGTGAGGATGAGTATTTGTACATACTGCAAGAAGCAAGCCAGAGGACATTTTTCAGGACAACTAACTGCTAAGAAGGTGTTGCAATCAAACTATTGGTGGCCACCTTATTCAAGGATGCATCACTTTTTGTAAAGGGATGTGATGAATGCCAATGTAACAAGACCACGCAACGGAAGGATCACATGCCCCTACACCCTTACATCCTATTAAAGTGACCCAACCATTTGAAAAATGGGGTTTAGACTTTATATGCCCAATTAGTCCGGCAGCCCATAACACCCAATCCCGATATATTATTGTCGTAACTGACTATGTGGCAAAGTGGAAAGAAGCTAAGGCGACATGCAAGGTTGATGTAAGGCCAACCACTTATTTGTATTTGGGAACATGATTATGCGATTTGGTTGTACCTTTGAAATTGTGAGTGATAATGGCACTCATTTTATAAATGATGTGATAAAGGAAGTCACAACAAGCTTCATGATATCCCACCATAAGTTGACACCTTATTATCCACAAGCAATTGGTCAACCTGAGAGTACTAACAACACTTTAATTTCTATCTTGACCAACACGGTAGAGGCTCACGCACAGATTGGGATTTGAAGGTAACATCAGCTCTATGGGCTTATCGTACTGCGTACAAAGTGGTTATTAATTGTACACCATTCAAGATGGTATATGCACAAGAAACAGTTATGCCATGGGAGTTTGTCATTCCTAGGCTTTGAGTAGCTTCACAAGAAGGTTGGGATGGTAACCCTTTAGTTGAGCGCTTTATATATCCTTGAGCGATTAGATGAAGAGAGGTAATTGGTTGTGCAAAATGCACTTGTGGAGAAGGATAGTCGAAAGAAATTGTTTGATTGTCATTTAAAGAACAAGGATATCAAGGTTGGTGATAAAGTTCTTATGCATGGAGTGTGTAATGAGAAGAAAAGCTGAAATTTGCAAAAAAAAGGACCATATAGAGTATGCGAAATTGCCCCACAAGGTACCATTCGTGTGAAAAATGTTCATGGAGTGGAAATTGTTGGATTCCTCAATGGGAGTAAATTTAAAAGATACTATGATCCTTTAGGCCAAGAGGAGCTACGTGCCACTCATAAAAAAAAGGCAGCCAAGGCACAAGCAGAATTGAAAAAGATATAAGCTCAAGCGAAGGCTCAAGAGCGACAACAACGTATTAGGCACCAACGAGAGGCCAAACTTGGAGTTACACTTGCATTTCAAATTGAATCAGAGGACGATTTGGAAGATTTTGACCCACCTCTACGATACCCCATCGAGTTAAATAGCACCTATTGGAAAGTGCTATATAACGCTTTATTGGACATAGGAGCTAAACATAATTTGTTATCCTATGGAGTGTGGTGTCAATTAGGAAATCGGTCTTTAGCCAAAAGTACCATCTAAGTCAAGGGTATTAACAAGAAGAACACTGCACTCCTCAACGGGACCGTGACCCAAAGCTTTTTGGTCATGCCCGTGGGTGCTATGGTGAGCAACATAAACCTGGGATGTAAGTGGATGTCTGCAACCAAGTGTACTATTGATTGGGAAACAGGGAGTAGCACGATACAGAAACAAGCTCTCAATTCGGCCACTGGAGCGACAGTCCCTGAGTTATTGCCTCCTGAGAGAACACAAAATGGAACATTGCATATTCAAGAGGTTGAAACATATGTCCCTCTATCACAACCCTTTAAAGCTTCAACGTTTGTGGCTAAAACAAAGAATGAAACACCCAAGACTCAGCGTGAATTGTCAAGATCAACATACAAATGGGTCCCTAAAGCTTCATTAACAACCACTTTTGATGCTCAATCTGGTTCAAAACATAAGCCTCGTTAGAGACGCCCCACTCGCCCCAAGAAATGTACTGAAACATTATGCTGGATTACTAAAAGACTATTAGAAGGACAAGGCTAATATGACGGATATGATCAAATCTGGGTACCTAAACATACCTTGTGTTCTCCCCTGTCACCTACTAAAGATCCATGTAGGCCAAATCTTGTAACTCCAAAACGATTTGAAGACCGCACAAAGGAAAAGATCACAGAATGCTACACACCCGTTTGAGAGCTAGTTTGGGTACCGAAGAAAGAATGATTTGTTCCACTTAGCTTAGGAATAGGGAATTCAAATGAAGCTTCCAGCTCTTCATGTAGTCCATCTATGGAAATACAAGCTTAGACACAACCTTTACCTACCATTGTACAAATCCACACAAACAAAAAAGACTTTGTACCTCCAATTATGAGTTCATTACCTGAAGCAACTTCTCAAGTAAGATCATGGGAGAGTACCTTACAACTTGATGGATCACCTAAGGTGGCAAAATCCCATTGGTCAAAATCTTCGCCCATTACAACTTTGAATAGTTGGTTTCAAAAGGTGACGACAACTTTTCAAAAGGTATGATCTACCCAAGGAAGGGGGGAGTACTTATTAACGATCATTATTCAATTGCTTCCCTCTTAACCTTCCTCCCAGACCCCTTAACTTCCAAATCTTAGGGAATGTATATATAGTCTCCTATACTAAAGCAAACCAAATTCAAAAAAACAAAAAAGAGGATGAAAACAATAAATGAGCAAAGGCAACTAGCAACGAGAGTGCACCCTATCGGACCCAACGCATAGTCCAAATGCACCATGTCACATCAAGCAACACAAGAAACAACCCTCATGTTTTAGAGACCTAACCAGATCTATATGTGCTCCCAAAGATGGCTAGTTCACCAGAGGCATGCACTTCTATTTTTTTATGAAAGGTACCCTTTTTATTTTTCTCAAGTGTTTCACATATGCTACCATGTACTTTCTTGTGAATGGGATTTGGTAGAGAGACTTGCATGTGAGAAAAAAATTGAGGAGTTAGAATGGCTAATAAGTCTATGGACTACTAGTGACCCGTACCCAGTTACGAATGTTTCTCCAGTGGCACATTCCTATTCTTTTGCACAAGGTGAGTATCCGCGCATAGCGAGGTTCTTGATTAACATATGTGCACACAAAGATGATGAAGGATCTGAGGAAGACTATGGTCTCACTAACAATGATTTTGTTTATCTAGATGATGAGGATAGAGGCCTAGCCTTAGGGATTCCACCCGGTCTATATAATATCCTCTTCCCTTGATTCCACAAATGATAACAGATAGGTCGGTTAGGGGTCTATATTTTGTTTGAGCTTGTTTTCCAAGAGTTTTGGTTTTTTCACACTGACATGCCTCCTTGAGGTATAGTACCTTGTTGCTTGATATTGCTGTGTAGAACTTATATGGATATCCATTGACATGGCTGAGGACATCTGCTTCGACGAAATGAGCAACTCCATACCTTTAGGTGTACTACTTTCCATGATTCATGCTGGTGGATATTTATACTTGTTGATTGTGGTTTTCCATGGTTGTGTGCATCTATCGCACGTGTCAAAGCAAGGGACTTGCCGTACATTGTGTGCGAGCGACAAATGGCTACAAGCACCCAACTAGATTAATCTAGCAAGCTCAAGAGAGCAAGGGTGTGTCACTCACCATCCTACGCTTGCCTTCGTGGAGGATTCCTTGCTGCGAAGAAGAGGGAGCTACCGCCGTGCCGTGCTCAACCGCCTCGCCGCCGCCGTGCCGTCACAATGCTCTCTCTCTCTCTCTCTCTCTCTCATGCATGCACACAAACACACACACAAGGAGATGAAGAAGAAGATGGAGACGGAGCAAGAGCACTCTTCAATTGCACAAATGAGAGAATGATTGATTTTTAGGTTTAGGTGACTTTTATATGAGCTGGCCAATTCACACTTGGGCACCCATGCTTAATGAACTAACCCTTGAATGTTCCAGTTAGAGTGCACCTCTCATCGACCTGATCACTCTTACCCTTTTCTATTGGACTGACAAGCCTGGCCCATGACTACTAGAAGTGGACCACCCTACGCTCGCCTTCGTGGAGATTTCTTGCTGCAAAGAAGAGGGAGCTACCGCTGCACCACGCTCAACCGCCTCGCCGCCGCAGTGCCATCGCAATGCTCGATCACACACCTCCTCCTTCATGCGTCCCCCAGTCTCCCCCTGGGCGAGGGGCTTCCCTGTGGGGGGGAGGGGGGATGGTAACAGCCCAGCCCTGCCCCAGTCGAGCTCTATTTCCCTTCTCACTCACGAGCTCGAACCCACCCTGCTGCCTTGTTTTTGAGCTCTGCTGTCGTGCTTGCTCACGTACCTCTGTCTTGCCAGCGAGATCCGGTTAACAACCCCAACCAAAAGCTCTGCTGCCCCGCTCACTCACGAGCTTGAATGTGCTTTGCTAACTGACAGTCGTGGGCTCTACTGTCGGGCTCACTCACGCACCCTGTCATACCAATGGGACCCATCAACAGCCCTGCCCATTCAGTGTGTCCTTGTGGCAATTGACCCGGCTATTCCCCCCCTAGCTATGAGAAAAGAAATCGAATGCATTTACTGAAACAAGCAGCAAACAAAAACAGGGGCATCTCTCGAGCACAAGGGCTGCAGCACCACCTTGGAAACTTCTCTTGGGTGCATCTTTCATGCAACAATCATGGCCACTCGGGCCTCATCCCGAGGAAAGATGACTTTTGTCGAGGTTGTGGAAACACCCCCAAAGATGGACAACAGCACCACCCGCCTTCAAAATGAATTCAAAAGACTCCGCAAGAAGAACGATGAGCTGAAACAAAGATTAGAGGTCATCGAAGGCTAGGCTCATCGCAGTGGAGAACTCCAAGACGGAAGAGATGGAACAGATGGAAGTCAAGATCAACAACACAAAAGCAGAGGTGGAGACCTCTCTCACGAAGATAGTCAAGAATCAAGTGCAAGAGGTCATCCTCCACAAGGTCGATGATCGTGTGGCGTCCACGCTACTCGAACAACAACAACAACAAGATGGTATAGCTCTCAATGTTTGCATTGGTGGGCTTCCAAGCAACTAGCAAGGTGAGGGGGATCTCAACCATGAGTCCTTTGCTCGTATCCAATCAACAACCCACATGATACAGTGGGATCCAGGCACAATCAACTCCATTGCACATGAACATCGTACTAACCTTGCAATCATCACTTTCAAGTCCAAGGCGGACAGAATCAAACTCCTCGAGCAATTGTGGCTTCTTAATGACACCAAAATCTGATTTGCAGAAGACCTCACTCCCACCCAACTCAAGCAGAAGAAGGCAGAAATACAAAAGATGCAAGAGGCACGCACTGCACGAGAATGGGCAGTTTATCGAGGAGACAAAGCCATTATCCAAGAGTTTCTAACTCCCAAACCACGTCCCTCCCTATCTACCCCTCCTTAGGCTTTGTTCATTTTACCTTCTCTTTTCGTTCACCCCTCGCCGGACCCTCAACCCATAACTGAGATGTATCTTGACAATGTACTGTTTTTGTGTTCGGTCCCATAGGTTATGAGTCTGACCTCCGTTGGACGATAATTCAATCTATCTGTCTCTGTCTCTCTCTCTCACGCATACACACACACACAAGGAGATGAAGAAGAAGATGGAGATGGAGCAAGAGCACTCTAATGACTGATTTTTAGGTTTAGGTGACTTTTATATGAGCTCGCCCATTCACACTTGGGTGCCCATGCTTAGCCAACTAACCCTTGAATATTCCAGTTAGAATGAGTCTCTCATCGGCGATCACTCTTACCCTTTTCCTATTGGACCGACAAGCCTGGCCCATGACTACTAGAAGTGGACGCCAGTGGTTAACATGCCCCCCTTCTTGATGTCGATTCCGTCCTCGGAAGCTATTGAGTTGAAGCTCGTTCGTCGAGGTGGAAGAGCATTTGAGATGAATGTCCTTAGCCTTCTTCAATCATTGCAAAATCAAACAAAATTGGCACAGTAATTGCATTCTTATATACAATTAAAAAGCATATGCAGTTATAGGCAGGCAAATTGATTGGTAACATAATATTGAAAATTTGTCAGCAATAAACATTAAATTGTAATATAATCAAACGCATAAACAGTTGTAAAGGTCAAAAACTAAACAAGTCTGGGATCACTAATTTAACCGTCGAAAGGCACTAGGGATTAACTATTAATACCATGGGAAAGCTTCTCAATTTTCTCTGGTCAATCAAGTTGTTTAATCGCGAGAGCCAAGTATTTCATGTCCGAGGGCTGACTAGAGGCTATTCCTAGAAGACCTTGTAGTAAAGCTACGATAAAAGGAATTGCTCATGAAATCATCACCTAACTTATTTCCTTTTCTTTGACCCCCCAAAGTCTTTTCACATTGATTCAATTTTGATGTGCGTGCTTATTCTGTATGCCTTGGGTTTTTTGCTTTTCAAGGAAAAGCGCCCACAATGGAAACCTCTAGGACTCTAGTATAGGTAATACATGTGAGTGAAGTACCAAATCAAGCTAAGATTTTTCTTCCCGCTTAAGATTTTACATTGTGGCACTTTGATTTTTTTTTTTGTTCGTTTTCAACATTTTAATTTTGTCACTTTGGGGGGTCATATAACATTGTTACCCTCCCCAGGCTTATCACATTAGTAAACTCTCTTTATAATACTTAAAGCTAAAGGTCAATAGGGACTAAGCCCACTAGAAAGCCCTAGTACATTGCATACAATTCTGCCTAAATCGGCAAGGCATTCTCCATGGTATTAAGAGAAGATCTCTAACGCTTAGCTTGGTCAAACTAGCTTAGTTGGACTGCTTGATTTTTAAACCTAGACAAGTGATTATGACAAAAAATTACTTTGAATATAATGTTTGATACTAAGCAAATGCGTTGAATATTATGCTACCAATCACAATTAAAGCATACAAACATGGATGCAAAAAAGATAAGGGGCAATGCTAATGGATAAGAAACACCTGTTTGTGTTGATGATCGCCTTTGATTTTAAGAGTGAACGAGAGAAAGTTCCATGAATGTCCAAATCCTAACAACAACAACACGTTCCTGTACACACTAGGAAACACAAATAATACCTCTAGGAGGCACATCAATGGGAAGAGGTATCAACCGTTATTGAACACAATTAAACAACATAAGGAACCCTAACCTTATTATTTGCACTCCCCCTAGAGAGTCAAGAGAATAGGATATTGTAGAGATTGGGGGGGAACCCTAAGACTAAACCCCTATCCTCGTCATCGAGAAAAACAAATTCATCATCCGTGAGACCATATGTGCCATCCGTGTAATCATGTAAATCGTCTTCATCATTAGAGGCACCAATGTTTACTAAAAAGGTCACTAGACACGTATAGTCATCTTGGTCAAGAGGGTAGTCTTGTGCAATCAGGGTGATGTACTCTACTAAGTATGGATCAGTTGTGGTCAAGAGACGTATCAACCATTCTAATTCCTCGAAATTCCTCTCACATGCTAGCGTACCTACCAAATCCCATTCACATGCAAGCACCGGGTAGACTATGTGAAACCCTTGTGCAAAGTAAAGAGCGTACCTCTCACCCTAGGCAGGAAAGGATGACTCTAGCGTCCTAGCCATATTTGTACACACAGATAGATGATGGTTAGAGTGCAAATATTACAAGGGTCGTGTCAAAAGGTCGTGTCCTTGTGCATATGATTTTGTGTTATGTATAGAACTCATAGGTTTTCAGATTTTTGTTTGGTGGCTCTTGCTCTTTCACTTTCTTATTTTTGTTTTTTGTGGATATAAGGCTTTATATATACATTCCCTAAGATTGGGAGATTGAGAAGTCACGGAGGAAGGTTGAGAGGGAAGCAAGTGAATGATGGATGTCAGCAAACACTCCCCCCTTCCTTGGGTAGATCATACCTTTTGGAATGATGTTGTCACCTTTTGAAACCAATTGTTCCAAGTTATTATGGGTGAAGGCTTTAACCGATAGTTTTTGACCACCTTATGCGTTTCATTTAGTTGCAAGGGTGGTAAGGTACTCTCCCATGATTCTATTTGCAACGTTGTTGCAAGTGGTGAACTTACAACAGGAGGTTCAAACTCTTCCTTGTTTGTATGAATATGTGCGATGGTAGGTGGAGGTTGTGTTGAAGCTTCTATTACCGTATAGGAACTACATGAAGAGGAAGAAGCTTCATTTGACTTCCCTGTTCCTGAGCTAGGTGGAACAAATCATTCTTTCTTCGGTACCCAAACTAGCTCTGGAGCGGGTGTAGCATTCTGTGATTTTTTTCTTTTTGCAATTGTCAATTTGTTTTGGAGCTACAAGATTGGGCTCACATGGGTCAGGTGACACGTAAGAGCACAATTTACATTTTGGCACCCAGATTTGATCATTTCCTTCATAGTAGCCTTGGGCTTCCAATAGTTTTTTAAGGAATCCAACGCAACGTTTCTTTACATTTCTTGGGGTGAGTGGGACGTCTCTTACCAGGCTCCTGTATTTTAGCACTAGCTATGTTCGCTAAAGAAGCTTTAGGGACCCACTTGTATGTTTTCTTTGTTATATTAGGATGGGTCTTGTGTGTCTCAAGCTTTATTTAAGCTACAACAGTTGAAGCTCTAGAGAGTTCGGCTATGGAGACATATGGTTCAACCTCTTGGACATGCAATGGTTTGGGTTTTATTTCCTTAAGAAGCAATATCTCAGGGACTATGACTTGAATGGTAGGGCTAAGAGTTGATTTCTGCATTGTGACACCCCCAATCTCCCAATCAATAGTGCATTTGGTGGCTATCATCCATGTGCGTCCTAGGTTTATATTACTCTCCATAGATCCAACATGCATGACCAAAAAGTCTTGAGCTACAACCCCATTGTCATAACTGATAGAAGTGTGCCAAATTCCAAAAACCGTAGTTTTTTTCTTGTTGACACTCTTGACTTTGATAATACTCTCAGATAGAGGTGGCTTCCCTAACTGAGACCAAACTCCATAGGATAATAGATTATACTTAGCACCCGTGTCCAATAAGGCGTTATATAACACTTTTCCATAGGCGCTATTTAGCTCAATAGGGTATCGTAGAGGTGTGTAAGAGTCCAACCAACCATCCTTTGTTTCAACGTGGAATGCATGTGTAACTCCAAGGTTGGCCTCTCGTTGTCGTTTTATGCGTTGTTGTCGCTCTTTAGCCTCAACTTGAGCTTGTATCTTCTTCAATTCTGTTTGTGCCTTGGCTGCTTTTTTTTAATGGATGGCACGTAGCTCCTCTTGGCTTAAAGGATCATAATATCTTTTAAATCTGCTACCATTGAGGAATCCGATGGTTTCAACTCCATCAAGAGTTTCCATATAAATGGTTCCTTGTGGGGTGATTTCACGCACTCTATATGGTCCTTTTCCCACATATTTCAACTTTTTCTTTTCGTTACGCACTCCATACATAAGGACTTTATCAACAACATTGATATCCTTGTTCTTTAGATGACGGTCAAACTATTTCTTTTGTACAAGTGCGTTTTGTACAACCAATTGCCTTTCTTCATCTAACCTCTCAAGGATATATAAGCACTCAACTAAAGGGTTACCATCCCAACCTTCTTGTAAAGCTACGCGCAGACTAGGAATTACCAACTCCATGGCATAACTGCTTCTTGGCCATATACCATTTTGAATGGTGTACAATTAATAGCCACTTTGTAAGAAGTACGATAAGCCCATAGGGCTGAAGTCAGCTTCAAATCCCAATTTGTGTGATGAGCTTCCACCGTTTTGGTCAAGATAAAGATTAAGGTCTTGTTGGTACTCTCAGCTTGGCCATTTGCTTGTGGATAATAAGGTGTGGACTTATGGTGAGCTATCATGAAGTTGGTAGTGAGTTCTTTTATCACTCCATTTATAAAATGAGTGCCATTGTCACTCACAATCTCAAAGGGACAACCGAATCTTGTAATAATGTTCTCAAAGAAAAACTTGGCCTTGCATCAGCCTTACGTGTCACCCTGGCTTCCGCCCACTTTGTCACATAGTCAGTGGCAATGATAATATATCGAGATTGAGTGCTACGAGCTGCCAGACTAATTGGGCCTACAAAGGTTAAACCCCATTTTTCAAATGGTTGAGTCACTTTAACAAGATGTAAGGGCATCTTATCCTTTCATTGTGTGATCTTGTAACATTGGCATTCATCACATCCTTTTGCAAAAAGTGATGCACCCTTGAATAAGGTAGGCCACCAATAGCCTGATTGCAACACCTTTCTAGCTGTTAGTTCCCTTGAGAAATTTCCTCCGGCTATACCCATGTGGGCTTCTTGTAGTGTATAAATACTCATCTCACGGGCGCAACATCTAAGAATATTGTCCTTCCCTAGCCTGTAGAGAGTTCCTGCAATGAGAGAATAAGGTTCACATTCTTTTAACATTTTTGAGCTATGTCCTTACGAAGCTCTTTGGGTGGAAAACCATTAACTAGAAAGTTCACAATCTTCTCACTCCATTGATCAGGCATGGTCTCGACTAGAAATAAGGAAGTATCGGGAAATTCATCATTGACTCGAGTAGGGGCTTCACCATTGGGTATGCGAGACAAATGATCCGCCATGACATGTCTTTTACCAGGTCTCACCACAATGGTAAAATCAAAATCAACGAGAATTAACAACCATCGTGTAATTCTTCCCGTAGAACAAGGTTTATTTACTAGATACAACAAGGCTTGATGATCCACATAGAAAACAAACTTGCTGGCAAGAAGGTAGTAGCAAAATTCATTCATTGTGTAAATCATAGCTAAACCTTCCCGCTCTGTAGTGGTGTAGTTTCTCTCGGCATCATTCAATTGACGACTTGCAAAGCTAATGGGGTAGTCTAATTTATGTTCTCCTGGTTGAGCTAGAACACCCAATAGCAAAGTTTGATGCATCAATATGCACATGAAAAATTATATTCCAATCGGGCACTCGTAGAATGGGAGCGCTTGTCAAGGTCTTTTTCAATGACTCATAACATGGTTACACTCCGCGGTCCAGTGGAACTCAATAAGAAGCTTGTACAAAGGATGAGCTATCTTGGCAAAGTTCAACATGGCCATGAACCTTTGAACTCCTTTATAGTTTGTAGGTGGTGGCAATTCAACAATGGCTTTAATTTTGCTCTCATCTGTGGAAATGCCATTTTTGGACACTATATGCCCTAAAATGACTCCATGTTTAATTCAAAATTGGTATTTGAAAGGGTTTAAGGAGATGCGATACAATTTGCACTTTTCAAACACTTTTCATAAGCATGATAGATGTTCTTTACAAGAGGAATAAACACAAAGGTCATCTAAAAAAGCTTCGCAATACTCCCTCAAATATTCTCTAAAAGCAGTGTTTATTAATCTTTGAAAGGTAGCAGGGGCATTGGTTAAGCCAAAAGCCATAACACGAAATACGAACACTCCAAATTTGGTTATAAAAGCCGTTTTAGCTTGGTCCTCTAGTGCAATTGTGATTTGATTGTATCCAGAGTACCCATCTAAAAAGCTATAAGCTTCCTTTCTTGCAACTCTTTCAAGCACATGTTCTGAATATGGCAAGGGGTAATGGTCCCTCCTAGTGGCAGCATTGACCTTCTTGAGATCCATGCACTCTCATTTTCCCTTTTTTTTTTGTCACAATCACTATCGGAGACCATTCTGAGTGCTCAATAGGGTATATGAATCCGCGTTTCACAAGCTTTTCAATCTCTTCTTGAACGATCTTTGCATATTTAGGATTAATTGGGTAGGGTCGTTGTTGAACTGGTTTAGCCATGCTATTCATGGAGTTTTACAAGATGGCGAGCGAGCTTTTTCGAGCGATGAAAAAAATGAGCAAGTATCTCAATAAAATTATTTGTGAATTAAAGAGTATTTTTGAATTTACACCAGTGTCATGCATAGGATTATCATCAATTTCACTAGTTCTAGCAAGGAGTGATCAAGGAAGCTTTGGATTGTTTTGAATTAGAGCCGCAAGAGGGCTTTTTGAATCTACTCCAGCCCGTAGAGTGTTAAAGTCCTATCCGGATTCTCCAACATGCTAAGTGGGCCTTTTTCTTCATAGAAATGTGACCCAATTTAACAAAAAATGTGATTTTATAAAGAAACCAAACAATAGATTGCCGCAACAATACCCGGTCTCATCGGAGCACCGCTCGGATCCATCGTCGCTAACTGTGACAACCGCCCCATCTTGGAAACGGTCCGTGCTCGCGCAGACAGGTTCAAATGAGTTTCACCAAGGCCATATACGGTGATTATTTAGCTTTGTTTAGCTTTCAAGATCCAATATTATTAAAAAAAGAACAAAAAAATTGCTTTGTATATTGTGTTGAGTCTACATAGATGCCCATATGATTCTCTCTCTCTCTCTCATCTCGGCAAGCTTGATTTTTCTCTTTCTACCTCTCTCCATCTATCGCAGATAGAATTCACGATGAGATTGTTAGTCATAGAATTCCAAGCTATTAGAGGGGTGGCTGGGAAAGGCAAGATTCACATGTTGAGAAGACGAGGGTGCAAATGAGGCCACACATGATAGAGAGGGGTAAGGTATATGTGAGGGAAATCTAAAAAATAATCGAATTTGTTGAGTTGGTTAAGTAGATTGAATATAGATTGAATATTGTGTGGAACCTGCTCGAACCAGTCCGCTTCGGCGCGGACTGGTTTCGAGAGGTTTCAAAAGGTGCTGAGCTTCATAGGTAGCTCTTTAATTAAAAATCAGTTGCATTGTGCTGAACCTGCTGGAACTAGTCCGCGCCGGCGCGGACTGGTTGCGAGAGGTTTCAAAGTTGTTCAGCTGTATACGTTGTTCTTTGGTTAAAAAGCAGTTGCATGTGATTAACCTATCAATGGCGAAAAGGGAGCTACATGCACGAGATACTTCTTCGGCGAAAAAAAGCATCTACATACGATTAGCCTGTCAATGGCGATGATTCTTTTGCTGCATTGAGCTGTACTTATTTGGAAAAAAAGCAACCGCATGTGATTTACCTGGCTTGATTCGATTAACTGGGATCCCGTGTATCGACAAAACAGAGCTGTACTTCTTTGGCGAAAAAGCAATTGCATGCGTTTAACCTGGCTTGATAGAATAACAAATAGCAGTACAAAGACATAGGTTGTTACAAACTTGGACCTTTTTCAAACCTAGCCAGCTTCACTCATCCAAAATCCGAAACTACTGACAAGGGAGAAAAGCACGTGTCCATGCATAAAAACATTCACCTCTGGAAGATGATGTTATGCTATAACACATATTTGTTAATGTCAGTACCTTCTCACTCATGGTCAGGTACTTTTGAGTCCGAGAAGATGCAGCCATCAGCCTCTTCAAACTAATTTGCTGACCGGAGCTCATCAATTAGAAGCTCAGTTTCGGGATGATGCTGATCCTCGAAATGGGTTCCATTTGCAAGGGACGGGTGTAGTGCTCTCGAGCGCACGGAAGGCTTTGAATGGTCCATCGAAAGTCTCTCTCTCTCTCTCTCTCTCTCTCTCTCTCGTTATAGGCGAAAACAAGCTGCATGATGATTAGAGGCACCTGCATAGCCATGTATCTTGTAAGTAGTAGCAGGAGTTGGACGCAAATTAGGTGGCTCAGGGTTGGGACCAATGTGCCCACTTGCAATTGTGATTACGTGCAAATTAGTGCATACGCAAAAACATGTCCCTATACTACCCTAGCTATAGGCGATTTCAAATTGGAGAAAATGTGTGATCTCAAGTTTTATCTCTGTGACCTGTCTCTCAGCATCTACCATATAGCAGCTAAACGTGCTCGATCTGCTTCTTGAGTGTAAGCGGTTGTAGGCCTCTGCAGGGACTCTTTTGCTCTTTGTAGAGTGCTCCGCGCGGAGATTGCTCATGCGAATGAAGCTCCACAAGCTCGCCAAGTGCTGGATCCAATGCGGAGGTTTAAAACGATGATACTCAACTGCAGTTACAACATCACAAAAAAAGCTCGTTTTGTAATGTTTGGCCAATCGTAAGTCGCCAATGTACATTGAGAGTAGCAAGCCCAACTTCACGATCTATTTCTCACGTGGCCTTCATCGAGGACTTGAGTTTTGATAGAGATGAAGGACGTCTGGCTCATACATGTGTTGTACGGTAGCAAGGCGAAATTGGGATACCTCACCAGTAGAGGATCCACAAGAGGTTTGGCAGTCTCGTTGCAGGGCAGCATGGAGGAGCAACGATGAGTCGTTGTGATAGCAAGGGAATATTATTCGCAAAAGACATAGTGGCCCATCGCTCCTTGCAGGTGTGCCAGGATCATTGTAGGTTATTGTTGTGATGATACCATATTAGACAGAAGAAGAAGATAGAGAGAGCAGACAAGTAGAGGCCTAGGCAAGGAGGGGCCATGTCTACGATTGATTCCCTAGGTATAGTTCTCTCTCTCTCTCTCTCTCTGGGTACGCCTGCATATACGACAAGTACATTAAAGTTATACCTTGCAAGCCCATAAAGAGTTAACGGAAGCTGGTTATTCATCCAGGCTCCCTCAACGTCGACTGCTATCGCCAGGCTACAAGAAAAAAGAACTTGGCCTACATGTCCCAAAAAAAAGGAACATGTCCATTAGAATCAGAAAATGGTCCATCATGTCAAGCCTTAAAGTCTTTGCGCTTCTATAAGGTTCTAACATGCAATACCTTTTGTTGGTCGATATGCACATTCTTTTCCCGTTTAATGCAAGGCGATAATTTCAAGAGCAACCAAAAGCTTCGGTTGATAAGGAAAGGGATTTCAGATGTGAGAGCACAAGACCTTAGCTATCAATGGTGGCACTATTCCATTGGGCCAAAGACTAGATGTGCTTTCTCAAACACACCTAAACATGTGAGGTCTTCTCACTTTGTTAGGAGAGGATCTAAAGATTGATGTTGTGATGCTGATTGGATCATGAATGACTAGTTTTCTTCAACATAATTTTTTCTTATCAAATTTTCAAGGGTGCTACTCATATTTGCTCGAAATTTGATTTTTCTTGGTTTTCTTTGCTCGTTGATTGGAAAGCCTCCTATTCATGGAGATTGTGTGTTGTACCACGGAAGGTGGAACACCTTTCATATCATGATATGTCCAAGCAAATATATCCCTAATTCCTTAAGAAGTTCTTTAAGTACACACTCCTTAGTCTCTGTCAGATCTTGGGCAATGAAAACAGGCTTGGACTCTTCTCCTGGGTCTGCTAAATCTTTTCCTTAACTATCACTGGACCGTCATAAACTCCATTGATTTCATCGATAGGTTTTCTTTGAGCCTTTGTATACACAACCTTACGTTCCTCTGTGGTGTAGGATTTGAAATGTTTAGGTGCAGAGTGTAAGTCTGCGGGGTCCTATTGTTCTGTGGACTGTGATTTCACTTTTGATTCCTTTTATTGTTGAGCTAACTTTCGATTTTTTCGTCTCCTTACGATACAACTCAACTTTGGCTTCTTTGTAGCCTCTAGTTGTGCGACGTCAATGGGTTGTGGACTACACCATATAACGCTTTGAAGGTATTCACCCCAGTTATCTACCAACTTTCGATGAGCATCACATGCCCCTATATAATTAACCATTCTACAATAGATTTCTTTTCATTTATTCTAGCATGCACATTTGCTCGATATCTTCGCCTCTTATATCTCTTACTCGTCTTGTCTAATCTTTGATTACGGTCGATCTTTAGTGAAGAGTCACTAGATGAATCGCTACTTGTGTCTTCTACTCCCTTGGATAGATTGTCATCTAAGGTACCACTGGGCCCTGAATGGTTTGTCCCCACATTTGTACTAAGATTTGACTCAAATTTTTCGTCCTCAGACTCAATTTCAATTGATGATTCTCACCCCAAATCGTATGGGCTATAGTCTTGTGAGACGCTATTGGTTCCAATGCCAATCAAACATTCATCTTGTAGGTCATCAGAAGATATATGCATTGCTTCTAGCATGTTTAAGGGTACGAGTGGTGGCATTTCATCCCCCTTAGGTGTTACCCAGGTCATGCCCCTATTTCCCAAAGTGTCTATGGTTGCTGCTAAGTGGACCCAATCCACATTGTTCGACTCAGTCATCCCAGGTAGTACATCCATATAAGGAGAATCTTCCCAACATGAGTGTCCACTTTACATGTGTAACAGGACTGCAATGGGGCCGAGTGAACTGTGGTGTCTGATCTATGATCAATTATAAACCTGTTTCCTAGAGGATGTGAGATGCCATAGTGTGCTTGGACAAATCCATAGCAATGAAGGTATTTCTTATTTTACGTCCAAAAGACCTTGATCTTGATATCTTCTAGCATCACAATAGGTTTAACAATAGACCCATTGGCCATCTTTACTACTATGGTTATGGTCCCAAGGTGAGGTCTTCCCATAGTTTCCCATCAATTTTTAGTCACAATGCTAACCCCAGTGCCACCATCAACGATTCCCTTCACAGTTAATCCCTTGGTAGTGATTGGTATGGTTGCATTAGATTTAGCACCCTCAAAGTATTTTCCCAACTTGTTAACATGTATTTCTATAACAGGGTTCTCATCTAGGTTGGATTGTGGATCTAAGTGTTCCTCCTCTATTGGCATCTCCCTAGCTCCATCCATCTGTGCAAATTGTGGTAGCCCGACTTTCAGTTCTCCATTGAGGAAATCTCAAAGAGCTAAGAATAGCTCAGGGTCTCCATATAGTTTGGACATGATGGTGGTTCTAACTTCTGAAGCCATGAAATCCATCAATTTGGGAATATTTAATGGCACCTTTTGGGCTTCAGTCCCTTGACGTGGGGAAGATGGGATCTACATTTCTTTAATAGGGTCAAGTAGTCCCTCTGTAAAAATTCTTTCCAACAAGAAGTGAGTACTCCCACTTTCCCATGACTTTAAGTCACTTTCTTCGTGGATGACACTAGGTATGGCTAGGGGTCTATGGACTTTGTGAGGTTGTTGTTGCATAGGGAACAATGTGTCTGTAAGCTAGATCTGCCTAGGTGCTGGTTCTAGATCCCTTTGGGTATCTTCTACGGGCTTCTACCAAACTCCTTAATTGCTTGACTCACTCAATATCCTCTATAGGGTTTGGGTAAGTTCCTATCTTCTTCTTGGGTACTGGCCATTGTGGCTCATGACGATCTTCCTTGTTGGTTTCTTTCCTAGTGGTCATTTTGGTCTCCATGGTTTCACCTGAATTATTAGAATCCTCTTCAGCGTCGTTCATATAAATGGGGTCGTCACGAGTCCCTATGTTGGTCCTTGAACTGGGGTCTGACTTCGCTGCTTTTTGCGATCTCTTCCTTTGTGTTTTCTTCTTTTTCTGAGATTGGGCAATTGATGCCGTGTCTCTTTCCTCAAGAATATAATTTTTTGTTTTTGGAGCATTGATCGTGTGAGTATGTTTACTGGTACCACATGTGTACTTTGTGATGGCTCCTCGGTAACTTCAATCAAGTTTAATGGCGTGATCTTCGGTGCATTTGGATTATTCACACATTGGGCAATCAAACGATCTATGCCACACCGATTACACATGAGTATCGGCATTGTAGACATGCTTGCTTGATTGGATTGCATTGGTATGGCAATCTTTTGTAGACTAATAGGACCCTTGGCCACATGATGTGGACCTCCACACTCATAGCATTGAAGAGGTGGTCTCTTGGTGGTGTAATTGATATTTTGGTCTCTTGTAGCAAGACAAGTTACTTGATAGACAGGTTTGACTTGTCCCCAATAGTCCTCCATGTAGTATTGTGGACTTTCTTCAAGCGCATCAATCCCATAGGCAATATTAGGGTCTATATCTTCCTCATAGCCTTCCAAACAAGCAATAGATGACTCCCCGGGGAGGACACTTAACAAAAATGTAACCTATCACGTGAGTTCAACAGAAGGGTATTAAAAGTTCTTGAAACTTACATAAATATATATACAGAAGGGCATTATTTTTTCAAATTTGAAAAAAACTTACAGCTTTTAAAGAAAAGGATACATTATATTCCTAACGAAATTCACAGATAAGGAGTTTTACAAACATGTCTTGAACGCACGTGATATGGTAGTTTTACACATAGTGAACCCCCTAAGGATGACTCACAACCCACTTGATTCATAGACGTGATTCTTGGATGTGGTGGTTGCGGTCTTAGCACTGGCAATGGTAAGGGTGTTGTTTGAACAATATTTTGGGCCCTAGGGACCATGTGTTGTGACGTTTGTTCAAGAGGTGGGGCTGGCATCAATGCAGGCACTCAATGTGTGTCTGTCCATGCTAAGGTTTGTCTATTGGCCATTGCGCGCTTAAATACTATGCAATCCTTAGCTTGATGACCATACCTCCCACAGGCATTGCAATTCCCATTGAATTTTACTCTAAAAGTAGGGCATTCACTAGTACTATGCAGACCATAGCATACTGAGCACAATTGTTGCTCCCTTCTTGGATACATATGATTGTTTTGAGGAGCACGATTGTCTCTAAGACTCTCTTGAATGGCCTTGGTGAGATCTGCTAAAGTCATCTTAGATATCTTTGGCTCCTTAGCAATAGGCTTTAGGGTCATTGGATAATGCCCCGATGCTTGCGAGCAAGTAGATTTAGGCTCAACAGACACTCTTTCTCCTTGAATCACCAAATTATCCTCCAAATGAATCGCATTAGTGGTGACTGCTTCCCAAGTGGTGATACCTCAAATGACTAGGCCGTTGTAGATATCCTCATGTCGTAATCCCCTAATGAATCTATCAAGAAATTGATTATTATTGAAGCACTCATTTGGATTACAACGAGAATTCAAATGCTTCAAGCGACTAATAAAGTATCTCACCAACTATCCTTCCTCTCATTGGGCTTTTTGGAGCTGAGAGGCTACACCCCAAAGCACTCCCTCTTGTATGTATTCTTTCAAGAACAGTCTCCTAAGAGTAGGGTAAATCATTTTTTCTTCCACCCTTAGGGTTCTATACCAATCCCCAACGTTCCCACTTAAGGTTAGGCTTAAAGCATTACTCTTATGCAGGTCATTATGTTCTCCTAGAGAATATCATATTTTTTCAAACACTTTGATATGCTTTCTCACATCCCCGTCTCCACTAAATTTTTGTGTGAGCTTGGCAATTTTGTTGCCTTACTTCTAGGCTCTCTATCAGGCTTGTTATGCATATTCTCAGCAACAGATCGATCGATGGTTTGAGGAAATGCTGCCAAATCTCCTAAATAAGCAGGTATAGTGGCCGCAGGTGCAGGCGTTCCTATAACTACATGTGGGATGGGAGTTGGCCTTGGCCTTGGCATACGTGCGGCCCTCGGGTCCCATACCTCGTATGGTGGTGTACCACGTGGTGGTCCAAAGTTCATAGGTGTGGCCCTAGGCATAGCCAATGCTGGACATGACATGTTATTTCTAAATGGTATGGCCTCACTTTAATAAGAGCTCGGATAATGCCATTGTGGAGTGTGAGCCTTGGCATAATTGGGGGTGTGGGAGCAACATGAGCATGAGGTGCGACAGGTACATAGGCTTGATGCACACCTGTAGGTATTGTTGGAGGCACTGTGCTACTAGGTGGCTGTGCAGTGCTAACAAACGAGGTCCAAGGTGTACTTTTTGTACTCATCATTGGAGTAGGTATCGTAGCCATAGTGTCTCCGAGAGACGGATGATCTAGATTTGGAAAAGTAAAACTACTTCTTGTGGGTTCAGACTGTATCAAAATCCAGCAACACAATATATGAAGGGTCTATTGGACTCACTGAAGGAGTTTCCATTTGTGATAGTGTCGGTTGGCTTGCCTTGCTCGTATTCAAGAATCTCATAAGGCCCGTTGAAGGAAAGTGAATCCCTCGGTTTTTCCTCTTCGATTGGATGATGCTATGGATGACATTGCAGACCATCTGTTGCCGCTCCTCTAGACTTGTGGCGCTAGAAGTAGATTGTACAACTTCTAACCAACCTATATGGTATGTGTAACCGGGGTATAGGTCAGTCAAGGTTTTAGTTTGTAGGTCATATTCCCAATTTTTGTTGAGAAATAGCCCTTCTAGGCCCAGCGTACTAGAGGTTTCCCTTGAGATGGAAGCACTGTTGTTCCCCACATTTTGACCCACATTGCCTACTAACTTAGGACCACTCGATTGCTCGATTGCTATGCCCATTGTCCTAGGGGTCTTTCCCTTCATGGCTCGGCATTGTTCTAGGTGTCAGGCCAAGGGCTACCCTGGAGGTCAAGGACCTGGTCAAGGGCCGACTACCCAATGGAGAAGGGATCCTGCAAGCCAAGGGGCTATAAAAGGGTGGTTGGGTGGAGGATCGTGCACGGTAGTTCCCAGGGTCCTACATTGGTATCAAAAAAGGGAAAGTAGGACTTGCTTTGGTCATTTGCATGTTGCATGCACGAAGCAGGGCGAATTTGCATGCCGCTCTACAGTAGTGGGCTGCTGTCCCAAGTCGGGGAGGAAGAGTTGAAGCTCTCAGAACCGTGGGTAGCAGCCTAAGTCGGGAAGGGGCAGTTTTTGACGACGGCCAAACCATGCAAGGTAGAGCTTGAAGGGAGCGTGCCGCAAGCAAGACATTTTACGTCTCTGCAGCACCCCTAGAGGCGGATCTCATCGCGCGCTAGCCCCTCTTCCTTGCTAATGCAAGCGATCGAAGCCTATAGCATAGGATTTTGTTATATTTTTTTATTTTTTTTAACAATTACCCTAAGAGGTTGTCCATGACAACCCCTTTGGACCATATAGGGTGTTGGTCCCGTAGTACTGAAAAGCTAGGGCTTCATATTGCAATTCTGCTCGTACCCTTGCTCCAACAGGCAAAGACGCGCAGCCCTACAGTTTCGGGCATTTTTTTTTCAGAAGCTCTGTCATTTTTTATAAACAAAAATTCTTGATCGGAGAATTGGCCGCAACGGTTTGAACGACCGCCGATTCATCAAAGTCTATAATCAATGACTAGCACCTTCAAGGATTGCATACGATGCAACCACGTTCTCTGGTGGAGTTGAATTAAATGGTGCTTTCATTTCATTGGCGATTTGAAGTCCCTTGGTGATTTCAAATCTTCACAAATTCTGCCACGGTTTGGAATTCACCTTCTTTACAACCGCAGGTGGAATTAGCACGGCTAATCACCAGCCTCTGCTATGAGTTTTTGCGTTTGGTATGACTATGAGCCTTTCTATACTCCAAGGTATTGTTTTCTTTTTTGTTCACACAACACGTTTTTGCCACGAGTGCGGAAATTGATGATCAACACATGTTTGACTTCAAATACCTGGAGTCTTCTCCACTTGTGGATGCCGCATGACCGGATACTCTCACAGAGGGTACCCACATTGCAACAGTGACGAATGATGCATACCCAGGCAGTCTATCTCTCTCCCCGCGAGTATCTACACCTCCTCCTCAGAGTGTGTTTGATATTCTGGAGGATGATAGTAACTTACCGGATGCTAGGGAGTTTGTCACTTGACAAGACTGGCAAACTTTTAATGCCCGATTTTGCAAGCTAGCTATACAGGTCCAAATATTGGCTACGCAAGTGGAAAATCTCACACAATTAATTTACAATATGCTATCAGAATCAGCTTCCCACTTGCCGGCAACCCAAGAGGTTGTCTGCCTACCAGTTATGACCAAAGACGTCCAACAGACACAAGAGAAATCGGTTGTAGATACATATTTGGTCGTGATCAACATGGTCAGGAAGCAACTATCACAATCTGAATTTCAACGGGAAAAGAGTAAAAAATTATGCTTTTATTGCTTAGGAGCGCATAAAAAAAATAAATGTCCACATGTACGACAACGTAAGCATGATGCATGAGTTCGTGATTTGACATAAACTCCAGTTTTGGTGCAGGGCACAATAGTTACATGTCTTTTGAACATGTTATGCTCAGACATTTTCTCATACTTGCATGTGGATTTTCACAGTATTGCACGTTTTTTGAATTGGGCAGTGTATGCCCCAATTTCTTTTATGGTATAGTAATCTTTGGTAAGACCAGTTACATAATCTTGGCTTATACGGTCAGCCAAAAACATTATGAGATGCATACAAGGTTACTACATTAGGGTGTATAACACATGTCCCACAATTTTACGCTTTGCATTTCCTTTGGACAGTATTGTTTGTTGTGCACAGCCAAATGCTTGACCAATTTCACGTGAAGCAAGGCTTCTAATTTGTGCTATGATTGACTTGGCATCAAGAGCAGTGGCAACCAAGTTTGGGGCATCTACATTAATCGGAATATCATCTTATCGCATCCCTACTAGTCTAGCCGGTGCAAGGCACTTATGGTGTTGACTTTTATGTTTACGATTGTCACGTTAGCCAAGGGCTTTCACTTTTGTCTGCAAGGCATGCTACCCAGGTGGTATAAAGTACGCTTCTGCTCTCACACAGTCACTTTGTCAAGGACAATATTAGTTATGAATTGTTTCCCATAATTTTCTTTTTGGTTGGCTATATTTAGGTTCTCCTTTCCCCCCTACACAGTGGGATGGTCCTGTTATGATTTCGGTTATTCCTCTCGATGAGAGAGTCATCAAGGTAGATTGTTGCATGCTTATAGGATAAGCTGCAGACTAGGCATAAGATGCACACGAGCATGGGCACCAACTATACATGTCATGCTACAGCCGAATGCGTGGCTGCCCTACAAAATACTAAAAAATAGCACATAGCGAGACATAGACGACTAAATCTACGTACCTGCCGACTCGCATAGCACATAACCACGACGTATGCAAACAGAGGGAGATAGAGAGCAAGAGAGAGCGAGATGGCATGTGCAGACGCACCTCCTAGAGTGGAGTGCTACGACGGCACGGTGAGAGAGAAGGGAGAGGAGAGGAGAATAACACGGACACTGGGTGCAATCTCCCCCCGTGCAAGAGTGACCATTTTCCTCTTGCACGTATTTCATTTATAGATTTCTTGAATGGTCAAATGTGAGTACAAACTGGCCGGCCGGTCATAAATGGCCAAAGCTCATAAAAGAGCACTTGAATAATAAAATGTACATGATATACATGTCCATTCGCATAGGCCAAGTTGGGTCTAGTCTTTTCCACCTGTCAGCTGCAATAAATAATAAAATATAAATTCTATAACATACCTCTCCGTTGGAAAGCAACTGTCCTCAGTTGTGAAGATAAAAATCTGCAAACAATACTTGTAAAAAACAATGATTAGAAATCTGTATCAAATAGTAAAAAAAAATCATAAAATTAGACAACATTGCTTATGCCTGCCGTCATCCACATACTACCTATTCTAGTGTCCCATACCACTAGAATAGGCAGTATATGTCATACCCTGATGAATCAGGATATCATTGGCCACACTCATCATCAATCTCATAATGTCAAGTTCATCACATAAATACTGCTAAATAATCACTAGATACCAAATCCCAATCCAATTACAATTCCACAATATAAATCCAAATCCAAATTGCTTTCATGATGTACCCGGGTAACAAAATCATACCAGTTGCAGTGGTGGCCAGCCACTGCAGTATGATTTTGTGATTGGTGTTGCCTCATCCGGCGAGTCTACACCAATAAAATGTGCTGCCTAAATTCGCGAATTTGCACTAATGCTGCCTAAATCGGCGGATCTGCATTGGATATTGTTTAAAAATCATAGATATGAAGTTTATTATTGTGCTGCCTAAATTGGCGGATCTGCACCAAGATGAGTATCTACACACTGCCTAGATCGGCAAATCTGTGTGTGCATAACCAATGGACTAGGCAAGACATAAAGGAAAAAATATTTACTATGTTGTTGACATCACAATGCAGTATATCAAAGCACTTTACAAATCGTTGTGCACTATCCCAGAGTACTGTAGCTCACATGAGTAACTGCATAGCTTAATCCTCTCAATAGAAATTACATGCAGTGCAAGCACAAGCAAGAACTTTAGGGATTCTTAATTTCATATGCCATAAGAAAATGCAAAGAAGTAAAAGATCTTTTTCCTTTCAAATTGTCCAATGGTATTATCTCTATTACAAACTGCTTGACTTTGTGTCCTTAAATATATGCACAAACAAAATGAACTTCCAAGCAAGTAGAGAAAGTGATTATTATTGTAGGAGTATGATGAGGGATGTCATGCAGTATAGGCAGAAAATATATGTTGCATAATTGATGATATATGAAGAAATATGATAGACATAGATACATATAGGAATGGATTCATTAAGGAGAATTAAAATACTATGGAAATAAATGATAAATTACGTACCTGGGGGTGGTGTGAAAAATGGACTAGTATCCAAATTGTCAAATGCTAAACAATTTTTTGAAAACAAAGGTCAACAAAAAAATTCATCATTTGAGTAATGTTATGCAAGTTAGAACAAAACAAAGTACAGATGCCATAAAGTTCAAGTCGTACAGATGGGTGTCAGATATCGGTGAGGTGGATTGTATATGTGAGTAAGCTTTTAAACCATTGTTGTCACAAGAAAATTAGAAGCTAGTAAAATTTCACCCGTGTTATTGAAACTAGCTAAAATAGCAAAACAACGGCTAATTTCCATTATTTCCTTCAAGTAAATCGGCAAAGTTTTACAAGTTTTAGTGTGAATACCTGAAAATCTTTGAATTTTGACCTAAAAACAAAAGAGCTTTAGGTGTGGAATTGTTTTTGGTAAGCCCTTCAAACTCGATCGACAAACATTGCTATGAGTACTCTGACCCAAAGAGAATTTCTCGTGAAAAATTTCGTAGGAACTACTTTCGATGGTCATCTTTGAATGGATACAACAAACACTATAGTACCAAGAGACCTAGTAGCACTTATCGCCACCTTAATATAGAGACACAAATCGCAGACTGCGTAGCCACGAGCAATAACTACAAGCTATGAAAGACCATATAGAATAAGTCTTACAGTATGTGTGTGTGTGTGTGTGTGTTTGTGTGAGTGTGTATGCGTATATCATCGAAATTGACGAGTGATTGTGTGTGGGGGACAAGAGGTCATCGACTTGCGAGGTTGGGGGTAATCGAATGCAAAGGTAGGGTGCACAGTTTGGTTGAGGGGGAAAAGAGATGGAAAAAATGAAATGAAATGTTATATTAACCGTCTTAAAAATGTAAAATTAAGTGTGAGAACAACTGATACAATCCTTGTGTATCTATTTCGATGCCTGAGAACAAATAAAAACAACATGAAGTACAATTGAAAGCATAAAACGTAGAGGCTAATATCATGATTAAAATTAGTATCATCATCGTCAATGCGTGAGAATGGTCGGCAACGAGCGTATGTCGGATAAAATATTGCAGCAAGCACAAAAGAGCGTCGTTAATGTCCACCTCTATAGGTAAGCGTACTTGGAAAAGAGAGCAATATGAAATGAAATGTTAAATTACTTGTCTCAAAAAAAAGCCTAAGAGACAATATTGATACAATCTTTAATGCTCTAATTCAACACCTAGGTATGCCCTCTACACATGGAGCAAAGCGCAACCAGGCTTTATTTTGAATGACGAGGTCTTTGTTTGTAGCTGTTCGAAACTACATCAGTGCTCAAAAATGGCAAGCGACGGAGGAGTTGTACGATGAGGTTGTGTAACAGGGTATAACTCTTTAGAGTGCTACCTTTGTCAAGGTCATGAAAAAGCTTACCAAGGGCCGCAGGTTTGATCTTGTGGAGAGATGGTTCAATAGGATGGCCAAGGGTACCAAAGATGAGGATTCTACTACTAGTGTCAATGGTCTAATGCTAGCCTACTACAAAGAAATGATGAGGTCATGAACATATACAGCAAGATGAAAACAGACCTTGTAATATTTTAAGCTGCATTTGAGTCTTGGGCCAAAAGACCTGAAATTATCGGAGTTGCAAAAACCTTGGTGAAGTTGCCTGCACTCAAGTGAGTCAACATGACCCGCGCACGTCACATTAAAGAAGCCCTAAGGAAGCTCGTAGCGAACTGCATGTGTACCGCTTCAGACAGTTGGTCAAGGATGAAATGCTGCAAGAGAGACATACCAAGGCCTCTGAATTTGCTGCCATCGTGGAGGAAGACTCTCCTGCTTTAAACTTGAGTTGCAGCTCTCCCACCATCGACTTTAAACAGCAAGAAGAGGTGAGCATCATTGAAAGCTTCACCAAATGCTCGTCGACAAAGCTTGTGGGAAAAAGTGTCCGAGAGAAGTGCCCTGCCCGCATTATGGCTTCCTGTAATGCTTTGAGTGTAGGATATGATGAAACTGGGCAAGACAGTACTGGTGAGTTTTGGTAGTTGGTGAGGGAACCCACCTTACTCGAGTTTCAGCCAACAGATCATCTACGATATTGTGGGGGTGTGCATGGCAGACTGTTTGTGATGGTTGCGGCCAACTGAGTGAGAACTCAAGGTAGGAGAACTCCCGTTGGTGTGTGTGAGCGACTAAGAACAAGGTAACCATGATGGTTGGTGAGCAGCAAGCAGGCGTTAGAAAACAACCAAACGTCAAGTAAGAGGGAGAAAGTTTGCATGCCCTGAGAGTTGGTGAACAAACGAGGGGTCGTCAGCAAAAGAGAAATGGAGAGAGACCAATTCCGGGTGGCAGACAGAGATAGAGAAAAACAGAGGGAGATTGCGTGGTTGCGGTAGGAAAGTGGGAGCCGCTGCATGGGCATCGAGAGGTTGTGACTCGCATGCCCTGAGAGAGGCGATTGTGCATGGTTGGTGTGAGGGAGTCGAGCAAAAGGAACGGTTGAGAGATGACCCAAAAGGAACTGTTTTAGTGGCGGCTGCATGAGAACGAGAGAGAAAAAAGAAAACGGCGAGTGGTTGGCGCAACTGCTGCATGCAGTTATGTGAGAGAGGGAGAGAGAGATTGTTGTGGACTGCTTAGTAGCTACCGTTCAGAGTTACTTGTCCCTAGTTGTGCATTGCTGGTTTTGTCCTCACGTGGCAGAGATGGTTGGAGTGGAGCCGAAAAGGCGAATCATGCAGGGGAAAAGCATGCGTGGTCAAGGGCTGTGGTTGTAGCCGTTCCTAATGACGTTCGAGGTTACGGTTGCTGATCTTGGCCTACCGTTAACGGTAGCATGGCCTTGCTATGTGATAACTGCATACTGCAGCCCTTAGTGCATGAGAGTAGGTAATCGATCCCCTACACAAATCATTACCTCTGCATTGGCCTTGTCGGAAATCGCCTCAGCACCACCCCAAAGGCGCAGTCAAGTAAAATTTCATCCCGATTTGCAAAAATGCAGAGACTTCCGTCGGAGGAGAGAAAGAACTCATAGCCGCCCCCAACAATGATTACTCGATTATCTGGCAATATTTGGTCTCATTCCTTCTTCTATTACTTAATTACATGTATGAGTGCACGGAGTGAAAATTTCTCGTTATCTAATTCATGATATTACAGGAAGTGCTTCGTTGCACAATTTCGATCCTATAGACATACATACATACATACATACATACATATATATATATATATATATATATATATATATATATATATATATATATATATATATATATATATATATATATATATATATATATATATATATATATATATATATATATATATATATATATATGATCTACATGCCAAAATTCAATCTTTGCTTAACTATACAGTTTTCATTGACCATGAGTGAGCGAGACAAACAAGAAAAACAAGAGGCATAAATCTCATACAAATTTGCTAGGTGGATTAGCCATCATAATAAAAATTTCAATAGCAAATAGAGAAAAAAATACATAGCTTTGCCTCCCAGTGTAGAGAAAGTACTTTCCATAGCCATGTGATCGTAGCCTTTGCTCTGATACCACTGCTACAGCCAGATGCGTGGCTGCCCTGCAAAATACTAAAAAATAGCACATAGCGAGACATAGACGACTAAATCTACGTACCTGCCGACTCGCATAGCACATAACCACGACGTATGCAAACAGAGAGAGATAGAGCGGGAGAGAACGAGATAGCACGTGCAGATGCACCTCCTACAGTGGAGTGCTACGCCGGCACGGCGAGAGAGAAGGGAGAGGAGAGGAGAATAACACAGACACTGGGTGCAGTCTCCCCCCGTGCAAGAGTGACCATTTCCCTCTTGCACGTATTTCATTTATAGATTTCTTGAATGGTCAAATGTGAGTACAAACTGGCCGGTCGGTCATAAATGGCCAAAGCTCATAAAAGAGCACTTGAATAATAAAATGTACATGATATACATATCCATTTGTATAGGCCAAGTTGGGTCTAGTCTTTTCCACCTGTCAGCTGCAATAAATAATAAAATATCAATTCTATAACATGTCATACCAGTTTAAGGAAAGTTCCTCAGCCTGCATGCACTCCTTCTCTCTCTTTCTTATTTCTTTCAAGGAATAATGAACATGTTTTTCTTGTGAGTCAGCCTGAGACAAGGTGCTCTAACTCTCAGCTAGAACTTGGGCAAGATGCCATCCAAGTTAGTCTTTATCGGTTCATCAATTGAACACTGCCACAAGGCTAGGAGTCACACACGATGGCTAAGTGTCATTGTCAGATCTCGGGTAAGACCCAACTACTGGTATTCCTTGGGTGATTGTTCTCCAGCTTGAACATACCTACCCCATCGACTCCACATCGATGTTAAATGCCAAGCAAGAGTCTTGTCATTACATATGGGTATTTTGTAAGCACACATGTTTTTGTTGCGATAATTGAGTTGAGTTTTTGCTGAACTTACACTCGCACAGGCTGATCTATAACACGACGTATAGATGCAGCAAGCATTTTCGATAGCATGGTTGTCCATAAGAGCTAGGGGTTCCGCCCTACGCGGATCTCCCGTTTTCTCTATAGCACTCGGCGTGCATATAGGAACACAATTTTGTGGTATGACCACATATGTGATTACTAAATCACAGAATCCGTGTTGATGGTCATTTTTGGACACCTTCACACTTTGTTTTTCAAGCAACACTATCTGCCAAGGGATAGTCAAAAGGTTCTTTCCAACCTTTTACCAAGGGGGTTGGTTCTACAAGCTATACCGAGGGGTTTGGATTGCCACGACAACACCAAGGGTTACAAGTTCAATTTCTTTATCTTCATTAAACTCTAATTTTAGTGATTAGCATGTCAAAAATATTTTGCTATGGTACGCTTACAGGTTGAGGGCTGCACTTGACTTCCGGGTCAGTATCGGGTAATTTCCACCTCGTGGTAAGTACATGTTTTTTGGATTTATTTTCCTTTCCAAGTAAGTTTTTTTGCATTATGTAACCGGGATGTTTGAGCTAGAAGGCTTTCATCCAGCTTGCTCTTTAGCCAAGTGATAAGGTCATGGACGAGTATAGCATTCTGAGAAAATATTGTTATTTTCTCCCTTCCCTGTTCATCAAGATACCATAATGGGTTTGAATCTTGTTGAAACAATCATAGACCTACATGGTACAATTCTCTTTGGCACATGTTGTCACATGGGACACAACATGGTCTAGGAACTCAAGGAGTTCGGTTTAGCCAGTGTGGAGCAATGATAATGAGGGTCCCTCTCACTCGCGTCGCGGAGTGTTCTTAGTTACCTTCACAAACAAGCACAATTTGTGCTTGATGGATGTCGCTTTCTCTGCCATCCTTATTTGAGACATATTCCACATGTGGAGAATATGAGTCTTAGGGACTGACACTGGCGCCTAATTCCTAATGATGTGTCACGATGAAGTCCCTATGTGCTGCTTGCATCCGTTGATTAGACCATTTGGAGCACACCGTATCATGAACAATTTCAGTGCCAAGAAATTGTCGGGTACTACGTATAGATTTGTTGTGATTACAAGTGCTGTGAGACCACCTTAACAGAGGGTCGTTTCTACATATAGCCAAGTATGCTACGTTCATGAGAATGTCTCATGGTTGTTACCTAGGTGTGACTGAGCTTTCACATTCTGTTATGGTCCAACTCTTGTTGCAAGGCTTTCACGTACGTGTCGTGGAAAGTCTCGTCATGGAATTGCGGTTTGGATTTGTTTGTGTTAAATGCATGCACACTAGGTGTAATGGGCCCTATTGTTTAACACAAATTTGTTCAGAGCGGCGTGAAAATTCATGGACTTTCTTGTTTCTGCAATTTTTTTCACGTCAAGTGCAACCAGATTTATGAGTTTACACCCTACCATACAAGGTAATGGCTCAGGATGGGTGTCTATGGTGGGATGGTCTATAGTGTATGAGCTTACTCCACTCCAACCCGCTTTCAACCTAGTTGGTTGCTTCCACTCCATATCAAGTATATGGCTAGATACTCACTAGTTGAGTCATAATTCATCGTCAGTCATGGAAGACTGTGTGTAAGTGGTTAGGGAAAAGTACCTCACTCTTACTACAACTATTCATCCCACGTTGGATGGGTAGCTTACAAGTATTTTTCTAGTGCTAAAGGATCTGCTAAGAGCATATGCATTCTGAGTGGGCGATTCTCTCCCTATTTTAGAATTTGGTTAGGTTTTCAACTTTGAACACCTGTCGTGGTGGGGTTGGATACCAAACGTCAAGAACTTAGTAGGTGTGCTAACAAAGCATGCTAGCATGTAACCTTCATTAAGGGTGAGTAGGTAGTTCTGTGTGTTCCAAAATGTTCAGAAGTATGACATGAGGATATTCCCTATTCTATCCCTTAGTAACTATGAGCTTTTCAACACACTTAGGCGAGTTAGGAATCTGACTCACAACTTCATGAATTCTGCACACTCTTGTATTTATTTGATATTTCATGTAAGCCATTTACGTAAACGCTTACATGGGGACAAAAATGTCATTGACCAACAGATTCTGGTTGATTTCATTGAACCTCCTACCCAACCGTATAAACCTGCGTGAATTTTAGACTATCATGATTTACGTATGCGTCGTCATGTAGGTCAACAAGTTCTTGCAAAGAGGAACGATTGACCTGACCTGAAGAAGGTGCCACTTGAGAAAACATTAGTGTTATTAAAAAGAAGTACTCACTTTTGTTTTCGAGGACAAAAAAACTTCTCCAAGGGGGGAGTAATGTCAGGCCAAGGGCCACCCTGGAGGTCAAGGACTTGGCCAAGGGCCAAGGGCCGGCTGCCAGTGAAGAAGGGATCCTGCAAGCCAAGGGGCTATAAAAGGGTGGTTGGGTGGAGGATGATGCACGGAAGTTCCCAGGGTCCTACACTAGGAAACTCTCCATTTCCCTCTCCCTAGCCGCTTGCATATAGCGTTCAACTTCTTGCACCTCCGCAAGACTCCTACCATCAGGTAGTAGAACTTCGGGGGGTGATTGCTTTGCAGGGTATTCCATGAAAGCAGGGGGCAGGATATCAACATGGACACACTTGGGGAGTATAGGCTTCCCCTGAGATACCAAAGGCAAATCTATCTCTCCCTCACCTTCGTTAACTTCACTAGCCGCAGGTCCAAAGCGAGTAGCTCTACTAAAGGTTTCTTTAAAGCGACTAAACACACTAGATCCAGGCTGTGGGACCCAGACATATATGTTTTTGTTTACATGCTCGGGGTTTGGTGTAGGATGCCCTTCCATAATATCTTAGTTAGATGAAGAGTCACTAGCCGCTATGTTTGGATCTTGGGTTGTACTACCTTGGGTCCCCGCCGAGGGCCCGAAACCTAAGGTAGGTGGGTATGGAGAACCCGCGTAAGTCGAAGTTATTGATAGTTGCTCGGCCTCTAGCACACGACCAGAGTGCAGATGCATGTGCCTTTGGCACCCTACAAGCATCAATGAATACCCTCGAAGGTTAAGCGCTTGATTTTTTAGGTGTTTTTAACCTCGTTTTCACTCGTTTTTGATGTTTTCTTTAATGTGTTTTTACGATCTATTTTTGGATTAGAGCGAGTGATAGCTCAAAACGAGCATATCGCTTAGGGAGTTGTGTTGTGCTTTATAGCACAACATTCGGTTACCCGAAGCTTCGATGGTCCTCAAAAGAGTCGATTTTTACTTAGACGTGAGGCTAAAATAAGTAAGTCCAAAGGGTGACTGAGGCTTGAGCCTGGGTTTGGGCTTGGGCTTGGGCTTGGGGAATGTTCCCCATCCTGGTCCTTCTTTTTAAATAAATAATAAATGTTTTATTTTTTATTGCCGGCCGCGCGTGCACATACCTAACCTACCTACTTGCAACTAGCAGAGCTACTGTTACACACTGTTTAACACAGTACTACAACAACTAATTAACTAACAGATCTACTTACTGCACCTTACATATCTAACATTATAGATCTAATACCTTAAATCTAACACCTTATCAACAGAAAACAATACATTGCATCAAAAAAATCTAACACCTTATTAACAAAAAACAGTACATTGCAGCAAAAACAAAGTTCACAAATCCTTCTCAACAGCCATACACCTTCTTTCTCTACCTTTCCTACATCTCATATTGCACCACAAAGCAACATAGAGTGCTATTTGAGCTTAGTGCAGTGCATCTGCCCGGCAACGGCGCCAAAAAATGTGCACATCTGCTGCACGTGTCAAAGCAAGGGACTTGTTGTACACTGTGTGCGAGCCACAAATGGCTGCAAGCACACAACCATATTAATTTAGAAAGCTGAAAAGAGCAAGGGTGTGTCACTCACCCCTTTACGCTCGCCTTCTGGAGGATTCCTCGTCGCGAAGAAGAGGGAGCTACCGCCGTGCTATGCTCAACCGCCTCGTCGCCGTCGTGCGGTTGCAATGCTTGATCACACACACACTCTCTCTCTCTCATGCTAGACACACACACACACACACACACACACACACACACACACACACAAGGAGATGAAGAAGAAGATTTAGATGGAGCAAGAGCACCCTTCAATTGCACAAATGAGAGAATGACAGATTTTTAGGTTTATGTGACTTTTATATGAGGTCGCCCATTCACAATTGGACGCCCATGCTTAGCCAACTAACCCTTGAATGTTCCAGTTAGAGTGTACCTCTCATCGGCGATCACTCTTACCCTTTTCCTATTGGACCGACAAGCCCGGCCCATGACTACTAAAAGTGGACTTCGGTGGTTAACAATGGTTTGATTAAGTGCATTTAGTTATGTTTTTTTATCTCCCATTATAACTATATAAATTTGTCTTTTCTTAGGTTGATGAACTAGAGTTTAGTCTTATGGATGAGCCTTAAGGTTAGGAGGCCGTGACTTTAGGCTAACTCATTTACTTGACCACTAGTCCTAGTTGGTAAAATTATCTGGGTGGTTGAAACCGTAGGAGTGTTTTAGGCATAGAGAATCTTGCTCACTTCAACAACAAAAGACACTAGTGAGGAAAAAGAAAAAGTACCACAAAGGTAAAATCTTAAACTGAAAGAGAAATTCCGGCTTGATTTGGTACCTCATTCACATGTATTGTCTATGGTACTAGAGCCCTCGAGGTTCCCAGTAGGGGTGCTTTTCTTTTAAAAGAAAAAAGCCCCGGACATACAACATAAGCAAACACGGCAAATAATTTTGAATTAAAAAAAAATGATGACATGAAAAAGACTTCCATTAAGCTTAAAGTGAAAAATTCAATCTCTTGTTTGGAGTTGTGAGAGTGAGTTGGCTAATCAAAGCTAAAAGGCACACTTGGGGAATCTTGCATTTAGATAACCTTCCTAACTTCGCTACTACTAGAGTAGTTGTTTTGACCTTAGCCATACCTACCTAATTGATAGATTCATCCATAAGCCCAAAACTCTTGATTGATTAATTTCATCAAAGTGCAATTTATTCGTCCTTATGGTAGTGTAGCATTTCATAATTCTTTGCAATTACTCATGTCCTCATGTACTTTATATTTTCCTCATGCTTTATTGCCATATAAGTCCGCTTGCATACTCTCATGCGGTGAATTTGTTGTGCAGATAATCGATCCCAGATGCTCCACCACCTTGACGAACGAGCTTCACCTCACTAGCTTCCGAGGACGGGATCTACATCGAAAAGGAAGACATGTTAACCCATGATGCCGCCATTATTCTTTAGTGCATATGTTTAGTCATGGGCCGGGCTTGTCAGTCCAAGAGGTTTATAGTAAAAGGCTAGTGATCGCCGATGAAAGACGCACCAGACCCATTTAGCACTGACTGACAAAATATGGGCGCCATATGTGAAAAGGATGGCAAGCCTTAGATAAGGCTGTAAACTAGGGTTTTCAAACATTCTCAATGTGAAAGCTTTACTCTTGCTTCACCTCTTCTTGCTTGTTCGTGAGCATGAGAGAGAGAGAGAGAGAGAGAGAGAGAGAGAGAGAGAGAGAGAGAGAGAGAGAGAGAGAGAGAGAGAGAGAGAGAGAGAGAGAGAGAGAGAGAGAGAGAGCAAATGAGCATCAACGAGCACGGTTACACAAAGAAGGAAGAGCGGCGATGCGGCGGCTTCTTCTTTTTTGTGCACACGCGGAGTCCCTCGGTGGTAGCACTGTAGGAGGTGACACACCGCCCTATAGACTTAGATCTTGTTTGCATTTGTCAGGTTGTGTGCTTGTAGCCTTGCGGCTTGTACACGACGCATAGCAAGTCCCTAGTAGTAGACATTGACAGTACACAGTCAATCAAGAAGGGACTATAAATAGGAACCACTATTTCATTTTGACTTGCTCGATATCTCTAGCTGTTGGAGTAGATCTCTTTTTGTGATTCTAGATTGAACCCCAAGCCTTGTAATTATATCTTGAGCCATTGTATAACATACTTTGTAATCTCATTGAGCTGAAGCTCTTCCAGTGGTTTTTCCAGTGTACTTCATTCAATATCTGAAAAATACATTTCCAGTTCCACTACATGCTTTCAGTGTCATTTCATTTCTAGTTCCAGTTATGTCTTCCAACAGTCTGTAGTCTGATCTAAATTCTTCTGTTTAATATCAACTAACTCTAACAACCACTTTCATGTAGATGTTTGAATGCATCCAGCTCATTCCGTTTTGGCGATCACGATGGCTTGAGCTAAATTGCTCTAGAAAGGCAAACAATCTCCCAAGTGGTGTTAGAGTGGATGCGAAGCAAACTGCCCAGGCAAGGTCGACGACCACCAACTAGATTCTTGGAAGAACCCATTCGTGTTAGCCCAACTCCAAAAGAGCCAAAGCAAGGCTTTGATACTAACCTATGACCTAGACATGAGACGGATGTGGGGCCAAGGCAAGGCTCAATTGAAGAATCAAGGGATTCTCAACATTTTGCTCATTCCCAGCACAGACAAGCCGAAGGGGATGAAAGAAGGAATCGTTCCCATGGATCTCAGAGGAGCCATAGACATACTGAGGACAAGGAGAGTGGAAAAAGAACTCAGAGATAAACACAGAAGTCAGCAAAGGAGTACATGGCCTCAGAAACAAAAACACAAGACTAATCAAAGAGTCCATGATTGCTGTAGTAGAAAGTCTGTTAAATGAGACATGATAAATCAGAGCAGACTTGGCCAAAGGTGAGACACTTGACTGATGAAGAATCAATAAGGGAAATCATCACAGAGCCAACCAACAACCAGACAAAGGAAAATGATTTTACAAAGTTTATGTTATGCTCGTGATGCATGAAGATTTCCATCTTCATTGCATCGCCTAGGTCACAAGGAACACAAAGACTGTATTGTACCAAGTCTCTCTTGATGGGAGAATCTATAGTACAAAATCCTTTTGGAAGGGGGACCGTTTCCAAGTAAATCCGATCCTCAAATGTTGTCATGTTCTCTAATACTCTCTCTTGCAAAATTATTGTTCATGCCAAGTTAATTAAGTGTAATGGTTGTGTTTCTACCGCTTATTAAGTTCACCCTCTATGTTCTCAAAGAAGTCTCATAAAAATGCTCACCATAATTCTCTTAATTCTGCTATTCTCAAACAGTTCATAGGCCATTTTCATTACAAATAACCCTATCCTCATTTGCAAAAAATTGTTGCTGATGAAGCAAAAAGAGGCTTTGTAAGAATGATTTAATTATTGAAGCTACAGTTCAACTAATTCTCAGCTTCCTAAAACCAAGCATCACACCCCAGTTTCTTACTTTATCTCATCTAACTCCCATTTCCAAATTACATAAGTCCTCTTTTAGGTGGATCACTTGTGGTGCTTCCTATTGCTATTCAAAAATCTCACTCCTAATGGCTTGTATTCTAAAGGCACGTCTCCCACAACTAAAAGCAAGGGCTTGGAAACTCAACCAAAAATCCTTTCTATGCCATAACCTTGACATACAATCTTAGTGGATTGTAGATTCAATCCTCATTCAATCTATGAAAATAATCTTAATCTACCAATGCATGCCTTCTCTCTTTACTCCAGTGATGTGAAAAAATGCTATGAAATATACCACATCAAGGGGAGTATGGGCTAATCCAACACATCACAAAACTCATCACATATGCTTTTGGCTCAACTCATGGAAATTTCATTTCTTTCAAGAGAATCTCACACCATTGTATGGAAGGAGTATGGCATCACATATTTACAAATCTGACCTTTCATTCAACATGTTGGAGTTATCCAACTTAACACTTGGTTAATAAGTAACATGTATAGCCAGTTCCAAAAGCATGTATGTAAACAAGTGCATGGAATTCCTATGGGTTTGGCATGTTCACCTCTCTAGTGTAGCTTGTATCTACACTCCTTGGAATATGATTTTATAGCTAACACCCTAGTGTCAACATATCCACCGTCCATACTTTATCAAAACTAGGGCAACCCTTGGGGTATTTGTGATGACATTCTACTCATAGACTCACAAGATTGAGACTTCTTTTTGGAGCAACAAAAAATTTATCCCCAATGCCTCACAATTGAAAAAGAAGAGGGAACAACTATAAATTTCTCAATGTGAATCTGTTCATCAACCAAGGCCTTCTTACCAAACACTTGGCCCAAAGGGAAACTAACCTTCCTTGCATCCCTATCAAATATTTAAAAAGGGCAAGCAATAGACCCTTAGGTTGGGCACATAAAGTAATAATATCCCAATTAAAACCCAATTTTTTTTTGCAACTCACCCTCTTGAAGCCACAAAAACATCAAAACTCTTGTCAATGACTTTTGCCAAAACAGTTTTGAAAAAGCCAAGCTCTGGAGACTTGCTAGAGGATACATACAAAGTGTTAGGAAATAAGACGTAGCTAAATAGATTTTTGAGTAGATTACTTAATGGAGAGAGATAGATTTCACACACAAGAGATTATAGAGTAGAGAGAGAGAGAGAGAGTACACACGATATATGTGGTTCACCCAATGTGGGCTACGTCCACGGGAAAGTAGCCACTCAATGGCTTTAGCACTTCAAAAGAAGAAGTAGTTTACAAAGGGATTAAATCCTTGATAGAGCTCCCGCCTTGCTTCACTCTCACCACCTCACACTCACCTTGTTGCATCAAATTCACACTATGAAATGTGCGTAGAAATGGCCTCCTTTTATAGGCCAAAAGGGCTGCCCTCTCTTATGAGAGACAGCCATGTGTAGCCGCCCTTGTGCGAATAAGTCCAAATCGGACCCTCCAATCCGCCCATGTGTGGCCGCCCTTGAGAAGACAAGTCCGCTTTTGAATTCGGCCACCGGCCACCGGCCATTGACTTCGGACCACCGGCCATCGGCCATTGACTACCGGCGAACGGCCAACCGACCGGTTGTTTTCCGACCACTTTCCGGCCATAATATTCCGACGAAAAAAAAGTCTCGGGGGCCTCCGCCCTCGAGGCCGCTAAAGTTGCCCCTGATTCTTGTCCGTGAAAATTTTGGTTTCCGGTGAGTGATTTTCCTTCATGCACGATGGCTTCTCCTCATAATGGGGGCCTTACAAATGTGCGCTTTTACCACAGAAAATTACAAGGGTAAATCAGGCTCCATACTTAACAATCTCCCACTTGGAGACTGATCTCCAAACCAAACCTGTGACTGCTTTCCATCCTGGCTTCTTATCCTTGAATGCCGATTGAAGATGAGCAAAAGCCCAACTTCTCCTTGTTGACCACCTTTGTAAACATGTCTGCAGGATTTTCACTTGTATGCACCTTTCCTAGCTTTAGCTTTCCCTCTTCCAAAAGAGTGCGTATGAAGTGATATCTCACCTCAATGTGCTTTGTCCTTGAATGAAAGGCTGAGTTCTTTGCAAGATGGATAGCGCTTTGGCTATCACTGTACAAGACACAATTGTCTTGTTTGAATCCAAGCTCTTCTAAGAATCTGTGAAGCCACATAATTTCTTTGCTTGCCTCCGTCATTGCTACATACTCTGCTTCCGTGGTAGAAAGTGAAACCACTTTCTGCAACTTTGAAGCTCAGCTTACTGCTGTGCCTCCAACCGTGACCACATAGCCAGTAGTGCTCCTTTGAGTATCTTTGTCACCTGCCATATCTGCATCAGCATACCCTTCTAGAAAAATATCAGTTCCTCCAAAATACAAAGCATTTGTTGTTGTCCCTTTTAGATACCTAAGTATCCACTTCACAGCTTGCCAATGCTCTTTACCTGGGTTGTCCATGAACCTACTCACAACTCCCATTGCATGTGCAATGTCTGGCCTTGTCCAGACCATAGCATACATTAGAGAACCTACCGCTGCAGCATATGGAACTTTAGACATATAGGCTATCTCCTCTTGTGTCTTTGGACACATATCCTTCGTTAGTTTAAAATGACCAGCCAAAGGTGTAGAAACTGGTTTTGCATTTTGCATTGCAAACCTTTCTAGTACCTTATTGATGTAATCTTCTTGAGATAGCTTTATTGTCTTCTTTGTCCTGTCCCTGGATATTTTCATACCAAGTATCCTCTTTGCAACACCTAAATCTTTCATTGAAAAAGATTTAGACAGCTCCTCTTTTAGGTCTTTGATGTCCTGCATGTTAGCACTTGCAATCATCATGTCATCAACATACAACATTAGGATGATGAACTTCCCATCTCCCAAATTCTTTGTGTAGACATAGTGATCCGAGTTGCATCTTGTGAATCCATGATCCAACATCCATCGATCAAACTTCAAGTACCATTGTCTTGATGCTTGCTTTAAACCATACAAGCTCTTCTTTAGTCTGCAAACCATTTTCTCCTTACCTTTTACTTCATACCCCTTTGGTTGAAGCATGTAGATTTCCTCCTCTAAGTCACCGTGAGGGAATGCCGTATTTACATCCATTTGATCGAGATTTAAATCATGAGCAGCCACAAGGCTTAAGGCAAGCCTAATTGAGTTCATTTTTACAACATGAGAAAATATTTCGTTGAAGTCAATACCTTTCTTTTGAGAAAACCCTTTTACCACAAGCCTAGACTTGTACCTTTTCTTCCCACCTTCTTCTTCCTTCAGCTTGTACACCCATTTGTTTTGAAGTGCTCGCTTACCTTTAGGCAGCTCAACCAACTCCCATGTTTGGTTGCGATGTAGTGAGTCCATCTCCACTTGCATGCTCTTCGTCCATTCTTCTTTGGATTCATGTTGCATAGCTTCTTCGTATGATTCCGGCTCTCCAGAATCTGAGATCAAGAGATGGTTGAAGGAAGGAACAAACCTTTCTGGAGGTCTACTTGCTCTTGTAGATCTTCGGGGAATAGGTTGAGGCTCCTCATTTGGTTGACGTTGTTGCACATTGTCACCGTTTGCAGTCCTTGAGTCTTCACCGTCCTCAAGCTCCATGTACTCATCACCTGTTTCTTTTGTTTGTTTTCTTTCCAAGTAATCTTTGTACATATTTTGTTCGTTAAAAATTACATCCCTACTCCTTAAGATTTTACCATCTTCAGGATTCCATAGGCGATACCCAAAGTCACCTTCTCCATAGCCAATGAAGAAACACTTTTTGGACTTTGCATCTAGCTTTGATCTTAGGCTTCTATCTATGTGCATGAAAGCCTCACACCCAAACACTTTGAGAAATGCATAATTCACCGGTTTACCTGTCATGCCTCTTCTGGAACTCCCCCATCCAATGCCGTTGAGGGTGACCGATTGATTAAGTACACAGATGTACTTACAAGTTCCGCCCAAAGCTCAAGCGGTAGGCCTGCATGTAGCCGCATGCTTCGTGCTCGCTCCATGATTGTCCTGTTCATTCTTTCCAAAATCCCATTTTGTTGAGGTCCCCTCGGGTTGTCCTTTGCCTCCGAATGCCATTGCTAGCACAAAAGCTTTCAAAAGCTTGGCTGCAATATTCACCTCCATTGTCGGATCTGAAGCATTTAACCTTGGTACCTGTTTCATTCTCCACAAAGGCTTTCCACCTTTGAAATATGGAAAATACATCGGATTTATTCTTCATGACATAAACCCATGTTTTTCTAGTCGCATCGTCTATGAATGTTACATAGTACAATGAGCCACCAAGTGATGGTGTACTTGGAGGACCCCAAACATCAGAATGAACCAACTCAAGTTTTTTAATTTTTCTTTCATTTCCTGATTTTTGAAATTTTACCCTCTTTTGTTTACCATAAACACAATCTTCACAGAACTCTAAGTCCACTTCTTTCAAACCTGGTAGAAGCTTCTTTGTTTGAAGGATTTGCATTCCTTTGGCACTCATATGCCCAAGTCGATAGTGCCACACTGCACTATCAACTTCTGTAGTTGCTGCACAAGCTGAAGGTTGTGTGCTAACAGTACACAAGTAAAGTGTACCGACCTTTTCTCCCTTGGCAACCACCAAAGATCCCTTTGAGATCTTCCACCGTTTGTTTCCGAAAGCAATGTTGTGACCTTCATCGTCCAATTGTCCTGTAGAGATTAAATTTTTGCGAAGAGAAGGAACATGCCTAACATCTTTAAGATTCCATTCATTTCCGTTAGCAGTTTTGACAGAAACTGTACCTTTGCTGACAATCTCACAAGCTTCATCATCTCCCAAGTATACATACCCAAAATTACCTTTGGTGTAGTCTTGGAAATGTTGCTTGTGTGGTGTCACATGGAATGAATCCCCGAAATCTACTATCCAGGAATTAGACACATTGTCTAATGAGAGAATTAGAGCATCTTGCTCTACTTTACCTGCCACATTGGCCTCCGATGTTGGCTTGTTGTCTTGAGACTCTGTCTCCTTCTTCTTCTTTGACCAGCAATCCTTCTTGACGTGGCTCTTCTTGCCGCAGTTCCAACATTCAAGAAGTGACTTTGTGCGTGACTTGCTCCGTCTTGAGTGATCACGACCCTTTTGGCTTTTGAACCTCTCCCTAGGCCTTCCTCTTGTTTCCACTGACAATGCAGCACTTGATGATTCTCCTGTGCTTCTCCTTGGTATTTCCTCGCTTAGGAGAACACCCACAACATCATCAAACTTAAGAGTATTTGTGCCAGAGATAGAATTACTTACAGCCATCACAAGGCTGTCCCAACTATCCGGTAGAGATGATAGTATAAGGAGAGCTCTCACTTCTTCATCGAAATTGATTTTCACCGATCGAAGTTGACTTATGTTTGTGTTAAAGTCATTTAGGTGTTCTGAAACTAAACCATTTTCTGCCATCTTTAGATTGAACAAGCGCTTCATAAGAAATACCTTATTGGATGCCGATGGTTTCTCGTAGAAGTCGTGAAGTGACTTCATCAGGTCCTCCGTGGTCTTCATCTCCGAAACATTGAAGGCCACCGTTGACGCCAAGCTTAACCGGATTGTTGCCAGTGCCTTTCGATCAAGGACAATCCATGCTTCATCTGCCATTGTTGCGGGCTTCTTCGCAAGACCGCCCAGTGGCAAATAGAGGTCCTTTTGGTAGAGATAGTCTTCAATCTGCATCTTCCAATGGTTGTAGTTTTTGCCGTTGAACTTCTCAATCTTGAGCTTCCCTTCCTCCGCCATAACTCCCACTCAATTCAAGGAATCCTTTCCTATAGATAATTTAGCTACGAGAAAACCTTGCTCTGATACCAGTTGTTAGGAAATAAGATGTAGCTAAATAGATTTTTGAGTAGATTACTTAATGGAGAGAGATAGATTTCACGCACAAGAGATTCTAGAGTAGAGAGAGAGAGAGTACACACGATATACGTGGTTCACCCAATGTGGGCTACGTCCATGGGAAAGCAGCCACTCAATGGCTTTAGCACTTCAAAAGAAGAAGTAGTTTACAAAGGGATTAAACCCTTGATAGAGCTCCCGCTTTGCTTCACTCTCACCACCTCACACTCACCTTGTTGCATCAACTTCACACTATGAAATGTGTGTAGAAATGGCCTCCTTTTATAGGCCAAAAGGGCTGCCCTCTCTTATGAGAGACAGCCATGTGTAGCCGTCCTTGTGAGAATAAGTCCAAATCGGACCCTCCAATCCGCCCATGTGTGGCCGCCCTTGAGAAGACAAGTCCGCTTTTGAATTCGGCCACCGGCCACCGGCCATTGACTTCGGACCACCGGCCATCGGCCATTGTCTACCGGCCACCGACCAACCGACCGGTTGTTTTTCGACCAGTTTCCGGCCATAATATTTCGGCGAAAAGAAAGTCTCGGGGGCATTGCCCCTGATTCTTGTCCGTGAAAATTTTGGTTTCCGGTGAGTGATTTTCCTTCACGCACAATGGCTTCTCCTCATAATGGGGGCCTTACAAATGTGCGCTTTTACCACAGAAAATTACAAGGGTAAATCAGGCTCCATACTTAACACAAAGATGTTCTTGGATTTAATTAAAACTAGAGGGCACTATGATCCCTTTAGGGGGCCTAGTGCCCCCCCAAAAGGGGTTAAAACCTTACCTTACTAGTGTGGGTAGAGGAGGGTCTCTCTCTCTCTCTCTCTCTCTCTCTCTCTCTCACACACACACACACACACACACACACACACACACACACATAGTCACACCCCAAAAGAAGTTGAGTTTCCTCTAGGATAAAAACCCTCTCTTAAAATGACAAAGGGAGCCTTAGAAATAAGGCCTCATGAGGAAAACTATCAAATATAAATCCCAAAAATTGGACGTGGCCTCACAAAAGATGCTCCATTTAAAAAAGGGAGCTTCAGGGATATGAAGCAACGTCACCACTCCCCCCCTTTTGCCAACTTGTCCCTACCATGTTTCTTATAACCTCCAACTACTTGTCGTCGTGAAAGAAAACCCTAGGAGGACTCAACCTATATATACATGTGAAATTATGTGAGTCCAAGAGCAAATGACACAAGAGGACCCCCCCAAAAGGCTGCTAGACTTGAAAAGCTTTACCTATCCATCCTCTCGTGGATCCTTCTACTCATGTCTCATTATTCTTAAGTATTTGTATTAAGCAAAAAACAATAACAAGTAGGGTTTTCCTATTGACACCCATCTTCCGCCACATTGCTCTAACATTTTCATGTTCTTGTGTTTGGTGATGGTGGTAGGTAACATGGAATTCCTTTAGTTAATGCATCTACTTAATCACCACCCAGTTGTAATTGGCTTGATTTACTTGGCATATTGGTAAAAAATGGGTTTCTTGAGTGTCATCCTACTTTACTTGTTGCAAAGAAATAATTTTATGGCATCTTTGAGTCAAGTTGTTTAATAACCTTCTCTCTCTCTCTCTCTCTCTCTCTCTCTCTCTCTCTCTCTAGTGCAAGTGTTTTTTGACCTAGTAGACATCAGTTCACTATTTTTATCCCCATATTTTTTTCATCCGAACTTCGATTTGGGTAATTTATAGCCTAAATTGAAGAGCACAATGCCCTCTACATATTGATGTAAAAACCAAAAATAAAATAAAATTGTGGAAGCCTTTTTGTAGCAACATTTTTGAAGTAAATAGGTTCGCACCTTGACTTTTATCTCTTATTTTACATACAATGTCTTCCAGCACTCGCAAGGGTTCTTCTTCTTCAACAAATCCACAACTATTGTAGAAAATGATCCAAAATCTCCTAAGTATTGGAGATAGTAGCACAACCACTCAACCACCAACATCAAAAACCAATTATGGCATACTTGGTGAGACTGTAGACAAGCAAGGTGAAGACTTATGGGCAATTACAATGAAGAATGGCAAGCTAAGGGTTCTTGTGGAAGGAGATATCTCATGAAGAAAACAATACTTTTGAATAGGGAATCAACACCACAATGGGTTTTATTGGGCTTATGAAATACACGGAATTCAAACTCCATCAGGAACATCATCCATCTTATCAATCTTACTTGAATAATGACTTTGTTAATCAAGAATAATAATGCCTGATGATCCACATAAAAATGAAATAGCTTGCCCAGCAAATAGTATCAAAACTTAGTAGCACTAAAAACCATTCCTAAGGCTTCTCTCTCCGTAGTGGTATATCCTTGTTCAGCCTGACTGAATCTCCGACTGGCAAAATACATTGGATAATCAGTCCTCCCTTCTTGTTGAGCCAATATTAATCCCATCGCCAGTCCTGAAGCATCAACATGCACATGAAAAATAACATCCCAACTCGGTTGTCGAAGTACTGGCTTACTGATAATGACATTCTTCAAAACTTGAAAACTCTCCTCACATTCAACAGTCCAAATGAGCGTGCTTTTCTTCTTCGTGAGCTCATACAAAGGTAATTCCTTGGAAGAAAACATATGAACAAATCTTGTATAAAAATTGATATATCCCAAGAATGAACTTAACTCTAATGTTGTGCGTGGTGCCTTAGCTTGCTGGACACACTGGATCTTGTCGTTGGCCATCTCTATGCCATTCTTGGACACTATGTGTCCCAGTAGTTGTCCTTTTAAGACCAAGAAAACATATGTAAATGGGTTTAGACATATCCTCTTTTCCTTATAGGGTTGGAAAACCATTTCCAAAAAGAGCAAATGTTTCTCCTGAGTTGAATAAACAGTGAAGTCATCCATAAATATGGCGAGAAATCAGTGGAGAAACTCACTGAATATTTCTATCATACATCTTTGGAAGGTCGCTGGAGCATTGCAAAGACCAAATGGCATAACTAGATACATGCATGCTCCCCATTCAGTAACAAAAGTAGTTTTACTCTAGTCTTCATGAGCAATCTGTAGCTGCTTATAACCACTATAGCGATCCATAAAGCTATACATCTCGTGGCTTGCAATTTCATCAAAAAGCATGTCCATAAAAGGTCATGAAAAAGGATCCTTAATGGTCTGAGCATTCAGCTTTCAATAATCCACACAAATTATGACCTTCCCATTTTTCTTGGACACTACCACAATAGGAAATAACAAGTCACTACTGGTGACTTCAGTGATAAATCCAGCTTTCAGAAGATTATCGATCTCTTCTTTGACCTTCTAAGTATAATTTGGCTTCATTCTATACCGTTGCAGTCGCACTAGTCTAGCATCCGGTTTTAAAGGTATTCTATGTTGACAGACCTCTAGATCTACCCCTTTTAGAGCAGTATGTTCCCATGCAAACATGTCTCTATACTTCTGGATGTCTCGGGCTTTTCCTTTCATTCCTGGGTCTAAATGCTTGTTGACTTTGATCAATCTAGGATTTTCCTCAGAACCCACGTTCCATTCTTCTATTTTTGGATCATCCGAAAGTAGCCAGTTAGGCCCACCTCCCTTCCTTTTGGTTGACTCCTCAGCATAATCCGAAGACGGACCCCTTAATTATGAGCCATCCTTTTGAACTTCAGTAACTTCCTCAAAGTGTGCTTGTTCAGAGGTCGCTGGCGTACTGGAATTTGAGAATTCTTTCGTAGACTCGACTGGTTTCTCTAGCCTTTGAGTTAGTTGAACTGGTCGTTCTCTAGAATTCACTTCGGTGAACTGACCTTGATACCAGTTGATGAGCGCGAAGCGGTGTGTGCAAGTGAAAGAGCACGCGAAGAAGTGCAGGGTGTGCACCTTGGAAGGGGCGAGTGCAAACACAGAAGAGGGTGCTAGCAGAACGAAGAGGGAGAGAGAGAGAGCTCATGTTTTTGGGGAAAACTCAATAAGTGAGTTTTGGGTTTTCCCACTTTTATTATAAGTGACCTTTAAAAAATGTGTCCAGGTTCAATATGAACCTGGACAAAGTATAAATATGTACAAAAAGGGGTTATTTAGGCTATTAACCCAACAACCTCCCACTTAAAGGCATAAATGATGCCTTTAAGTTAACCAACTCTCACCAGTTGTATGCAATGCTCATGTTGAGCCTTAGCAAGACTCTTGGTGAGAATATCAGCAGGGTTATCGTGTGTATGGATCTTAGTCAAGCTGACTAGACCATCCTCCAATACCAGTCATACGAAGTGGTACCGCGCATCTATGTGTTTGGTACGCGCATGAAACATGGCATTTTTGGCTAAATAGACAGCACTCTGGCTATCACAACCCAAAACGGGTATATGAGCAGGCATGCCAAGCTCTTTTGCAAGTCTACCCAACCAAATGGCCTCTTTTGAAGCCTCTATGGCTGAAATATATTCAGCCTCAGTAGTACTCAATGCCACAATTTTCTATAACCTAGAACACCAAGAGACTGCACCACCAAAAATTTCAAATACATATCCACTGGTAGATTTCCTGGTATCCATGTCACCTGCCATATCTGCATCACAATATCCCTGCAACTTTAAGTCACTTTTGCCATAACAGATACACTTTGATTGTGTACCTTTCAAATATCTGAGAATGCATTTGACAGCTTCCCAATGCGCTTTGCCAAGATTTGACATGTATCGACTAACAACTCCCATTGTATAAGCAATGTCGGGACGAGTGGCAACCATAGCACACATAAGAGAACCACAAGCTGATGCATAAGAGATTCCCTTCATTGTTTTCAATGCCACCTCATCCTTTGGGCAATCTGCTTTGCTAAGCTTAGTGTATGGAGGTAAAGGTACTCCAAGAGGCTTAGCATCAGCCATATTAAACCTGTCAAGTACTTTTGCAATGTACCTTTCTTGAGATAAAAACAACATATCCTTCTTTATGTGCATATCCTTTTGCAACCAATCTTGCCTTGTACTTGGGTTTTTCATCCACAATCTTAATCTTGTATACCCATTTGTTAGGAAGAGCCTTTCTCCCTTTAGGCAATGGCACAAGATCCCAAGTATCATTTGCATACAAGGATTTCATTTCCTCTTGCATTGCAAGCTCCCACTTACTGCTCGACTCACATGTCTTTGCCTCTTTATACGTAAGAGGCTCTCCCTCATTGCCTCTTTATACGTAAGAGGCCCTCCCTCATCTGTCAACATAATGTAATGCAAAGAGGGATCATATCTACTCATAGTCCGTCTTGGACGAGTAGACCGCCTCACCCAATGATCCACATTATCCGATAATGGGTCTACATCAAGTGGCATAATAAAATCATCAACAATGGGCTGCTATACATCATTTTTAGCACCATTTTCAACATTGTTTCATGGGTGCAAATGCCCTTCAAGAGCCTCAATTTGTTGCCCAACATCATCTGGCTCAAACACCACTGGATCATCTACATTTTCAGCCATATGTGGTGCATCCTGAGGGTAAAAAATAGGTGGCTGATCATGCTGAAATTTGACCCCTTTATGGTCATGCTTTGAGGCACAATTGTTTTGAAGCAGCCTTCCCTCATTGAAAACAACATCCCGGCTGCGTACAACCCTTTTGAGCTGAGGTAACCAAATCCTGTAACCCATTTTGCCTTCTTCACCATATCCCATGAAAAGGCCTTTAATGGATTTGGCATCTAGTTTACTCCTCAACTCGGGTCTAACATGCACAAAAGCCTCACAACCAAAAATGCGTAAGTGATCATATGAAGCAGGCTTGCCAGACCAAACCTCTTCAGGGATTTCACCTTTCAAAGACATGTGAGGGGATCGATTGCATGTATACACTATAGTTTTCAAAGATTCTCCCCAAAATCCATGAGAGAGATTACCTGTGGACAACATGCATCTCACCCTCTCACAAAGTGTCCTATTGAATCTTTCAGCCACACCATTAGAAGAGGGGCTTTATGGCACAGTAAGCTCCCTCTTAATGCCCAAATTTTCACAAAATTTGTTAAATTCAGCAGTTGTGAACTCCCCCCCATTGTCCGTACGCAAGCATTTTAGCTTTCTACCTGTTTGGGTGGTCACAAATGCATGAAATTTCTTAAACGCAGCAAAGGCTTCATCCTTAGATTTAAGAAAATAAACCCATATTTTCCTAGAATGATCATCAACAAAGGAGAAAAAATAGCATTCACCTCCCATAGACTTAGTAGGCATGCTACATACATCAGAATGTACAAGATCAAGCACACAAGATTTACGAGAGACACCAGAGTAATAAGAACGCTTTACTTGCTTGCCATATTGACCTTCATTACAAAAGTCAAGCTTTGTGCCTTTAGCATCAAGCTTGTTCAAAATACAAAGTTTAGAAAGGCCCTTTTGGCTCATATGGCCAAGCCTCTTGTGCCACAACTCCATGTGAGAGTTAATTTCAGCCAATGCAATAAACTTGCCCAACACGGACTTTCCATGCATGCAATAAAGTGTCCCTTTCTTTGTGCCCTTTACAATCAGCCTTGAGCCTTTAGTCCTTTTCCATGATCCTCTCTCAAACAAGATGCTGTAACCATGCATATCCATTTGACCAACAAAAAGCAGACTCTTCTTGATTCCCGGCACATATCTAACATCATGCAAGACAAGCTCATTTGTGCCATCTATGGAGAGATGCAAGGCAAGCTCATTTGTGCCATCAAAAGTAGAGAAACACTTCTTGATAGGAGTCACATGAAATGAAGCACCGGAATCAACGATCCAAGTCTGGGATAATGCATCATTGACAGTTAACAAAGCATCAATAAGATCACTCTTGGTGATCTGCATGTCCTGTGAATGAACATTAAGAGAGGCATCAAAGTCATAAGCATCATCACCTGACAAAGTGGCACACAAGATGTCCTCTACATCTGACAGCTCCTCAATCACAACACTAGAAGCCACATTGGCCTTCTCTTTGTCCTTTGAGCTATCCTGTGCATCTGGAAATTGCTTCCTTTGCTTTTCAGCTTGATCTTTGTCAAATAATACTGCATTTAGATCTATCTCAGCCAATGGAAAAATATTCATTTTTGCCAGCATCCTCTCAATTTTCTTTACTCCATACTTCTACAAAGCTCTTTTGGTCGCAGTGCCATTCTCCAGCTTCTAGTGTTGTTTGTTTGTATCTGAATTGTTCTACTGGTGCCCTGTATTGTCAGAGTCTGATTGGCATACTCATGAACAGCCTGTGCCGTTCGTAACCATGGGCGCCCCAGTAGCATCCCATATGCGCCTTGCACATCTAGTACTAAGAAGCTAGTCTTGAACTTTTCTTTTCCCACCCTTATGTGCATACTCTCTATCATCCCAGTTGCCTGCACAACTCGATGATCTGCCATTCAAACTTTGAAAGGTGCTAGTTTTAAATTTGTGATACCATCCTTTGCTGAAGGTGTGCCCCCAGGATGTTTACTCCTACCCCTCCATCCAATATGACACTGGATAGTGGCTCCCACTGTTTTCTAACTTTGTAGTCTACCTGGATCACCGACACTTCATCATCTCTGACAGCTGCTAAGTCAACTCCTCTAGCTTCTGCTTTAGCCTTCCTTATCTGCATACTCTCTATCATCCCAGTTGCCTGCACAACTCGATGATCTGCCATTCAAACTTTGAAAGGTGCTAGTTTTAAATTTGTGATACCATCCTTTGCTGAAGGTGTGCCCCCAGGATGTTTACTCCTACCCCTCCATCCAATATGACACTGGATAGTGGCTCCCACTGTTTTCTAACTTTGTAGTCTACCTGGATCACCGACACTTCATCATCTCTGACAGCTGCTAAGTCAACTCCTCTAGCTTCTGCTTTAGCCTTCCTTCGTTGTCTGATGAATTTAGCTTCTTCAAGCAAAGTTTTTTTGATGTCATCTAGTTCAATTGTGAGTTTTTGAATTCTTTCACAAATCTTAACATGAATTTCTCCTCTCTCTTGACATTAGAGTTATTATCAAAACTTGAAGAATTGGGAATATCTGCACAATGCCACTCCTCTGTTCTGGTACCTAATGTGCCCCCTTCATTATTTTCTGTTGCAGTTATGTCTGATTTAACGTTCCCTAGTTCCTCCACCAGTCCTTGAATTGCAGCCAGCATAGTCTCAGGAATCCTAGACCCTGACTGATTTGGTTTTGTTTGCTCAGAAGACTGAGCTGTTATGTTCTGAATGACCCGGGCATCAAAACTTTTTGGTTGCTCTTGTAGCTTCTTTGCTAGATCTTCTGTGATCTTAGCCGCCAGTTCTCTCTGCTCCTGCCAATCATCGACTACCTTCTCTTTACCCTTTGCCTTCCATACCTCTCTCTACTGAGCCTATTTTTTGCTTTCAGGATTGACTGGTTTTGCCGGCTCATATGGGATTTCCTTAATGACTACACCTTTACTACGCGTAACTGATCGTACTGGAACTTTCTCTGGGGCTTTCGCCTCAGTAGCCGCAGTGCTAGGTGCTTCTGGACACTGAGCCGCAAAATGCCCATACTTGCCACAATATAACATTTAAGGCTTCAATTTTGAAAGTTACCATGACCCCAGCCCCGGTCAGTACCTCCCTGGTACCTGCCGCGCCCAGTACCAGTACCACTGGTACCTAATTTCTCCTCTTGGGGTACACTAGTTGTCTCCACTTTGACTGGTTTAGCAGCGGTAAATTCCACTACAGACAAATCCTTTCCCTTCTTGAAGTGATGAATGCAAATACCACAATTGTTCCATAAATGACCATATGCTTTGCAATAGGTACATTGTGGACACTCATTGGAAACATGATCTTTGGATTTGCACCTTGAACACCAAGTTTCCATTCTCCTAACTGATTGTCTGGTCTGACTGATTTCAACAATCTGCCGGGCCATTTCATCAATCTTTTTGGACCAAGACCCCTTCTTGGCCTTGTCTTTGCTCTTTTCATCTAGCTGCTTTCAAACTACTGGAGGTCTCACTAGAATCAGAATTCTCAGTGGAAGAACTGCTAGTGCTTGACCTCCTCTTCTTGTGACTTCTCTCCTTCTTAGCATGTTGTTCAAGCTTTAGAGATTGCTGCACCAAATCATTAAATTTCATTTCTTGGTGCCGACACCTCCTGTTCTCTGAGCTTCTTACTGCGGAACCCATTTAAAAACCATGCTCATAACCTCTTTTCTGATGGTGGCTCCTGCAACAACTGCCTGGTTAATTCATTGATTTTCTCAACATAACTTCTAACTGATAATTTCCCTTGCTTTATCTTATCTAGCTCGCAGATGATGTCCTCATCACCCCTATTGTCCGAATATTCCAGTATGAAAGCCTTGAGCAATTTTTTGTAGGTCTGAGTTGGCAGGTTGGGCAATGGTAGTACCATTTCCTCGCTGCATCTTTCAGTGTCTGAGGAAAATATTTTCCCCAATCATCTTCATTAATATTCTTCAACTCAGCGTACTGTTCAAAATCTTGGATATGAACATCTGGATCATCTTTCTTCCCCCCTTTGAATAATGGGAAAGAGATTTTGTAATGGGTTTAAGCTCAAAAGATTACATAAGTAATGATTATAGAGTGAAGCTAGAGGCGAAGAGCTCGTAACCCGAGAATGATTAGAGAGCTAAGCCAAAAGACAAGCAACTAAGCCAAGAAAATAAGAAGCAAGAAGCCCGATTACAATGTAGCGAGTCCTATTTATAGCTCCCAGGAGTTACTGCAGTAATTGCCTACGGTAATTACTACTGGTGTGACTGATCCCGCTATTTGGCCTTCCAAGGGACAGTTCTTGCCTGCTAAGACTGTCCTTGCCTTCTACAGGTCGCAGAGTGAGAGAGATCCCAATTTGGTGCTGTTCAATTTTCCTCCTTTCCTTGATGCTAGCAGGCATGCACGTAGATCTTTTATCGAGCTTCGTCTTCCCGCAATTGCATGAACATGCAAGTCATGCAAGATGAGAGGGACAATGCCCTTTCCTTTCCCAAAAACTTGAGGCTCTGACACCATTGAGGGACCCAAGGGACTGACTTGAGAGATCCACCTCTCTACCACCCTATATATAGGCTCTCTAGATCTTAGACCTAGCCTAGTTGAGGAACCCGAGTCCACATTAGCATGCCACTACAATTCCAAGATGTCTGATCAAAGTCACAAGCTTGTGTAGTAGCTTGAGGGCACCCTAAGCATGAAGGGAGGCTAGTTGTTTCATACCATTAAGCAAAGCAGCAGGCACCGCCACCGCCACCAATAAGATATGTATATGGTGGGATCTCACGAAGGCTCAACCCAAGAATCTAGTGGTAAATGTGGGGGTTGGTCTTAAGGTTATCCCCTTGAACTTTGGTAACTTTTTTGGTGCGTGCTTCAAGTGCAACAATTTGGGCACTTTGCTAGGTCGTGTTTAGCAGCCGTGGCCACCGACCCAGGCACGACAGGTGGGGAAAAAGCTATGCCCTCAATGATGGATACTGAATCATTGACTCCCCCACAGAATGATAATGAGAAGTCTTGATAATGTGAGTAGCATGATATAAATAAGAAACCTCAGAGAAGTTAGAGAAGACCGCCAAAGACCATTCTAGGAACACAAAGGCCACCCCAGGGTACCGTTTTACGTCAGTAGCGCAAAAAAAAAAACGACATCCCTAGTGGTTCAAAAGATTGTTCTTACACCCACGTTTTGAAGGACAGACGAAGGTTGGCAACAAATCTCCAACATTTCATGTAAGCGGTTCAAATGCCAAGCACGGGCGGCTAGGAAAAATAAGGAAGCCCCGCCAGACATTCCTAAAACCCCTTTTCTCTATGATAATCTTTTCGAGGTTCTTTGGGATGCCAATCTAGAAAACCTTATGATAACAGAAAGGAATGGGAAAGGGCCAATGGATGGGGACAATAGGAAAGAGGGCACAAAAGAAGTGTACGTTGAGGTGGAGGAGTTCGTACCCCTTTCTCAGTAATGGAAGAGTTTGCTCTTCATTCTTGGAATGTGAAAGGGCTCAAGACCCAAAAGAAGGGCACCCTATTATGGGAGGAAGTGAGGAAGGGAAAATATATTAACTATTGGGCTATTCAAGAGCATCATCTTGATGCCTCAAGAAAAAGAAAGAAAGCTTTAGGAAAGAAACTCATCCTCTAAGGAGAAGGTGTTGATGGGTTCAGTGGCATCCTCACTATTGTTGATAAGGACCTAGAGCCTGAGGTTGTGCTCAATCACCCCTCTGTGAAAGCTCTAGTTAGTTGAGATTAAATAGGCAGATCAGATTATTACCATTGTAAATATTTATGGACCCTGCTCAACGAAGAAAGAGCAAAGCTATGGAAGCAACTAGAAGAGTTCCATGTTGAAGGGGAATGGTTTCTAGCGAGAGACTTCAATATGCTGGAAAAGAGAAAGGACAAATCGTGCTCATTGTCCATGCTAGCTTGAAAGATCCAAATGGCTAAGCTTGTGTGAGAAGTGGGATCTAGTAGACATGTGGGAGGTGGGGCCTTAAAATGACATGCCGGGTTCACAATCACTAGTCTGCAATATGCCAACACAGTATCCCAATTGGATTGGTGCTACTCCTCTCATCAAGCCAACTGGATGCCAACACTGCTTAAGATGAAGGTGGTAACCTCATAGTGCCTGTCGGATCACCTACCTTTAAGCGTGAAATTTAAAAAAACCAAAGGAGAAGCTCATTGTCATGACAAGGCTCTAAGAAGGTGCTTTCAATAGGGGCCCACCTGTTCAAAGATCCCTTGTTTAGAAGACTGGCCTTGAAAGCGATGAGCAAGATTCACAAAGATGTACATGCGACAAGCCCTAACGCTTGGGAAATATTTGCCAAGAATATTCAGAAAGCAATCAAAATTGCTGGCCCCATAAGAAAGAAATACCGTGAGGGCCGTCTGATGCAACTTGAGGATGAATTTAAGCTACTAAATTCTAAAAAACAAGAAGGGTTTGCCTCAGAAGCGGAGCATAGAAGGTGGTTGGAAGCCAAGGAAGACTTGATTGCCTACCCACTTGAGGAGGTGAGGAAGGCCATAATATTTTCTAGAGAAACCTTTCTCTAGCTGAAGGAGGCTAATCAAACTCACTTTGAAAGATCCCTCAAAATCAAGAGAAATTGGGGTATAGTCTAGTCACTCACTAATGGAGAAGATAATGAGGTTAAGGACCCTGACAAAATGGTTCATTTGACGCTGGATGACTTACAATAGATCATAGGATAGCTTGAGGCCTGTTCTTCAGAAGTGGATGAAGCTAGAGCTATTATTTTGGGAAGTGTCCCAAAAACGGTCTCCACTTCGGACTCCAACCTCCTGGAAAAGGAGTTCACCAAGGGGGAATGCTCTCTTTCGCTCCAAGCCCTGGGAAAAGAGAGATCCAACTCGGTGGGACAGAATGACAACTGAATTTTTCAAAGAATTCTAAGAGGGGCTGAAATCCCTTGCCACGATTATGGCCAACCAAGCATTGATTGATGGTGTCTTGGACTCAAGTATTAAAAGGGGCCTCATCAAAACGATTCCTAAACAAGTGTGTTGCTCCCAACTAAAACACTGGAGGCCCATCACCATGATGTAGGTTTCCTACAAAATTGTTGCCGAAACGGTTGCCCTCAGGCTTTCTCCCCTTGTGTGGACAAAGTTGTCACCCCACATCAGCATAAATTTATCAAGGAAAGATCTATTGATAACATTTTGGTTGCAATGGTGGGCATTGAGTATGCTGCTTTCACTAAGCAAGAGTGTATCTTGCTCCAATTGGATTTAGACAAAGCCTATGACAGGATCACATGGTCATTTATTGAAGATTTCATGAAATCTTTAGGCTTTGGGCCTCGGATGTGCAGGCTGGTAAGCACCTTTGGTGCTAGTAGCCAATCGGAGCTACTTTTCAACAAGATAATTATGGGAGCAATTGAGGTCAAGAGATCCATCAAGCAGGGGTGCCCTCTTGCCCCTCTATTATTTTCCATTGGGTCTCATCTTCTGGTGACCTTACTCAACCACGATTATGGCCAACCAAGCACTGATTGACGGTTTCTTGGACTCAAGTATTAAAAGGGGCCTCATCAAAATGATTCCTAAACAAGTGTGTTTCTCCTAGCTGAAACACTGGAGTCCCATCACCATGATGCCAATAGCCTACAAAATTGTGGCCAAAAAGGTTGCCCTTAGGCTTTCTCCCCTTCTGTGGACAAAGTTGTCACCCCACATGAGCATGGATTTATCAAGGGAAGGTCAATATATGATAACATTCTGGTTGCAACGGTGGGCAGTATACTACTTTCACTAAGCAAGAGTGTATCTTGCTCCAGTTGAATTTAGACAAAGCCTATGACAGGATCACATGGTCATTTATTGAAGATGTCATGAAATCTTTAGGCTTTGGGCCTCGGATGTGCAGGTTGGTGAGCACCCTTGGTGCTAGTAGCCAACCAGAGCTACTTTTCAATGAGAGAATTGTGGGAGAAGTTGAGGTCAAGAGATCCATCAAGCAAGGGTGCCCTCTTGCCCCTCTATTATTTGCCATTGGGTCTCATCCTGGTGACCTTACTCGAGGATGGTGTTGCAAAAGGGGAGATTCAAGGGCTATCTCTCCCTGACAACAACCAACTGATAGCTAAGATTTTTGCGGATGACTCACTACTATTTCTCAAAGCTTACCCTTGAGTGATCAAAAAGGCTTTGGAGATTTTGAAAACGTATGCCATAGCATCAGGGTCGAAGTGTAGCATCAAAAAATCAAGATTGATCTCTCTCTTGGAGAGTGACTCATTCGATCCTTCAATGTAATGCAGGGAGATAGTGTCAAGAGGGAAGATATTTTGACACCTTGGAGCTCCGCTAGGGGTGGATGTTAGCCACAAGAAAAAATTCACTTGGGTCATGGAGAAGATAAGAAGAAAGATGCATAGATGGGAATATGTGCTTCTTCCCTTCCAGAGTAGAGTGAAAGTGATCAACTCATTCATGCTCTCGTATATATAGCTTTCAATGGTCCACTGTTGAAGCTGGTCAAATACAATTGGAAAGATTTCCTTAAACCAGTAAAAAGATTCCTATGGAAAACAGCACCAAAGACTCGATGCCTTGGTAGTGGGCTAGCTGGGAAACACTTGTGAGATCGATCGAGCTTGGAAATCTTGAGATTTTTAACCCAAAGGCCCACACGAAGGCCCAATCTGCTAAGTTTGTGGTGGCACTCACAAAGCAAGACCAACATTGGATTCTATGGCCAATGCCAAGCTTTACTCACAAGGTGGTCATTGGAAAGGGCTTGAGGTGGGATAGCCTGAAGCTCAGGGGTGTAATGGGCGAGATTCTTAGGAAATGCAAAAGAGCGGCAGAGACTTTGGGGTGGGGAGAATTGACAAGGTATTTCCACAACTCTGCATCTCATTGGTTCGCGTGGCTGGCAAAGCTGGGAAGCATCTCTTTGAACCCATTTTGGAGGGAAGCTGCTAGAAAGATCAATAACAAAGGCATTTGATGTCTAAACCAACTGTGGGCTTATAGCAGTAATCCTTGGAAAAGCACATAACAAATGGTTCTCCAGTACAACCTGGATGGGATTGAAAGGCTACTGATTAGCAGAGCCCTGGAACGGATGAGGAATGGAACGATTGTGAGTCTGAGTTGGAGTGGAAAGCATGGCGATGGCCTAAGGATAGACAATCCTATAAGCTCAAGCCAAAGAAGTATACTACACACTTATGGCCTCGATGGATTGGTTCGCTCCACTGAACAAACAGTGGGGCAAGAAGTTGCCAGAGGCAATATGGGAGAAAGTTACCAAGAACATATGGTGCCCACAATGGCCCCTATATATGAAGGTATTTCTCTGGAAGGTACTGTGGGGAGCATTGCCAACTAGGGTAAATACTACAAGAGGTTCTTTACACTTGCAACATCTTTATCTCTCTCTCTCTCTCTCTCTCTCTCTCTCTCTCTCTGTCTCTCTCTCTCTCTCAATGTGTGTTTGTGCGTGTTCTTTGTTTATACATGTGTGTGTACATTCTCCCTTCCTGTGTGTGTGTGTGTGTGTGTGTGTGTGTGAGAGAGAGAGAGAGAGAGAGAGAGAGAGAGAGAGAGAGAGAGAGGGAAAGGGAACATGAGAGAGAGGAGAAGGAGGGAGCATACCTGGCTCTCTCCCCTCTCCTTGTGTGTATGTGTGTGTGTGTGTTACGTGTGTGTGTGTGTGTGTGTGTGTGAGAGAGAGAGAGAGAGAGAGAGAGAGAGAGAGAGAGGGAGGGGGAGGGGGGCAGGTATAGTGGTGCTCTCAAATGATTTTTACAGAGTTGGCATTGCTATAGGCGTCTCTATGAGCGTCACTATAAGCGTCTCTTTAAGCGTCGCTATAGGCATATCTATAGTCTTTGTTACATAGCAACGCCAAACTTTTCCCCATCTGAGCGTCACACTACAAGCGCCGCTACACTGAACGACCTCTGTAGTGAAAGGCTCTGGCTAGGGGAATTGGCTTAGATAGATGCTCTAAATACATTATGGCTAGCGAAGACCTCTCCCACTTTTCAAGGAATGCCGTATGATCAACGCAAATGACATGGAAGGTTTTGAAAAGCCAAGATCTGCTTATTGCAACACAAATTGTTAGATTCTGCTACTTCAAACAGGAGTGGAAGGCTAGGAACGGTTGCTTATTCGACAAAACCATGGAAACAAGCAGTTTCATAGAGATAATACAAGAAAGCAAGGGGAAGGTCTTGGACTTTGGAAAATGTGAGAACTTTGATGAATGGACCAGGTTAATTGTCACCGCCGCTGAACCTGCATTGTTCACGGGGGGCTCCCCAATTAGCCGATGTATCAGTGATATCTAAGAGTTGTCATGGCTCGGCACGAGCATAGCACGAATGTAACTTGTAGTTGTCAATATAATTCACTCACCATTGTGAGTTTTGGAGAAAAAAAAAAGAACCACAAAGCTTCTATAAGAAAGATTTGTTCTTGGGAGGGAAGGGTCTTAAAAGCCAGGAGCTACTTATTGCAACACAATTTTGCTACTTTAAACAGGTCTCGAAGGCTAGAAACCATTGAATTTTAACACGAAGGAACAAACACTACCCACCAATCAAGAACCCCAACAGAGCAGGGCCTTTGGTGCCACCATGCTAGGAAATTCCTGCCACGACCCACCAAGCATGCTAGAGAAGCTCCAACCACTCAACCACTAGAAATCCAGGTGTGCGATTTGACTTCAAAGAGAAGCTAGATAGCCACCATGAATAGGCATGTTTTTGCACCAGCATGCTCTGTCATAGGGGGAGAGACAGCCAAGTGCTCCCCTCCCATTCAACTTTACCATATGCCTTGTCAAAATCAATGCTAAAGAATATATACTCGTGTTCTATGGAGTCAACATGCATCATAATAAATAAAGATACCCTTGATGAATTCTATTAAGCAAGATGTTCTTTCAACTAGGTTGAATGATACATATAGCAATAGGTCTCCAATTTTGTTAGGTTGTTTGTATCCCTGTTTGTAAATGAGCTTCTATCTATACTATATGTAATGGAGCTTAAATTTTCCTGGAAGGAGAGGCCCTCCACGTGTTGAAACATTGGTTCTCTTGTGAAGACTCACATTGGTTGCAGGAGGCATTCAAATGTGAGGGCTTTATGTGTGACTTATTATAGGGCTTTATAGGGAAGGGACTTATCAAACTTTCCCATCGGACGTGCAAGAGAGGGGGGCGGGGGAGAGAGAGAGAGAGAGAGAGAGAGAGAGAGAGAGAGAGAGAGGGGGAGAGGGAGGAACACCTAAAGGAACGCGAGCGGCGAACCTTTAGCCATCTATCACGTGGCCGGAAGAGAGCTGGAGCCTGGAAGAGAAATTCAACCCTGGTCCCTCTTGGGCGATGGGTAGCTGAACAGTCGAGAGAAAACACGTGCTTGACTCTCAACCCCAGTTTGTGAAGTCAAATCAATCTCTAAAACCTCATAGCTATTGAACACATGAATTGAGCCTTGAGGTCCGACTCTCTCTCTTCTTTGGAACATGTGTTCACAATTCCATTATACATGTACTAGGGTAAAGGGGCCAATAAGGAACCACCCCCCAAAAGGAAGATGGCTCCACCCCCAAAAGAGAAACAAAAATAAGGAATATGCTTGGAATCTTGCTTAGGTGTCCACATATGATTTGCTAAAAAGTGTACTACTATTGGTGCTTGAGTGTCTCTGTTTTCTAAAAAGCCCTCAGAATTACGCTTTTTCAAATAGAGTGCTGAGGCAAAATAAAAAAAATATCAATCTTGATATCATCTAATGCGTCTTTTCATGAGGAATTGAATGCACTCTTCAAATTTCAAATCTGGCTGGATATGAAAAATCCCCCCCAAAAATACTATTTTTTTCTTACATGGCCTTATATTGGCCCCTTTACCCTAGCTTGAAGCGGGAGTCTCTCTTCACCGTCATCTCTACAAACAGTCGCTCCATAATCCATTCTCTCTCTCTCTCTCTCTCTCTCTCTCTCTCTCTCTCTCTCTCTCTCTCTCTCTCTCTCTCTCTCGTTGGAGGCTATAAGTTGCAGGAGGCATTCAAATGAGTTGGCGTTCGAGGACACGTGAAAGCAAGGATGTCAGCGTGAGTCTTCATGCAAGGATTTAGATTGTCGCATGAGATTTCCCTCTTGTCCAAGTGCTTGATGGAATGCCTGATGCACTCCATTTTTGGAAGGCCAACTCGTGGAGCGCATTGATTGCAGGATCTGCTTAACAAGGACATGGATAGAAATCTATTTTTGTAAATCTAGAGCTCCAAATGTGCTTGTGTTTTGAAGCGTTGTCATCACTCGGAGTGCTTCAATTATCGGGCTATGTCCAACATAGGCAGGGCCACGAAGCTCTTTAATCTTTTTGTTTACAAATTATTAGTGATGAGAGGTTGTTGAAACAAGGTGTTGTGCTTGGCAATGTTTCGGGGCATGTAAGTCAAGTGTGGTTTATTCAAAGAAAATAAGCTCTAGGACTTTTTAAATTGAGGAAATGATTGTTATCATGGGCTTATTGTTAATTTTGATGATGATTGTAAGGAGGCAAAAATTGATGCAAGGAGACAAAAATGTGATTAGCACAAGGCATGAGTGAGGAAAATCTATTGGGGATACATGCAATCTTGAGGTTAATGTGAAACCTTGGGAGTTGCAACTCTTAAAGCGTGCTTCCAAGAGGTCACAATTGACAAATATGTGTGTGGCCAATTTGCAAGAAAAGAGTGGTGGGAGCCAATGGGGCGATGACAGGTCATGCACGACATGCATCTGCAGGTGGCCACAAGCTACAATCAGGGTGATGACATGCTACATGTCATCCTTTTCTGTGCTAAAGTGCTAATGTGCTATGGTTCAATGTTCCTTGTGCTTACTTGGATACCAAGGATCGGTTGTGCACCCAGTAGATTACCACTGTCTGACCTATCATGCATCTAGAGCTCAACTACATTTAACCCATTAGATGGACAGTTGTTGTAACATTTAATGGCCTAGTAACTTGTGTGTAGCGGAAAATAGCATGAACATAGTGAGCATTTCATTAGAATAGATTCCTAATGAGAATAACAAGAGTGCTTGGGTGGAGAGAGCAACAAACAGTATAACACCTAGTTAGATAGCATGAACAATACTTCAAAAGAGAGAGAAATTAAGCTATTGACAATAGTTGAGGACCGGATTTACATGGAGCCGGTCCCTCCTCCAAAAGGCTTTGTATTATGGTGTCTCCCATCAAGAGAGACATTTTACAATACAATTCTTTGTTTTCCTTCAATACTAGCTAGTGCAATGAAGATGGAAACTTCAAGCACTAAGCAAAACACTTATTAAACACAACATCAATTCCCTCACGGTCTCAAACCCAAGACCTCACACACCTTCAAAGATGGCGAGAGCTAGCGGGGTATGAGAGTAGATTGAGAGGAAGAAGGAGTAGTCTTACGAGAAAGATGTACATCTCCTCACATAATTACTCATATTAGCATAGCTTAGCTTAGTAATTAGCATGGTAGAGGAGATGAGCATGCATTGAAGCTTGGCTCTTGGTTGGATTTGCATCACAAAGCCAAGAGTTGTTGGTGTAGGCCCCCCTTCTCACAAGCTTGGAGTAGGTGATAAACTTTCCATTAAAGCTTGAGAAGGAGAGAGAGAGAGTCTTCTTACTCCACACATGGACTAGTGTGAGTGTGTATGCAATAATGCCCTTGAAAAATCAGCCCCCCCTCTCTCTCTCTCTCTTGGTCGACCCCTCTTGCTATTTGCTCATGCTCACACCCCATTGGCCCATGCTAGGCTTAGCCAATGAAATTTAAGCAGCATAAGTGATAGCCTTCTGACATGTGTCTCCCTTTCCCCTTTTGTGAGAGCTTTAGGTAATTAATTAATGCAACTAAACTCTCATTGGACCCCTTTGTCTCCTGGCCAATAGGAATCAGGCAAGCCATTAGGCTGTTAAATGCTCATTGGACCCCTTGGGAGACTGTCCAAACCAATAGTCTTCTAGAGAGCTTAATTCTTATTGTTTCTTTTATTAAGTGTTTTAAATTAATTGAACTAGATTTATTCTAGTCTAATTCTCATTGGTCACCTCCATGGCCATCCAATAGGATTTGAGTACACCTTGTGGGCATCTGGGCTAGGGAGCTGACATGTGTTCCTCTTTCCCTTTGTGTAAAGGATCTTGTGAGTGTGTGTGTGTGTGTGTGTTTCTCTCTCATCTCCTACTTCTAGGGCTCGCCCCCTCCTATGTAGGGATGCATGAAGACTTTTTGAGCACACACAAAGCATCCAATTTTCCTAGGCTTTTGACCTTTGGACACAACCTTTGAATTTTGGAACCTTAGCATTTTGGAAGTCTTAATGGGCTGAACTTTAGGGTCTTTTAAGCCCATTGTTGCACCTTGCTCTTTTGCAGATGCCCCCCCCTTTGGATCCCTATTTTCCCTCCTTTAGATCCCTATTGTGGCCGGTCTGCTAGCTTAACCAATATTCTAGCTTTTTCTCCCTTGGCACTTTCCCATATTAAATAACGAGTTTAACATGAGAAAATCATTTAGGAGAATTGGATATTAGTTATTATGACAATTGCAATCATGTACAACCCTGACCCTAGACTTTGATGAATATCAGTGTGACTGATTTGTAAGCAAAGAGTGGGTGTGCATGTAATAACAAGATGTCCTAGGTGGAATCTGGCCAAGGAATTTGTGCCAAAAAAATCTCATGGAGATTATATGCGATGGAGTACGATATGGGATCAATGAATTCCATGCACAGATGGACATGTGGAGTAGTGCAAATGAAGTAGAGGGGCACTATATAAGGGTTGTGGGTTGAGTGCAGGCCGATCAGGGTACCTCTTATGTGGAAACTGTGTGTGGATTTGCAAGGAGAATGGTTGGAATCCCTAAGGAGTGATGTACGGGTAGAGATTCTGGTGGTGAATGCATGGTCATGAATGCCTACTAAGCAAGTGTATTAGCCAATTTTCTTGACATGGGAATGGCGTGTTGGCCAAGAAAGTGCATGGATTTTGATTAGGCACAAGTTAAGAACATTTGCTAGCTAATGCAAGATGATGCCATTGAACTAGCTATGTTGGCTTTGGGGTGTTTATGGAGACCTAGACAACGTATGTTGGAGCATATGTCTAATCCCTTGGGATATGACTCATGGTGCATATTATCCAAGAATGTGTTGGGTGTGGTATTGTGCATGCCAATGCGTATGAATGTAACATTCACAAATGCACCTAGATGTTGTGGATGTTGTCTCTTGAAAAAAATATCATTGTTTGTGACATGCATTTCATTTGAAGAGAGGAACCCCATTTCATTTGAAAGGCCCCCCCCCCCCCCCCCCCCCCCCCCAACAAAAACAATGCATGTTGTTTGATGAAGGTTATAATTGCATCATGCATGACTTGTATTATCATCTCGATGTGATAAGGATAAACATGCGTGCTTTCGATTTCCCATCCATATGCACTAGAGTTGCACGTGGGCAATGTGGAATAGTATATTACATGACGTCTCAACACAAGAAAGTTCTAACGGTGGTGCTGGTCTTGGGAGGGTTTGGGAACGTTGTGAAATAATTTGGAAATAGACTTTTGAAACTAAGATGGATGGGTGAGTTAGCATGTGTATATGTGTGTGTGATCGTGCACGCATATGGTGTTTACACGCGTGACTTTCCTATTGTGAGTTTTTCATCCTTTATGTAAAGAGGGATAGACTCTGAGAGAGAAGTTAAGACTTGGGGGTTTGCAAACTCCCCAAGTTCCAAATTATGTAGCAAACCAATGCTCACATATCCCGATTTGTAGTGTAAATTTCGCAATTGAAAATTAAAAATTTTGATTGTAATTCAGTTTGATTTTCAAGGTGAAAAATTTGGACATTTTGGTTATAAATCCTGGCAAACACCCTAATTTTTGACAAAAATACCTGGTTGTCTCATGGCATTTTCCTTTGAAAAACATGCCATAGAAAATGGTTTTGTTGATAAGTGAAGCAAACCAATACGTAAGTGCACACCTAAGATGACAACATCACCATGCTATCATACATTTCTTTTCAATAAAAACATAATGGGATAATACAAACTGGTCTATGCACATTTTATTAATAGAAATCTTTGGAGATTCCCTCCAGCCAAGCCTGATCACTTTCGGATGCAAGGTGTTCCCACCCCTCTCGTCACGCTCAAGCATGGTTGTGTTACTGCTTTGCTCACGCCGCAGTGCATTTGCTTGTAGGCCTCTGTCTTTCCCCCTTCACTAAACCGCCACTTGCTTGGGTACATCCTCTGGCTCAACAAACTGCCTGACTCGCCTGCGGTGGAAGAGAGAGAGAGAGAGAGAGAGAGAGAGAGAGAGAGAGAGAGAGTGTCTGCAGCTAGCTCGGCTTGCATATGTTCTAGCTGTAATTTGGAATCCTGCCTGCAATACCCATTGATCAAGGCACTGATTTGTTCTTGTCGATGAGCTCCCTTATCCACCTCCCTTGATTCTTGCTTGTGGCGCTGCCTTTTCCCAACTGCGTGCATCAACCTCTTCACGTTTTCTCCTCCTTCATGCACTTGTCTCTGCTTGCTGTACCCGAAAGCCAACCCCCCCCCCCCCCCCCCCCACCATGTCGCTGGCCTCGAGTGTGTGCGATAGTGGAAACCTCTCTCTCTCTCTCTCTCTCTCTAAAATCCGTGACTGCTACTCCAGTGTCGCCGTTTGTCTCCATCTACACATGCTGATTTTTTTCGACTCTATTCCCAAAGCACCCCCAATATTTTGTTTTGCCATAAATTCCCAAAATGCCCTTCAAATTTTCCAGAATTTCCAAATACCCCTGATCATGAGATTAAACTTCTGGAAAATTTCCAAAACACCCCTGGCCATGAAATTAAACTTCTCCAAAGATTAAAAAGTTTGTAACCTTCCATAAGAGACTCATTGTCTATCAATACAAGATGCTAAAGCTAGAATTTGAGTTGGTTATGTAGGCTTTCCATATGGAATCGCTTCATTATTTTTAGACATGATCACCTTTTTTTTTGCGAGGTAATTTGTAACAAATTACATGCTAAGCACTCAAAAACTGATAATAAAGATTAGAAAATCTTGAACAATCCAACCAAAATAGATATATAAAGATTTTTTTTGGAATTTTTGAAATTTGAGGAGTATTTTGGAGATTTTCACAAATTCGAGGGGCATTTTGGTAAATTTTTCCATTTAAAAAAAATGTTTTTGTCTCTTCTGTACACGTTGCCACCTTTTTTCTTTTTTCTCTTAAACCCAAAAAAGAATCCTTTAATAAACACCTGAGAAAAGATTGGCTTGACTTATTGGGATAATACATATTAAACAAAACAAAGAGTGGTTACAACGTGATGGCATCTGTTGAGGCTCCGTTGACCATGAGACCATCAACACAATGTGATTTGGCTCTAAGCACACCCATAAAGATATTGAGATGTTTCTTAGGTGTGTGTGCATGTGGTCACAATTATTTGCTCAAATGGGGTAGACCAACATGTCGTGCGATGTTTCCTAGGGGTATGTATATGTGGTTCTAATTAAAGTAACAAATTCGCTCGACTGGGATAGATTGAGCGATCAAGTGGACTATGAGGTTGCCTGAAACAACAGACCTCACCGTGTCGTGGCATCACGACACATCAAGAAGCGCAAGATAGCCATACACCATGCATGATCTCGTCGGGAGAGAGTGCTCGGAGACCACTGCCTCCAAAAGGCAAAAAATCTCCCTCTCTCTTCTGCGTATCGACCTGACAGATGCAAAACACTTATCTCTCTCCCTCTCTCTCACTCATCCACGTACCTTTCCTTGCTTTTGCCCTTGAAAGGAATGAGAGCAGGTGCTATCTAATCAACCACCTCACAAAAACGTTTGTGCACACTTACTAGGTCTGCCTATCTTGCCAACCCTTATCTTCCTAGGCTGTCTCAATACAAGGGGATAGAAAATTATGCACTCTACGAGTGCTTTAGGATATGATTTCTGTTCTTAATACTATCCACTCACAATTGTGAGTTTTACCAAAAACAAAAAGAAAAGATATGATTGGCAAGAAAAATTTACTAACTTGGATCGATTTCTATATAATTTAATACCAAGTTCGCATCATCCATGAGATCCCATTAGGGAGAGCTTGTCTTCTAGTATGTTATGAGTGGTCCTTGGCTTGATAGGTCAATGATAAGATTGCCTTGGACAAGAACCTTTTACAAAAATTGGTGTGGAAGAAAATGGGCTAGGCTATGAGATGATGCTGACCTGCTACTTTGGAGGTCACCAATAAAAAATGAATATTGCCATTGCATCATATCAAATCATCTCAAAAAGTGTGAATTACCCTAAAAAATTGCAAGGTTTTGAATTATATGTAGCAATCATTGTTTGGAATTTTACTTTTTAATATTGGCTGTTTCAAATGTTCTTCTTGAAAATGAAACAACTATAGACATTAAGTGTAATCTAGGGCTAGAAAAATACATTTTTCCTAACCGAAGAAAATAAGGGCAAACTTGAAATTCTACCAATTTTTAGGTCAAAATTTGAAGCTTTTGCTGGTATTTACACTAAAAATTGTGTAAATTTGTCGGTTTTCTTCAAGGCAAGTTCAAAATCTAACCAGGATTTTATGATTTTAGCTAGTTAAAATACACTGTACCCCGATTATTTTCTAACACTAGTGTAATCCATGTGAAGATGGTCATGGGGAGCAATTCTATGTTGGCTATATGCTGTGTTGGTATCAAATGTAGCATAGTAGTGTGGCAGATGCTCTTTCAAATCAGTGTTTGAGAAAAATCAATTTTCCTTTAGGATAGATTCAAAGAGGAAATTTTTCAAAATAATCAATATTATTTGCAATTTAACCCTATTCTCATAAAGTTTCCGAGTGGATTTTCTCATTCTCCTCCTCCCTTCAAGCAGTTGTTTTGATTTTTTCGGCTAAGCTGAGGCACACTTTCCCCAAACATTGCAGCACGCAACGATAAAAGTTACTTATTAGGATGTTGCCCATATGATAACAAGGTCCAATGAATTTACATAGAATTTTTATTTTAGCATACAAAATTTACACATCAAATCTGAAAATCCCCCCCCCCCCCCCCCCCCCCCCAAAAAAAAAAAAAAACATTTGACCAACCTTTTCCACGTAATGATTACAAGAAATAGCAACGAATCAAGAGAGCATCCCCTTCTTTTTATGATGAACTTATGTACTCCAACGGAAAGTGCCCTAGGGGCCTTGTCGACTGGGGTGAAGGACCTAGCGAGAGGTATTGGTTCAGATAGATGCCTACAATGCAGATCAACAAATGAGAACCTCCCCCACCTTTTCAAGGACTATCCGGGGATATGTGGCCTAACAGGGAAGATATGCAAGTGGGTTCAAAAGACATGGAAGATTAGGTTCTGCAAGAACGATCTTTTGCTAGGTAGGAAGGCGTTCATGAGCCAACCACTTCTTATCAATACACAAATTGTCAGGTTCTGTTACTTTAAACACGTCCGGAAGACTAGCAATTGTCGACGTTTTGAGAACCTCATTGAAATAGCAAGGTTCACGAAGATCATTCAAGAAAGCAAGGTAGTGATTATTGCCATTGGAAAACGAAGAAATGGTGAAGAGTGCGACAAGGTTGTGACTCCAGCAATGTTGGAACTGCACGAGTAAGAGTCTGATTCTTAACTAGCCAAGTATTTCATCCTTGCCGCCGCGGGGTGGCCCTCCTATTAGCCGATGTACAAATGTTTGCTGAAAGACGTCATGGCTCGACACGAGCATGACTAGTAATTGTAATTCTTTTGGGCTGCTAATATAATCTACTCACGATTGCGAGTTTTGAAAAACAAAAAAAGGAGCTTATGTACTCTTTGTGTAAAACCAAGGGATCAAAATTTTGAATGGGATATGGGCATTATTTTGTGCCCTTGTTCTATAGCGATCGTGGGGTACCCCACACGAGGGGGGGTAATTGTTCTGAGTGACCTTCCTCCTCTCAAATAACTTTATCTCAAAGAGGTAAAATTCAAATTACCAATCCTTTTTTTTTCATTGTATTTATAAAGCCTGACAAATCCCCTAGATTTTAAGCACAAAATCCCGGTGCTTGATTGGTTTGCCCTTTAAAAAACATGGGTTTTCTCAAGCTCTAGAAGAGCAATATATTTTGTAAAATTGTTTTATGATTAGAGGTACCTAGGTATATACAAACACACATCCATACAAGGGTACCCCTACACGGAAGGGGGCGAGGTAAGTCCACTAGTTGCACCTCTTCGAGGTGCAATTGCAAAACAAGCTTTTAACTTCTCACCAGTGTTAGAAAAAAACCGGGGCACAATGTATTTTAATCGGCTAAAATTATAAAATCTCGGTTGGATTTTGAGCTTGCCTTGAAGAAAACCGGCAAATTTACACAAGTTTTAGTGTAAATATTGGCAAAAGCTTCAAATTTTGACGAAAAAACCGGTCGACTTTCAAGTTTGCCCTTATTTTCTTCGGTTAGGGAAAATGTATTTTTCTAGCCCTGCTTCTCACCTTTGAGAGACCAATCATGTGAAATTGATCATTTCAACGTTCATTTTACAATTACAAACCAACATTGTGTGATTGTATGAAATTCATAAGCGACTACGACAACTTGATATCAATCATTGATGCTTTGGTTCGGATCAGAGCTAGAAAAATACATTTTCCCTAACCGAACAAAATAAGGAAAAACTTGAAATTCTCCTGGTTTCTAGGTCAAAATTTGAAGCTTTTGCCGGTAATCACACTAAAACTTGTGTAAATTTGCTAGTTTTCTTAAAGGCAAGGTCAAAATCTAACCGGGATTTTCTAATTTCAACCGGTTAAAATACACTAGACCCCGGTTTTTTTCTAACACTGGTTCAGATTATGGTGCGAAATAGTAAAGTTTCCATATGAAGCAAAAGTTCAAGGGCACAAAAGGGTAGAATAAAATGTAGCACGTTGCCAAAGAGGGAGCACTTTCCACTAGGCCTAGTTGGAGAACAATTGAGAAGATGGAGGAGAGGACGTAGATTTGATGCTCAGAATATATTGAAAATCATGAATAGGAATAGAGGCACATACCAATATATATCCCTATCCCTAGCATACCCTTAGAAAAAAAAAGAAAGAAAGTAGAATTTTGATTACGATGGTAAAGACAAAATACAAGGATCCCACAAGAGGGGGTGGGCCTCTTGGCTAACTTACACGGGCAAGGGGGATGGGATCAAGGGTGAGAATCAGATAACACATGCATCTGCAAAGGAGGATCGTCGATTTTGACGAAATGTGAAAAAAGTAATCTCGGGTGGGATGACGGCGAAATATTTCTTTATGTATTTCATAAGAAAAAGGGAAATGTGTGCAATCATTTGTGAGGAATTTTGCAGATTCTCATTAAATATCATATCTTCAAAGTACAGGTTCTTTTAAAGCTACATAATTTGAGCGACTTTCATGAAAAAGTGATCTCAGGTATCTAAAATTACTTTTTTCCAAAGAGCTAAAAATTGGCGTGTGTGTAGGTGTAAGTTCTTTGACCCAAACAAAAGGTATACCTTCTGCACTTTATCTTTTTCATTACATTATGCACACACAATAGTCTTGTGACATGGATTGGATATTTGAAGATGAAGAGAGTGATGGCATTGAAGATTATCTTGAAACTAGCACAAGTGAAGAAGATCTTGATCAAGAAGAAGAAGAGCAGGCAAGAGTTGCTCCAAATCCTCTACAATTTTTATCTTCAACATATTACTCTTTTGATAGAAAAGCATATGATTTGATGGTCAGGGCTTTACGTGAAGACATCCCCATAACATTGGAAGCTATATAGATGTGTGATAGAAGAGGACTCTTGGATCTAAAAAAATAGCCAAGACTTCAAGAGGCCCGTTGCTTGGTTCAAGAGGAAGGTGGTTTGCATTATCTACGTCAAAAAGTGGAACCTAAGCTAAGGATTGCATGCATTGAGGATTGGGAAAGCATTGTGAAAGATGCTCATTGCAATGCCGACTTGGAAGCTCATAAAGGCATCACGACCACATTAGGTGCGCTTCAAGCACATTGGTGTATTGATTCTCATTGCCATGGCATATCACTTGCTTACATAAAGGCTTTTGTTGATTCTTGTGGTTGCATTGTTCGAAAGCATCGATTTGAGTAGACAAGTCCACCTTTCCAAAAAAGTTTTGAGTAGCCAAGCGATGGTGAACTTTTTTGGAAAGGTGGACTTGACTACTCAAATTTTTACCTTTTTGCCCATTGTTGATCAGTAGGCATAATATACTTTCCATCAGATTACCAATTTGTGTGCATGTCTCCTATAATCTATTGTTGTTGCAGGTCACATTGGACATTGATTGTGTTTTTCAATGGTCATATACGTCGCTTGTCGGGATTACCATTTGAGCAAAGTGCTATTTTATATTTGGATTCACTATCCATGCACTCAATCCATGATTACTTTACTCATGTAGAGAGGTATGTCATGTCATATTTGAACTTTCACAATCGTCGTCGGATAAGTAAAGTAGACGATCATTGTACACTATATTACTTTTGTATAGAGTCCTTGCACACTATGTTGAATATTGTTCTAATGAAACAATAAAAGAGGAGTTGGAAAATACCCGTACCAATTGTTACATCGACACTGTCAACGTATCGTACATTTGTTTATTTCAATGTTTGGTGTGGTTTCTCATATGTGTGGATTGTATCTAAATCTTTTGTTTCATAATAGATACCCCAACAACCAAACGAATATGATTGTGGATTTTACGTCATGGCAGCTATGAGATATCCGATCATGGGAGCTCTAGAGCACAAAAGACCAAGAAACTGGGTATGTTTCAAGTTTATGTCCATTGCTTGCATCTTTTGTATTTGAACAAAAAATTATGTTTTATATGTAGGTTTTTTTTGTAGCTCTCAAAAAAGTGGTTCACACATAAAGACATAGAGAAGCTCAAAAGAGGAACTTCAAGGATGGATACAGTCCATGTTAATAAGGGCCGTCTCATCTCTGCCTAAATAGAATTAGCACATTTTGTACTTAGGAGAATGATCTACTTTGATCTCCACTTTTATACTTAGGACAATGGTTCACAATGACCTCTACTTTTGTACTTATGACAATGGTCTACAATGATCTTCGCTTTTGTACTTCACAATGCTCTAAATTGATCTCCACTTTTGTACTCGTGACAACGGTCTGTTTTCATCTCCGCTTATCTACTGTAAAAAGTCATTGAATTATCTCTTGATATGTTATGTCAATTTATTGAAGTTTCTCTTGGTAATCACTTTGATGGTTTACAAGGTATTTTGTGTGTAACATTATGATGTACCTAGCATTATGATGTAACATTATGATGTACCTAGCATTATGATGTAACATTATGATGTACCTAGCAAGGTAATTTTCGAGTACTTTTTTAGAAAAATACACCATGAAGTACATGGCGAAGTAAGTTCGGGTATGCTAGATTACTTTTCAACAAGTTGTAGTTTAGAATACTTGGCAAAGTAATCTCGGGTACCCGAGATTACCTTTCTGCAAATTGCAGCACAAAATATATGGCAAAATAATCTCGGGCACCCGAGACTACTTTTCTACAAATTGTGGCACAAAATACGTGGCGAAGTAATCTCGGGATTACTTTTTAACAGATTGTGACACAAAATACCTGGCAAAGTAATCTCGGGTACCCGAGATTACTTTTCTACAGATTGTGGCACAAACTACTTGGCGAAGTAATCTCGGGTATCTGAGATTACTTTTCTACAGATTGTGGCACAAAATACCTGGCAAAGTAATCTCGGGTACTGGAGATTACTATTTAATAGATTGCACCGCAAAATACCTGACAAAGTTATCTCGAGTGATGACAAAGGAAATATCGGGTACAAAAAATGTGGAAAACAAGCCATTGGGAGAGCTACATTTCGATGATATTATCAAAAGAAATTCAATTCCATTGGAATTGAGTTTCTATATACAAGAACAATCCTAGTAGTAGATGCAAATGTTTTAATATCCTCACTTGCATCTTGCACACTCAATGTAAATATACGCTCTACATCATGTGACAAAGGATATTCACATGACTTAATTCTACAGTAGAAACTATTGGAGTCATCACAAACTTGAGCACTTTGTCCAATAAGAGTAGACTCCATCCCATTGGAGCATATCTGTTTTGTTAAGGGCAGCAAAGCATGACATGTTTGACAAGAAATTGTTATTGTAGGATCAACAATAAGGGTTTTTGTGCAACAATGCGGACACCAAACACGAGGTCTTTTGTCAAGGCAAACCGTTGATGCCCCCGTTGATGCTTTCTTCTAAGAACACCTGTTTGGTGAGACGGCTTCTGAGGTTGAGTGTTGGCTGGATCGCTAACTTTTGCATTGTTTTCAAGTTCAAGAAGCCTTTTAGGTTGACCAGGACCAAGGGGTGTGTGTGTGTGTGTGTGTGTGAGAGAGAGAGAGAGAGAGAGAGAGAGAGAGAGAGAGATTAGAGGGGCATCGATCGATGAGAACTGAGAGTAGAGAGAGGTTGTGTGTGTGTGTGTGTGTGTGTGTGTGTGAGAGAGAGAGAGAGAGAGAGAGAGAGAGAGAGAGAGAGAGAGAGAATGGTCAATGAAAGGAAGATAAGGGGAGAGAGAAAGAGAGACAAAGAGAGATTTATTTTCAACAACTGCTCATGTCGAAGTATCCTTAGTTTTTGAAAAAGATGATAAAGAAGATTTTCCTTGCGATGAAACACTGGGTTGACTACACGCACACATAGATAGATAGATAGAGGGAGAGAGAGAAAGAAGAAGAAGAAAACAAGTTCTACCTTCAATCAATCTACCTACTGGGTCCAAATTGCAATCCCAATTAATTAGTTTACCAGATTCCAACAGAATCTTCTACTTGGAAAGGAAAATAGGTGCTGTCACGTCTCTCGCTGGCTCTGCTCGGCCTTTGTCTCCCTTCCTCTTTGGATTGACACACGGCTTGCCATTGCCCGCTTCGCCACGCTACTTGCAGTTCTGCCTGAGATCTCCTAGCACCTCTTCGCTTTTGTGCCCCTTACAGTCTCTTCCCTTCCATCTCGTTCTCTGTTCAAGACTGTGTCCTACCTACCTTTCTCTCCCACAAAGCTTCCTCTGACAAAGGACCCCCTTCCCCATTAGCTTGCCATCGCTTTGTTCACTCTGTGTATACGACTCCCTCTCTCTCTCTCCCCTTTTTTGTTATGGAAAGAAAAGGATCCTTCCATTCGTTAAGAAAACTCTCTCTCTCTCTCTCTCTCTCTCTCTCTCTCTCTCTCTCTCTCTCTCTCTCTCTCTCTCTCTCTCTCTCTCTCTCTCTCTCCCATTCTATGTCTTGCGACCAGCTTGCCTGGTATAACCACTGGACACTGCTGTAAGGTTTCTAGTTACTGAAACCTTAAAGATTGTATAAAGCTTAATCAAACTGATATGATTATTGAAAAAGCAATGTAGAATTGTCCGATCGTGGCAAATATTGGTATTTTTGGAATCTTAAGCACAACAACCCCGGGCTAGAAATTTTCAGAACAAAGTTTCGATAAAATCTGGAAAAGTTACGGGCTCTAAAAGATTACACTAGGAATTTAATTAGTTAAGTAAAATTGGATGGTTCCGATAATTATTATCAATAAAGACTTTCTTATCCTAAGGTTCTAGAAATTACTGATATTTCCAATTTTCATCATTAAAAATCAGAGAAATTAGTAAAAATCGATTCTGTGTATCGTGGGGGCTGTGTGGGGTAATGATGAACTCTCCCAGACTAGATTTAGTAGCAAGGGGCGTTTTTTGACCTGTAGGGCTGCTTGGGATGCAAGTTATTGCCGTTTTCCAGCCTGTGAGTGCCCAGAAACCTATAAATATGACCCTTGCTTCACAATTTCAAACAGACTCGGAGCCTTGACACACTCTCTCTCATCTAGAGAGACCGCTACGCAGAAATCACTAGAGATCAAGCTCTAGTTGATTAAATTAAACGATAATTAGCCTAATCCTTCTTAATTAGAAAAGCTAGATTAACCTATTTTTTGAATAAATTAAATATTAATCCATGATAATTATGTTAACCTCAAATAATTAATTTAACTAATTATCTTAGTAGAATTACACTATTTTTAGGACAAATTAAAAGGGGTAGCAAATTGATTCAAAATGCTTTCATTTATTTATTAGAGGTTAACTACATGTTAGGGAACCTGTGATAATTATTTTAATATTAGATAATCAATTTACCTAATTATCTTAGTAGAATTACACTATTTTTAGGACAAAATAAAAGAGGGAAATTAGCAAATTGATTCAAAATGCTTTGACTTATTTATCAAAGATTAATTACATGTTAAAAAACTAGTGATAATTATATTAACCACAAATAATTAATTTACCTAATTATCTTAGCAGAATTACATGGTTTTTAGGACAAATTAAAAGGGAGAAATTAGCAAATTGATTCAAAATGCTTTGAGTTATTTATCAGAGGTTAATCACATGTTAGGGAACCCGTGATAATTATTTCAACCTCAGATAATTAGTTTACCTAATTATCTCATTAAAATTACATTATTTTTAGGAGAAAATAGTAAATAAATCCAAAAACCTTTGATCTAATTATCAAAGGTAGAACACACCTTGAGAAATTCGTAATAAATACCCCAACCTCAGATAAATAGTTTAAATATTTATCTTCATTAAAGTAATCGATTTTTCGTATAAAATAGAGAAAAGAAATTAGTAAATGAATTTATCTAATTACCAAATAAATATCTGAGGTCCAAAATCACTATTGAAGGGTGGAAAAATTACCTCAGCATAAATAGTTGGTATAACAAATTACTATCAGCAAAATTTTGCTTAAATTAGACCATAAGTATAGGAGGGGAAAGGTTTTAAATCAAATTTATGAAAATTTTTAAAGATAGAACATATCCAATTACAAATTAGGGTGAGTAATCCATTAGGCGATAGAAATTTATAATTTACTAAGGCTAAAATGGAATATAGACTAAGGATAAACCTAGTTAAAGGGCTTCCCTGATTAAATGGTAATTATGGGAAATTACTTATAGTATAAAGAAGTTACAAGAGGAATATCTCATCCAATTAACTATCAAGGATACCTACTTACTCCAAAAATCCTTATTTTCGGGTAAAAAGGAAAAAAAAGAGATTATTCAATTAAACTTCTAATCGATTAAGTCTTTTTATAAGGCTGTCGACATGGCTCCAAAGAGAACCCGAGGAAATCCTCTTACCGAGGAAGAGGATATTAGCAACAAAAGAAATAAAGCCACTAATGAACATGAGGCTGGGACTAGCCATAGGCCGACGGAGAAAAGTTTGCAGGCTCCGGCCCAGCAGCAACAGATGGCGGAGCAGTCCCAGGTGGATTTCTATTTTGTTCAATTAAATCTTTTAAAGTTCATTTTTAAGCTAGCATTGCATACGTAAGGAGTGAGTACGAATAAGAAAAGAAATAATTCACCAAAAAACGAGGGTAACTTCCAACGTGCATTGTTTATAATGTAGGAAAGAATTGTTTGGGTTAAAATTGGTTGAATTAGGAAAGATATGATTGATCATCCTTAAGACAGCTTGTCTCAAGACACCTCCGACTCCTTGGTATATTTTTATGATAATGATTGGCTTTCTAGCCACGGATAAGTCGGTTACCCCCATGAACGATGAATTTCTACTCCGTGTCATGTCTTGATGTTCTACATAAGTTAGGATACCGTTTTTTAATCCTATGGGAGCCGCCCGGTTGTATGGGCAACTGGTTTGGTGTATGGGCACCCGGAACCTTGGGTGGGGGTTTATCCACTCCGGATTGTAAATAAGGAATGGGTGCCGTTTTTTCACCCTTAGGTGATCTTGAGACAAGAAGAGTACTCATCATGGTTATTATGGATAATGTTTTGATTGACAGTACTCTGCCTTAAGTTTAAAGATGTCTGTTTGTTAAAAGAATGTTTTCAATAATGTTTTCAAGGGTTGTTTTAATAAAATTCTCTTATGAAGGATAAAAGGAATCATTATTTTAATTGTGATAAGAATGTGATAGTAATCAAATAACAAAAGAATCATGTGTGAGTGCGGGGTGGTAAGTGGGGATTGACTAAGGTTGTAAATTATGGATGGGTGGACCTAATTAGTCAGGTAACTATCCATCCCTGCGCACTAAAACGTTTAGAAAACTTCTTCACTTGGAAGAGGAGTGCACCAACGGCTGTGCCCTCACATCTGTTAGGGGGAAAAAAGCGTTGGCTGAGGATACTTTAGCCCAATTGTGGCAGTTATAGGGCCGAAATAGTTTTTTGGACTTTTAATACGTTGCCCCGTTTTCGCTGCGACACAGGACTAGGTCTTCTTCTAAAGCTATAGACCCAAGCCATTGTCAATGGTAAAGGTCTATTCCTTAGATTTTTCTTGTTTAGAGACTCTGATTTTTATCAGACCTAGAGACCTGTCAAGGATCCCATCTTGATCTTGGTATTGGCGGGTGTGGGACCTTACAACTGTGATGCTTAAGTAGTGTGATTGCTAACCTGCGACGCTCAAAGCCAACACGGCATCCACAAAACTCTCTCTCGCACCTATTCTCTGTGTGCTGGTTGCAATGCCCTGGTCTCAATGCACATTGTCTTCCTCCACAATGTACACACATGGCCTCTGGACGGATTGGCCTTTGCACGTAACCACTTCACTTGTCTCTATCACCTTCTCTCTCTCTCCTCCACATACCATGTGCCGTCGTTCCTATCCATTCTCTGTCTCTTTCCTCCCTCTTTTCTCCTCAAATCTTCAAGAGCATCTCCCCATATTCCTCTTAATCAACCCACTTTTGGAGATTGGCATGACCTATTGGACCTTTTCCTTAGAAGGGAATTTTGATCACCATTCTACTACATTTGGGCAGTAGAGGAAATTTTAATTCTCTCTCTCTCTCTCTCTCTCTCTCTCTCACACACACACACACACACACCCACACACCCACACACGCACACACACGCGCACACACGCACACACACACACACACACACACACTCACTTGGTCATGACTTCTGACCTGGATAACATCCATGGGGCTTGGTTAATGTTCTAAATTGCCAATTCTGGCCACAATATATGACCTCCAACCTGTTACACTCAAATCTTTTTTTGAGTTGTGGCTTTAGGGGATTTTACCTTATGTTTTACGTGCTAAATTACTGCCTTGGGGCTGTGGTTGCTCTAGCACCTCATTTGGAGGGGTTTGTAGACTATACTCCGAATCATTGTCTGAGCTCAAGTGGTTAAATTGAGTTGTTGCCTGGTAAGGGATTACCCTGTGCTGTACAAATGCTTGATTTGTTATGAGGATTACATTGGTTGATATTAGAGCTATTCACCATAAAACTAAAACCTTCCCAGCATCTTGTTTTGGCTACCCTATGGGTACTATCCCCTAATCTACCTCCTACCCGTTTTAGTTTTTAGCTAAAACCTATTCTTTGGCCCCTCAAAAACCTGGGCGGCGTTCAAGTTCACTGTTTCTACTTAGGTTTTCATCATGCTGTCGCATTCATACTGTATCATTGCCCCGCTCTGATAATCTCGCATAATGGAAAGTTGCCTGCATTGGCTTCCCTACTTCCCACTCATTGATGGAATCTTACCTGGATTACCTCTTACATTCATCGCTGCTAGGCGGCCACGACACCACCACTAATGAGTATCTGTCGGAGTGCATCCCTGCCTCCTCCACTATAAAAGGTGAGGGTGTTTTTCCCTTCGCTTAGGCTTGGTCTTCCTTAGCTTCTTGGAAAATTGCTTGGCATGGCGACTGCTCACAGGTTTCCTTAATCTCATAACTTCAAAACCATGCTCTGATATCTAACTATAAAATAGGATTAAAAAAAAACCTTTTTTGAAGAATTGGTCTTTTGGGATTCTTTTGTCTTTTCACATTAGCAAAGGATCTTTTTCTTTGGCTGCTTGACTGGTATTGACTACATAGAAGATGACATTAGATCTTTCATACATATGGTTATTATTCTGGCATTTTTGACACTAATGGTGAGTATAAAGGCTGAATGCCTGGTGGGGTGCTGGGTATGCATGCATTTTCTGATAACTGGAAGGTGAGATGCTGGTTTTGCTGCCATATTTTGACGGTTGCAATTGATTATGTTACATTCACAAAGAAAAAAGGGGGGAGTTTATACTTGAGGATGTGGCTTAGTCTAGCTGGTTATACACAGACTCTACATCTTCTGGCTTATCTTAGGTGTGATTGAATATTAGCCAGACCTGGTTCCTAGTTATTCCATTATACAGAGCTAGGCTGATATATCTGACCTTTACAGATGGGGCTTTCTTTTTTCATAGCACAGATTACTTATACTCACTCTAGGTCTTTGGTTGCTTGACATAAATATGACACCAGTTTGTTATGGGTACTGCCAAATGATACACTGGTTTGGCTGCCATTTTTTGGTACAGTTTTGTTCACATCAATATAGGATGTTGTTTGGCTTCTTTACCTGGTATTGACTGATCCTCTGCTACTGTGCTGGAATATGACATCTAATACTATTTTAAAACAACCAGATGGTGAGCATATGGGCTAATTGCCTGGTGGTGGTGCTGGCTATGCATTTTTTTTTTGGTTATTGAAATGCTGCCATATTCTGTTAAACTAGTAACAAAATTGCAAAAAATATAGATTTGGCTTGGTCTAACTAATTTTTGCATAGACCTTGTTTCTTCAGCTTAATCTTGGGTGCTAGGCAGATCTGATTTGACACTATACAGATCTTCAGGTTGTGTTTTGGCTGCCATTTTTTGGTACAGTTATGCCCACATCAGTATGGAATGTTGTTTGGCCTCTCTACCAGTTAGTTATGTTTAAAAAAAGGGGGAGCTTATACTTGGCTTGGTCTGCTGGTCATACTTGGAATTTACATCTTCAGGCTTAATCTAAAGGAACACTGCAAAAGGGTACACTGGTTTTGCTGCCATTTTCTGGTTCAGTTTTGTTCACATCAGCATATGATGGTGTTTGGGCTTCTTTATCTGGTACTGACTAATCCTCTGCTACTATGCCGGTGTATAGCATATACAAGTAAATTTCCGATACAAGTGTTGCTCGATATTTTAAATTTTTGGCAGTTACTCGAGATTACTTTATGGTTGCTTTTTTGAGTGTTGCATACTCGATCCTACTTTGATCTACTGCTCTGTTTTTGACTGGTTTATTTACTGATTTTTACTGGTTAGAAGGAGTGATTACCAAGATTGTTATAACCTATCTGCGGATTTGACTGATAATACTGGATACATGAGTTTCTCTAGGGATGCTGGCTATCTGCTGGCTTTGGCTGGCCTTTGTTGCCTGTTTTGATGATCTCAACCTGAAGCAAATTTATAAAGGGTACCTTGTTTGGGTGTTGATTGCTCTGATTTATGGCAGAAGTTAAAACAAATGGAGTAACTCTAGCAGGAATAAGATGCTAGAAAATCCTTAGTACTTTATTATACAGGACAGTTATAGCTGGTCTAATAATTTTTAAGTTTGACATGGATAACAACTGATAGATTCCTTGAAGCCTGCCATACGTAGCCAAGTCTAACATATCTGTTGTCTTGACTATATGGATGCAGGTGAGAATTCTATCTTGGCTTAAAGAGGTTTAGCTTGCTGTAGTCCGACTTTGGAAGCATTTGATGATGCAATTGGGATAGTTTTTTGATACCTTTGTACAAATTCCTTTGGAATGATACTTCATTCTTACTATATTGTACAGTTTTGATTCAAAGATTGAATTGTTTATGTACTTATCTTTGCCTTGACATCTTTAGCCAGTCGTCTTTTTGAACATCTTGTTCAATTGGTGTGTTATTTATTTATTTTAACAGCTACACACACATCAATGAGAAGAATCTCTTATATTGTAGAAAACCGCCTCACGATCTTAGAGATCTATCGGACAAGTCGAGCTCAATATTGTCTATTCAAGATGGGGGGCCGGGGGGGGGGGGGGGGGGGGAAGACGAGGGCTGCTCCGAGCTCCCATAGAGCCAAAGAAATGTGTGTATGTGTGTGCGTGTGTGTTAGAGAGAGAGAGAGAGAGACCATGCTTATAGCCAACTAAAACAAAATATATATCAATATATAAGGTTTCTCCCATCACACACATACACATATGTATATGTATGTATACACACACACACACACACACACACACACACACACACACACACACACACACACACACACACACACACACACACACACACATATATACATACATATATACGTACATATATACGCACACACACACACACACACACACACACACACACACACACACACACACACACATATATATGCATATTTTTAAGTGGGATTACACTAAAACTATGTTTTTTTCAAGCACTAGAGGAGAGTTCACAGAGTTAAGCCTTGCTTGTAATTAGCCGCAACAATCCGCGGGTCACACACACTACCTTTAACAAACCATGCCTAGGGTACCTCTAACAAACCTTGGTGTGCATGGGAGCTTGTGGGAAGCATGGCGGAAGCGCATGGGCAGGGGGGGGTTCTCGGGATGGGGCTCTCGGTTGCCCTTGCTTGCCTCTTGGGATTGTCTTACCGTCGTAACACTGGCTTTATTTTTGCGATATTGGCTTAGCGGCGGCCATGTTCCTCTTGAGGATGAATCAGCTCGCCAGGGGTGCTTATGGTTATGGTGGATGCCTCCCCTCCTAACCCGAGGGTCGAAATGGTGGCCGTGTTTGGTGGTCAGTTTCATGATACAGTACGTCCTGGGTGGTTATGGCGGGAGATGGCTCATTTGTGGCAACTGAGCAGCAGATGCAAAGGGGCTTGGCCTCCCTGAAGACCTGGGTCTTTTAGGGATCGTCTCTGTCTGCTGATGGTTGTGGATTTTGGTCGGCTTTCGGTGTTTCTTGTCTTCTTTTTGGCTGCTTGTTCCTTTGGCCCTGGTTTGATGGCTCCCTGGTAGAGGTTTGGATGCTGGTGATAACAGGATCCTTGCTGTGGAATCCTTGGAAGTGGTTGCGTCGGTCGGCTTTGGTGATGGAGTTAGCAACTCCCATCATTTGTGAATTTATGTTTCTTCTAGGAGGTGGGCTCCATTTAACAACCGATGATCCCGATAGTTGTATTTTGGATGGGTATGGGCTCCCTGCAAAAGCCCCTGGTTGTTTGTGTTGTATTGTGTGATGACAATTAAGGTTGTGGTGGATTTGTATGTGGGTGCTGTGGCTCGGTTTGCCGGCTTTGTATTTTTTTGGGTAGTTAATATAGTCTACTCACATATGTGAGCTTTGAAAAAAAAACAAGGTAAACGTTTTACGGTGGTCTCAAAAAGACAATATTTTTAGCTGTAATAAACTCTGTGTGTGTGTGTGTGTGTGTGTGAGAGAGAGAGAGAGAGAGAGAGAGAGAGAGAGAGAGAGAGAGGATGTAGTGTTAGAAAAAACCCGGGGTCCAATGTATTTTAACCGGCTAAAATTGTAAATTCCAAGTTAGATTTTGAGCTTGTCTTTAAGAAAACGGAGAAATTTTCACAAGTTTTAGTGTTATTACTGGCAAAAGCTTCAAATTTTGACTGAAAAGTTGAAAGAATTTCAAGTTTATCCTTATTTTGAAAAGTTGAAAGAATTTCAAGTTTATCCTTATTTTTGCTGGTTAGAGAGAATCTATTTTTCTAGCCGTGGAGAGAGGGTGAGGGAGAGGATGTTCTTTAAACATTTTTGAAAAAAAGAAACCTTTAACAAACTTTAGAGTTTTTTTTTGTTTTTTGCCAAACTCACAAAAGCGAGTGAATAAATTAGACATTTCACAAATAACCTTCTGTACATTTTTCGTTTATCACCTTCAAACAAGATTACGTCAGAATCTCTCTAATGTAACCTAAAATACTTGGCTCCCGCCATCTCCGGGTAGCTTCGACCTTTTGTTTTTGTTTTCTAGTTTATCTTTACCTTCGAACAATGTTACGTTAGATTTCTAGTTTATGGAAGGTGTTATGGAGGGCCTTGCCAACACGAGACAAAATCTTAGCGAGAGGTATAAGCTTTGATAGGTGTTCGGGTTGTAGAACTGCTAGGGAGGAGCTACCCCACTTATTCTTGGAATGCCCAAGGGTCAGAGGCCTCGCAGATAAGGTGTGCAAATGGATCCAAAGGACTTGGAAGATTGGGTTTTCCATGAATGATTTTCTCCTTGGAAGGAAAAGGATGATAAGCCATCCGATTCTGCTTTGTACTCAACTCGTTAGATTTTGCTTCCTCCAACATGTTTGGAAGGCCACGAATGGTTAATTGTTTGCATAGGAGCTCTCGGCTGCCAACTTCGCAACGATTATCCATGATAACAGGGAAACAATCTTTGGGATTGGATAAAGTGATGAGTGGAATTGGGTAAATCTTACCACCATATCGGGGGATGGAGTGCCCTTTGAATGTAAGTGGCAGTGGCTCGTATTGAGCATGGTGCTGATATAATGGTTTTTTCTTTTTAATATAATCTCTCACAAATTGTGAGATTTGCAAAAAAAAAAAAAGATTTCTAGTTTATCTTAAAAAAGTTACATAGAAAAAAAAAGAATTCTAGTTTATCTTTACCTTCCAACTAATCTTGCTTGGTGGGCGTTGCTATAGAACCTAACAACACATACACAGATTGGCATCAAGCATCTAACATTGAAGTAAACAAAGTACAAAGCGCATTGACAAATTTTTAAAAATGAATTGCGTATATGATGACTAATTACCTATATAGCTTTCTGTAAAATGGTCTAATTTCACGGCATTGACGAACTTTTAAAAATGAAATGCATGTGTATTTATTCTCCAAATCAAGACTAGTCAATTTTCTCTTATTTCTCATAGAATTTGCGCGAGAGAGAGAGAGAGAGAGAGAGAGAGAGAGAGAGAGAGAGAGAGAGAGAGAGAGAGAGAGTTACATGTTGTCACCATCGGAGGGAGCAAGGAGTCTTGGCTGTTGATCACACAACCTAGTGCAAAACATATTTTTAGGAAATATAACGTAGCTAAGTAGATAATTGAGTAGATTAATGGAGAGAGATAATTTTCACACACAAGAGATTAGAGAGAGAGAGAGTGAGAGAGAGAGAGCGAGAGTAAGAGAGAGTACACAAGATATACGTGATTTACTCAATGTGGGCTACATCCAAGAAAAGCAGCCACTTAATGGCTTTAATACTTCAAACAAGAAGTAGGTTACAAAGGGATTATGCCCTTAATAGAGCTCCCGCCTTGCTTCACTCTCACCACCTCACACCCACCTTGTTCCATCAACTTCACACTGTAAAATGTGTGTAGAAATGGCCTCCTTTTATAGGCCAAAAGGGCTACCCTCTCTCATGAGAGGCAGCCATGTGTAGTCGCCCTTGTGTAGATAAGTCCAAATCGGATCCTCCAATCCGCCCATCTGTGGCCGCCTTGAGAAGATAAGTCCTCCTTTGAAATCAGCCATCGGTCATGGAATTTGGCCACCGGCCTACCGGCCATTGACTTCCGATCACCGGCCACCAGCCATTGACTACCGGCTATGACTACCGGCCAACCGGCCAAACAACCGACCAAACAACCGACCGTTTTTCGACCATTTTTCGGCTGTCGTCTGACCATAATATTCCGGTGAAGCTAATCTCGAGCTTTGATCGAGACTGGCCATGAAAATTTTGGTTTCCGACGAGTGATTTTGTTTTCCAGCGAGTGATTTCTTTCACGCACGATGGCTTCTTCTCATAATGGGGGCCTTACAATGCTCGTTTTTAATACAAAAAATTTACAAGGGGTAAATCACGCTCCATACTTAACAATCTCCCACTTGGAGACTAATCTCCAAACCAAACCTGTGACTGGTTTCTATCCTAGCTTCTTATCCTTCAATGCCAATTGAAGATGAGCAAAAGCTCAACTTCTCCTTATTGACCACCTTTGTAAACATGTCTGCATGATTTTCACTTGTATGCACCTTTCCTAGCTTTAGTTGTCCCTCTTCCAAAAGAGTGCGTATGATGTGATATCTCACCTCAATGTGCTTTGTCCTTGAATGAAAGGCTAAGTTCTTCGCAAGATGGATAGCGATTTGGTTATCATTGTACAAGACACAATTGTCTTGTTTGAATCCAAGCTCTTCTAAGAATCTGTAAAGCCACAACATTTCTTTGCTTGCCTCCGTCATTGCTACATACTCTGCTTCCGTGGTAGAAAGTGAGACCACTTTTTGCAGCTTTGAAGCCCAGCTTACTGCTATGCCTTCAACCGTGAAGACATAGCCAGTAGTGCTCCTTCGAGTATCTTTGTCACCTGCCATATCTGCATCAGCATACCCTTCTAGAAAAATAACAGTTCCTCCAAAATACAAAGAATTTGTTGTTGTCCCTTTTAGATACCTAAGTATCTACTTCACAGCTTGCCAGTGCTCTTTACCTAGGTTGTCCATGAACGTACTTACAACTCCCACTGCATATGCAATGTCTTGCCTTGTCCAGACCATAGCATACATAAGAGAACCTACTGCTATAGCATATGGAACTTTAGACATATAGGCTATCTCCTCTTGTGTCTTTGGAAACATATCTTTGGTTAGTTTAAAGTGACCAGCCAAAGGTGTAGAAATCGTTTTTGCATTTTTTATTGCAAACCTTTCTAGTACCTTCTTGATGTAATCCTCTTGAGATAGCTTTATTGTCTTCTTTGTCCTGTCCCTTGATATCTTCATACCAAGTATCCTCTTTGCAACACCTAAATCTTTCATTGTAAGTTTTAAACATCTCCTCTTTTAGGTCTTTGATGTCCTGCATGTTAGCACTTGCAATCAGCATGTCATCAACATACAACATTAGGATGATGAACTTCCCATCTCCCAAATTCTTTGTAGAGACGTAGTGATCCGAGTTGCATCTTGTGAATCCATGATCCAACATCCATCGATTGAACTTCAAGTACCATTGTCTTGATGCTTGCTTTAAACCATACAAGCTCTTCTTTAATCTTCAAACCATTTTCTCTTTACCTTTAAACCATACAAGCTCTTCTTTAATCTTCAAACCATTTTCTCTTTACCTTTTACTTCATATCCCTTTGGTTGAAGCATGTAAATTTCCTCCTCTAAGTCACCGTGAAGGAATGCCATATTTACATCCATTTGCTCAAGATTTAGATCATGAGCAGCCATAAGGCTTAAAGACAAGCTTTATTGAGTTCATTTTTACAATATGAGAAAATATTTCATTGAAGTCAATACGTTTCTTTTGAGAAAACCCTTTTACCACCACAAGTTTAGACTTGTACCTTTTCTTCCCACCTTCTTCTTCCTTCAGCTTATACACCCATTTGTTCTGAAGTGCCCGCTTACCTTTAGCCAACTCAACCAACTCCCATGCTTGGTTGCGATCTAATGAGTCCATCTCTACTTGCATACTCTTCATCCATTCTTCTTTGGATTTATATTGCATAGCTTCTTTGTATGATTCCGGCTCTCCAGAATCTGAGATCAAGAGATGGTTGAAGGAAGGAACGAACCTTTTTGGAGGTCTACTTGCTCTTGTAGATCTACGGGGAATAAGTTGAAGCTCCTCATTTGGTTGATGTTGTTGCACATTGTCACCCTTTGCAGTCCTTGAGTCTTCACCGTCCTCAAGCTCCATGTACTCATCACCTGTTTCTTTTATTTGTTTTCTTTCCAAGTAATCTTTGTACATATTTTGTTCGTTAAAAATTACATCTCTACTCCTAAAGATTTTACCATCTTTAGGATTCCATAGGCTATAACGAAAGTCACCTTCTCCATAGACAATGAAGAAACACTTTTTGGACTTTGCATCTAGCTTTGATCTTAGGCTTCTATCTATGTGCATGAAATCCTCACACCCAAACACTTTGAGGAATGCATAATTCACCGGTTTACCTGTCCATGCCTGTTCTGGAACTCCCCCATCCAATGCCGTTGAGGGTGACCGGTTGATTAAGTACACATATGTACTTACTGCTTCCGCTCAAAGCTCAAGCGGTAGGCCTGCATGAAGCTGCATGCTTCGTACTTGCTCCATAATTGTTCTGTTCATCCTTTCAAAAATGCCATTTTGTTGAGATGTCCTTGGGGTTGTCTCTTGCCTCCGAATGCCATTGCTAGCACAAAAGCTTTCAAAAGCTTGGCTGCAATATTTGCCTCCATTGTCTGACCTGAGGCATTTAACCTTAGTACCTGTTTCATTCTCCACAAAGGCTTTCCACCTTTGAAATATGAAAAACATATCAAATTTATTCTTCATTACATAAACCCATGTTTTCCTAGTTGCATTGTTTATGAATTTTACATAGTACAATGAGCCACCAAGTGATGGTGTACTTGCAGGATCCCAAACGTCAGAATGAATCAACTTAAGTTTTTTATTTTCTCTTTCATTTCCAGAATTTTGAAATTTTACCCTCTTTTGTTTACCATAAACACAATCTTCATATAACTCTAAGTCCACTTCTTTCAAACCTGGTAGAAGCTTCTTTGTTTGAAGTATTTGCATTCCTTTGACACTCATATGCCCAAGCCGGTAGTGCCACACCACACTGTCGACTTCTGTAGTTACTGCACAAGCTGAAGGTTGCATGCTAACAATACACAGTAAAGTGTACCAACCTTTTCTCCTTTGACAACCACCAAAGATCCCTTTGAGATCTTCCACCGTTTGTTTCTGAATGCAATGTTGTGACCTTCATCGTCGAATTGTCATGTAGAGATCAAATTTTTGGAAAGAGAAGGAACACGCCTAACATCTTTAAGCTTCCATTCATTTCCATTAGTAGTTATTACACAAACTGTACCTTTGCTGACAATTTCACAAGCTTCATCATCTCCCAAGTATACATACCCAAAATTACCTTTGGTGTAATCTTGGAAATATTGCTTGTGTGGTGTCGCACGGAATGAAGCCCCGGAATCTACTATCCAGGAATTAGACACATTGTCTAATGAGAGAATTAGAGCATCTTGCTCTACTTTACCTGCCACATTGGCCTCCAATGTTGGCTTGTTGTCTTGAGATTCCCACTCCTTCTTCTTCTTCGACCAACAATCCTTCTTGACGTGGCCCTTTTTGTCAAAGTTCCAACATTCAAGAATTGACTTTGTGCGTTACTTTCTCTGTCTTGAGAGATCACGACCCTTTTGGTTTTTAAACCTCTCTTTAGGCCTTCCTCTTGTTTCCAGTGACAGTGCAACACTTGATGATTCTCTCGTGCTTCTCCTTCGCATTTCCTTGCTTAGGAGAACACCCACAACATCATCAAACTTAAGAGTATTTGTGCCAAAAATATAATTACTTACAACCATCACAAGGCTGTCCCAACTATCCGGTAGAGACGATAGTATAAGGAGAGCTCGCACTTCATCACTGAAATTTATTTTCATCAATCTAAGTTGACTTATGTTGGTGTTAAAGTCATTTAGGTGTTCAACAACTGAACCATTATCTACCATCTTTAGATTGAATAAGCACTTCATGAGAAATACCTTATTGGATGCCGATGGTTTCTCGTAGAAGTTCTTAAGTGACTTCATCAGGTCCTCTGTGGTCTTCATCTCCGAAATGTTGAAGGCCACCGTTGACGCCAAGCTTAATCGGAATGTTCCTACTGCCTTTGATCAAGGACAATCCATGCTTCATGTGCTATTGTTGCGGGCTTCTTTGCAAGACCCCCTAGTGGAAAATAGAGGTCCTTCTTGTAGAGATAGTCTTCAATCTGCATCTTCCAATGTTGGTAGTTTTTGCCGTTGAACTTCTCAATCTTGAGCTTCCCTTCCTCCGCCATTACTCCCGCTCAATTCAAGGAATCCTTTCCTTGATATAATTTAGCTACGAGCAAACCTTGCTCTGATACCAGTTGTTAGGAAATATGACGTAGCTAAGTAGATAATTGAGTAGATTACTTAATGGAGAGAGATTATTTTTGCACACAAGAGATTAAAGAGGGGAGAGAGAGAGAGAGAGAGAGAGAGAGAGAGAGAGAGAGAGAGAGTACACACAATATACGTCGTTCACCCAATGTGGGTTACATCCACGGGAAAGCAACCACTTAATGGCTTTAGTACTTCAAACAAGAAGTAGGTTACAAAGGGATTATAACCTTAATAGAGCTCCCACCTTGCTTCACTCTCACCACCTCACACCCACCTTGTTGCATCAACTTCACACTGTAAAACGTGTGTAGAAATGGCCTCCTTCTATAGGCCAAAAGGGCTACCCTCTCTCATGAGAGGCAGCCATGTGTAGCCGCCCTTGTGTAGATAAGTCCAAATTGGATCCTCCAATCCGTCCATGTGTGGCCGCCCTTGAGAAGACAAGTCCTCCTTTGAAATCAACCACCGGCCATTGAATTCAGCCACCGCCCCACCCGCCATTGACTTCCGACCACCGGCCACCGGCCAACCGGCAAAACGACCGGCCGTTTTCCGACCACTTTCCGACCGCCGTCTGGCCATAATATTTCTGCGAAGCCAACCTCGAGATTTGCTCGAGATTGGCCGTGAAAATTTTGGTTTTCTAGTGATTTTGTTTTTTGGCGAGTGATTTTTCTTGATGCACGATGGCTTCTCCTCATAATGGGAGCTTTACAAATGTGCGTTTTTAATACAAAAAATTACAAGGGGTAAATTAGGCTCCATACTTAACACATATTTGAGGAGGAAAATGCTAGGATAAAGGGTTGTCGTTGTGCTACGTAATGGTTATGCAAAGGAGAACATTGGGCTGCATTATATAAGATGGAGTTCTAAACAAGGACATACATAGATTCACATCAACCACCTAGGAATAAAGTTAACATGTGCAGAGTGCATTAAGTACTATAATCCATGAGTTGAATTGCCCGACTATGATAAAAGAAGTGCATGTCTATTTGATACATAGATTCAATGATCGAGATTGAGCATGCATTAATGAGGAGAACATGTGGCTAAACTAAACTTAAGGAAGTATTGAAAAACTCAAAAATATAGAATGCATCAACACACTAAAAATTGAAATGCACTACCGAGCTGGTAATCGTCACACAGGTGTTGTCCAATTGTGCAAGTCGGAGGAAAATGTTTAAATCAAGCTACATAAAAGCAATGTGAATAATTAAACATTTTGTTTTGTAATTAGGCACAAAGTGAAAATGCTAAATATATAGTGCACGTCGTGCAAAATTGCCATACAAAAGCATGGTGAAGTGTTGGCACTATGGTCTCTTCAAAAATTATAAGAAATAGAAGCTCTTGGATTTGGGGTGCTCAACCCTAAGTGCTGTTAGTGAGCTAGGCTATGGTGGATGAAGCCTTAAGCTCACCATGATGCTAGGGTTAGGGTTAGAGAAATGAAAAATAGGGTGATAGCTATGCCAAGGTCAACAACATAAAGCAAGAGAGTATAGACACAATGATTAAAACTCAAAGTGCATTAAAAAATAGCCCCTCAAATAGGCTTGGTGCTTTACATCCATTGAATAGAGAGGTTGCATCTTTTTCCTATTGGACCATGTCATCTTCTCATTCATCCTAGTAGACTAGGGATCTTTCCCTTGTGGGGCCACTAGCATGGGCCTACCCTAACAATGGTCCCCTTAAGCCAAGCTTGGGGAAAAATAGAAATCTGTTGATTTTTTTCATAAGATACTCCTAGGTTTATAAGATTCAGCTAACCTTGATGCAACATGATGGTTCAACATGATTCATCATCATGGTTCAATGCCTCATGATTCATCATAGTGGTTTGGATACATTGCTATGGTTCACAAGTGAGACTTAAGATAGGTTCTTTAATGACCTAGGGTAATACATCATTCATGGGTATTTTTACTTCATTGGAGAAGGGTTGCCATTGTCGCTCCCTTGACTGTCTTTGTCTTGATGCTGGTGTGATCTTCTTCATGTACTCGTGTCATTCTTCATCTTGATTTGTTGGATTTTCATTGGTGTCATTGGTCCGTTGTGTTGAGGGTGCCACCTTCATGGCCAATGTCGTAATGCACACATACTTGTCAAATGTAGTGCTCATCATGTGTTGCTCATAGTGATGTGCGGCCTTACCATACACTCATTTTGCAAGCAGTGTCTATAAATCCGTACATGGATTGGCATAAAAATGTCCTTATAGATAAATGTGTAGACATACATTTCAATAATGATGCACATCATGTGTGTGTGTGTGATTTGTGCCTTCATATAATATCTCATACATTTCTACCATGGCCGTTCAGGTATGCTTTACAGCTTGTGTGCTTTGTGGATTTTGGTGTGATGTCTCCCTTGAAGAACCATGCTATGAAGTGACTTTGAAGCTTGAAACCTTTGCTTGGATTAAAAATTCGACACTCTTAAGTGTGTGAATAGCCTCTTGTAGCCAATTTTAAATTTTGAAGTTAAAGACACACACACACACACACACACACACAATTTATGGAAATTTGATGTGCAAAGCTAATGAGGTCAGTGATAATGATGCAATGGAAAATTGTACACAGCGGCCTGGCATGTACAGTTCCAACAAGGTGGTTGTAAGACTGTAGCTAAGGGTAGTGGCAAAATTGCAGATGATATGCAAGCTTGCTCTGGCATGCGACAGGCATAGGAAAATTTCCGGCGGATGATGAAGAGCAGTGTTTGGGCCAATGAAGATGTGCACGATAGGGGGTTGGCTTTGTAGTATGTGTAACAGAGATGTGGATTATGTAGGCAACTTGCAGCAGGTGATGAGTAGTAAACCTTCTTGCAATGCAGGTAGGAGGCCCTAACAGTATGCAAATGCACACGGCTAATCAATAGACCGCATTGGTGTAATCAGGAACTTTTTAGAGTTATGCACATGCCGAAGGTTGCGTGATTTTGGTGGTGTAGGTGAGGCAGCCAACACGAGTAAGAAGTTGTGATCGTGGTTAGTCTTTTCGACAGTGATAATGGCTTGGTGATAGCATGCAATGCCTTGTGGGCTCAATGATGCCACAAGTGGGTAGAAGACACTAGTAGTGAGCGGGTAATAGGCTTTTAGGAAGCACCCCAAGAACATGTTGAGAGCGGGTCCCAGTAAATGACCTTTGAAAGGCACTCTAGGTTTCTTTTGTCTTGTAGGACACACACTATTTCACACACTCTTCAAAAATTGGAAGAGAAAATGAGTAGGAGTTCTAATAATACCAAAAATCAGCGATTAAGGAGCAACTATCTTCTTTTCAAAAATGTAGCTACTGCCAAAGAGGTGATGAAAATGTTGAAACTCTCCAAATTAGACGGGCGAGTGTAGTGGTTTTGAGTGCTCTGGCAACACCTCCACCATGCTCATCATCCTTTGGACCAGCTATGGGCCAAGTTTTAAAGCTTTCAACCTATTTTCACAGGCTTCTACATGCCCAAAAGCATGTATGCCGCCTATGCAACGTGGTCTCTGGGGGGTCACTTAATAATTATGTGACTATCACGTGAGTGCACTAGAAGGGATTATTAAATTTAATTTTTTCTCAAATTTTCACATACAGAAGGGTATTGTAAAATGGAATTAGGAAAAAATATTGTAGACTAAATAAAAAAGGGGTGTAGTTAATTAGTTTTATAAAGATTTCTTGAACGCACGTGATATACACAATTTATACATAGTGACCCCCTCTATAACATGGCCAATACCATACAGATCAAAAGAGCACTCTATTAATTATAAATCTGTATGGCCAATACCATACAGATCAAAAGAGCACTCTGCTAATTATAGATCTAATTATGTGCCACCTCTAAATTAGACCCTCTTATGTCTATTCATTCCAATGCCCCTGGGCCAAGCTTCCTTGACGATGATGCCTCCTGCTCTCAATCACCTGCAGCCTTTTGCTCTTGAGTACACGGCAACCTAAGCTGCCTCTGGTCAATGATGTTGACCTATGTCGTCTTGTCTTTGAAAGGAATTCGAGCCCTTTGATGCCATCCCTTTGCATCTGCTAAAAACAGCCCAAAGATTCCTGGCCTTATCCTGCTGGGAAAATCCCACAATCAATGCACTCCAGGTTATGACATTCCGGACAAGAAGCTCCTGAAGCAAGTTTTGTGATTTTTGAGGTACACCACATTCGACATACATGTCAACCAATTGACCAAGGCACTGTGAAGCACGAAATTATAGGTCATTGCATCTCGAGAAATGCTCTCTCTTCTCTCTCATCTCTCTTGTTTTTTTCTCTCTCATATCTAGTACTCCCATGCAAGCGCCTAGTTGATTTGGATGCACACCATTGACTCTGAAGACATTTTGTGGAGAGCTTCCATTAAATAGCCATCATGCCCAGCTCTTCTTCTTCTTCCACCCCTCATCGCTTCTCAAGAGGCCTCACTTTACTGGATATAAGGCCAGCCAATATCTCCATGCTTCACGTAGCCCACACCCTCACTCAAGGTAACCTCCTTTTATATTATGCTCTATTTCTCCCTTCTAGAATTGTACCCATCTTCATTAGTAGGTTGCCTTTTTGCAAAATGCCCCCTGCTTGTGCACTGTTTCTTCTCTAATTTCACCAATTTTTAATCTCTTTAGTCAATCTATCATCTTTTATGATGGTTTGAAGACAAGCTACGTGGTACCTAAACGAAGAAACAAGGTCAATGGCCACAATTCGCATTGCTGTGGATATCGGCTAACCAACTCTTGATGTGGGAGGCTTCCATTCTGCCCTCCTACACTTTTTGACGAGAAGAAAAGCGTGGCCGGGAACTTTCCATGAATTCAGAAGGGAGGGGTTTGTGGCAAATATAAGAATTTATAACTTGGAGAGCAGCGTATTATTTCCCTCTCATAGACTTGATAAAAATTAAATGCCCTCTGGAGGAGATTTCTATGGACTTGTACACTTGGTGAGAGTTTGAAGTCTAGTGAATATGTTTTAGGAGAGGGGAGATTTATTACATTGTAGGCCGGAGGCTGATCATGAACTGACTTGAGATGATTAGAAGGCTATCTGTAATTCCTTCATCATGATGAGAACGTGCTGCATGAAGGAGATTTGGTGGGGGAGATCCTCAACCCAGAGCTTTGGTACCCACTTGTAAGTCACTTTAGTGGGTGTCAATGACTTTACAATGGCCTTAGGTTTCCATTGGTACACCATATTGGGTTGGGGCTTGGCTTCAAGCAGGGACAATGCCATGAGCTCAGGTAAGGCACCGATCAGGTCTTTTAATTTGGCTTTTGCACCTGTTCAAAGGGGTGGTGGTGCTCTAGATGGAAACAATGCAAGTTGTTACTAGGGTGCAAGAGCAGATGGATTTTCAGCTTGATGCTTTCCTGTTTGATGTCTCTAATGTTGCTTTGTGATGCAACCCCGTTTATTTATAGCAGTGCGAGCTAAAAATCTATGTTGTGCATAAAATTGTTTATTGGATTAAGATTGCCATTCTATGGTCAGGATTGAGCCAAGTGGCTCAATACCCTGGCCTTGTTAGAAAATAGGACCTTAGGCTCACCAAGTAACAAGGTTACGTTAGTTTTTTTTGTTGCAAATCTCATATTATGTGGGATGTTAATAATAACAAAAACAAGAAAGATTCAAGATTTAGGCCGTGTTCAAAAGACGTGGTGGTGGAAACGGAAAATATTTCAATTTAACCCATTAAGTCTCTCCATCTAGACGTATGCATTCACAATAGGCAATGGAAGAGACATAACCCCATTCCATGTATAGGAAGAAAAAGAAAAATTCTTTTTCGCCACCCTCTTTCACTCTTCCACCTAGAAGCCCTCATCTTTGAAGCTCTCTTCCACCACCCTCTTGTGACCCCGGCCTTAGCTTCTCTTCCGCTTGGAAGTCCTCATCTTTAAAGCTCTCTTCCATCGCCCTCTTGTGATCTCGGCCTTAGCTTATATAAAGAAGAGTTGTCATGGGGACACAGGGACTAAAAAGTTTCTAATTTTTACAAGGTGCTAGAAACCCCTACAAATACTAGACAAAATAAAACTAGTTTATGAATCAATTTATGAATCACTTCTTCTTTTTTTATCAGAGCATTACTATGAGAGTACCTACACTTTTTTGTAGAACTCACAATGGTGAGTGTATTATACTAACATGACCAAAAAATTACAAATTCTAGTCATGCTTGTGCTGAGCCATGACATCTCCCAATAATCAATGACACATCAGCTAATGGGAGAGCCACCCCAGGACATTGTAAAGGACCTTAGAGAGCATTCTAGACTAACTCATGGACCAAAACTTTCATATTACCTTGAAAATACGATGCCAATCCCCTTGTTCCATTGTTCTGAGTTTATCCATTTTCCCATGGAGACCATTGCTACCCTACTTTCTTGTATTATCTCTAAGAACTCTTCTGTTTCAAGGGTCTTCTCAAAAACCCAATTGTTCCTAGCCTTTCCCATGTGTTTGAAGTAGTAGAATCTAATAATTTGCATGCCGATGAGAAGTGCTTGAGTTTTCAACACCTTTCCACCCAAAAAATTATCATTTTTAAAGAAACCTATCTTCCAGACTTTTGAACCCATTTACAAGTCTTTCGTGTTAGGCCACATATCATCAAGCACTCCTTAAATAAGTGCAAGATGTCCTCACTAGCTGTTCTACATTGAGAGAATCTATCTGGGCCAATGCCTCTAGCCCCGGTAGGCGTGAGGTCCTTGCCCCATTTCTAGAGCAAAGTACCTTTGATAGGTATCCAATCGTGAGAAAGAAAAACCAATGGATATTGCCTTAGCTACTACATAGTCACAAGCATGAACCGTTAGTGAAGGATTGGTCCTATCTCACTATGGCGGAGCGTGGCCACCATAACGCTATCTATTATCAATTCTACCTAAAAGTATAAACCGTAGAGTGACCAAACTTTCTTCTTTTTTTTCCATATTTTAGAAGCATAGCCGTGGAGGTTCATCTCTTTATGGTTTACGACTAATTTTATATATATAAACTCCTAGCATTCCAACTCATTGGGTCCATTCGTCCATAGAATGATACTGTAAGGGGATCATTCTTCCACTTTCCACATCGCACTCACCTATATTTCGTTTTCCTAATTACTACCACACTGTTTAAACATACATATTCCTTTACCTTATTTATGGTACTTTTTCATTAAAATAGTCCTTCAAACAGTATTATAAACAGTAGTCAAACAAGTATTCCATTTTAAACCAACAACTTTTGGATTAGGTTCACTTAAGAATCACTACTTGCGCCATTAGGTTCGTTCTGTATATACATTATTCATAAAAACCCTTGTCATCTTGAGCATCACATGCCGCTCGATAAGTACTCGCTGTGCCAACCTGAGCATAATCCCGCTACAGCAACAATGGTGCCAACCCAAGTGTCATCTTCACGCCATGGAAAAACATAACTGCAGTATCTAGCCGGGCCATCCTGGGTGTACTCCCACCGCAGAATCAGCCGTGTCACCCTGGACATCACCTCACGCCTTGTCAACCGCTACCTAATGCCAACACTAATAAGTAGAGCGTCTTGAGGGAAACCATACCGAAAGGTATTGGACATACATTCTTTCCTATGCCAAACAATCTAACCAGAAATTCTTTCCTACTTGTTATACATATGCCGAGTTTCCTGGGGTTAATCCCCTTGTTTCAGTTCATGTTTTCTTTTCCTAAGGTAATTAATATATCTCTAAGGTCTAGCAGATGCAATGAATGTATAACTTAAAATTATAGTACTAACCTGTACCATAGTTTTGATTGGTCCGATTGGTGGAGACATAGCATGTTCCACAAGAGTTCCCACGTTACTTATACCAACTTCATGATCATTCATGCCTTGGGTTCGAGCACCCTTTGGAGCCATTGTCTTTTGTGCTACACTTAGATTATACACTTAGAACCTTGAATTGGTCAATTTCCATGGTCATTTCCTTTAGAACTAAGGTCATTTTTACATATAATTACCCTTGTTATTTTTCTTGAATGTTAGTTTACTAAAAGAGAGACTGTAATTTGAATTCTTGTCAATTCGGATTTGCACTTAGTGTTGCTGTCCCACACCTAATTTTTATATATCAAATTTTTTGCTAATCTTAAATAATCAAAAGTTATGTGTGTAAACTACGAAATTGAAAGTTTAGAGATGCATTACTCTTATGCATGACATTTCTAATACAATTCTATCTTTAATTTTTATACTTCAATTAAATAAAATTCTTAGTATTATTCAAAATACCAATTAATCTAATTAATAATAAAATTGATAATTGAAAATCTCATTACGCATAATAAGAGTGTGATGAGAACTCTTATGCATTGAGTTCCAATTAACTATGCATAAGTTAATTGTTAGGCTATAATGACTACAGAGAGTAGGTATAATTAGAGAGATTATAGTAAGAGAGAACACACACACATCCTTTCCAAAGCTAATTAGATCTTACTAATTCACTAGAGAGATTAGAGTATGAGATAACACACACACATCCTTTTCTAAAGCTAACTGAATCTTACTAATTCACTAGAGAGATAGAGCAAGAGAGAACGCACACAAATATTTTTCTAAAGCTAATTGAATATTATTAATTCACTACAGAGATTAGAGTAAGAGAGAACACACACACATACTTTCTAAAGCTAATTGAATCTTACTATTTCACTAGAGAGATTAGAGTAAGAGAGAACACACACACATCCTTTTCTAAAGCTAATTAAAAGTTTAAGTAGCACTTACCTTACTAATCCACTAGATTTTTTGCTCTCTTAATGGTTTGTGAAAACCTTCTCTCTAAGAGAAGTGGTAGCACTTCATCAGCATTATAGAGACAATCTCTATGCCTAAAGTGTGAGTATGACTACTCTATTTATAGATGAAAAAAAACCTCCAACTCGTTTTGTTTTTCTTTTTGTTCTAAAATTCATACATGCATTTTTGGTCTCCTTGTGGTACCCATCAGCTTGATTATATAAATACATAAGGACACATAGCCTCCCTCATTAATATTAGTCAAGGCTAACCTCTCCTTTCCATGTGACTGTGTGTCCCACTTTGTCCCCTCCTATGTGACTCCAGGTGAGTCCATGTGGCTTCATGTGCCACCCATGTGTATCTTTTGACTTTCTAATTATTTTGTTTATTTATTTAATGATAAAATACTTTATATACTTAAGTTAAACTTTATAGTATTTGAATAAAGTTTAGAGTAGTAAGAGAAAATTCTACAATCAGTAAATAAATCTTGCAACAAGTTAGTTAATGTTGTGTATAGATAAACAAGTCAAAATTAAATTCTAGGTTTCTCAGCCTATAGTTCATAGTTTGAACTTGAATATCTTAAATAATGAGTGATGGTTGAAAAATTCAAATGCGTAATAGTACTTGTGTGAAATTTGGAAGTAGAGACCTCACAATCTCTCCAACTTAGAGTTTGAGATACCCTCATCTGAAGAATAGTGAAGGGTAACCCTTGAGAAGGGTTGTCTCATCTTCCCAAGTAGCATCTTCTACAGGGAAATCCTTCCATAAGATAATATATTTTCTAATAGATCTATTCCTAAGTTTTTTTTCTAGAGTTTCTAGGATAGTATCGGGTTGAAGCTGTAGAACATCTTGAGCAGGTAAAATGATTTGGGCATCATCAAGGACATGGTCAAGGTTATGTACATAAGGTTTTAATAGACTTACATGAAATATATCATGCACTTTAAGATGGAAAGGAGGTTTTAGTTTATAATCTTGATGACTTACAATTTTGATTATTTTGTAAGGTCCGCAATATCAATAGCTAAGCTTTTTATACCTTCCGAGAGACAGATTTCTCTTTTTGGGCTTTATCTGTAAGAAAAATTTGTCACCTTTCATGAAAATCCGGTCAGATCTTTTCAAGTATGCATACTTATTTTCTCGATCTTGAGCTGCTTGAATATCCTTTGGTTAGCTTTGGTTTGAGATTCCATTTCTTCAAGCATTTGCTTTGAGGCTTTGTCCCTTATAGTGGGGTTAGAAAACTTAAGAGGTGAAACATTCTTGACCGTAAAGAGTATTAAAAGGTGTCATTCCAATACTTCTATGAGTAAAGGAATTGTATGCGTACTATACTAAGGGCAGGAATTAAATCCACTTGCGAGGTCCTCTATTGCAGTAGGCTTTAAGGATGTCTTTAATTACTTGATTAACTCTTTCAAATTGGCCATCAGTTTCAGGATGATAAGCAATACTAAAACATAATCGAGTTCCAATAGCTTGAAACAATGATACCCAAAACTTTGAAGTAAACTTGGCATCACAATCGCTGACAATCCTCTTGGGTAAACCATGGATTCTTAAAATCTCTTTCACAAAGAGATGAGCAATATTTGAAGATATAAAAGTTTTCTTGACTGGGATTAAGTGAGCCACCTTAGTAAGCAAGTGGACTATCATATCTAGCCTGAATAGAAGGAAACCTGGTGATAAAGTCCATGCTAATACATTTTCATTTCATTTGGAGAATATCTAAAGGATGTAGTTTACTTGACATCTTTAGTCTCTCCACCTTAATCCTTGCTTGACATAGTGAAGGACATCACCCTTCATACCTTGCCAATAGTAACTTTTGTAAATTGCAACGAGGGTTTTGGCATAACCTAGATGTCTTGAAGTTGGGCCATCGTGTGCTTCATATAGAATAGCATATCTTAGGGAAAAATTCTTAGCTATACATAGTCGATCCCTATAGTAAAAGCTACCCCTTTTCCAAGGAATAATGTAGAGGTTTAGGCTGATTTGACGATACCATGTCTTCACGTAGGATACTAGCAAACATTTGGTAATCTGCATCTTTGACATCAGCATCTGAGACCTTGTCTAAAATAGGGTTGTTAGCCACGAAAATTGCCCCCATAAAAGCTTTACAACTTAGAGAATCTACGACAACATTATCCTTATCTCATCTAAATTTAATATCAAAATCATATTTGTGTATGAGATCTATCCATCTCCTCTGTCTCATGTTAAGGTTAGGCTAGGTAAAAATCCTCTTAAGGCTCTTGTGATCTGTTATCAATTGGAGTTTGCATCCCAATAGATAGTGTCTCCATAGCTTGAGAGCGTGAATAACTGCTAGCAATTTTAAATCATTTGTAGCATAATTCACTTCATGAATCCTAAGCTTTTGAGAAGTGTAAGGTACAGGCCTTCCTTCTTGATAAAGGAATCCTCCTAATGAAAGGTTAGTAGCATCTGTGGTCACTTCAAATTCTTGGGTGAAGTCTGAAAGTTTTAGAAGAGGTTCTAAAGCAAGATACTCCTTAAGTTGTTTGAAGCAAGCTTCATGTTGTTCTTGCCAAAGTATCATAGATCCTTTCTTTAGCAAGTCGGCTAGTGATGCAGCTTTAAGAGCATAGTCCTTTACAAAGATCTTGTACCACCTTGTGATACCAAAGAACCCTCTTACTTTGGTTTGTGAAGTGGGTTGAGGCTATTCCACAATATCCTTGACTTTGTCGGGGTCAACAGAGACTCCTTCATGTGAAATGATAAACCCTAAGTAACAAACCTTAGGGATGAAGAAGGTACATTTGCTTTTCTTTGCATACAACTTATTTTGACGTAAAAGTTCTAACACTTTCCGAACATATCCTTCATGGTCTTCCTCTAATCTAGAATAAATTAAGACATCCTCACAGAATAATATGACAAAATCATCCAAGAATTCTCTAAAGGTATTGTGCATCAAACGATTGAAAGTTGTAGGAGAATTCATAAGTCCGAAAGCCATCACTCTAAATTCGTAAAATGAACATAGTGAGTGTTGAAAGCTGTTTTGGAGACATCAGCCTCCTTGAATTGATTATAGCCATATCGAAGATTGATCTTTATGAACATTTTGGCTCCATGTAGTCTGTCCAACATCTCATCAATACAAGGAATCGGATATTTATTCTTGATGGTAGCCTGATTTAAGCCCCTATAATCTATGCAAAGTCGAAGAGATCCATCCTTTTTCTTTTGGAAAAGAATAGGTGCACCCCATGAAGACGTACTAGGTCAGATAAACCCTTGTTCAATTAGCTGTTTGACCTGCTCCTTGAGCTCTATAGCCTCTGGAAGTGACATCTTGCACGGCGCCCTTGAAATTGGTTTACTACTTGGAACAATTTTGATTTCATGGTCTACCTCCCTAGGTGGTGGTAGTTCAGAAAGTTATGTGGGGAAAACATATGAAAGTTCTTCTAGCCACATTGGTTCAGGGTTGCAAGAAGATTTTTCTACTTTGTTTAGTTTGACTACAAAAATTTGTTGTCCGTAACCCTTTCAAAAGATGATTAACCTTGACCAAGTAAGCTTTTGGTCATCCATTCTAGCCTTGAATAGTGACTTCCTAACCTTGGTTGTCTACAAAGGAAACACTTCCTTGGGCACAATGGATATTGGCATTTTTACTGGCTAACCAATCCATTCCAAGAATTCCGTCGCAGATTCCTCTGGGTAAGGTTTGAAAAGTAGCAAAAGTGAGTATTCTCCCAACTTGAAATCTATTTTTCCCACAATGTACTGACTCTAACACCTCCTTTCCATTGGCTAATTCAACTCTCATCTTTATTGCAGGGTGTTGATTTAGTCCTAACCTCCTTAAACATTTAGGTGATAAGAAACAAAGAGTATTGCCACAATCAATAAGAAGCTCAAATTTTACACCTTGGTGAATTGTAGGTGTTTAAATGACAACATATTGTTTTCTTGCTCCTAGGTTATCAATTGCAGCATGTAGAGTTGCTCTTTCCTCTTGTTTTTCTCCCAATGTTGGTTCTCCTATGATAGCATTGACTCTAGCATCCATTCCATGCCCTTGACCTTGTCCTCCATTTCTTCCTCCATAATTTATTATTTGACCTCGCCCTCTGGCTTGATTAGGTATATTTGTTGCAGAGACTCGCCTGGGACATACATTCCTGAAATGTCCTAGCTCTTTGCATTCAAAGCATCTAGGATCTACATTTTGAGCTCCAGTTGCTAAAGTTGCAACTATCGGATGAGTTTGGTGGACTGGGTGAACTGGCCTTTGGTTCCACATCATAGGTTGTCCTCTCCTTGCAGCATTCCTTATATTTCCATTTCATCCCCTTTGAGAGTTGGACATCTCTTTAGCTAAGAGTTTAGCTCTTAAAAGAGCATCTTGTAAATTTACAGGCCTTATGGCTTCTATACGAGTATTTAAGGGAGCATTTAGTCCTTGACAAAAGTGGGATATTTGTTGATCTGTGATCATTGGTAGAGCATAGTGCCTAAGAGTCACAAATTTGGAGTAGTATTCTTCCATTGTAAGATGAAACTGATTAAAGATAGTATTTAAGGGAGCATTTAGCCCTTGACAGAAATGGAATATTTGTTGATCTGCGGTCATTGGTAGAGCATAGTGCCTAAGAGTTACAAATTTGGAGTAGTATTCTTCCATTTCATCCCCTTTGAGAGTTGGACATCTCTTTAGCTAAGGTTTTAGCTCTTAAAAGAGAATCTTGTAAATTTACAGGCCTTATGGCTTCTATACGTGTATTTAAGGGAGCATTTAGCCCTTGACAGAAATGGGATATTTATTGATCTGCGGTCATTGGTAGAGCATAGTGCCTAAGAGTTACAAATTTGGAGTAGTATTCTTCCATTGTAAGTTGAAGAATTCATTCATCTTAAGGGATTTGTGTGCAAGTGGAAGATGACTTCCTTTGACATCATACTTAATATCTTCCCAAGTTTGAGCGTTTTGAGCTACCCAATTATCTTTGCAGTAGTGTAACAACCAAATCTTGGCATCCCCCGTGAGATGAAACATAGCCAACATTTATTGGTTATCGGGAGTAGTTCCAGCAAAACAGAAAAATAGTCCTCTATCTCTTCAAGTTACACTTCCGCGTCACTCTCAACTTGAGTTTCTCCTCCCTTGAAAGAGGGAAGTTGAGCTTGCTTGAGAAGTAGCTTTTTATCTTGAAGAGATGTGTACACCGCACTTTGTACCATATAGATTAAAGTGAAACTTTATTTGATACACTAAGTTTAATCTATTTTAAGACAAGACTTGATAAAACAATAGTACAAGAAAAAGACTATTGATCCAAACTTTATTCATATACACATTATTGCTACAAAGGTTGGTAGTCTTCTTAGTACAAGACTTTGTAATATTCCTATATTTTGAGTTTAGTGATTACAAAAGGATAGGCTAAAGGATCAAAATAATAAGTTTCCTTTGACCCTCAAAAGCTAGGAGATACATACATGGGTCGAATCCTACCACCATGGATAACTTTGGTAACTTTGTTATAGACCCATTGAGACTGAGATATCTTTTCTCCTCCTAAGGTAATGGTAGCATATGGATTCTTAATACCAATAAAAAGATAAACTTTGATAACTTTTAATTCCTCTGTCCATCAAAGTTTTTGGAGGTTGGTGGCCATGCACCATATCTTGTTAGCATCGATGGTGTAAATTTCTGCAAATGCATTCCAGTTGATGTCCCATCCTCTATGCACACTTGGGATAGGTGGTGCAAACACCCTATCCCAATTCTTCATCACCAATTTTTGAAATTGATAATTTGGTGATTGGCATGCAGTTTTGAACATGATGGTCAACTTTGATAGGTCTCCAATCCTGAGAAAGAAAAAACAATGGAAATTGCCTTAACTACTACATAGCCACATGCATGAACCGCTAGGGAAGGATTGGTCCTATCTCGCTATGGCAGAGCATGACCACCATAACCCTATCTATCATCAATTCTACCTAAGAGTATAAACCTTAGAGTGACCAACCTTTGTGCTTTTTTCCCCATATTTCAGAAGCATAGCTGCGTGGGTTCATCTCTTTAAGGTTTCAACTAATTATATATATTAAAAAAACACCTAGTGTTGGAAATTTACCCGACTCACCGGGTCCACCCGTCCATAGAATGATATCGTCAGGGTATCATTCTCCCACTTTCCACACCGCACTCACCCATCTTTTGTTACCTAATTACTATCACACTGTTTAAACATACATGTTCCTTTACCTTATTTATGGTACTTGTTCATTAAAAAAACCCTTCAAATAGTATTACAAACAGTAGTAAAAAACGAAGTAGTCCATTTTAAACCAACAAATTTTGGATTAGGTTCACTTAAGAATCTCTACTTCTCCATTAGGTCCGATCTGTATATACATTATTCATAAAAATCCTTGTCATTCTATGCATTCCATATCGACGTTGTTATGCCAACCTAGGTATACTCCCGCCACATCAACAACAGTGCCAACCCAAACATCATCCTCACGCCATGGCCAAACATAACTACAGTATCTTGTTGGGCCATCATGGGTGTACTCTCACCGCAGCATCAGCTGGATGTCACCTCACGCCTTGACAACTGCCACCTAATGTTAATTCTAATCAGTAGAGAGTCTTCAGGGAAGCCATACCAAAAGGTATTCGATATACATTCTTTCCTATGGCAAACAATCTAACCAGACATTCTTTCTTACTTGTCATACATATGCCAAGTTTCTTGGGGTTATTCTTCTTGGTTTTGGTCCATGTTTTTTTTTCCTAAGGCAATTAATATATCTCTAAGGTCTCGCATATGCAATGAATGAAAAACTTGAAATTACAGTACTAACCTGTAGCGTAGTTCCAATTGGTCCGATTGGTGGAGACATAGCATGTTCCATAGGAGTTCCCACGTTACTCATACCAGCTTCATGATCATTAGCGCCTTGGATTCGAGCATGCTTTCTAGCCATTTCTTTTGTACTACACTTAGGTTATACACTTAGAACTTTAAACTGGTCAATTTCCATAGTCATCTCCTTGACAACTAAGGTAATTTTTACATATAAGAAACTGTTACGGCATTAGCTGCACATGCGGTCCTGCGGTCCTGCGGTCCTGCGGAGGTCTGGACACTGCGGATCAGGAGTCAGGAGTCATGCGGCGGCCGGAGCGGCAGTTCTTCATAGGATATCATGGGACAGGAGTGTGTGCACCGTTCCCGATTTTGGCTAGAGCAGCGGTTGTATATGGAGGGGCATACCTATCTTTTGATGTAACTTAACCAATCTCTATGATATTCATGGCATCATCTAGTGTACTCTATGTCTGGATTTCAGATGAATGAAGCAAGGGTTGTTCTGTGTCTGTGTACTTCCTTCTCTTGTCATTCTGTGCGTTGATGTTCATATAATGTAGTTGCGGGTAATCATTCCCGTAATGCCTATTGCTCCTGTGTGGACAATAGCCATTACATCTGGCGACCACGATGCGTGATGAACGGCCTGCGATGAATATGCATGTGCACTAGCTCGCAGGGTCCGCCTGACCCTGTGGTTCCAATTGTAGGAAGACGTCGGAGGAGAGGCGGTTCAGATGAATTTGTTTTTTCTTCACCGCACATTGAGGAATCTGTATCTCCATCACCAAGCCCGGTGCATGGTAGGAGGTTGCGATGAGCGAGACATACTCCGCGCAGTCAATCATGTCCTCCTGTCGTACGTTCACCCTCACCCACATAGGTTGCTCCACCACCGTCTCCGGTAAGCAGTCCGGGAGTATCTCCGCCACTGTCCCCACCTCCTAGTGCTCGTCAGCTTTTTCCGGGGGGAGGAGGAACAGTTGGGCAAGGAGTGATGGCTCATCCTCAGATTAAGTATAGTCGGTTTTGAGGTCTTTTGAGTGAAGATCCGGATGCACATTTACGCCAATTCAATAAAGCTTATGGATTGAATCATCTTGGGGTGGTGATTTCTCTCCATCAACAGTCAGTATTTGAATCTACACTCTCAGGAAAGCTGCGAAATGGTTGTCTGAATATCCTGATGATCATTTCCAGACGTATGCTGATGGATCCATAGCGTTTTTACGAAGGTTTCGAATGAAAAAGACAGTCCCTTAACATTTGTAGAAGCTTCGAACGCTCCGGGAGAAGTCATTTGCAGTGGAGGATTACGCTGCAAAATTTCGGATGCTTTTGCAGAGGGTACCTCAGGCACAAAGACCGGCAGCGGAAGTACTGAATGACTATTTTTTGTGGGGGCTCAACAAGGATCTTAGAACGGCTATGGCGATAGTGGATAAGGTAACTACTCCATTGGATACTGTAATTGCTAGGGTTGTAGTAGCAGGAGAGGCTTTAGAGGATATGGAACATCCAAAGAAGTCAAAGAAGAAAGATAGAAAGAAATCTCATCGGAAGTCACAGGACAGTGGCAGTGATAGTTTGAAGTCAGAATCTGCAGGATCTAATTCCTCGGACTCAGGCAACAGCGATTCGAGAAAAGAATCAGAAGAGACACCACGGAAAAAATCCCAGCGTCACGGGAAAGGTGTATCCTCCGGATCAACGGAATCGGCTGCAGTGGCTAAAAGTCTGAAGGAAATCTGGTGTACCCAATGTCGGAATTCGGGCCATGCTGCTCAGGAATGTGCAATGAATCAGAAGTGGTGTGCGATTTGCACGACCAATACTCATAATACAAGGGAATGTTATTTCAATGGCCGGGGTCGTCGGAGACGAGGGGACTCTTCTACCTGGCAACAACCACAGATAGGGTAGGGACAAGAGCCTGCTGTGGCGATGGCTCATGCTCATACACCAGAGCCGCCTCTGCAAGGTCAAGCAAGAGGATGGGGTCAAGGGGGAGGACGAGGCCGCGGAAGAGGTGGCCGAGATCCTAATCGCCCCAAGACATGCCTTTTCTGGTTGGGGGATGGTCATTGGCGATCTGAGTGTACTGAAGCTATGGAACACGATCGGAAAAAGCAGGAACGCGCTGCAGGGAAACAGCCTAGTGTGGCTATGGTTCAGATTGAAGGATTGGAGGAGTTTGACCCAGTGGTTTCATTAATCACGCGATCAGGTAAAAATGTGGTTCCAATTCTCGATGTGGAAATTCCGGATTGGACGGCTCAGGAAGAGGTGCGGAAAAAGACCGTGTCCTGGTTGCCACAATCCGCACCACCAGTAAAGACAGCAGGACCATCGACTATGCCAACCACTGTAGGCCTGGAAATAAGGGAAGGGAAAGCTGGAATTAAGGGTGATATTAAAGAACAGGAGGAGTGGAATTCAGTTTGGAAAGAGGTTCTCACGTCACCAATTCAAGTACCTCTGGGTTCATTGCTGAAATTGGTCCCGAATTTCCATAATGCATTGCTGCGATAAACGGCCACTGAGCTGAGGGAATTCGCCATTGGGAAGGTTGAAAGTGAGGATGATGATTCAGCCCCGTTGCCGGCGAATAGGATCACGGATACCCGTATTTCGGAACTTTCAGTTCGATACCATGGCACATACATTGACAAGGTACTCTTGGATGGAGGAGCGGGGGTAAACATTATCACCCAAGCAGCGTGTGAGCGTTTTGGTCTCAGTGATTGGGAGCCTCCGCGTGGCAGATCAGCGAAGAGTGCAACCAGTGGGTTTACTTCGGGGTATTGTTTTGGATATAGCGGGCTTGTCCTTTGCTGTTTCCTTAGTAGTTTTGAATATTGAAGATCATAATTAGGATTATCACATTATCTTGGGGAGACCCTCGTTATGACAAGCGAGGGTAAAACATAATTGGGAAGCAAATATGCTTACAGTAAAGAAGGGTAAAAGAAAAGTGCGTGTGATGTTGGGAACATGCCGACAACCAGTTCAGGCAGCATGGCCGGTGATAGCAGAAACAGTTAATATGGTGGAAGGATTAGAAGAGGATGAAGACGAGCAATTTCTCAAAGCGAATCCGGATTTGGTTTCTCTATACCTTGCGGATATTTCTCTGTACCGAAAGGGCATTCGGTGGGGGTTTTAGGAACTCCAAGAGGAATAGGGGAGCCCCAACAACAGGTGCTTCCAAGTCTTGAGTCACTGGAGGACGTGATTCAGCAAGAACAAGCGTTTGAGGCGCAAATGGAAAAAATTACAAGGGTTAAGGAAGATGAATTAGAGAAGGTTTTTCTTGGGGAGCAAGCGGAGTCGCAGCCCATATACATTAATAAGCAGTTGGAAGCAAGTTTTAGAGATGATTTGATCAAATTACTGACAAAGTTTAAGGATGTTTTTGCATGGGAATATGCGGACATACAAGGATTGGATCCTAAGTTTTATCAGCATACGATCAATCTGAAACCGGATGCGGTGCCCGTGAAGCAGCATTCGTACAGGATGAATCCGAATGTGGAAAAGCAAGTTAAATTGGAAATTGATCGCCTGTTGGAAGTGGGTTTTATTACCCCTATTGATAATCCGGAATGGATTTCTCCAATTGTGGTAGTACCAAAGAAAAATAAGCAAATCCGAATTTGTGTGGATTATCGGAAATTGAATGCCGCTACTGTTCCAGATCCTTTTCCTCTCCCGTTTTTGGATTCCATTTTGGATGATGTAGCAGGACATGAGATGTATACTTTTCTAGATGGCTTTAGTGGATATAATCAAATCAGAATGGCATTGCGGGATCAACAAAAAACAGCTTTTATTACCGCATGGGGGGTATTTGCCTGCACAGTAATGTGGTTTGGATTGCGGAATGCACCTTCCACTTTTCAACGAGATATGTTTCAAATCTTTGGGCCTTACTTGACGGATTTTATTTGAATTTTTCTGGATGATCTCAGTGTTTTTGGAGCACAATTGGAGCATTTGCAACAATTATGGTTATGCTTTACGAAATGCAGAGAGGTAAAATTCAGTTTGAATCCTTTAACACTAGAATGGTAACCTAACAGGACATAAAAGTGTCCTTTCAGGGTTTTGGGAAAAAATTCCAAAACCATAGTAGATCCAGTCATTTTGAAAAATCCTTTCATGAGCTTATAGTTCAATAACTACTACATATGGAAAAAATGAGAAACTTGTAATTTTTCTCATCCCTTGGTCACTACAAGCCTCCAAAGTTGATGGACCAGTGCATTTTGCCCAAAACAGCAATTTCTTACGGTTGATTGCATATAAATAAGAGTGGAGATTTTTGTAGGACATGAGATAAAATGCCCCGTTAACTTCAATGGGTTGGTGACCAAAACATATGGTTGCTTTTACCTCACTAATTTTTCGTTGGGCAAACAAAATAGGTACAAAAAAGTTGCATTTTTGCCATTGTGCGGACCTATCATCAAAGTTTCTATAGTTACGCTTAATACAGATACTATATACATGTTTTCTTAGTTCCCTTTGTTCCTCTGGATTCAAAAGGAGCCATGGATCATTTCAAAAGGATAATGGATCTCTTACAATTGGAACCTTGGGGGCAAACATGAAGTTTAGAGTGGTATAGTTGCCAAAAATTGAAAAAAAGCCAAAAAGCAGGACCCGTTTTTTCACACAGTTTATGTTCAAAAATGTTGTGCAAGAGTAAGGTTAATGGTGAGATCGATACAAAAAAAAAAAAGCAAAGTTGTTTTCAGCTCATAAGGCAACTTTGTGGATATATAGAACCTAAAAATTCATTTTCATACTCTTCAAATAATTCAAGCAAAATGGTCACTTAACAGGACACAAAAGTGTCCAAGGACATAAAAGTGTCCTGTTACCATTCTAGTGTTAAAGTGTGCATTTGCTATTCGCAGTGGCAGGCTCCTGGGGCATATCATCTCTGAAGACGGCATTTCTGTGGATCCGGATAAAATTGTCGCAATTATGGAAGCGCCTACACCAAGGAATCAGAAACAGTGCCAGATTTTCCTGGGTCAAGCCCGATGGCATGGGAGGCATTTGCGGTTTGGCACGCATTTGGCAATCCCGATTACTCAGGCAGCTCATGCTATAGATTTTGAATGGACACAGGAATGTGATTTGGCTTTTCAAAGATTAAAACTGCAGCTCTCCAAAGCTCCGATTATGCTGGCACCGAATTGGGGGCAGGATTTTCATGTGTTCGTGGATGCTTCGGATCGCGCTATTGGCAGTGTGTTGATGCAAGAACAAAGTCAAGGATGGTTCCGACCGGTCTATTATGCCAGTAGACGATTATCATCTGCATAAAGAAATTATTCAGTAACAAAAAGGGAATGTTTAGGGATGATTTATTCAGTGAAGAAATTTCGGCACTATCTGTTGGGCCGACGGTTTTTCTTCCATGTGGACCATTCGGCTCTGTTATACCTGGTAAGGCAACAAAATTTGACGGGAATATTGGCCCGATGGGTGCTTCTGTTGCAGGAATTTGACTTTGAGGTCATACACAGGCCAAGGGCTCAACATGCGGTGGCTGACTACCTATCCCGGCTAGACTTTGGAGAGCTGCCGACGGGGGTCGCTGATGAATTTCCGGATGCATCTCTGCTTCTAACAGGAGTCACTGCAGAAGATGTTACCGTCCCGAGTCAGGTAAGGGTCATTCCGAGCATTCCATGGACATGGTATGAGGAGATGTTTCATTTTCTTGACAGCAACGACATGCCTTCCTTCTTGACCAGCCATCAGAGGAAACGTATGGCTATTAGAAGCAGGAATTTCGAGATCATTATGGGGAAGCTCTATTACCGCACGGTGGAAGAGGTGTTACTCCGATGTGTGCTACCATAGGAGCAAGAAGCATTCCTAGAGGAAGTACATACGGGTATTGCCGGAGGTCACTTTGCAGCACTAATTACAACCAGAAAGGTTCTCCAATCAGGATTATGGTGGCCCACATTGTTTCAAGATGTGAGAAACTATGTGCAATAGTGTGATGTGTGTCAGCGTTTGGGGCAACCTACCAAACGGTTGAGAATGCCTTTTCAGCCAGTCTTGCCCTTGGAGCCTTTTCAAAAGTGGGGTTTGGATTTTGTTGGTCCTTTTAAACCAGTGGCAGCTCACACAGGGAATAAGTATATCTTGACAACCACGGATTACGCTACCAAATGGGTGGAGGCATGGCCTTTGAGGGATAACACTACAATTTCTGTGGCGGGATGCTTATATAAGGATATCTTTTCTAGATATGGCTGCCCTATTGAGCTGGGTAGTGACCAGGGAAGTCATTTTTTGAATAAGGTGATGGAGAGAATGCTGCGGTTTTACTTTGTATTGCATAGGAAATCTTCTCCATATTATCCTCAGGCGAATGGGCAAGCAGAATCAACCAATAAACAATTGATTCGAATTTTGACAAAGTTAGTGAATATGAATAGAACGGATTGGGATGTGAAACTTCCTTCTGCCTTATGGGCCTATCGAACAGCTTACAAAGTGGCAACAGGATTGACTCCTTTTAAGTTAGCATTTGGCATGGAGGCAATCACTCCGGTGGAGCATGTGATTCCGAGTTTGCGGATGTTGATTGCGGATCGGCTTCTTCCAGAGGATTCCATGATTTATCGATTGGATGTTTTGTAGGAACTGGACGAAGATCGGCTGCAGAGCTTTGCGGTGCTGCAGGATTTGCAGTCTAGGCGGAAAAATGGTTGGATCGCCCGAAAGCACGGAAATTTTTTCGAGGACCGCTGGTCCTTGTCTTTAATTCCCGTCTCGGGAAGATGTCGGGGAAGCTTAAATTAAGGTGGTCAGGACCATTTTGGATTTTTCAAGCATGCGGGCCTATTTCTTTTTATTTGGCGGATTTGCGGGGGGAGGTTATTTCTGTGCCGGTCAATGGTTTCAGACTGCGCCATTATGTTTCACCTACCACGATTCAGTGCCCCTTTGCTACGGTACAAGAGCCAGAAGCCACCTTAATCATGATTGGGGATTCTTTTGCATGCAATCTTGGGAAGCAGGAAAAGATCTATGATGGTTGCGACACCGTGGATCGCCCTATTTTGGGAACTCATTGTGGAAGGGTTACTATTGCATGTAGACGTTTTTTATCGTGGTTCTCTAGTTTCGTGTGTCGTGCACTCTTAGTGTTTTATTCTCTGCTCCTGCATCTCATCGCCACCATGACAGCTCCTCTTCTGCAATGTGTCCCTTTCACTCCCGTGCAGCAGTTCGCGCTTCGACGAGTGGACGCATGGCTACAAGACTTGCAGCTGCGTGTGTTCGCCAACCTGGACTGGCAAGGAATCCCAGTGCACCCACAGGCAGCACGTTTGATCGAGCAACTCGCGGCTGGGGATATGGTGGTCCTCAACAATCAACAGATACAGTTGACATCAGAAAGAATCTCAAGATGTTGCTGTTTACCCAACGATGGCGTGGTGCGAGCCTCCCATGTGATCCCTACTGCAGATGTCGAGTAGGAATTTGGCTTGAAGGTCAAAGGGGAGTATAAACTATCAGGGTTGTCAGATGTGGCAACCAGGGATGCATATCGGTGGCTCCTTGAGGCGATTTGGCTACAGGCCAAAACGTATACTATTTCGACCCGAGCTAGAAATGTGTTGCATTCGGCCAACTTTGGGCCTGTAGCTTGGGCAGCAGTGGTCAGAGAGCGATTGCTGGCGGAGTGCCAACGAGTGATGGCACAGTTGGGGAGGGGTACCCCAACCAATACAAAGGTGGGCCAACTGCTCACATTGATCTTTCCTTTGAGAGAAGTGTTTCCTCTCGCCTTGCGTCCTCTTTGCCACTTTGAAGATGATCGCTTGGTGGTCCAAGGCACTAATCCTCCTCTGTCACAAACACAAATCTTGGTAGTGCCGGCGGAGAGGGAAACACAGCAGCAACAGGTGGGTACTGTGGAATTGCCTGGTTCATCGACGGCGGTGGTATCCTCTCGAGCCCAGGAGATGGCCACTGCAGGTGCAGGATCAGCAAGCCGCAAGCGCGGTCGTGCGGAGCAGCAATTTTCAACACCACCTCCAGCAACTGCATCTCCTGTTGCGGAAGATTTTGCGGTGGCTCGCTAGCGCCGCCGAATGCAGGAAAGAGTTAGCAGTATGACTCCCTCGCGGATGAGCTCTGGACGTCCCCGCTCAACCGAAAACGTCGGGTATTACGAATGCGGCTGCCTCGACGGGAGGTATTCTCCCCGCAGCGCTACCCTGGGAGGCTACGGCAGCAGGGACCCCTGCTGACCAATTACAGGCATGCGGCACATTTTTGAGCAGACTTGCAGAGTCTATTCGTGCGGCCTGGCCAGCCCCAGCCACAGAGGGACGAGTCAATGAGCTGGAAGCACAGGTAGCGACTTCGCAGACTCGGATTGACGAGTTAAACACTCAGAATGAACAGCTCACTGCCACTACTTGCCAGCAAGGGGCAGAAATACAAAGATTAAGAGGGGCTAATGCTGAGTTTGTAAGGTCTATTCAACAAGAACTTCTTCAGTTGAGAACTCAGCATAGCCTAGCTTCTTACTTAACCTCGCACCCTGGAGATGTAATGATCAACATGACTGATTTGGATGCATTGGCAGTGGAGATGCAAGAGGATCTCCGAACTTTTTTAGATAATCAATTACAAATCTGGAGCACACGCTTGGCTGCTGAGGTGGGAGCACAGCCACCCACTCAACAGGTTTTGGTGCACCAACCCGAGTCATCCAACACTGACAGAGGTAAGAGTGTTGTTCCAGAGGGTTTTGATGTTGCTGATTGGGCACAAGCTACAGAGGATTGTGCTGAAGCCCAGGCTCATGTCTCTCGTTTGCAAAAAATGATTCGTCGATTTCGTAAGGAGAGGCGCAGGGTCTGTTTTTGGGTGGAGACCTTGGCTCATTCCTTTTCTCTCAGTCTCTCACCTTGCCCTCCATTTTGGGCTGCTCTTAATCGCTACCTTACTCGTTATTATCCCTTGCATACATCTCTTGCTCCTCTGCCACAGCCGCCTCAATCTATCTCCTTGCCAACGCAGTTTATTCCTCAGGCTGCCTGGCCGGAACAAATTGAGATAGATCCACGTCTTTTGGATGAGGTCTATCAAGCCCATACTGCAGATTTTCGGGGCTTTGGCTATATTGATGTTTCCTCTTCACCAGAGCAGGGTGCAGAGCAACCACCGGAACCTTCCAACCGGAGGGGCTGATTGTGGGTTCGCGCAATCCACCGTGCGTGCCAGGTGTTACGGCATTAGCCGCACATGCGGTCCTGCGGTTCTGCGGAGGTTTAGACACTGCGGATCAGGAGTTAGGAGTCATGCGGTATGCGGCGGCCGGAGCGGCAGTTCTTCATAGGATATCATGGAACAGGAGTGTGTGCACCGTTCCCGATCTGCGCTGGAGCAGCGGTTGTATATAGAGGGGCATACCTGTCTTTTGATGTAACTTAACCAATCTCTATGATATTCATGGGATCATCTATTGTACTCTGTGTCTGGATTACAGATGAATGAAGCAAGGGTTGTTCTGTATCTGTGTACTTCCTTCTCTTGTGATTGTGTGCGTTGATGTTCATATAATGTAGTTGCGGGTAATCATTTTCGTAATGCCTATTGCTCCTATGTGGGCAATAGCCATTACAAGAACCTTGTTATTTTTCTTGAATGTTAGTTTACTAAAAGAGAGATTGTAATTTGAATTCTTGTCAATTTGGATTTGCACTTGTTGCTGTACCACACATAATTTTTATGTATCTAAAATTTTCCTAGTCTTAATTAATCAAAAGTTAAGTGTGTAAACTACAAAATTGAAAGTTTAGAGATGCATTACTTTTATGCATGACATTTCTAATACAATTCTAGCTTCAATTTTTATACTTCAATTAAATTGATTTCTTAGTATTATTGAAAATATTGATTAATCTAATTAATAAAAAATTTGATGAATGAAAATTTCATTACGCATAATACGAGTGTGATGAGGACTCTTATGTATTGAGTTTTGATTAACTATGCATAAGTTAATTGTTAAGCTATATTAACTACAGAGAGTAGGTATAATTAGAGAGAATAGAGTAAGAGAGAACACACACACATCCTTATTAAAGCTAATTAAATCTTACTAATCCACTAGAGAGATTAGAGTCAGAGAGAATACACACACATGCTTTTCTAAAGCTAATTGAATCTTACTAATTCACTAGAGAGATTAGAGTGAGAGAGAACACACACACATCTTTTTCTAAAGCTAATTGAATCTTACTAATTCACTACAGAGATTAGAGTAAGAGAGAACACACACACATCCTTTCTAAAGCTAATTGAATCTTACTATTTCACTAGAGAGATTAGAGTAAGGGAGAACACCCACATATCCTTTTCTAAAGCTAAATAATGTTGAAGTAACATTTAATATCTTACTAATCCACTAGAGTTTTTGCTCTCTTAGTGGTTTGTGAAAGCTTTCTCTCTAAGAGAAGTGGTAGCACTTTATGAGCATTATATAGAAAATCTCTATGTTCAAAGTGTGAGTATGGCTACTCTATTTATAGATGAAAAAAAATGTCGAACTCGTTTTTTTTTTTTTTGGGGCTCTAAAATTAATACCCTCGTTTTTTGTCTCCTTATGGTACCTATCAGCGTGATTAAATTGTACTCATCATAAACAGATAAGGACACACAACCCCTCCCCATTAAGGTTAGTCAAGACTAACCTCTCCTTTCTATGTTACTGTGTCCCACTTTGTCCCCTCCTATGTGACTCCATGTGAGTCCATGTGCCTTCATGTGTCACCTATGTGTATCTTTTGACTTTCTCATTATTTTATTTATTTCTTCAATGATAAATTTCTTTATATACTTAAGTTAAACTTTACAGTCTTTGAATAGAATTTACAGTAGTAAGAGAAAATTCTACAATCGGTAAATCAGTTTTGCAACAAGTTAGTTAGTGTTTTGTATAGATAAACATGTTAGAATTTTATACCGTAAATATTAAATTCTAGGTTTTATCAACCTATGATTTGTAATTTGAATTTGAATATCTTAAATAATGAGCAATTGTTGAAAAATTCAAATATGCAATAGTACTTGTGTGAATTTTGGAAGTGGAGACCTTACAATAGGAAGGGCTCCCCAAAGGACCTTCCATTAAAAATCTTTCATCCTAACTTGCAGCCATTTTGGGCATTAGATGTTTTTTGTGATAGCCACCCATCTTGATTCCAACCATTGCTTGCCCCACTGCTTGTTCAGGGGGGAATACCAATTTGGTGACATCATAAGGGTGTTGTACCCTTCCTTGATTTGCGGTTTTAGGAAATGTCTGTTAGTCGCCCACTGCCAAGCTTTCCACTCAAATTTTGATTCACAGGTAGGCAGCCAACATCCGTCTAGTCATTCTAGAGCTCTATTGGCTACCATTTCTTTAGTCCCATTGAGGTGGAACTGGGAGGCCAGTTGGTCTATTCCTTTCTAGCTTCTGTTGTTGATGTCCCAAAACTGTCCCAATTGTCCATATCATTATTATTGATTTTTTTGGCACCTTCCCTACAGAACAAGTTCAAAAGGATGCTCCTTGCCTTAGATAGCCAAGGAAATCAGTGAGTTATAGAGTTGTGGAAGTATCTTGTTAACTCTCCCCATTGCAAGGCCTTTCTTACTCTATTGCACTTGTGAACTAGCTTGCCTGTTGTGCCCCCATGTTTCAAGCTATACCACCAAGGGGCAAGAAACGTATCGTGTATCTCAAGAACTTTCCACTAGCCCCCTTTCAAGTATAGTTTGTCCTTGTCCATCATGGCCTTAGTCTTAATAACCCATGCATGTTTCTGCTTAGTGAATGCAACAACAAACTTGGCATATTGGGCCTCCACCCGGGGGGGGGGGGTCACTATATCGCATGCGTTCAAGGGCTATTTATAAAAACTCCTTATCTGTGAATTTTTAACAAATAAAACATACCCTTTTCTTATTCAATCTGAAATTTTTTTCTCAATTCCATTTAAGCGTACCCTTCTATATATGAAAATGCAAGAAACAATTAAATTTTATAACCCCTTCTTTTGCACTCACTTGATAGTCACATAATTATTCAGTGACCCCCCCCGAGGCCTCCACATAAGTACCATGGTAAAGTATCTCGATACCACCTTGCTTTACAAGTCTCACAATAGAATCCCAACCAGCCCATTGCTAGGGTGTTGAGTCTTTAGTGTTGTTTTTCCATAAAAATATTTGCATCTATTTTAGGAACTCTTTCCAATTTCATTTGGCTAGCTTAAGTAGTGGACCATTGAAGGCTATACAAGGGATCATAAACAAATTGACAACTTTCACTCTGCACTAGAAGGGAAGAAGCACAAACTCCCACCTTCTTATCTTTCTCCTTACCTTATCCATACCCAAATGAATCTTTGTTTGTGGGTTACGTCCACCCCGAAAGGGCCCCCCAAGTGTCAGAAAATAGTACCTTTAGACACAATCTCTCTTGTCCACAAGAAAACCCAGACCCTTTAACAAGATTCCTGAGTAGATCTATTATTTGATCTTGAATGGCTTTTATTATTACTTCTTGTCATTGAAAGGATTCATCTGTTTCCAAGACCTCTAGGGAGAGTCTTGTAAGCTTAGTTGACTTATTCTTCTTTTCTACTACAATAATTTCATCCTCCACAACCACTTCGTTAGTATTCACATCCTGATCACATATATTTTCCTCTGGTCTATTTTCATTTTTTGATGTATTTTCGATTCGTTTCCAAGTGGATTTGACCATCGGATTTCTGGCAATCTTTGTCTCCAAGTGGATTTGACCATCAGATTTTTGACAATCATCACCTCCGAGCAGTTTCTAGCATAGTGGCCAATGTGTACACATTTGTAGTATGCATTAGGGGAAGAGGAAAATGCCATCTCTTTCCAAAAGGCTCCAAAGTGCCCCATATTGAGATCCAAATATTTGGGGATGGGCTTACTCGTGTTCCACAACACACAAACCTTAACATCCAAACCGTATCTAACCTGCTGCAGCTTTAGTATAAAAAGAAGACGGCCCATTGTAGTGGCAAGAAGTGCACATGATCATGTAGCCAAAGAGGGAGGCTTTTTAGCGTGATCCACACTAGGAAAAAGTCCATAAACTCTTCCTTCAGAAAAAACTCCAGCATCTATGGCATGACGTATGCAAAATGGGATGCCCCCCAAACACCTGCTTTGATAACAAGATCCTAAACCATTTGCTTGCAAGCACACTTTACCACATAAAAGACTTTTCCAATTGTTGTGAACTAGCCTATAGTATTTTTGCTATTGATGGGCATGGACGCCCACTCGATGCCCACTCCCATAATCCTTGGGTTGTCATGCATCGGCCCATAAAGTACATCACCGTTGAGAAGGCACTATAGGACTCAAGAATCTTCAATGCCACATCCGGATTAAAATCATTAGCACCCTCACCCTATGACCCAAGGGTCATAGTGTGCTCTCTAATCTAATGAAACATCATATGGCCCTAGGTCCATAGGGTGCCAACAAAATGGTTCTAAAAGGTCACCTAGACCTTAGTCATATGAGGGGGCCATGCGTAGGGAAGAGGTGCGCTCGGACGACCATATTTGTCACACCCACCGCATACCGGGGGAGGTTTGGGCATGGGGTTCATATGGATGCTTAGGCAGGCATGCCCTTGAACAAGCTGTGAGTGCAAGATGCGTTCAAGGACTCGGTGATTCATGAGAGATAGAGATAGATAGATAGATAGATAGATTGAATTATCATCCAAGGAGGTCATATATGACCCATGGGACCAAAAACACAACATTGAAACAACTCCTTCTCAGTGCAGGCTGATATATATCCGTTAAGGACTGATGGTCCATCAAGAGGGTAGAGTAGAGAAAAAGAGAGAACAAAAACCTAAGGAGGGTCGGCTGAGGGGAGAGCCGGTTTGGGATCTCAAAACTCCTAGATGATTGCTTTGCCACCTTGGTAGATTGCCCATTTGCCTTGCTTACGTGCTTCATGCATCTTCTTGAGCTCGCTCGCTTTACTCTTGAGTTGATTCATGGTCAATTATTCAGAAATCCAAACCTTTTTTCCCTTGAGAAGTCGAGATTGACATAGCAGCTTCATACGCTCATCTTTGTCCTTGAAAGTGAGTATGCAATGCTCAAGTGTCACATGTCTATGTGTATTGTTGATCCAAGCAACAATTTTGGGCTTGATGTAGGCAGGTTGAAGAATGTCATTGAGCTTGGTGATTGCTTCCTCATGGGTGTCCTCCGTGGTACACCATAGTGAGTGTAGCCCCCCAATCTTGACCTTGAGGCCAAAAGGTACTTGTAGTCGGAATTCTTGTAGGGTTGCCTGTATCTTGGTGTCGATCTTCTTATGTGTTGCTTCATGTGATTCTTTCTGTACTACCATGAAAGTTTCGGTGAGTGAGGCTTCGACTGTGTGTGGTTTTTCAAGAAGAGCTTGACTCTCTACTTCCTTTGCATCTTCAAGCTTGCGTAAATGTTCTTTGAGTCTCTCATTCTCCTGAATGAGTTCTTGGATATGAGCCTCAAGGGATGTGATTTGTGCTTCTTGGTGGGTGGCGGGGTCCTTCCTTGGTTCCACTGCCACCACAAGAAAGCTCTTGTGTGCAATAGGGGTGCCAAAGGACAACATCAGGCCACAAAAGGTAATTCCTATTGAACACACAGTGGTGCGTGAGATCAAGGGATTATTTTTACTTAAAATGGAGTGGAAGCATTAAGCCATGCAGTATGTAGGTGGGAGAACAGAGAATGAAGGTTTCAACAAGCAGAGATGAAGCTTAGGTTTTGACGGGCTGAGAGAGAGGGGGAGAGTCTCTTGAACCAAATGGACCTTGTACCATTGACAAGCAGGTCACAGTAGAGTCGGGCGCAGGTCGTAGCAGAGAGAGAGAGAGAGAGAGAGAGAGAGAGAGAGAGAGAGAGAGAGAGGGAGAGAGAAACACCAAATAGGAACAAAGGCTACCCCCTCCCACATGGATCCCTCAATGAACCCAAGTGGAACTATTTATAAATTTTTGAAGTGTTACAAAAAATAGAGAGAGAGTTTATTTAATAGAAGAGCCTATCCATGAGTATCTAAAATCATATTTTAGATGTCAAAAGGTCTGTAGTTTTTTTCCACCTATCAGCCATACGTGTTGAGTAGAAAACGTTTGGTTTTGCTTAGATTAAAAGAAAAAAAGATTATTGCAATTAGGACTCTCCAATTTGAGAAAAATAAAACTTCTTTCAAAACATTTTAAGTGCATAAGTGAAGGGTGAGTTTAGGAAATGAAAAGACAGATGAAAGTGGAAAGTCAAAAATATACATACGAAGATGGAAAGTCAAAAGACATTTTGTGTCCATATAAAGAGGTGTTTATTTTCTCTTTTATTTTTCCTTTAGCGTTTTCTTCTCTTCAAAGTGTCCGCTCTCTCTCTCTCTCTTAAAATATTGTATCCATACTTCCTAGCTAATATTGTTGCAAATCTATGTGCTTCATCATTGCCCATTGCTATGTGCTATAGAAGCACATTGTTTTTGTTGTTGTTGAGACAATCTTTGAATTAGGAATACCTTTGCAAGATAGGTTACTCTTACTCGAGATGTATTTTGGGTTGTGTTTTTTTTAAAAAAACCCACAATTGTGAGTGATTGTATTAGAATTCCACCAAGAAATATACGAATCCACCTCAAGCTCATGCTGAGCCTTGAGGGTCATATGGTTATATCAGAGCCAGTAGTACCAAGTAACAAACTCCTTTACACAAGAAGGGTCGATTGGATGACAAGAGTGACCTTAATCCAACCATTCAGGTTTTGCCCTGTTCCTACCACATATATTATCTCTTTACTTTCCTATAACATCTCTAAGAAGCTAGCCAAAATCTGGCAGTTCCTAGCCTTCTAGATTTTCATTAGGAAGAGAATGGGGTCTAGGAGGGCCTCTTTATTTGGAAGTTTAAGGGAGTCAAACCTCTTGTATAAAGAAATCAACCAAAGTATAGCTTTTGAATTTAAACAGGCAAAACAACTACTTTATTTGAATTCAATTCTTCCCCCAAAATGAAGTTTAAAATCTAGCAGACAAAACCATCTCACGTGTCAATGCAAGCAACTTGCCGATACACGGTGTGCGAGCCACAAATGGCTCCAAGCACACAACAAGCCTAAACTAGTAAGCTCAAAGATGGCGTTGGTGTGTCACTCACCGCTCTACGCTTCCTGTCGTGGAGGATTCCTCGCCGCGAAGAAGAAGGAGACGCCGCTACGCCGCGCTCAACCGCCTTGCCGCCGTCGTGCCGCCACAATTCTTGATCACACACACACACTCTCTCTCTCTCTCTCTCACACATACACACACACACACACAAGGAGATGAAGAAGAAGCAGATGGAGATGGAGCAAAAGCACTCTTCAATTGCACAAATGAGAGAATGGGTGAATTTTAGGTTTAGTTGACTTTTATATGCGCTCGCCCCATTCACACTTGGGCACCCATGCTTAGCCAACTAATCCCTTGCATGTTCCAGTTAGAGTGCCCCTCTCATCGACGATCACTCTTACCCTTTTTCTATGGACCGATAAGCCCGGTACCCGACTCTACCAAGTAAATAAGACAACATCCGTTGTAGGTTACAACGTCCGTCGTAGGTGATAGGGTGTCCATGAGCCATGAGGGTTAACATTCCCCCCTTCCTGATGTAGATTCCATCCTCAGAAGCTATTGAGTTGAAGCTCGTTCGTCGAGGTGGAAGAGCTTTTGAGATGAATGTCCTTAGACTCATTCAGTTACTGCAAAATCAAACAACATTGGCACAGTAATTGCATTCTCATAAGAAATTAAAAAGCATATGCAGTTGTTGTAGGCAGACAATTTGATTGGTAACAGAATTTTAAACCATTTGTCAGCAATAAACATTAAATTACAATATAATCAAACGCATAAACAGTTGTAAAGATAAAAAAACTTAACAAGTCCGGGGTCGCTAATTTAAGGTTCGAAAGACACTAAAGATCGACTATTAATACCATGGGTAAGCTTCTCAATTTTCTCTGGTGGATTAAGTTGTTTAATCGCGAGAGCCAAGTATTTCATGTTCGAGGGCTGACTAGAGGCTATACCTAAAAGACCTTGTAGATAAGCTACAATAAAAGGAATTTCTCATGAAATCATCGCCTGACTAATTACCTTTTCTTTGACCCCCCAAAGTCTTTTCACAGTGATTCAATTTTGACGTGTGTGCTTATTTTGTATGCCTTGGGTTTTTTGCTTTTCAAGGAAAAGCGCCCATAGTGGGAACCTCTAGGGCTCTAGTACCATAGGCTATACATGTGAGTGGAGTACCAAATCAAGCTGAGGTTTCTCTTCCAGCTTAAGATTTTACATTGTGGCACTTTGATATTTTTTGTTTGTTCATTTTCAGCATTTTAATTTTGTAACTTTGGGGGGTCATATAACACTGTTACCCTCCCCAGGCTCATCACACTAGTAAACTCCCTTTATAATACTTAAGCTAAAGGTCAATAGGGACTAAGCCCACTAGAAAGCCCTAGTACATTTCACACAATGCTTCCTAAATTGGATTAAGAACCTAAGTAACCATTGATTATTAAGAAGGCATTGCCCATGGTATTAAGAGAAGATCTCTAACACCTAGCTTGGTCAAACTAGCTTAGTGGGACTGCATGATTTTTAAACCTAGACAAGTGATTATGACAAAAAATTACATTGAATTTAATGTTTGGTACTAAGCAAATGCGCTGAATATTATGATACCAATCACAATCAAAGCAGACAAACATGGATGCAAAAAAGATAAGGGACAATGCTAATGGACAAGAAAATAAAATAAAATAAGGGACAATAAAATTGTTCGTTCTTTGGTACCCAAACTAGCTCTGGAGTAGGTGTGTAGCATTTTCTGATTTTTTTCTTTCCTTGATTGTCAATTTGTTTTGGAGCTACAATATTGGGCTCACATGGGTCAGGTGACGGGTAAGAACACAATCTACGTTTTGGCACTTTGATCATTTCCTTCATAGTAGCCTTGGCCTTCCAATTATTTTTTAGGAATCCAACGCAACATTTCTTTACATTTCTTGGGCGAATGGGACGTTTCTTACAAGGCTTCTGTCTTTTAGCACTAGCTATGGCTGCTAAAGAAACTTAGGGACCCACTTGTATGTTTTCTTTGTTATATGAGGATGAGTCTTGACAGAAGCTATATGCATTGCTTGTAGCATATTTAAGGGTACGAGAATTTCATCCCCCTCAAGTGTTTCCCAGGTTGTCCCCCTGTTTCCCCAAGTGTCTATGGTTGCTGCTAGGTGGACCCAATCCACATTGTCTGACTCGGTCATCCCAGGTAGTACATCCATATAAGGAGAATCTTCCTCAACATCAGTGTCCGCTTTACACGTGTAATACTGCAATGGGGCCGAGTGAACTGTGGTGTCAGATCTATGATCAATTATAAACCTATTTCCTAGAGGATGTGCTCGACCCGTCACAAGATCCACTCGAATGACAGAATCTTGGAACTGCAAGTAGACATGGTTTTTAGACCATTCATGCACCATTTTTTCTTCCCTCATGAAAGGATGTCCTAAGATCATCTCCGATGCCATATTGTGTTTGGAGAAATCCATAACAATGAAGGTAATCCTTATTTTATGTCCAAAGACCTTGATCTTGAGATCTTCTAGCATCCCAATAGGTTTAACAATAGACCCATTGGCCATCTTCACTACAATGGTTGTGGTTGCAAGGTGAGGTCTTTCCATAGTTTCCTAGCAATTTTTAGTCACAATGCTAACCCCAACACCACCATCAAGGATTCCCTTCATAGTTAATCCCTTAGTAGTGATTGGTATGGTTGCATTGGATTCATCACCCTCAAAGTATTGTCCCAACTTGTTAACATGTATTTCTATAACAAGGTTGTCATCTAGGTTGGGTTGTGGATCTAAGTGTTCCTCCTCTATTGGCATCTCCCCAACTCCATCCATATGTGCAAATTGTGGTAGCCCAAACATTAGTTCTCCATTGAGGAAGGCTCGAAGAGCTAAGACTAGCTCAGGGTCTTTATATAGTTTGGACATGATGGTGGTTCTAACTTCTGAAGACATGAAATCCATCAATTTGGCAATGTTTAACGGCACCTTTTGGCCTTGAGTCCCTTGACGTGGGGAAGACGGGATATCCATTTCTTCGATAAGATCAGGTAGTCCCTCTGTAAACATTCTTTCCATCAAGAAGTGAGTATGTCCACTTTCCCATGACTTTAAGTCACTTTCTTCTTGGATGACACTAGGTATGGCTAAGGGTCTATGGACTTGGTGTGGTTGTTGTGGCATAGGGAACACCGTGTCTGTAATCTGGATCTGCCTAGGTGTTGGTTCTAGATCCCTTTGGGTATCTTCTACCAAATTCCTTAATTGCTTGACTCGCTCAATCTCCTCTGTAGGGTTTGGATAAGTTCCTATCTTCTTCTTGGATCCTGGCCATTGTGGCTCATGAAGATCTTCCTTGTTGGTTTCTATCTTAGTGGTTTTTTTGGTCTCCATGGTTTCACCTGAATCAAATTCTTTGTCAGCGTCGTTCATATATACGGGGTCGTCACAAGTCCCTATGTTGGTCTTTGAACTGGGGTCTGACTTCACTGCTTTTTAATGGTCTCTTTCTTTGTGTTTTATTCTTTTTCTGAGATTGGGCAATTGATGCCGTGTCTCTTTCCTCAAGAATATAATTTTGTTTTTGGAGCATCGATTTGTGAGTACATTTATTGGTACCATAGGTGTACTTTGTGATGGCTCCTCGGTAACTTCAATCAAATTTAATGGCGTGATCTTCGGTGCATTTGGATTATTTGGACATTGGGCAATCAAATGATCTATGCCACATCGATTACGCATGAGGATTGGCATTGTAGATGTGCTGCTTGACTGGTTTACATTATTGTGGCGTTCTTTTGTAGCCTAATAGGACACTCAGCTACACGATGTGGACCTCCACACTCATAGCATTGAGGAGGTGGTCTCTTAGCAGTGTAATTGATATTTTGGCCTCTTGCCGCCAGAGCAGCTACTTGATATACAGGTTTGACTTGTCCCCAATAGTCCTCCATGTAGTATTGTGGACTTTCTTCAAGCACATCCAGTCCATAGGCAATATTAGGATCTATATCTTCCTCACAGCCTTCCAAACAAGCAATAGATGACTCACAACCCACTTGATTCACAGAAGTGATTCTCGGATGTGGTGGTGCGGTCCTAGCACTGGAGGTGGTAAGGGTGTTGTTTTAACAACATTTTGGGCCCTAGGGACCATGCGTTGTGCTGTTTGTTCAAGAGGTGGGGCCGGAATCAATGCAGGCACTCGAGGTGTGTCTGTCCATGCTAAGGTTGGTCTATTGGCCATCATGCGCTTAAATACTATGCAATCCTTAGCTTGATGACCATACCTTCCACAGGCATTGCAATTCCCATTGAATTTTACTCTAAAAGTAGGACATTCACTGGTACTATGCGGAGCATAGCATACTGAGCACCATTGGTGCTCCCTTCTTGGATACATATGATTGTTTTGTGGAGCACGATTGTCTCTAAGACTCTCTTGAATAGCCTTGGTGAGATATGCTAAAGTCATCTCAGATATCTTTGGCTCCTTAGCAATAGGCTTTAGGGTCATTGTCTGATGCCTTGATTCTTGCGAGCTAATAGATTTAGGCTCAAAAGACACTCTTTCTCCTTGAATCATTAAATTATCCTCCAATTGGATCGCATTGGTGGTGACCAAGTGGTGATACCTCTAATGACTAGGCCATTGTAGATATCCTCATGTCGTAATCCCCTAATGAATCTATCAAGCAATTGGTTATTGTTGAAGCGCTCATTTGGATTACAACGAGAATTAAAATGCTTCAAGTGACTTATAAAGTCTCTCACCGAGTCTCCTTCCTCTCGTTGGACTTTCTGGAGCCGAGAGGCTACACCCCAAAGCACTCCCTCTCGTATGTATTCTTTCAAGAACAGTCTTCTAAGAGTAGGGTAAATCATTTTTTTTTCCACCCTTAGGGCTCTATACCAATCCCCTGCCTTCCCACTTAAGGTTAGGCTTAAAGAATTACTCTTATGCAGGTCATTGTGTTCTCCTAGAGAATCGCATATTTGTTCAAACACTTCGATATGCTTTCTCACATCCCCGTCTCCACTAGATTTTTGTGTGAGCTTGGCTATTTGTACTACCTTACTTCTAGGCTCTCTATCAGGCGTGCTACGCATATTCTCAGTGATAGATCGACCAATAGCTTGAGAAAATGTTGCCAAGTCACCTGAGTGAGCAGGAACTGTGGGTCATTGGCGCATAGGAAGCCCTTGGGTTCCATGTTTGGTACGGTGTTGTGCAATGTGGCGGCCCAAAGTTCATATGTGTGGCCCTAGGCATAGCAGACGTCGGATGTGACATGCTAATGCTAGCCGGTATGGTCCCATGGAAATTAGAACTTGGGTGTTGTGGTTGTGGAGCATAGGTTGTTGAAACAATGGGAGGAGTAGAGACTACATGAGTACGAGGACCCATGGGTGTATACGATTGGTACACACTTGTAGGTACTGTTGTAGGCATTGAGCTACCATGTATCGGTGCTTTACTAACAAATGAGGTCCATGGCATGTTTCTTGGCATGCCCATCATTGGGGTAGGCATGGTAGCCGTGGTGTCATCAAGGGAAAGATGAGCTAAACTTGGAAAGGTAAAGCTATCACTTGTGGGCTTAGATTGCACTAAGACCCTGGAGAAACAACATATGGAGGATCCATCAGATTTACCGAGGGAGTCTCCATTTGCGATAAGGTTGGCTGTTTAGCCTTTCTTGTATGTAAGAATCTCATGAGACCCGTTGAAGGCATGTTGATCCCCACTACAAGAGGTTGTGTGCTCTTGTGACGCTTATAGCGACGAAAATACACTGGTTTTTTAAACCCTCGGCGTCGCTAAAAGCGTCGATAAGAGAACGTCGCTATAGTAATCGCTATTGCAGTCGCTATAAGCGTCGCTATATGTGTCGCTATATAGCGACGCTGCAGGGCCATAGATAGCGACGCTTATAGCGACGCTGCAGAGCCTAATATAGCGACGCCCGAGATTAAAATTTTTTCGGGGCAGGGCATTCACCCATCAATGATATTGAATGTTTCATTGGTCTATTTACCTTTGAAAAAAGTGCAAAGGTAAATATAGACCCAAAATAGTCACCCACAAGACAATATAATCATTAACTCCAGCATCCATAGTACGTATTGTTTGCAAAATAAAGATACAAAAATGACAAGCGTGAATTGATGGAAGTAAATAAATGACAATTGTACACAACAGCAAAATCACTTGATTGTTAATCATTGCAAATGTAATAGTTACAAACCATTGTCATTATTTAAAAAATATACATGGTTTTCAAAAATACATAGTTACATGGTCTCATGATACATAAGCTAGGACAAAAAGAAACTAATGCTATCTAGCTGTGGCTAAACTGACGTCGTCTAATCAGATGTCTCATCGCGTCCAAGCGGCGTATTTGTCGGATTTTGCAAACAAAAACAATAAGATAGCCCATTGAAGTCGACGGAGAAAGGCAAGCCCTCTCGCCGCTGACGCGTGAACCTGGGTATCTTGACAGGGGTCTCTAGCAGCATGTCAACGAGGGTACGGATGCCAGGTGTCTCCACTGGAGTCTGAGCTCCGAAGTGAGGAGTGTCCCTGCTGGGGTGACAAAGAAGAAAGAAACTCGTCATCATCCATACCTGCATTAAACACACGAACATTTAAACTTAATATTGAATGAATGGAGTAGAAAACATGGACAAGTAGATAGAGAGAGAGAGAGAGAGAGAGAGAGAGAGAGAGAGAGAGAGAGAGAGGAGGAGGAGGTGCTCGTCGTCTCTGCTAATGAGAACTTACCTAGAGCATATGTACCTGGAGTGGATGCAAAGACCATTAAATACAATGACGTAATGGCGCATATAAATACAATGACACAATGATGCAAATACTTAATGAGCCGGAGAATCGTACAAGAACTTGAATGTGCATGTAGCTTTGGAATGTTCAAAGGCTAGCAACAACAGAAAGCGTTCTTCTTCTTTTCAACTTGAGTGATGAAAGAGGCAAGTGCATAACTCTGAATTAACAAAACAGAGCCATCTTGTTCAAATACAATATTTATGGCTTTAAGAGATCTCTCTCTCATCCTCGCATAGCTCAACATAACTTCCTATATCTATATAGAGCTCTCTGTTTAAACAGATGTCCTCTGTTTCATTTTGTAGATCCTCTGCATGCACCCCATAGAGAGTAGCAGCTTGATGTTCGTCTGGCACCACCTCCACGGCTTCTGACTGGGCATCTTCTCCGATCTCCTCCATTGATGCCGCTGTGATTGGCACATGGTAGCCTTCATACGTCCGTGCACTGCGAGGGGATACCTCTATGACGTACCACCAGTTTGATGCAGACTTTGTGGGATGAAATATCACCTGCCAGAGCCACATAACTTACATGAGAGCTTCCAAGCACATAAATTCTAAAACACACGTTAACTATTTACATACTTACTTGTTCACAATGCTCGGGTAGTACGAAAGTGTCTCTTAGGTCAGTCCATTTCTTAGTTGAATCCACCTCAAGAAAACCAGACTCTCCTCTACGCACAGTAGCGTTGCGACCCTCCATGATTATCTTGAACCATTGCGCGTCGAACGAGTCGACAAAAAATCCTCTATAATCGATCCTCAAAATCTCTTGTAGCGTGCTGAAGTAAGTGAGTTTAGCCACCACAGGATCTGCATCACAGGACCGTCGTTGACTAGACTGTTCAAATTTTGCCATGATTCTACAATCTTGAGTAAAACATTTTTTGTCAATCCGTTCCACCCTAAAATGTCGACCTTTACACCATGCTGTTGTGTATGACTTATACTACAACCAACAAAGATTATGAGTGGCCGTTCAAACATCTAGAAAGTTACTAGTCATACATTGCAAAATTACCTTGGTCGTGCAACCCCTAGAGTACTCCCACTCTTCCTCAGTCACTTCTTCACCGCACTGTTGTGCGCTTTTCAGCTGGTTGTGCAACCATCTTAAGCTCATGAATGTTGGTAGGCTCTCCAGACCTGTCGGATAGTGCATCGGTGGTCGTCTTCCCCGTCTCCACTCGATTCTTGCCCTTTGTCACTCTTGCTTTGCATCCTCATATTGTGAGATCCACTTCTGCATGACTGGATTGTGAAGCATGCAAAATCGGTTGATTTTAGCCTCTAGATCTTCCTTCATCTTCTTCTCAACACCGAGATTGCACATGACAATTCCAGATATGCGCTCATCATCTATGGTTCGCCATAGCGTGTCCCGGGCTTTATCAAATCCGTCTAGCCACTCTCCAATGTACACTAGGGACTCTGATACCAGCCAACCTTCTGCCATGCTACCCTCCGGACGTGCCTTTTGACGCACATATCCCTTGAGCGTTTTCATGAAACGTTCTAAAAAGAACACCCATCTGGAATGTACTGTGCCGGCTATTTCCACCTCATCAACTATGTGAACAAGAAGATGCACCTGAATGGTTAGCATGGTAGTAGGAAAATGTTTCTCAAACATACACACAACCTCCGCAGCGTTTAGTTTGGCGAATGGTATGGAGTCTACGTTGATCTCCTTTTGTGAGATCCATTGTACCAACTTCGCAAGTTTGTAGATTGTGTTACGGACGTCAAGAGACAGACATTCCTCAATGGAAACCGGTAAAATAAACTGCATACTCCACTATGAACATACTTGACACATTTTATGCCAGTCGTGTGACTTCAAACCGGTAAGCTTTCCTTCTTAAGTAAAACATGTTCGGAGCGAGTGCATTACGCCAGTGGGAGTTCGCAAAGATCGAATGGTCTCTTTTACTTTGAGTTCTTGGGCTCCTGTGAAAATCCATGGTGCTTTAGGGAGTTTTATGGATCCATCGGACGCTGTTTGCGGCCAATATTGCTCCATACGATCCACATTTCTAAGGTCAACTCTGGCTCCCAAAGTATCTTTCTTGTCGGTCACATGGTCCCATAGTAGATTACCCACATTCTTGAATATGTGCATTGGATCAAGCAAGTGATTGATCATGAGTCAGGGCTAGTATGGTAACTCGTACCATAGAGATAGTCTCTTCATCCCTGGGGGCAATCCGTCATCACACATCTCCTTCTGCTCTAACCATGCTTGTGCAGACATCGTCGGTGGCTCTTTTCCCAAAAATCCGTCGCGTAACACATGATTCTCTGGAAGATACGCTTGATGACCTTCATAGATTTTCTTCTTCAATGAGGGCGCCCTATGTGCATTCAGTCTAGGTCCACATGTGACACATGCTCTGTATCCGCTTGTTTGAAGCCTTGCATGTATACACATGATAATAGATCAACTTGAGAAAAAGCAAGATTTATTTACAGTGTCTGAGTGAGGAGTGTAAATAGATCATCTGAGCATTCTGTTAGTCCGGGATAGTCATGCATGGTCCACATTAGAATGCCTCTGATCAAAGCATTCCGTCGACCTGTGTGTCGGCTCATATCGACCATTTCTATGCCAATCCACAACTGTTGTAGCTCTTCCAATAGTGGACGAAGATACACATCCATATTCTTCACTTTATATCGCCCCGGCACAAACAAGCTTAGCCATAGGTGCCCCTTCTTCGTAGTCAACCACGGGGGAATGTTGTAGTTGACGATGACAACGGGCCATACACTGTAAGATGTTGATCTTTGACCAAATGGATTAACGCCATCCATAGCCAGGCCTAAGCGCAAATTTCGAGCTTCCCTGGCAAAATCCTTCCATGTTCCATCTATATGTTACAAGGACATAAGATCCTCGTTGAGAGATAGGTGTTTCGGTTCGACGGCCCCACATCCTCGTCACTACTCATAGTGAGGGCAAAAATCTTATAACCTAGACAACAAATTTAATCTTCTATTGACATTTATAATCTTTTATCTCTCTCTCTCTCTCTCTCTCTCTCTCTCTCTCTCTCTCTCTCTTTGTTCACACTTTAACTACCTCACATTCTCTAGTCATGTCCAATCCCCGCACACCTCGGTCTAGAGGTGCATGGAGATCAGAACCACCGGGTTATAATCTCGTCTTTATTGGTCAATGCCTATATTTGTGGGTACAAGAAATCTACACACCCACGTCTACATGATACTGCATGTAGTGGACAAAACCCCTTTGCCTCTTCTCTAGCTGTAGCATTTCACAGCATCTTAACATCTTTTCATAGTAGATCTTTGTTTGTAGCATGCAGGTACGTCATTCTTGCAATGTAGTTGATGTCTGCTCAAGGCACTTAATTCTTATTCTAGACTTGACGGGATGTGCGTGGTGTGTGTGTGTGTGTGTGTGTGTGTGTGTGTGTGCGTGTGTGTGTGTGACCCTTGAAATCGTCATCTTGCATCACTAATTTCTGTGTATGCTCAATTTGCTCTTCCATTAGCTGAACATGACGGCTTATTGTATGGTAGGAGTAGTCGAACATGCAGATGGAATTGCTGGTCCGCATGGATTGTCGAGGTTGTGAGCGCAGGAAATTTTCTCGCCATTTCTTCTAACCTTATCTTAAACGATTTCCTCGCCATTTCTCCTAACCTAAATAAATAACCTAAATCTAATTCAATATAACAACCCTAAACCTAAATTAATAAACCTAAATCTAATCTAATATAACGTAAATCTAAATCTAACGTAAATAAACCTAAATCTAATCAAACATAAATCTAACTAAAAATAAACATAAATCTAATCTAATTTAACTTAAATAAACCTAAATCTAATTTAACGAAAGTCTACATCTAACCTAATCTAACGTCTTTTGGGATAGTTTCCTACGACGTTAAAAATCTCTTCTTCTTGTGTGTGTGTGTGGGTGTGTGTGTGCCAATAAAAAGAGAAAAATGGTATAACCTTTCTATCACCCAAGTGTGGTAGATTGGCTATTCCATTTTCCTCTTGAATAACAAGTCTTGGTTTCAACTCCTCGTCGCTAGATTTTTAGGTCTCTTTAATTAGTCTCCTACGACGTTAAATTAAACTCTCTTCTTCTCGGGTGTGTGTGCACGCCAATAAAAAAAGGAGAAAAATGGTATAACTTTTCTATCACCGAAGTGTGATAGATTGGTTATGCCATTTCTCTTATGAATAACATGTCTTGAGTTCAACTCCTGTCGACTAGATCTTTAAATACTTTCCTACGATGTTAAGACTCTCTTCTTCTTGTCTCTCTCTCTCTCTCTCTCTCTCTCTCTCTCTCTCTCTCTCTCTCTCTCTTTTCCTCTCTCAATGTGTGTGCATTTTTTGTTTAGTCATGTATGTGTGTGATTTTTTGGTTTATGCATGCTCTCTCTCTCTCTCTCTCTCTCTCTCTCTCTCTCTTTTCCTCTCTCAATGTGTGTGTGCTTTCTTTGATCATACATGTGTGTGTGTGTGTGTGCATTTTTGGTTTATGCATGCTCTCTCTCTTTTTCTCTCTCAATGTGTGTGTGCTTTCTTTGTGTATGCATGTGTGTGTGTTTTTTGTTTATGCTTGTGCTCTCTCTCTCTCTCTCTCTCTCTCTCTCTCTCTCTCTCTCTCTCTCTCTTTCTATCTCTCTCTCTCTCAAAAACACAATGTGTGTGTGTGTGTGTGAAAGAGAGGGAGAGAGAAAAAGGGGAAGGGACCATGAGAGTGAGGAGAGAGAAGGAGCATACCTGGCTCTCCTTCCTCTCCTCGTGTGTGTGTGTGTGTGTGTGTGTGTGAGAGAGAGAGAGAGAGAGAGAGAGAGAGAAGGAGAGAGAGAAAGAGGGGAAGGGAACATGAGAGTGAGGAGAGGGAAGGAGCATACTTGGATCTCCTTCTTCTCCTCGTGTGTGTGTGTGTGTGGAGAAGAAAGAGAGAGAGAGAGAGGGAGAGTGTTACCTTGCTTGCTTGAGCGCGCGTCAAAAACTAAGATCTGAGATCTGAGTTTTCGGACGCTCTCGGTTATTTTTTTAGCTCTGTCGGCGTCTCTATATGCGTCGCTATGATCGTCGCTATGTTACTTGTAACATAGCGACGCCTATAGCGACGCATATAGCGATGCCGTGCATTTTCATGTTTAAGCGTCGCAGTATGAGCGTCGCTAATGTTAAGCATAGCTTGTAGTGCCCCTTGTTTTGTCTCTCTAGCTCAATGACTCTATGGATGACCTCACAAACTCTTTGTTGTTGATCCTCCACAATAGGAACACCCATTGTGGATTGTAGGACATCTAACCAACCCACGTGATAGGTGTGACCTGTGTATAGGTCGGTTAGAGTTTCTGTACGTAGTTCGTAATCCTAGTTCTCATTTAAGAATACTCCATCTAGGATTGAGGTGCTAGGGGTGTCCTTTGAGCTAGATGCAATGTTGCTTTCTAGGGGTTGGCCCTTAGCGGTTGCTAAGTCAGGAGCACTTGATTGCTCTCTTAGCAAGGATATTGACATAGGGGCTTTCGCTTTTAACTCTCTTTGTTGCTTCACCTTGCGTAGGCTCTCAATTTCCTTTTCCCTCGCTGCAAGGTTATATCACTCAACCTCTTGCACTTCGGCAAGGCTTCTACCATCGGGTAATATGACCTCGGAGGGGAATAGTTCTGAAGAGTCAGGAGGTGCAATGAATGAGGTATTCACATGCACATTCTCTAAGGGTATAGGGTCTACGTTGGTCATGAATGGAGAATTTACTTCCCCACCCCCCTCATTTACATCATTAGCTCCATGTTCGGAGCGAGTGGCTCTACTAAAGGTTTCCTTCAATCGGCTAAGAACACTCGGCCCGGACCGTGGGCCCATGGCATGTGTGTCTTGGCTTGAGATATTGGGATTAGGCATTAGGAAACCCTCCATGACATCGTAGTCAGAGAAAGAGTCACTAGCCGCTATGTTCGGGTCTTGGTTTGTACTACCTTGGGTCCCCGCCGAGAGCCCGGAACCTAAAGTAGGTGGATATTGAGAACTTGCGTAAGTCGAAATTGTCTCTAGTTACTCCGTCTATAACACACGACCAGAGCACAGATGCATGTGCCTTTGGCACCCTACAAGCATCGGCGGTGAATAACCTCGAAGGTTAACCGCTTACTTTTTTAAGCGTCCGTTTTCACTCGTGTTTTTTACGATTTTAATATTTTTTTAATGTTTTTTAATGATCGATTTTTTTTATTAAAGTGTGTGATAGCTCAAAACAAGCGTATCACTCAGAGGGTCACGGGCAGCTTTGCAGCACAACGTTCGGTCACCTGAAGCTCCGTTGGTCCTCAAAAAAGTCAATTTTTAGCTACGTGTGAAGCTAAAATTCGTAATTTTAAAGGGCGATAGATGCCTAAGCCTGAGCATGAGCTTGGGCTTGGGTCTGTGAGATATTCCCGATCCCGGTCCTACCTTTAATTTTTTTTATTTTTTATTTTTAAAGGAAAAGGTCGCCGCGGCCTGCGTGAGAGCACACACACACTCTACCTACCTACTTCCAACTAATACACCTACTATTACACACTAACAAGCTCTATGAGCTCTCACAGATCTACTTCCTACTTACTGTACATTACATTACATAGAACTAACAACCTTAATACTAACACCTTACACAGAGAAAAAACACAGTACCTTTGAAAACTCCATTAACAAAAGAAATACATAGTAGTAACACAAAATCCTTCTTCTCAACACACACACCCTCCTTCCTTACCTTTCCTACAATTGAAATTGCACCACAAAAGAAGCACAGAGTGCCATTCAAGCTTAGTGTATGGCATTCCCCAGCAACGGCGCAAAAAATGTGCGTGTATGTCGCACGTGTCAATGCAAGGAACTTGCCGATACATTGTGTGCGAGCCACAAATGGCTCCAAGCACACAACAAGCCTAAACTAGTAAGTTCAAAGATGGCGTTGGTGTGTCACTCACAGCTCTACACTTCCTGTCGTGGAGGATTCCTTGCCGCGAAGAAGAAGGAGACGCCGCTACACCGCACTCAACCGCCTCACCGTCGTCGTGCCGCCGCAATTCTCGATTGCACACATACACACTCTCTCTCTCTCTCTCTCTCACACACACACACACACACACACACACACACACACACACACACATACACACACACACACACAAGGAGATGAAGAAGAAGAAGATGGAGATTGAGCAAGAGCACTCTTCAATTGCACAAATGAGAGAATGAGTGAATTTTAGATTTAATTGACTTTTATATGAGCTCGCCCCATTCACACTTGGGCGCCCATGCTTAGCCAACTAATCCCTTGAATGTTCCAGTTAGAGTGCGCCTCTCATCAGCTATTACTCTTACCCTTTTCCTATTGGACCGACAAGCCCGGTACCTGACTCTACCAAGTAAATAACACAACGTCCGTCGTAGGTTACAACGTTTGTCGTAGGTGATAGGGTGTCCGTGAGCCGTGAGGGTTAACATCATGTAACATATCTATGGAAATATCTCGATGTGTAGAGTACAAATCTATTATCTCCGCTCAAACTGGAGATCATATGTAGGAGTTATGGAAGGCAAAAAATCATAAAGTTGTCCAGTCCCTTTTTTGGGGCGTGTTAAAGCGGTTACGCCGCTAGCAGAAGCTAAATAGCGAGAACTCAACCAACAACAGAATTTGTCAGACGAGGACGGAGCTTGACCCGCAGGCACATGGAAACAACTAGGTGGGTGTCAAATCACCTACTCGACCTTCTAATGACAATCACTACTAAGGAAATCAAATCTAAGTTCTAAAATACGCAAGTGACTGAAATCCGTACTACGAACGAATGCTATACGAAACAGGATCTAGAATCATTGAATCGATCTCAAACTCAAGGGGAAGTCTATTCACTAGGTAAGAACAACACCCTAAAGACTTGAACTGCAAAATCAACCTATAACCACTCCGTGCGGCAAACGCATATGAAGACAAGCCAAAAAATACAGGTGACCGAAACTTGACCCCGATGGTACTAATGTGTAGCTCTACTCGTTGTGGTTCTATAGATATGTTGCACGCTCTATTCCGACACACGAGTTGGGAGAAAACTCACACCGAAGCTCGTAAGAACTTACCACACATAGAAGCCGATAGCGCGCACTCTTGGTATCTGTGCGTAGCTCTCACCGTTGCTAACACAATGGCGGTGTCGCTTCTCCAATGGCGGCCCCGTAGCTCGCGTAGCAAGAAGATAAGACTCTCTCTCTCTCTCTCTCTCAGACACAGTCACGGCGCTCAAAAACTCACTTTGATTAATAATTGAATCCCCTTTAGGTTACAAAACTTTGGCTTATATACCTCAGCCTTGGAGGTGGGAACATCTCTAATTATTTACATCAACAGGTGAAATTACTTCGGGATTACAAGCTGGAAACTCAATTGAGTCCCGTTACTTAATGAATGGCTCAAATCAAAATTAATGTCGGAAAGACATTTATTACAATCAATGGTTACAAAATGATGGGTGTGAGCAAAAATGTGGGTGTGATCCTCTGCTGGCTCAACACTTCCTCTGCTGGCTCAACACTCCCTCCCTCCGCGTTCATGGCGTCCCTGACATGACTTTTAGGCTTGGTCAATAGAGTCCTGTCGTCTTGAGCATCTGCAAATGTGATTCGTAGCGTAGGTTGCCGATGGTCAAGGTTGGGCCGAATATTTTGCTTTCGTGAGTGAAAAAGACGGTGTAGAAAGCTTCTTCGAATGTTTGCATGTGGAAGCTAGGCAAAAACATAATTCTTTGGTATAAGAGATGTAACACCTTTGGTGATGGCTACAATGAAAGATCATACATCATATCCGTCACTGTGTCGGCCGTCGATAGTAGACTCGAGGTCGTGGCTTTATCTGGAGCGAACACTTCAATGCATGCTAAGAGAGTCCTGCAGATTTTCTTTAGCATCTGACACGAAAGGTCAGGAGATCCGGTAAAGAGTTTGATGGTGCCCGTTAGGGTTTTCACCATGTAGGATTTACCTATTCTCTCTCCTTCCTTTGGTCCTGGCATCCTGGGATAATTAAGCCAATTTGGCTTCTTTTCTGCAATCCTGCCATGCTCTTTCCAGTTTCTGACTCTTGGCACCGGGCAGAAGGTTGCATCCTCCCGAATCTCCTTTGGAGCCTCTACCAAGTAGATGAGGTAGGCTGGGTATTTGTTCAGCCAACCTTTCCTCCATCTAGGTTGAGAATCTACAATCTTCTTTGATTGTTCATCCTTTGTGATGTCGCCTTCGTAAAGAGCGACATACTGCTCCTCCTCTATTCTCTTTTTCGTCTTTATCACTTCAAATTTCATCAGAGGGAAAGGCAGGGTGGGTTGCATCCACTCTTCATGGATCACTTTTGTGTCTAAACCTTGAAGTCTAATGGAGATGAGGAGTCTCCTTTCCCATTCCATTTCCGCCTTGGCACTTTCCTCTGTTGACTTTTCTATTTGGTCCTGGGGCCTTTGTTCTTCTTCTTCAGAGATTCTTGAAGTTGAGGCCACTTCTTGAACTGGGGCTGGATCTTCAATTGTGGTTGCCTCTCCACTTTTTGGTAGCTCTATGGCTGCTCCCCCTGCTTCTTCTTGTGGTGTCTCTGTTTCTCTTCTTTGTTACTCTTGGAGGTCTTGGAGCTGTTTGCGGAGGGCCTCATTTTCTGTCCTTAGTGTTTGGTTTTCTGATGTGAGCCTCTCCTCTGCAGCCAATGATCCCTCCGCCATGTGCAATCTTTGCACTTGCTCTAACCTTATCTCTCTTTGCAAACTTCTGACATGATCTTCCAGAGCTGGTACGAGGGCTCCCTCTTGTTCTGTTCCTGCTCTGCTAGCTCTAGGGGTGGTCCTGAGTCTCGTGATTGTCCTTTCTTGAAGTTCGACTCTTTCCCTTAGCTCAATGAGCTCATCCTTGGCTGCCTCCAGCTCATCTTCTATTCGCTCCTTTGCTTCCTGTGAACTTGTTACCTCTCTTGAAGCTTCGGCTAGTTGGAGTATCAAGCCGTCTCTCTCGTTTTCTGCGTCGTAGAGTGATGCTTTATGACTTTCAGATTCAGTCATAGCATTCTCTAACTTCTTCTGCAACTCTGCTTCCTTTTGTTTTGCTGTCTCAATTGCTACTTCCTTTGCTCTGGATCTTTCTTTAATCTTGCTGAGCAGTTCATGCACCATGTGCATGTCTTTTTCATCTTCATCTGTCAACTTGACAGCTCTTTCTGCCACCACCTCCAATGGCTTCGGCTCTTCTAGTATGTTCTGTTCGTCCATTTTCTCTTCACTCTCCATTGTACTCTTTGTCTTTTCCTTCGTCCCTTTTCGATCATCTTGTTTTTGTAGGGATATCCCATAAACTGCCTCCAGGGCCTCTTCTTCATTGTATCCGATCGCTACCAGATCCTCATAATCATCTTTCTTTTGCTGAACTGGATCTATCTCCTTTTCCTTGGTCCCGGCCTCCGGCTTTTCCATAACTTCTGTTTCTATTTCTATTGTGGTCTCCTCCACAATAATTTCCGTTTTCTTCGGGCTTGGTACATCAGTAAAGGAGGGCTGATTGTCCTCAGTCATCTTGGCTTTCCCTTTGTTTGCTTTCCCGTCTTTCTCTCGAAGTTCAGTAGACTCATCTACTTCCTTCTTCTCCTTGTCGTCCTTTTTCAGCTCAGCTTTTAAAAGCTGTACTTCGTCTTCAATATAAGGCTCGACAGGTTGCTGCTCCAGTATGGCCTCCGACTCCTCATAAGCTCTAATATATTGATCATATTGATCAACATGTGGCCTGGCTGAGCTGGTTCCGACTTTAGTGGGATCTGGCACCCACATTTCTTCAAAGTCCCCCTTTAGAGCTCTTTCCGCTCTAAACTGCTCCACCATCCTTTCCATTCTTGCGGCTTTTTGACTTTTGGTTTGCTAGGGATCAGCCTTCTTCTTCGCTTTCTTCTTGAGCGGCTCGTCCACAGCCTCTTCAGGTTCTGAAACTATTTCTAGTTTTCGGCGTGCTCTTGTGGACGCCCTCTTGGATACTTCTTGCTGTTCTTCCTCCTCATCGGCTTCTCTAAGACACTCATTCTGGGAGGGAACCCGTGGCCCTTGATCTCTGGCTCCAATAGCTTCATAAGCTATTCTTGTCAGAACTTCAGCTCCTCCTATATACTTTGGCTTCTCGTTGTGCATGGCGATCACTTGCTCGTGGATGTATTGAGCGTAATTCACCTCTTTTGGCATATTGCTCTTCAATACCCATGTGATGGTAGTTGCAATGGCATGGGGCGGTGTCGTATACTTTTGCGGTCTTTTACTGCAAATATGGAGAAATTGGTTGTACAGTCGGCAAAGGGTTGCCGCTCTTTGGTCTGCCATATCTCCATAAGTTGCATTCTGTTTCTTGGACCCATATACCTCTATAGCCTCCCTTCTTTCCCTGACAGAGCTCCCTTTGTTGTTCAGCTTCAATGCATCTGCAATGAGCTGTGGAGTGATCTGTACTTCTACTTTCTCTCCATCCATGGCTGTCAATGTGGCTTTCCCATCCTTCTGAATGGATGTTGCCAACTCGTACACTCTTCTTGTATCCACACCTGATGGTCTCGAGGTGAAGAATCTGTGCAAGTCTGCCCTTTCCAGGTACCTGCTGATGTTCTCTGACCTGCTATAATCCACTAATTCTCGTGGGATCATAGGTACATCGACCGATTTCCCTTGAGGATCTCTGAAAGTCCCTTGGTAGATCTTTATTCCCTCTTTTTCTAGTATTGCTTCCTCCACCCAAGTCTTGGTTGGCTTGAGGGTTTCTGTTGGAATATCAAAAGGTTCTGCTTCTGCAAGAGCATCCTTGATGGTTGGTCTTTTTCTCTTAGTTGCCGATGACTTAGCGGAATCCATGGATCCTGTAACTCCAATTTCAGAAGTTAGCGTCCTTCTAGTACTGAAAGCCGAAATGAAGCTTTTAAGTATTCAAATGACTTGAAAATTGAAACATGAGCTATTCAGGGCCTAAGGATGCAATGTAGGTGAAAAAATATGCAAACTGGGCTCAAAAACATGCTTGAGACATCATACGCGTATGATGTTTTTTGTGTCAGAATGACTTCATATTGGTTGTGCTTGTAGCTGATAGTGTATACATGAGTATCATATGCTTGGATTTGAGTTTGGATCCCATTTGGTCAAGTTTTGGCCAGTTTAGTCCAGTTCAGGCTCTTGGAAAAATTTTGAAAGGGAATTGGATTTTATGATCCAAATTGGGTAAAACTTGGTGGTTCACCTTCAAATGGCATGTAGATCACTTCTGTTTGGTGGTTGAAGCCCTGAGGTGCCAAAATCACATAGTGAGACATCATACGCGTATGATATCTTTTAGTGCATTTTTGGACCAATTTTCTCTATAAGCTTGGTTTTGGCTTTAGATAGGCTTATTCAGTGGATTTATCAAGTTTGGATAGAATTTGGACTAAAAATGGCTCTGGAGACATCATACGCGTATGATGTCTTTTTCATCAATTTTTCATGGGATTGGTTCTGTGGACTCTCCATGTGCTAGTGAAGGACTGTTTATACTCAAATCTTGGTTTGGACTTGAATATGTTGGATTTGGGACAAAAATAGGCTTTGTATGAAGGATTTTCTCTTAATTGGGCTAATGGGGTGATCCACTTGACCAAATGGTTCCAAACTTCATATGTAGCATGTATTAGATATATATAATGGATGTATGATGACAAATGAGCATTTTTGGCTCTGTAAGTGCAAATAGACATCATACGCGTATGATGTCTTTTGTGTCAAAATGGTGCTTTTTGGTTCCAGATAGCTTGTAGATGTGTTAATCAACAATCCTACAAAGTTTCAATGAGTTTGGAGTTATTTTGACAAAATTAGGACCAAAAATCAATTTTATGGCCTACTTTGCGTCTTTTTGGTTTTCCTTGGGTTTTCTAACTCCAATTCTCATGATACTTGGTTCATAGGATGTGATTAACATGTGGAATGAGACTATGCACTCAAATGTTGAAATGGATGTGAAAATCATGCCGCGTATGATGTCTTTTCTTGAAATGTTGGTCTTTTTATGCAAAGAATGCTTTGTGCTAGTGCCCTAAGCCCTGCTAACTAGTTTTCAACTTAAAAAGTCATCAGTTTAGCTAAAAAGCCCCCTTATAGGCATTTCAGTCTCCGAAGTCGTCTTTTTGCCTTGGAGTTGAATTTCTTCAACTTTTCTTCTCGAGAGTTGCATTTCCAGCTCATTGGATATGTTGTGAAGCCACCTATTTGGTTGAACTTGACTTTGGCTCCCCGTTCTCCATCTTTCTCCATTTGGTTGCCCGAAAGCGTCTTTTTCACCATCGGTAAGTGAATCAGCTTTCTTTTGGGTTTTGCTTGCAAACATAAGTCATCCATGTATATTTGAAGCTGCTTGTGAAGTTTCATGTCATTTGGTCGTCAATTTTAGCCGTTATGCCAAAATGACGCTTTGTGTGTCCGCCGCCGAATCGGTTGTTCCGACCTACTTTTGGTGATCCAAACCCGGAGATACTCCATGGTTGCATTGCCCTCGATGTTGTTAAGCTTCCTGAGAAGTTTTGTGTCGTTCCGACAACTTTTTTCTGTTTGCCTCTTGCAGGCTCTGTTGACCTAGGGTTTTTCCAGTCGTTCTTTCTCGAGCTTTGAGTGCTAGAAACTCATCTCCTATACTAGGGTAACCCACCTCTAAGTTCTTGCAAGGTTTGGTTAGGCGGTTGTGCCCCTACCTAGCGTTCCTCCCCATTCCCCGTTTGCTCTTGTTTCTTGGTTTTGGTGAGTTTTCGCGACAAGAGTTAATGATAAACATCAAAAGCTTCTGGCAACGAGTCTACCTCTCATGTTTGGTGTCCTCTGAGATCTCGTAGCAGTCGTAGAAGGCGGTAGAAGGGCGGATGCTCCTGTGTGCTCTTTGCTCTCTCCAAGAAGGTAATAGTGGAAATGACGTTGATAGTGAAGTGAAAAATACTTAACTTCGGGCTTCCCGGATCACTTGTTACCAAATTTGACATGTGCTCCTATCTCGTCGTGAAATGCACTTTAGGATTTGAAATTTCTCCATTTGGACTCCGTTTGACCTGTTTCTGAGAAATCTGTCCACTTTGCCAAAATTCTGTCATTTCGGGCTTTCCGCAACTTTTTCAGAATTGTACCCCATTTTTACCATGGGTTGCCCTTGTCATTAGGATCATCACCGTCTATTCTTTTCTTTTTTTCGATCTCATTTCACCTGCTTTTTTATTTTTCTTTTATTTTTATTAAGAAAATCATAAAAAATAAAGGAAAATAGCAAATTGAAGCCAAAAAATTCCAAACATACACGATAAATAGCTGGTAACCCTGTGTATATGAATATACACTTCTTTGTGATTTCTGGACTTGGATTACCACTTTTTTCCACTTTTTAGCTCCAAAAACACTCTTATTTAGTGATATTTACACATCTAGAGACCCAAATTCATCATTTGATCTCTTCTTGTTGCAAAACAAGGTATATAAGGGCATAAATATTATCAATATCCGCAATCAAACATAAAAAATTACAAAATCATGTAAGACACTGCCCTTGTAATATAATTTTTGTTTTTCTTTGTTTTTTCCGCTTGTAGCTGCTTTGTAGCTCCTGTATACCTCCCCCCTCCTAGTCTGAGTCCTCCCGGACGACTATGAAGTGTCTGTGGGTGAAGCATTGTAGTTGTTTTGGTCATAAGTTCCCAATGCAATTGTAGAGTGATGATACAACAGTCTTTCCAATAAAGCTGCTCTTTGTTTGATTGAAGGATTGGTGGTCGGGTTTTGGGTTGGTTTTAGCACTTCGGTAGTAGAATCAGTAGATGGATTCTTCTTTACCTTGTTGTCTTTTTTCACAATCCAAATCTGCTTCCGCTTTGCTTGTGCTTGCCACAAACTCTTTGCGACCCAAACCTGCTTTGTTCTGTGTGTTGATTTCCTTGGCTTGAAATACCTAGGAGTTTCCGTGGCTTGTATTGAAGGGAGTTCCTGTTTACAAATCTTTGGGATCCAAATTTTCTTGCTATAGCTTTGTGCCGTCATGAACTTCTTTGGAATCCAGATCTGTTTCACTGTCCTTGATTGTCTGGAATCACTCTGTTGTCTGGTATTGAAGACTCTGTTTTCCACCTTTGTGTTCTCTGGCACAGCCTTTTTTGGTCTCCATACCAACTTTGACTCCGTTTTTTTCCAAGGTTGAGCTGTTATATTATTGCTTGTCTTCCTTATCCACTGTTGAGAATTCCTCGTCGAAGAGTAATCCGGTTGTATAGAAACTTTTGGTTGCCATTGCTTCTTCTTTTTCCTGGTTGTTGTTTATCTTTGTCTTTGGATTCGTCTTTGGAGTTGGCTCTTCTCCTTTGGTGAACTTAACTGATTGACTTTCACCTTCGTATTTGATAAGCACTGAATTAGAACTCCAGTCAATCATTGCATTATATTGCTTCTGCCATGGTTGTCCTAGCAATAATGGATGTTGTGTAGCTTGGTCTTTAACCACGTAAAACATATGAGGATACACATATTGGTTAATCTGTATATGTAAAACTGTGCATCCGACAGTTTTGATTGAATTCTCAGAGTAACTCTTTAACTCTTGCTTGGCAGTTTGTAATTTTGTGTCATTTGTCAATTGTCTATACAAACGGAGTGAAAGTAGGTTAGCTTGAGCTCCTGAATCCAATAGTGCTCTGGCTTTGATTTGGTTGGTCCCTACTTTGCATTCAATGATGGGTTCTTCTTTGTCATTCCCCATTTCTGTTATACTGACTGCGTTTATTCGTATTGCTCCTTCATTGCGCTGTTTCTGACGTAGTAGTCTTCTTTTCTCCATTCTTTCCTTCGCCTCGGCTTGCGCTTCCTCCTCAATCTTTTTCTTTTTCTGGACACGCAGCTTTTCTTGATGTATTTTGAGAAGCATGTCTTGGGTTAGCGGCAAAAGATACTTTTTCACTCTGCATCCACTAATCCAATTGGGCATTTCTTCTCCGTCTAATGTAGCAAGCTTGACGGCTCCACTTGGTGATAGATCTTTAATCACCAGAGGTCCCATCCCTCGCTTTTTAAGCTTCTTAGCATACTGTTTCAGAGTGTAAACTAGGACATAGTCCCCAACCTTAAACTCTTTAGTCCGCACATGCTTATCAAAAAATTCCTTTTGTCGCCTTTTTTGAGCGTAGATAGAAGCTACTGCTTTTAGGCGAAGCTCGTCTAGCTTTTCCAGGTCATCTATTCTATCAGAAAGCTCGTGCCCTGTCCACTCTAGGTCCTTAGCCACCCTTAATGTTGAAATCAAGAATTCTATTGGTAAGATAGCATTTAGCCCAAAAACCATGTTATATGGGGTCGTTCCTATTGATGTTTTATATGCTACCCTATATGCCCATAATGTTGAATGCAACTTCTGGTCCCAGTCAGTTCTCGACTCAGATACAATCTTCGTAAGGACAGTGCATATGGTTTTGTTTGTTGCTTCAGCTTGTCCGTTTGCTTGTGGATGATACGGGGCTGATTTCCTATGGATTACCATGAATTCATCTAGAAGGATCTCTATCACTTCATTTATGAAATGTGTGCCTCGATCACTCACAATTTCTATTGGCAATCCATATCGTACAAAGACGTATTCATATAGAAATTGTGCTGTGATCCTGGCATCTGCTTTTTGAGTTGCCTTTGCTTCGACCCACTTTGTTAGATAGTCTGTAGCCACAATGATGTATTGTGCATGAGTCTTATATGCAGGAGGTGAAATGGGTCCGACATAATCAATCCCCCATTTTGCAAAAGCTCTTGCCCCCATCATTGGTCTAAGCGGCATATCATCTCTTTTAAGTCATCACACCGTTTAACGTATTCCTCAGCGTCCATATGTAGTGTTGGCCACCATATTCCTGCGGCTAAGACAAGTTTTGTTGTCTTATCACCTGAGAAATGGCCTCCACCTACTCCTCCATGAGCTTGCTCCATGATTATCATATACTCAGACTCTGATGCGCAAATCCTAAGCTGGTTGTCTTTACCTCTCTTATAGAGTTGATCTCCTATTAAAGCGTAATCTCTAGCTTCTGTCTCTACAGATTTCTGACGAGCTTTTGACGTTCCTTCTGGGAAAGTTCTATTTGTGAGATATTCAACAATATACTGACTCCATTCTGGAGCGATCATTATCTGATATAATGTCGAATACTCGGCTGGCGGTTTTGATGAACATACAATACATACAGTGACATATTCATGTACGCTTTCTTTCATTCCTGGCCAATAGACTCCCAATTGTAACAAATTCCTATATGTGTTCCTTCTTGAACAATGAAATGCACATTCCTGAACATGTGCTTCGCGCAGATATATACTATATTCCTCAGGATTGATGCATAGTCGTAAAACATGATCATTTCCCAATTGATACAACCTTCCTGCAACCAATTGAAGATTCTTGGATTGCTGAATAGCAATATGTTTCAGGTTGTATTCTCTTCTATCGAACTCTCCTCCATAGGTTAATAGGTTAACGACATTTTGAGACCACCTCGGTATCATTTCTATGTTGAACAAGTACGCGTCTGGCATGTCGTCATCTACTCCTATAGGGTCTTCTCCATTCGTCAATCGCGAAAGATGATCAGCTCTAAGATGTGTTTTTCCTTTCTTTACTACTACCGTGAAGTCGAATTCCAGTAAGATAATGAACCATCTCACTATTCTCCGGGTATTGCATGGTTTATTCACTAGGTAGAGCAAGGCTTGGTGATCCGTAAAAAACACAAACTTGTTGGCTAGAAGATAATGCCGAAATTTCTTCATAGCATAGATCATTCCTAATCCTTCTCGCTCTGTTGTGGTGTAATTCTTCTCTGCATTGTTGAGCTGTCGACTGGCGTAACAGATAGGAAAATCCATGTTTCCTTCTTCTAGCTGAGCCAGAATACATCCTATTGCATATGCCGAAGCATCTATATGCACATGGAATATCTTCTCCCAGTCTGGTGATTTCAAGACTGGAGCAGTAATGAGTGCCTCTTTCAATTTCTTGAACGATTTCTCACACTCCTCTGTCCATTCAAAGTTCACTATTAGCCTGTAAAGTGGTTGGCCTATTATAGCGTACATGTAAATGAATCGTCTATAATATCCGCAATGTCCCATAAAGCTCTGTACTTGTTTCGCATTGGTTGGTCTAGGCATATCCACTATAACTTTTATCTTCTCTAAATCCGTGGATATTCCGTTTTGTGAGACAATATGTCCCAGAATTCTGCCCTGTCGGACCATAAACACACATTTCTCAGGATTGAGACAAATGCGATATGTCCTACATTTCTCAAATACTTTTCTTAGGTGTTCTAGATGCTCATCTCTCAGTAGAGAATGTATACATAAGTCATCCATGTAGATTTCTAGAAACAGCCTTAAGTATGCTTTGAAAGCATGCGTCATCAGCCTCTGGAAGGTTGCGGGAGCATTGGTTAGACCAAAAGGCATAACCCGATAAGCATAAATTCCCCACTCCGTTGCAAAAGCTGTTTTATGTTGATCTTCTGGTGCTATGGCTAGCTGGTTATATCCTGAAAAACCATCAAGAAAGGAGTATGCTGTTTTCCCTGATACACGCTCTAGAACATGATCAGTTATCGGCAGGGGATAATTGTCCCTGATTGTTGCAGCATTCACTTTCTTTAAGTTGACACACACTCGGAGTTTTCCGTTCTTCTTAGTACTACCACAATCGGAGATACCCAATCGGTGTGTTCAATCTCGTATATGAATTCAGCTTCCATTAGCTTATCTATCTCTTCCTTGATTCGCTTAGCAAAAGTATCATTATATGTGTATGGTCTCTGTCTGCTAGGCTTTGCGTCTTGTTTCAGTGGGATTGAGTGTTGGCATATCGATGGGTCAACTCCCTTTAAGTCCTTATAAGACCATGCAAACACATCCCTATACTCTCTGAGAAGACTCAAAAGTCTCTCTTCCTCGCCTGGAGACAAATCTGTGGCTATGTAGACCGGTCTAGGTGGCTCACCTGGAGCTGCTAAATCAACTTTTTTTGCATCCTCCGGTCCGTCATAAGATTCGTTCTCCTTCCTCTCTCGAATAGGTGGGGTTAATATCACCTTCCTATCCTCTATTGTGAATTTCCTATAGTGAGAGGGAACATCCATGTTTTCCTTGATTTTGACGTTTTCGTCCTCTCCACTCTCAATTTCTGTCGTCCAAACTTCCTTCAGAGTTTTCTTGAGCTCTCTGTACTTGTTTCTACGTTCTAACTTGGACTCCGTGTATTCTCTGTTGCGCTTGTTCTTTTCTGATTTTTCTGTTTCAGTTTTCGTTCCATTCTTTTGAACTTGATTTCTTGAGCCTCTTTTGTCTTTTCGTAAGCTCTTTTGATCACTGCTTCTCATTCTTCCAGAAATCTTATCCTTAACACAATCTTCAGCCTTTACTAGCATTAGGAATTGATTTTTTCCTCTTATTCTAGGCATCGGATTGGTTCTAAACCCTTTTGTTTTTTTTTTTGCTCTATAGTGTTTCTGGCGTTGTTTAGTTTGGTTCGGAAAATCATAAAATCGGACATCCGTTATAGTTTCTTCGTTTCCGCTTGAATTGTCCGTTGACTCGTTGTCTGCTTCATTTCCCCACTCTGGATGATTGGGAATGTCGTGAAACACCTCTTCTTCATCTTCCTTTTCCAGTGTATCGTTCTTTTCAGTTTCTTTTTCGAGTACAGTTCTCAACATGAAATACGGAACCACGTCGTACCCGTCCTTGTCGCAAAATTTCGTTGTGGGACCATCCGGAATTGCACAAACATCTAGGGTTGCTAGAATGTGTGTCCATTCTAATGGTTCAAACGTGTCCTCTGGAAAGGGTTCTCCTACATAAGTTTCGTCTTCGATATCCCTTTCTAAAACACATTCTTCTCGTTTCAGACTTCCACATTTCGAAGCTCCACACATCCATAACTCCTTGGGTTTACCTAACCAAGCTGGAAATTCGGATCCCACCAAAGTAGCTGAATCAAACTCCTCTACCGGTGTTCGGTTCACATCTTTGTAGCTATGGTCTTTCAGGTTCACACGTGTAGTGGTTTCCATATTTCTCAAGTATATATGATCGTAGCCCCAATCTTGGACCATTTTCAACTGTCTCATGAATGGTCTTTCCAATATGATATCATAGTTATTCTCCTTGGCAAAATCGACAATAGCAAAAGTATGTTCGTATTCAATGCCGCAAGAAGTCACTACAACTTTCTCTAATAACCCCATAGGTTTCTCCATGTGTCCATCTGCTAATTGGAGTTTCAACCTAGTCTTCCTTATTGCTGGTTTCCCCCATTTTTTCCAGATTTCTTTTGTAGCAATGGCTACCCCAGCTCCGCTGTCTAGTATTGCCATTGTGTTCACTCCTTGGAATTCAACTGGTAAGGTTGTATTCCCCTCTTCACCTTCGCAATACTCTCTGACCTTGTTTAAGGGTACAGGCTTAGCGTTCTTTTGTGGCTTGCTCAGCTCTTCTATGCTCTCTTGCAATCTCGATGTTGGATCTTTTATCCCGAATTTCTCCAAGCATTTTCCTACAGTGGTCCACATATGTGGTCTTAGCCTCAAAAGCTCAGCTAAAGTGATAGTGCATGTCACTGGTGTTGACAAAATCTCTATCAATCTTTGCGAGTCCATGACTTTTTCTGATGAGATTTTTCGTGAGGGAAGTGCTCTAATCTCGGATTTTGCTTCATACTCTCCTAAGTATGAAGGTAAGGTTTTCAGTGAATGAGGTTTGCTCTCCATTGTTCTAACAGAGCCCCCATCTCCCCAGTAAGATTGTAGATCCAAGTCCACTTGAGATCCTGCCTCAAATTCCACTATGGGAGGATTCCTGATGTCCTTTTCCCAATTTTTCTGATTAGCTTGGCAACTTAGCTCGTTTGCAAAGTTTGCCTCTCTCACTTGTTTCCAAAATTCATTGTAATCCTCATCTTTTCCGTAAATCCTCTGTATGACTGGATGAAAACTCTCTATCTCCTGATCGGTTGTGTTCAATACTATGCGGTCATCCTTTTGTGTATTTTCAGGCTTTTGTGCACTGGGAGTCTTTTCAGCTACCCGTGAAACGATAGTCTCTTGCTGAATTGGGTTTTCCTTTCCACAATTCATTGTTTCTTTTGGTGGTTCTAATAAGGCTTGTGCAGTCTCGATCATTCTCTGGCACATTTCAAGTCTCTGCTTTTCCAATTCCGCGTTTGGGTATGTCATCCACCTCTGTTCTTGTGTTTGGTTATTCTTTAACCTAGCTTCGTAAGCTCTCATCAGTGCGTCCAATGGTTCGTGTACTTTGTCGACTAGCACTGATCCCCCTGAGCTTAAGCTCATTGTTTCTTTGATACTCTTTTGTTTCGTTCTTTCCAGGCTCATCTCTCGTTTCCCGTTTTGACTCTCAAGTTTTTCTAATCTAGCTTTAGTTTGCTTTAGTTCCTCAGCTAGAATAGCGTCTTCACGTTCTTTTCTCAACTTCATGCGTGCTTTTCTAGATTTCCATGTGTTTTTTTGACTCCGCGGTCCTTGACTAACCACTTCAGTCGCTAACTTTCCATTCTCAGGTTCTCTAGTGGTTTTCTTAGCTTGAGCTCTAGTAACAACTTGCGTTGGTATCAGAGTTTCATTTTCAGACCCACTGCTAGTAGGAATAGTTTCTAACATATTCAATGTCATCTTTTGCACTTTGTTTGGATTCTTTGAACAATCCTCAATGAAGTGAGTAAGCCCACACTCAGTGCAATAAGCGTTTATTCTAATGATTTCCGTATGTGGGAAAACATTCATCAGATGGTCACCTACACACTTGTAACAGGGTCCTAGTGCTGGTCTTGGTCCCATTTGATTCGTCCTTTGTGGATAGGATGGTCTTGGTCCCATTTGATTCATCAGATGGTCACCTCCACACTTGTAACAGGGTCCTAGTGCTGGTCTTGGTCCCATTTGATTCGTCCTTTGTGGATAGGATGGTCTTTGTCCTGTTAACCCTCCATGAGCTATGAACATCAATGTTCTTGCGTCCAAATTGTATCTCTCTTCATCAGAAGCACTTGTAATTGTTGGTATTCCAACATTCCCAATCATGCCCCATGGTTCTGGTTGTTTGGGTTCTTCTGGTGGGTAATACATAGTTGGAGACATGTGTGCACCAGATTCTTCATAATAGGCTTGAACAGGCACTAAGGCTTGTTCTTTCTGATTCTCTAAGCTTGGTGCATATCTAATGCCCACTGGTCTTGCTCCTGGTAAAGGTGGTTGTTGTCCCAATACCGGTTGCGGTCTTTCTATCCCCATATGTCTTGGTACACTTCCCGTTGGGTATCGAGGTACTGGATGTATCTGAGGTGGTGCTAATTGAGCAGGAGGTGCATACTGGCACTCCCTTACATACCCTTTGTTGTAATAACACTCCTCTGTTGGATGATTTGTCCATTTTTGTTCAATAGCACACCATTTCAGTGTTTTTGGCAATGGTTTTTGGTATGGTGCCATCCTTTTTAGAGCATCTTCTATCATTTGCTCTACATTTGGCATGGTTGTTGTTTGAACATTCTTTTTAGTGGTAGTCTCGCTCGCTACGGAGGAGGAGCTACTGGATGCAAAATCTGTATCCGCTGACACCTGTCCATAAACCGTACAGTTATCCACTAAGTACAATGCCTCTCTCGTTACTTGCTCGAAACTTGTACAAGCTTTCAAGTGCAAGTCCTTCTTGAGAGTGTCGTTCCTCAGTCCCTCAATAAAGAGAACAGATAGTCTTTCATCTTGTGGTCGTTCACATACTGGACATCTCTCAATGTATTGTTTGAAGCGAAGTGAAGCTTCCTTCACTTTTTCGTGTTTCCTCTGTTTAAAAGCATATATTTGTGAGACCGTATTGTGCTTAATCCCTCGTTTTGAGAATTCCTCAGCAAACTCTCTTAGCAAATGGTCAATGTCATGGAATCCCCCTATGTTCATTGGTTGAAACCATGTCAATGCAGTACCTTCTAGAGTAAGACCAAATCCCTCGTATTGTGTATGGAAATCTGTTATCTGCTCAGCTCTTAAGACTTGCTTAAAGAGTGACACATGTGCATACGGATCTCCTGAACCACCATACTTCCTTGGCATACACTTCGCGACTTGAGATGGTCTCATACGTCTATGGTCTGCTACCAGTCTCATTGCTCCTGTGTCCCAGCTAAAGCTTTCTCTAGCATCATGGACTTCATGGGTTACCCTTGTCGGTTCCCCCGCCCTGAATCTACTACTAGGAGGTAAATGTGATGGTTCCGCTTCAAACCTTGGACCTGGAGTGGTATAGGTGGGGATTGGAACTGCACTACCTCGATTCGTCTCCATTGACTCTCTGGAATGTAAGGATCCCATTGGTCCGAGCTTCAAGTCCCAAGGTTGACTGAAAGAGTCAGCAACCTGAGTTCTTTGTCCTCCTGTTGTCATTGAGTTTTGCACTCCAGTTGTTGGTGCTGGTCTATGTGAGCTAGAAGTAACATAATAATAATGTAGTGGTCCCCCAAAGTATGTATATCCTTCTAATTCTTTCTTGCCCATTATTGAGTATTGCCTGCCATACTTATCGTAAGCGGCAATTTTCACTTCCGATCCCTCTGTGTAGGTAAAGACATAGAGTCTTTTTTGGTCTGTCAACTCTCCGGTGTAGGGTTCTTCACATCTATAATAGAGATCTTGCTCCCCATTATTATATTTGTATAGCCCCACATAGATGTTATCAGTGTTGATCCTTGTAGTTTCATTCTCTCTTCTTAACCTCGCATTAGGGAAGTTCATTATTGGTGCTTTCTCCTCGAGTTCTTCATCTATTTTGGCTTTGGTTCCCATCAATCCCCACTTGTCCACAATGTTAGGGTTTAGGACTACCAAGTACATGGTACCCTCGTCATCTAGATATCTATCTCCGCTATAGCTCACAGGCACTAAGTCCTTGAACTCACTAGGTCTTTCTTCTATCTTTACACAATAGCGGTCCATTCCATCTTTGTAGATCTTGGCACCTTGCTCATTGTCGTACTGGTATTTTATGAACAATAGCTTCATGGTGGCGGAAGGGTTTGATGATCCTGCTGCCATATTTTCTCTGTTGTTCAGGTTCAAGTGTTCGGTGAAAATCTCGTAAGACCTCTCCGAAGAAGTATCAGAAACACTTCCTTCAAAGATCGGCTCTAATGGTTGCACCCAACTTTGGTTTACACTTCCCTCGGTTGATATGACACTTGCTGGTTCCCTTTGTTTTGGTTGATTATTCCGGAGATTCCTGCCTGATCTCAAATTCATCAATTCCCCTAAAGGACTGTAACTTTTCCGTCTCGGCAATTTGTTTTCCCCAAGTTTTTGTGGTCAGAATTGATCCAAACTGACTGATACTTGGTCAATTGTTTAATCTTGTCAGTTGGACAACTTTTGTTTCATCAAGTGAGAATTTTGTCGCAGTTATGCTGAAAAAGACATTATACGCGTATGATGTCTTTTTTTCACAGATTTTGACTATTTCGGTTATGCTCACTCTCAGTGGCCCCTTTATGCTCTGTTCACTCACAAAATTCAGTTTGAACTCTGTTTGAGCAAGTTATGGCTAATTTAGGCTTTTCTTGGCAATTTTCCGCTTTTGACTTGTTTTTTGGGTCAATTGTGATCCAAATGGGATGAAACTTGAAATATAACCTCTAGACAGCTATTACAATGGATCTGTGTTAGCAAAGTATCAAAATATGTCCAAAATTAGGTCAAAGACATCATACGCGTATGATGTCTTTTTCATCAATTTGGGTCCAAACTTGATATTTATGCTTCCTACAGTGCCAGTAACAATCTTGTCAGGTCAGATATAAAAAATAAGCAGTGGATGTGCCAAAAGACATTATACGCGTATGATGTCTTTTGTCCCAGATTTTGACTATTTTTGGTTTTAAGCCTTCTCCAATGTTTATAATTGAGTTTCAAGTGTTTTTGTCAGGTTTGAATGTAAAAACAAGATTTGAATCCAAAATTTCCTATTCTTTGCGTTTTTTTGCTCTCTGACTTGGTCTTTTGGGTTTCTGAGAGTGTTAAAGCCCTTGTTTCAAGTTGAAATTAGGGTATAACCCCCCTTTTGAACACTCTGGCAATGTCAAATTTTCAATTTTAGTCTCTGTTTAGGTCCTAAGACATCATACGCGTATGATGTCTAAAGTTGCAGATTTCCAGTTTTTCAGCACAGAACTCTTCCAATAGCTCTTTTAAGTGCTCAGCAACAATCAGTTACACAGAAAATTTTTCTGAACTTTGTTTATTGCATATTTCACTACCAAAGCGACTTTTTCAGTGATCTAACATGCAATCAAACACATCAAGCAAATAGAACACCAATTGATAGCTCTAGATCAGGATCAAATCAGGCCCTACCTAAGCTACTTCTAATCATAAAATGGATTTTTTGCAATTGAAAAGATAAAGAGATTTACTACCACACAAGGAGTAGCAAATGCTTTTTATGTCAACAACCACTTAAACACCATCAAAAACAATCTAATTCAAGCTAAACTAAAAATACTGTCAACACGGAAGACCCAGGAATACCCCACTTCCTAGTATCTCTCGAGACGTTCGGAGTCCACCACTCCCAGATATTTTCTAACTAAAGTATACAAAGTAGTTTATACGACTCACCTCATAGGATTAGTCTAAGGTCACCTACTTAGGGCTCTCGTCCCCGGCAGCGGCGCCAAATGTTAAAGCGGTTACGCCGCTAGCAGAAGCTAAATAGCGAGAACTCAACCAACAACAGAATTTGTCAGACGAGGACGGAGCTTGACCCGCAGGCGCATGGAAACAACTAGGTGGGTGTCAAATCACCTACTCGACCTTCTAATGACAATCACTACTAAGGAAATCAAATCTAAGTTCTAAAATACGCAAGTGACTGAAATCCATACTACGAACGAATGCTATACGAAACAAGATCTAGAATCATTGAATCGATCTCAAACTCAAGGGGAAGTCTATTCACTAGGTAAGAACAACACCCTAAAGACTTGAACTACAAAATCAACCTATAACCACTCCGTGCGGCAAACGCGTATGAAGACATGCCGAAAAATACAGGTGACCGAAACTTGACCCCGATGGTACTAATGTGTAGCTCTACTCGTTGTGGTTCTATAGATATGTTGCACGCTCTATTCCGACACACGAGTTGGGAGAAAACTCACACCGAAGCTCGTAGGAACTTACCACACATAGAAGCCGATAGCGCGCACTCTTGGTATCTGTGCGTAGCTCTCACCGTTGCTAACACAATGGCGGTGTCGCTTCTCCAATGGCGGCCCCGTGGCTCGCGTAGCAAGAAGATAAGACTCTCTCTCTCTCTCTCTCATACACAGTCACGGCGCTCAAAAACTCACTTTGATTAATAATTGAATTCCCTTTAGGTTACAAAACTTTGGCTTATATACCTCAGCCTTGGAGGTGAGAACATCTCTAATTAATTACATCAACAGGTGAAATTACTTCGGGATTACAAGTTGGAAACTCAATTGAGTCCCGTTACTTAATGAATGGCTCAAATCAAAATTAATGTCGGAAAGACATGTATTACAATCAATGGTTACAAAATGATGGGTGTGAGCAAAAATGTGGGTGTGATCCTCTGCTGGCTCAACACTTCCTCTGCTGGCTCAACAGGGCGGAAAGTGCATCCTTTGACCATGCTCACACCCAGAATTATGGCACACATGACATGCATCTATATGTCAAAATCTTAATCACATTCATACACTCATGGCAAATAAAGAGGCCCTCCTAGACCCCATCCTCTTCCTAATGTATTGAAGAAACAATATCTGACAATTTGAGTACATACTAAAGTGCAGGATTTTGAAAATGTTTCCCACCAAGGCACATATCCTTCTTAAAGGACCCTAGATTCCACATTCTTTGTATCCATTTGCAAACCTTCCCTATCAGGGCTCTAATTGTAAAAAATTCTCTCCCTGAACATCTATCAGACCCGATACCATGTACCTAAGTCTTGACACCTATCGGAAGAGCCCCCCACAGCACCTTCCATAGAAAAACCTTCATGAACTGAGGCCACTTTGGATTCCAAATGTTCTTTGTGACCTCAACCCATTGAACTTTTGACCATTGTATCTACCATTGTTTGTTCAACGGGCTGAACCAATCAGCCTCGTGCACCAACTCTTGGTAAATGCACTTGGTTTGTGGTTTTAAAAAAATTGAAATTCTTGGGCCATTTCCAAGCTTTCCACTCAAAAGTAGAATCCCAGATTGGCATTGAAATATTGCCCAGAGCTTCTGAACTCTACTGACAAGTAGCTCTCAATGCCATCAAGTTGGAAGTGGACAATCAGCTGGTCAAAGGATTTCTAGCACTTGTTGTTTCCATCCCATAAGTTGACTAACCATTGGAGTCCTTTATTGTTTACCCTTCTTGTGATTTCTCTCCAATAAAAATTCAAGATTACACTAGTAGCTTTACACAGCCAAGGGGACCAGTGTGAGATGGAGTTTTGGAAGTATCTGGTTAATTCACCCCATTTCAGTACCCAAGATGATCTATTTTACTTTTGTACTAGCTCTCCCGTGATGCCACCAAGTCTCAAGCCAGACCAACTTGGGGCTAATAGTTTGTCGTGCACCTCAATCCCTTTCCACTGACCCCTTTAGAGCCAAGTTTTGCCTTGTATATCATATCCTTGGTCATGATAGCCCAAGATTGCTCTTTTTTGGCTAATGACACAAAAAATTTTGCACATAGGGCCTCAACATGCGCAACTGGGTTGAGAATCTTGAGGCCACCTTGTAACACCGATCGAGTGATAACGTCCCATTTTTCTCCATTGCCATGGCAACAAGGCTTTAGTGTTGTTACTCCATAAGAATCTTTTAACAGTTTTCAAAAACTCCTTCTAGTTATAATTGGCTATTTTGAGGAGCGGGTTTGTGAAGGAAATATAAGGAAGCATAAATGAATTGATCACTTTGATCCGACTCAAGAAGGGAAGCAACACATACTCCCACATTCTCATTTTTCTGTGGATATTTTCTAGGAACCACTAGAACCTTTTCTTGTCTGTAACTTCCACCCCTAAGGGGACACCCAGGTGTCTTTCCTCTAGACACAATCTCCCGTGTCCAGACTCATGGGTCAAATGAGTCATTTTTCGTAAGGGAGATTATTCTAGATTGTTTGCGGGTACGCTGCGATGATGGAGCACAACGAGAACACAGACCAACAAACTATCAATCCGAGGACGTAGCTGACCCGACTAGGGCATGGAGGCAATCTCTGGGTTGTCAACTCTGAGCTAGACACAAAAAACACTCTACAATCACTAATCCTACCACAACACTATCATAAAGCAAAGAAACAGACAACGCATCCTACGAAACACTACAAGCTCGAAATAGTCTCAAATCATATCAGAATGACTCGAAATCAGAGGGCAAGACTCACAAGGACATATCCTATATGGCCAAACACCTAAACCCTGAAAACTATAACGGTAAGATCTCTAATCGCTATCGCGATAGACTCAAAACAGCAATTTCCAAAGTGTCCGAAACTGATCTACAAAGACATCAACACGAAGAGCTTCTCGCCCTGATTCTAACGACTACTCGATCATTCAGAACGGATGTCGTTTGAGGTACTTACGACCAAATATAGCTCGTAGCAGGCGGGCTCGCGATGTGGTCCTCGGCTTGCATTGCTTGCGTCGATGCGGAGAGCTCCTCGATGCTAACACGCTCCTACTCTCATATCTGCAATGTGATTAGTGTGCGCGACGGTGTGTGTGCGTGAAGCTCACTACTGTGTGTTGCAGAACCCACGACTGTATATTAATTGAGATAATGTAATGTGTTTTTTACAAAGCCTTAGGTTTTAGCTTATATACCAAGCCTTCAAACCTAATGTCCGGCCAAATGACCTGAATTGTCCCTAGGCTTCTACAGAGCTTAATTACAAGAAACTGAGTTGGCTTTACTCATTATACAAGCATTTGCGGCCAAAATACAAGTGCTGATTTAAAATATTAGGTGGGACCCGTAAACATTACAAAAGTGGCCGTAATGGCTCAAAATAATAATAATGGGATATTCGATGACGTCCATAAACTCATATCTTCATGTTGCAGCATCCATCTTCATCTTCATTACTTCATCACCATCTTCATGTGGAATCTTTACAAAATCTTTGAGGAATCTTAATGGAATCTTTATGGAAACGTTGTTGAAAGGTCGTCCTTTCAACACTCTCCCCCTCCGAATTCTTGTCGTCCCCGACAAGACCCTATGTCGTTGCTGGCCTTGACAAGTTCTTGATGTCTTGGTGTTGACTGAAGTTGTTGTGGCAGCCTCTTCTGTAGTTGGTTGCTTTGCGTGATATTAAAGCTGCCTTGAAGTTGTACCTGTAGTGTATCTAAAGCCTAGAACTCTCCCCCTCCGATTGGTTGTTGTATCTTGAATTGCATGAGGTTGTATCGACTTGTTGGTGCAACAGGTCGTTGTCATTGTAGCTCTAGTTTGCTTTTTCTGTGGTTGTAGGCACTGGACCTGAAGCATCTTCTTTGGATCTTAGCCCTTCTTCCTGCAACTTTGCTTCGTTGACTTGCGGCTCCTCCTTTGTACTATGCATTCGAGTTGGACATTTTGTAATCAAGTGTGTTATCGCACACTGATCACAAAGAGAACCTATTTCTATATGACCAGTATTCGGACTAGGTATCTGGTTTTGTGCTATCCCCATAGCTGATAACCCTGTTTCGAACTCATACTCAGATTCGTCATCTATCTCACCCATAACCCTTAGCATGTAGTAGGGGACTATGTCATACCCATTCTCATCGCAAAATTTTGTTGGTGTGGTCTCATTAACACAGACATCCAAAGTAGCCAATATCTGATTCCACTCTAACGGTTCTAACGCCTCTTCCGGAAAAGGTTCCCTTATGTAAGCATCATCTTCTAAGACCTCTCTAAGGAATTCTCATTTCTCCCAAAGTCACTACACTCCGATGCTCCGCACATCTAGATTTCTTTCTTTTTGCCCATCCATGGATGGTCTGTTGATCCACTTTGTGTTGCAGAATCAAAATCTTCCACGGGCGTTCTAGTTACATCTTGGTAACTATGATTTCTCATATTTACACGTGTTGTGGTTTCAGCATGTCTCAAGTATAGATAATCATAACCCCAATCTTGTACCATCTTGAGTTGTCTCATGAATGGTCTTCCAAGGATGATTTCATAGTTATTTTTCTTGCCAAAGTCAACTATGGCAAAAGTATGCGCATACTCTATACCACAAGAAGACACCACTATTGCTTCTAGCAACCCCATGCGTCTTTCCACATGCCCATCAACTAACTGTAATTTTATTCTGGTTGTTCTAAAGGCGGGCCTACCCCATTTCTCCCATATTCGTTTTGTTGCTATGGCAATTCCTGCTCCGCTGTCAAGTATAGCTTTCGTTTCAATCCCATTGTACTTGACAGGCAAAGTGGCATTACCATCTTCTCCTTCACAGTACTCTCCTACTTTGTTCAGAGATACTGGTCTTACATTTGATCTAGGCTTCTCGATCTCATCTAGATCTTTTTCCAGGAACCTTAACGGGCTTTTGATTCCAATTTTTTCCAAGCATTTTCCTATATCCGTCCACATACTTGGCGTGATTTTCAAAAGTTCTGCCAACGTAATTGTGCACTTCACTGGCGTGAATAGCAAGTCAGTCAAAATTTTTGTGTCCAATCCTTTTGTCCCCCCTATCCTCTGTGATGGAACTCTCACAATCTCAGACTTGCCTCAAAATCTCCCATGTACTGTGGCAAAGTTCTTAACGATGCAGGTCTACTGTCTTTGGAGGCTATCGATCCTACGTCACCATGATATGACCTCGCATCAACACTCATTTGTGGTCTATCTAATGTGATTTTAGGAAATGGTGCTGGTCCAGCATCCTCTTCTCTTTTTTGGGCATCTCGGACAGCCTTCCATAACTCCTCTGGCCACTGCTCCTCAACTATAAGAACATAGGGTGGGAAATCCCTCATTGATTCATCTGTTCTATTTTGGACTACCCTCGAGTCTTGCGACCTTGGCAGTGGTTCTTCCCTATGATCTACCTCTTCTTTAGGCAATTCATCTACTTTAATGCTCTCGTCTTTGTGCACTGGGGTGACTATCCTATCCTTCAATTCTGGTGGAGGTGGTTCTAGCAATGCTTGAGCAGTTTTAATGAGCTGCTTACACATTCCTAGCCTCTGCTTCTCTAGTTCGGGATAAGGATGGGTCATCCATCTTTGTTCTAAGGTCTGTCTATTTGCCAATCTAGCCTCATAAGCCTGTAAAATCGCGTTTAAAGGCTCATTCACTTTGTCCACTAGGACAGATCCTCCTGAACTAGCACTCTTGGGTGCTTCAGCTGGTTTAAGGGTTTCAACTTCCCTTTGCTGTGTCTGTTGCTCTTGAGTTGTTTCTAGCTCAGCTGTAACAACCTTTTCTTCTCCTTTCTCCCTTTCTAGTCTCTCTTTCATTCTAGTCCTTCTTGCTCGTCTAGAGTTTCTACGGCTTTTGGAATTCTTACTATTCTCTCCATCTGTAGGCTTCTACTCTTGCACTTTTGCTTGTGCTCTTGTGACAACGTTTACTGGAGCAACTTGCTTACTTTCATCTTCTTGTTGTTTAAGCACCTGTTCTTTTGCAATTGTTTCTTGCTCTGTTGTTGTTGTCGTCTCTCCTTTTGTTGCGGCTCGTTCTTTCTCTGATTTGCCGGTAGAAGGAAAGGTAACATGTGGTTGCATTTTACCTTTCTTTCTTGGATTCTTAGGACAATCCAAAATCATATGTGTGACTGCACACTCATTACAATATACATTTATCATGATATCATGGTGTGGACAATCCTTAATCAAGTGATCACTACTACCACATCTGTCACATGGACGTATTGTTTGTTGTGGCAATACTTGATATTGACCTTGAAGTGGCCTCTGATCTACCACATATCTTTCTATTTGAAGCTCATGATTCACACATGCATTTCTAGTAGCTATGGGTCTTTCACTTAAGAACACTTGTTCCGCTAAAAGATGATATCTAGGTGGTTGAGACATAACATGCTCAAACCCTGGTGGAGTTTTAGGTCTATAGTCAGGACAATGTTGCGTCGGATGGTCCCCTCCACATGTCATGCACCTGCGTCGTTTAGGAACTGTATAGGCTGGTACTCTGTCAGAGTGGTTGATGCGTTGCATCACATTCTCTATGATTTTCTCCTCAACATTTACTTGGTTTTGTACTAGATTCCCTCTTTGATCCTCAAGATCAGCAGTTTTATTTTTCTCACTTGCATCATTCATCTTCTTCTGACCATCTTCATAGAATTTGAAATTGTCAACTAGGTCAACCGCCACTTTGGTCACCTCTTCCAAGGTTTGGTATCTTTTCATGTATAGGTCCTTTTGGAGATTCTCATTCCTAAGCCCTCTAATGAAGCATAGGATTTGACGTTCTGGCGTGGGTAACTCTTGGGTAGGACATCTAGCAACATATTGCTTGAAACGCAGTATTGCATGTCGCAATGTTTCTGTTTCGCCTTGTTTAAATTCCTCAATCTTAGGAAGGGTGTTATGTTTTATGCCCCTCTTGGTGAATTCTTGAACAAATTCATCCAACAATTTCTCAATGGTTGTGAACTCTCTCCGGTTCAATAGTTCAAACCATGCTTGTGCATTGTCCTCCAATGTAAGTCCAAAACCCTCATACTGCGTATGGAAGTCCTCTACTCGTTCTGCTCGTAGGACTTGCTTGAAAGCCGAGACATGGGCGTATGGGTCTCCTATGCCATTGTACTTTCTATTTACCCATTTTCTTAGCTGAGACGGTCTTATACTTTGGGGTGCAAAGTATGGAACCATACTCCTCTCTGGTATCGTTTCATCTCTCGTTATCGCTCTAGGAGGAAATCCAAGTGGTGCCCCCCTCTTTGGAATTCTCTTAGAGGTTCTTGTGTTTTGTGGATATATCTGAGGTCCTTCATTGACCAAATATCCACTCGTCTCTAATTTGGTTCACGGATTTTTGCTTTCTACAGCTCTATATTCTCGTCCATACTTGTCAACAAATAAAGATGTCCATTGTCGGTCGACCTCGTATGTATAGACATATAAGAGCTTGTATTCTGTCAGCTCATCTGGGTAAGGCTCTAAGCAACTGTAAAGGTTGAATTGATTTCCATTAATATACCTATATAGTCCTTCACTTTTATGGTTATACGTCCAAAATCTCTCCACAAAATTGGTCTTTATGACTGTAGGTTTGGAAGATCTATTTTGGGCGGGTGCTCATCTATCCCTGCAATCCATGTGCTTGTATAAGCTGAGTCTAAGTCTGATGTAGACATGACTTCTAGGCTTAATAGCTCTAGCTTGCTGTAGTAATACCTCTCTCAGTGTGTTCAAGTGTTTTGGTCAGGGAAAATCCAAAACTATGTCCAAAACTGTGAGCGTTTTCTCACAATTCTCTCAAATTGTTGGTTTTAGACACCCCTGACTTCCGGATGCATTTTGAGGCCTTAAACAACGTTTTTTTCAAAACTGACCAAAATGTATGCCGTAGGCATTTTGGTCAATTTACTCTAAGATCTGTAGTGCTGCTCTCAAGCTACGTTTTGATAAAAAAAAGTTTTGGAATCGGAGTCCGTATGTGAAAGTTATGACCAAAACAGTGAGATGTACTTTGGAAAGTTGCTCTATCTGATGTTTTTCCAAGTGGTCAGTTTGAGCCCAAAATTGGTGTGTGCACTCCTTAGGCAATGATAAACCCAGTGGTATACTTGGTTTCAAAAATTTTCTCAAAATTTTTTCCTGACTTGTCTATCGCGATAGGCTCACCAAGTACCCCTTGCAGATGTCCAAATGCACTCAAACTTTGTGTACAGGGTATAATGGGCCTTCTGAACCCAAATATGAAGTCAGATTTGAATTTTGATTTTTCTACACTGAATTTCTGAGTCTATCGCGATAGAATCACTAGAGTGTTATTGGGATACAGTTTTTCAACTGTTTTCACAGATTTGAGTTCCCCCTTCTCTTGAGATACTACTCACCAAGTTTCAACCAATTTGAAATACTTTTCCTTTGCAACTTGCATCAAATAACAGTTTCTTTTATGATCTTATGAAGTAATCCTCTTAGATGCACTTACAATACTCCAAATTTACTCACATTTTAACCATAGGCTCACAACAACATGTAGAACAAGGCCCTAAGGTCAATTTTCAAAATTTTTAATTTTTGTGAAAAAACCCTAGTCTATCGCAATAGACTCAGCAGATTCTTCAGTTTTGAAAATTTTCCAAATTTCTCTTCACCACTGTGTTCCCTATGCTCTGTACACCTTGCTCACCAATTTTCACTTGTTTTGGACTTTTTCTTAGGTCTCTAACTCCAACTCTAGAATTCTGCGTCTATCTGATCACTAGAAATAGACTTAGGATGACTTCCCAATTGTCCAAAATCCACCAAATTTTGTGTGTAACCTCCTGAGAGGCTAAACAAGCTATGCTCCAGAACGGTTTTGGAAATTTCAATTTCTTTGGCCCTGCTTTTAGTCTATCGCGATAGACTCAGCAAGTACCCCTTTTATAGGTCAAACTTGAACTTTGACTATACCATTGTGTTTCAACACCTCTCCTTAGTCCTCCTGCCAATTTTCAAGTGGTTTGGACTTTTACTTTGTCAGTTAGACCAGATCTGGTGTTTTCTACAAGCTGAATCCTCTCAAATGGTCTTAGACCCACTTTCTGATGTCCAAATGACTTCAAAATTTTTATGTGTCCTTGATAGCACCTTTCCAAGCTATGCCATAGAGGTTTTTGAAAAATTCAGTTTCTATCATTGGGTTCTTAGTTTATCGCGATAGAATCACCAAGTATGCTAACATGACACTTTTTTTCAAATTTTCTCTTCACAGATGTGTTCCCTACCCTGTGTAGATCATGTATACCAAGTTTCACAAGGTTTGGAAATTTGGTCAAGTCCCTTTACCCAATTTGTCTCTGAAGTCTGACTCTAAACACCAGACTTGAGGTTTAGTGGTCAAGCAGGTGTCCAAGTACACTCAATTTTGGGAGCAGCTTGTATTGATGTGTTTTACCTGTGGTATGAGGGGTTTTGCCTGATTGTGAGTCTATCTCCAATTCACCAGTCTATCGCGATAGACTGAGCAGAGAGCCACTGGAACGTGATTTTTTTCTCTGTTTTTGGACAGTTTGGTTCCCAATGCCCTTAGAAGTCTATCCCCAAAGTTTCATTCAATTTGGACTTCTTTTCCTTTGGATTTAAGCATTTCACAATTCACTTCCTTACACTCAGAAAAAGCAAATTCCCACTTAGATGCACAAGCACTGATGCAAATGCTTTGAAATTTCACATACAAGCTCTAGAGCATATGCAAAACAAGGTCTTGAGGTCAAACTTTTTTTTTTTGTTGAAAATTACAGATTTGGTTTCAGATTTCAGATTTCAGATTTTTTGTTTTTCGGGTTTTTTAAAGTTTTTTTTTGTTTTTTTTTTTGGGATTGGACCAAATCTGTGTTTTCCCCCTACCTTCGGGCCTCCAATGCAAAAACAAGCACTTTAATCGGCTTTCAAACAACCATTTTAGAGCACTTTTACCATAATCAGCACAATTCTGCCTTTTGTGTTTTCAAGCACATTTTCATGTCAAAATTGCTCTAGATCAACATCAGATGTCCTACACTACCTAAAGTCCTACTTTGGATGGTTGAATGGTTATTTTTGCTTTCTGGCAAGCAAATAGCCTCCTGCTTACCTTTTGCGTTTTTCTTTGCGTTTTTTTCTCTTTCGAGTTCTTCACAACCATAAGTCACAACCAAATACACAAACCATAAAACCTAATCTAAACACACAACAAAATAATATAACCATACCTCAACCTCATGGTGGACCACCTAGGCGAGACGCAGGCTCCCTGGCTATCCCTCAGTCAAGAGATCCGCTCTCTCACTTCCCACTAAGAAGGCAAATGGTGACAAAACTCTAGAGAAACGCTATACTATCAAACACGAGTGATGCGGTCTACGCTATTTTAGGCTCTTCGTCCCGGGCAACGACGCCAATGTTTGCGGGTACGCCACGACGATGGAGCACAGCGAGAACACAGACCAACAAACTGTCAATCCGAGGACGTAGCTGACCCGACTAGGGCATGGAGGCAATCTCTGGGTTGTCAACCCTGAGCTAGACACGAACAACACTCTACAGTCACTAATCCTACCACAACACTACCATAAAGCAAAGAAACAGATAACGCATCCTACGAAACACTACAAGCTCGAAACAGTCTCAAATCATATTAGAATGACTCGAAATCGGAGGGCAAGACTCACAAGGACATATCCTGTATGGACAAACACCTAAACCCTGAAAACCATAACTGTAAGATCTCTAATCGCTGTCGCGATATACTCAAAACAGCAATTTCCAAAGTGTCCGAAACTGATCTACAAAGACATCAACACAAAGAGCTTCTCGCCTTGATTCTAACGACTACTCGATCATTCAGAACGGATGTCGTTTGAGGTACTTACAACCAAATATAGCTCGTAGCAGGCGAGCTCACGATGTGGTCCTCGGCTTGCATTGCTTGCGTCGACGCGGAGAGCTCCTCGATGCTAACACACTCCTACTCTCATATCTGCAATGTGATTAGTGTGCGCGACGGTGTGTGTGCGTGAAGCTCACTACTGTGTGCTGCAGAACCCACGACTGTATATTAATTGAGATAACGTAATGTGTTTTTTACAAAGCCTTAGGTTTTAGCTTATATACCAAGCCTTCAAACCTAATGTCCGGCCAAATAACCTGAATTGTCCCTAGGCTTCTACAGAGCTTAATTACAAGAAACTGAGTTGGCTTTACTCATTATACAAGCATTTGCGGCCAAAATACAAGTGCCGATTTAAAATATGAGGTTCCCATAAACATTACAAAAGTGGCCGTAATGGCTCAAAATAATAATAATGGGATATTCGATGACGTCCATAAACTCGTATCCTCATTTTGCAGCATCCATCTTCATCTTCATTACTTCATCACCATCTTCATGTGGAATCTTCTTTGAGAAATCTTAATGGAATCTTTATGGAAACGTTGTTGAAAGGTCGTTCTTTCAACATAGACTTCTCAATATTACACTTCGACAACGAAGACAACAAATGTCTGCACAATCTCAAGCGCCTTGCTGCGAATCTAAAGGCATTCTTTCAAAAAGATGAGGGAGTCATCTGCAAACATCTTGGCCAAGACATGGCCGTTGTTGGGAAAAGTTAAACTTTGAATTTCCCCCCCTCGCAGCAGCAGCTTCGAGCATCGTTATAAGAGGATGCGACCCAATGGAAAAGAGAAGAGGGACTAGGGGGCATCCTTGCTTAATAGATATTCTGGCTTCAAATGAGCCCACAGTTCTATCATTGAATAGTAGCTCAAATTGGCTACCTGCACCCAGAGTTTGTATAAGTCGACAAAGACGAGGCCCAAAGCCCAATGATTTCATGACTTCTTTAATGAAGGACCACATAATACTATCATATGCATTGTCCAAGTCTAGCTAAAGCAGAATGCACTCTTGCTTTGTGAAGGCTGCGTACTCAATGCCAACCATTGCTGCCAAGATATTATCATGTATTGACCTTCCTTTCATAAATTTGTGCTGATGAGGGGATATGATTCTGTCTAGGAGGGAGGAAATTCTAAGAGCGACTACCTTGGCAATGATTTTGTATGCTACAGAAATCATAGTTATGGTCCACCAATTGTTAAGATGCGAGCAACAAACCTGTTTTGGGATAGGCTTGATAAGCCATCTTTTCACACTACCTGATCCAATGACCCCTTAACTAAATCTTGGTCAGCCATATTCGTGATTGGGACCTTGAGGTCATCCCAGAACTCAGTGAAGAATTTAGTAGTCAGACCATCTCAGCCAGGGGACTTCTCCTTGCCAAGATCTTGTAATGCATGTGAGCACTCCTCTTCAGAAAAGGCCATCTCAAGGTGATTGGATTTTGGTTGAGGAATTTCCCTATTGACACTCTCAATAAAGGTCGCTTTGGCTTCATCCACTTCTTGAGAGCGGGTCTCTGGTTGGCCAATGATTTGGCTTAGATGATCAAGCATCATCCTGCCATCTCGTCTTGGTCTTGCATAGTATTAACATTCTCATATCTGAGCGAATGGATGGTGCTCTGACTTTTCTTGATTTTCAAGGCCTTGAAAAAGTGTGGTTGATTAGCAACCTCCTCTTTGAGCTACGTTTAATGCTCTTCCTGGGCCTTTTTCCTCCATGGGCTTGAACTTTTGATCGCTTTCTCTATGCTCCAATCAAAGAGCTTCCAAGCTTTAGGTTTTACTAAACTAATATCTTTATTGAGTTTAATCAAAGCTTTCTTAGTAAGCCTTCTAAATAGAGGGTCTTTGAATAGGTGTTCCCTAGTAACCAACAGCTTATTACTCCCTCTGTGGGCCTACCCCTCCCCTTTATCTTTACTGAGTTTCATGTGTAAAGGAAGATGGTATGACAAGCTCTTCGTTGTCAATACCTTAATCTCAGGTAGTGGCGGGATCGAGTCAGCTTGGTGAGAGCAATAGTATCTGTCAAGCCGGAAAGCCATGCAAGCATAGTGAAGGCTTGTGTATGTGAAGCCCGTCGTGTTGTTCTAGGGCCCCACCTCCCATAGGTCCATCATAACCCATTTCTCATAGATACCCAGCCATTTAGTTTTTTCAAAACTTGCCAACAGGCTGGATGATCCTGTTCTATCCTTGCTTTTTCCACCATATTAAAGTCTTTCTTCCCCAATGCCTGTTTTCTTTTGCTGCAAGCATCCAGATAATGTTCTTGGATGGCCCATCAATTAGCTTCCTTATCCTTTCTAACTTCCTCCCAGAAGTGGACGTGCTTCTTTCGGGTCTTCAAACCTTTCACGTTCCATGATTGGATAGCTAAAACTTTTATCATTGGGAGAGCGGGATGAACTCCTCAATCTCCCCAACATCCCAATCCTCGACTCTTCGAGAATCCGAAGGATCACCTCGGTCAAGGGATTTTTTTTCTTGAAGTATGCCAAAGGGGTTGTGAAATGGGATGGAACAAGCTCCACTTTTAAGTTGATTGGGGGTGGGAGAGAAGCATTTTCCTTTTGAGTCTCCAGTATCCTCTAGTGTCCTAGCCTCTCTGGCCACTGCTTTCACCCTTTTCACAATTTTTTTGTGTGATTTGTGTGTTGTTGATGCGGATTCTATGCCACACCGCTCTACATCCATCCACACACTTTCATGGAAGGCAAACTAATTTTTGCAACTAATTTTCACCATTTTTGCAACTAATTTGTTATCAGTATAATCATGTTTCTCTATTTCCATTAGTGTTAATCTCTCTCTCTCTCTCTCTCTCTCTCTCTCTCTCTCTCTAATCCCTCGTGATTAATACACTAACCACACCATGAATGGCTCATAAGGGTTTTCTTCATAATCCAATTTTCTTTCAAGTGGTATCAAATCTGATGGTTCACACCTAGGCATATTAATCTCTTCATTTGATTATTGCTAATAGCTTGATAGATTGCATTAGCAATTTATAATAAAGCTCCTAATCCACACAATAATCTATTGGTTAATCAAATGACATATGTTCATGTTGGCCCATTAAGCCACTACCCTCACTTTGAGATTGGATACACAATAATTAGTGTGCATATTCTTCAATAAAGCTCAATTTTGAGCAAATTTAAGTGCATAAGTAGGCCATTCCAATTCTCTCTCTTTTTTTTGGCAGAAACTCACAATGGTGAGTGAATTCTATTAACATGACCAAAAAATTACAAATTCTAGTAATTCCATTTCTATTTTGCATAAATTCTTGTGTGTGGATGAAGAACCTGCCAAGATCTATCTACTTGCTCTAATCAGGTTCCATATGAGCATCTAATTGCTCCATCAAATGCCTCGAAAGCGAGGAGAAAAATTTTGGTGGAAGCCCAATCTTGAGACTTTCTGAGTTGTCTAGTACTCGTAAGAACACAAAGTCACCTTCCTTGAAAGTCACTACTTGTCTCTTCTTGTCGGCATACTTCTTATATTGATCCTGTGCTTGTCGAACATTTTCATGAGCAATTATTTAACATATCTATGTGATCTGCTAAGAAGTGCTTAACTTGCTATAATTTCTCAGTCGCCAACCCCATTGCAATTGGTGAACGGGGTTGAAAACCATACATAAGCATGAAGGGACCGAACTTAAAAGAAAGTCCCTCCAACATTGGAGGAGAATCATAAGGCAAACTTCAACACTGGAGGGGATAAAGTGGCGTGGGAAGGGCACATTCCCTACGGTATTATTATAAATGTGGAGAAGGGTGCCAACTCCACACAATACATATGTATGGTTTTTATTTTCTTTGACATCAAGGAGGGGGTCTCATAGGCGGGTTGTCCAAGGGCTGATTTCTCTCATTACACGAGCGTTTGATGGCCCTGCATGCTATACAAGGTTTCTCAATAAGAGTGATTTACAACCGGTGGACAAGGGTTGTACTAGGCATTGATCCCCATCTACCCTTGCTTCCTCAATTGGCCTCATTCCCTCTAAGGATCAACAACTTTCTTTTGGCTAGGGGCTTTTCGGTTGATGTGCTTGCCTGAGTTGGTTGGGGTAATGGATGGGGCAAATTTGTTTGATGTTGAGGCTAGTGTGGATTGGTAGATCGGGAATGGATTTATTCTTCTTTCACGGTCTACTAGTGTCATGCAATATTGCAGGCATGGTGGAAATTAAGGATCAAAGAGTTGTTCTACACTTTGAGAGAACTTGTACACTTGAAAAATTTGGTGTAAATTACCGGTCGATCCATTTGACAAAAGAAACCATGAATGCAATAATTGTAGGATATGAAGTGCTTACCAATGTCTTGGGTGATATGTACGACAAGTGGTGTGCTTGATAACACTTTGCTAAAAAAGGAGTCCCCTTTTGGCCACTCAAGGGCCATAGAATTTGGGTTGACGACATGTACTTTGAAGTTTATCAATCGGGTACCTAGACGACAAGATCCGGCTTGCGGTTTAGGATGATTTGATGATCATTGTCATAAAATCTAATATCTAATCAACCCAAATGATTTTCTCATATTAGACTGATCATGTAATGTGGGAGAATTAACGGGAACAAGGGTTAAGATATAAACATGTGCTTATAGATCTACCTCAACACGGGGCCAATGGTTGTTGAGGTTGCCTATGGTGGATCCCACTGAGGGTGTGCCATGGCTAGATGCAGGTTCAATAGAAGAGAGAGAGAGAGAGAGAGAGAGAGAGAGAGAGAGAGAGAGAGAGAGAGAGAGAGAGAGAGAGAGCTTGAAAAACAACACGCTTATTGATTGATAATCATTTTTGTGTGTAAACTCCTTACAATATAACTAGCAAAGCTTGCCATGCATGACTTGACTTACAACTAAACGTGACCTGCATGCTATAGGGCTTGTACCCACGAGCTAGACACCGGACAAGTGGGCTTGCATACCCAACAACCCCCCCTCAAGCCCAAACACTGACAATGGACTCGAGACAGACAAACCATGGTACAATCATCTGAAACCATGAGTAGAAGTCCCCCCCTTGACTATAACATAGGTGTGTGTGTACTTCCCTCAAATAACCATCAGTGTGAGACATCTGTAACCATGAGTAGAAGTCCCCCCTTGATTATAACATAGGTGTGTGTGTGTACTTCCCTCAAACAACCATCAGTGTGAGACATACCAGAACTCGACCAAACAACAAAGGGTGGTCTTACCATTTTATTTCATGGCAGTGTCTATAACCCGTACAGTTTTGACATGATGACAACTGACAAGCATGATAATGACTGACAACAAATAATGTAAAAGGAGGCTTTGACTAAAACTTTATGATGGTTTTGACAATAGACAAAAGCTGACAAAACTATGACACTAAACTCGCTAAAATAGTTGGTAAAAAACTTGTACTGTAATTTCGAAGTAGATTCTTCTTCGTTCTTGCAATTGTCGATGTGTTTGAGCATGTTGTAAAGATTGCTTGGCACTTGGAACATGCCTATGCACCGCATGTATTGCAAATGCAGGTCTACACCTATCATAGGTGACTTGCTTATCACGTGAGCTATGGTGTTGGATGAGCCTTGTTGCTCTTTTCCAGCATTACTTTTATCAGGCATAATTACTGCCGCCGTCGAGCCGATGAAAGTGCCACAAGATTCTTTCACTTCCGAAATACGCCCGGCTATGTGACTCGTAAATTCTCCTCCTACCTCATGCTGCAAATCGAGTATCGATCAGAGATTACGCGAGCATGGGAACCGGGTCTTGATTGAAGCCAAATAAGTGGTCAATTTTAAATAAAACAATGCGAACACACAAAAAATTCTTCGGCGTTTTCTGTAGCAGACGGGCGATGACGAGTTGACAAAGCAGGAGCCTGTAGAGGCTGAATCGGTAGGTGATGAAGGATCAAGAATCACATATGAGTGCAAGGTGCTGCTAACGAGCCCGAGATATGAGGATTCTGCGCAGGTCCAAAATTTGGGCTGCTCCTCTACAAGCGGCTGTACCCATGTTGCTGTGTTGAGAGCTGAGGTCGGGTAGGGCTCTGATACCATGTGTTGGGGTTGCCTATGATGGATCCCACCGAGGGTGTGCCATGTCTAGATGCAGGTTCAACAAAAGCGAGAGAGAGAGAGAGAGAGAGAGAGAGAGAGAGAGAGAGAGAGAGAGAGAGAGAGAGAGAGAGAGAGAGAGAGAGAGAGAGAGAGAGATTGAAAAACAACACGCTTATTGACTGAAAATCATTTTTGTGTGTAAACTCCTTACAATATAAATAGCAAATCTTGCCATGCATGACTTGACTTACAACTAAAAGTGACCTGCATGCTATAGGGCTTGTACCCATGAGCTAGACACCGGACAAGTGGGTTTGGATACCCAACAACGACAAAGGGGCCCAAAAGAGAGATGGTCTATCAAAGATCAAGGCTAACTAATGGAGAATAAGACCTTAGGGTTAGCTTCATTGAAGACCTCCAATAATTAGTGTAAAAGTCCTTTGACCTTAGGTAAGCTAGGGCTGAGCTTGAGGTGGGAACCCGGCCCAAGCTTGAGGTTCTTGTCGTGCTTGATGATAAGATGCTTGAGGTGCTTGATGACTAAGATGTTTGAGATGCTTGAGGTGCCTGATGATTGAGATGCTTGAGGTGCTTGAGATGCTAGGGCTGTACTTGAGGTGAGAACCCAGCCCAAGCTTGAGGGGCTTAAGGGCGAAGCTTGTGGTGAGAACTAGGCCCAAGGTTGAGGGGCTTGAGGGGGCACAAAAGTCAAAGATAATCCCTACAAGGAGGGGATGAGCCCTACAAGAGGGGGGATGAGAGAGAACACACACTCACACACTCACACAAGGCATGATTTGGTACAAAGGAAGCAAAAGGGACACTTCTCAAGTTCCTCCTCATGTTGCCTTCATGGTTTGCCTGAAGCCTATTGGTTGGCCACCCAAGGGGTCCAATGATAAATTAGAAGATTTAATTAATTGTTTTTATATTTATCAAGTCCTCTCTCTCAAAGGGGAAACGGGGACACTTATCCTCCCAAGGCTACCCTTGTTACTTGATTTACCTCGTGCTTGTGATTGGCTAGGCCTGGAGGGGTCCAATGAGCTTCAAGCATGAGCTACAAGGGGGGGTTGACCAAGGAAGCTAGGGGCTTGCTTAGGGGGTATACTTTCCCACACACACTCACACACACTCTCATTGTGTGAAGTGCAAAGTGCAAGAGCTCCCTCTCCTTCTCCAAGCAAGTAGAGAGGTTGAGAGCCTACACCAACACTCTTGGCTATGGAGTGCAAATCCAACCAAGAGCCATGCTTCAATGCTTAAGCTTGCCATCTTCTCCATCTTCATTACTATGCTATCATGTATGCTAGCAAGAAGAGTGATGATAAGCGAGGAACTAATTCTTTCTGCTATGAAATGTTTCTTCTCTTCCCTACCCTCATTCCCTGCTAGCTCTCTCCACCTTTGAAGGTGTTTGAGGTCTTGGGACTGAGGCTTGGGATAGTGAAAGCTTTCCTCAAATTTTATGTTATGCTTGTGATGCATGAAGCTTTCCATCTTCATTGCATCATCTAGGTCACAAGGAACACAAAGATTGTATTGTAACAAGTCTCTCTTGATAGGAGAAATCATAATACAAATGTCTATTGGAGGGGGGACCGGCTCCACATAAATCCGGTCCTCAAATGTTGTCATGTTCTCTAAATTCTCTCTCTTGCAAAAGTATTGTTCATGCCAAGTTAACTAAATGCTATGTTTATGTTTCTACCATCAATTATGTTCACCTGCTATGCTCACAAAGTAATTTCACAAAAGTACTCTCTCTAATTTCCGCTACTCTCAAGTTAATAGGCCAATTCCATTACAATCGTTGTCTTGTCTTAGTGAGGATTTCTGTGGTGGGCAACCCATGGGGAAAGTTATTTTCTTTGCGGATGAATGGGCCATGGTTCTTGCAATGCCTAAGCTTTACTTGTGCTACATCGTGCTGAGGCATGGGAAAAGAGATCACCCATTGACTGCTTCTCGTGAGAAAATTTACCCTGCTTCAAAGTGAAGTTTTGCATGGAATTAAAAAAGTCAGTAGGAGGTAGAAATGATTTTTTTGAAAAGGTACATTAGTAGGGTGTACCCAATATTGAAAAATCTTTTTAATAGGAATCCTCAGAAGATGACGTACAACTATTAGCAGACCATTCGTGAGTATGCAGTGCTCTATTTACAAATAGAGTAGAGACGGTCCGACAAGGCCGTAAGATGTGTTGGTCTAAGTCGAACGCTCTATGAATCCAACACCTAGTGTGCGTGGGTTCAATTCCTCAAGGCTTCTTTTGATTTGAGTGAAGGCTGCGCTCCAAATCCTAATCAAGAGGATTTTTAAGGAAAAGAGAAAGGAGTGGGATGAGAAAGTTTCTACCCTCGCCCACACCCTCCTTCTTTATTAGTAGCTTTATTATCACTCTTTTGCTCACGATAACATTGAATCAATTTTATGATAACAGCCAGTTTTTGTAAACAAGTTCCATTTTCCTTTAGCATTATCAATTTTGAGCATTCAGGGTGTCAATTGCGTGAGTTTCCTTGTGTTGTACAATTTCTCTTGTGCTTTTTGCACAACAAGAACTTGGTGCTAACTCGCCTCACCTCACAAACCCATATCCCTGGACATCTTTGGTGAACCCGATATGAAACAAGCCGGGGTGGAATTTTTTTATAGAGAAAGGTAACAACACTGCAGGAGGCAGCAGTGCAATAGATGATACATCAATTTGCTGCTTCCATGCAGCAATAGCAGCAACAATATGTTAATCGAGAGAAATTTTGTTTGAATAAATATAGACAAGAAAAATTTTTGTGAGGATTTGATCAACCAAATGAAGTTGAGATACAGCAGGCAAAAAAGGATAAAGCAATAGAAGAATATTTAGATAGGATTGTTCTAAAAGGGGCATGTTTGATAGATATGATGACAATGACAAATACCTTGCATGCTATAGGTCAAAGATGAGGATTTGATCAACCAAATGAAGTTGAGATACAACAGGAAAAAAGGATAAAGCGATAGAAGAATCTTTAGATAAGATTATGTTGAAGGGGCATGTTTGATAGATATAATGACAACGACAATACCTTGCATGCTATAGGTCAAAGATGGATTTTAAGGGAATTTTATGTGAGTGTATAATCAAAGAATTTGAACAATTAGTAGTTACAAGATTATGTGAGAAAATACATAGACTTATTGTTTGGTGCTTATGGAAATAACTTGCTAAATTTTGAAGAAGTTATTTTAGAAGTCGGTGATCGGCATATGTTTTTCCTCAAAAACAGAGCAAGATGTTTTTGGTTTAGATGTTCGAGAAGAACAGGAAGATCAAGGGCTATTAAAAAATCAGGGTGGTATGAAGAAATATGGGAAGAAATTTATGCAAACCTCAAAGAAAAGGAAAATCAAGAAGCTCATGAAGCTCCACAAAGGGACGAGTACACAGAGGAGAAGAATGAGAGAAGTTTACAACTGTTGCTAGATGGACTGGCCATATACAAGGGGAGAGTCATGCAAGTGTATGGGTGCAGCCATATGCAATTGCATATGCATGAGGGTAAGGCTAACTCTGATGATTTTGTGTTGATTCAAATTCTACTTTTACTCTACAAGAACTCTTAAGTTTGCAGATATGGATGTAGAGTCTCTTCCTTATGAGGGGCAAGATTCTTCACTTGATGCAGCTTTGGGTTCCATATGAGGAGGGCATACAAGGTTTGACTTTCATAGATAGCTTAAAGCAATGAGAAAAAGCAATTGATGAAGAACTTATGTAGATTCTAGATGAAGCTTTAGAAGATTTCAAGCCTAGCAAAAATAATATGCCTTGAGTTTTTTAGGTACCATATAACACTATGTATTCTATAGACAGAGATATTTCCTTGCTGCTTGCTCATGCCTCTCATGCGAGAGGGGGTGATGTTGATTTAGCAACATTTATTCCAGAGATGGAGAAGTCTACCAATTTGATTTAGTCTTATCGTTTGAGAGAAGCTACCTGACATTACTTGCCACCAAACATTGATTAATTCCACTTAAAAAAATATCTAGATTGGAATCCTGATGCATGTGGATATATGGAATGTTGTGAAGATATGATCAACATTTTTTTTAAGTACTTGATGTCTTTTGATCCAAGTGGGAGGCAAGTTAGCTATGTGTTTATAAAATTACGTGACATGTTATATGGGCAGTTGATGCCGTTTGATCCAAGAGGAGATGGTTATGTGCACGGTCTTGGGGGGTTAATCTATATCCTGTATCATGATGCTTATAGGTTATAAATATTTATTAAATTTTTAATGACACAAATTTGGATTTATGGGTTACTGGATGCTTGTGTTCTATGATGGAAAAATTTTGAGCTTTCTCTATCATCCTATGCATGTAAAGCCAAGGGGGTGCATGTGAAGCCATGGTGTGTGCACAATAAGAAATGCAGGAAAGTGAATGGGATGACTTGGATGCGATGACATGGAGATGCATGAAAAGGGGTGAAAGAGAGCCACCAAAAGCTACAAGGGCTGCTTAGGTCAAAAGGATACCAAGGGCAGGGTAGTGAATGCTACCAATACTAGAGAAAAACTGAACATGGAGATGAGCAGCTGGCCAAGTAGGGCAATGTGCAGGGCAAAGAGAGCCGTAGGGAAGACATGAGAAGAGCGGGTTCAGAAGAAGGTGCCTCCAAGGTGTGTGCAAGAGAAGGGGCTGATTGAGGGTGCCTCCAAGTGTGTGTAAAGGAGAGGGCACCGCCAAGTGTGTGGGGAATCCGGAAGGTGTGTGTGTGCAGGCAGAATAAGGAGAACAAAGCCAAGGTGTGCATGAGAGAACATGTGAGAGTGCAAAGGGAAGTTGATGGCACAATAGAAGAGGAGAAGAAAGGAAACACTGGAAGAGGGTGGCGTGTAGGGCATAAGACACAAGAAGATCTAGAAATTTTCTCATGTAGGAAAATGAAGCCTTTTTCAATGTTTTTCATACAATGCATAACATCATGAGCTTCTGTGAGGGAGGCACCGCATACCTAGCTAGGTACGATTGGGGGCAGGGGACCGTCGGCCCGGTGAGCGGGTCGGTGCCCACCGAGCCGGCGGTCCCTTGCCCCCAATTGTACCTAGCTAGGTATGCGGTGTCTCCCTCAGAGAAGCTCATGATGTTGAGGTAAGTCATAATGTGGGAAATATTGTGAAAATTTGTCCAAAACTTCTTGTGAGAGGAGGGGCAGCCCATGCAAGCAAGAATAGCATATGCTAGCGTTGAAGGAGGGGGTTGACTTGGGTTGCTTTGGGAAGGTAGTACACATAAAGGATCGCCAAGGGAGAAAGGTGGGATGCCCGTGACACGAAAGGAAGGATGATGGAGGGAGATTCCATAGTGGTGGACAAGGAGAGAAGGGAGAGCAGCAAGCCAAGCTTGTAGTAAAGAGTCTCGTAGCAAAGGAGCATGCTTCCCATTGCACAATAAAGGGGAAGGTTTGTTATACTCATGTGTACTATTCCATAGTGTGTGCAGAAGGGAGGATACTCCATAGGAGCAACCAAGGGAATTGAAAAGAAGAGAAAAATTTGCTCACTTTCATCAAAGTGTCCCCCCCCCCGCCCCCCCTCCCTTTCCTTTTTTGTGAGAAGGAAAGCAATGAGGGTCGCTCTCTCTCGAGGATCTCCGTATCTCTCTTTGAATCGGGAGCATAAGGGTTTTTTCCCTTTCTTGTGCACGACAAAGAGTCGAGGAAGGCTGAGAAGCCATAGGCTACATTTTTTAAGGGGAGGAGAAAGGTGCAGGGTGAGGAAGTTTGCACTCTCCCGCCACCCCTTCTTTGTTACACAAGAAGATTTAGAGATTTTCTCACGTAGGAAAACAGAGTCTTTCTCAGTGTTTATCATACAATGCATAACATCATGAGTTTCTGCTCGAGAGGCACCGCATACCTAGCTAGGTATGCAGCGCCTCCCTCACAGAAGCTCATGATATTGAGGTAAGCCACAATGTGGGAAATATTGTGAGAATTTGTCCAAAACTTCCTGTGTTAGCAGCTCTATTATCACTCTTGTGCTCATCAATATTACTTATGACAAAATAGTGTTGTTAACAGTCAGGTTTTGTAAACAAGTTCCAATTTCCTTACATAATATCAATTTTAAGCATATAGGGCATCAATTGTGCCAATTTCCATGTGTTGTGCATCTTCTCTTGCTCTTTTCCCGTTGCGGGTAGCTTGATGCTGACGCGGATCGCCTCACAACAAACCCATATCCCTTGATACTGGTTCAACGGTTGGAGTATTGTGACTGAGGTGAAAGTGTTACATTGGTCACAGTTGTGTGCAATTTGTGGAAACCTTTGGCCTCCCTGCCCAACCTCCCAAAGGTGCATGGTTCACTTTTCTAGCATATCATCATGGTGTGATCCTGTTCTATCGGTGGTCAAAGTTACCATGTTTTCTCAAGTGGTCTTTTATGGTTTGCTTCTTTTTGGCCATCTTTGGGGTCTTATGCGTCTCAGATTGGGGTGGCAAACCCCTTGAGGGGGTGGCTCACATGACTAGCATGTTGTTTAAATTGCATATAAATTGGCAGTTTGATCTGGTTGGTTGATATCTTGTATGCGTAGTTATGAGCTTCGTCCTTATCTATGTTTGTTGATATCTTGTATGTGCAGTTATGGTCTTCCATGTAAAAATCCCTTGTCTATGGACTCGTTTATGTGACATTATGTCTTTTTGATTTCTATCTGTCATCCATGGCTTGACTTGGGTATGTTTTCTTTTTGCTACTATGCTTTTTTTTTCTTCCAAAACTCACAATATGTGAGTGTATAGAATTAACAAAAAAAAATTACATATATACCTCAAGCTCATGTGGAGCCTTGAGGGACCACATATTACAACGAAATTGTATCATGCCTCATATAGAGCCACTCCATAACCCACTTCAAGGTCAACACAAGCCTGTTATAATAGCCGTGGTGGCCCAAACCCACTCGTTTGAGTCCTTTCCTTTGCCAAATGCTACAACTGATTCTTTGCTTTCCTGTATAATCTTTGTGAAGCAAGCAATTATAGGAGCATCCTCAAACACTCGCCTATTTCTAACCTTTCATATTTGCTTAAAGTAGCAAAATCTAACTATTAGAGTGCAGACCAAAAGAGTTTTGCTTTTACTCACCCTTCCTCCTAGGAATAGATTGTTCTAGAAGAACCCTATTCCCCAAGTCCTTTGAACCCATTTGCATATTTTCCCTGCAAATATGATGATAGCCAGACACTCCTTGAATAGGTGCAAGAGGTCCTCGCTTGCCATTCTGTAAGCTTGAGCATCTAGTAGAGCCAATCCTCTGACATGAATCTTTACTCCTGTAGGTAGAGCCCCCCATTAAACCTTCCAAATGAAGATCTTCATTGCAAGCAGCCATTGCGATGTCCATATGTTGTTCGCTATCGCCAACCATCTTGACTCTGGCCATTGTTTCCCACATTGCTTGTTAAGGGGAGCGAACCAATTTGATGAGTCCATAAGAGTAAAATAAACATCCTTGATTTTCAATTCATAAAAGTGCATGCACTTGAGCCATCTCCAAGATTTCCGCTCGAATTTAGAATGATCTACTCCACTCACATTTGTGAGCATGGCTCAAAAACAAAAAGTTTCACTCATTGTTAATTGTATCCTAGCTCCGTTTTTCACTAAGGCTTGTTTCAAAAAACCAAAAAGAAAAGGAGAATTAAAATGTAAAGTGCAACAAGCTCATAAGCCTATAATGGCATTAAAAAAAAAAGCATTTTTCACAACTCACAACTATGAGTAGAGATTTATATTAGCATAATATCAATAAAATTTACAACACCTCCTGCTTGAAATGGGCCATGGATGACAAGGATACTTAACAATTCACATAGAAGTCTATAAGACTACCCTTTTTTTTCTGTTAGAGTGTCAGAGGTGCTCGGATGGGGAGAAGTGACAAGATACTTCTGCAACTCCATCTCTCATTGGTCTCCGTGGCTCTCAAAGGTGGGCTGTATACAACTTAACCCATTTTGGAGAGAGGTAGCTAGGAAGGTCAACAATAAAGGACTCAATCATCTAGGCCATCTGTGGGACAATGAGAACAGGAACTGGAAAGATGCTGACCTCCTGGCTATGCAATTTCTTCTAAATGAGACCGAAAGACTTCTGGTTAGAGTCTTAGATGGGTTGGACATGTATTGTATGTCGGTGTGCGAGTCTGTGCTAAAATAGAAGGCTTGGTGGTGGCCTTCTATTCAAACAAGACCAAAAGACTTCTGGTCATTAGAGTCTTAGATGGATGGACATGTATTGTATGCTAGTGTGCGAGTCTGCATTCAAATAGAAGACCTAGCGGTGGCCCAAGAATAGACCTCTATGCAAACCGAAGACCAAAGACATGTATTATTGTCTCTTGGTTTTAACATATCCCTCTGGGGTAAGAAATGGCCGCAATGTGAATGGTCGTTACTAACAACATTTGGATCCCTCAGTGGCCTTGGACAATGAATTTTTTTCTCTGGAAAGTACTACGGGGGGCTATGCCGAGAGGAGTGAAGCTAGAGGGATTGGATGTGATAGGTGTTCTGGCTTCAAAGTGGCAAGTGAGGACCTGGTGCACCTCTTCAAGGAGTGCCCAACTATAAGTGGGTTGGCAGGGAAGACATGCAAATGGATACAAAAGACCTGGAAGACAGGGTTCTACAAGAATGACCTAATCCTGGGTGGCAGGGGGATGAAAAGCCAAGTGCTACTGATTTGCATGCAAATTGTCAAATTCTACTACTTCAAGCAAATATAGAAGGCCAAGAATTGTCGGTTCTTTGAGAACGATCTATCATGTGCGTGCTTCTTGGAGATCATGCAAGAAAGTAAAGAACTGATTGCTTCATTTTGTAAAAGCAAGGACCTTGATGAATGGTATTGGGCCATCAATGCGATGCTGGGCTACAAATGAATCTCTATAGCAAATCGGGGCCAAAAGTGGTAAGGCATGGAATCTGTAGTCCACTCGAGCCAAAATGAAATAATGCACTTGAATAGGCTCTAAAGCTCGCGAATTGGCCGAATGTAGACCAAAATCAAAATACGTGTACGAAGAGGGTCTATGCGTGCAATCTGACTCAAATTTGGCATAAATCGAGCATAATCAAACAAACTCTGACAAAATCGGACTCTCCGGGTGCATCAACGCTAAATGTGTCTATTCTTGCGTAAATGCGCGTGAATGAGGCGTGTCACGGGTGTAGGGTGTGTGTGTGATGCAAGGAGAAGAGTCACGAAAGAAAAATGCAATTTTTTAAAAGCTTTTTTTTTAGTTTTTATAAAAATATCTAGAAAGAAAAACAACAAACAAAATGTAAAATTATATAGAAAGGAATAAAACAAAAATAAAAAAGTAAAAAATTCAAAAGAAGAAACGAGAAAATCAAATGCAAAATTTTTATTATTATACATTTTTCTATGTTTTTGTGTTTTTTTGGAGTTTGTATGATTTTTTAAAGATCTTATTGAGTTTTTGATTTTTAAGGAATTTTTTGTGATTTTTTAAATTTCTTTTTTTGATTTTTTTCTAATTTTATTTGAATTTTGTATTTTTTGGGGATTTTTTTTCTAATTTTTCTATTCTTTTGGGTCAATTTTTGTGATTTTTTTTTGTTTTTTAATTGAGTTTCTCTGTTTTGGGTTTTTGTGAATTTTTTGTTTTTGTTTTATTTTTATTTTCTCTTTTTATTTTCTAAATTCTCTCTCTTTTTTTTTGAGCTTTTGCCCCTTTTGTTTGAATGTTGTTTAATGTGTTTTTAATAAATGTGAAATGAAAATCCAATCAAATAAAAATGAAATGAAATCAACTTAAACTAAAATGAAATTCAATTGAAATTAAATCAAGTCAAAACTAAAGAAAATGAAATACAATGAAATTGGAATCTAATTTAAATGAAATTACAACCAAAATGAGATCCTTTTAGTGAAAGCAAAGTCAACCAAATCATGATGCAACGCATGGCGAGGGAGAAAAAAAATGCTGACACCGCAGATACAGAGGGAGAGTGGGAGATAAAGGGAGCGTAGCGAGGCCAGCCAGACGCACAAAAAATGAATGAGAGAGAGAGAGAGAGAGAGAGAGAGAGAGAGAGAGGCCTCCTTTGATGTGATTGACGGCAGCAGAGAGAGAGAAAGAAAACACTTTTATTTTGTCTTTTGTGTGTGTGTGTGTGTGTGTATGGGTGTGTTCCCTCGAGTGTGTGTGAGTGTGTGTATGAACGTGGTGTGTGTATGTGTTTGAATGGTGTGTGTGTAGTGTGTTAAGTGTGTGCACGGGTGTGCGGGTGAGAGTTCGGTGTGTAAGTGTGCGTGTGTTTGTTTTTTAAGGTTTTTCCTTTTTTTTTCTTTTTGTATATATATATATATATATATAAAATTGGGTTTCAAAATGCTTTTTTTGGGGGGGGGGGGGGGGGGGATTATTTTTATATTTTATGTTTCATCCCTTGTCGACATATGCTTTATGTCTTGCCAAATGATCAGATAGTAGAAAAGGTAATCTGTGGCACCCCTTGGACTCAAACTTACAACGTGATTCCACATTGGGAGCATGATACTTTGCAAGTGAAACACTCGACGAGTCACACATACTTGCGTTATGCCTTGGTGATTTCCTGTACAAACAACAATTTGACGAATTACAACAATGTTAGTGGCAACCCTAGGAGCTACCAATCCAATAGTGCATGCAAGGAACGAGGCATGTTTTGATATTCAGAAAACTTCTTTAGAACAATGCTAAACACATTTGGATACCCGAAACACACAACCATCACTACACAACAACCACGCTGCAAACATCCAAGCCACCCTATTTAAAGACTTGATGGGTATGGAGAAAGAAACACAGTCGCTAGTTAGCCAATTGCTTTCACACAATTACCCTAAACTAATTTTTCTTTTTTGATATATGTGGACCATCTATCCACATTGCCACAGTCCACCAATCCACGCCAATGGATTTGGTGACCCAAAGTAACTACCCCGGTATAGCCCACCATCAAGGAGCGAGCATTCCACTTGCAAAATCTCTTGTTTGGTAAGAAAGCTCATGAAACCTCACCGGCAAACACCCTTGAGTGTGTTGTTCAAGACCCTCCTCTTGCACCGCATATTGCTTTGAGCAACATTGACATCCACTACATGATAGAGCCAATCCAGGATATGCATCGACATGATTTCTTAACCCATGCATGCCACCATCGGGCAGTCACCAATCATCTAGAAGGACTCCATCTAGGAGGGAGGGAGGAGAAAGAACACATATCGACTGGATATAATAATCACATGATAATCATGGGCATTGTTTTCAAACTTGACTTCTAACTTTTTGTAGCTTGTATGTGCAAATTTTCAAAACTCTTATAAATGTCCATAATATGAGTTAATAATAAAAATTAGGGACAAAAGTTGAATATGAGATCGGATCAAGTATATATATGTAGATATATGCATGATAACCTTACAAAATAAACACAATTTTTGCTAATAATGGCCATAACACCCATAAAATGAGAAAACTAGATAAAATATTGGCCAAGTGTAAGTGAGTAAGTTATTTTTGAATTTTTGGAGTCAAGTTTGGTACTTTTTAATGATTTTTAGTCATCTTCTTCATTTTTCTTAATAAAACTCAAAAACAAATACGGAAGAAGGTTGGAATCAAATTTTGACTTCAAGAGCCAAATTTTAAAATTCCATGAAACAAGCAGAAAAAATTAGGATCCATTTGGAGGATGTCACCAAGAGGCCTAATGGACCAGGTACTCAATCTGGAGTTATTTGGTAGCAAAAGGCTTCCAAGTATTAGAATTCAAAATTATTTGACCCAAGATTATACTACATGAACTAACAAGACTACTAGGCAAGTTATAAATAGGGGAAAATTGGGAGTCCAAGGTATATATCCTCTAAGTTCCTAGCTCATTTTTCGTTGTCTTTGTGTGTGTGTGCGCGCGCACGCACGCGCGCGCGTGCGCGCGCGCGAGAGAGAGAGAGAGAGAGAGAGAGAGAGAGAGAGAGAGAGCGAAATTTTGGGGCGATGACTCTTATGCAGCTATATGAACATTTCAATGCCTCTTGCCCATTGCAGACATGAGAGGCAAGCTCCTAACCATAATTAAAAGTTTTTTTAAAGTTGGGTTAGAGCGTGGAGTTAGCATATTGGGCCTGGCACAATGTAGAATTCTGGGTAGAAAAGCTCATTCATCGACTAGGATCACACCAAACTCGAACCGTGGCATGCCCGTATTGAATAGAACCCATGACTAGGCCTAGAGTCCAAAAAGTATCGTTTTTTTAAAAACCTAGTCAAGATAGGTGCACTTATTTAAAATGCCCTATTGTGGGGGGTGAAATTGTGCTCAAATGTTCACACGACACTCACCAAACTAAAAAAGCCTTACATATCTAGGAGCTCTTGAGTCTTGAGGCGGTCACCAAGCTAGCATATTATGCCATCAGCCACGAGCCGGTTCATGTGAAGCTTGGGTTCGCAACTGGTTGGCGGCAACCACTTGCAAACAATCTTTGTTCCCGTGAGGATTTCCTGGCAGTGAATGCGAAAGTAGTTGGCAACCAACTACGGGGATGCTCCTTGTCTCGGAGGTGGAGCGGACTGGGAAATGCAAAAAACGACGAGATAAACCCACGCCTTGATTTGGCACGACACACTATTTTTGTGTTTTGCTGGGATAGGAATACTTTTATTAGTTAGCTTTTTGATTTCTTCAAGCAGAGCAAAACACTCCGTGTGAATTAAAAATGCTTTGTTGTTGCATCCTTCAGAGCATGTAGACCATCTATCTTCAAGTCTTGCTCAAAATTGTTGGTTAATTAATTGAGTGGAAAATGATGAGCCACCACCACCTCCAAGGGAAACACGGACATCTACAAGGCTAAAAAGAAAACTGGTCATAGTCATTGAAGTAGATGAAGAGGCCACTATTTTGGTAGCAGCCATAGCCACCCAACAAGATGAGGAATCCGATGAGGATGTTGCTACTAAGGAACAACAGCCAATGGATACTAAAGATAGTAAAAAGAGAAAGGCCAAATGGAAGCAAAAGGTGGAAGACAAAGAGACAAAAAGAAAGAAAGCGCCACCACCTATCTAAGCCGAAGAACCCATGCAAAGAGATACTCATCTAGAACAGAAGCGCAAGGCCTACGAGCTTGAAAGGGTCTCCGAGGAAATTATGAAAACTTTTGGCAACCAAACCCCGTAAACTTGCAAACTAAAAACCCTATATTCCGACAAGATGAGGACCCCCAAGCTTGGATCAACCGTATCTATGAGGAGGAAGAGGCTAGACGGTGATGGACACCATCTAGCTTCGATCAACCGTATCTATGAGGAGTAAGAGGCTAGACGGTGATGGACACCATTTTGCTTGCGATTCACAAGCATTATACCCTCTACTAAATCTTCTATATGAAGCTTATTAGTATTGTACATCGTGTGAGTGCGACCTTTTTTACTTGGTCACCATTCATGGGGGTTATTATTGTACTTGCTTTGGCTAGCCTTTGTCGATTGCATCCGCAACTTGAGTACAAGATGCAGAGGATGGCAATTATATAAAGAGAAGAAAGGAATGAAACCAAACAAAGCTTTTTCGTTTTTCTGGCAAATTGCACAACTCCCACGCGAGGTGACAAAGTGCGTCCGTGTGAGCGCCAACGAGTCACTTGGCCACATTCAAACCGATGACCCTGGTCACGAAGGATGAATGCTCAAACAACCAAGCTATGTAGAGGAGTCCTTGCAAGGATATTAATGGAATGTCATGCTTAGTATTCTTTCAAAAATAGAGGGGATTGAATTCACAAGGGAAAGGGGTCGTGAAGTGGGAGACTGCATGAAGGGAAGGCGGGTGACCTAGAACTAGTGAGGAGACAAGAAAAGGGGGTGGATTGCCATAAGAAGGGGAGAATGGTAGTTATGGGTTGGTGGTGACTAATTGAAGGTTGAAGAAGAAAGGGGTATTGCCATCCTCGACTGGCCTTACTTGGCAGGTGAAGGCCAGTCGAGGGGCATTGTAGGTCATTTCTTTTGAGAAACGTTGCAGAAGGGGAGCTGAAGATCAATCAAATCGGGTGGAGACTTGGATGCCAGGGAAGAGGAGAGCAAAGATTCTTTAAGGGGAAGTCAAAAGGTTGTTTAGAAGTTGAGCGAGTCGAAGGGAAGTCCAATTTGGGGGGGATCTTTCATAGCGCGAGACCTCTCACAACTATAGGGATTTATTTTCATATCAAGACAATGGCATTGGATGGAAAGCAGGTCATGCTTGCAAGCTACTAAAGGGGAAGCTGGCAAGGGGTTTGAGTATGGCAACCCAAGTAGGGGCAGCTCCAGGGTGGAGAGTGAAGGGTTCAAAATGACCTCCGACTACTAGAAATCAAGTAGAAGGGGCCAGGTGTAAAAGAGGTTTCACTACCTTTCTTTCCAATCCCCTTGATATCTTATATGTATTACCTTGCAGCTCAATGGTACATAGTGTAGAACTTTGTCATCTTCTCTAAAGCTTGGGTATGCTAGCGAGATAGGAACAGCGAGATGGAGTTGTTCTATGAGAGGTTTATGAAGGCATATTGTGAAGTGGGCTATTAAAAGAGGCAAAAGAGTGTGCATCGTCGTGTTTGTCTCAAGGTTTCATCAATGGAAACATGGATGTTAGGAAAAAAATGTGGCAACCACCATTCAAAGAGCCAAGGTAATTGTTGAAGAATAGCACAAGTCTAGAGAAAAGGAAAACATGGAAGAAGTTAGTGTGAACACTATACCTCCTAAAGTGACACACATGGAGGTAATGCCACTTGGGACTCCCACAAAAGAAGAAACACATCCTTCTCCAGTGTAGCCTACTCAAGCACACCCTTTTAATCTTTAAGATATGGTACATAGCATGTTATGTGCTCACAAATTAGTGAAGAAAGCACTTCAGTTGCCACTCCGATAAGATTTTGCCTTAAAAGGAGAACGAGGAGCAATGTGATGCTTAGAAGAAACATGAAATAAATGAGATGAGAAAGAAGGCACCAACGCACCAGGCTTCACTTCTTCATAGTATCAAAAAATATTTCAAATTTCCTCACCATCCTATAGAGAAGATGAAGATGGAGATATACGATAGAGAAAGTCATGTTTAGAATTAGAAGTTGGAGCTGCATGTTAAAACCACCTAAATAGAGGTTTCCAATGCTTTCATTGAAGAATACATTACTATGCATGACTTTACCACAACACGGGATCAAGGAGGAATGAAAAAAAGAGAAAATAGATAGAAGACATGGCTAGAGAGATGGAGAACCTCTCAAGAGAACATGCAGAAAAACAAAAACACTTCAAGGAAGTAGTAGTAGAGGCTTTGTAGACTACTGGACTTGCTCAATGGTTGCACTCAATGGTTGCAAGCACAATTAGAGGTTGCTAATGTACAACTAGTCCCAAGCTGAAGCATGAAGCAAAGACCAAGACGAACTCCTCAACCTCTTGAAAACCAATCTAACAATGCTCACTCTACAAGGAACCAATCAAGACTACCAATCTCTTGAAGATGCCTATCTCAAGGAGTTAAGCTTCGGTGAATGAATAAAGACTATTATGTTGTATACCATGTCGATGGTTTTTCATAGCACATGGCTTGGTGCACATGAGTCACTTAATGGGCTTGCCATTTTTAGTGGATATGACCATACACTAACAAATATGCAATACCCTCCTACTATATTTATACATGAATCATATTTGAGGATGTATCTCCTCCTTAAAGGAGCTACACATATAGTAATTCACACGCACTCATCACACTTGGCACACAAATCATGCACAATGTCTTGTCCCCATCACATACTTGTAGTAGCTACCTTTGCTAATCATGGCTAGCAATTCAACAAGAAACACCACTCATCAACCTACACTGCTCAAGTATAGAAACTAGTTTGATACGCATTTTTCAAGTAATGGAATCCTCACATACAACCAAAAGGACATCATGACAGTGACATCACTCTAGTAACTTGGTATTGAGTTGCTAGTGTCAAGTCATGCGTGTTGATTGGAAAGTTATTGATAGGTACAAGACCTTGATGTGGATAGTATAGCATTGTCAAAGTGTTTTCTCTATTTTTACACACTTATTTCTATAGACTTTTCTTGCATGTGTCTTGGGTAGATGTAGGAAGACGGAAAATTCTTTGTTGTACAATTGGCCTCTCTCTTGTGTACAAAAAAAAAGAAGCATTGTGAACGCATGGCTTAATGATGGATTCCCTAATGTTACTACTTGATATGTATGAATAATGTGTGTCCTTCGGGCTTACACATACACGGTATGATATGGTGGTTGCAAAAATAGTCAATGTTTTGATGATAGGATTATGTTTTGCACTACATCAAGAGTATTCATGCTAGGTGACACAATATGGAAATGCCATGCATTGTAAACAGAATATTTAACTCAAAAGTTTCTAAGTTCAAGGTTTATGGAACTACAAGAAAGGAAAGGTTTTAATAATACTATTACTTTTGTAATAATCAAAGATATGTTGATTTTGGGCATTATTGGAACTATGAACAAAGAACATACCTCTTATCCTCGCATGAAAAACTAAAAATGGCATATGAAGAAACAGAATTGAATATACCTATATTTGTGGGAAAAATTAATTATTATTCTATGTATTGATGGTTGCTCCCTTTTCTAACAGGTGGTTCATTGTGCCTGAGAAGAATGGAGCTTTGCGTTTCATACAAGACATGTAGCTTGTAAAAAACAAGGTTACCATTAGGAATGTCGGGACAAGATCAATTGTGGATGAATTTACATAGGCATTTGCAGGAAAGTCAATTTACTCAACGAGAGATCTATATTCAAGGTACGATCAATTTTAGCTAGATGTAGAGAGTAGAGATTTAACAACCATGAAAACACCTTTTACTCAACGAGAGATCTATATTCAAGGTACGATCAATTTTAGCTAGATGTAGAGAGTAGAGATTTAACAACCATGAAAATACCTTTGGGATTGGTAAGGATGTGCATCTTACCTCAAGGAGCAACGAGTTTAATTGCACGTATGATAAATGGGACGAGAAAGGTTCTATGTGACTTTATTTTTCAAATCACAATGCCATTTCTTAATGATGTGCCCATCAAAGGATGTGAGGAAAAAGACAAACATGAAGCTATGGATTTGATTGGGTGCCTAAGTTTGTTACAGACCATATCGAAGACTATGAAAATATTTTGTCAAGGCTGGAAGAAGTTAATCTTATACTATTAGGATCAGAGTATGTATTTAGAGGTAATGAAGTGTTGATTGTGGGGCATATGTGTGGTCCTTATGGTAGAAAGCCTTGTCCAAAAAAACATGGATGCGATCAAAAACATGAAAGAAACATATACAACTATAATTGAAGTTTAAAAATTTCTTGGTGCTTGTGTCTTCTGCCTTGTTTGGATATCACATTATGCACATGTAGTAGATCCTCTTTATAGGCTGTTGAGAAAGAATCAAAAGTTTTAACAGGAAGAAGAGCACACAAAACCCATGAGAAAGCTGAACAAGCTACTTCTTTCATCACTTGCCTTGAGAAAGGTAGATTATGCATGTGAAAGACCTATCATTGTTACAATGGAGGCAAGTCCTACAGGGATAGGATGGGGAATAGGGCAAGACAATGATAAAGGAAAATGGTATGTGGTGAGGTTTGGGGCCAAGGTTTTGAGTTCTTGCCAATGAAATTATGCACATGTAAAAGGGAATTATGGGGAGTGTTCATAGCATTGACGTGTGACAAGAAGTACTTGATAGGGGCATCAATGGCTATGCATATTGATTGTTTGCCTCTTCTTGGAATGATTATAAATTGTTTGAGTCCTGACATCACTATGCTATGATGGATAACCTACATAAAATCCTTGAATCCCTTCAAGTTCAAGCATATTATAGGGACAAACAATCCAAAGACAGATATTCTATTTAGGGCAATGTATGAAGATGAAAAAGACATGATTGTTGACGAAGATGATGTAATCATGCATGTAGCTGAAGACGGGCGGCCACACTCAATTGAAGACTGACTAAATGATAAAAGAAGAAAATACTATGTAGTCATTCCTTGATTAAGAAGACTTGTAATTTCACTTGTAAATACTTGGGGCTTGCAGAAGTTTCCAATTTTGTATATTATTTTTGCCATTAGACTGAGTAGGATTTCACTTTGGAACATGAGGTTTTGTATTTGGAAGGTATATATACCAAATTCTAACCTTAATAACCCCCCCCCCTTTGTTGATTCTATGAAGTGTCTGTGAGAAGCGTATTCTGTGTACGAGAGAGAGTGAGAGATTATCTTGACACTACGTGGACACCGGTGGTCAGAATCGAGTACAGAGAAGTGCAACGTGTTGCCTCCGGAGAGAGCTACACGCCAATACCCACACTGCACGTGTACGACCCGGCTTCGCAAGATTGATCCGCGAGCTATTTCTAGGGACTCGGTAAGCAAACGGTGTTTTTTTTTGCATTTCAACATATCCACGCATTCGTATTGAGTAAAGCTACACATTAGGCACCTTAATTTTCAGAAACGTTGATCTGCAAAAACCTGTCAAACATCCTACGTGATTCTGCACTGGGTGTTTATGAGTAGGGTTTTGGGTCACGACCGTAGGGAGCGTGGCCTATTAGTGTTAATAGGATATCCCTCAAGTTTCGTAGCGTTTTGAGAATGTCTAATGGGTATTTGGCTCATTGAAGCATTGTAGGAAATCTCCTCCTGTGCACAATAGTAGGCTATAACTTAGACATTGGGTAGAGACCTCTGTAGGAAGTAGTCAATAGTCAGTCCAGTGTAGGTTGACACCCTATGCTTGCTTCCTTGCGCATGCGGGTCGAGCTTCGTCCTCAGCTGACAATTCTTGTTAGGCGAGTTCTCACTATGCTGACGTTCGTCGCGGCGTATCTGCCAACATTGGCACCGTTGCCGGGGATGAAAACCCTAGGTAGGTGACCGAGACTAGTCCTTGAGGATAGGGATTCTCTGGCTTGCCAGACTCTTATTTTACATTTAGATAGGATCAAAGGGTGGTGGACTCTCTAGGTCTTAGGAGGAGTCTAGGGAGCGTTTGGCTTGCCTGGATCGTCCGTCTTAGGTAGTGTTAGATAGGAGTTAGGTTGTGGTGTGGAGAGTAGGATTTGGAGTGGTAGATACGGTGAGAAGATAGCTTGAGAGTCCATGCGAGGCTAGAAAGCAACCGAGGCACCAAAATCACCATCTCACATGATGAGTAGGAGTAGGTTAAGTAGGACATCATGATTTATGATCTGGAGCACTTCATGCATGTTATATTTGCTGTTAGGCTCATCGAAGAAATATAAAAGACGGTAAATTGTGTTTAGAAGCTGAATTGAAGTCCAAAAGTGTCTGTGATTATTGCTGAGAGGTCTACAGAGCATAGGGAAGTCCACTGGCAGAAAAAAATTAAATTCTAAGATAGTAGACATCCTACGTGTAGGATGAGAGGTAGGTTTTACCCTATTTTCACCTGGAAAGTGGAAGATTGACCATATCTTGACAGATTGTAGCCAAAAGACAGGAATTGTCAGACATCCTACCCAAATTGTGCCAAGGCATAATTTTGAGACCAAAACCATAGGTTGTCTTCATGTGCATGATCTACATGATTTATTGAGTGCATGTGAAAGGTTTCATCTCAATTAAGTGAGAAAATTGGGGTTTAAGCAGACTTTAGCGTTGTTTTTTTTTTTTGACGGAAAAAAGGCCAGAATAGCTAAGTTTGGGGTCTTTTGACATTCAAACACAAATCTAAACACACCAGGGTGATCAACACATCAAGGAAAAGCTACAATGCAAATTTTATCTGAATCAGAGCAACTAGACATCCTACGCGTAGGATGTCTACAGGATCATTTTTAGGACAATATTATACTGTGGACATACAAGGAGGTTCTAGTTGACTTACGGGTTCCAGAACTTCTTTCAGAAGTGAAATTGGACTTTGTTGACCAATTTATGGAGCAAAGTCGAGAATTAAGACGTTACCTCTAGACTGACAAACAGTAGGTGGTGTACAGTTCAAGATTAGTAGAGCTAACCAAGTTCATTAGAAGTGTATAGAGTACAGTAGTGGTTGGGATTAACCCTCCAGTTATACGAATCATTACTAAGACCACCTCTAGCGGTTAAATTCTTTGATTCGATTGCCGAAATTAAACGCTTGTGTACAAGTATATTCAACAGCAAAGCAAGAAGTTGTGCAAAAACTGATCCCTTGCCAAGTGAGTGGTTGGATTTGTGATAAATTGCATTGCTAAGTTTGATGAAATTAAGATCAAGAAGACACATTCCAAGAGACCAAAAAGTGGCATGTGATCATGATAGCTTAGTACCACTGAGGAGAGTGTAACTCAGGCAAGGCTAGATCCATTAGCCCCAATCATTGAGGAAGGTAGTGATACTGACACTTCATCAGACAAGTACTTCTTCACGATGGCTAGTCAATAGCTAGGAGGCTTCTCCGGTGAAGGACCAATGCTAGGAGGAAGTACCTCCTAAAACCCTTTGAACAAGGCCAAGTTCACTATAATCTTCTTAGAAGGAACAAACTCTCGGGGAGCCCTAGTTTATTCTGACTATCGGGGACGCAAGTGTATTTGTATAGAGGAACGGCCTTCTCAGAGACTGGAGATAATTCAAGTCTATGATGATGAAGATAGATTCCAAGATGAAAGGGGGAACCACTATCTGATAGTTAGGAACCTTGAGGATTACAACAGGTATGGAGAATATGTGGAAAAACTAAAAATGGTCTCAGAAACTCAAGAGCCGCCTCCTAAATTTGATCAACCTGGAGCTCTTTTTATGTATGATAAAAAAACAACTAGAGTCTCTACCTATAATGAGAATGTGGGAATTTACAAGCATGAGAGCGAGGGAGTAGTCTCTTATTTTTGATGCAAAGAACCCTACCCAAATGAATTAAGCGATGACAAGGTTCTTTACTTGTTCTCTTATGAAATTGCTATTGGGAAGGATATCATTTTTGTTGACAGGTATGGGCGAGAATACAAACGAATTTTGCCAGAGGAGGTAGATAAGGGAACAGTTCTAGAAACATCAACATATGCCCCCAAAGAAGTACCAAGGTCCACCTATACCCCTAGCAAGTCTACAAATCCATTTTTAGAAGAGTACGATGCAACATCACATTCTAACTGGCATCAGACTTTCAACTATCAGAACCAGCAGGCAATGCAACCATCATTGTAGGCATGGCCTCAATAAAATGGAACATCCAAACAAGACCTAAACAGAGGTGGTTATCTAGCCACACGAGGGCTAAGAGATTTACAAGAACCACCACTCCATTCACATTACCAAGGCAAGAGTAAGCCGAAAACTCAAGAGTCGGCAGAGCCCAGAAGACAACCCATAGAACGAGAACAAAGAGAACGAGTTCGGAGAGATGAACCATCTCTTGCAAGAACCGTAAAAAATTATGGCTTAGGAGCACCTCTGGGAGAGGAACCCTCCCACTACCGAAGGTCAAAAGAGGCATATCGAGGAGGACGAGGAGAACCAATGATGAGATTTGTCGAACATCGTAGAATTAGACCTTTTCAGGTGCAAAAATGGGTAAACGAGAAATAATCGGGATACAGAGATCCTAGGGATCATGTAGCAGCCTTCGTATGTGTAATTAGAGCTGAAGAAGTTTTGGATTTTCCTACTCAATTTGCAGGGTTTGGACTTACCCTAGAAGAGGATGCAGCCACTTGGTTTGATTCTGTGGAGTGTAGAGATTTTGAGTCTATTGAGGAGGTTTTTGACGAGTTTATTGAGGAATTCTCACAAAGGGGGATAGCTCATAATACAGTCTCACAAATCCATAAATTTAAAAAGAAGGAAGGGGAATCTGTGCAAAAGGCAGCCCTACGACTAAAGAGATACGTGAAGTTCTGCCCTGTGGAAGAACTACCAACCCACTCCAAACTTATGCTTATATTTATTCAAGGATTAAAAAACGCAGATCTCCAGAAGGAATTACATATGAAGAGGAGCACAACGTTAAATGAGCTAACTAAGGAAGCTCTTTACCTTGTAGACAATTGTGCGGTCTACAAGGAGGGTGAATTCAAGGATCTTGATGACGATTCATCCTCACAACAAAGTGGAAGCAAGTCCACTTTGGCAGCACAGAAAGGAGAAGTAGCTGTAAGCCAGGAGCAACTGGTGGAAGAAGTGCTAAAAAAAATTAATATGTATGGCAAGCCTCAGGCTAAGCAGCCGAAGTGGTGTGCTATTGAACAAAAATGGACAAACCATGCGACGAAGGAATGTTATCATAACAAGGGATATGTGAGAGAGCGATCTTATGCTCCCCAAGCTCAAGTAGCATCTCCTCAAATCCCACCGATGCCTAGGTATCAAGCAATAACCTACCAGGACCTGTAGGAGTTGAAAGACCATAACCAATATTGGGGCAACAACCACCCCTACCAGGAGTAAGACCGGTCGGCATAAGGTATGCACCGACGATAAAGGAACCAGAAGAGAAGGCTTTGGTACCCATCCATGTATTTTTAACTGACACCCACTAATCCAATTTGGCATTTCTTCACCTTCTAATGTCGCAAGTTGGACGGCTCCGCTTTGTGATAAGTCACTAATCACAAAGAGTCCAATCCCCCGTTTTTTAAGTTTTTGGCATGTTGCTTCAAAGTGTAAACAAGTACATAATCATCTCTTTTAAAATCTTTCGTGCGCACATGCTTGTAAAAAAACTCCTTTTGTCTTCTCTTCTGAGCATAAATTGAAGCTACAGCTCTCAGTCAGAGTTCATCTAGCTTTTCAAGATCATCTATTCTTGAAGAGAGTTCATGGCCTGTCCATTCTAAGCGTTTTGCCACTCATAGAGTTGGAATCAAAAACTCTATGGGTAATATAGCGTTTAGACCAAACACCATGTTGTACGGTGTTGTTTCAATCGATGTTTTATAAGCCACCTTGTATGCCCATAGTGTTGAGTGTAATTTTTGATCCCAATCTGCCCTTGATTCTGATATAATTTTAGTCAAAACAGTGCATAGGGTTTTATTTGTGGCCTCAACTTGTCCATTTGCTTGTGGATGATATGGAACAGATTTTTTATGTATGACCATGAATTCCTCTAGCAGGTATTCAATGACTTCATTAAGAAAATGTGTTCCTCGATCACTGACAATTTCTATTGGTAATCCATATCTTACAAAGAAATTCTCATACAAAAATTGTGCAGTGGTCCTTGCATCTTCTTTTTGTGTCGCTTTGGCTTCAGCCCATTTTGTGAGATAGTCCGTAGCCACGATGATATATTGGGTATGGGTGCGATACACAGGGGGTGAAATAGGCCCCACAAAATCAATTCCCCATTTTGCAAATGACCGTGCTCCCATCATTGGCCGTAGTGGCATCTCATATCTTTTTATCGGCACTTTAGTGCACTGACATGCGTCACAGTGCTTTACAAATTCCTCAGCATCCACGTTCAATGTAGGCCACCATATGCCCGCGGTTAAGACAATTTTTGTCATCTTATCGCCTGAAAAATGGCCTCCACTTATTCCTCCATGTGCGTGTCTAGAATCAACAGGTATTCACTTTCACTTGCACAGATTCTAAGTTGATTGTCCTTTTCTCTCTTGTAGAGTTGATTTTCAATTAAATTAAAGTCGCGAGCCTCCAACTCTATAGCCCTTTGTCGTGCTTTTGTTATGTTTTTAGGAAATGTCCTTGTTGTTAAGAAATCAATGATATATTGACTCCATGCAGGTGCAATGGTTACCTGAAACAATGTCGTGTGATCCACCGATCGTTTGGCACTACATATAATACATTTGTTAACATAAGCATGTGTGTCAGCATACATAGTTGGCCAATATACTCCTAAGTGTTTCAATATTTGGTGTGTTTTCATTGTTGAACAATGAAATACACAGTCTTGGATGTGTGCTTCCTCAAGATAACACTCGAATTCCTCTGGATTTATGCATAGTCGTAGAATTTTGTCCGAGCCTAAATGGTATAATCGTCCCGCAATCAATTGAAAGTTTTTTGTTTGTCGAAATGTTTGTTGTTTGGATCCCTCTTCCTTTTTATCAAATCTACCTCCAAAGGAAAGAATGCTAACAATTTTCTGAGACCATTTGGGTATCATTTTAATATTGAAAAGATAAGCATCAGGTATGTCATCATCGACACCTTCAAGAGCTTCCCCGTTTCGTAGCCTTGAAAGATGATCCGCTTGTAGATGCGTTTTATCTTTTTTTACTACCACTGTGAAGTCAAACTCTAGCAATATAATAAACCAGCGTACAATTCTCCCAGTATTGCATGGTTTATTTACTAGATACAGAAGAGCTTAGTGATTTGTGAAGAACACAAATTTGTTTGCAAGGAGATAATGCCAGAATTTCTTTACAGCATATATCATTCCTAATCCCTCTCTTTCGGTGGTGGTATAATTCTTTTCTGCACTATTTAGCTGTCGGCTCGCATAAGAAACTGGGAAATACATTGTTCCGTCTTCAGGTTGAGCCAGAATACTCCCAATTGCGTATGCAGAGGCATCAATGTGAACATGGAATATCTTTTCCCAATCTGGTGCTTTAAGTATATGTGCTGATACAAGGGTTTCCTTACGCTTTTTGAATGAATTTTCACACTCCTTAGTCCAGTCGAAACTGACTCTATTAAGCGATATAGTGGTCATGTAATGACCGAATACATATATATGAATCTTCGATAATATCCGCAGTGTCCCATGAAAGATTGTACTTGTTTGGCATTAGTAGGCCTGGGCAAGTCTGCTATGACTCTAATTTTTTCTAGGTCAGTGGTTATGCCATTTCTTGAGACAATATGTCCTAAGATGCGGCCTTGTATTACATAAAAATGCACTTTTCCGGGTTGAGACATATTCGATATGTTATGCACTTCTCAAATACCTTTTGTAAATGGTCAATGTGTTCTTCCCGAATAAGAGAGTGGACACAGAGATCATCCATATATATTTCTAAGAATATTCTTAGGTATTCTTTGAATGCATGAGTCATTAACCTTTGGAAGGTGGCTGGGGCATTGGTTAGGCCAAAAGACATAACTCTATACGCATATATTCCCCATTCTGTGGCAAATGTGGTTTTGTGTCAATCCTCTATTGCAATTGCCAATTGGTTGTACCCCGAAAATCTGTCCAAAAATGAATAGGCATGTTTTCGCACTACCCTCTCAAGCACATGTTCTGTGATTGGCAAGGGATAATTATCCCTTATTGTTACTGCATTTACCTTTTTGAGTTTCACACACACATGCAACTTTCCGTTGTTTTTGGGGACAACCACAATGGGTGACACCCAATCTATATGCTCAATTTCATAGATGAATTCGGCATGCTTCAAGTTGTCAATCTCTTCTTTGATTCGTTTAGTGAATGTGTCATTATATGTGTAAGGAGGTTGTTTGCTTGGTTTGGCATCTGATTTTAACGGAATTGTATGTTGGCATATCGATGGATCAACTCCCTTGAGGTCTTTGAAAGATCATGCAAACACATCCTTATACTTCTTGAGAAGCTGTGTTAGCATTTCTTCTTCTTCAGGCCCTATATCAGTTGCTATATAGACAGGCTGAGGCTCTTCACCTGGCGCAGTGAGGTCAATTCGTTTTGCATTTTTCGGCCCATAGTAAGATTCCTGCTTTATTCTTTCCCTTATTGGTGGTGTCATTATGATTTTTTTGTCTTGGATGGTGAATTTTTGATAGTGGGACGATACATCCATGTTTTTTTTTTTCTGAATCCTCCTTACCTTCACTTTCTACCTCAGTAGTCCATACCTCTCGTAACGTCCATTTAAGTATTTGGTATTTCTTTTTACGCTCCATTTTGGTCCACAATGGATCTTTTGTCTTTCCACATTTTGATTGTTGAGATTTTCTTAAATTTGTTTTTGTTTTAGTTTTCCATGCTTGTTTTATATCCCCATGTGTCCTTATCCCTCAAACTCTTGAGAATCTCCCTGATATTTTGTCTTTTACACAATCTCTGCATTGACTAGCATTAGATAGTGCGTTTTGAATTTTATTCTGGGCATCGGGTTTTCTCTAATCTTGTTTTTTGCTCCTTTTATTCTATAGCATTCTTGGCATCTAGGGTGTTGATTTGCAAAATCATAAAACTTGATATCTATGGTTGTTTCTCTACTCTCACTTGAGCTGTCTGAACACTCGTTATCTGCATCGTTACTTAATTCCAGATGCTCAGAGGAGTCATAAAACTCTTCTTGTTCTGGTGAGTCTACATTCTCATCTCCGACTGGTACAAGGTTTACCATGTCGTAGGGTAGCACATCATTGCCGTCCTTATCACAAAATTTTGTCATTGGACTATCTGTAATGGTACAGACGTCCAACGTTGCTAGTATGTGTTCCCATTCCATAGGTTCTAATGCATCTTCGAAAAAAGGTTTCGGAATATAATCCTTGTCTTCAATAGATCTTTCTAAGGTGCATTCCTCTCTTTTCAAGCTCCCACAATGTGAAGCTCCACACATCCATAGTTCTTTTTTCTGTCTTAACCATGTTGGGAGTTCGAACCCGGCCAACGTAGCCGAATCAAACTCTTCCACTGGTGTCTGGTTCACATCTTTGTAATTATGGTCTTTTAGGTATATTTTGGTTGTAGTCTCCCCACGCCTGAGGTATATGTGGTCATAACCCCAATCCTGTACCATCTTTAATTATCTCATGAACGGTCTTTCCAAGATGATCTCGTAATTATTCTTTTTGCCAAAATCAACTATTGCAAATGTATGCTCATACTCGATTCCGCAAGAGGTGACAATTACTTTTTCTAAAAGTCCTAGAGGCTTTTTCATGAACCCATCTGCCAGTTGTAATTTCATTCTGGTTGCTCTCAAAGCCGGTTTTCCCCATTTTTTCTAGATTTCTTTGGTGGCGATAGCGACTCCCGCTCCACTGTCAAGAATAGCCTTAGATACTACTCCTTGGAATTCTACTGGTAGTGTGGTATTTCCATCTTCTCCCTCACAATATTCTCCAACCTTGTTTAAAGGTACAGGCCTAGTGTTCAATTGAGGCTTGTCCAATTCTCTGATCCCTTCTTGAATCCTTGAGGTAGGGTCTTTTACTCCAAATTTTTCTAAGAATTTGCCTATGGTGGTCCACATGTTTGGTCATAACCTCAGGAGTTCGGCTAACGTGATTGTGCATGCCACAAGGGTGGAAAATAACTCAATCAACCCTTGTGAATCCATTACTCTATTGAGAGAAAGTCTTTGAGATGGTATTTCTCTCACTTCAGACTTAGCTTCATACTCCCCTAGGTAAGAGGGTAGAGTTTTTAGCGAGTCAGGTTGGTTGTGCCCCGAGCTAATTGACCCTTTTTCCCTCCCTTGTGAATGCATATCAAAGCTCATTTGTGATCTTGCCTCAAATTCTTCAATGGGAGGCAAGATCTCATTTTTGTCCTTCTCAGCACGATTTAGTTGGTAATTTAAACCATTAGCTTCATTAGCTTCCCGGATTTGCTTCCACAGGTCATCGAGACTGTCACACTCTTTACCCATCCCTGTCGATGTTTTGGATTGGAAACCATCAAATGTCTCATCTGTTGTATTTGACACTATGATAGGTTCTCGCTTAGACTCTGAGGCAGTCGTGAGTCCCTCCTTTGTGTCTGCTTGTTTCTCTAGAGTTAGTGTGATAGGGGTTGGAGCTGGCACCTCGTGCCAACTTGCAGGTTTACTAGGTGGGTTTTCTATCAAGGATTGGGCTGTTTCAATCATCTTTCGACACATTTCCAACCTCTATTTTTCTAGTTCCGCATATGGATAAGTCATCCATCTTTGCTCTTGGTTTTGGTTGTTTTTGAGTCTGGCTTCATATGCTTTTAAAAGTGCGTCAAGCTGCTCATTTACTTTTTCTACCAGTATTGATCCTCCCGATCCTGCACTTTTGGGTTCCACTATTTCCTTGGGCCCTATGGTTGCATCAGCGTGTGAACTTAAACTAGTTAGATCCTCTAATCGCTCCAATCTATCCTTTATGTGTTTTAGCTCCTCGGATAGAGCCGTTTGCTCTCGTTTCTTCTTGGCTTTCATACGAGCCTTTCTAGCTTTCCAAGTGCTTCGTTGATTTTTCATTTCTGCACTAGGGGCATCGGTCTTTGGCTCTTCAATTATGGGTTCGTTTGTCCTTCTTTGAACTTGTGCCCGTGTGACTACCTAAATAGGTATTACTGTTTCATTTTCTGACTCCCCACTAGATGGCACTGCTTCCAGCATGCTTAAAGTAGTTTTTTCTCCTTTGCTCGGGTTTTTAGGACATTCAGGAATCAAGTGAGTAATTCCACATTCGGTGCAATACGCATTGACTCTAATGATTTCATCGTGAGGACAGTCCCTTAGCCAGTGATCTCCGCCACACTTGTAGCAGGGTCCCTTAGGATGTTGAGGTGCTCCTTGAGCTCCTCTCTATTGGTAAGCATGCCTCTACCCGCTCATGCCTCTGTTGGCTATGAACAACAGTGTTCATTCATCCAAGTTGTATCTTCCTTCTCCTGCAGCCTGGGCAGCTGTTGGTGGTCCCGTACTTCCAATCATGCTCCAAGGTTCTTGCGTCTTAGGTTCTTCAGGTGGATAATAGACATAATTTGCTGCATATCCATTGGGATCTTCATAATTACCACTAACACAGGATATGCTTCAACAAATCCATCATGAAAAACAATGGACAAAGGAGAAACAGAGGGTAAGGGAAGAAGCACAAGCAGAAGCAAAAGAATGCATTGCAAAAAGAAGTCTTCTACGACAACAAAAACAAATTGGATCACCGTTGCAAATAAATACTATCATTAACGAATTTTAATGAAGACACAATGTATCCACGTGCATTAGAGAGGTTCAAGGCACTCACAACCACCTCTGACGTGATCACAATCATTATGTCCTTTCCTTGTAGATCTGTCACCTTGGCTATGCCATTCCCCTTTATTGTTGTGACAAATTCCCAGACTCTCTGAATGTCAATTCCTCCTGGCAAAGCCTAAAATTAATTGGGTAAGTCTAACTTTTCCAAGATAGACACTATATCTAGCCTTCTTCTGAACTCATTGAGTTCCTGTGGTATCATTGGCAACTCTATGGGATTGCCCTCTAGGTCTTTGAACATGCCTTGGTGTATTCTGAGGTCGTTTTCTTCAAGTAAGTTGCTTTGTACCCAAGTGGTAGTGGGCTTTATGGTTCTTGTTGGTATTATAAATGGCTCCACCTCATCCAGGTAATCCTTGTTGGTCATTCTTTTCTTCTTTGCTGGTGACTTAGCGGCTGCCATGGATCCTGTTGCACTCAGTAGTCCAAAGTTAGCCGTTTTTTTTAATAATAATAGATTAGCTGATAAACTGAGTTTTAACTATCCAATTGACTTGAAAATTGAAACATGAGCTTAAGAGGGACTAAGGATGCCCTGCAAGTGAAAACAATAGGATTTGTGCTGCAAAATAAGCCTAAAGACATCCTACGCGTAGTACGTGTTTTTGCTTTGAATTGCATGAAACTTGTCAGTATGATAGGGCATAGCCCGTGGACCATCACCATGGTCTTAGATTTGAATTTGGATAAGTTTTGAGGGTAGGAAGACCATTTTTGGTGTTTCAAAGTCTGAAAAGTCCATCTATGAAGATAAAAAAATCCACCTGGATTTCAAGCTTGGAAACATACTATGCGTAGTATGTCTTTTTCATGATTTTGAATATGTGACCTCACAGTTAGCTTTGACATGTTATGAAGAGTGTGTGGTTCAAGTTTCACTTGATTTGGATCATTTCTGATAGGTCTATGACCATTTCTTGCCTCTATGCTCTAACTCTGCATTTTTTGATACATAAGAGGTCAAACTTGTGTTACCATATACATGTGGTAGTGATGTGTGTGAACACACTAGGACCACCGGGGCATTTTTTCCCTCTTTAGGAGTTTTTTTCCCTCGGGCATTGTATATATGCCCATCACTCTAGGGCTATCTATCTTTCCGTTGCATACTAAGTAACACACTCTCTATTGTGTGCCTTGAGCTTCCTTCGTCTTCTCCAAGCTGTGTGTGTTTCTCTGCAACCCTAATTCCAACAATTGGTATCAGAGCAGGTTGCATCCTCCCGGGCTTAGTCGCCAGCTGCTCCAACACACACCTGCTCGCTTTCTCCGATTTCAGAGAGCTTTGGCAAGCATTCGTAGGTCCACACAAATTTCGGGAGAACTCGTAGAGCTCAGATTTTTGCTCCGATTTTTGATTCGGCTCATTTCGGCCTCTGTTTCCACTATAGGCAGTATTGCACAGGCTATTTTGTCACTTTGTGCAAAATTTTTGTCAGTGCCGTTTTCTGCATAACAGGTGCCTCATAGTCTTCTACGGTTTGTGCTATATAGCACGTGTTGTTCTCGCTCCGTTTCTCCTATTTTAGGGTATTTTTCACATCAGCTGCATCATTTACCATGGCTGACAACAACACATATGTGTTCAAGATGTTTGCTGCTAAGGACGCGCAGACTCATGCATTGATTGCGTTGTTCAAAGTTTTTATGTGCTTCAAACAATTTCTGGCTATGATTGAAAATGTCTCGAAATGTATTATGGGCACCCTCCGTTTCGATCGAGGGGGGAGTATATGTCTCATGAATTTAATGCATTTCTGGCTAATCGTGGGATAAAACACCAATGTACAGTGCCTTATACACCTCAACAAAATGGTGTTGTTGAGAGGATGTGGTAGTGATGTGTGTGAACACACTAGGATTGCCGGGGCATTTTTTCCCTCTTTAGGAGGTTTTTTCCCCCGAGCATTGTATATACGCCCATCACTATAGGGATATCTATCTTTCCATTGCATACTAAGTAACACACTCTCTATTGTGTGCCTTGAGCTTCCTTCATCTTCTCCAAGCTGTGTGAGTTTCTCTGCAACCCTAATTCCAACAACTTGGTCCAAATGGAGTGAAACTTGAGGGATAAGATGTAAATGACATGTAGAGGCTGTGTGTATGGCTGAATGATGAGTCTGCAAAAACCTGTCAGACATCCTACGTGATTCTGCACTGGGTGTTTATGGGTAGGGTTTTGGGTCACGGACCTTAGGGAGAGTGGCCTATTGGTGTTAATAGGATATCCCTCAAGTTTTGTAGCGTTTCGAGAATGTTTAATGGGTATTTGGCTCATGGAAGCGTTGTAGGAAATCTCCTCCTTTGCACAATAGTAGGCTGTAACTTAGACATTGGGTAGAGACCTCTGTAGGAAGTAGTCAATAGTCGATCGAGTATAGGTTGACACCCTATGCTTTCTTTCACGCGCCTGCGGGTCGAGCTTCGTCCTTAGCTGACAATTCTTGTTAGGCGAGTTCTCGCTGTGCTGACGTTCGTCGCGGCGTATCCGCCAACAATGCATATTTTGTATCTTTACATGAGTCCTTTTTAGAGGAGTTATATGAGGATGAATGGACCCTGATAGGTCACTACCTAAGTACCTTACGTAAGTAGGATGGTTTGACTGAGCAAGAATTTAAGAGGATAAGAAGAAAAGCATATGGATACTTCTTCGAATATGGCTGCTTTCATGAAAGCATCCTAAATGAAGATATGGAACAACATTGTGGATAAGGTTACTACCATTTGAATTATGGGATGATCGTACAACATATAGTTCAGACACTAGCTATATGCCTGTTGAATTGATGTAAGGTCAAAAACCTGTGATGCTAATTGAAGATGTAGTTCTTACATGGAATGTATTGCTATGGGAAGATTAGAGAAGACCTTCTTGCGTTGTGTATATTGAACTTGGAAAAGCTCGCCTAAACAATGCAAGGTTGCAGAACAAAGACAAATTTGACAAGAGGCATAGTCTCAGACCGAAATCTATTGAATAAGGTGATTGGATGTTGGCGCATGATAGTGGCCTTGAGAACCTTCACTCTACAATAAGGAAGCTTGCAAAGATATGGTTTGGTCCTTATGTTGTTAAGCATGTGCATGGAAATGCAACTTACACCTTGCATGAACTAGATGGGACAATAATGATAATTCCCATTGTAGGAAAAAAGGGTTAAATTGTTCAAATGAAGAGGGGGATTGTGATCCATTTTATGCACAACCAAGTGAAGATGATGATGTATCCAACTATATGCAAACTGAGGACAAAAGTGAAGATATGGTGTCTGGCCATGAGTTTTGATGCTTAATAAATACTATTGTGGAGGATGTGTAGGTTTAGAGGGGGTGGATGTAGTGCTGTGGAATTTTCACAATGTGAAATAAAAAAATTCACCTCACTTTTGACACTTTTTGATGCATGATAATAAAAGCAATAATGTATATATTGTGATATATGCTAAAGCAGCTACTACAATTGTATCATGTACATACCTATTTGGGGAGTCCTTGCCCTAGATGTGGCACCATTGTGTGTTTTCCCACTTAGTAAAATGCCTTATTTTGTTTTACAATGTATATACTCCAAGTTTTTCATGGTGGCACACTCATCTCTTCTACAAAGATTGGTGCAGGTAAAGACTACTAAAAAAAGAGGTTAATCGGTATCTTCATAAACTTGCATGCAAAGTGATGAGAAATAGTATATATCTATGATTTTTATGCTTATGCAAGTAATTTGACAAATTTAGGGATTTTTTTGACTCTATTGGGATTTTCACGTAAAAAATCGTCTTTTCTAGGTTTAAAAATGAGCTAAAAATGACATAGTTTTGGTCAAAAATGGGAAAAAGGCCCAAACATTGACACATCATAGCATTTTGAAGTGGGAAAGAGAGAGAGAGAGAGAGAGAGAGAGAGAGAGAGAGAGAGAGAGAGAGAGAGAGAGAGAGAGAGGGCTGCTTATTATGAAAAAAACCTACAATTCTCCCCTTCTATGAGATTCTTTTCATGGTTTCTCTATAAGTGTGTAGTGTAGTCTGGACTTTCTGCTATCTCGTATTTGAGCTTGTGAGGGAGTGAATTAGGGTTTCCCTTCATCGAAATGGTGTGTGGGCTTCAATGTAGAAGCTTACAAATTTTTGAAAAATAAAAAAATGGTCGTTGTGAAGGTGGAAGCTCATGATTTTCTTTAACCTATTTGAAGTTATGACTATGTAATTGGGGGCGGGGAAAACCATACACCGAGTGAATAAAATCAAGCATGGCATTTTCAAACAAAAGTAGGGAGACTTATAACACAAAAAAGCTCTTTTGCATAAAGCCCTACCAAAATGTCAAGTACAGCTAGTCCAACAAAATGGTCAATCCATAGAAGGTGATCGCTGCAACAATATAAACGCCAAATGGATTAAGTAACACAAGACATCAAAACAATGCAAGTAGAATAGGCTCTCATCCTACAATGGAAATTGCACGGAATATATAAAAATGGCAATCCATAGAGTACTACAAACCTTAGCTTAAGAAGCCAATTCTATGCTAGCACTCTGGCCTCACACAATCCCTCGAACAACTCTACTTTTGTCAATGCTGCTTGATGCACAAACTCATTAGCTATAGAATCCAAACGAAGGACTCAAAAATACACAAAGTAAATGTGTTTGCACGGCACATACGTGAGATGCTTGCTGTCTCTTTTTTGGAAATCCTCATAAGTACATCGAGGAAAGTCTGCAATGGTCACCGCATAAGTAACCCCATTTTGAACTGAGCCTGGAGTGCTAACATGAAAAACATGCGATGCATTAGGTACCAATATAACCTCTCTCACTAGTTGTGCTTCCATGCTTCAGCCCAGGCTATCCTCTCATTGAAATCTTTGGTTAATTTTGTTCTCGACCTTACATGCTTTCCATCCCTAAATCTAACACAGAAAGAACTTGACTGTGTTCCACATTGCCCACCAGGATGGAGGTTCTGTTGTGCTGTCATATTATCACCCTGAAGCACAAATCCATTTTTGTGCAGCGTCTCAACCTCCCATGGAAGCAAACATTTTCCCTCTTCCACAATCCACATCCTCGGGGCTGGGCCAAGTGGTCCAATAATCATCCCATCAACATTCCATGCATGAGTGTTACTGTCATTTCAAAACCATACAAACCTCTCAACAATTCCTTCTGGTTTGGCACCCACAGCAACATGATATTTTCTCCTTCCCCAAAAGCAAGGGGCGGGAACACCATTTTGCACATGATCAATATTGTTGTTTATGAGCCTACCACAACGTACTTTCTCTCCAGAGAGAACACCAAAACATGTCATTTTTCTGCAAGACTCAGTGCGCCTAATCACCCAAATAGTCCGAGGCACCTTTTTCTCTAGCCAAAGACTAGGAGCAGCGGAAGCATTTTGCTGGCTATGTGGTACATTGTAAAGTGGAGTAGTGATAGTAACAAACTCTGGTCTATGAGAGTCTTCTTCAAGAGTTTCATGGGCATCAAGAAAGATTGAGCAAGATTTTTGCACACTCTTTTCCCGTACTGTAGCTCTATTCATCTCTGGACTTGGTATTTGCATTTCTAGAATTACTGACTGAGCTACATCAAGAAGTTATCTATTCGATGTTGAAACTGATTGATTGCTCATAAATCTGGCTACCAGGTCTGTTATCTTGGTCCTGTGGATGATTGCATGCCCTTCAAGTAGGCATTATAGCGCACACTTTGAAGGACTGCTAGTGACATATATGCACAAGTGACTTCATACAGACCAATGTTATTCTTATAGCTAATTAAAGCATGCATACTTGCATGTTTAGCCTCAGAAAGTTTTGTTCTAGGGACAAAAGCACCTGTCTCATCTTGAGCAACAAATCTGTCTCCTCAATGTGGTACTCTAATATCCCACCAAGACAACCATGTTTCCAATGTTGGAATCTCATCCAAAATTGCATGGCCCATTTTCTAGAACTCTTTGAGTTCATCCTTGCATACTTATGCTGCATGTTTTGCTGGTGCATGTTACCATTTTTGACACAATTTTTATGCTCCTCTTGATAAGAGGAATGTACACACTTGACCGTGTGCTTAACCATGCTTTGCTCCCAATGAAAAACGCACGACTCCTCTTTTTCAGGCATCTTTTTTTTTGCTCCACCAAAGTAGACAGTACGAACCACAATCTAGTTTTCATTTGCTTCATCTGCCATAAATCCTCAAAATTCAGGCTTATCAAAACCATGATCAACTACAACCTTATTAAGCATTTTCCAAAACTCTATCGGGGCATGCTTGTTTTCCACAATAAATTCACATATTGCCAATGTTGATAGCTCTCTTACATACGGGCCGTAAACATGCACTGACATATTAGGCCAACCTTCCACACAATGCACATGATCAAAGTGCACCCACATATCTTGCAAATTTGTGCCAAGGCGCATACGGTTCACCAAATCAACACCACTCCATGGTCCCATAGTAGACATTTAAATATATGAGGTTGTTGTCCAGGTCCAAGCTGACCTGAAAACAGAACACTGTGAAGAAAGGGATATCTTGATTTTGCCTTTAAAGTCAAAATAGACTCCAAGCCAAGAGGTGTAATTTCTTTTTCCCGTTTAACTGACTCTACGGTTCTTTGAACACGCCGCTTGTCTGACAATGGGGCTACAGAATCCCAAAAACTAGAGAAATCTCCATCTGTCATTGGTGAGTCACCACCAACTACTTGAGACACAAGCTTGTCCATAATCAGGTCTTTTATAGTTTTTCTTTCAAGATGTTTGGCAGTTTTTAGAGTATCAAAGGCAGCTCAATGCATCAAGGCATCAGATATTGACTGGTCTGCAACTCTACTCTTCCCCTCAGCAACAAGGTGTTTGTGAAGACCTAAATGCAATACACATCTAGTAACTCTAGTCTTTTCAAATGGAATACAATAATATATAACTGCAGGCCAAGTGACAATGCACTCTGGCATTTGACGGCAATGAAAGCATATAAGCTTTCCATTATCAACATCCTGATGGCCTTTACTAGGAGTACGTGCTAATTTTCCTCACCATTGAGACTCATTAAATCGTCTCCTTCCCTGATAGTATGGACATTCTATATTGGAGCATCTCAAATGCCCTCCACACCGACTAAAACGAACAGTACCATTAAATATATCATTAATGCAGGTAACATATTTTGTCCAAACATGCCCATCAAATCTTTACTCCATCCCATACATAGCAGAGTTATCATTCGGAGGAGAAAGTTCATAGACAACATACCCATCATAAAAAGCAGGCATTTCAAAAACCTTAGTCACACTTGCAGTAGAGGAGAGTGCAATATATAGATTTGTTTGCATAGGAAGAAAACTAATAACATCAAGTACACTTCTAATGCATACAATGCCATCTTCAACATTGATTGGCAATTCTTTTGAGCCGGCATTTGAAGCTGATGGTTGTTCATTGCAAAGCACCTTGTAAAACTGTGAATATTCGTGATCCAAAAGGTAAAACAACTCATTTGTATCATTGCGTATAGATTCAATTCTAACCTTCTCACCTTGTAGTGTAAGTGGATGTAATGAGAAATTTTTTTTCTCTAGCTCAAAATGCTCTGTTAAAGCTTCAACAATGATAGTATGATACCAACTTTCAAACATTAGCACAAGCTTCTGCTTATGCTGGGGACCGAAGATAGTGATAAGCCATTGCACAGATTGAACAACAGTCAACTTAGAGAGTAACAGAGTGCATTTTTTACAGACAACATTCTCTTGAAAAAGATAAAATGTCAATATTCAATCACATGTGCCACGCTCATCTTGATATTAAGTGTGAAAAGACCAAAACTTAGGGGAAAAAATGTTGATTTGTTTAAATGTTTTTTTGTCCCACTTTGCACGACAAAATATGTTTCGAGTCTCAACGTTATATAATTTGCCTACACCTCTATGCTCAACTTTAACTGATTTGCCTACACATCTACACTCAACTTTTACTGATTTGCCTACACCTCTATGCTCAACTTTAATTGATTTGTCTCGATGTCTCAACCTACTGAAGGCATTAACGTATATTCATTAGAATGTGAATGTCGCTCAACATATTCTCATTACACAGAACTCACTCTATTTTCGGGCGTAATTTCTCATTTTCCCCTTGTCTCATAGGGCACGATATTAAGCCGATACACATTTAAGACAACCACATCTAAGCCGAGACATGATATTAAGCCGAGACACATTTAAAAACGACAAGATAAGATAAAACATTCATTTTAATGTTTAAACAAGGTTTTCTTAACTTAGTGAGTGAGGTTTTCTAAAAGCCTGCACGCAGAAGCAAGCTTGGTGTGCACGTCATTTGCAAGCATGGCTCCAAAACTTCGACCCCCCACAAGGTAGATGCTTCTTCCCTGAGCACTTGAGACACTACCCTAAGTGATATCGCATCGGTGCGGGACTGTTTAGGGTAGAGTCCCGTTTGTTTCCTCGTGAAGAACTCTCTGTAGTGCTCATTGAAGTCATCAATGAAACGTCACTTGCAAGCCAACTAACTCCCCTTTGGGGTCCCATCCACCCATTCCGTTCTCCCCTACGTTCTTCTTTTTGCTCCAATTGGGTGCAAGCACCAACTTGAGTTGGAGGAGAGAGAGAGAGAGAGAGAGAGAGAGAGAGAGAGAGAGAGAGAGAGAGAGAGAGAGAGAGAGAGAGAGAGAGAGAGAGAGAGAGAGAGAGCACCACCTCAAGTGGCTTTTTACATACATTTTGCTCATGTGGAAATGAGCCCTTTGACTGTTTTCCAAACTGGCATGCTGCACACACTTTATGCATACCGTCCACCTTGAATTTGGGCAAACCTTTTACAATCTGTTTTGATTGCATGCTGCGCAATCTCTGCTCATTGACATGGCCAATGCGTTTGTGCCAAATGTCAACATCAGCCACAACACCTGTGCCCTGTGAAAATAATGCAGCTTTTACCTCAGGCATGTCTACATTCAGCGTAAACATTCTGCCCACACATTTGCCCTCTGTGATCAGCTTACAGCCATTCTGGAAATCTTCTACATAACAACCATTTGGATTGAAGCGAACCTGCAAACCCTGCTCAACCATTTGTCCAATAGAAAAAAGATTCTTTGTAATGTTTGGGCATGAAGTACATCTGCTAAGTACTTTGATTTCCCACTCTTCGTATTTAGAGGTGTGTCCCCTACATGAGCAATGGGGTGAGCTGTGTCATCTCCTCTCTGCACATAGCCTGACACATCTGGTTTGCGCATATCTCTAAACCACTCTCCACTAGACGTCATGTGATTAGAGGCACCTGAATCCACATACCAAACATCATCTTGGGTGGAATTCTCTGCAGTCATTGTATTCATTACATGCTGCATAACAAACATGCGCTCATTTTTGCTGTCATCTGCATCTCTGCTAGTAAATGCATAGTTGCCCTATTCTCTCTTTCCACTTGCTTTTCCCTTTGGACAGTCACGTGACATGTGACCTCTTTCACCACAATTCCAACATTCTCTGCTATCTGGAGTATGTTGCTGCCTGCTTGATCCTGCACCACGACCTCTTTGACTCCCCCTGCCTTGAGACTGGTTTCCCCTGCCACCTGTATTGTTTTGATTTGATTGACCTTCCAGAAATTGGCCCCTGCAACCCCTTGGGCCTCCACCACGACCTCTACCTCTACCTCTGTTGGAGTTAGAATAGAAGGCCTGTTCAGAATTATTTCTGCCATGAGAAGAAGATGTGTCAAGGTTCTTCTCCTCAAGAATAAGCATAGAAATCAAATCTTGGAACACGGGGATGTCGTCTCTTGTATTCATGGAAGACCTAAAATGTACATACTCATCTCCTAAACCATCCAAGCATGCACGGACAATGTCATCGTCTTCCACTGAGACTTTAATAGATCCAAGAGCCTCAATGATACTCTTGATCTTCAAAGCATAATCATTGATTGAGAGGTTGTTCCTCTTAACCTGATTTAGCTCCGACTTTAGTTGAAGCTTCCTGGCCTTGGTGTTCACCTCAAACATTCTGCCTAAGTTTTTCCATGCAATGGCGGGGGTTTCAGCATCCTGTAGATAGCCCATCATGCCATCTGTGATGCTCATAGAAAGCCAATACATCACTTTGCTCTGGCCTTGTTGCCAGTCCCTCAAAGCTTTCCTTTGTTTTGTTGTAGCATTTGCCTCGGGAATCTCTGGTTCCTTTTCATTGTCTCCTTCTACATAGTCCCAATAACCTTTTCCTTTTAGGAAATTTGTTATTCTGAACTTCCATGCAGGGTAGTTATTTTTCTCAAGCTTCTCACTGACAATCTGACTGAAACCGTCAGACATCTTGAAGCACTAAGACAAAATAGATGCAATCTGCAAAAACCTGCAAATCTGCTGAACCGGCTATCGTGGTACCTGTAACGCTTTCTACACTCAACGATTGTCCACAATCAAGCGTACATACAACCACTGTACTTGTACATTAAATCTCTGTATACTGCACTTTGGAGACCTATTCAGAAACTTGGACGAAAAACCCCTAAAATTGCAAACGAAGGGATTGTGATGATCTTGCTCTCTTAGCCTCTCTTGCCTGCACCAGGCTCTGATACCATGTAAAGAATGAGGATGTAAGAGAGCTACACAAGACAAGCACAAAGCACACAAAGATGGAAAGCTTCTTCTTCTTCTTCACAGAAAAGAGAGTACAAAATGACTAAGTGCTAAAGCTGAAAAGTAGCACATATGTACATGCGGTCACTAAGTGTGAACTCGCTAGAAGCGTACTAGGCTGGCACTATAAGTGTAGTCTAGCTATAGAATCACTGGCAGAGATCCTCCGTGTCGGTCACCTAACACGCCAGTGAGTAAATGCCGTAAGCGGCCAAGACCCGTAGTGGATGCCAGCTCAAGGTGTAGAGCTCGACATCTCAACAACAATTACATCATGTCCCTCTAGCTGAAAATCAAGAAGCAGATGCTCTAGCTAGAGAGAAGCTACAAGATGTTCTAGTGGTGCGTGCTATCAAGTTGAAGCTGTCTCTCTTCCAAGGTAGCAATGCTATGCCTGACATCATGACTTTCTTGGACACAGGAAAGTGTCTTAAAGATCTTACTAAGGGCCAAAAGAAGTGGCTTGTGTGCAAGGCAACAAAATACCGCCTTATAAATGACGACCTCTACTGCAAGGGTAAGGATTAAATTCTTAGGCATGTACCTCTCTCTAGAGAAATCATAGAAATAATTACAAGTTTCCATGATGGTGTTTGTGGAGGGCAATTTGCACTTGACATCACCAGTAGGAAGGTTCTACAAGCCGGGTTTGTGTGGCCTAGTTTACAGAGAGATGTGCATCACTGGTGTAAAACATGCAAAAAGTGTTAAAAGGCTAGTGATAGGAGGCTCACATATGAGCCACAGACTCCTATAATCTCATATGGACCATTGAGAAATGGAAAATTGATGCCATTGGGCCCTTGCCAAGGAGCCAATCACATAAATTGTATATCATCATGGGTGTGGACTACATAACCAGGTGTCAAGACACCGACAAGGCCAGACTAGATAAGGCAGGGCCAGGCTAGGCGGTCAAGGGCCAGGGCCCTTGCCAAGGAGCCAATCACGTAAATTGTATATCATCATGGGTGTGGACTACATAACCAGGTGTCAAGACACCGACAAGGCCAGACTAGATAAGGCAGGGCCAAGCTAGGCGGTGTGGAACGAGGAGTCCAACTAGGGCAAAGGGCCACGGGCATTCCTATATAAAGGGTGGTTGGGTGGTGGACTCTCAGGCTCTAGTCACCCCTATCTTACATTGGTATCAGAGCATGGTCTATTTTTGGGCAAGAGGGTGTGGAGCTTTTTGCATGCTCCTCTCTTTGAGGGCTTGAAAAGCCGCCTGCTAAGGGATATGACGAAGTTGCACAGCGTGTGCAGGGCCTCTTGCATCGGGAGGGAGGAGACCTGGACCTCCACCATAGCTCGCATGGCTTAGCCCGACGGATGCGTGCTACAAAGGGAGGGAGTTTTTGTCACAGTGGTGCGCCCAACAAGCAACGAAGGGGAATATCTCTCTCTCTCCCTCGCCCTCTCGGCACTGCCTTGGTCACCATAGTCGAAAGTGGCATTGTTTTTTCACACTCAAGGTTGTTTTTTCACACTCAAGGTTCCCACAGGTCGTTGGCCTTGAGCAATTCCTCACAAATTTCAATCTAGGGTGCGTGCCCACTCGGGCACACACCCCATACACAAGCTAGGGTGTCCGACGGTTGTCGGCCGAGATCCGACACAAGAATAGGCAAGGGGCCACGAAATTCTAGGCAAACTATCAGAATTATAGAAATTACAGAAGTCGGTAGAAGTTAAATTTCGACAGAGTTGAAGTTTTGAAAGAGTATCTATTGCAATTTTTTTCCTTCGGGAAGATTAAGTCGCCTACGACATTTCAAAGCGAACAATTACGTTTCAAGCAGTACAATTTTTTGTCGACATCTTGAAGCATAATTGATTCAACTATCAAGAGATGCGGAGTTCCATATACGGCAGACTACTCTCGATTGTCACAGAGTTAGCACGGCTACTACACTTTGCGAGTGCTTCCCATATCAGGTATATTTTCTGAGTACTTGTTTCACCGCACTGTGTAGCCATGGATTCAGATATCAATATGACATTCGATTTTGAGCAAAGTACTCCTGATCCTACCAATGATGTCCCACGACCAGATCCTCTCAATGAGAGTACCCATGATGCTATGGCAGGAGAAGATACTTATGAGTTTCTCGATATTCAAGAATTTCGTGCACTTCAGACACGCATGACTGTCATGGATGAAAATTTTAAAGCTTTAAATGAAAATGTTACTAAACTCTCCACATTAGTAATTCAATTAATGCATTAGCAGTCTAAGAGTCCTGCTGACACCCACATGCACTCGGGGGATTCACTCTATATACAAAATGAGACGCCACCTACGAGCGGACAACTTTGATAAAACCCCTATATACGACTCATATCAGGGAATATGACCCCCCTTTCTACGCTTATACGACAATCAATGAAGAAAACTCCCATACCCCTATCTTACATAAAAAATCTAGGTCTCACATGATTTAAATGAGTAAAGCTAATCAAAGAGTGATTGGCAACGTACCTTCCCCAAAATTCATCCGAGTTCTAGTGCACACGATGACCAATGGTTACAAGTAATCAACACGGGGCAGTCCCCCTCCCCCCCCCCCCCCCCCCCCCCTTCCCCATAAATATGATACCCCCCTCCCTTATTTTTGAGGTTGGGATATAAATTATTGGGGCGGTAATTTTTCCATGGTGAATCCCCCGGGCACATGCATGAGCGCGTTGGCACACAAGGGCAAGGCCCAACTAATGATACGCTGCATACTCTCACTGCCAAAGAGGTGGATGACTTGTTAAAGAACTTTAAACCCCCAGCCTTTAAGGACAAATACCGAGACCGCAATAAGGATGCAGTGAACATCTTTCTCAACAAATGGGATGGAATTCACACCTTACGGCGTACTCCAGATGCAGTTAGAGCTCTGCAAACGAGCTTAACTCTAGAAGGCAAGGCCTACAAATGGTGGATGTCTCTCAAGGAGAAGAACATCATACCATAGAGTTGGGTAGTCTTTGAAGCAATGTTTAGCAAGGATTTTTTGCCTTACAAACGAGGCCAATTGGAATTGGACGGCTTGGGACACATGTTCCAAGGGCCAATACCCATCACTCCTTGAATATATCTCTCACTATCGAGACGTTATCCTCAAGTTGGAAGGCTTGGATACCTTTCAGGAAGTACAAGGGTTCATACGAGGTCTGACACCCGAGCTTAAGAAGTATGTCAAGACCCAAGACCCTAAAACACTTGAGGAAGCCATAGTGAAAGAACATATTCATGATGACCCTGATAAGAAGAAAACACATAGTAGTAACGTGCTTTCTAGTATACATGGTAATACACGCACTCAATATGGGCACAATAAAAGAAAATTTCTAGTTGCTAATTGAGATGCATCTAAAAAACCCAAGGGGTCCACGGGTCCTATTTCTCTTGAGGATTTTGATAAAGCCAAGAAAAAGAAGTTATGTTTTCAATGCTTAGGAAGAGGTCATGGCAAAAAGGATTCCTCAAAATTCTCCACAATGGAAGTAACACACACTGAGGTGGTGCATGAATGCTGTCTCACAGCTTCCATGTGGCAAAAAACCTTTGGACCACATGAGTTAGTACGTATGCACGGATATCTGCAAGGGCACAAGGTATGCATCTTGGTAGATGATGGTGCTACTCACAATTTCGTCAATTATGGATTGGTGAAAAAGCTCAAACTGCCTCAAACTCTAAGTACCCACCGCTACAAGGTAGCAATGATGAATGGACATGATACTGAAATATGGATACTCAATGTCGAGCTGTTCCATTGGAAGTACAAGGGTACTCTACTTGTTTGGATTTTCACGTTATGAACATGGAAAGGGCTGATGTGGTTCTTGGTAGGGAGTGGTTGCATAGCCTAGGACCATCACTGAAGAGTAGCTCTGAGCACAACAGCTTGATGTTTGAATCCCATGGCGCACATGTGTTGTTGTTAAGAGAAAAGGATATACCTTCATCACCATTGATTTGTATCATTGAGCTTATGCAAGTCGTTTCTGATAATGAAATAGATGAGGTTTTCTTGTGTTACTCACTGTCTCATTTCCTTTCTAACATTGAGTCTCTTGAACATTCCTCAATGCTGCATGCTTCTCTCTCCTCTATTCCACCAATTGCTAATTCTAAACAAGCAAACGTTGCTAGTCAGTTTTACAAAAATTATTAAAGGAATTTCAAGATGTATTTCCTAATGATTTTCCATCAGGATTACCGCCGACACAATCAGTACAAATAGCATTGACGTGGCTGCAGGCTGTAAACTTGATAGTAAACCACCTTATCGTATGAGTTACTCAAAGGCTGCTAAGGTGGAACGTCAGCTTGCTGACTACCTTAGCAGAGGGTTTATACAACCCAATTCTCACCATGGGCTTTGCCTATCCTTTTAGTGAAGAAAAAGGACGGTAGTATGCACATGTGAGTAGACTACCGGGGCTTAAATGTGGTTACGGTTAAGAACAAATACCCATTGCCAAGAGTAGATGAGTTATTTGATAAGCTAACTCATGCTCGCATTTTTACAAAAATTGACTTGCGGTCAAGATATCACCAAGTCCGTATTCGGCTTGTCGATATACCTAAGACTGCATTCTGAACACGGTTTGGAACACTACAAGTTTTTGGTGATGCCCTTTGGGTTAACCAATGCGCCCGCAACATTCATGACACTTATAGATAGTGTCTTAAAGCCATATTTGGGCAAATTTGTCATTGTTTTCCTCGATGACATCCTAATCTATAGTGCTTCTGAAGAAGAGCACTTATAACATCTCAGGCAGGTGTTTGAGTTGTTACATACAAACAAGTTATATGCCAAGGAATCTATATGTGATTTTCTAAAAGATGAAATTCATTATTTAGGGCATGTTATTTCAACTCACGGCCTATACACGGATCAATCCAAAGTGGATACCATCAAAAAATGGCCTCCTAATAAAAATCTGGAAGAATTACAGATATTTTTAGGATTTGCAGGTTTTTACCGAAGGTTCGTTAAAAACTATGCTCAAATTGTTGTTCGTATGACTGATCAAGTTAAAGGCAAAGGAAAAGCTTTTCAGTGGGGATCCACTCAACAGCATAGTTTTGATACGCTCAAGGATGCATTAGCTACAACTCCTATACTGGCTATTGTAGATCCTTTGAAACCATTTGTTTTGGACATGGATGCCAGTGATCGTGCTATTGGAGCAGTCCTGTTACAAGACGAACGGCCGATTGCATTTGACAGTAAGAAGCATTCTACTTACGAAAGCGAACTCTATGCAATACTGTCGGCCTTAAAAACATGGCGGCATTATCAATATAATGATCAATTCGAAATTATGTTTGACCATGAAAGCATCAAATGGTTTACACAACAAACAGATTTAAAGGGTCGAAAAGCCACGTGGGCCGAGATCCTTTAGGAATATGACGCCAAGCTAAGATATCATAAAGGCCGATACAATGTAGTGGTAGACACTCTAAGTAGAATGCCAGAGATCAATTCGCTCTTGTCACTACAACATAACCCAAAGTTATCGACGCCCGTGCCTTTCCACGCTCATATCGACGTGTGTAGGAAAGAGATAGAGAGAGAGAGAGAGAGAGAGAGAGAGAGAGAGAGAGAGAGAGAGAGAGAGAGAGAGAGAGAGAGAGAGAGAGTTGTGTGTGTGTGTGTGTGTGTGTGTGTGTGTATGTAGGAAAGAGAGAGAGAGAGAGAGAGAGAGAGAGCGGTGTGTGTGTGTGTGTGTGTGTGTGTAGGAAAGAGAGAGAGAGAGAGAGAGAGAGAGAGAGAGAGAGAGAGAGAGAGAGAGAGAGAGAGAAGTGTGTGTGTGTGTAGGAAAGAGAGAGAGAGAGAGAGAAAGAGAGAAGTATGTGTGAGTGTAGGAAATTAAAGAGAGAGATAGAGAGAGAGAGAGAGAGAGAGAGAGAGAGAGAGAGAGAGAGAAGTGTGTGCGTGTAGGAAATTAAAGAGTGAGAAAAATGTGCGTAGGAAATTAAAACTAGAGAGAGAGAGAGAGTTATGGTTTGCGTAAAAAATTAAAATTAAAGAAAGAAATGAAATGAAATGTTATGTTAACTCTTCAAAAGGCCAAAGTGACCTATGAGACCAGAAAGTTACAATGTGGTAGATTGATACTAGGTTAGAATAACAAAATGACAAAATAACATATTATGGAATCATAAACTGCTGGGTGTGGACTAAGCAGCTAAAACAGCTGCTTAGTCCACAATTAAAGAGAGAGAAAAATGTGCGTAGGAAATTAAAACTAGAGAGAGAGAGAGTTATGGTTTGCGTAAAAAATTAAAATTAAAGAAAGAAATGAAATGAAATGTTATGTTAACTCTTCAAAAGGCCAAAGTGACCTATGAGACCAGAAAGTTACAATGTGGTAGACTGATACTAGGTTAGAATAACAAAATGACAAAATAACATATTATGGAATCATAAACTGCTGGGTGTGGACTAAGCAGCTAAAACAGCTAGCTGAAACCATCCGTAGTTCATTAGGTAGTCTTAAAGCAATGTCAATAGCGCGTATGGCAAGCCGTAGGTCAATGGGTTTGAATTAACGTCAAATACACAAGCCGTAGGTCAAATCCGGTTGCGTTTTTTTACGAAAAAACGTAAACGGACTTCGAAAATGGCTTCTATGCCTACTGAAACCATCCGTAGACGATTAGGTAGTCTTTAGGCAATGTCAAGAGCGCGTATGGCAAGCCGTAGGTCAAACGGATAGAAGAGACGCAAAATACACAAGCCGTACGTCAAACCCGGTTGCGTTTTTCTACGGAAAAACGCAAACGAACTTCAGAAATGGCTTATATGCCTTCTGAAACCATCCGTAGATGATTAGGTAGTCTTTAGGCAATGTCAAGAGCGCGTATGGAAAGCCGTAGGTCAAATGGATATAAGAAACACCAAATACACAAGACGTAGGTCAAATCCGGTTGCGTTTTTCTACGGAAAAACACAAACGGACTTCGGAAATGGCTTCTATGCCTACTAAAACTATCCGTAGACAATTAGGTAGTCTTTAGGCAATGTCAAGAGCGCGTATGGCAAGCCGTAGGTTAAACGGATAGAAGAAACTCCAAATACACAAGCCGTACGTCAAATCCGGTTGCGTTTTTCTACGGAAAAACGCAAACGGACTTCGGAAATGGCTTCTATGCCTTCTGAAACCATCCATAGATGATTAGGTAGTCTTTAGGCAATGTCAAGAGTGCGTATGGCAAGCCGTAGGTCAAACAGATAGAAGAAACGCCAAAAACACAAGCCATAGGTCAAATCCGGTTGCATTTTTCTACGGAAAAACGCAAACGGACTTCGGAAATGGCTTCTATCGGTACCGAAACCATCCGTAGTTCATTAAGTAGTCTTAAAGCAATTTCAAGAGCGTATATGAATTAACGTCAAGAGCAAGTCGTAAGTCAATGGGTTTGAATTAACGTCAACTACACAAGCCGTAGATCAAATCCGGTTGCGTTTTTCTACGAAAAAACACAAACGGACTTCGGAAATGGCTTCTATGCCTACTGAAACCATCGATAGACGATGAGATAGTCTTTAGGAAATGTCAAGAGCGCGTATGGGAAGTCGTAGGTCAAACGGATAGAAGAAACGTCAAATACACAAGCCGTAGGTCAAATCTGGTTGCATTTCTCTACGGAAAAATGCAAACGGACTTCGAAAATGGCTTCTATGCCTTCTGAAACCATCTGTAGATGATTAGGTAGTCTTTAAGAAATGTCAAGAGCGCGTATGGCAAGCCGTAGGTCAAACGGATAGAAGAAACGCCAAATACACAAGCCGTAGGTCAAATCCGGTTGCGTTTTTCTACAGAAAAACGCAAACAGACTTCGAAAATGGCTTCTATGCCTACTGAAACCATCCGTAGACGATTCGGTAGTCTTTAGGCAATGTCAAGAGCATGTATGGCAAGCCGTAGTTCAAACGGATAGAAGAAATGCCAAATACACAAGCCGTAGGTCAAATCCGATTGCGTTTTTCTACGGAAAAACGCAAACGGACTTCGGAAATGGCTTCTATCCATATCAAAACCATCCATAGTTCATTAAGTAGTCTTAAAGCAATGTCAAGAGCATGTATGGCAAGCCGTAGGTCAATGGGTTTGAATTAACGTCAACTACACAAGCCGTAGGTAGCCGTAGGATGTTGAAGAAACTATGGAACTAAAAGAGGCAAAGGGGTTTTGCCCGCTACATGCATTGCTATGTACACCTGGGAGTGCACGTATCTGTCTACCCATATAGGATTTGACCAATAAAGACGAGATTTTGACCCAGTGGTCCTGATCTCCGTACACCTCTGGACCGAGGTGTACGGAGATTGGGCAAGACTAGAGAATGCGAGGTAGTTTACATTGTGAGGAGTATATATATTAAAACAACATTCATAATCATTGTAGATGGCAACGTCATCAACTAACATGGAGGAAAAGATTGCATGCTCGTGCACGCTCTGCAAGTATCAAATCCTGCGCAAGCGTAGGATATATAATGAGCATGTGCACAAGTACGGAGAGTTTGCTAAAGAAACCGTACAGAATCTACGATACGACTCTTACGGAACGGGCATTGATTTTCGCGACATAGCACCTACATCTAAGAGAGAGAAAAAGGATTATGCGTGAAGGTCCGACCAATATAGATCCAAGGATGGAAGCAGAAAAGGACTTACAGACAGAAGATGAAGACATGGAGGAGATGCTGGATGCCTTCTTCCAGACAAGCGAGGAGAACGCTAACGAGCAGCACCAGAAGTCGTGCGCCTATCTCCTGAAGACATGTTGAGGAAGTTGGCACGTCAACCAATTTATGAAGGTGCCAAAATATCAACGCTTCGTACTTGTCTCGCGTTTTTTGAATCTTCAGTCAGTGTATGGGTGGTGAGATGCAAGCGTCACTGCTTTGTTTAGGTACGTAATTTATAAAAGGCATTTTCCGATTGCAACGGTGACGTGCTTGGAGAGCTTTTTAATTTAATGTGGCTTAAACAGGTTGTTGGGAGAGCAAATTATCCCGGCTGGCAATGAAATTCCCCCCTCCAGGCCAGACGCAAAGCAACTATTGACCTCAGTTGGCTTGGACTACAACAAGATTCATGCATGTCCAAATGATTGCATTCTTTTTCGCAATGAATTCGCAGATTGTCTGTCGTGTCCTAAGTGCGGAGCAATGCGCTACAAACAAGATGCAGTTGACGAGACAGTGTCAGCTAAAGTGTTGCGGCATTTCCCTGTTATTCCTAGGATAAAAAGCATGTTTCATTGTGGTTCCATTTCAAAGTTGATGCGGTGGCATTCTACGAATAGATCCACTGACGCAACATTTAGGGTGTCTGTTGATTCAAAGGCCTAGAGGCACATTGAAGATACCTGGCCACATTTTAAGAGTGAACCACAAAATTTGCGTTTGGGCATGCCAATGGATGGAGTCAATCCATTTGGCTTGAGAATCTCGTCATGGAGCACTTGGCATGTGTGCCTTATCAATTACAACCTCCTGCCGTGGCTTGCCATCAAGAAGGGTCATTTGATATTAAGCTTGATTATACCTTGTAAGTTCAAGGCAAAAAACATGGATGTTTATCTAGCTCCACTAGTTGACGAGCTCCAGGAGTTATGGCATGGGATCGACATAGCAGATGCGGTTAAACCACTAAGACAACCTCCCGCCGTGGCTTGCCATCAAGAAGGTTCATTTGATATTAAGCTTGATTGTACCTGGTAAGTTCAAGGCAAAAAACATGGATGTTTATCTAGCTCCACTAGTTGACGAGCTCCAGGAGTTATGGCATGGGATCGACATAGCAGATGCGGTTGAACCACTAGGACAACAACATGCAAGGATCCATGGACTTCTTATGTAGACTATGCATGATTGGCCAGGATACAAAGAAGCTTCTGGTAATGGTTCTTGATTTACAAAATTTTCGCTATTCGCAAGCACTTTGCCTTGGCCTGATTCATGCTTTAATATATGCAGGGCTAACAACTTCAGGATACAATGCATGTCCAATTTGCGGGCAATCCTTGGATGTGCGCTATTCTGCCTCTCTTCGAAAGACAATTTATCAAGGCCACCACCGTTATCTTCCAGATGGCCATCACTTGCGCGAAGGTCAGCTTGGTCGCATCGAATGTCTTCATATGCATGTACAAGAGTGGTGTCGCCGATGGGAGCAACATGAGGGGCAACCTGTTCCAGGAATGAAACGTTTGTTCATTCTCCATACGTTGCCGTACTGGGGTGATCTACTAATTAACCATTTGTTGGATCCAATGCATATATTCAAGAATGTGGGAGAGCTCCTCTGGAAGACAATCATGGGAATGAAAGACAATCGAGCTTCACGAGATGATTTGTAGTCAGTTGGAAATATGCCAGATCTGTGGCCTTTCACCAATGCAGCTGGCTAAATAAAACTTCCAAGATCTCCATGGGCATTGCTAAAAAACGAAGAGCAACAAGTTAAAAGGGTGATTTCAAAGTTCAGGATGCCAACAGGATATATGCGATGTCTCAAGACAGCATTCACCATGACGATCAACTGTTAGGACTGAAATCGCACGACTGGCATAAGTTCTTGCAATTCATTCTTCCAATTGCGATCAAGGGGTGTTTAACGGAGGAAGTTCGGACCTGCATATACAAGATTTCAGAGCTAGTGCGGTGGATCTCTTCCAAGGAGATACAGGAGGAATCTATTGCAGTCGCAAGGTCTAACTCCATTGAGGCAGTTTGCATGATTGAGAAGTATCTACCCACGAGCTGTCTAACTATCCAAATGCACTTGCTCGTCCATGTAGTAGATGCGGTTGCAGTGGTAGGTACAGTCCATAGCCGTTGGATGTTCTTTCTAGAGCGGTTCATGCACAGCCATTGGATGTTCTTTCTAGAGCGGTTCATGAAAACACTTAAGGGTTTTGCTCGCCAAAAAGCGCGTCCAGAGGGGAGCATGGTAGAAGGATGGCTGATGCAAGAGTCTCTTGTATTGATGATCGAATTTCTATCTGTTTCTGACCCAGACATGCCTCGACTGTGGAGCGATGAGGAGGATGCAAGACTGGTGGGAGAGAAGACGCAAGGGCAAGGGGTGCCGAAGAAAATGAACGACGCCATGTGAGAAAAGATCATGAAGTTCTGTATACTAAATTCAGCGCCGATACAAAAATGGCTTGAAAGGTACGAAGAAGAGAAAGAGAGACGCAATAGGGAGTGACACGATTTCAGGCGAAGCCGAACGACTGATTTACCCTTGCCAGACTATCTCGCTCCTCTACCTGAATTCCCTACAATGGCATGGTTGGACAAGACAGTGAGAGCAGCTTGACAGATCGGAGAACCCATATCTCTAGAAGAGGAAGAGCTGGCTATTGGATGTGAGTGGAAGTATCATACATACATGGCATTGTGGTCGCATGAAAAGCATTTCAAAACACAACAAATTGACAGCAGAAGAAACACGTTTGACAGTAGGGTAATGGCTAGTTTCATGCAAAAGAGCAGGGCTAGTGCCAGAGACACGAATGAGAGCACTAGCAACCTAGATTACTGTGGTCTGGTGTCAGATATCCTGAAAGTAAGCTTCAGGCGGTTTGAGATGTTTTTGTTGGATGTGAAGTGGTTCAAGGTGATTACTTCTGGTCGCAATGCAGCGGTACGTACAGATGGAAACAAACTTGTGCAAATAGATTCTACAAAGGTTTGGACAGATGCGAGCGACACATTTGCTCTCCCCAAACATTGCGAGCAAGTGGTCTTTGTACCGGACCCTCGAGAGCGACAGTGGTGGTTTGTGGTTCAGGTTGCTCCAAGAAATAAACAAGTATTTGAAGGGCAAGATCTCCTGGAGGAAAGTCAATCAGATGACGCCCATACTACTGTGACATTAGATGAGATGGACGAAGGTATGGTAGAGGAAGCTGACAGATATACGAGGGATGACGCAAACGAGCCAAAATTGACACTTGTAGATGAAGATGCAATGGATGAAGACAATCTGCCAGAACGAGTTGGGGCAGAGTTATGTTTACAATTAGAGATAGACGATGAAACGGTGCAAGATCTTATCGATGATACCGCACTCGTCGAGGCCTAGGCCTGTAAGTGTTTGTGTGAAGACGTTGATTTAAAATTAAGCTTAAAGTTAATTTCAACAATGTTCTAACGCTTTATTTTACTTTCTTTGTGCAAGACTTTAGTATGGCAGACCAGTTTCCAGATCCCGCTTCTATGAGTGCAGATGCATTCATGGGCTTCGTTACACGGATGACGCCTACTCAGATGGCAGAGGTTTCTCAGTACTGGGTAGCCAGAGACACGGGTACTACGCCTCCGGGCTTCACACCCGAGGGTCCGACGCCTAGGGGGGGGACACCTATGGGGGAGGGGGGGACGTCTATGGGTACGATGCCTGCTTCTCCCATCACGGCCGCTTCGACACCTAGGGGTGGGGCACAGGCGGTTACGTCCTCACCTCCGTAGCACAGGCGCACTCGCCGATCTCGGCGATCGTCAGGTGGAGGTGGTGGTTGCTGTGGAGGAGGGTCCACAGATGCTTCGACCCCTCCTCGCTCACAACCCCCATCCTACCCAGGCACACCTCTCGACACACCTCTTGGCACACCTCGGACACCTTGGGAGGCACACGATCCTAGTGCCTCCAAGCTCTATATTGTACGGCCAGATGGTTCTGTTGACATGCATAGAGTCGGGACTGAGATGAGACAGCGGATTTGCCAGCTCGCGGAGCTACAGTTTTCGACCAGCATTCTGACGTCTTGGGATTAGCCGGAAAAGGACAAAGTCACTTACATAGTGGAGACCATCGTGAGAGAGTACCAGCCTACTCCGGGTTCTAACGTTGTTCCAAGGATCTGGATCAAGGATGTTACACGGGACACCGTGAAACATCGATGAGATGCAGCTCGGAAAGCTTTCAGGACCGGGTTGCCGAAGCCTTTGAGCATCCCACACGAGATGTGGCTTCAGATCAAGGAGGATGAGCAGACAGCGGCCACTATGTTCAGATAGCAGCGTGAGGTTGCGCAGATACGACAGATGACCAGGGGGACATCTCATCTTGGCAGCGGAGGCTTCGACACGTTTCGCTATGAGTTTGTGAGTTTCTAATCCAATCTTAACTATGGCGTTTTTTAAAACGCGATGAATCATGTATTATTATTACTCTAATTTTTATATAAACGCAGAATCTTGCGATGCATCGAGCCCCGACACGTCAGGAGGAGTCAGATGGATATCGCAGAGGTATCTATGAAGTATTGAATGATCTTGATGCTTCAGGAGAGCCTGTAGACTGGGCGGCCTTACAATCTCGCTGATCGCTTGAGGTGAGATGTTAATATGTGTGAGTTAATTTAATTAAGTAAGTATATATGAATACTAATTTTGTGAGTTGTCCTATGTGCAGGTTGTGACGCCTAGTCATCAGTGGCCCGGATTTCATATATATGCTTTGTGAGACACAGACACGCTTCTATGTCTCCTTTTGTATAGACATATATATATATGGTTATGATTATTGTTCAGACAGTTATTGTTTTCCTTATGGTTATGGTTATTGTCATTGTCATTGTATAGACATGGTTATTTCTCCTATTCTTGTATAGACATAGTTATGGTTCACGTTTTGTTTATGGTTATGTTTAACTTTCTGGTTATGCTTATGGTTATTGTTAATTTTGTTTCTGGTTATGATCAAAGTGGTTATATTGGTCGGTTATGGTTTTAAGTTATGGTTATGGTTCGTTATGGTTATGCTTTTAAGTTATGGTTATGATTCGTTATGGTTATGCTTTTAAGTTATGGTTATGGTTTGTTATGGTCATTGGCCTTAAATCTCATGTGAGATCCTACATGGATAACATGTAGGAGGCGTATACATGATTTGTTTTTTTGAAACGTTTATGTAAACACGAAGGGAACTCTACCAAAATTTCTGCGGGAGCACGGTTGATTTTGGTGCTGCTCGCTTTCTTGGGCAGAGGGAAGGAAGTCTGGCTGTGGTGCCTGTGTCTATCTTTTCATTGGGCACAGGCCAGGCTACCTACCCTCTGCCCAAGAAAATTTTTTTATTGTTATGGTTTATTCCAACCAAGTCCACAGTTAAGACACCAGAACTAGCCAAGTTATTTGTGGACAATCTATACAAATTGTATGGTTTGCCAAGTAGCATTGTTAGTGACCGTAATTCCAAGTTTAACAGCCACTTTTGGAGAGCTGTATTTAAACGATTGGGTACACAACTAAACCTCAGTACAATTGATCATCCAAAAACGGATGGTCAAACAGAACAAGTTACCAGGTGCTAGAGGATATGCTAAGAGCATACGTCATCAAAAAACAGTCAAACTGAGAAGAATACTTACATATTCTCGAGTTTTCCTACAATAGTGCTAAGCATGTCACAACAAGTTTTAGTCCTTTCATGCTCATGTACGGGTTTCAACCTAAGTCACCAATTACGGTGGGGTTGGCAATCGAAAAACTCCAACAGGTTAAGGATTTTCTCCAAGACCACATGGATATGTTGAACTTGCTCTCCAGAATGTCCGGCAAGCACATGATCAGTATAAGAAATACGCTGATGAGAAACGTCGGCAAGTTACCTTCAAAGAAGGGGAGGAAGTATTTTTACGTGTTCCCAGAACATTCAAAAAGTCTAAAAACTGGACCGACGCCTAAATTCTCCCCGATATTGTGGGCCTTTCAAAATACTCAAGCAAGTAGGTGATCGTGTTTACAAACTATTACTACCTTCACATCCTCGTATTCATCCGGTGTTTCATGTACACTGTCTACGAAAGCGGTTACATTTGACCAACAAGTTTTGGTTGATTACATTGAACCTCCTACCTTATCGCATGAACCTGAACGTGTTCTTGATTATCATGAGTTGCGTACACATCATCACGTACGACAACAAGCCTTAATCAAGTGGAAAGACCGACCTGAAGAAGGTGCCACTTGGGAAAACATTAGTGTTCTTAAGAAGAAGTTTTCCACTTTTGTTTTCGAGGACGAAAACTCTTCTTAAGGGGGGAGTAATGTCAGGACACCGGCAAGGCCGGACTAGATAAGGCACAGCCGGGCTAGGCGGTGTGGAACGGGGAGTCCAACTAGAGCAAAGGGCTAGGGGCATGCCTATATAAAGGGTGGCTGGGTGGTGGACTCTCAGGATCTAGTCACCCCTGTCTTACACCAAGTGGGCTGAAGCAGTTGCTACCACTTCGATTACAGCTAAGGAAGTGGCTAAGTTTGTATTTGAAAACATTTGTTGCCATTTTGGCACTCCTCTTGAAATATTTTTTGACAGGGGTTCGGGTTTTAGAGGAGACCTGATAAGAGAGCTGATGGAGAAGTTGGGTATCTCATGACGACACTCAACTCCCTACTACCCACAATGCAACGGTTTGGTGGAAAAGGTAAATGGTATGATCTGCAAGATCATTACTAAACATGTAAACAATCACAAAAGTGATTGGGACAAGCATCTTATGGCTGTACTTTGGGCTTATCGCACTTCATTTCGCACATCCCTTGAGTTCACACCATATCACTTGGTGTATGGTAAGGAGGCCATTTTACCCATTGAAGTACAATTGGCTAGTCTCAGGGTGCTAGCTGGACAGATGGAACGTCCTAATGCTCATCTCCACAACCACATTCTTGATCTAGAGAGGCTTCAACTAGACAGAGAAGATGCTATCAACTATTATGCAGCATAGGTAGAGCAACATCGATTTACTTCAACAAGAGACTTACGGCAAAAGGTCTCAAGAAAGGTATGTTGGTCCTACGATATGATAACAGGTTTGATACTAGGAAGGATAAAAAAATTTCACCCAAATGGGAGGGGCCATTTGTCATTAGAAAGCGCTACAACAATGGCAGTTACCGATTTTGATGGATGCAGATGGTAGGCTCCACAAAACACGTGTCAATGGATGGAGGCTAAAGCAATACTTTTTGAGGTTTGATCAAGCACCTATGATGGAAATCCTTGAGGAGGGAGACTCCTCCACATCAACTGAAGAAGAATCGAGTACAGAGCTAGAGACATAAATGCCTCTAGCTTCGGGGGGAGGGCTAATGAGGGCCGTTTTTTAAATTTTGCTCCACCTCTCTCTTGGTATGCACTTATGATGCATGAAAATTACAAAAAAAAACTATGTATTTATTTTGTACATAGCTATGATTTGACACATTTGGATCTCAGAATAAGGAGAGGTAGGAACAAACCCTATGAAAAGAAAAAAATCACTAGATGTTGATTCTACTCGATGGTCACTACCTGACGATCACTACAGTTGAAGAGTAAAAGTCAATAGTGAAAGGGAGGAGAATCTTATGCATTATGGAGTTGGAGTCAACAAAATATTATCAAATTCAAGCATAATTCACTTGTGGACACAAGGCTTGCACATGAAGTCAAGAGGGGACCACCTGGAAGACTTTTGGAAAGGCAAAGACAAACACATATTTTTGTGGGATTTTTCTCTATTTTTTCCATTTCGATTCAGAAAACGTTTTCCACAACAAAGTTGTAGGCATTGAGCTGATCTTTTAACCCCTTTTTTTTAAACATTTTTGGAGCTACGGTTTGAGATATATGACTGAAATGGTGAAGCATATTTGTCCACATGGGAAGAAGTCGTGATTATCCAACTCCACACACACAATTTCTTATAGGTTTCTCTCCATTATTGCTGTATTTTCTCTTATTTTATCAAGATTCTCTTGGACTCAAGCTATGGAAGGTGGCATGGAGACAAAGCTTGCCATGATGAAGGCAATTAGGAGGAAACTGGTCAATAAGCAAAGCACATGGAGCTCTCTCATTGGGGAAATGCCTCTAACTGAGTTTACTTTGTGATAACTCCTTTTGCTCATAATCTCTTTCCTAATCACTCTCTTGGCCTATAAAAGGAGTCCTCCTCTTTTGAAAATGGGGACACTACACACACACACACACACACACACACACACACACACACACACACACACACACACACACACACACACACACACACACACGTACGCCTACACATACACACCCTTGTGCTACATGTTTGTAGCATGAACCCTAATCACATAATCACAGCACCATCACCATGCATAAAATGAGCACCATACCTCCACACACTTGTAATGAAGGGTTGAAGGCACGACTTCAAGAAGAAGAATGGTGGATACACGTATGATATTCCTTGCCATCAACTCCTATCTCTCCATTATGCCTCCTACGGTCTTGTTCTCTTCTCATCTTCTTGCCATACGCTACCTATTGTATTCATCCTTTGCAAGAAATCAACACACTCCATCTTGGTGTCATACCTTTTGTTGCTTGGGATACACTTCATTGTGAATATGGCGTGGAGCCGCACGACAAAAAAATTTGTAAACAATTTACAGAAGAGCACTTTTTTGACTCCCTCATGCACTCTAGATAGTCTCTCCACCACTTTCCTTTCTATCAATGACTACATGGCCTCCAATTGCCCTTGCCTTGCATGTTTTAAGAGGCTTTTCCCATACCAATCTTTTATTTTTAAGAATCAAATCCCTGCATTGCACAATTAACATGTAAAATTCAATATAGTTTAATTTGAATTCTTTTAGCCCTCTTTCCCATTGTGAAGGGAGAGTGACATGCCAACCACCCCTTTTGTACTTGCACATCCTCGCATGTGTCAATAGTTATCCAAAACTTCAAGCATACATATATCTTCACCCAATCATTTCCCCATTGTTGCTTTGAAAAATCTCTCAATTTGTGGCTTCATTAAGGCTTTATGAGCATACGCACTTGGAATAGAAGAAAATGTAATCGCTAAAACATAAGTACCTTGTACCCAATGATTCCCCTATCATAAAATTATTTCTATCCTTCTAAAATTATTTTTCATCTTCATCTGGCCATAAACTATGGGGAAAATAAAGAGAACAATTGAAGCTGATTTAAGTGCTTATGGACCAATTTGGTCAAATGCTTGGGGCCAAAAGGAGAGAAGTTCATAGCAAAGCAAGGGTAATTGATGTTATCCCAGTCATGGGTATAGGTCAAGGACGGATGAATATATCCCGAGCTGCCTTGATCAACGATACACAAAAAAGGAGATTACCTAGAACAATTATAGGGTTCTAAAAATACAAAGTAGTTGTGCTAAGTTCAAGTAATTGAAATAAATCTTTAAACTCCAAGTATGAAGTATGGGAAGCCTTAGGATAAATTTCTAACTTGCCATAGATAGTTTAAATTTAGCAAGTTTTGGGATCAGCTTGGTGGCACCTCCAAAGCCATGTGCTAAGGTTTTTCATAGGAGGTGAATCTCTAAAGCCCAAGAGTGAGTTTTATTTTTATCAAAGTTGATCCTAATTTAGCAGGTCCTAAATTAGCAGGCAAGGTCTAGCCCGAGTCAGCTTCATAAAGCCTTCAAAGGTTTGTGCAAATGTCTTGCACCCAAGCTAGTTAAATTAAAGGGTAACTTGTAATTTTATGGGTTTTGATAAGTGAAAGGGAAAAGCTAAAGTCTAAGTTTAGATCAACCCTTCCTTATTTGAAAGTTGACTCTAGTCCTTCTTTTCTAAACTTGGCTACACCACTAAAGCTAGCAAGGTGTGTGAGTGTGAGTGGTGTGTACACTTTCCAAGACAAGTCCAAGGAAGGAGGGGGAGATTTGTTTCAAGTTTAGAAAGCATGGACAAGTGTGTGAGCATACATGAACTGCACTATGGAGTGTTTACTTCTCATTGGTCAAGCTGCAGGCATTTCATTTGAAGACTAGTGGGTGGCAAGTTTGCATGAATATAAAAGTAAGGCCTCATTGGATTTTGGCTCTCTCTCTTTCTCATTCACACACTTTCAAGTGCCAAGAGTGGCCAAGAAAACTCTCTCTCTCTCTCTCTCTCTCTCTCTCTCTCTCTCATGGGAGCTCTAGAGATGGACTCTATGCTCAAGAGCTTAGTTGTGGATACAAATCCAAGAAAGTGAAATATCTCCTTCTTCTACTCTATTATGCTTAGCTATGCTAAGAGCTTTATCATGGAGTAAGCATATACAAAGTAAAATTTCCCTTGCTTGAAAAATACTTCTTTCACCCTCATCTACCTCTTACCCCATAGTTGTTTCTCCCTGCTGAGGTGTTTAGGGATTGGGAAGGAGGGTTACACCATGGAATTCTGAAGAACACCATCTTCTTGGTTCAAGGAAAGCTCCAGAAGAGCACACGTTTTGTTGTAATCGAAGCTCTCGTTGAGAGAAAATTATGATGCAAAGACCTTTTGGAGGGGGGACCGACTCCAAGCAAATGCGGCCCTCATCAAGTTGTCAATCTTTGTTAACCACCGGCGTCCACTTCTAGTAGTCATGGGCCGGGCTTGTCGGTCCAATAGGAAACCTGTAAGAGTGATCCCGATGAGAGGCACGCTCTAACTGGAACATTCAAGGATTAGTTGGCTAAGCATGGGTGCCCAAGTGTGAACGGGCAAGCTCATATAAACGTCACCTAAACCTAAAAATCACTCATTCTCTCATTTGTGCAATTGAAGAGTGCTCTTGCTCCATCTCCATCTTCTTCATCTCCTTGTGTGTGTGTGTGTGTGTGTGTGAGGGAGAGGGAGAGAGAGAGAGAGAGAGAGAGAGAGAGAGAGAGAGAGAGAGAGAGAGAGAGAGAGAGAGTGATTGAGCATTGCGACGGCACGGCGGCGGCGAGGTGGTTGAGCGTGGCATGGTGGTAGCTCCCTCTTCTTCGCGGCGAGGAATCCTCCACAAAGGCGAGCATAGGGTGGTGAGTGACACACCCTTACTCTCTTGAGCTTGCTAGATTAATCCGGTTGTGTGCTTGTAGTCATTTATGGCTCGCACATAGTGTATGGCAAGTCCCTTGCTTTGACACGTGCGACAGATGCGCACATTTTTGGTGCCGTTGCCGGGGACATGCCCTTCACTAAGCTTGAATAGCACTCTATGCTTCTTTGTGGTGCAATGTGAGATGGAGTAAAGGTAGAGAAAGAAGGTGTGTGGCTGTTGAGAATGATTTGTGAACTTTGTTTTTGTTGTAGTGTACTATTTTCTGTTAATAAGGTGTTAGATTCTTTTGCTGCAATGTACTATTTTCTATTGATAAGGTGTTAGATTTAAGGTATTAGATCTATAATGTTAGATTTGTAAGGTGCAGTAAGTAGATCTGTTAGTTAATTATTTGTTGTAGTACTGTGTTAAACAGTACTGTGTTAATAAGGTGTTAGATTCTTTTGCTGCAATGTACTGTTTTCTATTGATAAGGTGTTAGATTTAAGGTATTAGATCTATAATGTTAGATTTGTAAGGTGCAATAAGTAGATCTGTTAGTTAATTATTTGTTGTAGTACTGTGTTAAACAGTGCGTAACAGTAGCTATGTTAGTTGCAAGTAGGTAGGTTAGGTGTGTGTGTGCGCGTGCACGCGGCATGGCCAGGGCAACCTTATCCTTCAAAAAAATAAAAAATAGAAAAATAAAAATAAAAATAAATTTTATTTATTGAGAACATTCCCCAAGCCCAAGCCCAAGCCCAGGCTCAGGCCTCAGTCACCCTTTAGACTTACTTATTTTAGCCTCACATCTAAGTAAAAATCAACCCTTTTGAGGACCATCGGAGCTTTGAGTAACCGAACATTATGCTATAAAGCCCACCACAACCCCCTGAGCAATACACTCGTTTCAAGCTATCAGACGCTCTAATCCAAAAACCGATCGTAAAAAGAAATTAAAAAAAAAACATTAAAAAATGAGTGATTCTTTTTTCTCTCTTTATGCATGCACCCCAAAAATAAAAGTGGTTGCTTTTCACTTAAACAAGGAGAATGGTATGTAAAGGATAATTCTTTTTGCATTACTTCTTTTGAGCTCACACAAAGCTTATTTTCTCCCCCCTTGTGGCTAGTGGTGTTTAGCCCCTTGCCACCTTGATGCGTGAGCTCTATGTGTCGAGCTCACAATGTCTTCATAGCCATGGAAGCTCCGAACTTCAATTCATTTTTCGATGTGAAGCTTGCCGAGAAGAGGGAAATGTCAGGAGAGGAGTAGCACCACAATCTTGGACTCTGATACCACCCGAAGAGTGTGCGGTGCGTGTAGAGTGAGAGGTAGAAGAAGAGCAGACACAAAGTGTTGGTGGAGCTATCAACCAGGATTTGAATTACCTCATTATTCCTTATTGTTATATATGATCAAAGAGATATATAAAGTTAGCACGTCCAGTGTGATGGGTGTTCAGCCAGGTAGTCTAAACCCTAACACAGACACACTCTTCACCAAAGCACCAATGCAAGAAGCATTGCATCTTGTGAAGGTTTTGCTCCTCTTATCATATTTGATGAATATTGTGAGAAGTTGTCATTCACAGCCTTGTTTTATGGACAAAAGAGGAAGCACCGAGCTTTAGCTAAACTGAAATATCAAAAGGTAGCACAATGGGAGTATTGATTTATGCTTTGCAAGGGACACAAAGAATTTGTTTTCAAAATAAGAAAAAGAATTTGTTTTCAAAATAATAAAAAGAATTCTTGAAAAGGTGTTGGAATCTTATCTAGACAAGATTCTAGAAAGGGAAGCTTCTTTAAGCTAAGGATGGCTAAAAAAATACCAATATCGAGCAGATACTTGCATCATAGTTCGACTGTCATGATTTCGGACATTGCACACCTCCGTTGACTATAAGAGAAAGCTCATGCAAAATGTCTTTGTTATGATTCAATAGCAAGGATGACCCATCTTCTTTGCCAAATTCTTATGTGCTTAGCCAACTAAAACCATTTATAGATTGTTTGATTTCATTGAATCATTGTGTTCAATGCTTTCACTCTATTGCTTGGAATGACATTTTTGTGCAAAGTATCATAATAGCTATTATGATTACAATATAGATCATTGGGCATCCTACACCAAACCCCAAGCAAGTAAATGAAATGTACATGTCTGGGTCCCACAGCCTGGATCTAGCGTGTTTAGTTTCTTTATAGAAACCTTGAGTAGAGCTACTCGCTTTGAACCTGCGGCTAGTGAAGTTAACGAAGGTGAGGCAGAGGTAGATTTGCCTTTGGTACCTTAGGGGGAGCCTATACTCCCCAAGAGTGTCCACGTCAATATCATGCCTCCTGCTTTCATGGAAGACCCTGCAAAGCAATCACCCCCCTAAGTTCTACTACCCGATGGTAGGAGTCTTGCGGAGGTGCAAGAAGTTGAGAGCTATATGCAAGCGGCTAGGGAGAGGGAAATGGAGAGTTTCCTAGAACAACGCCGAGCCATGAAGGGAAAGACCCCTGAAACAACAGGCATAGCAATCGAGAAATCAAGTGCTCCTGAGTTAGTAGGCAATGTGGGTCAAATTGTGGGGAACAACAATGCTTCCACCTCAAGGGAAACCTCTAGTACGTCGGGCCTAGAAGGGTTATTTCTCAGCAAAAATTGGGAATATGACCTACAAACTGAAACCTTGGCTGACCTGTACACAGGTTACACATACCATATAGGTTGGTTAGATGTTGTACAATCTAATTCTAGCGCCACAAGTCTAGAGGAGTGGCAACAAATGGTCTGCAATGTCATCCATAGCATCATCCAATCAAAGAGGCAAAACCGAGGAATTAACATTTATTCAACGGGCCTTATGAGATTATTGGATACACGCAAGGCCAGACAACTGACACTATCATAGATGGAAACTCCTTCAGTGAGTCCAATGGACCCTTCATATATTGTGTCGCCTGGAGTTTTGGTATAGTTTGAGCCCACAAGTAGTAGTTTCACTTTTCCAAATCTAGCTAATCTGTCTCTCGAAAACACTACGGCTACAATATCTACTTCGGTGATGAGTACAAAAAATACACCTTGGACCTCGTTTGTTAGCATTGTGCCGCTACCTAGTAGCAAAGTGCCCCCAATAATACCTACAAGTGTGCATCAAGCATATGTACTTGTCGCACCTCATGCCCACGTAGCTCCCACACCCCCAATTATGCCAAGGGATCACACTCCACAATGGCATTATCCGAGCTCTTATTCAAGTGGGGCCATACCATTTAGCAATAACATGTCGTATCCGGCATCATCTATGCCTAGGGCCACACCTATAAACTTTGGACCACCACGTGGTACACCACCATACGAGGAATGGGACCCGAGGACCGTGCGTATGCCAAAGCCAAGGCCAACTCCCATCCCACATGTAGTTCTAGGAGCACTTGCACCTGCGGCCACTATACCTGCTTATTTTGGAGATTTGGAAGCATTTGCTCAAACCATCAGTCGATCTATTGCTAAGAATATGCGTAACACGCCTAACAGAGAGCCTAGAAGTAAGGTAGTACAAATAGCCAAGCTCACACAAAAATCTAGTGGAGACAGGGATGTGAGAAAGCATATTGAAGTGTTTGAACAAATATGTGATTCTCTCGGAAAACACAAGGACCTGCATAAGAGTAGTGCTTTAACTCTAACCTTAAGTGGGAAGGCTGGGGATTGGTATAGAACCCTAAGGGTGGAAGAAAAAATGATTTACCCTACTCTTAGGAGACTGTTCTTAAAAGAATACATATGAGAGGGAGTGCTTTGGGGTGTAACCTCTCAGCTCTAGAAAGCTCAACGAGAGGAAGGAGAGACTAGAGTCGGTGAGAGACTTTATTAGTCGCTTGAAGCATTTGAATTCTCGTTGTAATCCAAATGAGAGCTTCAATAATAATCAATTTCTTGATAGATTCATTAGGGTATTATGACATGAGGATATCTACAATGGCCTAGTCATTAGAGGTATCATCACTTGGAAAGCAGTCACCACCAATTCCATCCAATTGGAGTATAATTTAATGATTCAAGGAGAAAGAGTGTTTGTTGAGCCTAAATCTACTAGCTCGCAAGCATGAGGGCATCAGTCCAAATAATCCAAATGCGTCAAAGATCACGCCATTATACTTGATTGAGGTTCCAAGGAGCCATCACAAAGTACACCTATGGTACCAGTAAACATACTCATACGATTGATGCTCCCAAAACAAAATTATATTCTTGAAGAAAGAGGCTCGGCATTAATTGCCCAATCTCAGAAGAAGAATAAAACACAAAGGAAGAGATCACAAAAGCAGCAAAGTCAGACCCCAATTCAAAGACCAACTTAGGGACTGGTGACGACCCCATATATATGAACAACCCTGAAGAGGATTCTAATTCAAGTGAAACCATGCAGATCAAAATGACCACTAAGAAAGAAACCAACAAGGAAGATCGTCATGAGCCACAATGGCCAAGATCCAAGAAGAAGATAAGAATTTATCCAAACCCTACAGAGCGAGTCAAGCAATTAAGGATTTTGGTAGAAGATACCCAAAGGGATCTAGAAACAGCACCTACGCAGATCTAGAAACAGCACCTAGGCAGATCAAATTACAGACACATTTTTCCCTACGCAACAACAACCTCACAAAGTCCATAGACCCCTAGCCATACCTAGTGTCATCCAAGAAGAAAGTTACTTAAAGTCATGCAAAAGTGGGCGTACTCACTTCTTGTTGGAAATAATGTTTACAGAGGGACTACCTGACCCTATCAAAGAAATGGAGATACCATCTTCCCCACGTCAAGGGACTGAAGCCCAAAAGGGGCCATTAAACATTACTAAATTGATAGATTTCATGGCTTCAAAAGTTAGAACCACCATCATGTCCAAACTATATGGAGACCCAAAGCTATTCTTAGCTCTTCAAGCTTTCCTTAATGGAGAATTGAAAGTTGGGCTACCACAATTTGCACAGATGGATGGAACTAGGGAGATGCCAATAGAGGAGGAACACTTAGATCCACAACCCAACCTAGATGAGAACTCTGTTGTAGAAATACATGTTAACAAGTTGGGACAATACTTTGAGGGCGATGAATCCAATGCAACCATACCAATCACTACCAAGGGATTAATTGTGAAGGGAATCCTTGATGGTGGCGCTAAGGTTAGCATTGTAACTAAAATTTTTTGGGAAACTATTGGAAGACCTCACCTTGGGACCACAACCATAGTAGTAAAGATGGCCAATGGGTCTATTGTCAAACCTTTTGGGATGCTAGAAGATCTCAAGATCAAGATCTTTGGACATAAAATAAGAGATACCTTCATTGTTATGGATTTCTCCAAGCACACTATGGTATGTGAGATGATCTTAGCACGTCCTTTCATTAGGAAAGTAAAATGGTGCATGACTAGTCTAAAAACCATGTCTACTTACAGTTCCAAGATTCTGTCATTCGAGTGGATCTTGTACTGGTCGAGCACATCCTCTAGGAAACAGATTTATAATTGATCATAGATCTGACACCATGGTTCACTCAGCCTCATTGCAGTATTGTTACACATGTAAAGTGGACATGATGTTGGGGAAGATTCTCCTTATATGGATGTTCTACCTAGGATGATTGAGTTTGACAATGTGGATTGGGTCCTCCTAGCAGCAACCATAGACACTTGGGGAAATAGGGGGATGACTTGGGTAACACCTGAGGGGTATGAAATGCCATAACTCGTACCTTTAGCTATGATAGGAACAATGCATATAGCTTCTAACAAGACTCATCCTAATATAACAAATAAAACATACAAGTGGGTCCCTAAAGCTTCTTTAGCGACCATGGTTGATGCTATCCTTGTAAGAAACGTCCCACTCGTCCCAAGAAATGTAAAGAAACTTTGCGTTGGATTCCTAAAAAAGTATTGGAAGCCCAAGGCTACTATGAAGGAAATGATCGAATTTGGGTACCTAAACATAAATCATGTCCTTCCCTATCCACTATGAAACCATGTGAGTCAAACCTTGTGATTCCAAAGCCGATGGAAGACGGTGGGAAGGAAAAGATCACACAATGCTACACACCTATTCCAGAGCTAGTTTGGGTTCCAAGGCAAAACCAATCTATTTGGCTTAGCTCAGGAAAGGGGGAGTTCCATGAAGCTTCTAGCTCCTCATGTAATGCATCCATAGAGATAAAAGCTTCTACACAACCTCCATCTGCCATAGGCAGCCTCCATGAAGCTACAAAAGATTCAACACCTCCCATTGTTCAATTATTACCTGATGCACTAGTTCAAGTTCGTTCATGGGAGAGTACCTTACCACCCCTTACAACTCGATGAGGCACCCAAGGTAATAGAGGACTATTGGCTAAAATCCTCACCTATTACCAATTGGAATAACTGGTTCCAAAAGGTGATGGCATCCTTTCAAAGTATGATCTACCCAAGGAAGGGGGGAGTTTTCATTCACGTCAACCTATTGAATTATTTCCCTCTTGCCCTTCTTTCCCTGACTCTTGAGCTTTTCGATTTTAGGGATTGTATATATATAGATATATAGTAGCTAACCACCCTAGTTTAAAAATAAAATAAAATAAAAATAATAAAGAGCAAGGCAATTAGCAAACGAATGTACACAATACTAGTCAAAATCATTGACCCAGACCTACACATGTCACATCAGGTACACTGAAACAAAAACCTATGTCATCAAACACCTAACCATCCTCTATTTGTGTTCACAAATATGGCTGATTCTTACGAATTTTCTTTTTACCTGTCCCAAGTAATGCATTTATGTTATCCTCATATTTCCTCTAAATGGGATTCGGTTGAAACACTCACTTGTGAGAGAAATGTTGAGGAGTTAGAGTGGTTCATCCGCCTCTTGACTACGATGGATACCTATTCCATGAAGGAAGTTCGCCCAATTGCCCAAGTTTACCCTTTTGACAAGATTGAGTATGCACGCATTGTGACATTCCTAATACTATGTTGTACGGAAGAGGACGAGGACGATAATGGTGATTAGACAGACGAGACACATGGCCTTACCAAAGAGGATTACTTCTACCTTGATGGTGAGGATGGCGGTTTAGTCTTAGAGCTACCGATCGAGCTCTCCAACCTCCACTTACTTTGATCCTCATCACTTGAGTGATGGAGGGTAGGTAGGATTAGTACGATAGGAGTGTTTCTGTTTTAGAGTTTAGTGATTAGCAAATAATAGAAGAATTATGAATGAAAAAAGATATTGGAATCATATGATTTGGTCCCTCTTTTGTATTATTTTGGGTGAAAGAGGAAAAGTATGCATGTAAATGAGAATTATATAATAAAAGTGACTAAGGGAGTAGGAGCCGTTTTTCTTTTTTCCACAAGGGTGAGGATAAAAATGTGGAGATGATTTGTATAAAAGAAAAAAATATTTGTGAGATTAGAGAGTGTTGGCAAAAAAAATATACTTATGGTGCAAGAGGATAAAAAAAGGCATACATAGGCTAATAAAACACACACCTAGGTATAAATAGAGAGAGAGAGAGAGAGAGAGAGAGAGAGAGAGAGAGAGAGAGAGAGAGAGAGAGAGAGAGAGAGAGAGAGACTAAGAAGAATAGGATAACACAGAAGCTTGTTAAGACTTAGTGCAGCCTTTGACAATGGCAGCAAGGCCCAAGCGCAAATGCTCAGAGTGGTCTATGGAACCTCAAGCCAAAGAACGGAATCCCATCATTTCTATGTGATCACTCAAGCTTTGCAAAAAAGAGATCATTTTTTGTGTGATCTCAATCTTCGAAAAGAAGAGGGCTTACTAGCTGATTGTGAGCGATCTCCTGTCGGAGGAAATCAAAAGTGGGAATGGGGCTTCCAAATGTGGTTAAAATGAATTTTTTTTTGAAGTTTAGTTCAATGGGATTGTGGCATAAAAAGTCCCGCACCGACGCGGCATGTATTAGGACTGCATCTCGGAAAATGGAAGACCTAGCCTATTTGAACTATTTCTTGTATTTCATTTCCTCAAGTAGAGCTGAGTTGAGACTGATTTCTTGCTATGTCCTTTTTGACATATGTATTAAGAAATGCCAATAGCAACTTGACTTGGTTGAGCGTGTTCAAGAGCTGGAACTTGGCTTAGCGGCTGGAAAATTTGCATCTTCGCAATAGATTTTGTGTGTGTTTTGGGCTAGAGATTATAGTCAAGGCTGTGTTTAATGTGTATTTCAAGGATGTGTTCAATGTGGTTTAGGGTTAATGGGATCGTGGCATAAACAATACCGCGCCGATGCGGCATGTTCTAGGACTGTGTCTGGCTAGGTTGATATTGTAACAATGGAATAATAATTTGGCAGGCATGCAATACTTTTCTTCAATGGGATAGTGTCATAACCAGCCCCGCACCGACGCGACATGTTCTAGGACTGTGTTTGGGTATGACAGAGGACTCTGTCTGGTTAAGAGATGAGAAAGAATGGAATGATAAAATTTTTCCTAAAAGGTTATTTATTGGGATACATTTTTCTTAAAAGGTTATTTATAGGATGTCTGTATCAATAATTATTCATGTTGGGCATGATCGACAATGTAGAGAAGCTAGCCCCGAACATGTTTACCTGATTGCCACACATTTCGAACAAATTTTTCTTTCAAGGTTGGCTTTTCCTTACATCATTTTCATAAATTAAAACTTTAGAGACACTATCCAAAACTATACCGCATCGACGCGGGATAGCTTAGAGCAGTGTCTCAACGTATAAAGTCTACATAAGTTTGTAAACGGTTAAGTTAACAAACATGAAATTTTAATTAAAATGTACAAACATTTTTACTATAATTGTTTAATAAAGGATGTTTAATAGAAAGTTTGTTAGTATTATTTTTGAAGGTATTGTTTTTTTGTGAATGTAGTCCCTCTTCTGCTTGGGGAGGTTCAGGAAGACACGGCAAGAGTGCATCGATTTCAAAACGCCAAATGAGAGCGATAGTCATGATATTGGTTTGGGTTCTTTGCATGATGTCGACCAAGAAAAAGCTACAATTGAAGCAGCTATGCAGATAGTGCCATTTAGAATTAGACTTGAAATACTCTTAAGTGTTGTAGATGAGGATGATAGCACATTGCACTTGGACCGGGGAGAGGACATTCTAAGTAAAACAAGAGTTTCTAGTTGCTTTAAATGCCCTCCCATACCTCTTTGCAGACTTTTAACACATGCTAAAGTTCGAGGTTTAAGGTCACATGTAAGTGGCTTGAGGTCCGCATTTTCCAGAGAAGGCTACATCAAAGAGAAGGGTGCATTTATAGTGTCATTGTTTACATGTCAAATGGAAGAAACTTTAGTCACAGGTATGCTTTCTTATTTTTACCTTTGTTCATTTCTTTTGATGATCGTAAGTAAACGTATGTCTATTTTTTGTAAGATGCTGTTATGGATGCGTGTGATCCAATATGGAAACAAGTCAATTTAGAGTTTGAAGAAGAGCTGGTTGCACATCCACAATTTGAATCCCTTGCCCAAAAAATGTTCTATGTGTGGGAAGGGAATCATTGAACTGTTCCTTGGCGAGAAGCCATTAATGAAATGTACTCTACAAACAAAGAGAGGTATTGTAGAGTTTTGTGTACGATCATTGATGCTACAAAGATGTCAGAGATTGCATTGTTGACTAGTCTTGAAAGAATGAACTTGTAAGTAAAATGCTGAATCAAGTGCATTGTTTGACATGTATCTTTATTATTTTGGCCCTTGTTAAAAAAAGTTTATATTTTTTTCTATAGCATGAACACACATGATTTGGTTACATTAGGAGAAATATGAACTTTGCATGGGCCTTGTAAGGAATCCTAATTTTTAGGGATCAAGGCTAATGTTGTGTGGGGTTTAGGGGGCAAGGGCATTGAACAAGGTAGTTTTGAGTAGGCTTTTCTAGCCTTTTTTTAAGACAAATGTAGGATGTGGACCTAAAGGGTTACTTTCTCTCTTTAGCTTTTTTTAAAGTGAAGGAAGCATAGGGGTGTGTCCACATCAACAAAAACGTGGGTTACAAAGAGACAAAATTAGACTTTTAAAAAAAAAAATCATTTTTACTTGTTTCTAACTTAAAACTCCCTCCCAACATATATACATATCCAAAAATCATTTTTTGACCCAACTTTTAACCCACAAGCTTAGAAAGTCTATTTTTTCAAAACTCTTTTCCCCCAAAAAGTAATAAACATTTTGTTCTCTCCTCCTCCTCCCTCCTCTCTCTCTCTCTCTCTCTCTCTCTCTCTCTATCTCCTCTCCCTCCCTGCCCCTACCTTCCTCCTCCTCCCCCCCCTCCCTCCTTCTCTCCTCCCATCTTCCTCAACCTCTCTACCCTTCCCCCTCTATCTTTTCATCATTTGATTCCTCACCCAATAGCTTTCATGGTGCTCACGGACATCACAAATGTTTTGCTTCCACCACCACGTAATCCGCACACCAAAAGAATATATATTCGCTTACCCACGGCATTTGCACCGAAGACCACTAGTGAAGGTGATCAAAGGTCATCACAGGAACGTCGCACCGCTTGTGAGACCAATGTTGACATTTGGGTGGATGGCCATTTGTACCCTTACGATCCTATAAGCCGCTTCCATCCACCGTTCAATAGCCTTTCCACATTTCTTCAATTTCTTGGGAGGGGAGAAGTAGGCTTGTTAGGCTATTACAAGCGGTTGTGTATGGGTGCAGGTGCTTCTTTGCATATGTGGATGCACGAATGTCAAGCTCTTCACCTCAAGACGACGGCATTACAAGAGAGTGTTGCCTCTTCAGAGAGGGTAGTTAAAACTCTTGAACAACAAATGCAAAAAAACGAGTCCCACATCCAGAAGCTTACCAACACCATCACATACTTGAAAGAAACACCCCTTGGTTCAAGGGAATGCAAACACACGTATTCATCCATTGAAACTCTTGCACATTCGGGAGGAGCACGCAAACGACGAGTTACAGCCACAAGGTGATTTGGTCTTTACTTGCATGATGCATTCTTACTTCACACTATTTTCTAACATTTATGTTTATTTGTTGCTAGTGATAGCCGTTTTTTGGCTCTCCATAATTGCCATAGTAAGTTACTCCACCCTACCAAATTCACCCAAACGCTATGGCTATCCCTACCATTTCACTGTACATAGGCGTGTGTGAGTTAGGGAGCTTTTCCCATCTCTTCTTAAAAACCCTCAGCTAGCTAGTCACTGGGCTAGTTGAGCCAAAAAAATAAAAAAATAAAAGTATATTATGGCCTCTTTGTGTGTAAATATTTCATTGTATATATGGCCTAAATATAGGGATTTTTTATAATTATTTTGGTATTTTATTTAAATATTTCTACTTAGGTGTGTGTTTTATTAAACCTATGTACACCTTCTTTCATCGTCTTACACCATAATTATATTTTTTTCCAATATGTACATACTCTAACCTCATATTTTTCCTTTATACAAATCACTCCCACATTTTCACCCTCACCCTCGTGAAAACAAAAAATTGATTTCTACTCATTGGTTACGCTTATTATATTATTTACTTGCATACCTTTTCCTCTTTCACCCAAAATAATTCAAGGAGGGACCATATCATATGATTCCAATATCTTTTCATATCCATAACTCCTCCATATTTTTATTATTATTTTTACTCATTATTCTAACACCATGTGCTCATTGAGCTAAAGTCCATGAATAGTCCATACACTAGTCCCACCATGTATATATTTCTTTATTCACCAATAATCCTCCTCCATGCATGGGTCAAGGGCAACTTGGATGCTTTGTATTATAATATGACCAAGGAGGGGCTCACTCTTGGATGCATTGTACAAATTCAACAAAGGAGGGGGCCACTAAAAGACTTTTGCAGACATAAAAACAGGCTTTTTGGTGAGAATTTTGGCACCTATCTCCACTCCGAATTTGGAGCGGTGGTCAAAAGTGAAAATGTAGCCCGCGCTCTGAATAATCACCTCAAACTTTTTCAGGATTTTTGGAGCTACCAACGGTGATCTATGATTTTTTGAGTGGACCTTAGTCTGCCCACTTTTCTCACAAGTAGCCCTTAGTCTTGTCTCACCCTTCCACACACCTACTCACTCTTACACATCCCTCCCTCTCCTTCCCTCACTCAAACCTGCAATTTCGATGGCTTCTCCCACCCTCTTCACCATTACCCTTCTCTCTCATCCCTATAGTTCTTTTATGAACCTCTACATACATACACCCTTTCCATGTCTCTCTCTATTGCTTCTATGTTACAATTTCATTTACCTCTCCTAAAAATATCTAAAATTCAGCATCTTAACCATGATAACTTCTGCAAATTGAGGATTTTTCATCAAAAAATCCTCTTTTCAACGTGGTGGTCAACCGTGGCGGCGGCGTAAAGAAGCGAAGAAGAAGAAGAAGACCAGCGGTCATTTTTTCCACAATCTACACAAGGGTGAGTTCAAGCTTCTTCAAAGCTTCACCATCTCAATGATTCTCTTTTAATTCACCCCTCTTCCTTCATCAAATCAACTCATCCTACCCATTGTAAATGTATCACTAACAATTCTAGTGATTATTACCACTAACAACTAACTTCTCTTGTAAAAATGCACCCACACTATCAACATATGGAGTAGGCAACCGCACAAGTAAACCAAATTCACTCACTCCCATGAAAGTTTCTCTCCTTTCACCACATCAATAATTCTCTTACTTGAGCCCACATCCATGTGACTCAAGAGAAAAGAGAAACCCCATTATCATTTGAAATTCATAAAAATTCATAATCCTTGATCTTTCCTAATAAAATTGATTAAGCTTAATCCTAATCAAGGCTTCTAAAACCTATAAATAGAACCCATTCCTCCTTGTAAAAGACATCACTATACCATTGCACACTAGATTGAGCGTACCACACGCCAGTTCTATCTTGGTTGTAAAGAGAGAGTAAGCTTTCTATACACCATCACCTTGGTGCATAGAAAAGCTTGAGCTAGTTTGAGTGAGTGCGAGTAGAAGATATTCTTCCTACCATTGTTGTATCTACCCCAACATCAATGAATTGGTAGTTTTGGGTGCAATTTATGTCCAAAGGCTCACGCTTCTCCTCCAATTTGGCTTAGCAAACTCATTCAGCTTCATAAGGTGACTTGTTTCATTGAAGGTTGTTGTTTTGTTGCTTGTGATTCATTGGCTATTGTTTGGCTACCATTGTAAGAGGGTGGATGGTGAGAGGGCTCCCATAACCCTAAGACAATGTGCTAGTGATGCTATAACCAAATCTTGTCACTTGATTCCGCAAGCTCTAAGTTTCTTTTTTGTGCAAAATATAAAGTTGAAGCTAAGTTGTACACCATCTCTCTCTCTCTCTCTCTCTCTCTCTCTCTCTCTCTCTCTCTCTCTCTCTCTAGTGTTTTAGTGTGTGAGAGTGTTCCATTGGTGTTAGGGTTAGTGTAAATTCATTGCTTGTTTGTGAGTTGCTCTAACGATTCTCCTATTTTGCGTCCTAGCTCGCTCTTAAACTAGGTGGTACCCCTTGTGTAGTTGGGATTTGGCTGTGGGTTTGTTGTTTTGGTTTGTGTTGTGTTGTGCCCCAGCCCCATTGAGTAGCACGGGAGCCTTGAAGGGTGTCTAGAGGTTGCTCTTCTTGTTGCTCGCCCCGGACCGCCTCAATTTTGGTGCCCCCACGGAGGACAGGCTTGTGTATGTTTTGTGAAGGCTCAACCTTTCGCATAATCAAGTAGCTTGCATGAATCACGAGAATTTGTATGATCCCTTCATTCCCATTGCAAGGCAAAAGATACACATAATTGTTAGTACTAAGTTGCAATTTCAACGAGTAATTCGTAGAATTTTAGGTCCTCTTAGGTTGGTAGAGATAAACGCATCAGTAAATCCTTTTATTTTGCCTCTCATTAGGTACGACCTTAGTTTGGACGTGTATATTTTTGTTTTGTTTTAAGAATTAGGTCATGCATAGACCATGGATAATGGCTCAGGAATACAGGTTTTTCCCTTTCATTTCACTCCACACATTAGAGTAAACATTGCAATTAGTAGAAAAATCCATTTTCAACAATGTATGGTATTCATGTTTGGTGCCCAAAGAGTAGGAGAAATTCTCGCGTCACCCAACCCTGTCATTCTACCTCTTATTGATTATCATAGGTCATTTGATGTGAATATTTTTATTTTGTTGTAGAATAGATTGCAATTTAGAAAATATTATTGTGTAAATCTTTTAAAGAAAGAAAAAACAAAAACGCGTCACTTTGAAATCAATTCAATGGAGAGCCAACGCCAAATGTCTGGATATCCTCTTTTCTTTGGAGAGCCTGGAGAGGATGCAGAATTATTTCTAGCGAATTTCAAGATGTCTTGCCGTATCAAGAGGATAGTAACTAATCAAGAACGTGTAGAAATGTTTGAGGTGGTCCTTAGGAAAGATTCTAGCACTTGGTTTGACTCTTTGCCTGAGGAGGTTAAAGGGAATTACACCGAAGTTTTGAATCATTTCAAGAAATACTTCTTTGATCCCCAAAACACTCAGAAATTATGGCAAGACATTGTTTCTCATAAGCAAAAAGACTTAGATGACTACTACTTGTACAAGCAAGAGTTCCTACGTCTTTGGGCTCTATGGATACGAAATATTGCTAACCCTGGTGATGGTGCAGAATTTCTAAAGAAGGAGAGGTTCATAGCCGGACTCTCTCCTGACCTTAAGGTAAAAGTTGAGGCGGGTGCACCTGCTACCTTTGATGCAGCTGAAACTAGGGCTGCTGAGAAATATAGGAAACTCAAGTGCTTAAGGGGGGAGGTTCCAATAGAAGGTCTTAAACCCAAAGGTAAGTCACAAGCATCAACATGTAAGGAGCTTCCTGAGGTAACAGCGGAAGTGGTTGAGAAGTTAAATGAATCTTTAAGCAGCTTGTCAATTCACCTTGCACAAGCTGTAGGTGCAAAGGGACAAGCAAAGAAGTTTGAAGAGCGAGACCCACGACCTAGGAGAGTCTTGCAATGTTGGAATTGCGGTGAGTCTGGACATGGGATGTATAATTGTCCTTGGCCCCGTGGGGAGCTAGGGAGACCTAACTTGAATTACCCAGTGATGAATGCAGGTGAAGGAACTAGTCAGCAACCACGGCTTATACAAAGGCCAAATGGAGCAAGACCACCTCCACAAGGAGTGGAAGGAGTTCCACCTTTGCCAGACCCAAACGTGCATGTGGTACAGGTGACAAAATCAAGAGAGGTTGACATGGAAGCAAATGGCATTAAGCGTGGCCGAGGGAAAGGTAAGGAGAAAGAAGGAGTTACATCACAAAGTGACCATGGACGAGAAAATAAGGCAAAGGAGACCAAGGAAGCCAAGAGGACTCGATGTCGTATCAACCTCCAAGACTTTCCTCTTGGACATGGAATGGCTCCATACAACCTGTTGGAAGACATGAGAGGTAAGGGTCCTGATATCTCATGGCCTCAATTTCTTGCATTATGTCCACAAGTTAGGAGGGATTTAACAAGGGCAGTTAGCACTAGGAGAAAGGTAAAAGAGAGTGTGCCTGTTGTAAAAATTGCACAAGCTGAAATGAATGAGGACATTACACCTGTGCTAGATTGTTACATAAAAGGGAGATTGGTTAGGAAAGGTCTAGTGGATGGGGGTGCACAAATTTGCATCATGACAGAGGAACTCATGCAAAAACTAGGCATGCATATCCATGAGACACCTGAAATTAAGGTCAAGATGGCAAACAATAGCAAGGCTAGGTGCGTAGGCATTTGTAAAAATGTTTTTGTGGAGGCCTTTGGCATTAAGAAGGCAGTGGATATCTATGTTATGTCTACCAAAGGAAATGGTTACCCATTTATCCTAGGGAGACCATGGCTAATGAAAATGCGAGCTTTGCAGGATTGGGAGAGTGGAAAGCTAATTTGCAGGAACGACAATCATAAGAAGGTTGTCTTTGACATGAAGGAGCAACGCCAAGAGGAGCTCCATGAAGAATCATCTCAAAGTGAGACAGAAGAAGGTTGGACTGATAACACTTCAGAAGAAGAAAGTAGTGGTAGCATTACTGAAGAGGAGTCTTCCATCGAAGTCATGGGGGTAAGGTTTAAGCCAACCAACCAAGAGACCTCTTGTCAAGGTTTGGAGGAGGTAGGTTCCCAAGAGAACCAAAAAGTGGAAGATGAAATAATGCTAGAAGGTATGCTATCTACAACACTTACAAAGGATGAAAGAGAGGAGTTCAAATGTGTGCTAAGGAAATTTCCTAGGCTTTTTGCTAAAGACTACACCGATGTGCGTGGAGTAGATGCTGTTCAACACAAAATTGAGTTGAAGCCAGAGGCCACACCTAAGGCTCAGAAGCTACGAAGGCTAGGAGTCATCAAGGAGCAGGCTTTACTCAAGGAGGTAAGAAAGCTTCTAGCAGCAGATTTCATTTATCCAGTGGAGAATTCAGAGTGGGTCTCTCCCGTTGTTGTCACTCCTAAGAAAAACGGAAAGTGGAGGGTGTGTGTGGATTACCGTCCACTCAATGAGGCAACAAAAAGAGATCACGTTCCCCTCCCATTTCAGGATGAGATACTAAATGAGGTAGCTGGTCATGAGAAGTACACTGTGTGTGATGGCTACTCAGGCTACTTTCAAATAGGTATCGCATTGGAAGATCAATTGAAAACAACCTTTATCACTCCTTGGGGTTGTTATGCTTTTAGAGTCATTCCATTTGGTCTGACAAATGCTCCTGCAACATTCCAACGTTTCATGAACATGGTGTTTCAAGCATTCTTTGGAAAGTCAATTAGGGTGTTCATTGATGATTTCTGCATTTATAGCTCAAAATCATTGCATCTACAAAGGGTAGAAGAAGGTTTAAAGAAGCTCTACGACATGGGAGTTCAACTCAACCCCGACAAGTGCCACATAGGTGAGGATGAAGTGATCTTGCTCGGTCACAAGGTTTCCTATAAAGGCATTGAGGTGGATCCTTCAAAGGCAAAGGCTCTTATTGAGCTCCCATCACCGAAGAGTCTTAAGGAGGTCATCTCTTTCATTCAGAAGGTGAAGTATATGTCACGCTTCATTCACTTAGCCTCGGAGTTGCTTCATCCTTTGCAAAAGTTGACACAACAAGTAGAATTTGCATGGTCTGATGAGCTTGAAGAGTATTTTTGTAACATTAAAGTCATTTTGTCAGAGCTACCAACACTCATGCCTCCTTGTTGGGAGTACAAATTCTTTGTTAGCTCTAGTGTTGGAAGGGAAACAATTGGTGCTGTGTTGCTACAACAAGATCCCCACAGTACAAGGATGCGACCCATCTACTTTGCTAGTAGGGTCATGAATGCTTTGGAGAGAGACTACACAGAAGCAGAACTCATGATGCTTTCTCTCATGTTTGCGGTGAGAAAGTTTAGATCCTACCTGCTACCAAAACCTTTTGTAATTCTCACTGCAAAAAATTTGTTCCCTTGGGTGTCATCTCAAATGAATCTTAGTACTAGGATCTCAAAATGATAGCCATTTTTTGGCTCTCCATAATTGCCATAGTAAGTTACTCCACCCTACCAAATTCACCCAAACGCTATGGCTATCCCTACCATTTCACTGTACATAGGCGTGTGTGAGTTAGGTGGCTTTTCCCATATCTTCTTAAAAACCCTCATCTAGCTAGTCACTGGGCTAGTTGAGCCAAAAAAATAAAAAAATAAAAAAATAAAAGTATATTATGGCCTCTTTGTGTGTAAATATTTCATTGTATATATGACCTAAATAGGGATTTTTTATAATTATTTTGGTATTTTATTTAAATATTTCTACTTAGGTGTGTGTTTTATTAAACCTGTGTACACCTTCATTCATCCTCTTACACCATAATTATTATTTTTTTCAATATGTACATACTCTAACCTCATATTTTTCCTTTATACAAATCACTCCCACATTTTCACCCTCACCCTCGTGAAAACAAAAAATTGATTTCTACTCATTGGTTACGTTTATTATATTATTTACTTGCATACCTTTTCCTCTTTCACCCAAAATAATTCAAAGAGGGACCATATCATATGATTCCAATATCTTTCCATATCCATAACTCCTCCATATTTTTATTATTATTTTTACTCATTATTCTAACACCATGTGCTCATTGAGCTAAAGTCCATGAATAGTCCATACACTAGTCCCATCATGTATATATTTCTTTATTCACCAATAATCCTCCTCCATGCATGGGTCAAGGGCAACTTGGATGCTTTGTATTATAATATGACCAAGGAGGGGCTCACTCTTGGATGCATTGTACAAATTCAACAAAGGAGGGGGCCACTAAAAGACTTTTGCAGGCATAAAAACAGGCTTTTTAGTGAGAATTTTGGCACCTATCTCCACTCCGAATATGGAGCGGTGGTCAAGATAGAAAATGTAGCCCACGCTCTGAATAATCACCTCAAATTGTTTCATGATTTTTGGAGCTACCAACGGTGATCTATGATTTTTTGAGTGGACCCCAGTCTGCCCACTTTTCTCACAAGTAGCCCTTAGTCTTCTCTCACCCTTCCACACACCTACTCACTCTTACACATCCCTCCCTCTCCTTCCCTCACTCAAACCTGCAATTTCCGTGGCTTCTCCCACCCTCTTCACCATTACCCTTCTCTCTCATCCCTATAGTCCTTTTATGAACCTCTACATACATACACCCTTTCCATGTCTCTCTCTATTGCTTCTATGTTACAATTTCATTTACCTCTCCTAAAAATATCTAAAATTCAGCATCTTAACCATGATAACTTCTGCAAATTGAGGATTTTTCATCAAAAAATCCTCTTTTCAACGTGGTGGTCAACCGTGGCGGCGGCGTAAAGAAGCGAAGAAGAAGAAGAAGACCAGCGGTCATTTTTTCCACAATCTACACAAGGGTGAGTTCAAGCTTCTTCAAAGCTTCACCATCTCAATGATTCTCTTTTAATTCACCCCTCTTCCTTCATCAAATCAACTCATCCTACCCATTGTAAATGTATCACTAACAATTCTAGTGATTATTACCACTAACAACTAACTTCTCTTGTAAAAATGCACCCACACTATCAACATATGGAGTAGGCAACCGCACAAGTAAACCAAATTCACTCACTCCCATGAAAGTTTCTCTCCTTTCACCACATCAATAATTCTCTTACTTGAGCCCACATCCATGTGACTCAAGAGAAAAGAGAAACCCCATTATCATTTGAAATTCATAAAAATTCATAATCCTTGATCTTTCCTAATAAAATTGATTAAGCTTAATCCTAATCAAGGTTTCTAAAACCTATAAATAGAACCCATTCCTCCTTGTAAAAGACATCACTATACCATTGCACACTAGATTGAGCGTACCACACGCCAGTTCTATCTTGGTTGTAAAGAGAGAGTAAGCTTTCTATACACCATCACCTTGGTGCATAGAAAAGCTTGAGCTAGTTTGAGTGAGTGCGAGTAGAAGATATTCTTCCTACCATTGTTGTATCTATCCCAACATCAATGAATTGGTAGTTTTGGGTGCAATTTATGTCCAAAGGCTCACGCTTCTCCTCCAATTTGGCTTAGCAAACTCATTCAGCTTCATAAGGTGACTTGTTTCATTGAAGGTTGTTGTTTTGTTGCTTGTGATTCCGCAAGCTCTAAGTTCCTTTTTTGTGCAAAATATAAAGTTGAAGCTAAGTTGTACACCATCTCTCTCTCTCTCTCTCTCTCTCTCTCTCTCTCTCTCTCTCTCTCCCTCCCTCTCTCTCGCTCGTGTTTTAGTGTGTGAGAGTGTTCCATTGGTGTTAGGGTTAGTGTAAATTCATTGCTTGTTTGTGGGTTGCTCTAACGATTCTACTCTTTTGCGTCCTAGATCGCTCTTAAACTAGGTGGTACCCCTTGTGTAGTTGGGATTTGGCTGTGGGTTTGTTGTTTTGGTTTGTGTTGTGTTGTGCCCCAGCCCCATTGAGCAGCACGGGAGCCTTGAAGGGTGTCTAGAGGTTGCTCTTCTTGTTGCCCGCCCCGGACTGCCTCACTAGAAACTTCATCGAGGAGGCATGTGGTGGAACAAGCCAAGATGATCGAGTCAACCTTCTCACTAGTTGTCTCAATACTCAGGACGTGATTTCTATCTTACAATCACCTGGAGGTAAGCACATTAAGGATGCAGTCAGCAAGGACCTTATGCGTAAATTAAGAAATGTGGTTAGTGATGATGACGTTCAACAAGATTCTGATGAGGCTGGAATCATCACCAAAGCCTATCAGGCTATTTTCCAACTCCTAAAGGATGTCCTCAAAGAACATGGCATTGTGGAAAACCTATTTCCCGTTCCTCACAAGGTCAAGCTCGCAAAGAAGGCTACAAACGAAGATGTGTTCTCCCGCATTGGGAAATACCTACACATTGAGGACACAATGCCAACTTCCCTTTATGCTTAGTGCACAACAAAGACAAGGGGAAAAGGTAAGAAACAATCCATAAGACCTTTGGAGAAGGGCTTTCCTTACACAATGTGGAACAATGTTTTCGTGGATCTTAGAAGGCTTCAAGAAGCCATGCTTAGATTTTACGAGTTACCTGAAGAAGGTGACACACTTTACTTTTTTCTTTGGTATTATTCTTATCATAGACTCTGAAGTTTAAGGTCTTAGCACTATTTATTTTGTAGTGCTTGGCACAAAAGTCGCTTTTGTGTTGAAACTCGATGAGTGTAAAATAGTGAAAGGCCGAAGGTTAGAGAGGCTAAGTGTCACTCTAATGAACGAGGCCCTTCTGCAAACCAAGAGAAGGGATTCAGTCAAGCCATCTCCCACCCCATCTTTTAGCGTCCAATCAGAGAAAGACATTTGGTGGTTGGGTGCTATTGAGATGCCCGAAGAGACCAATGGAGTACTTTCATGGATTTTTGAGAGAACTCCATGGATCACAGAAGTAATACACTCCCAAATTGCAGGTCAGAAGTTGGAGATTGAGGGTTTTGGTAGTTATGATGTGGAGTGGCACTTAGGTGGGGATTTGAAGACCATAAAGTGTTTGCTTGGCTGCAAACAAGGGGCTTCTTCTCATGCATTGTCCATTTTTGCACTCGAGGGTACAAACCTAATGGAAAAAAATCACATAAGAGCACTGCAAAGGCCGGTTCCATGCTTCCATGGCAAGGGCATGGAGAACAAGGGTTATATTGTCGTGATGTCAGAGATGAAGGTAGAGAATGGGAAGCGTCTATTCTGAGATGTCCCATGCTCAATGCCCTAGACCGTGATCAAAAGGACCACGCTTGGAATCCAATCTTTCGATTTACTCTATTGAATGTGCATTTTTGTACATTGCACGCATTCATGCGCATTTTTGATAGGCTATTGAAGATCCACATTGACTATGCTTTCACAATGAAACCGTTGAAAAAGTCCTAGGAAGCGATCGAAAGAGTGGAGGTACTCTTGAATTCCATTGGCTGTCACGGTGGAAATGTGTCTATCGTTGCTACAAAGAACATAGGGGTGGCCCATGAAATTGCTCAACAAGTGTCAATGAGTGGACAAAAAGCTGGACAATTTTTGAAGAAAGTTTCCCAAGGAAAGCCAAGTTGATATGATGCCAATATGATCAACAGTTGTGTCTACTGTGTCTATTATCTTTGTAATGAAATGACATTGTAATTTCTGTCAATTTCAGTAAATTTGTTCTTTTTAAGTACCCTTGGGGGTAGATAAGCCTATAAGGGGCAAAAAAAAGCCTAGCCACAAGGGCACGCAAATGACCCATCCATCAGTTTTGGATGGGCCATTTGCGTGCCCTTGTGGCCAGGCTTTTTTTTACCCCTTGTAGGCTTATCTACCCCCAAGGGTACTTAAAAAGCACAAATTTACTAAAACCTATTGGTTTTGCAACATTATTTTACATGGATCCTTGTGGACACCCTTTTTTGGCCATGCCAGGCTTTTTTTGGCCCTTGGTAGGCTTATCTACCCCGTAGGGAACATAAAATACCTAAATTTACTGAAATTGACTGAAATTACATACAGAACTTGAAATTACAAAGTCACTAATCAAAACAATTTTCATATCACCAATTGAAACAATTTTCAAGATTGACAAATCACATTCAAAAGAATTTGCAAGATAGAGAGACAATTTCAAATATTTTTTATTACTTCCAAAACTGTGGTTTTACATCATGTATCTGAGTTCATAATTTTTTTGACCATTTCCTGGCGCCTATTTTGTGCGTAAGGCAACTCCCCAGTCAAGAGGGACTGCGCTATGGCCTTTGGGTCAGTTGAGACAATGGAAGCATGTATCCCTATCTGGGCAAGCACTTTACCACGAAAGCCAGTGCCAAACGCTGTGCATACAAGGGATCTACGCACTAGGAACACTTGATGCGCAGTTTGAGCAATGGTGCTCAAACACAAAAACTTGCTCAAAGCTTTTAACGACCAAGTCATAAAATGGGCTTGGGGAGTAAATTCATTATGGATAATGGCCACATCGCCAGGGGGGAGTTGTCCTAGGTAATGCGCAAGGGAAGCTTGAGGTCCAAAGCCCGTCCGCTTGCCACCCGTCCTTGCAACAAAATCATCAACCTCCACGACATCCTGTCATAAACCGATGAATGTTGAGAAAAAAGACAATGAAGGATAAAATAGTAACATGAAATTTAGGATACAGTTTACCTCCTGCTCCTTGTCGTCCTCCTCCCTATTGCCCTTTGCATCCAAGTCAATGCTCCCATGCACCACAGATACGACCTTTGGATCATCAGATGGGAGGTTGCATAATGGCATAGGCATCCTAGCAGCCTCAACCTTGGCTTGCGTGGCTTGGAATTCTTCATCAGCCACGTGCAACTGCTCTGCTTCCAGGACCTCCGCACATACAACTACAATAGTGTCAGCAACAGAGTCCCCATCTGGCAAGAGCTTACTTTCTAGGGCATCTGGCGTATTGTCTAAGGGACATTTGGTGCTGTTGCATAGCACGCTCAAGCATTCATCCATGCGCAGGCCAAATGCTTTCTCCAAATCATGTAGGAACACATACTCCTCCCCATCCACTAACACTGAGGAGAAGCGGTTGATTTCTACCTCTGGGATAGCCACATCCGTCAGTGGTAGTGGCACTGGAGTGTCACTAGGGCCAGCCGCAACTATGGATTTCTCAACCACTTCCTCAAGACCCCTAGGGTACTCGAGCCGGTGTGCCTTTCCTTCCGCTGTAGAGTTCATGGGGATAACCTACTGCTCCTTAGTGTCCTTGATAAAGGACCCAACCTGAAGGTGTGGTAAGCGAAGCTCCTCCAAATCAGGTTCCTCGCTCACCAAGAAGATAAATGTTGCGAGCCGAGAAAGGTACTCCACCCCCAACTTGCGCTTCTTGAGTGCTGACACCCCTGGGGCTTGCTCGTCCAAGTAATGGCCTGCATCGATTGCAATTTCTTGGAATCGTTGCAACCGCTTGGAGAATGGGCGATCACCTTTGTATATATAGCGCAAAAGATAGCAAGGCACCCAGATCCCTACGTGTGGGGGGAAGGATACAGAATATTTTATGATGTGCTCCTCCATGAACGCAAAAATCTCGGCAAATGCATCCATGTGAAGGGAAACTGTGGCATCAAGGTCACGAAGACGAGTAAAAAAGATATGGAGGTCCAACTTCCCTTTGTATTTGGTGTCCTCGAGGAAGAGGATGAATCGTGACAAAGGGGTGGATGTGGCTGCAGATGGAGAGGCTGTGGAAGCATCCATGTCAAGCCTGGGGTGTAGATAGAGAGTGGAGGAGCTCAAGAGTTGCAAAAGTGAAAATAATGAATGAGTTAGGTGGCCCCCCTTTTATAATGGACCATTTTTTAAAGACATTAAGAAAAAAGGCACTTTCACCAAAAATGATTTCTCATCCCAATGCAAAAAATTATATTCAAAGGCATGATTTGCCGAAGCAAATCATGTTGATTATAGTGGGGATCAGTTTGAAAATTGCAAGAGTTACAAAGTTATAAGATCGATAACATAGTTCCATCCATCCCCCAGTCCTCCTCGACCTTCAATTTGTCTTCCATTCTCTTCCCAATCTGCGGACATTCATTACAATAAGAATCGAATGATCGACAAACCATGATGTATTGAAAATTTGGTGGAAGGATTCTCACCTTGTGACCTTGTAAACGAAATTGTGCTTGTTGAAGAGCCTCAAAACCCATAATAACCAAATGTTCTCGAACATTACTGAGAGTCCAATGCTTGTTCACTTGGACTGCTTCCAAATCATCGTTGGGCATCTTCACTGCAATGTCAAAGCTTGCAATAGCGCCGTCTACACTCTGTAAGGGAGTCCACACTCCAAGCTTGCACATCCAACGATCATAGTGAAATCGTATGTACAAGGAGGTGCGGGATTTTAAATAGCGCATTCTAATACCTGAAGCTCCAACCTTACAACGGTACCAGTCCCCGTTGTGCATGCCCTCCACAAAACCCCAGTCCTCTTCTAAAAGCCTTCCTAATTCCTCGTAATGCGCATCTTTACATACAAGCATTGTGGTAGTCTCCACAAATCCAAACTCTTTAAAAATGTGTGCAAAACAATGAATAGGCAAACACCAACTCAAGCCCACAAACCTAGAAGCTTTAGAGTATTTCAAAGAGTTTTGGACATCCATTATCATCTTTTGCTTGAAAGATGCTACCGACCACAAATTTGGCACCGGCCACTCCATACTTAATAAGGAAGTTACTTTGATGGGTTCAAGCGTTCCAAACGCTTGTGTAGCAGTAGGGACAATATAGGAGTGAGAATAGAAGAAAATCCTTCTTTGAACCAGTTTGGTTGGGCAAAGATGTGGGAACATTATTGCTCCAATATCCGCATGTATAGGATTGAATGTGCCGGAGAGACTATGTAGTGGCTGCTCCTCCACCAACGTGGATGGAAATATGACTATAAATGCATGACAATTCTTAAGTATGAATCCATAATAACATTACACTGTGATTTCACACCTAGCTTTGTATTCTCAAAACATGTACTTACAATGTGTTGGAAATCGAGGTGGTTGTTGCAAATGCATGGTTGACATTGAGAAAACATGTTGCACAATGGCTACGGTCCCCTTGTCTTTGCGGTTCTTGAAGCCAAGGAGATTTCCTTTCCAATGAAGATCCAAGTTTGCACGATTCCGCACACGATGAGCGCCAATAGCAGATGGTTGCATGTATACCCAAGCACCTTTGGTGAACTCTTGTGACACCCACTCATCATCTACACCTCTAGTGTTGTGGCATGCAAGTGCTGTGACCTCATCCTTTGGCCGCCTTTGCGAAGTAAAGTTGGCCATGGTTGAGCAAAGAAAAGTAGGAGGAGGAGAAGGACCTTGCTTGTTGCTACAATGTAGGTGGGATAAAGTGATATGAGAAGGCGGTTAACCGTTGTGGCAATGGGAGGAGAAGGTGGATAACTCTTGCTTGGTGTGGCAATGGGAGGAGAAGGTGGATAACCTTTGCTTGGTGTGGCAATGGAAGGTGGTAGGAGAGGAGAGAGGAGCTTCCTTGCTGCAGCAATGGAGATGGTGTAGAGAGAGAGAGTGTTGGAGTAGAGGATGAGTGTGATGGTTGCAACCAAGGAGGGGTTGGAAAAGGGGTTCTAGAGAGAGAAAATCACTTTTTGCCTAAGAACTACTTTTGGGGGAGCTCTGGATAGCAAAAAAAGATTTTTCAAAAGATTTTTTTTTAAAAAATTGAATTTTAGGATTTTTTGGTGCACGTTTTGACTTTTTGAGGTCAAAAAATACTTTTTTGGCCATAAAATAGTTTTAGGGGGTTTTAAGAAGATGAAATTTGAGTTTTGAAAATTTTGAAAAATTTCAAATTTTTGGGATTTTTTCAAAACCGGATCAAAAAGGAGGGAAGTTGGAGGTTCAATATGCCCCCCTCCCCCCCCCCCCCCCCCCCCCACCCCCCCACCCCACCTTCTCACTAGGTAAGAGCCTATTTAAAAAGTGTAAGACTACTTTGTCCCCCTACATTTTTGAGGGCATAGAGTGTGTCCACCACCCTCTTCTTATTGGTTGGCCTCTAATTAACCTTATCCCAAAAGGGCCCCTAGAGGGTTCATATTTTTCCTAATGACCTCTCACTTGAGTAGATCAAAAACTCATTGACATTCTTTGAAAAAGAGAAACGAAAGGGGAAGAGCCTTGGCATCCTCTTACACGGAGATATCTTGCTCGTCTATTATTTGATGTAAGTGCACTACATTCTTGAATCTATATCTGATTGGTTTGTGATTTTAATGTTTTTATTGAATACTTATTGAAAGGTTCAAATGTCAAGGGAGCTCCAAAGTAAGATAGAGAGCAAGACAGATACTCTATCGCCACAGGATCTGAAACAAGAAGAGAAACACATAATCAGAGAAAAGTACACTAAGTATGGGGATCATGTTGGAAAGGTATGGTGTTAGCAACAAGCTAACACAGACACCATTTTTTGGAGTTCTCTTTGTAAAACATTTATTATTTTGATAAATCGAGAATATTGTAACTCCTATTTTCTCGGATAAACTTTGTAATTAATAAGCCAGGGCTACAAGCTTCCAGATTGTATCAGCCAGTCATTACCCAGCTTTGGTAGAACTCCATATTAGTTTTGACCACCCAAAAACCTTGGCTAAGGTATAAACGCCAATTTTTTGTAAGTTTCTTATAAGTTTTGGATAATGAAATACACCTCTCCTTCTTGTGCTTCCTACTCCCAGCAGTTCATAGTATTTCATAGCTTTTGTCGTCGTCGACCCGCGGCCTAATTTCATCATAACTAGGAATTTACACTTTCAAATCAAAAACTAAGCATAGGCAGGATATTGGGACATCATTGCTAAGAATTTAGATGCATTCTGGGTCGAAAATTACTAGGTCAAAAATCCATTGCTGTTAATAATCGTGATTTTGGAACTTGACCTAAAGTGGGGTTTGAGACGCGCCATCACCAACGGGAGGGAGAGCTCCCCTCTCTCTCCCCTCTTGTGTTCATTAGAGGCCTCATGGCCTAGGTCTTATACTCCAACCCCCCTGCATCCCACTGCGCATGTGGGGCAATCCGCATGCCACGTGGAAATTGTCAAGCTGTAGCCCTTGGGGGCTCTCCAAAATCCTCCAAGAAACTTTCCACTTTAATTTTAAAAAAACTCATTTTTTTGGGCCCCTTCTCCAGGCTCCTATAGTCTGCACCAAGGTCATATTGCCAAGCCTTCAAGCCCGGATGAAACCTTGCATTGCCAGCTTACCTCTCCATGATCTACATCGCTTCTCGACTTTTCCAGGCCCGCGATCCAAGGCGACCAAAAACTGGAAAATCATCTGCAACCACTTTGTCTTCATTAACCCTATATTTTTTCGAGCCATAACTCGATGCCTGAGGCTCGGAATCACGTGCCGTGACTTTGTACTAACTCCACATGATGTACACTATCATCGAGAACTTTGGCGAGGCTCAAAAGATGCCAGATGGCATGCCCTTCAATGTAGCCAAGTAGGTTCAAACCCGGCCCCCGAAAAAAATTCAAATGACTGTATCTTGCTAACCAAAGCTCCGATTCGCAATCTGAAAAGAGGGGTAAGGATCCATGAACTGAGCTCTACACACCTGTACCTTGTCTTCCACTTGGACCACCTATCTCCAGCTGCCCTGTGCGGCAAGAATCTGCAATCCACTGAAACTTCAACCTTCAATAACTTGGGCTCCGTAGCTCGGTTTGATGAGCCGTCTGGACCTGCTCCTTCAACACTTCAAGCTCTTCATTCCTGGACCCAAAAGCTGCACTTTGCATCTCCTTCACCTGCTACCCAAATTAGCCTCTCATGGAGTCTTCCTTGCCTTATAAGCCGCATCAGGCATACACTTCCGCTGCTACCTGCCATCTAGTAGCTACTCCAGCCCTTTGCCATGCTTCTACTTGCCTGCATACATCTGTCCATGCCACCTTCTAGAGTCGACACACTTTGGCTGCACCAACGTGTCCCATGCGCCAATACCCATCATTGCTTGAATATATATCTCACTATTGGGATGTTATCCTCAACTTGGAAGGCTTAAATAACTTTCAACAAGTACGGGGGTTTATACGTGGTCTGACACTAGAACTTAAGAAGTACCTCAAGAACCAAGACCCTAAAACACTTGAGGAAGCCATAGTGAAAGCACATATTCATGATGATCCAGATATAAAGAAAGCACATAATATTCATGTGCCTACTACTACACATGGTAATACACGCACTCATTATGGGCACAATAAAAGGAAATTTATAGTAGCCAATTCAGAAGCATCTAAAAAACCCAAGGGGTCCAGAGGTCCTCTCTCTCCTGAGGATTTTGATAAAGCTAAGAAACAGAAATTATGTTTTCAATGTTTAGGAAGCGGTCATGGCAAAAAGGATTGTCCCAAGGGGAAATCTGCTACTCATGGCAAGGAGAAAGCAGTGCACACGGTGAAACTGCTACCTCTTGAGTCTTCCTCACAATTCTCTACAGTGGAAGTAACACACATCGAGGTGGTGCATGAATGCTGTCTCACAGCTTCCATGTGGCAATAGAACTTCGGACCACATGAGTTAGTATATATGCATGGATCTCCATCTATTTCCAGAGTGTTGATGGGAATCAATATCTGTTGATCTTGAGAGCAGATTTCCTCTTGAGTACCCGAAGCCTAGCTTCCTCTTGGGCTTCATCACTAACCTGCTGTTGTTTGATCTTTCTTTGCTTGGCTGCATGCATTCGTTCTAGCAATTCATTGGTTAGTGGCAAATTGTATTTCCTTAAACGACATCCACTAATCCAATTAGCCATTGGTTCACCATCTAGGGTGAACAATTTTACTGCTCCACTTGGAGATACATCTTCAATGATAAACGGTCTATTTTTCTTTTTCTTAAACTTGCGAATGTGTTGCTTAAGGGAATAGATTAAAACAAATCCCCTTTCTTGAAGATTTTTGTGATTAAGTGGGAATCAAAAAACTGTTTTTGTTTCTGCTTTTGTGCATAGATATGAGCTACAACAGTTAGCATTTGCTCATCTAGCTTTTCCAAATCTTCAAGTCTTTTGGACAATTCATTTCCAGTCCACTCAAGATTCTGTGCTACCCTTAATGTCAAAAATAGAAATTCTATTGGCAGTATGGCATCAAGACCATAAACAAAGTTAAAGGGTGTAGCATTTAAAGCTGTTTTGAATGAAACTCGATAAGCCCATAGAGCTGCATGGAGATTCATTTCCCAGTCGGTCCTTCCTGAACTAACCACTTTAGTCAGCACCGAGCTAAGAGTTTTATTTGTATGCTCAGCTTGTCTGCTTGGTTGTGGGTGATAAAGAGTTGATTTGTTATGGATGACCATAAACCTATTAAGCAAATACTCGATTACCTCATTAAGGAAATGAGTTCCCCGATCACTAGCAATCTCTATCGGTAGTCTATATATACTCATATAAGAATGCATCAGTGGTTCTGGCATCATTCTTTTGAGTTGCTTTAGCCTCCACCCACTTGGTCAAATAGTCCATAGCTATAATGATATACTGAGCTTGGGTTCTATAAGCAGGTGGTTGTATTGGTCCAACAAAATCTATACCCCATTTTGTGAAATCTCTAGCCCCCATCATTGGTCTTAAGGTCATGATATCTACTCGTGTTGGCATTTTTGCTCGTTGACAAGCATCACACCTTTGAACATATTCTTTGGCATCTGCAAAAAGTGTTGGCCACCATATGCCTGCCATCAAGATCTCTCTTGCGGTGGTCTCACTAGAAAAGTGACCTCCAGCTAATCGAGTATGTGCTTGTTCTATAATCGGAATATACTCGTTTTCATTTGCACAAAGACGTAAATGTTGATATTTACCTCTCCGATACAATTGGTTCCCAATAAGAGCATAGTCTCTTGCTTCAGTTTCAATTGCTCTTTGACGGAATTTAATCATATCCTCAGGAAATGTTCGGCTCGATAAGTAAGTAACCAGATAACTGCTCCAGTTAGGAACATGTGACATTTGAAACAATGTTACATGGGGTACGGGTGTTTGTTTTTGACATAGAGGGAAATCCTTTACAAAAGACCGACCATCTCTCCTCATAGTCGGCCAAAATACTCCAAGTCTCATAGCATAGTTTGGTCTTCCACAAAGTGAAGTCATACTATGGTAACATGTGCTTGACTTAGGTACTGTTCTTTTTCTTCAGGATTAATGCATAAAAGCAATATCCTGTCCCAATTTCTTTTGTATAACCTACCAGCTAGTAATTGATACATAGCCGATTGCTCGATTAGTCTGATCGTGATAGGAAGTGGTATTTGTGAATCCACTTGAGCAATTGTCATCAATGATACAATGTTTTTTGACCATCGAGGTATCATTTCCACAGAGAACAAATAGGCATCTGGTAGATCATCATCTACCCCTTTAGGTGATTCTCCCAAAACAATCCTTGACAAATGATCTGCTCGTTGATGTGTAGTGCCCTTTTTTACAACCACAGTGAAATCAAATTCCAGAAGAATGATGAACCATCTCACTATTCTCCCTGCGCTGCATGGCTTGTTGAACAAATACAACAACGCTTGGTGGTCCACAAAGAACACAAACTTGTTGGCTAAGAGGTAATGTCTATACTTTTTAACGGCATAAATCATTCCTAGTCCTTCTCTTTTGGTGGTGGTGTAATTCTTTTCCGCTGTGTTTAATTGTCGACTAGCATAAGAAATAGTAAAATCAAGTTTTCCATCTCCTGGTTGAGCTAGTATACAACATATAGCAAAATTGAAAGAATCCACATGTACGTGAAATACCTTTTTCCAATCTGGTGCTTTGAATATTTGAGTTGAGGTCAGAGCTTGCTTAAGCTTCATGAAGGATTCTTCACATGCCTCGGTCCATTCAAAGTGCGTAATCAAGCTATACATGGGTTTTGCAATTATAGCGTACATGTAGATGAACCTTCGGTAATATCCACAATGTCCCATGAAGGCTTGTACCGCCTTTACTATTGTTGGTCTAGGAAAATCCGTGATGACATGAATCTTCTCAATATCAGTATCTATGCCATTTTAAGACACTATATGTCCAAGAATTTTTCCTTGTCTCCCCATGAATGTGCACTTTTTAGGATTTAAGCAAATCCTATAAAGTCTAGAGTTTTCGAAGACCTTTTTGAGATGTTCAAATGATCAGCCCGGATTGATGAATGTACGCATAGATCATCCATATATACTTCTAAGAATTTCCTAATATATTCTTTGAAAGCATGGCTCATCAACCTTTGAAACATAGCTGGAGCATTAGTTAACCCAAATGGCATAACCTGATAGGCAAATATACCCCATTCTGATGCAAAAGCAGTTTTATGCTGATCTTTTGGGTCAACCAAAAGGTAACTGTATCCTGAAAAGATGTCTAAGAAGCTATAAGCTTCTTTGCCTGCAACTCACTCTAAAACATGCTCAGTTATCAAAAGAGGAAAGTTGTCTCTAATGGTAGTTGCATTCACCTTTTTGAGATTAACACACAGTCGTAATTTTTCATTCTTCTTGGGTACTACCACAATTGGAGACACCTAATCTGTGTGTTCAATTTCGTAAATGAATTCAGCTTCCTTTAGTTTTTCATTCTCTTCTTTTATCTTCCTGGCAAATGTTTTGTTGTACGTGTATGGTCTCTGTCTACTTGGTTTTGCATCATCTCTCATGGGTATGGTATGTTGACAGATTTTTGGATCAACACCCTTGAGATCCTTGTAAGACCAAGTGAAGATATCTCGGTATTCCTTTAACAAGCTTAGCAAAAGCTTTTCTTCTTCTTTTGTTAGGTCATTCGCAATGTAAGCAGGTCTAGGTTGTTCTTCTGGTTCAGCCAAGTCTATCTTTTTAGCGTTTTCAGGCCCTTCGTAAGACTCGCCCTGTTTTCGTAGTTCCTTAACAAGTTGTTTGACTATAATTTTCCGATCTTGGAGAGTATACTTTTTGTAATGGGATGGAACATGCATTACATCCTTACCATCCTCTTCCGTGGTTTCCATTTCGGCTGTGTATATCTCCTTTAGAGATTTTTTCACCTCTTGATATTTCTTTTTCCGCTTGACTGTGGTCATGAGTGGTTTCTTATCCTGTGATTTTTCTTTAGTACCCTTCCCTGTTTTTCTCAATGTTTGAGACATTTCTGAGTTTTTGTTTGAAGGATATTTGCCAATTATTTTGTCCTTGACATAATCATTTGCATCTATCTGCATCAAAAATTGTGTTTTACTGGAGACTGATGACATAGGTCTTGTTTTCACAATTCGGGTCTCTCTCTTTCATCTATACCATTTTTATCTTCTTGATTTCTGGTTTGGAAAGCCAAAAAACTTTTCCTCGCCTCCTTTTAAGAGTAACTTAGCTCTCATATGCTCTTTTCCTGACCCCGAATCCTCTGAGGTAGCTGAGTGTTCATCTAACTCATCAGTTGCATCGTAATAGAGGTCCGAAGACTTATTGAGCTTTCATTAAATCCTTGGGTTCCTCATCTTTTTCTTCAATGTTGAGGATTGAAATCATTTGGATGGGAATTATGTCGTAGCCATCCTCATTACAAAATTGAGTAGGCATAGACATATTCACACATACATCCATTGTCGCTAAAATAGGCTTAGTCTGTGCAGTCCCTTTCTAGGATACATTCTTCTCGTCTTAAGCTTCCATTTTCTAAAGCTCCAACATCCAAATAGGAGTGTCTTTGTTTAACCAGGATGGGAGTTTAGTTTCAGCCGAAGAGACTGAATCAAACTCTTGGATGGGTGTTTTCAAGGCATCTCTATAAGTGTGATCTTTTAGATTTACTCTTGTTATAGATCCCACTTGCTTCAAGTACAAATAATTGTTTTTGCAATCTTGGATAAGCTATACCTGTAGCAAGAAAGGTCTTCCCAATATGATTTCATAGTTGAGTTTTTTCCCAAAGTCTACTATGACAAAAGTGTGTTGATATTCAATTCCACAGGATTTGACTATCACTTTTTCAAGTAGCCCTAATGGTCTCTCAATGTGTCCATTAGCCAACTGCAATTTCATTTGAGTTTGTATAATGGCTAGCTATCTCAGGATTCCCATACTGCTTTAGTGGCTATGGATATGCTAGATCCACTATCCAGTATTGCCATGGTTTCAATGTCATTATATTTCACTGGGAGGGTGGTGTTTCCTTCCTCGCCTTCATGATATTCTCCGACTTTGTTCATGAGAACAGATCGAATCTCTTTGTTTTTCATTTCATTTTTCAATCTTCCTAATTTTTTTGAGATTAACCCAATTATCCCCACCTTCTCTAAGGTTTTCTGTAAATCATTCCATAAGTATCGTCTGAGTTTTAATAGCTCACCCAAGGTAAGAGTGCATTGGATGGACGTAGACATGATTGAATGAATGTTGTCTACTTCTAGAGTCTATTCAGCTCTTTTTACTTGAGTGGTCCTGCACACGATGGATCATTTTCGTTATCTCCCAAGTAAGAAGGAAATGTTTTCAAGGTCAATGGTTTTGACATTCCTGAAGCTTCCGATTTGCAATCCCTGTACAAAGATTGTACATTCATGTTCATATCAGAAGGTAGGTTATCCAACCAGACTTCCTCTATAGGAGTTGACTTTAGAGTTAGTCTCCCATCATTGATCTCTCTCACTTTTTCCCATAAGTGTCCTGGCCAGTCTTCCTCTACGAATGGAATTCCCTCTAAGGAATCTTCGCTATCAGACACTATAAGTTGTGGTTCTTTTGTTTCAAGGTGGGGTTCTGCCACCACATCAGATTTTTCTTTTGTTTCTTTTACCACAAACTCTTCAGGTTTTGTGATACTTTCAAGCTTGGGTTCTTGTTTTTCTAGCATTTCTTGCGTGATTCTTACCAAATTTTGATAAGCTTCCAGCTTAGCTGCTTCTATGTCTGGAGAAGGATAGTTTTTCCACTTGTTTTCCATGTTTTGGCCCGCTTTAAGTCCTGCTTGGTAGGCTTCCGAGGTGGCATTAAAATAGGCTAAAAAAATTTATCAACTAGAATGGATCCTCCAGATTTCACAGTTGTTTCCTTGAATTCACTTCCAGTTTCTGTGAATATTTCTTGGAATAGCTTCTTTGCTTTCTCCTCGATTTCAACCCGTTGTTTTTGTTTCCTCATCTCATATGTTTTTCTTCTGCTCCTTTTGATTCTTTGAGAGGAAAATTTAGTATTTTCCAAATCATCAGAGGAGTTGTGTTTCTTTTTCTTGGCCTAGGTTCTAGTGATTACCTTGATTGGAACAATCGGTTCACTCTCTGATGAGCTACTAGGTATCACTTGGACTACCTTTACTATCGTTTTACCCTTATTCAAAGGATTTTTAGGACAATATTTCGAAAAGTGTCCTCCCTTTTGCAACATTGTATGCAATAGGCTTCAATTGGTTTGAGGTTTTTGTCAGGCTCTGGACATTCATTTTTCCAATGATCATCAGCACCACAGTTATGACAGTTTCCTATTCTTGGCTTCATCATGGGTCTTTCCATGGGAGGTCCAACACCTTGATTAGCTACATAATACATTGGTGCAAGCTTCGGTGGAGCATAAGTCAATGTTTCTTCCATTGGTGGTGGATGTGGATTATACCAATCTCCTTCTACCATTACTGTAGATGGACTAGGCTCTGCATAGGGTGTAACAGACACTAATGCTTGTTCATCTATGACTCCTTCAGTGTGCATGTACTTTACAGGCACTGCATTATATCCTGGATATGGAGGTATTTCCATACCCATTGGTGGTCTTTGAGATTAGGCCATATTAGGCTGATATCTGTACATGGGTTGTCCTTGTGGCCTCATGGACACATAATGAACATTCCCATCATACTTTGGTCTAAAGTAGCACTCGTGGGTCTCATGGTTGATCCATTTTTCCTCGATTGTACACCATTTTTGTGGCCTAATTGGTTGTCCCTGTTGAGGCATCCCCTGTTGAGGCATCCCCTGTTCTGGTCCCCTCATAGGTGCTTTTTGCATGTTGTTCTTTATGTCGTTCATCCTTTTTAGCATATCTTCTATGGCTAAGAGTGGTGCTACAGCAGTTGTTTCCACTTGTTCTTTATGTCGTTCATCCTTTTTAGCATATCTTCTATGGCTAAGAGTGGTGCTACAACAGCTGTTTCCACTTGTGATGGTTTAGTGGATGTTGTTTTCTCGCTTTGGTTATCCTTAGGGACATCTTCTTTGTTGAAAATTTCACAATTGTCTCCTAAGTCAATAGCATCCGACACACGTGCTTCTAGGGTTGTATGATTTTTACTATAGAGTATAGCATGAAGTTCTTTTTTTAGCAATCCTTCCAGAAACAAGGATATAAGTCGTTCTTTTGCAGGTATCTCCAGCTCTGGGCATCTGGCAATGTATTGTTTCATTCCAGTTGCACAATCCCTAACAGACTCACCATATTTCTGTTTAAAGGTGTAGATTTAAGCTACCGTATTATGTTTGATCCCCATTTTGAAACAAGTAGCTACAAATCCTTGAGCTAATGTGTTCAAGTCTATGATTGACCTTGGTGGAATGTTTTGGAACCATGTCAATGCTTTTCCTTCTAATGGAATTCCAAACCCCTCAAATTATGGAAGTCGAATATACGCTCTGCTCTTAGCACTTGCTTAAAACTTGCTTAGTGGTCGTATGGATCCCCTGATCCACTGTATTTTTTGACCCATTTCTGAAAATCAGCTGGTCTGACGCGTCTGTTTGGTTCAACTCCCGGTCTCTTGGAAGTTGGTCCTGTTCCGAGTCCTTCAAACCAGTTTTGTGGAAATAGTGACTTATGTAGCCCTGGACTAGCCTTAGTGTCACCCGGTTTTCTACGTGATGAGGTGGTTTTTGGTTTTCTCACATTACTCTCAGATGATCTCTCACGGTGTTCATCTCTTGAAATTGTCTCTGGTCCTTGTCCCAATCCAATCACGTATGGAATACCCTTGGTATTTGGTTTTCTCTACCTTCTCAGGAGTCATCATAACAAAGTTTTTGTTGCAACAATCCCTAAACAGGTAGGTTGGTAGGTCCACTGATCCCTTATCTTTGATCTTGAAGATATAGATGATCTTCATGGCCGTTAGTTGTCCTGGTTTGGCATGAGAAGTCCATATAAGATCTTTATGTTTCTATCTTCCCAACAATAAACTTCGATCCTCGGATTATCCGTACTAAGCCGTTTCAAAGGCTTCAAGTCTACTGTTTCCGTTTTGATCCATGTACGTTTTTCCTTGTTTGTTTGCCCTAATCTCTTCTTTGAACTCAATACCATGTTCATCAATGCGAATAGCATACTCTTCGTTAGGGTCCAAGTAAACCTGGGCTCCATGATGTTTAGTCTTGTAAAAAGATAGTATATGCTTATAGCACACTGTCGTTCTGGTTTCCGACTGAGTCGAGTAAGAAGACATTTCAAATGTTGAACCTGAAAAAGTGTCTGAGAATTCTTCAAGAATTGTATGCAAGGAAGTGCCTTGATTCACGCTTTCTTCGGTGGATACTCTACTGGAGGTTTCTCCAAGTATGCCTTGATTTCCTAGTACACGACCAGATCTAAGGTTCATATAGATTTATGAAGCCCTGGATAGAGCCACTGATTCCTCGTCTGCTACCTAATTCCTGTACAAATTTGATCAAGTTAGCTATTCTTCTATAAACAGAGTAGAGTTTTTGCTACTCTCGTCATTGGTCTCTGTGTATCACTTCAAATCAAGCTATGGGAGTCAAAATTTGACTTTCAAATTCGATTTACCAAAAATCAAAGGTTTAATCTGCAACCTAGAAACTGAGTGTATCTGTACCAATTTTGATCCAATTGAACCCAAAATTGCCATGTGGTGTTAGACAAGAGGAACTAGAACCTAGGAGTCCACCTCCCAACCACCCACTATATAGCATGGCTCCTAGCCCTTTGCCCTAGTTGGACTCCCTTTCCACACTGCCTAGCCCAGACTTGCCCTTGTCTAGTCCGGCCTTGCCATTGTCCTGACATTACTCCCCCCTTAAAGAAGAGTTTTCATCCTCGAAAACAAAAGTGGGAAGCTTCTTCTTAATAATACTAACGTTTTCCCAAGTGGCACCTTCCTTAGGTCGATCTTTCCACTTGATTAAGGCTTGTTGACGTATATGATGACGTGTACAGAACTCATGATAATCGAGAACACGTTCAGATTCATGTGGTAAGGTAGGAGGTTCAATGAAATCAACCAAAATCTGTTGGTCAATGACATTGTCGTCCCCATGTAACCGCTTACATAAATGGCTTACATGAAACACGGATGAATACGAGAATGTGTAGGTAGCAGTAATTTGTAGGCACCATCACCTACTCGCTTGAGTATTTTGAAAGGCCCACAATATTGGGGAGATAATTTAGGTGTTGGCCCAGTTTTCGTACTTTTTGAATGTTCTGGCACACGTAAAAATACTTCCTTCCCTTCCTCGAAGGTAACTTGCCGACGTTTCTCATCAACATACTTCTTATATCGATCCTGCGCTTGTCGCACATTCTGAAGAGCGAGTTTCAGCATATCCATGTGGTCTTGGAGAAAATACTTAACCTCTTGGAGCTTTTTGGTTGCCAACCCCACCATAACAGGTGACCTAGGTTGAAACCATACATGAGCATGAAAGGACTAAATCCAATTGTGACATGCTTAGCACTGTTGTAGGCAAACTCAAGAATAGGTAAGTATTCTTCCCAGTCTAACTATTTTTGTATGACGTATGTTCTTAGCATATCCTCTAGCACTTGGTTAAATTGTTTAGTCTGACCATCTGTTTCTGGAGGATCGGTTGTACTGAGGTTTAGTTGTGTACCCAATCATTTAAACACAGTCCTCCAAAAGTGATTGTTAAACTTGGGATCACGATCCCTGCCAATGTTACTTGGCAAACCATACAACTTGTATAGGTTGTCCACAAATAACTTGGCTAATTCTGTTGTCTTAACCATTGGTTTGGTTGGGATAAACTTACATAGTTTAGTCAACCGGTCTACTACCACCCATACCGAGTCATGACCTTGTACAATGGCTGGTAAACCCACAAGAAATTCCAGAGAGATACTTTCCCATTTTCCATTGGGAATCTCCGAAGGATGTAAGAGTCCTCTTGCTTTCAGGCACTCTGCTTTGTTAACTTGACATTTTTGGCAATGGAAGACATAATCTTGAACAAAGCCATGTGTACCTGGCCAGTAAAACTTTCGTCGTATGAGAGCATAAGTTTTTCTAATAGCTTGGTGCATTGCACTTGGACTATCACGACATTCATAAAGAATTTGGTGCCGAATGTCTATGTCCGTTCGGTACACAAACTCTCCCCTTATGGAGTAGGTGCCCATTGTTGACGGTGAAATGCTTCCATCGATGTAGTTCATCACTCGATAGAGGAGAACTAGGTGTGGAGGTTAACGTTACACTACCATCATTGGAGTGAGAAGGATCCCTCATTTGAACATGGATCCACATTTTGGAATATGCTTCATCATGCTCATATTTGCCTTTGAGAGAATCCAAAAATTAACTACAAAGTTCCTTGAACAAGAGAAATTGATCTCCAACATACGACTTAGAGCATCAGCCACCACATTATATTGACCTTTACGATACCTGAGCTTGGCATCATATTCCTAAAGAATCTCAGCCCACGTGTCTTTCTGACCCTTTAAATCCGTTTGTTGTGTAAACCATTTGATGCTTTCATGGTCAAACACAATCTCAAACTGAGCATCATACAGATAATGCCGCCATGTCTTTAAGGCAGACACTATTGCATAGAGTTCGCGCTCATAAGAAGAATAGTTCTACTGAGCTGCATCAAGCTTCTTGCTTTCAAATGCAATTGTCCGTCCGTCTTGTAAAGCAGGACTGCTCCAATAGCACAGTTACTAGCATCCGTTTCCAAAACAAATGGTTTCAAAGGATCTACAATAGCTAGTATCGGAGATGTAGCTAATGCATCCTTGAGCATATCAAAACTTTGTTGTTGAGAGGGTCCCCACTGAAAAGCTTTGCCTTTGCCTTTTAGTTGATCCTTCATGGAAACAACAATATTAGCATAGTTTTTAACAAACCTGCGGTAAAAACCTGCAAATCCTTAAAAAATCTATAACTCTTCTAGATTTTTAGGAGAAGGCCATTGCCCGATTGTAACCACTTTGGATTGATCCATATATAGCCCATTAGCTGAAATAACATGCCCTAGATAGTGAATTTCTTCTTTCAAAAAATCACACTTAGATATAGTTTGTTTGTTCGTAACAACTCGAACACCTGCCTGAGATGTTGTAAGTGTTATTCTTTAGAAGCACTCTAGACTAGAATGTCATCGAGAAAAACGATGGAAAATTTTCCCAAGTACGGCTTCAAGACACTATCCATAAGTGTCATGAATGTTGCGTGTGCATTGGTTAACCCAAACGGCATCACCAGAAACTCGTAGTGTCCAAACCTTGTTTGGAATGCAGTTTTGGGTATAACAGCAAGTCAGTTATTCCACGTACAAAAAGGCAACAAGTCAAGCATTGACAGCATGAATAACGACAAATCAAAGGATGCAACAAGAACCCAACTCCAACATTGGGAGTAGTAAACTTGAACGTGATAGTACATGGATGTTCATGTCCTCATCAATTTGTATGCTTACCAGATGAACACATGAATGAGATGATGATTCTTGGAATTCCTTGGATGCGAACATACAAAGTAGTACCAGACTCGGATACAAATAAGCTAAAAGCTATCAGCTAAAGGAGGGCAACTCATTGTTCCAATTGCACCAAGAAAAGAGGAATGGAAAAGAAGCAATCAGCAGACCAAACCACGAAGTAGTCAATCTTCTCCATCCCCTCAACAATCAAATGCTACAAGTAGCATGTAGGGAGTCAGGCAAATTTGGGTACCAAAAGCACAGCTTAAGGATAAATCGATTCAGACCTGGGTGCCTAAAACTTCACTGACAAAACAAAAGAAGGTTCCAAGGGTTAAAACACAGAGACGAGCATCTCCGAGCAAGGAACCTAAAATGACAATGGTTTGGAAGAAAAAGGAGCACTTATCTTCTCCACAAACTGCAAAACCAATCAAGCAATGGCAAGTTAAGTCTCAAAAGACTCCAACAAACCATACAGCACTAAGCAGACCAAGCTACCAATGGCAAGAAAAAGCTCGACAACAAACAAAAGTGCCACCAACAGCTCAAGCAATCAGTGTGCTAAAGCATCCTGATGGTACAATTAAGCAAAGAGTACACAAGCTACAAGATTTTCTCTTTGGAAGACATCAGCAGCAGCAAACCTCGACATCGGAAACCCTTGAGTTAATTACTGAAGACCCAGCTCTTGCACAACATATTGGTTTGAATTGGGTTGATCTTCATAGCATGAGCCAACCACGGCTATGCATAGAGACAATTGTTCAACCCATGCACACTGTCGTCCCGGAGTACGCCATCTAGGACGGGTAGAAGGGCACTAAGTACTAAGTAATTAAGGGCAATGTTTGAAGAGGGAGAAAAAAGTTTGATGTTAACGTGTGCTTTTTTGCAAAATGACCTGATCATGCCCTTATAATTCATCCATCAAGGAAAAATTCATTGATAATATCTTCCCGATGAGTGTAAATAGTTTATATACTATCTGAAAATCATAAAAAATAGTCTCTTTTTGGGTATTTTTAATTATTTTTTATTGATAAGGAGGCTTAAAAATAGAAATTCCAACAAAAAATGATAAAGCTATGTTTTTCGATGGATTTTCTTAATTATGGGATTTTTACTTTACTTTTTTAGAGTATTTTGCTATTTTCTTTGATTTTTTCAAATAAACAGGTCAAAATTTAATAATAAATAGCAAGGAAGCCCGGATGGAAAAACGAAAGACACGATGGTGATCAGAAAGTCGAAGTGGACAAGCAAAAAAATTTTCAATGAAATCAGAAGATGGAAGCGGGAAGCCTAAATTAGGTGGTCAGGCCTACTTTTGCAAAATTCTTGCAGAATGAGCTACATGAATCCGATCAGGGAAATTCTTGTGTAACATAGATTTCACGGCCTAGTAGGACTAATGGGAAATCTGGGGAACATTGGTTCGGAAAGTCCGGGTATAGATATCCAAGGTAGGCTAAAACCACCTCATTTTCACTTGGAGCCTTTGTAGAGAGAGATTTCGACCTCTTTCGCGCGACTTTTCTGGAGCCCACAGTTGAACATTTTCAGCGCCGTCTCACACGAGACATGAGGGGTAAGTTCTTTACTCATCAATGATCCAGTTTGTACGGCCTGTGGCTAGTCTAAAGCCCTAGAAAAAACCCTAGAAACTGAGCAGTGTACGAAGACCTACGACCATTCGGTAGGGGTCGAGGGGGTCCCCAGTAGAAAAGCTAGGTTTTTGGCAAATGCCAGAATTCTGATATGACTCCACAGATGGCTTGCTTAAGAGGTCCGTATACAATGTATATGATTGGTTTGGTGAAATCCATCAAGCAAAGCCCTTGAAAAGCAGAAAACGGCTCGAAGGTTACAAAGCGTCAAATTCGACATACGGGGTCAAACTAACTCCAAATGAGCCAGAATTGGACGGGTTGCTTCATGACTATGTTTTGGACAAGTCCAAAGCCTCAAAGTTGGCCGACCAACCTAACAGGCAGCAACCCGTCCAATTATGGTGATTTCAGAGTCGACAAAATTCAGGTGATTTGGATAAGGTAAAAAAAAACGGTAATTTCAGAGTCGACAAAGCACAAAGTGATGCCGGCATGACCAAAATTGACCAAATTCAATTTAGGACTTGTATTAGGTGTATGGAATATGTCTAGGTCAAAATTTATGAGTTTTGCAAAGAAATTGTCACTGTTGTAAATAATCGCGATTATTTACTTTTGCATCAGTTTTGCTTGGAAATTGTCACCTCACCTTACCTATCATGTGTACACACCTATCACATGCCAAAAATCAAGTATAAACCAAAATGACCACCCATTACTTAGAAAATTGTCAAAAAACGCAAAGAAGCCTTTGCAAGCCAAATTTTGGGTTATGGATCACATTTCTTGATCCAAATCACCTTATATCTCATACCCAAGGTCTATACAATGCCTAGAACCAGTTTGTACCAAAAAATGTGAATTTTGGAAGAAAAGTTAATAATTGCGATGATTTACTTTCTGGTTGGAGAGTTTGATATTTTGCCATCATACATCCAAAGTACATAATGTGTTGAGCCCACTAGCCAAGTTTGAACCAAAGTGGAGCTCAAAATTTAAAATTTCCTTAATATCTATTGTTTCAGAGACCTAAAGCCAAAATCTGGTACCATTTTTATCTTATGCATCCAAATGAGCCCATATTTCACTTAGAGCATGTATTTGGTATATACTTCAAGCCTATGAAGCCAAGTTTGTTAGAGTTGAAAAAATTCCTCAGCTGTAAATAATTGCGATTATTTAATTTGGTTGCAAATATTTGTTTTGACTTTACAGCTTTGTTCTATGCATGTTTTTATGCATCTATGCTTGTTCAGAAATTGATTTGAAGCAAATTGGACCAAAATTGTCAGCATTTTAGACGAAAGGACATTTTAGAGAAAATTATGACAAATCTGCTAACTTTGCACTCTATTCATTGAACATGAGCCATGCAAGCAGCAGAGAGGGCCAAGAAGAAGCTCAACCAAAAGGAAAAGCTACAGGAACTGTCTGCTTATCAACTAGACCGGGAGTCAGTCAAAGCAGCCAAGGCATCATACCTCTCTAGAGAACATTTAGAAGAGCATCACACTACAGTCTTCACTGACATATTCAAGAGTGACGAGGGGGATCAGGTGGAGTTGCAATTCATACCCAAAGAAGTCTATGATGTAGCAACAAATCCAGAGACAAAAGAGGCTAACCGCAGGTTGGGACTCAGGGATTTCTACAAAGAAGAGCCTTGCGGAGTGGATTTTCAGAAAGCTTACGAGCTTCTATCCACAATTAAAGAAGAGGGAACCGCACAGATATCTGACACCCAAGGGAACAAGGTCGAAGTAGTGATGACTAAAGGTATAGTGGCAGAGGCACTCAGACTGCCCACAGTAGGAATGACCATGCGAACAAGGGACAGGAAAATAGTCGAAACCTTTATCAAAGAGACAACTGCGTCTACCTTCATTGATTTAATTTCACAAACAAGTGGAAGAGCCAGCCGCTTGTACCACCAGCACTTTCATTTTTTTGCAAAAAGGCCACCAAGGTACACTACGCCAAATCACGCCGTGGCCACCACATTCATTCAAGTTCTCAAATCGACAACAAGGCAACCAGTGGACCATGCGTAGTATGTCCCGACTACCTTGAAGGGCACCAAGAAAGAACCACTTACTTGGGTGCACCAAAGGTCTTGACGAGGATAGAAAACCATGCCATTGGCATGGCCGAAAATTTACCACCTGGTCCTGATCAAAATACATGGATATTGGCAGCACAACCCTCTCCAAGAGCTACAAGGTGTAGATGGCAGAGGCAATTTCTTTCTCAGTCATTCAGTTGTTTCTTTCTCAGTAGATGTATTCCAATTCATGTAACTGTTCTAGTTCAGTCTCTATCTTTTTCTCCACTTCTACTGAGTGAACTAATGAATCACCAGTAGCTGTAAACTCTAACACTGGAATAAGCTATCTAAAGAGATCAGCTCCAATTCCATTTTGACGATCACGGTGGCTACAGCTGTTGCTCGTTGACCAGTAGACTCCTCTCCCAGTTTGAGTTTTTAATTGCAGTAATGGCACCCAAACCCAGTCGTAGCCAAAAACCATCCTATCGTGTTGACCCTATTCTTGAGGAGTCAGAAAGAGACTTTGTCCCAAGGATGAACAAGTAATTGACATTGAGGCTCAGGAGAAGCACATTCATGCTGATGAGACACAGGACTCTCAGCATTCTAGTCAGTCCAGAAGACGCATGGCTAAAAGGGAGGAACGCAAGGTCAAGAGTTCTCGGACCACACAGGAAGACAAAGGAGCCAAAGGAAGTAAAGGATGTTGTCATAGTTCCAGTAGAAAAGCCAGGGAGGAAACATGAACTGAGACGGAGGTAGAAATTAATTGGGATGCAGACACAAACCATTATAAGAAAGCTTCCAAATGGAGTCAGGATCCCAAGGTGAGAAGAGGAAGAAATGAGGATGATAGACATGATTACACATCTTCATTGAAAATTTCTTTTCCCATGTTCAAAGGGGGAAAGAAGGATGACCCGAATGTTCATATTCAAGTCTTTGAGCAGTATGCTGAGTTAAAAACTATTGATGAAGATGACTAGGGTGAATACTTTCCACAAACATTAAAGGAGGCAGCAAGGAGATGGTACTACCATTACCCAACTTCTCAACTCACATCATATAATAAACTGCTAAATGCTTTCCAACTGGAATATTCAGACACTAGAGGGGATGAGGATATACTTTGTGAGCTGGATAAGATAAGGTAGAGAAAATTGTTAGTCAGAAGCTATGTTGAGAAAATCAAGGAACTAACTAGACAACTGCAGGAACCACCATCCGAAAAACGATTTTTGCGAGCATGGTTTTCGCAGTAAGAACCTTAGGGAATAGAAGGTGCCGGCACCAACCGAGAAATTCAATGATTTGGTGCAGCGAGCCCTTAAGCTAGAACAACAAGCTAAGAAGGAAAAGAGTCATAAGAAGAGGAGGTCTAGTAGTAGCAGTACTTCTACTGAAGATTCTGAATGCAGTGGAGCCTCCAGTAGTTCTGACAGTAGCTCAGATGAAAGAACCAAAGACAAGATTAACAAAGGATCTTGGTCTAGGAAGATTGAAGAGATGGCCCGACAAATTGCTGAAATTTTCCAGACACAGTCCGTAAGAAGAATGGAAACCTGGTGTTCAAAGTGTAAATCTAAAGACCATGTTTCAAACGAATGTCCACGGTGCACTTATTGCAAAGCCTATGGCCATCTATGGAACAACTGTGTTATTTGAATTCATCATGTTAAGAAGGGAAAAGATTTGTCAGTGGCGGCGTTCACCAATGCTGAACCAGTAAGAGTGGAAACTACTAGTGCTTCTCAAGAAGAGAAACCAGGTGTAGTGGTACTGGTGCAGGGCGCGGTAGATACCAAGCGGGTACCATCTGGGGCCGAGGTCGTGGTAATTTTTAGAATCGAAGTCTAAATTGCTATACATGTGGTAAGTATGGGCATTTCAGGACTCAGTGCCTAGAAACACCTGGGGTTGCGGATACCGAGGCAAAGGTTCCAGAACCGATTCCTGTACGAGCGGTTACACGAAGTAAAGGGGTGGTGATTGAGGAAATTCGAGAAAGTCCAACGAAACCAGTCACTCTTGAAAGTAGCAAATGGGCTCAGCAGAGAGAGGTATGGAAGGCCAAGGGCAAAGAAAAGGTGGTTGGTGAATGGAAGGAGAAAAGAGAAATAGTGGCGAAAATCACTGAGGATTTAGCCAAGGAGCTGCCAGAGCAGCCAGAGAGTTGTGAGGCCCGGGTCTCTCAAAAGATATCTACCCAGTTTTCTGAAACAATGCAACCAAATCAGTCAAAGCCTGCGATGCCTGAGACCATGTTGGCTGCCGTACTACAAGGGTTGATGGAAGAGTTGGGAACTGCTAAAGGAGCTGGAAGCACTGAACTAAAGAAATGGTATTGTGAAGATACTACCAGTTCTTCAAGTTCTAACGACAACTCTGATCATGAGAAAGAGAAAATTCATGTCAAAATTTGTGATAGAATTCAGAAACTCACTATGGAGCTAGAGGAAATTAGAAGAACTTTACCTGAAGCAATGAAATTCATCAGGCAGCGAATGAAGGCTAAGGCGGAGGCCAGATTAGTCGACTTGACAGCTGTTAGAGATGATGAAGTGCCGGTGATTCAGGTGGACTACAAAGTTTGAAAACAGTGGGAACCACTCTCAAGCGTCATACTAGATGGAGGAGCAGGGTAAATATTCTGGGAGCACATCTTTAGCAAAGGATAGGAATTACTAACCTAAAACGAGCACCTTTCAAAGTACAAATGGCAGATCATCGAGTGGAGCAGGCAACTAGAATGGTAGAGAATATGCAGACATGAGTGGGCAAAGAAAAGTTCAAAGACAATTTCCTAGTACTGGATGTACAAGGAGCGTATGGGATGCTACTAGGACGCCCATGGCTGCGAACCGCACATGTTGTTCACGACTATGCTAATCAGACTTTGACGATACAAGGGGTCAGTAGCAGAATCCAGTTTCAGACAAATAACACTCAAAGTTGGAGAAAATAACTGAGACCCAAAGAGCTTTGCCAGAAGTACAAGGTGAAGAAAATTGAGAGAATGTTAGCAGCTTTGAATATTTTTCCATTAACAGAGATAGATCTTAATGCAGTTTTAATAAAAAAAGATGAAGCTGAAAAACAAAAGAAACAATTTCCAGACCAGTTCACTGAACTGAATTCAGGAGAACGTCTAGTTCGGTTAACTGGAAGGCCAGAAGAACCAGTTGAGTGCACCAGTAGAACCGGCATACTTTGGAGGAGTTACTGGAAATTAGAATAGTAATTCAGAACTCAGAGGATCATCCTGGGAATATGTTGAGGAGTCAACCAAGAGAAAGGGTGGAGGGCCGAACTGGTTGCTTCCAGATGATCAGGAGATAGAGGAATGGAATTTGGGGTTTGAAGAAAACCCTAGAATGATCAAGGTTAATAAACATCTGAATCCTACAATGAAAGAGAAGGCACAACATATGTTCCAGCACTATAAAGATGTGTTCACATGGGAACATACTGATCTCAAAGGAGTAGATCCAGAGGTCTGTCAACATTGAATATCACTGAAACCTGATGCCAGGCCAACACGTCTGCAGCGCTATCAAATGAATTAAAATTATGCTAAGAAGGTCAAGGAAGAGATTGACAACCTTCTAAAAGCTGGGTTCGTTACGGAAGTAGCCAGTAGTGATTGGTGGTTTCCTATTATGGTTGTGCCTAAGAAGAATGGGAAGCTGAGAGTATGTGTAGATTATAGAAAACTGAATGCTCAAACCATCAAGGACCCATTTCCATTATCCTTCACAGATATGTTACCTGATAAAATTGCAGGATATGAGAGGTATAGCTTTATGGATGGGTATAGTGGTTATAACCAGTTACAAATTGCTCCTGAGGATCGGGGAAAGACCACTTTTATTAGAGAGTGGGGAGCATTTATGTATCTGGTAATGCCATTTGGCCTTTGCAATGCACCGACCACTTTTCAAAGATGTATGATGGAAATCTTCAGTGAATTTCTTCATCAATTCCTCGCCATATTCATGGATGACTTCACTGTATATTCCACAGAGGAAAAGCATTTACTATTTCTGGAGATGGTTTTTAAGTGCTATCAAGAAAAGAGGATTTGTCTGAATCCATTCAAATCTATTTTCTTAGTTTGGAAAGGACAGCTACTGGGACATGTGGTGTCCAAAAATGGAATAGAAATGGCTAATGACAAGATCCAGTGCGTGCAATAGGCCAAGGCGCCCAGGAATGCATCAGAATTAAGTTCTTTTCTGGGATATATTATTTTTTACAGAAGATTTGTGCACAAGTTTGCTTCTCAAGCATTACCATTGTATGAGCTTACAAAGAAAACCAGCAAGTTCAGCCGGACTGTTGAATGTGAAGAAAGTCTTTAAAAATTAAAGAATGTCATCGTCAGTAAACCTGTTCTTCGACAACTAGATTGGGATGTCATTTTCCATGTACATGTGGATACTTCAGGACTGGCAACGGGAGCAATTCTAGCTCAGCCATAAGGAAGAACTGACTCTGGTTATTAAAAGCCTTAAGTTCACTATCATTGGTGGCTCACTCTACAGATTGGGTGTCGATGGGATTCTTCGTCGATGTGTGCCTATGGAGTGTAGAAGGCAAGTTCTTGCGGAAGCACATAATGGGAAATCTGGTGGGCATTTTTCTACTGATATTACTTTCAAGAAGATTCTGCAGGCTGGGTTATGGTGGTAGACTTTAATATCTGATGTAGAAGCTTTTGCAAAACCTGTGATATATGCCAAAGAATGGGCAGACCCACAGCAACAGACATAACTCCTTTAACACCAGTCCAGCCACTGGGTGTTTTCATGAAATGGGGTTTGGATTTTATGGAGCAATTCAAAAAGATGAATCCTAGAAAGAATATAGATATATATTAATGGCTACCTGTTATGTGACTAAGTGGGTTGAGGCTAAGGCTCTTCCCAACAACATAGCAAAATCCACGGCTAGGTTCCTATTTGAGAATATTGTCTGTCGATACGGATGTCCTGTGGAGATTGTGTCAGACCAAGGTACACACTTTATAAATGACACTATGGATATTCTCATGGATCTGCTTTCAGTGAAGCATCGGAAATCAACACCTTATTATCCTAGATGCAATGGGCAAGCGGAAAGCAGTAACAAGACTGTCAAGACTATCCTTACCAAGATCGTGCAGAAAAAGCCAGAGCAGTGGGACTTGAAACTACAAACTACTCTATGGGCATATAGAACAGCTTATAAGGTCACTATCCGGTTAACACCATTTAGAATGGTGTATGGCATTGAAGCTGTTGTACCAATGGAATTTGTCATACCTAGTCTCAGAATGGCCGTCGAGCATGGCTTGGATTTTAATCACAATCTAAAAAAGAGACTGGAAGAGCTAACACAACTAGATGAGCTGAGACAAAGGGCTATGCTAGAACAAGAAATTGCTTAGCAAAGAAGGAAACACTGGCATGGCACACGAATTTAGGTCAGAGAGTTTCAGAAAGGTGATCTGGGTCTCTTATATCAGTCAAAATTAGGCCCTAAGAAACCAAACTTAAAGATAGCCTAGGCTGGACCATTTGAAGTTGATTGGGTGTTCTCAAATGGCACGGTAAGGCTGAAAGATCTTTCTGGATTATTGTTTCCAAGGGTATATAATGGAGCTAAAATCAAGCTCTATTATTCAGAAGCCAAGTAAACGGGTATTGATGGTCTGGGAACTGAAGACCAGGAAAATCCAGAATCAACTAGTTTAGGTCTTTTCCATCTACAACTAGTTTCAGATTCATTGAAAAAGCCAGAACAGTACCAGTGTGACCAAATCCTATCCAAACCAGAACCAGAAAAGTATGGAAACCAATATCAGTTCTTAGGGAAACAACGGTCATTGGAAGGACTATCAATGGTAATCATTTCAAAGACTAGACAAAGTCTTGTCCAATGCATGTCTGCCATGTCACTTGCGGTGCATAGAACTCTAGGAACAATAAGTGGTGGAGCTTTTATGGCACAAATGTGTATAACAATAAGGCGACTAAGCATTTTTCCTCGCAAGTCTCTTGCGTGACGCCTACAGACTGTTGTTCATTCGCCATCGTCAAGCTCTGAAGTTTCTTTGCTACAGCCGCAAACTTCTTCATCCGAGGAGACTATAGGCTGCAGTTTATCTTTGCCAGCCACACCAGGATACGGGTTTGATGAATCAAGTAGGTCATCTTGTTCTTCGTATACTGATTCATCGTCTTCCTGGTGTATGGGTAGGAAGAAAATGTTGAAGAAGATGCAGGAAACTATAGAGAAGCCCTTATTGCTGTTGCAAAAGCGAGTCTTCCGCTTATCCTCATAGGAAAATACAGAGATATGTGTTTACTGAGCAAGAGAAGGCCTTATTGAGACTGTGGGATTTGCATGTGGTTGTGCAAGCAACAAGGATAGAGTTCAACACAACAATTATAAGGCAAGTTTTGGATTCCTTCAATGCCGAAGACGAAAGAGCTATGGTCTATGGTAGAAAAGTGTCAGTCACTCCAGAGAACATTGCTTTTGCCTTCCAAATGCCAAATAATCCAAAGCCACCTGTGGCAACTGCAGAGCAAATCAGTGCAGCTTTGAAAGAAGATGATGCTGCAAAAAAAAACCAAAAGCCAGTGCACAAGGAGTGCTAGTAGTAGGTCTGGACATTCCTGCTGCCTACCGCTTTGTGGCTAAAGCTGTGAGTCTTAAAAAAATCCTACTTATGTGTAAGAAAAGCTATTTGCTATGCTCTTAGCAAAAAGATTGGACTCTAAAGTTTCTATCAATCTCTGTTAGATATTATCACACAATGTGCTTCAACAGACTGCCAGGTTGAAGTCCCAGAATGTCTTCAAAGCTTGGTATGTTTGGTAGTTTCTTTACTGGGCATCTGCTCCAAACGCCCATGCCCAGGTAAGATTGGCTTGGATCCAGAATCCATTTCTAGCGCCTAGCAATGTTGAAGTATCTTCAGATAAAGAGTCCCCAAAAAACCAGTTAGTTATCAGTGGACAACAGAGAAAGGCCACACAAGAGGAGGCTGGAAGTTCTAAAAGACCAAGGACGACTTTTACTAAAAGCACTGCTCTTCTTAAGCAGTTAGAAAGCCAGATTCAAACAGTGTCCACTGAAAAGACTCCGGCCAGTTAGACTGAACAATCTCTCAATCAGACCACTGGTGAAGTTACCCAGTCAAAACATGGCAGATTTCATCAACTACAAGTACGGGACAGGACCAGTCAGAGAGGGCCAGTGTTGAGCAGCCAACAGATTAAACTGATAAGGAAAAAGGGCCAGCACCTTCAAGTCCACTGGGAAAGGTTTCCATTCCTTATAGTGAAGTGGCCCTACGATTAACAAAGAAAGACAGACTACAGCAGTTGCAGACTCATCCTCTCACAGGACATCTAATTCTGTAGAAATTTGATTATTCTACACTACCCTATATGGCTCCTGTCACGGTTTATGAGCCAACTGCTTGTGACCCAGCCACAATGCAGGATGGCTGTTCTGTACTATTTTAGTCATCTTGGAACACTATTGTTAATGCCATAGGAAAAATGCTGGATACTTCAATATCAGATGATGAATTAACCAAGGCAAAAACTAAACTTAAGGAATATGAGCAGCAGATTGAAAAGATGGAGCAGGAGAGGGCCGCCCAGACCCTGCACCAGTATCATCGAAGCTGAATTGGTTAGGACCATTCGGCAATTAGAAAATAGGTTATCCAAGGTGGAGTCTGAGGTACAAACTTTGAGGGAAGAAAAGGTAGAAGCTGAAAGGGCTGCAGCGGACAGATTTGAAACTCTATTGAGAATGAACGGAGTTGATTTCAACTCCTTGCTGAATACCCACACTGCTCTAAAATCCACCTTAATAGAGAGATACATCTATAATAATCTTGCTGAGATATTAAATCTAGAAGGGAATGTTGTTTTCAATATAGACAATTTGAGGACTCTCATGGAGACAATGCAGAGTGACTTGCAAGACAAACACTTTGAATATAGTAGTGCTCTGGAAAATCAAGCTATCCATGATTATATTGAGCAACAAAATAACCTTGAGGAAGAGGATGATAAGGCAGAAGCTGATGAAGAAGAGAAGGGGGAGGAATCTGAAGAAGGGCATGGTAATGATGACTCTCCTCCATCTCCACCTCCAGGACCTAGTAATGGTGGAGCGGGGGCTACAGCAGGGAGTCAGTCCAAGGCAGACCAGTCAAAACAGCTTGAAGGACAGCAATCGGGTGACCAACAAGGGGGAGATCAACAAACCAGCAAAGCTGGAAATTCACCAGCACACTAGTTACAGCATGATACAAATGGTAAAGGGAAAGGCAAAGCTGTGACTGAGATTCCGACAAGTGATGAGAAACATTCATTACAGCTCATCACGCTGAACAAGAGATTACAACATTAGCAGGCTCATATACCCAGGATGTATTTGGATGATGATGATCTTATCACTGATCTGGAGAGATTTCAATCACTATATGTCGGAGCTAGAGAAATGGTTCAACATTGGAAATGCTTTCCATGATCAGGAGGTGTGCCAATTGCCTGAGCATCCTAGTACAATACAACTACTAGAGAGAGTGCCTGAATGGATATTAACTGCGTTGATTATAAAGTAGTTAATCCACATTGGGAGAGATATTCTACTGCAGATTGCCATTCCCTTTCTATGGAATTAGAACTCTTGTTGGGAAATAAGCCGACATATAGATGTATGAAAGATGTTAGAAGTCAGTAGTCAGATTAAAGAGGTCTTAGTGCAAATGCAGATTGCTAGGGGAGTTCTGGATCAGAGGGTGAGATCTATTCTTGAATACCAAACTACCACAAGCAAAAGACCTCAAACTCAAATGACAGTAGGAGAACATGCAATTTCTCTTCGGAGATTATTTCAGCTAGTTAAAGTTACCAGGAAGATAATGTAGCAGGAGAACCACGCTGTCCTTAATTTTCTAGAGTTTGTCCCTGATTCCCCAGTTCAATTGTATGATTTACCAGCAAGATTAGTGGAGCTGCCGAGGTTTTTTCCAACTCTATACCCTCAACATACTGAACCAGTAGATCGGCTTACATACTTTAAAATTACTAATGATCTTCCAGATTGGTATGAGCGATCAACTGTGGAGTGGAAAACCTGGCAAACGCTATTCAATGATGCTCTTCAGCTAAATGATTTCTAGGAGTTAAAAGATGAGGTACAAAGGATCAAGCTCTGTATGGGACAATGGAAGATTCATATTAGAGGCCTCACTAAGATCACAAACCAGCTGTTGCTGCAACTCACTGTTGAGTCCTCTAAAGTTCTTGAAAAGGACAATACGGCTAAACCAGGCCTAGGACCCCAGTACAAAGAAATGGCTGAAATTCTCTTTGAAGATAGGATCAGAACAAATCAGCCTCTTCCAGAAGGATAGATCCATACAACTTCACATTGTCACAAATTGGCCAGGACTCGTCTACTAACGAAAGGTAGACGCACAATCCATGATCCTGACACCAAAACTTATCATCCCCTCACGCCTTATGAAGTCAAAATGACCACAGAGAGGCGAGATCATCTTGAGCAAGGGGCCATTCATTGTAATGGAATTGGCCTATTTTATTTGAGAGTAGCGGAAATTAATGAGAGTACTTTTGAGAAATGACTTTGTGAGCATAGCGGGTGAACATAATTGAATATAGCAACATAATCATAGCAATTAGTTAACTTGGCATGAACAATACTTTTGCAAGAGAGAGAATTTAGAGAACATGACGATAGTTGAGGACCGGATTTATGTGGAGCCGGTCCCCCCTCCAACAGGCATTTGTATTATGATTTCTCTCATTAAGAGAGACTTGTTACAATACAATATTTGTGTTCCTTGTGACCTAGGTGATGCAATGAAGATGGAAAGCTTCATGCATCACAAACATAACATAAACTTGAAGAAAGATTTAACTATCCCAAGCCTCAGTCCCAAGACCTCAAACACCTTCGAAGGTGGAGAGAGCTAGCAGGGAATGAGGGTAGGGAAGAGGAAGAAGAAACATTTCGTAGGAGAAATAATTAGTTCCTCACTTATCATAACTCTTGTTGCTAGCATACATAATAGCATAGTAATGAAGAAGAAGGAGATGTCAAGCTTAAGCATTGAAGCATGGCTCTTGGTTGGATTTGCACTCCATATCCAAGAGTGTTGGTGTAGGCTCTCAACCTCTACTTGCTTGGAGAAGGAGATGGAGCTCTTGCACTTTGCATAGCACACAATGAGAGTGTTTGTGAGTGTTTGTGAGTGTGTGTGGGTGAGTATACCCCCTAAGCAACCCCCTAGCTTGCTTGGGTTGACCCCCTCTTGTAGCTCATGCTTGAAGCTCATTGGACCCCTCCAGGCCTAGCCAATCACAAGCAGGAGGCATTACAAGCAGCAAGGGTAGCCTTGAGACAAGTATCCCCCTTTCCCCTTTGAGAGAGAGGGCTAGATAAATGATAAATCATTTAATTAAATCTCCTAAATTATTATTGGACCCCTTGGGTGGCCAAGCACACCATGAGCAGGAACTTGACAAGTGTCCCTTTTGCTTTCTTTGTACCATGCATGCCTTGTGTGAGTGTGTGGGTGTTCTCTCTCATCCCCCCTCATGTAGGGCTTTCCCCCTCCTTGTAGGGATTGAATCTTTGGCTTTTTGACACCTTAAACCCCTCATACATAGGCCCAGTTCCCACCACAAGCTTGGTCGTTAAGCACTTTTAGATTGGGCTATGTTCTCACCTTAAGTGCAACCCTAGCATCTCAAGCATGTCAAGCACCTTAAGCATCTCAATAATTAAGCACCTCAAGCATCTCAAGCACCTCAATCATCAAGCACCTCAAGCACCTTAGCCATCAAGCATGACAAGCAGGAGAAGCACCTCGAGCTAGGTTGGGTTCCCGCGCCTCAAGCTCAGCCCTAGCTTACCTAAGGTCAAAGGCCTTTTACACACATTATTGGAGGTCTTCAATGAAGCTAACCCTAAGGTCTTATGGTCCATTTTTTAGCCTTGCTCTTTGATAGACCATCTCTCATTTGGGCCCCTTTACCATTGGCCGCGTGTTGAGATAGATCTATAAGCACATGTCTATATCTTAACACTTGTTCCCGTTTATTCTCCCACATTAAGTGATCAATTTAATATGAGAAAATTATTTGGGTTGGTTAGATATTAGATATTAGATTTTATGACATTACCTCTCTTTTGAAATCATAGTCGTCCCCGACTATGAGGTAGAAGAGATAAAGCCTTAGTCATTAGTCAATTTTACTTAGCAGGTAGAGGATCCCTTTTTACCCTACGACATCTTTCCAAGATGGATGAATAATACATTTGGTGCTTGGGAGACATAGCTACCGCAAGCATGTCTGCTGTTTAGTCCATTTCATTCTCCCAAAGTAGAGTGACAAATTCTACTTGGTGTTTGAGAGACGTCGTCATCACAAACATGATTCTAAGAATGCATACTAGTTAAATTTGTGCACAATTAAAAAGAGGACTAGTCTTATAAGACAAAAACATGAGTCATTTAAAAGAAATTTGTACATTTGCTTACTCTAATGTAGCATTGTAAGCATTGACAAGGTTCATACTATCCTTAAGCTGTATTCCTTGCATCCATCTAGCATCTTCAAAAGGATAATTTTTGAACTTAATAAGATACAGTCAGATAATCTTACCATGTTGTAGTACCTTGTCTTCATGCCGAAGGACAGCTTCGGGTTGTAGCACCTCTTCAACTTCGGGAGGGTCTTCAATAATTGGTTCAATTGGTGGCTCTCCTTTGTAGGGCTTAAGTAGGCTTACATGAAAGGCATTGTGTATGAGACAATGGTTGGGCAACTTGAGTTGATAAGCCGTCTCATTGATGGACTTCAAGATTTGGAAAGGACCATAGTATCTTTTTGCTAGTTTAGCATAATACTTTTGATGGCCCGTAGGATTTTTGCTCGTCGTTTGCCTTAATCGAGCCTTAGGAAACTTGAGTAAGACCCAATCATTTTCTTTGAACATTAAGGCTCTTCTGTGCTTATCAGCACATCAGATTTTTGCCTTTGTTGAGAGATGGATATAGCCTCCTTAATCTTTTGAAAAGATTCTTGTAGGTCACGCCTATACTCATCGGCGGCGAAGATCTTCCCATGTACTTTGAGTAGCCAGGGACTTTTAGGTCTTCCCTCAATGATCTCAAAAGGTGCTTTTCCCGTAGAAGTATGTACAGTATTATTGTAGGCATACTCTACAAGAGGTAAGCACTTTTCCCATTGTGAGCATTGATCTACTTCGGTAACATAAGTCTTGAGTAGATCGAGTATCGTAAGATTGGCTATCTCACTTTGGCCATCCGTTTGTGGGTGATAGGCCGAAGAGAAATTCAATCTTGTTCCTAGATTTTCAAAGAGAACTTTCTAGAAATTACTGGTCATTCTAGGATCTCTATCTGACACGATGGATGTGGGTAATCCATGGTGCTTGAAAATCTGAGATATGAAGAGAGTTTCCATTTGATGTGCCTTAATAGTCTTTTTGACAAGAATAAAATGTGCTTGCTTGCTAAACCTGTCAACTATTTTCCATATTCCTCTATTCCCATGGATAGACTTGGGTAATCCAAATATGAAATCCATGGATATACTCTCCCATGGTGAATTTGGAATAGGCAACGGGGCTGGAGTAATCCATGTTGCTTCCCTCTATCATACTTGGTCTTTTGGCATACTACACATTTTGAAACATACTCTTGTATGTCCACTTTCATGGTAGGCCAATAGAAGTACGTCTCTACTCCTTGGAGAGTAGGTTGAATACCTTTATGCCCCGCATATGGAGGAGCATGGAATTCATACATAACTTTCTCACGAAGGGAATGGGTAACACATAGCCTATTGCCGTGGAGAAGATAACCATCCTGCAAGGTGAATGGTTCTTCTTTCTTCCCCAAAGCAAGGGCTGACATTATGTCTCTAAAGTTAGGGTCAGTAGCATAATCATCCATCATAGAGGATAGATCATTGTGAGTAGCTATAGACACCACATTAACTTTGGGTCGTCGTGAAAGTGCATCGGCCACTTGATTGTGCTTACCAGCTATGTGAGAAATATGGAAATTAAATTGCAAAAGAAAATTTTCCCGCGTCATTTGTTTGTCGGAAAGCTTGGTTTGCGTCATGAAATACTTGAGACTTTGGTGGTCGGCTCGTAGGATAAATGGAGTCCCCAATAGGTAGTGCTTCCATGTGTCTAGGGCATGTAGAACAGCTAAAAGCTCTTTCTCATAAATGCCCAAGACTCGTTCATCAATATTGAGCCTTCGGCTCTCATATGCTATGGCATGCCCTTCTTGAAGCAAAACTGCTCCAAGGAAATCACCACAAGCATCACATTGGACCTCAAATGGCTTTGAGAGATCCGGAAGCACGAGGACTGGTTGGGAAGTAAGCTTCTCTTTGAGCTTTTCAAAAGCATTTTGCTCCTTAGCAGTCCATACAAACTTAACGTTCTTCTTAGTTAAGTCGTGTAGTGGCCCTGCTACTTGAGAGAATTTTGCTATGAAGAGTCTATAGTATGCGCACATACCAACAAAGCTTCTTAGCTCATGTAGATTTCTTGGGTTAGGCCATGCTTTTATTACCTCTAACTTTGATGGATCCGTTCGGATACCATCTTTAGAGATAATATGACCTAGGTATTGAATCTCTTGAAGGAAGAATTCGCTTTTCTTTTGGTTGAGAAAAAGCTTGTTCTCCCTCAATGCTTGAAAAATCACTTGGAGATGTTGCTTATGTTCCTCCAAAGACTTGGAGTAGATGATGATATCATCAAGAACACTCCAGTGAATTTGCGGTATGGTCTAAAAATTTTCTCCATCAAACGATTGAACGTAGCTGGTGCATTAGTCAATCCAAAAGGCATGACTAGATATTCATAAAGACCAAATGTTGTGCGAAACGCGGTCTTTAAGATATCTACATTCACTATCCTTATTTGATGATAGCCACTCTTAAGGTCAACTTTCCTACTCAAGTAGATAGAGCCTTGTAGCTTATCAAACAGACCTTCTACCCGAGGTACAGGAAATCTGTTTTTGATAGTGATATGGTTTAGTACTCGATAGTCCACACACATACGGTATGTACCATCTTTCTTTTGCACTAAAAGGACTAGAGAACAAAAGGGAGAGGAACTAGGCCTCACCATCCCTTTGTCTACTAGCTCTTGTACTTGCCTCATGATCTCGTCTTGCTGAGCTTGTGAGACTCGATAAGGAGGCTTGTTAGGTGGTGAGCTTCCAGGAAGGAGCTCAATGTGATGGTCATCATCCCCTCATTTTGGAGGTAAGTCCATAGGGATAAAGAACACATCTTGGAATCCTTTTAGAAAGTTAGACAAGTCTAACTCTTCTTGATTCCTACCATTTACATTTGATGAAACATTATTATCTTTTAGAGACTCTTTGAGAAAAATCATGTACGCAAAAACTGAGCTCTTCATTGACTTATCAAAAGCAAGAGGATTTACAAGTGGAATAGTGCGACCACGCTCACTAGCATCTATATACATGTTCTTTCCCCTGTAGGTGAAGTAGATTTTCCTTTCAGGGAACTTCATGTTGGCAGCCATGCGATCAAACCATGGTGCCCCTAGGATAACATCCTCATGTTGGAGAGGAGAGATGAAGAAGTCTTCTTTGTCGACATAGCTTTGGACATGAAGCCTCAACTTCCCAATCAAGGGAGTAACGGAAGCTTGTTGTCCCTTGAAAGCTGCATCAGCCACTACTATATCTCCCATCTCAAAAGCTTGAAAGCCCAACTTGGTGGCCAACTCCGTTGATATGAAGTTGAGAGTAGAGCCAGGGTCAAACAAGATGAAGGCATCATGCTCTCTTAACTTTCCCTAAACATAGGAAAGTGATGATCCTTTGCAATGAGCATCCTCTTTTGGAGCTTCGATGGTGGAAGCCCTAGGAGTCTCATTGCGAGTATTCTTCTTGGGGAAAGAACGATAGCCATGTCCTTGCTCCCCATACTTGAAACACTTATGGTCCTTGCAAAAAGCTTCAAGCTCTTCAGGAGAGAGTTTTTTTTTACCTTTGTAAACTCCCTTCTCCTTGGACCGATTGTTGTTGTTGTTGGAATTGACTTGGGAAGTATTTTGAACATTGGTTTTCCCCTTTGCATCATTTTTGTCTTTGTTTTCCATGGGCATGACATTACGTCTAGCCCCTTGATGGAAATTGATGCGTGAAGCAACCATGCTGTGATGGATTACTTCGCTAATAGTACCAGGCCGTTGAGAGTTGCTATATTCGGCCATCTCTTCAGGTAATCCCGCATAGAATTGCTGCATTTGCTCGGCAAAGTCTATCTTTTGAAATACAGTAGACTTGACATGTAAATCCCAAAACTTGTCTACATATTTGTGGATAGACTCACGGGAGAGGAGCTTCAAGTTGTGCCATTCGGTAAGCACTTTTTCCTTTGCATCGCTTGCAAGGAATTGCTTCATGATGGAAACTCGTAGAGTTTTCCATGTCTTTGGGGCTTCACCATTTCCACGAAGGCTAGCCCACCATTGACGAGCTGATTTTTGGAAGTGCATAGCTACATGGCATAGCTTGGAGGACTCTGTGAATCCCTCGTCTCCAAAGGCCGCATCAAATTGTTGGATGAAGGCCAACACTTTGTCGGTAGCACCAAAGGTGCCATCATAGGTGAGAAAAGAGATACTCTTTCCTCCCTCCTTGAACTTCTTTAGCTTTTGTGATCTTCGCCATGTAGGAAATGATTTGCGATGTCCTCCCCTCTTGTATTCTCTAGGCAAATAGCCATAACTTTCGTCGGAAGAGGAGGAAGGTGAAGAAGAAGGAGAAGAGGGTGACCTCTTCCTAGCCCTTTTCTTCCTTTGTTTCCTCTCTTGCCTTTCAGAGTGATGAGGAGAAGGACTATGTGTTGATCTTTTCCTCTTGGGAGGAGTGGGCGATCGTCTAGACCGCCGTCTTCATGGAGCCACATCTTCAGGGGAACTTAAACTTTCATTGCTTTCTTGCTCTTTGGATTCCTCCTCTCGAATGGGAGAGAGTCTTCTTTTGGGGGTCTCTTCAAGAGGCCTTCTAAGCTCTCTCTCCTCTTGGAGAGGAAGGAAAATTCCATAAGCACGAAGTTGTTGAGTAACTTCGGGTTGCAAAACAGGGTTTCCCATAGCTTGCTGCAACCTAGTGACGAGATAATTCACAAACATGGGAGCATCATCATTAGCACCTTCATGTGCAAAATCAAAGCTATCAATGTTCATTCTACTCTCTTGATTATTGTCAGCCATGTTAACAAAATTTATGTATGTACTTAGTGTATGCTTTGGCAATTCAAAACCTTAGTTGCCACTCCTCTTAGCCTTTGAAAATCATCTCTTAAGTATCTACACCCACGGCTCGAAGTGGTTAATTATAGAGAGTAGAGGAGTAGGTCTAACATAGCAGAGTTGCCGAGGGCTAGATCCTTTCGGTCTTCTTATGGCTCAATAATGGTAAACCCGTAGGCAAGTCTAAAAAGACTCCATTATTAAGTCCAAAGCTCCCAAGGTGTGCACCATCCCCCACATAGTGGGCTCAACAAAACCGATAATAGATCCCAGTTCCACTTACCCTAATATAATTAACAACATCAACCATTTGTAGGCTACTTAAGGACCTCTCTTCTTAAGCACGAAAAGAGAAACAAAATGCTATGATACCAATGTAATGGAATTGGCCTATTTTATTTGAGAGTAGCGGAAATTAATGAGAGTAATTTTGAGAAATGACTTTGTGAGCATTGCGGGTGAACATAATTGAATATAGCAACATAATCATAGCAATTAGTTAACTTGGCATGTAAAATACTTTTGCAAGAGAGAGAATTTAGAGAACATGACAACAGTTAAGGACCGGATTTATGTGGAGCCGGTCCCCCCTCCAATAGGCATTTGTATTATGATTTCTCCCATTAAGAGAGACTTGTTACAATACAATCTTTGTGTTCCTTGTGACCTAGGTGATGCAATGAATATGGAAAGCTTCATGCATCACAAACATAACATAAACTTGAAGAAAGATTTAACTATCCCAAGCCTCAGTCCCAAGACCTCAAACACCTTCGAAGGTGGAGAGAGCTAGCAGGGAATGAGGGTAGGGAAGAGGAAGAAGAAACATTTCGTAGGAGAAAGAATTAGTTCCTCACTTATCATAACTCTTGTTGCTAGCATACATAATAGCATAGTAATGAAGAAGAAGGAGATGTCAAGCTTAAGCATTGAAGCATGGCTCTTGCTTGGATTTGCACTCCATATCCGAGAGTGTTGGTGTAGGCTCTCAACCTCTACTTGCTTGGACAAGGAGAGGGAGCTCTTGCACTTTGCATAGCACACAATGAGAGTGTTTGTGAGTGTGTGTGGGTGATTATACCCCCTAAACAACCCCCTAGCTTGCTTGGGTCGACCCCGCCTTGTAGTTCATGCTTGAAGCTCATTGGACCCCTCCAGGCCTAGCCAATCACAAGCAGGAGGCATTACAAGCAGCAAGGGTAGCCTTGAGACAAGTGTCCCCATTTCCCTTTTTAGAGAGAGGTCTAGATAAATGCTAAATCATTTAATTAAATATCCTAAATTATTCTTGGACCGCTTGGGTGGCCAACCAATAGGCTTCAGGCACACCATGAGGAGGAACTTGACAAGTGTCCCTTTTGCTTTCTTTGTACCATGCATGCCTTGTGTGAGTGTGTGGGTGTTCTCTCTCATCCCCCCTCATGTAGGGCTCGCCCCCTCCTTGGAGGGATTGAATCTTTGACTTTTTGACACCTTAAGCCCCTCATACATAGGCCCAATTCCCACCACAATCTTGGCCCTTAAGCACTTTAAGCTTGGGCTAGGTTCTCACCTTAAGTGCAACCCTAGCATCTCAAGCATGTCAAGCATCTCAATAATTAAGCACCTCAAGCATCTCAATAATTAAGCACCTCAAGCATCTCAAGAACCTCAATCATCAAGCACCTCAAGCCCCTTAGTCATCAAGCATGACAAGCACCTCGAGCTGGGTCGAGTTCCCGTGCCTCAAGCTTAGCCCTAGCTTACCTAAGGTCAAAGGCCTTTTACACACATTATTGGAGGTCTTCAATGAATCTAACCCTAAGGTCTTATGCTCCATTTGTTAGCCTTGCTCTTTGATAGACCATCTCTCATTTGGGCCCCTTTACCATTGGCCGCATGTTGAGATAGATCTATAAGCACATGTCTATATCTTAACACTTGTTCCCGTTTATTCTCCCACATTAAGTGATCAATTTAATATGAGAAAATCATTTGGGTTGGTTAGATATTAGATATTAGATTTTATGACATTTATAGACTCATTTAGAAGGACAATGCTGGCACTGGGACTTTGGAGACACCATCAAGACCTAAGGGCAGAAGGAAGCGGGTTCAGTGGAAGGATACTGGGTAGTTCCATCTTGGTATTCGGTGGAGGAATTTTCCAGCCGTTCACAATCAAATGATGGATTTTCTCAGCCAGGTGTGGACATCTCTTTGGATGACACCCTTGGAATTACAATTATAGGGGGTGTCAAGCACTCAACAAAGCATGAAATATGGCATAACGATATGTTTCAGAAGGATCAGACGGTGGATTTTTTTCCAAAAATTTTGGTGTCTTACCAAAATATAAGAAAGGAGGGAAGGATGTAGATGGCGGAGACAATTTCGCTGGTGGAAGCAGTTTCACTAGGTGGGAACCAACTCCTGGAAAGCCGGGCAACGGACCAGCAGTAATTACCATGACGGTTACCACGGTAACTCCAAGAGACTATAAATAGGACCCATTACATTGTAATTGGGCGGGCTGTACTTTTGGGATGTTTTATCTTTTTCCTTCTTACTCTTAGTTATGTGGGTGTAGTCTTCAAGCTGTTCGTGAGCTACATTATTCTCACTTGTACTCTTACTCTATAATTCCTAATACAGTAGATGAGAATACTTCAGGGAGACATACTTTGTATCCATTATTTCTAAATCTGAAATCAGCTCCAATTCCACAAGGTCAGGAAAGAGAGCTTATAAATCCAATGAAGAATCAGCTGACAGCTCGTCGGAAAGGCACAACAGCGAGATCTCTGATAATGAGGAAAAGAGAGCTCATAGAGAAGAAATGAAAAGAAAAGTTTTGGCCGCCCACCAAGAAGAGCCGGCACAAAAACAAGCATGCTTTGAAAGAGGGCCTACCAGCGCAGTAGACAAGCACAAGGGAAGGACCCAAAGAAATGGGTGCCTGCTAGACTTAAAGGCCCAAGGACGAAGCATCAAACAAGAAAAGAGGCTCAAGATCCGACAAAGCATTTGGAAAGAATGTACCAAGAATTTGAAGTCCTTAAACTGAAGGAGGCAGAGGACGCGGCAAGGAAAGCCAAAGAGGTGGAAGAACAAAGACAAGCCGAGGAGACAGCTAGAGCAGAAGCCCAAGAACAAATCTACGGATCTCCCAGACCAACCTCACCACCTACCAAACAACAGGAACACCCCATGCCAAGCCCACCACCATCACCGACGGGCAAAGAGTCCAATAAATAAGCGGAGCCAGAGAAAACCACTGAATCTGAATCCAACAAAGAAACAAAATCTGCACAAGAGGAAGAGCAGCAAGAGAAAGAGAAAGAGAAAGATAAAGAAGCAGAGCCAGAAAAATAGGCTACCACTGCACAAGAGAAAGAACTCGAGCGAGAGAAGAAAGCAAGTCCGGCACCAGAAGAGACAACAAGATCTGAGCCAGCACCCTCTACTACAGCACAAGAAGAGAAGGATGAAACACCTTCTACTTACACTCAACATGAAACGGTCAAGGCATCAAAGCCTCAAGATGACAAAGAAGAAGACTGACCCTCTACCTCCACACAAGAGAAACTAGCAGCTATGATGCAGCAGAAACACACATGAGTCTATAGGCACATCGCAATTGGCAAGACAAGAGGATTGATAGTCAAACTACGAGGTTATATTACAAGTAAATGAATATGCAAGGAAGATGCAAGACATGACGGAGAGATTCCGTTCAGCAGCACTCAACCGTAGCACAAAGGCCAAAGAGCTTGAAATGGTGATCGACACTCTCCAAAGAGAGTTAGAAGACAGGATGACTGTCATCACCGATCTTCAGAGGCAAATGCAAGAGATGAAAGCAGAAGCTGAACAGCATCAAGTAGCTAGAGATAGGTAGAAAAAAGAAATGGATGAGTTAGGTGATCTGCTCACCAAACTATCCGATGCCTGCAAAGCAAAAGACGAGCAACTGACAAAAGTGACAAATGAAGTTCTTACGACATCCCTGTCAAATCAAAACATTTAGGTACAATTGGATATTGCAAATGCCTCATTACAGTACTCTAAACAGCGGATCAATGATCAGGCAATCTTCTTACGGAAAATTAGAGAAAATCCAGCCATGGCCTCGATCAAAGGGACTGATGAAGTGTACAAGGCACTAGAAAAGAAGAATAAAGATCTTGTGTTGGAATTAAAGCTGGAAAAATCATAGCGCAGGGACCTGGATTTGATGCGGGTCCAGAGAGAAGAAGAGATCCTCAAGGAAATAGCTGATCTCAAGAGAGTTAACCAACTCCTCAAAGATGGAAAACCAGACACGGAGGAAGGCACTTCAGAGCCGCCTCAGCTAGACATACCCTCGGTCTCATTTGTTGAGTTTGAGACATAGTCCACAGCAGAGCCGAGTGGTGAAGAGGATTTCCAGATTCCCATCACAGTGCCAATGGTTCAGCTACTGTCAAAAGATGAAGAAGACGCACTGAAAGAGAAGATCACCCTAGAGGTGGATGAGTAGTGGAAAGCCGCAATGGATTGGGAGTTGAGAGTTTTACACTCTATCAATGTCACTCAACTCACTCCCAATTAGATCAATGCTCAATGACATCAACAATCCCTGCCATACCCTCTCATCAAAGTGGAATTACTATAGGTGAAAGAGAGGCTGTACAAAGATATGCAAGAAGGTGGTGCAGATAAAGACCACCCAAAGTGGAGGTTAAGCTGGTTGAACAAGAATCCGAGATACCTGAATTTTTTCACAAGAGCACCTACAGCCCTTCAAAGAAATCCAACTTTCTGTCCTATACCTAGAGTAACATGGAAAGAGCATGAAGCACTGACAAAGAAGAGGCCAACTTGGCTTAACTACCCTAGACTACCAACTCCGGAGAGAGGACAAGCGACAAAGGAATACATGGTGAAAACCCTAACGAGCGCCATGTCTTTCTTCAAGAGTCTACCAGATCTCTCCTGCACCATGTTATATAATATCTACAGAATGTTGCTCAAATGCATCCAAGTTTTTAATGAGCCTGAACAAATAGGAGCCCCATGGATATCATTTTTAGAAGGTAACAAAGGCTTGTGCTACGATCTGAGTGGGCAACCTTCGGTTTAGGTTCTTTATGGATTCTACACCAAATGTATGTTCTTGCCATCGAATAATATGTTGGAATTTGAAGAAGCTTTCTACACTGGATTCTTCACCTAGAGAACAAAGATATTTGCACCAGTGATCAGAAACCTTACATCCAGGTTTGTAGACTACTCAGCGATGGAGCTGAAGAATAAAGTGACCATGCAATTTCTACAAGTGCCCGACAAAGAAAGAAAAATCAAATACCAGAAGGCACTGGATGCGCTTAAAGACTGCCTCGCCAGCCGTCAACCCGAAGACTATTTTAGCCCATAAAGTTGTGTCAAGGGATGACACATGCGAGGAGGGGGGAATGTTAGCAGCAAGCTAACATGGACATCATTTTTTGGAGTTCTCTTTTTAAAACATTTATCAACCAGTCATTACCCAGCTTTGGTAGAATTCCAGTCATTACCCAGCTTCTAGATTGTATCAGCCAGTCATTACCCAGCTTTGGTAGAATTCCAGATTATTAGTTTTGACCACCCAAAAACCTTGGCTAAGGTATAAAAGCCAATTTTTTGTAAGTTTTTTATAAGTTTTGGATAATGAAATACACAGTGTGAGCTAACGACGCTCACTCCTCTCCTTCTCGCGCTTCCTACTCCCTCCTTGGTTGTCACATTGCAGTCGCGTTTGTTGCATTGCAATCGCAGGTAAGACCTCTACGGATTGACGTAAGCAGTTCACAGTATTTTGTAGCTTTTAGCGTTGCCGACCCGCTGCCTAATTTCATAATAACTAGGAATTTACACTTTCAAATAAAAAACTAAGCATAGGCCGGGTATTGGGGCATCATTGATAAGCATTTAGATGCATTCTTGGTCGAAAAGAACTAGGTCAAAAATCCAGTCCTGTTAATAATCGCGATTTTGGAACTTGACCTAAAGTGGGGTTTGAGACCATAGGCATGTGTGCTTAGGTCTTATAAACTTCTCCTAGAAGTTTCATTACGTTTGGATGTCATTTGATGCTATAACGGATGTGATTTTTTTGCCGATGCGCGATTGGCTTTTGGTGATTTCAGTCACTTGAGTGTAGCTTGAGTTAAATGCGAGTTTTTAGTTGTTTTCGAGAGATTGACAACCTCTTGTAGCCTCTATGCACTAGTCGAGTCAGCTTCGTCCCATGGATTGACAATTTCATCGTGGTTCTCGCTAATACTGCAATAAGATAGGATGGTGAGGTTAGACATGCATCCCACATATGGTTCTTTTAGTTAGGTTGTATTGTTCGTCTTTAAGTGCTTTTTTTAAATGAAAGTTATGTGGAAAATTTTGAATATTGTTGATCCTCAACATGGTAAAGAGTGGTTCAATAAAGTTATGAGTTTGAAATGGGGCCAAGAGAGCTGGGCGACATTAGAGAAGCTTAATTTAATTTCTCTTCACGATGCAAAAACAAAAAATAAGATCTTATGGTTATCATTGTTGGAGTCTAGCAAGATTACTCAATCGGCTTAATTACAGATTGAATCGAGGTGACCATAGATTCCATAGGTAGGTAACAAGAATTTGTATTTCTATCTTAGTTGCTTCTTTTATTATTTATAGTTTTGTAAATTATATAGCTTGATTGTTATAGTTGGTTGAAAAGAGAGGGTGCTATATAAAGAGTTCTTGATGGTGTTGAGATACTTTTGCTTGACTAAGTGGATGTGCCGGATGAAATCATAATTCCTCCAGCAGCTACATTGGAGCTCTACTATGGAGAGATTATAGCAAAGGCTCATAAATTCATGTTTCCATTAGAGGTGTCTTTGGAGGGCAAAAATAGTGATGCTGAGTTGCAAGTTTTTAAGAAGATCAACTACTATCGAATGGCTTCACAAAGACTGATACATAGGTAGTGGTCACTACAATGTAAATATATTTTTTATTTTGTGAGTTTCATTGTGACAATTTAAAAGCTTGTTATAATATTGTTTGTTAGATACTTCTACCATTTGTTGGGGATACATCACATTCTAGTCATTTCCTTTTCTTGCTCAACCATGGGTCCGTGTTGATAGTCAGGATAGCATGTATCCCCCCACTATGCATCATCGATCACAATGGGAGCTAGATCACTGTCCTTGGTGGATAGACATATATCAAAATTATGTGTTGGTTTGTGAGAGAGAGATCCACGATGCACAGAGGACATCAGATCCCTATATAGTTGTTGACACATCTGATGCGGATGCGAGGAGGGAGACCATACATGATAATAGATCCATTCATGCATGTGAGTCTCTTTAATGACTTTGTCTATGTTTTGTGAGATACAACACAATCTTTGTTGAATTTTGTGCATTGCTACTGAGCATGATTATTGTATTCTTGACAGCTTCGCTCCCTAAAGATAAAGAGAAGCAACATGAGACAATCATTGCAACAGAAATGGCAGGTGTGAGCATAAAGGGAAAGGTTAACTTATCTTATGACATGTGTGATCATGTAGTTATATTGATCTCTTTGCTAAGGCTCATTAATCTCTTTGCTTGGTTGTGTCCCTTAATAGATTCTCTACCAAAAGATAAGGGGAAGCAACACAAGATAGAAGAGGAGCTTGACATAAGAGGTGTGTCCATAAAAAATATAGTTTGCTTATCTCACAAAGGATTGCTAATCTTGAATTTGTTTTTTTATTGCACTATGGTAAGAAAAATAACCCATGGTTTGGTGATCTCATTGTTTATAATTGACAGATGCTATTGGCACACAAAGCTTGAATCATTTGGTGCGATTTGTTTTCCCTAGAGAGCAGTCTATTCTGCAGGCACCGAGAGATCATAGATGTTTAGCTATATCAAGGGATTACATTACCATTGCACGTGAGTTGCGTTCTAGTGTGCAGTCACCGATATGGATGCCTCTACATGAGCATATGGTCAGAGGCCGATCTACAGATATTGATGGATATAGGAGAGATGGTTGGCTCATTCCATGTGCTGCTGATCTTGTGTTTCTTGACTTGCCTTTTGGAGGTGTCCTTCATTATACACCCTCAAAACCTCCATGGGATACTTGCACTGAGGAGCACGTGAAAGCTGCCATTCATTTGACGAATAGTACATTGGCAAATTTTGGATGGCTTGTTGTTTTGGGATCTATTGCAGGTATCAATATCTTCTATACTTAGCAAATTTTATTGATGCTTTATTTGTGTTTGTTTAAAATTGGATTTCTGTATGGTAGGTAATACTCTTCATTGGATTGAGAAGATGAGTAGAGCATCTAACATGGTTGTTCATCGTTGGGTGATTGTTATTCATCATTCATCTTACGGATTTGTGGACGTGGGTGAAGATCACCAAGAGGTTGATTTTGTTTTAGTACCTTGTGCATGGAATGATTAAACTATAACATTCTAAGTGCTTGTCATGTTTCTTTGCAGTATGATAGTTCAATGCTATACTTCATTCATAGGCAAGGTGCACCACCTCCGGTTTACCTTGATGAGAGCATATCATTGTTTGGAGCAATGGGAATGACTCCTACAGATACCATCATGCGACACTACTTGCAAGAGTCTGCTTACACAGTCATGGATTCTGGGCTTGCATGGCAAGGATGCATGCAACATAGCTCTTACTTCATTGCTAGTCTTGTTGAGCTCTTATGTAGGCCAAAGGGCCTTTGTTTGGAGTTTGGTTGTGGGGATGTTCCTGTTCTCAAAGCATGTCTCTCTTTAGGATGTGCTTGTGCAGCATTGGATAGTGATGACGCTTTGATTTTGACATATGTGTCGCCTCTTCTTCATCCCCAATCTAGAGGGCAAGACAGACAGGAGGCCTCAAATACTGCAAATGTGGTGGATGAGGAGAATAGACCTCTCGTTGGGAACCCGTTCAATCATTTTGAGCATTCCATTTCTTTTGGTCATGGATATGTTATTTTTTGAGTGCCTCTCCTTACTTAGATTTTCTTTTGCTTTTGGAAGCTATGTATGCTCATGGCAATATTTGACAATAGTTAGCCGGCTATTGATGAGGTTTTGATTGATTTTGCAAAATATTTTTTTTCACTATTCAAAGTCCATTCATTTGCTTTGATGTGTTGATTTTTGCTTAATTGAAGTGCCTTGCCAGTGTACATTGAGGCTGAGACTAAAAGGATGGTGCGAGATTCATGATACAATGTTCAAACCTAAGACAAACCACATAAAAGACATGCCTTCATCGATGATGAGTGAGATTCGTGCTAAAGTATCATATTTTGTACTTGATGAAACCATATGTTATAATTAATTTGTTGTTCAGATGATGTTAGTGTTCACTAAAGTGTTGCTAATGTATTGAGAATGGCAACAAATAATTCCTTCTCCTGTGATATCATGATGAGTGATTCATGCAAAATTATCATGTTTTGTATTTGATGAAACAAAATGTTATAATTACTTCATTGTTCATAAATGATGTTAGTGTTCACGAAAGTTTTACTTGTTATGGTCTCTCTCTCTCTCTCTCTCTCTCTCTCTCTCTCTCTCTCTCTCTCTCTCTCTCTCTCTCTCTCTCGCGTTTAGATATCGCTCGGTTTTTTGGTTCACTCGATAAAGTTCGCTCGATGCTTGGTAAAACTCGTTGGGGGCGAGGCTACAAGATTCCATGAAAGAGATTTGGGTTTTGAATGTGATTTGTGCTTTTATGAGAGTTGAGGTTTCATAACTGAAAATTGGGTGTTTTTAGTTTTTTTTTTAGTGAAATTGGATGTGAATCTATGATCCTTTCATCACAAACTTGCTAAAACAAGGAGATTCCAAGCATAATAGGAAAGAGGGTTTGTGACTTTTCTTTCATGGATGCTCTTAGTCTTTAATCCATCTTTCGAAAGAGAGTTGGTGACTTCCATAAACACTTTTTCATGAAGTGTTTGTGAATCTCATCATGAACTCTCACAGACAAACGTTTCACACCTTCCCATCCAGAACACACACTTTCCAACAACAGTGCTACCTATGATAGGCGCGCACGCACACACACACACACACACACACACACCCGCACCCACACACACACACGGGCATAGTGAGAAAGGAGAGAGGGAGGAAAAGGAAATCAAGAGAGATTGAGTGAGAGATCGGGGGGGGGGGGGGGGGTGGGTTAGAGGTTGAGAGAGAGGAGGGTGGTTGGAAGTTGGTGGTGCAAAATAGAGGATCAAGAGGGGTTGTGGTGGCTCAAAAAAATGGCCACTTGCCACCGATGGCAGAGGCAGTAATGGGAGGAACCTGGTGGTAGTGAGTGACAGGGGTGGAGGAGAAAAAAAAGTTTGCTCCAAAGCACGCTAATTATCCTTCTTCTTCAATTTTCTTGCCTCTCTTTTGCATGTTGGCTGACCCCACTCGCCCCATTTCCTCTTTTGCATGTTAGCTGACTCCATGTGCCCCATTCCTCTTCCTTGGACTTCCCTTTTTGGCCTTGTGCATTGGGCCCGCCCTGCATCTCTCTCCCTTCTTTCCTCTTGCGCCATTTGTTGCACCCCGCTTGCACTTTAAAAAATTTCTTTTCCATTTGGTTTGTTTGTTTTAAAGTGCATTTTATTTCATTTCATTAAACATTTCATTTGAGTTTTTTTTTAGTTACATTTTAAATCTCATCAAAATTTCAATTACATTGCATTTAGGTTACATTTAAATGAAAAACAAAGAAAATCCCCAAAAATCATTAAAGAATCAAATAAATAAAAAAAATACACCCAAAAAATAAGAATTAAAAAAAAAAAGATCACTAAAAAAGCTCCAAATAAAAACCAAAAGGGGAAATCACCAAAATACCCCTCTAATTTGTGGAAATTCCCAATATACCCCTCAAATTTTTTAAAAAAACCCTTGTATCTATTTTCGTTGGATTCTTCAAGATTTTCTAATCTTTATTCTTGTTTGACAATTGAGATCGGTTTTTGAGTGCTTAGCATGTAATTTGTCGCCAATTACCTCGCAGAAAAAGCAAAATATGTGTAAAAATAATGAAGCAATTCATCTCCAAAGCCTACATAACCAACTCAGATTTTAGTTTTAGCATCGTGTATGGCAGACAAGCACTCTTCTTATGAAAAGCTACAAATTTTTTTGTTTTTGGAGAAATTTACTCACAACCAAGGGTATTTTGGGAATTTTGGAAAATTTGAAGGGCATTTTGGGAATTTATGACAAATTATGGGCGTACTTTGGGAATTTTTGAAATTTGAGGGGTATTTTGGGAATTTCCACAAATTAGAGGGGTATTTTGGTAATTTTCCCAAACCAAAAAGATAAACATTCAATTAAAAACAAAAAACAAAAAAGTCCACAAAAAATGACCAAAAAATTACATAAAAGATAGGAAAAAATAAACTAAAATCAATAAAGAAACAAATAATTCAAAAAATTAAAAAATCCAAAAAACCAATAGAAATCTTGAAAAGTCATAAAGACACCAATAAATCATAAAAACCTTGCAACTTCTTTTTCTTCTTTATTGAGTATTTTTCTACTTTTTCTTTTTTATTATTATTTTATTTTTTAATGTATTTGTTTGTTTATCTTTATTTTTTTAAAATAAAAAAGAAAAAAGCATAAAAAATGCATTTCTTCGTCCCATTTATCTCTTGGTTCTTTCCCTTGCTTCCCAGATGCGTCACATGCCCCATATACATTCCGTTCGACAAATTTTACAAAAGATTACACGTTTAGACTAGATGTACCCTGAGAGTCCAATTTTTCCAGATTAGAGCCAGACTACACGCATAGACCCTACTCTTATCCGGATTCTAATTTTGGTTTACATTCTGCTTGTTAACAAGCTTTAGAGCTAGTTCACAAGAATTAATCCATTCTGGCATGATTTGATAGTGGATTATAGGCTTGTTCATGTCTAACCTCGATTTTCTATAGAGATTCATTTGTGGCCTTGATATTGACTCCTACTTGGCTTGATTTCAGCTATTGATCATGCATGTGTGCATGATTAGAGCTTGATTTGATTCATTGACCAATATTTGATCATGCGACTTGAGCCTAGAGACAATTTTCAGAGCAAGTTCACATATAGTGACCCAAAATTAGTGCCTAGCTAGCCCTTTGATTTCCTGATTATCCATCCTAGCTAGTGCACTTGCATATAGACCTCCTTGATGCCGGATTTGACCTAGATTGATAGAATTTGGCGATTATGGATCTCAAGGCTCTTTCTAACAGGTTATTGTTGGTTCATGGTGAGTTAGATGGATTGTCTATTTATATACATGTAGACACCCAGGAGAGGTATATCCACGTTCAACCCATAGACCATTAGGCACTCGGTTTCTAAATTGTTAGAGCTTGAGCACATCCGACATTGTCAGATCACCTTCTTGATGGTTTTGGTACATTGTATAGACACATGATGGAGGATAGTCAAGAGAGTATCATGTTAGCCTTTTTTGAGGATCGCATAAACACCCTTGAGCTACCGCATATTGTATCTTTGCACCTATTTAACACTAGTGACCCTTGTATGTTGATGAGGATTGGAGAATGTACATGAAAGAGATAGCCAGACCTAGAGAGCACCCTTCCTACAACATAGCTAGTGCTTGTTGAGATGGCAAGCTCAACATGTACGATTCCTGGATGACTATCACCAATAGTCATTGTCACTAGAGCGCCTTGGTGGATACGTATATCTTTGCCAATGATAATACAATTGTACTACACCAAGTTTCTCTACCTATTGAAGTGGTGGCACACTTATACATTCACCTCACTCACTAGCAGTTTATATTAGACCCTTGCATTAGCCTCCTTTTATGTTGTTATTTTTCCTTATGTTTGTATGTCAACATTTTATCGTGAGTTAGTGAAGAAGAAGAAGAGCAGGTTGTGTCTGTGCTTGCAAGATCTCTCTCTCTCTCTCTCTCTCTCTCTCTCTCTCTCTCTCTCTCTCTCTCCCCCCTTATCTCTCTTAACACGGTATCAAATCTTAGTTGTGTCTGAGGTCTTGGAGCAATTGGCATGATGAATAGAGAAAGCGGTCTCAAGATTCTCAGGAGCCACCACCCTTACCAGAGGAAGGTGAAAGTATTGCACATATAAAGATGTTAATGGGATCTTGGAAGTGTTAGGAAATATGACATATCTAAGTAGATCATTGAGTAGATTACTTAAGGGAGAGAGACAATTTTCACACACAAGAGATTATAGAGTAGAGAGAGAGAGAGAGAGAGAGAGAGCGCACGATATACGTGGTTCACCCAATGTGGGCTACGTCCATGGGAAAATAGCCACTCAATGGCTTTAGTACTTCAAAACAAGAAGTAGATTACAATGGGATTATACCCTTTCAGAGTTCTTGCCTTGCTTCACTCTCACCACCTCACATCAACTTCACAATGTGCCACAATGCTTCACAATCCATTTTTGTGTGTAGAAGAGGCCTCCTTTTATAGTCCAAAAGGGTTGCCCTCTCTCATAAGAGGCAGCCATGTGTAGCCGCCCTTGTGTACGCAAGTCCAAATCGGACCCTCCAATCCGCCCATGTGTGGCCGCCCTTGAGAAGACAAGTCCTCCTTTGAAATTGGCCACCGGCCATTGAATTCGGCCACCAGCCAATTCAAGGTGGATAGTGCTTTGACACAATTATCTTGTTTGAATCCAAGCTCTTCTAAGAATCTGTGAAGACACAAAATTTCTTTGCCAAAGCACTATCCACCTTGCAAAGAAGACAAGTCCTCCTTTGAAATTCGGCCATTGACTTCTGACCACCAGCCATGGGCCATTGACTACCGGCCATCGACCAACCAACCGGTCATTTTCCGATTACTTTCCGGCCGCCGTTCAGCCATAATATTCCGATGAAAATGAATATTTCGGCTGGTGGTGGTGAAAATTTTGGTTTCCGGCGAGTGATTTTTCTTCACGCACGATGGCTTCTCCTCATAACGGGGGCCTTACAAATGTGTGTTTTTAATACAAAAAATTACTAGGGGTAAATCAAGCTTCATACTTAATAATCTCCCACTTGGAGACTGATCTCCACACCAAATCTGTGACTACTTTCCATTCTGGCTTCTTATCCTTGAATGCCAATTGAAGATGAGTAAAAGCTCAACTTCGCCTTGTTGACCACCTTTGTAAACATGTCGACAGGATTCTCACTTGTATACACCTTTCTTAGCTTTAGTTGTCCATCTTCCAAAAGAGTGTGTATGAGTGATATCTCACCTCAATGTGCTTTGTCCTTGAATGAAAGGCTGAGTTCTTTGCAAGGTGGATAGTGCTTTGGCTATCACTGTACAAGACACAATTATCTTGTTTGAATCCAAGCTCTTCTAAGAATCTGTAAAGCCACAAAATTTCTTTGCTTGCCTCCGTCATTGCTACATACTCTGCTTCCGTGGTAGAAACTGAGACCACTTTTTGCAGCTTTGAAGCCCAGCTTACTGTTGTTCCTCCAACCATGAAGACATAGCCAATAGTGATCCTTTGAGTATCTTTGTCACCTGCCATATCTACATCAGCATACCCTTGAAGAAAAATATACGTTCCTCCAAAATACAAAGCATTTGTTGTTGTCCCTTTCAGATACCTAAGTATCCACTTCACAAATTGCCAGTGCTCTTTACCTGGGTTGTCCATGAACCTGCTTACAACTCCCACTGCATGTGCAATGTCTGACCTTGTCCAAACCATAGCATACATAAGAGAACCTACCGCTGCAATATATGGAACTTTAGACATATATTCTATCTCCTCTTGTGTCTTTGGACACATTTCCTTAGTTAGTGTAGAATGACCACCCAAAGGTGTAGAAACCAATTTTGCATCTTGCATTGCAAACCTTTCTAGTACCTTCTTGATGTAATCCTCTTGAGATAGCTTTATTGTCTTATTTCTCTTGTCCCTTGATATCTTCATACCAAGTATTTTCTTTGCAGCACCTAAATCTTTCATTGAAAAATATTTAGACAACTCCTCTTTTAGGTCTTTGATGTCCTGCATGTTAGCACTTGCAATCAGCATGTCATCAACATACAACATTAGGATGATGAAATTCCCATCTTCCAAATTATTTGTGTAAACGCAGTGATTGAGTTGCATCTTTTGAACCCATGATCCAACTTCCATCGATCAAACTTCAAGTACCACTGTCTTGATGCTTGCTTTAAGCCATACAAGCTCTTCTTTAATATGCAAACTTATTTTCTCCTCACCTTTTACTTCATACCCCTTTGGTTGAATCATGCAAATTTCCTCCTCTAAGTCACTATGAGGGAATGCCGTATTTACATCCATTTGCTCAAGATTTAAATCATGAGTAGTCACAAGGCTTAAGACCAGCCTAATTGAGTTCATTTTTACAACATGAGAAAAAATTTTGTTGAAGTAAATGCCTTTCTTTTGAGAAAACCCTTTTACCACAAGCATGGACTTGTACCTTTTCTTCCTACCTTCTTCTTCCTTCAGCTTATACACCCATTTTTTCTGCAGTGACCGCTTACCTTTAGGCAACTCAACCAACTCCCATGTTTGGTTGTGATGTAGTGAGTCCATTTCCACTTGCATGCTCTTCATCCATTCTTCTTTGGATTTGTGATGCATAGCTTCTGTGTATGATTCTGGCTCTCCAAAATCTGAGCTCAAGAGATGGTTGAAGGAAGGAAGAAACCTTTGTGGAGGTCTACTTGCTCTTGTGGATCTTCGGGGAATAGGTTGAGGCTCCTCATTTGGTTGACATTGTTGCACGTTATCACGGTTTGCACTCCTTGAGTTTTCACCGTCCTCAAGTTCCATGTACTCATCACCTGTTTCTTTTGTTTGTTTTCTTTCCAAGTAATCTTTGTACATATTTTGTTCGTTAAAAATTTCATCCCTACTCCTAAAGATTTTACCATCTTCAGGATTCCATAGGCAATACCCTAAGTCACTTTCTCCATAGCCAGTGAAAAAAAACTTTTTGGACTTTGCATCTAGCTTTGATCTTAGGCTTCTATCTATGTGCATGAAATTCTCACACCCAAACACTTTGAGAAATGAATAATTCACCCGTTTACTTATTCATTCCTCCTCTGGAACTCCCCCATCCAATGTCGTTGAGGGTGACTGGTTGATCAAATACACAGACGTACTTACTGCTTCTACCCAAAGCTCACGTGGTAAGCCTGCATGTAGCTGCATGCTTCGTGCTTGATCCATGATTGTCATGTTCATCCTTTCCAAAATCCCATTTTGTCAAGGTGTCCTTGGGGTTGTCTTTTGCCTCCAAATTTCATTGCTAGCATAAAAGCTTGGATGCAATATTTTCCTCCATTGTCGGATCTGAGGCATTTAACCTTAGTATCTGTTTCATTCTCCATAAAGGCTTTCCACCTTTGAAATATGGAAAACACATCGAATTTATTATTCATTACATAAACCCATGTTTTCCTAGTCGCATTGTTTATGAATGTTACATAGTACAATGAGCCACCAAGTGATGGTGTACTAGGAGGACCCCAAGAAAAAAAATGAACCAACTCAAGTTTTTTATTTTTTCTTTCATTTCCTAACTTTTGAAATTTTACCCTCTTTTGTTTACCATAAACACAATCTTCACAGAACTCTAAGTCTACTTCTTTCAAACCTGGTAGAAGCTTCTTTGTTTGAAGGATTTGCATTCCTTTAGCACTCATATGTCCAAGCTGATAGTGCCACACTGCACTGTTGACTTTTGTAGCTATTTCACAAGTTGAAGATTGCATGCTGACAATACACAAGTAAAGTGTACCGACCTTTCCTCCCTTGGCAACCACCAAAGATCCCTTTGAGATCTTCCACCGTTTCTTTCCGAATGCAATGTTGTGACCTTCATAGTCCAATTGTCCTGGAGAGATCAAATTTTTATGAAGAGAAGGAACATGCCTAGCATCTTTAAGCTTCCATTGATTTCCGTTAGCAGTTTTGACACAAACTGTACCTTTGCCGACAATTTCACAAGCTTCATCATCTCTCAAGTATACATACCCAAAATTATCTTTGGTGTAATCTTGGAAATGTTTCTTGTGTGGTGTCACATGGAATGAATCCCTCGAATCTACTATCCAAGAATTAAACACATTGTCTAATGAGAGAATTAGAGCATCCTACTCTACTTTACCTACCACATTGGCCTCCGATGTTGGCTTGTTGTCTTGAGACTCCAAGTCCTTCTTCTTCTTGGACCAGCAATCCTTCTTGACGTGGCCCTTCTTGCCGCAGTTCCAACATTCAAGAACTGACTTTGTGCTTGACTTGATCTGCCTTGAGAGATCATGACCCTTTTGGTTTTTGAACCTCTACTTAGGCCTTCCTCTTGTTTCCACTGACAGTGCAACACTTGATGATTCTCACGTGCTTCTCCTTTGCATTTCCTCACTTAGAAGAACACCCACAACATCATCAAACTTAGGAGTATTTGTGCCAGAGATAGAGTAACTTACAGCCATCACAAGGCTGTTCCAACTATTCGGTAGAGATGATAGTATAAGGAGAGCTCGACATTTGTCATTGCATTTGATTTTCACCAATCAAAGTTGACTTATGTTTGTGTTAAAGTCATTTAGGTGCTCTGCAACTGAACCATTTTTTGCCATCTTTAGATTGAACAAGCGCTTCATAAGAAATACCTTATTGGATGCCAATGGTTTCTCATAGAGGATGTCAAGTGACTTCATCAAGTCCTTCGTGGTCTTCATCTCTGAAACATTGAAGGCCACCGTTGATCTCAAGCTTAATTGGATTGTTCCTAGTGCCTTTTGATGAAGGAAAATCCATGCTTTATCTGCCATTGTTGCGGGCTTCTTTCCAAGACCACCTAGTGGAAAATAGAGGTTCTTCTGGTAGAGATAGTCTTCAATCTGCATCTTTCAATGTTGGTAGTTTTTCCGTTGAACTTCTCAATGTTAAGATTCCCTTACTCTGTCATTACTCCCACTCATTCAAGAAATCCTTTCCTTGAGATACTTTAGCAAACCTTGCTCTGAAACTAGTTGTTAGGAAATATGACGTAGCTAAGTAGATAATTGAGTAGATTACTTAATGGAGAGAGACAATTTTCACACACGTGGTTATAGAGTAGAGAGAGAGAGAGAGAGAGAGAGAGAGAGAGAGAGAGTACACACGATATACGTGGTTCACCCAATGTGGGCTATGTCCACGAGAAAACAGCCACTCATGGCTTTAGTACTTCAAAACAAGAAGTAGATTACAAAGGGATTATACCATTTTGAAGATCTCACCTTGCTTCACTCTCACCACCTCACATCAACTTTACAATGCTTCACAATCGGTTTTTGTGTGTAGGAGAGGCCTCCTTTAATAGGCCAAAAGGATTGCCCTCTCTCATGAGAGGCAGCCATGTGTAGCTGCCCTTGTGTAGACAAGTCCAAATCGGACCCTCCAATCTGCCCATGTGTGGCTGCCCTTGAGAAGACAAGTTCTCCTTTGAAATCAGCCACCAGCCATTGAATTTGGCCATCGGCCACCGGCCATTGACTACCAGCCATCGGCCAACCGACCGATCATTTTTTGACCACTTTCTGGCCACCGTTCGACCATAATATTCCGATGAAAAGGAATATTTTGGCTGGCCTTGAAAATTTTGGTTTTGACGAGTGATTTTTCTTCACACACGATGGCTTCTCCTCATAATCGAGGCCTTACAAATGTGCGTGTTTAATGAAAAAATTACAAGGTGTAAATCAAGCTCCATACTTAACAGGAAGGTCATATATTGGCTTTCTCTAAGTGTGTAGGAGACTATGATTGGGCACATACAAGATGCTCACACCCCTAAGGAGGCGTGGTACACCTTACTGTTGTTGGATGTTACCAACAAAAATTCAAGGAAGCTGCAATTGAAGCGTGGGCTGAATATAGTAGTGTACAAGAAAAACCTGCCTATCAATGACTACTCATTGATAGATAAAGAACATATGTGAGTCACTTGCATCAATTGGTGTTATAATTGATGATGCTGATAAAGTAGAAGACTGTTTGTGAAGTTTGGTTCGAGAATAAAAATAATTTAAAATTAGTATCCATCTTTGAGAGAACATTCCCCCATTTACAAATTTGGTATCCTTACTGATTGTGGAAGAGAAAGAACTTGAGGAGACTCCTCTACATAGGGTAGGACAATTTTTAACAGGTCCGTTTTAACAACAGAGGAAGAGGAAGAGGAAGAGGACGTGGTACAAGTCATTGAGGAGGTAAAGAAAGAGGCAACCACCAAGCACAACAATAAAATAACAATCAAAGATAAAATACAAGTGGTCGAGGAAACTTTCAAGGTAGAGGGAGTCCAAGAGGTCATGGAAATGTGCAACGTAACAATACATTCCAACAAAAAAAAGTAGTATGCTGGGGTTGTGGAAGACATGGTCACTTTGAATGTGACTATCTAAATAGGAGGCAACAAAATAGTTATGCAACCACTAGTAGGAATGTAGATGAGCGTGAGAGGCTACTGTGGTGCATCACATGCTAAAAACTATGTCTCCAAGTGTGGAAAAATCTAGTGAGAATGTCTGGTATGTGGATTTTGGTGCATCAAACCACATGACTAGTCATGGTGAGTGGTTTAAGGAAATATATAATTTGCAAATTCTTAGTTATGTAGAGACTGGGGATGATACTACACATCCTATTATGCATACAAGAAACTTACCATTGCCTATGAATGATGGTAAAGTACCTAGCCGATGTATTGCATGTACCCAATATTACAAAGAGATTATTTTTTGTTGGGCAGATGGTTGAGCAGGGCTTGTAGGTCACGTTTAACTCTGATTGTCTCTTTGGTCAAAGAGCATAAGAAGAATGAAAGGTTGGTTGCACAAGGAAAGAAAGTGGAAAAAAATGTTTACTTTGGATGTTAATGTGCCCGAGGTGAATGCTGCCATATTTGCACCTCGTGCAGGATTTGTTACAAATATTGAGATTTGGCACAAATGTATCGGTGAAAATTTGCAGAGGCTAAAGATGATGCAAACTAAAGAGATGGTTACATGCTTGCCAACATTTAAAGTTGTTGAAATGAAAAAAGTTTGTGAATCTTGTCACATTGGAAAGCACGCAAAGCATCCTTTCCTCATGATAAGCATGTAAGCAGGAGTGCATTGGATTTAGTACATACAAATGTACAGGGTCCGACAAAGACTGAATCTATGGGTGGATGTAGAGATTATGCGAGTTTCATTGATGACCATACGAGGAAGGTATGGGTATACTTCATGAAGCAAAAAGGTGAGGTGTTTACACACTTTCAAAATTTCAAAATTATGGTTGAAAAACAAATTGGGAAACATGTGAAGTGCCTAAGGTCATATGGAGGGGGAGAATACTTCCCCAATGAATTCAATGGTTTTCTAAAAATGCACAAAATTTAGAGGTAATTTTCATGCAGATATACCTTGCAACAAAATAGTGTTACTGAGCAAAAGAACATGCACATTGCAAAAGGTTCTAGAGCGTCGAGGAATGAGAAGAGCATTCCTCATTGTTATTGGTCTGAGGATGTTTCTGTAGGCGTTTACATTATGAACAACACCCCTACTACTGTAGTACATGATATAACACCAAACGAGAATTTTTGTGGTAAAAAACCAATTGTATCAAATTTTAAAGTGTTTGAATGCATTGCTTATGTGCATGTACCAGATGAACTAAGAAGTAAACTTGACCCAAAAGAAGAAAAATGTGTGTTCATTGATTATTCCCTTGAGCAAAAAGTGTATAAATATCACAATCCTATCACAGGTAAAGTGAGGGTGAGCAAAGATGTTTTTTTATACGAAATATCGAATTGGTATGTTGATGTGAAAGATGGTTTAGGAGCTGATGTAAAAGAGAATGTGGATATAAATTTGGGTCACGTAGTGCAAGTCATTGTGAGAATCCATGGAGTGACAGGCTGCATGAAAGAGTGACTCCAATTAACTCTTCAAATGTATCAAGAAAAGGGAAGGATAAGGTTGATGATGCCCCTAAATTGCCAAATTTGGGTGCTGGTGATGATGATGGTGACAACAGTGGTTCTAAGAAAATTTTAGATGAGTAGTTTAGCATACCCTCTATAAAAACTCCGAGTGCAAGAAGGATGCAAACAGGGAACAAGGTACCTAGAAGTGATATTGGCCCATGCAGGTCCAAAATAGTAAGAAATTTCATACAAAGATTGACTTATAACAGTTATGTGGCTCATCATTGTGCATATATAGCAAAAATTACAAAGGAGTTAGAAACCACGTGTTTTGAGGATGTTGTTAAAGATGAAAAATTATGGTAAGCTATGGATAAAGAGATGACTATCATTGATGCATATTGGACATATGAGTTGGTGCCATTAACAAAGCGAAAGAAGGCAATTGGATGTAAGTGCATCTATGAAATAAAGCATAATGTCGATGGCAGTGTGAGTAGGTACAAGTTTAGATTTGCTATCAAATATTATGCACAACCTTATGGGACTGATTATGAGTAGAAATTTATCCCCATAGAGAGGATGGCTACCGTTCGTGTGTTTATTATAGTGGCTGTAGCTTTAAAATGGGTGTTGAAACAAATGGATGTAAAGAATGCATTTTTTAAGGAGATTTGGAGGAAGTTGTGTATATGGAGAAACCACAAGGCTATGTAAATATGAGGTTGCATTGTATGTAGGTTAAAGAAAGAATTATATTGGTTGAAGAACCTCCTAGAGCCTCATATAAGAGGATTGTGGAATTTCTCATTTCATTGGGATTTGAGATGTCTGATGCAAATCATTCATTGTATGTGCAAAATAATGAGGCAGGAACTATGGTGATATGCATCTATGTGGATGACTTGATTGTTTTTTGTGATAATTTGGTTGAATTAGACGATGTACATACTCTACTTATGTAGGAGTTTGAGATGAAAGGCTTGGGAGACGTGTTCTTTCTTGGACATTGAAATTATTTGCACAGAAGAGGGTGTATGATTGTCACAAAGACAATATGCCTTGGATATGTTGCAAAAGTATGATTACAATGCCGCTAGGCGAGAATTTGAAGTTGGAAAATGATGTATGGCAAGTACTTGAGAATGCTACCATGGATAGCCGTTTTTTGGCTATTCAAAATTGCCATAGTGAGCTACCTCACCCTATCAAATCACTCAAACATTGTAGTTATCCTCACCCTTTCACTGTACATAGGCTTGTGTGAGCTAGGGGACTTTCCCCATATCTCCTTAAAAGCCCCCAATTAGCTAGTCATTGGGCTAGTTGAGCCAAAGCAATAAATAAAATAACAAAGATAAAGTATCATTTATGGTCTCTTTGTGTGTAAATATTTCATTGTATATAGGGCCTAAATATATGGATTTTTAATCATTATTTTGGTATTTTATGCACACAGATGTTTGGGGTCCAACCGATACTGCAAGTATACATGGTTGCAGGTATTATATCTCTTTCATTGATGACCATACAAGGAAAGTATGGGTCTACTTCATGCGTAACAAAAGTGAAGTGTTTGGTCACTTTCAAGACTTCAAAGTCATGATTGAGAAGGAGACAGATATGCAAATCAAGACATTGAGGTCAGATGGAGGGGGAGAGTACTTCTCCAATGATTTTTCAGATTTTCTGTGAATGCATGGTATACGTAGGCAGTTTACATGCAGATATACTCCACAACAGAAGGGGGTTGCAGAAAGGAAAAACAGGCACATTGCAGAGGTTGCACATGCATTGATGAATGAGAAGAACATGCCTCATCATTTCTGGGCTGAAGCCATAAATACAGTTGTGTACATTATGAACAGGACACCTACAGCTGCGGTGCATGATGTAACACCTGAGGAAAAGTTTACAGGTACAAAGCTTGATTTGGCACACTTGAAAGTGTTTGGCTGCATAGCTTACGTGCATGTACCAGATGAGTTGCGTAGGAAATTGGATCCTAAAGCAGAGAAATGTATTCTTGTGGGATATTCCCTTGAACAAAAGGGGTACAAGTGCTACAATCCTACTACACAAGAATTACGAGTGAGCAGAGATGTAGTCTTTGATGAGATGAGCAGTTGGTATAGTAATGCACATGGCACTATTGGGGCTGATGTAAAAGATGATGTGGCCGTACAAAATGTGAGGCCACAGTCACAGGTTTTGAGTGGACCACAAGAGTCCTCTTCTTGTGGATCTGTTGAGAAGCCATGGAATGGTAGACTACGTACGCAGGTTACTCCACCAGCAGGTACAAGGAATGTATCACGAAAAGGAAAGGAAAAGGTTGATGAACCTCCCTTTATGGCTGATGCATCATTAGGTTTTTCACATGTAGACATGGATTCAGATGGTTCTGAACAAAGTCTTGATGAGGAATTTGGAATTCCGACTGTCAGGACACCTGGTGTAAGGAAAGTACAAGAAGATGCTAGAGGGCAAAGGAGTGACCCAGGACCGCGCAGGTCTAATAGAGTCAGAAATCCAGTTCAAAAATTGACTTATGATGGGTATCTAGCGCATCACCAAGCCTACATGGCTAAGGTGATACAGGATGTGGAGCCCACATGTTTTGAGGATGCAGTTGGAAATGTGCATTGGGATGATGCAATGAATGAAGAGATGGCTACATTGGAAGCAACCGACACATGGGAGTTGGTGCCATTGCCAAGTGGCAAGAAAGCTATTGGCTGTAAATGGGTGTATAAAACCAAGCATAAGGCTGATGGTAACATTGAGCGTCACAAGGCAAGGCTGGTCGCAAAGGGTTATGCACAGACGTATGGCATAGACTATGAGGAGACCTTTGCTCTAGTGGCAAAGATGACGACTGTGAGAGCTGTCATAGTAGTGGCTGCATCTAGAGGATGGATTATGCATTAAATGGATATAAAGAATGCCTTCTTGAATGGTGAGTTGAAAGAGGAAGTGTATATGGATCAGCCACCTGGTTATGTCGATCCAGGTTACCCAGATTATGTATGCAGACTTCTCAAAGCTTTGTATGGTTTGAAGCAGGGCTCTAGAGCATGGTATGACAGGATTGCCAAGTATCTTGTTAGTATTGGTTTTAGGAGAGCTCATGCTGATCATTCACTCTATGTACGTGAGAGTGATGTGGGGATTGTGGTCATTACCATATATGTAGATGACCTTATTATTGTTGGTGACAATGCTATGGAGATTGACCATGTGAAGGGTCTTCTCAAACAGGAGTTTGAAATGAAAGATTTAGGTGAGTTGCACTACTTTCTTGGCATTGAGGTGATAAGGACTCCAGAGGGTGTATGGCTATCACAGAGACAGTATGCTTTGGACATGTTGTCAAAGTATGGTATGGCTGATTGTAAGCCAATTTCTATTCCCTTGGATGTGAATGCAAAGCTGAGTGCAGAGAAGGGTGATGTTGTTGAGGATGTGAACATGTACAGGAAGATTGTGGGTAGTCTAATCTACTTGACTATCACGAGGCCAAACTTGAGCTACACAGTAGGCTTGGAGAGTCAGTTCATGCAGCTTCCGAGGAAGCCACATTTGGATGGAGTACGACGCACACTTAGGTATGCGCAAGGTACTCTTGACTACGCATTGTTCTATGCAGCAAATGCACCATTAGCATTGTATGGATATACAGATGCAGATTGGGCAGGTAGCATTGTTGATAGGAGATCTACGAGTGGCTTCATGTTCTCTTTTGGGATTTCTGCTGTTACTTGGAGCAGCAAAAACCAGCCTACGGTTGCTTTATCGAGCACAGAGGCCAAGTACAGAGGTGCAACAGTTGCGGCGTGCGAGGTAGCTTGGCTACACACATTACTTGAGGAATTGGGAGTGCAGGTGGACCAGCAAATTTTCATCCATTGTGACAACCTTAGCAGCATGCAGTTGGCTAGGAACCCAGTGTTCCATGCCAGGACCAAACACATAGAGGTCCATTACCACTACGTTCGAGAGCAAGTGTTGGCGGGCGACATCGACTTGGTCTATGTCAGCACAGAGCAGCAGATAGCGGATATCTTTACCAAGGCCCTCGGAGCTGAGAAGCTTCGACGTTTCCAGAATATGCTTGGACTCTGCGACATGCAGAGCTCGAGGGGGAGTATTGAGATGTCGAGCTCTACACCTTGAGCTGGCATCCACTACGGGTCTTGGCCGCTTACGGCATTTACTCACTGGCGTGTTAGGTGACCGACACAGAAGATCTCTGCCAGTGATTCTATAGCTGGAGTACACTTATAGTGCCAACCTAGTACGCTTCTAGCGAGTTCACACTTAGTGACCGCATGTACATATGTGCTACTTTTCAGCTTTAGCACTTAGTCATTTTGTACTCTCTTTTCTGTGAAGAAGAAGAAGAAGCTTTCCATCTCTGTGTGCTTTGTGCTTGTCTTGTGTAGCTCTCTTGCATCCTCATTCTTTACAATTGTACAACTTGAAACTTTCCTAAAAGTTCCTTAACTTTGTGCAAATGGCCTAGCAAGCTATGATTTATACAAGCCCAAGTTCCTTGTATTTGTTTTATTAAAAGCATGGCATCACCAAATACATTTGACCATTGAATACCTTGTGTCACACACCACTCTAACCCAAGAGTTAAGGCTGCATATTTTGCTTCATTGTTGGAGTGGGAATCCAAGAGATGCCCAATGGAGAATACCTTTTTCCTTTCTTCATTGAAGATGACAATGCGCGCTGCAGCTTTGTCCACTTTCCTCTTATAGGCTCCATCAAAGAAAAGAGTGAGCCCTCTCTATCTTAGGGACTTCCAACTTGGGTGCTACTTCTTTGTCACTTGTCTTGATCATCAGCTTCTTTTCATAGTGGCAATGAGTGAAAATGCCTCCTAGAGTATCCTTGTGGAGCTTTCCACTTGTATTGTGTAGTCAAACTCTTGCAACCTTGTGAGCCATTTGGAAATTCTAGAAGAAACATCCATGTGCTACATTACATAAGAAAATACTTCTTCTATTGTTAAGATGGTCTAGACAATAAATAAGAGAAAAATTTTGGTGGTAGAAAACATTAATGCAAGAACCATGTGCTCCACTACCGTGTATCCCTTTTCTGATGGAGTCATCATGCGACTAGAGAAGTAGATAGGACGCATGAAAGAAGTTTGAGGACCCTTTTGCATCAATACAGCCCCAAGTGTGTGGAGGTGCTATAGTGGGAAGTGAAGCTAAAATTTGCTCTACCTCATTGAACTGTTGTTCATTTTCTTCATTCCAAGTGAAGATCTCTTGATGGGTAACTTGCTGCAAAGGGAGAACCACTTGGGAGAGCAAGTGAATGAACCTACTCAAATACCTCACCTTTTGAAGAAAAGAGACCAACTGCTTTGTTGTGGTGGGAGAGGTCAAAGCCACCAAGGTTTGAATCTTGCTTGGGATAGCTTCAATGCCCTTGGCAGAGATCACATGTCCAAGAAGAGTAACATTGCTTTCACCAATGTGGCATTTCTTCACATTGAGTTGGCCACCCAAAGCTTGCAGCCTTTTCCAAATGAAGTGAGTGGGAGCTATAGATACAAAAGCCATCAATAAAAACATGGATTGATTTTCCAAAGAATGGCTGAAAAACAAATGTCACATAGCGCTAAAAAGTGGCCGGAGCATTAATGAGACCAAAAGGCATAACTCTGTAAGCAAAACATCCCCATGGTGTAATGAAGGTTGTATTCTTTTGATCTTCTTCAATGATGCTAATTTGGAAGTAGCCTGAGTAGCCATCACATACCGTGTAGCGCTCATGTCCTGCTACCTCATTGAGAGTTTCATCTTGAAAAGGAAGAGGAAAATGGTCCCTCTTTGTGGCCGCATTAAGAGGCTTGTAATTAACACAAACCCTCCACTTACCATTCTTCTTTGGTGTGACTACTACCGGAGAAACCCACTCCGAGTCTTCAACAGGACAGATGAAACCTGCTTCTAGCATTTTCCTCACCTCTTTGAGCAAGGCGTCTTGTTGAATTACTCCTAGCCTCTTGAGCTTGTGCACTACAGGTTTACTTCCCTCCTTGACCTTAATGTGATGTTGAACTACTGTGATGCCAGTGCTTTTATCATATTCGTCAATGAACAATGTGGTAAAATTACTTAGCATCAAAATATAATCGTCACGCTCCTTTCCACACAACTCACTAGATAGCATTTGATGTAGCTTACTTGCTTCTACCAGAGGTTGTATACCTGGTGTCTCCCCTTGGTTTGATGATGATGCACCAGGTTGCTCCATCCTCTTAGGGTCCTTGAGAATGACCCCCATCACCTCAATGCTATTGTCGCTTTCTTCACGCATTGTTGACTCCTCCTCTGTAGTGGTTGAAGAGTCACTACTAGAAAACTCATCCATAGAGGTTTCTAGATCCATGTCACATTGCCTACCTTTCTTCATGTCATAAAGTATTGGCTTCCCTTTGACATCCTTCATTTGGATTATGCTGGTGTCCTATCATGCTTAGCTCTCATAGCCATAAGCCAAGGTCTCCCTAGAATGATAGGATAGCCCTCCCCTTTGTGTGGCATGACAAAGATGTCCACATCTACCTCGATGTACACCTTTATCCTATAGTACATTTATAACACCAACACATTGAACTTTTACATTATTTTCCATTTTGGTTCGGCATGGTGCTGGTTGACTCACCTCTAAACCCAAATGGTGCATCATTTTTTCACTCATGATTCATATTTGTGCGCCATCATCGATGTAGATATGGGAGATGTGTTTCCCTTTGATGCGAGCATCCATCATTGGTAGTATGTCATCTAGATTCCTCCCAGAGATAGCCCCAACTATCTTTGCCTTTGGTCATCTCATGCTAGCCATTTTTGTCCATTGTCTCCTCACCCTAGGTGCTAGGTGGAGTAACTGGGGCCATGTGATTTTTGGGCCCTGCACAGAAACATCTTGAACCAAATCATATGGTTTAGAACATTCACCCAAAGAGATGTCAATTTTACGTCTTGACTTGGACGGCTTTTTGCTAGATTCCCTTTTAGTTTTCATATTTTCTTTCTTCTAGGAAGACCATGGCTAGCGCGCTTTACCCCCATGGCATCTACTCCTTTAACCTTGGTCATACCTTTGGACACTCCCTTGATATCCTCCTGCACTTTCTACTTTCGCTTACCTTTAAGACTGATGACACTTACTGCCTGGTTGCCGATGAGTGGTGGGGGTAAGGGTGGAATGAGAGGTTGTGGTGGTGGATGTGGTTGAATGGGTGGTTGTTGGATTTTCACGGGTGGTTCTCATTGTGGTGCCCTCAGTGGTGGTAGTCTTGCTCTCAGTGGGTGAAACCTGGTTTTGTCTGGCTCCTCTATCAAAATTTTGCCTCCTTGGGTGTGGACAATAATACATGACATGGCCATCCTCCCCACAATTGTAGTAGTGATATTCTTGGTTTTGCTTTTGTTGTCCCCTCTCTTGCTCTTGGTTGTGATTGTGTACATGCCCTTGTTGCACCAAATGCACAGATAGATTCTCAAGCTGAGTAGTGATGCGACTCAACAGGTCTTGTTGCTCTTCTGATGCCTCTTTTGGTTGTGTTCTCAAAGTGGCTGTTGCAATCACTAGTGTTAGTTGGCCTGAGCTTGATTCCTCTGACTCATTGTCTCTTGTCTGCATGTACAACTTCTTGTCTTTAAGGCTGGCTACTTCCACTGCCAACTCATACGTTGCAGGGAATCTCCCCTTCACCTTCTTTTTAAGAGGTGACAACATGCCAACAATGAAATGGTCTTTCTTTAGGAAATTAGACTCTCCTTCACCTCCTCCAATGAGGCAACCCATCGCTCCCACAAATCCAAAAACTTGGATTCATAAGTGGCATACTCTAGGAGACCTCCCTGCTTTAACTCTGTCAGTATTTGCCATAACTTTTCTGAGGTTGTGCCTCCACCAAACCTCTTCACAAAGACAACACGTAGTAAGTCATATGCATCCTTGGTAGCTTGGGGCAAAGCATTGTACCAAGACTTGGCCTCTACTTTCATCAATAAAGGAAAAATTTGTGGCCCTGAGGCGTCGTCATCCTTGTTGGAAACCACACAAGCAATGTCAAAGTTATCCAAAAAATTGGTGGTGAAGTCTTCTCCCTTCTTGCCGGCTGAATGTGGGAAAAGAGACACTTGCCATGGTGGTAAATCAATGAGCAAGAAATTACAAACCTTTTTTTTTAATTTTAAATTTTACTTAGTGATTCATAAAGGTTTATACATGGGTGGAAAACTTGAGTGGGAGCTAAGAAGAGTGCAAGGCTAGAATAGAATAAAGATTCTTACATCAAAAGAGTGGTAGTAATCAAGAAGGGGCAAGATGATGGGACGTGGGGATCGAAGGATTTCATCAAGCATCTCTGCTCCGAATAGGAAAACAACCTTTTGCTGGTAGAATATCTTCCTATCAATTTACATGCATGTGTTGCAAGAAACAAAAAGGAAAGAATTCTGGCCTATTGTTGTTATCCATGTTGGGTATAGGGAAAGGTTTTGACCACTAGAGTTGCATACCTTAAGTGTTGACAAGGTGACACCTTCACCATAGGCCTCTACCTCTTGTTGAAGTCCACATAATCCTCCATATTGGGTTCAAAACAGACTGAGGAATAAGAAGCTGGGGGGACATCTGTCACGAAGGCATTCTTTTGTCCCCTAACAAGTTTTTTGATAAATTACAATTTTTTTTGGTTGTCTTGTAGAAATCACCTTAAGACTTCAGCTTCTACAAGACCTCAAGTCAACCACTAATATGTATGTCTGCAAGAGAAACACCCTAAAATTGATTGCATAAAAAAATTTATAATAAGCTTGAATTCATTCCACAATTTGAAGCTTCCCTTAAATCAAAACTGAATAAAAAATGGGGTATGTCATGGACCAGCAAGTAGTGGATCTATAGGTTTAATGCTATCTGGAGCTTCCCCATTCCTATTAAACAGTTAGTGCTCATCTGGATAGTGTTGCACGAGGGTTTATGGATAGGAAAGAGAGCGTTGAAAGCTAGTATTGGCAATGGTCAATGTCCAAGGTGTGGGGAGCATGAAGATATCATCCACATCTTGATGAAGTTCCGAAAGCTCAGGATACAACTATTGTTTTGTTTTGTAGAGTGATTGCTTATGTTCACCTGGGGAAATCACTCTACAAAATAGGCCTCTACAGTCACTCTACAAAACAGTTCTAGTCCAATACCTCTGGCTAGAATCTTCACACCAGTAGGTAAGGCTCCCCACAGGAACTTCCATAGAAAAACCTTCATGCCGAATGGCCATTGAGGATACCATATTTGATTCTAGCCAATACTTACCACACCGATTGTTTAGGGGACAAAACCAATCTGGTGAGACCATGAGGGTTTTGTATACGGCCTTGGTTGGCTATTTTAGGAAGTGCATTGTAATGGAAATGGCCTATGAAATTTGAGAGTAGCGCAATTAGGAAAATTAGAGAAAGCATTTTTGTGAGATTACTTTGTGAGCATAGAGGGTGAACTTAATTGGTGGTAGAAACATAAACATAGTACTTGATTAACTTGGCTTGAACAATAATTCTGCAATAGAGAGAGTTTAGAGAACATGACAACAGTTGAGGACCGGATTTATGTGGAGTGGGTCCCCCCTCCAATAGGCATTTGTATTATAGATTTTCCCATCAAGAGAGGCTTGGTACAATACAATCTTTATGTTCCTGTGACCTAGGTGATGCAATGAATATGGAAAGCTTCATGCATCATGAGCATAGCCTAAACTTTGCAAAATGCATTAACTATCCCAAGGCCTCGAACACCTTCGAGGTGGAGAGAGCTAGAGGGGAATGAGGGTAGGGAAGAGGAAGAAAAAACATTCCATAGGAGAAAGAATTAGTTCCTCACTTATCATCACTCTTCTTGCTAGCATTCATAATAGCATAGGAATGAAGATGGAGAAGATGGCATGCTTAAGCATTGAAGCATGGCTCTTGTTTGGATTTGCATTCCATAGCGAAGAGTGTTGGTGTATGCTCTCAACTTCTCTACTTGCATGGAAAAGGAGATGGAGCTCTTGCACTTTGCACTTCACACAATGAGAGTGTGCATGAGGGGGTGTGGGAGAGCATACCCCCCAAGCATCCCCCCTTCTTGCTTTGATCGCCCCCCCCTTGTAGCTCATGTCCTGGACCCCTCTGGCCAATCACATGTAGGATGCATAACAAGCAATAAGGTAGTCTAGGGACAAGTATCCCCCTTTCTCCTTTGAGAGAGAGGACTTGATAAATGCTAAAACAATTAATTAAATTAACTAATTTATCATTGGACCCCTTTGGAGGCCAACCAACCAATAGGCTTTAGGCACACCATGAGGAGGAGCTTGACAAGTGTCCTATTTGTTTTCTTTGTACCAAGCTTGCCTTGTGTGAGGGTGTGTGTGTTCTCTCTCTAGCCCCTTCTTGCAGGGCTCACCCCCTCCTTATAGGGATTTTGTTGACTTTGTGGAACACCTTACCCTCAAGCACCTTAATTAGCAAGCATGACAAAGCACCTCAAGCTTGGGTAATGTTCCCACAAGAATCTCAAGCTCCCTAGTCAACAAGCACGACAAGAACCTCAAGCATCTTAGTCAGCAAGCATGATGAGCACCTTAGTCATCAAGCACCAGAAGCACCTCAAGCACCATAGTCAGCAACAAGCACGACAAGCACCTCAAGCTTGGGCCGGGTTCCCTCCTTAAGCTCAGACCTAGCTTACCTAAGGTCAAAGGACTTTTAACACTAACCTTTGGAGGTCTTTAATGAAGCTAACCCTAAGGTCTTTAAGCTCCATGAGCTAATGTTAAGGCGGTTACGCCGCTAGCGGAAGCTAAATAGCGAGAACTCAACCAACAACAGAATTTGTCAGACGAGGACGAAGCTTGACCCGCAGGCGCATGGAAACAACTAGGTGGGTGTCACATCACCTACTCGACCTTCTAATGACAATCACTACTAAGGAAATCAAATCTAAGTTCTAAAACACGCAAGTGACTGAAATCCGTACTACGAACGAATGCTATACGAAACAAGATCTAGAATCATCGACTCAATCTCAAACTCAAGGGGAAGTCTATACACTAGGTAAGAACAACACCCTAAAGACTTGAACTGCAAAATCAACCTATAACCACTCCGTGCGGTAAACGCGTATGAAGACAGGCCGAAAAATACAGGTGACCAAAACTTGACCCCGATGGTACGAATGTGTAGCTCTACTCGTTGTGGTTCTATAGATATGCTGCACGCTCTATTCCGACACACGAGTTGGAAGAAAACTCACACCGAAGCTCGTAGGAACTTACCACACGTAGAAGCCGATAGCGCGCACTCTTGGTATCTGTGCGTAGCTCTCACCGTTGCTAACACAATGGCGGTGTCGCTTCGCCAATGGCAGCCCCGTAGCTCGCGTAGCAAGAAGATAAGACTCTCTCTCTCTCTCTCTCTCTCAGACACAGTCACGGCGCTCAAAAACTCACTTTGATTAATAATTGAATCTCCCCTTAGGTTACAAAACTTTGGCTTATATACCTCTGCCTTGGAGGTGAGAACATCTCTAATTATTTACATCAACAGGTGAAATTACGTCGGGATTACAAGCTGGAAACTCAATTGAGTCCCGTTACTTAATGAATGGCTCAAATCAAAATTAATGTCGGAAAGACATTTATTACAATCAATGGTTACAAAATGATGGGTGTGAGCAAAAATGTGGTTGTGATCCTCTGCAGGCTCAACACCCCCCCCTCCGCGTTCATGTCGTCCCTGACATGACTTTTAGGCCTGATCAATAGAGTCCTGTCGTCTTGAGCATCTGCAAATGTGATTCGTAGCGTAGGTTGCCGATGGTCAAGGTTGGGCCGAATATTTTACTTTCGTGAGTGAAAAAGCCGGTGTAGAAAGCTTCTTCGAATGTTTGCATGTGGAAGCTAGGCAAAAACATAATTCTTTGGTATAAGAGATGTAACACCTTTGGTGATGGCTGCAATGAAAGATCATACATCATATCCGTCACTGTGTCGGCCGTCGATAGTAGACTCGAGGTCGTGGATTTATCTGGCGCGAACACTTCAATGCATGCTAAGAGAGTCCTGCAGATTTTCTTTAGCATCTGACACGAAAGGTCAGGAGAGCCAATAAAGAGTTTGATGGTGCCCGTTAGGGTTTTCACCATATAGGCTTTACCTATTCTCTCTCCTGCCTTTGGTCCTGGCATCCTTGGGTAATTAAGCCAATTTGGCTTCTTTTCTGCAATCCTGCCATGCTCTTTCCAGCTTCTGACTCTTGGCACCGGGCAGAAGGTTGCATCCTCCCGAATCTCCTTTGGAGCCTCTACCAAGTAGATGAGGTAGGCTGGGTATTTGTTCAGCCAACCTTTCCTCCACCTAGGTTGAGAATCTACAATCTTCTTTGATTGTTCATCCTTTGTGATGTCGCCTTCGTAAAGAGCGACATACTGCTCCTCCTCTATTCTCTTTTTCGTCTTTATCACTTCAAATTTCATCAGAGGGAAAGGCAGGCTGGGTTGCATCCACTCTTCATGGAGCACTTTTGTGTCTAAACCTTGAAGTCTAATGGAGATGAGGAGTCTCCTTTCCCATTCCATTTCCGCCTTGGCACTTTCCTCTGTCGACTTTTCTATTTGGTCCTGGAGCCTTTGTTCTTCTTCTTCAGAGATTCCTGAAGTTGAGGCCACTTCTTGAACTGGGGCTGGATCTTCAATTGTGGTTGCCTCTCCAGTTTCTGGTAGCTCTATGGCTGCTCCCCCTGCTTCTTCTTGTGGTGTCTCTGTTTCTCTTCTTTGTTGCTCTTGGAGGTCTTGGAGCTGTTTGCGGAGGGCCTCATTTTCTGTCCTTAGTGTTTGGTTTTCTGATGTGAGCCTCTCCTCTGCAGCCAATGATCCCTCCGCCATGTGCAATCTTTGCACTTGCTCTAACCTCAGCTCTCTTTGCAGACTTCTTACCTGATCTTCCAGAGCTGGTACGAGGGCTCCCTCTTGTTCTGTTCCTGCTCTGCTAGCTCTAGGGGTGGTCCTGAGTCTCATGATTGTCCTTTCTTGAAGTTCGACTCTTTCCCTTAGCTCAATGAGCTCATCCTTGGATGCCTCCAGCTCATCTTCTATTCGGTCCTTTGCTTCCTGTGAACTTGTTACCTCTCTTGAAGCTTCGGCTAGTTGGAGTATCAAGCCATCTCTCTCGTTTTCTGCGTCGTAGAGTGATGCTTTATGACTTTCAGATTCAGTCATAGCATTCTCTAACTTCTTCTGCAACTCTGCTTCCTTTTGTTTTGCTGTCTCAAGTGCTACTTCCTTTGCTCTGGATCTTTCTTTAATCTTGCTGAGCAGTTCATGCACCATGTGCATGTCTTTTTCATCTTCATCTGTCAACTTGACAGCTCTTTCTGCCACCACCTCCAATGGCTTCGGCTCGTCCATTTTTTCTTCACTCTCCATTGTACCCTTTGTCTTTTCTTTCGTCCCTTTCCGATCATCTTGTTTCCGTAGGGATATCCCATAAACTGCCTCCAGGGCCTCTTCTTCACTGTATCCGATCACGACCAGATCCTCATAATCATCTTTCTTTTGCTGAACTGGATCTATCTCCTTTTCCTTGGTCCCGTCCTCCGGCTTTTCTATAACTTCTGTTTCTATTTCTATTGTGGTTTCCTCCACAATAATTTCCATCTTCTTCGGGCTTGGTACAACAGTAAAAGAGGGCTGATTGTCCTCAATCATCTTGGCTTTCCCTTTGTTTGCTTGCCCGTCTTTCTCTTGAGGTTCAGTAGACTCATCTACTTTCTTCTTCCCCTTGTCGTCCTTTTGCAGCTCAGCTTTTAAAAGCTGTACTTCCTCTTCAGTATAAGGTTCGACAGGTTGTTGCTCCAGTATGGCCTCCGACTCCTCATAAGCTCTAATATATTGATCATATTGATCAACATGTGGCCTGGCTGAGCTGGTTCCGACTTTAGTGGGGTCTGGCACCCACATTTCTTCAAAGTCCCCCTTTAGAGCTCTTTCCGCTCTATACTGCTCTACCAGCCTTTCCATTCTTGCGGCTTTTTGACTTTTGGTTTGCTTGGGATCGGCCTTCTTCTTCACTTTCTTCTTGAGCGGCTCGTCCACGGCCTCTTCAGGTTCTGAAACTATTTCTAGTTTTCGGCGTGCTCTTGTGGACGCCCTCTTGGATACTTCAGGCTGTTCTTCCTCCTCATCGGCTTCTCTAAGCCACTCATTCTGGGAGGGAACCTGTGGCCCTTGATCTCTGGCTCCAATAGCTTCATAAGCTATTCTTGTCAGAACTTCAGCTCCTCCTATATACCTTGGCCTCTGGTTGTGCATGGCGATTACTTGCTCGTGGATGTATTGAGCATAATTCACCTCTTTTGGCATGTTGCTCTTCAGTGCCCATGTGATGGTTGTCGCAATGGCATGGGGTGGTGTAGTATACTTCTGCGGTCTTTTACTGCACACATGGAAAAACTGGTTGTATAATCGGCAAAGGGTTGCCGCTCGTTGATCTGCCATATCTCCGTAGGTTGTATTTTGTTTCTTTGATCCATAGACCTCTATGGCCTCTCTTCTTTCCCTGACAGAACTCCCTTTGTTGTGCAGCTTCAATGCATCTGCAATGAGCTGTGGAGTGATCTGTACTTCAACTGTTTCTCCATCCATGGCTGTCAACGTGGCTTTTCCATCCTTCTGAATGGATGTTGCCAACTCATACACTCTTCTTGTGTCTACACCTGATGGTCTCGAGGTGAAGAACCTGTGTAAGTCAGCCTTTTCCAGGTATTTGCTTATGTTCTCTGATCTGCTATAATCCACTAATTCTCGTGGGATCATAGGTACATCGACCGATTGCCCTTGAGGATCTCTGAAAGTCCCCTGGTAGATCTTTATTCCCTCTTTTTCTAGTACTGCTTCCTCCATCCAAGTCTTGGTTGGCTTGAGGGTTTCTGTTGGAATATCAAAAGGTTCTGCTTCTGCAAGAGCATCCTTGATGGTTGGTCTTTTTCTCTTAGTTGCCGATGACTTAGCGGAATCCATGGATTCTGTAACTCCAATTTCAGAAGTTAGCGTCTTTTTAGTACTGAAAGCCGAAATGAAGATTTTAACTATTCAAATGACTTGAAAATTGAAACATGAGCTATTCAGGGCCTAAGGATGCAATGTAGGTGAAATAATATGCAAACTGGGCTCAAAAACATGCTTGAGACATCATACGCGTATGATGTCTTTTGTGTCAGAATGACTTCATATTGGTTGTGCTTGTAGCTGATAGTGTATACATGAGTATCATATGCTTGGATTTGAGTTTGGATCCCATTTGGTCAAGTTTTGGCCAGTTTAGTCCAGTTCAAGCTCTTGGCAAAATTTTGAAAGGGAAATGGATTTTATGATCCAAATTGGGTAAAACTTGGTGGATTACCTTCAAATGGCATGTAGAACACTTCTGTTTGGTGGTTGAAGCCCTTAGATGCCAAAATCACATAGTGAGACATCATACGCGTATGATGTCTTTTAGTGCATTTTTGAACCAATTTTCTCTATAAGCTTGGTTTTGGCTTTAGATAGGCTTATTCAGTAGATTTATCAAGTTTGGATAGAATTTGGACTAAAAATGGCTCTGGAGACATCATACGCGTATGATGTCTTTTTCATCAATTTTTCATGGGATTGGTTCTGTGGACTCTCCATGTGCTAGTGAAGGACTGTTTATACTCAAATCTTGGTTTGGACTTGAATATGTTGGATTTGGGACAAAAATAGGCTTTGTATGAAGGATTTTCTCTTAATTGGGCTAATGGGGTGATCCTCCTGACCAAATGGTTCCAAACTTCATATGTAACATGTATTAGATATATATAATGGATGTATGATGACAAATGAGCATTTTTTGCTCTGTAAGTGCAAATAGACATCATACGCGTATGATGTCTTTTGTGTCAAAATGGTGCTTTTTGGTTCCAGATAGCTTGTAGATGTGTTAATCAACAATCCTACAAAGTTTCAATGAGTTTGGAGTTATTTTGACAAAATTAGGACCAAAAATCAATTTTTTGGCCTACTTTGCGTCTTTTTGGCTTTCCTTGGGTTTTCTAACTCCAATTCTCATGATACTTGGTTCATAGGATGTGATTAATATGTGGAATGAGGCTATGCACTCAAATGTTGAAATGGATGTGAAAATCATGCTGTGAGACATCATACGCGTATGATGTCTTTTCTTGAAATGTTGGTCTTTTTGTGCAAAGAATGCTTTGTGCTAGTGCCCTAAGCCCTGCTAACTAGTTTTCAACTTAAAAAGTCATCAGTTTAGCTAAAAAGCCCCCTTATAGGAATTTCAGTCTCCGAAGTCGTCTATTTGCCTTGGAGTTGAATTTCTTCAACTTTTCTTCTCGAGAGTTGCATTTCCAGCTCATTGGATATGTTGTGAAGCCATCCAATTGGTTGGACTTGACTTTGGCTCCCCGTTCTCCATCTTTCTCCATTTGGTTGCCCGAAAGCGTCTTTTTCACCATCGGTAAGTGAATCAGCTTTCTTTTGGGTTTTGCTTGCAAACATAAGTCATCCATGTATAGTTGAAACTGCTCGTGAAGTTTCATCTCATTCGGTCGTCAATTTTAGCCGTTATGCCAAAATGACGCTTTGTGTGTCCGCCGCCGAATCGGTTGTTCCGACCTACTTTTGGTGATCCAAACCCGGAGATACTCCATGGTTGCATTGCCCTCGATGTTGTTAAGCTTCCTGAGAAGTTTTGTGTCGTTCCGACAACTTTTTTTTTTGTTGGCCTCTTGCAGGCTCTATTGACCTAGGGTTTTTCCAGTCGTTCTTTCTCGAGCTTTGAGTGCTAGAAACTCATCTCCTATACTAGGGTAACCCACCTCTAATTTCTTGCAAGGTTTGGTTAGGCGGTTGTGCCCCTACCTAGCGTTCTTCCCCATTCCCCGTCTGCTCTTGTTTCTTGGCTTTGGTGAGTTTTCGCGACAAAAGTTAACGATAAGCATCAAAAGCTTATGGCAACGAGTCTACCTCTCATGTCTGGTGTCCTCTGAGCTCTCGTAGCAGTCGTAGAAGGCGGTAGAAGGTCGGATGCTCCTGTGTGCTCTTTGCTCTCTCCAAGAAGGTAATAGTGGAAATGAGCTTGATAGTGAAGTGAAAAATACTTAACTTCGGGCTTCCCGGATCACTTGTTACCAAATTTGACATGTGCTCCTATCTCGTCGTGAAATGCACTTTAGGATTTGAAATTTCTCAATTTGGACTCCGTTTGACCTGTTTCTGAGAAATCTGTCCACTTTGCCAAAATTCTGTCATTTCGGGCTTTCCGCAACTTTTTCAGAATTGTACCCAATTTTTATCCTGGGTTGCCCTTGTCATGAGGATCATCGCCGTCTATTCTTTTCTTTTTTCCGATCTCATTTCACCTGCTTTTTTGTTTTTCTTTTACTTTTATTAAGAAAATCATAAAAAATAAAAGAAAATAGTAAATTGAAGCCAAAAAATTCCAAACATACATGATAAATAGCTGGTAACCCTGTGTATATGAATATACACTTCTTTGTGATTTTTGGACTTGGATTACCACTTTTTTCCACATTTTAGCTCCAAAAACACTCTTATTTAGTGATATTTACACATATAGAGACCCAAATTCATCATTTGATCTCTTCTTGTTGCAAAGCAAGGTATATAAGGGCATAAATATTATCAATATCCGCAATCAAACATAAAAAATTGCAAAATCATGTAAGACACTGCCCTTGTAATATAAGTTTTGTTTTTCTGTCGCTTGTAGCTGCTTTGTAGCTCCTGTATACCTCCCCCCCTCCTAGTCTGAGTCCTCCCGGATGACTATGAAGTGTCTGTGGGTGAAGCATTGTAGTTGTTTTGGTCATCAATTCCCAATGCAATTGTAGAGCGATGATACAACAGTCTTTCCAATAAAGCTGCTCTTTGTTTGATTGAAGGATTGGTGGTCGGGTTTTGGGTTGGTTTTGGCACTTCGGTAGTAGAATCAGTAGATGGATTCTTCGTTATCTTGTTGTCTTTTTTTACAATCCAAATCCTCTTCCGCTTTTCTTGTGCTTGCCACAAACTCTTTGCGACCCAAACCTGCTTTGTTCTGTGTGTTGATTTCCTCGCCTTGAAATACCTACGAGTTTCCGTTGATTGTATCGAAGGGAGTTCCTGTTTACAAATCTTTGGGATCCAAATTTGCTTGCTGTAGCTTTGTGCCGTCATGAACTTCTTTGGAATCCAGATCTGATTCACTGTCCTTGATTGTCGGGGATCACTCTGTTGTCTGGTATTGAAGACTCTGTTTTCCACCTTTGTGTTCTCTGGCACAGCCTTTTTTGGTCTCCATACCAACTTTGACTCCGTTTTTTTCCAAGGTTGAGCTGTTATATTATTTCTTGTCTTCCTTATCCCTTGTTGAGAATTCCTCGTCGAAGAGTAATCCGGTTGTATAGAAACTTTTGGTTGCCATATCTTCTTCTTTTTCTCTGGTTGTTGTTTATCTTTGTCTTTGGATTCGTCCTTTGGAGTTGGCTCTTCTCCTTTGGTGAGCTTAACTGATTGACTTTTACCTTCGTATTTGATAAGCACTGATTTAGAACTCCAGTCAATCATTGCATTGTATTGCTTCTGCCATGGTTGTCCTAGCAATAATGGATGTTGTGTAGCTTGGTCTTCAACCACGTAAAACATATGAGGATACACATATTGGTTAATCTGTATATGTAAAACTGTGCATCCAACAGTTTTGATTGAATTCTCAGAGTAACTCTTTAACTCTTGTTTGGCAGTTTGTAGTTTAGTGTCATTTGTCAATTGTCTATACAAACTGAGTGAAAGTAGGTTAGCTTGAGCTCCTGAATCCAATAGTGCTCTGGCTTTGATTTGGTTGGTCCCTACTTTGCATTCAATGATGGGTTCTTCTTTGTCATTCCCCATTTCTGTTATACTGACTGCGTTTATTCGTATTGCTCCTTCATTGCGCTGTTTTTGACGCAGTAGTCTTCTTTTCTCCATTCTTTCCTTCGCCTCGGCTTGCGCTTCCTCCTCAATCTTTTTCTTTTTCTGGACACGCAGCTTTTCTTGATGTATTTTGAGAAGCATGTCTTGTGTTAGCGGCAACAGATACTTTTTCACTCTGCATCCACTAATCCAATTGGGCATTTCTTCTCCGTCTAATGTAGCAAGCTTGACGGCTCCACTTGGTGATAGATCTTTAATCACTAGAGGTCCCATCCCTCGTTTTTTAAGCTTCTTAGCATGCTGTTTCAGAGTGTAAACTAGGACATAGTCCCCAACTTTAAACTCTTTAGTCTGCACATGCCTATCAAAAAATTCCTTTTGTCGCCTTTTTTGAGCGTAGATGGAAGCTACTGCTTTTAGGCGAAGCTCATCTAGCTTTTCCAGGTCATCTATTCTATCAGAGAGCTCGTGCCCTGTCCACTCTAGATCCTTAGCCACCCTTAAGGTTGAAATCAAGAATTCTATTGGCAAGATAGCATTTAGCCCAAAAACCATGTTATATGGGGTCGTTCCTATGGATGTTTTATACACCACCCTATATGCCCATAATGTTGAATGTAACTTTTGGTCCCAGTCAGTTCTCGACTCAGATACAATCTTCGTGAGGACCGTACATATGGTTTTGTTTGTTGCTTCAGCTTGTCCGTTTGCTTGTGGATGATACGGGGCTGATTTCCTATGGATTACCATGAATTCATCTAGAAGGATCTTTATCACTTCATTTATGAAATGTGTGCCTCGATCACTCACAATTTCTATTGGCAATCCATATCGTACAAAGACGTATTCATACAAAAATTGTGCCGTGGTCCTGGCATCTGCTTTTTGAGTTGCCTTTGCTTCGACCCACTTTGCTAGATAGTCTGTAGCCACAATAATGTATTGTGTATGAGTCTTATATGCAGGAGGTGAAATGGGTCCAACATAATCAATCCCCCATTTTGCAAAAGCTCTTGCCCCCATCATTGGTCTAAGCGGCATATCATCTCTTTTAAGTGGTACTTTGGTCCGCTGACAGTCATCACACCGTTTAACGTATTCCTCAGCGTCCATATGTAATGTTGGCCACCATATTCCTGCGGCTAAGACAAGTTTTGCTGTCTTATCACCTGAGAAATGGCCTCCACCTACTCCTCCATGAGCTTGCTCCAGGATTATCACATACTCAGACTCTGATGCGCAAATCCTAAGCTGGTTGTCTTTACCTCTCTTATAGAGTTGATCTCCTATTAAAGCGTAATCTCTAGCTTCTGTCTCTACAGATTTCTGATGAGCTTTTGACGTTCCTTCTGGGAAAGTTCTATTTGTGAGATATTCAACAATATATTGACTCCATTCTGGAGCGATCATTATCTGATATAATGTCGAATACTCGGCTGGCGGTTTTGATGAACATACAATACATACAGTGACATATTCATGTACGCTTTCTTTCATTCCTGGCCAATAGACTCCCAATTGTAACAAATTCCTATATGTGTTCCTTCTTGAACAATGAAATGCACATTCCTGAACATGTGCTTCGCGCAGATATATACTATATTCCTCAGGATTGATGCATAGTCGTAAAACATGATCATTTCCCAATTGATACAACCGTCCTGCAACCAATTGAAGATTCTTGGATTGCTGAATAGCAATATGTTTCAATTTGTATTCTCTTCTATCGAACTCTCCTCCATAGGCTAATAGGTTAACGACATTTTGAGACCACCTCGGTATCATTTCTATGTTGAACAAGTACGCGTCTGGCATGTCATCATCTACTCCTATAGGGTCTTCTCCATTCGTCAATCGCGAAAGATGATCAGCTCTAAGATGTGTTTTTCCTTTCTTTACTACTACCGTGAAGTCGAATTCCAGTAAGATAATGAACCATCTCACTATTCTCCCGGTATTGCATGGTTTATTCACTAGGTAGAGCAAGGCTTGGTGATCCGTAAAAAACACAAACTTGTTGGCTAGAAGATAATGCCGAAATTTCTTCACAGCATAGATCATTCCTAATCCTTCTCGCTCTGTTGTGGTGTAATTCTTCTCAGCATGGATGAGCTGTCGACTGGCGTAACAGATAGGAAAATCCATGTTTCCTTCTTCTGGCTGAGCTTGAATGCATCCTATTGCATATGCAGAAGCATCTATGTGCACATGGAATATCTTCTCCCAATTTGGTGATTTCAAGACTGGAGCAGTAATGAGTGCCTCTTTCAATTTCTTGAACGATTCCTCACACTCCTCTGTCCATTCAAAGTTCACTATTAGCCTGTAAAGTGGTTGGCCTATTATAGCGTACATGTAAATGAATCGTCTATAATATCCACAATGTCCCATAAAGCTCTGTACTTGTTTCGCATTGGTTGGTCTAGGCATATCCACTATAACTTTTATCTTCTCTAAATCCGTGGATATTCCGTTTTGTGAGACAATATGTCCCAGAATTCTGCCCTGTCGGACCATAAACACACATTTCTCAGGATTGAGACAAATGCGATATGTCCTGCATTTCTCAAATACTTTTCTTAGGTGTTCTAGATGCTCATCTCTCAGTAGAGAATGTACACATAAGTCATCCATGTATATTTCGAGAAACAACCGTAAGTATGCTTTGAAAGCATGCGTCATCAGCCTCTGGAAGGTTGCGGGAGCATTGGTTAGACCAAAAGGCATAACTCGATAAGCATAAATTCCCCACTCCGTTGCAAAAGCTGTTTTATGTTGATCTTCCAGTGCTATGGCTAGCTGGTTATATCCTGAAAAACCATCAAGAAAGGAGTATGCTATTTTCCCTGATACACGCTCTAGAACATGATCAGTTATCGGCAGGGGATAATTGTCCCTGATTGTTGCAGCATTCACTTTCTTTAAGTTGACACACACTCGGAATTTTCCGTTCTTCTTAGGTACTACCACAATCGGAGATACCCAATCGGTGTGTTCAATCTCGTATATGAATTCAGCTTCCATTAGCTTATCTATCTCTTCCTTGATTCGCTTAGCAAAAGTATCATTATATGTGTATGGTCTCTGTCTGCTAGGCTTTGCGTCTTGTTTCAGTGGGATTGAGTGTTGGCATATCGATGGGTCAACTCCCTTTAAGTCCTTATAAGACCATGCAAACACATCCCTGTACTCTCTGAGAAGACTCAAAAGTCTCTCTTCCTCGCTTGGAGACAAATCTGTGGCTATGTACACCGGTCTAGGCGTCTCACCTGGAGCTGCTAAATCAACTTTTTTTGCATCCTCCGGTCCGTCATAAGATTCGTTCTCCTTCCTCTCTCGAATAGGTGGGGTTAATATCACCTTCCTATCCTCTATTGTGAATTTCCTATAGTGAGAGGGAACATCCATGTTTTCCTTGATTTTGACGTTTTCGTCCTCTCCACTCTCAATTTCTGTCGTCCAAACTTCCTTCAGAGTTTTCTTGAGCTCTCTGTACTTGTTTCTACGTTCTAACTTGGACTCCGTGTATTCTCTGTTGCGCTTGTTCTTTTCTGATTTTTCTGTTTCAGTTTTCGTTCCATTATTTTGAACTTGATTTCTTGAGCCTCTTTTGTCTTTTCGTAAGCTCTTTTGATCACTGCCTCTCATTCTTCCAGAAATCTTATCCTTAACACAATCTTCAGCCTTTACTAGCATTAGGAATTGATTTTTTCCTCTTATTTTAGGCACCGGATTGGTTCTAACCCCATTTGTTTTTTTCTTTGCTCTATAGTGTTTCTGGCGTTGTTTAGTTTGGTTCGGAAAATCATAAAATCGGACATCCATTATAGTTTCTTCGTTTTCGCTTGAATTGTCCGTTGACTCGTTGTCTACTTCATTTCCCCACTCTGGATGATTGGGAATGTCGTGAAACACCTCTTCTTCATCTTCCTTTTCCAGTGTATCGTTCTTTTCAGTTTCTTTTTCGAGCACAGTTCTCAACATGAAATACGGAACCACGTCGTACCCGTCCTTGTCGCAAAATTTCGTTGTGGGACCATCCGGAATTGCACAAACATCTAGGGTTGCTAGAATGTGTGTCCATTCTAATGGTTCAAGCGTGTCCTCTGGAAAGGGTTCTCCTATATAAGTTTCATCTTCGATAGCCCTTTCTAAAACACATTCTTCTCGTTTCAGACTCCCACATTTCGAAGCTCCACACATCCATAACTCCTTGGCTTTACCTAACCAAGCTGGAAATTCGGATCCCGCCAAAGTAGCTGAATCAAACTCCTCTACCGGTGTTCGGTTCACATCTTTGTAGCTATGGTCTTTCAGGTTCACACGTGTAGTGGTTTCCATATTTCTCAGGTATATGTGATCATAGCCCCAATCCTGGACCATTTTCAACTGTCTCATGAATGGTCTTCCCAGTATGATATCATAGTTATTCTCCTTGCCAAAATCGACAATAGCGAAAGTATGTTCGTATTCAATGCCGCAAGAAGTCACTACAACTTTCTCTAATAGCCCCATAGGTTTCTCCATGTGTCCATCTGCTAATTGGAGTTTCAACCTAGTCTTCCTTATTGCTGGTTTCCCCCATTTTTTCCAGATTTCTTTTGTAGCAATGGCTACCCCAGCTCCGCTGTCTAGTATTGCCATTGTGTTCACTCCTTGGAATTCAACTGGTAAGGTTGTATTCCCCTCTTCACCTTCGCAATACTCTCCGACCTTGTTTAAGGGTACAGGCTTAGCGTTCTTGTGTGGTTTGCTCAGCTCCTCTATGCTCTCTTGCAATCTCAATGTTGGATCTTTTATCCCGAATTTCTCCAAGCATTTTCCTACAGTGGTCCACATATTTGGTCTTAGCCTCAAAAGCTCAGCTAGAGTGATAGTGCATGTCACTGGTGTTGACAAAATCTCTATCAATCCTTGCGAGTCCATGACTTTTTCTGATGAGATTCTTCGTGAGGGAAGTGCTCTAATCTCGGATTTTGCTTCATACTCTCCTAAGTATGAAGGTAAGGTATTTAGTGAATGAGGTTTGCTCTCCATTGTTCTAACAGAGCCCCCATCTCCCCAGTAAGATTGCAGATCCAAGTCCACTTGAGATCCTGCCTCAAATTCCACTATGGGAGGATTCCTGATGTCCTTTTCCCAATTTGTCTGATTAGCTTGGCAACTTAGCTCGTTTGCAAAGTTTGCCTCTCTCACTTGTTTCCAAAATTCATTGTAATCCTCATCTTTTCCGTAAATTTTCTGTATGACTGGATGAAAACTCTCTATCTCCTGATCGGTTGTGTTCAATACTCGGTCATCCTTTTGTGTATTTTCAGGCTTTTGTGCACTGGGAGTCTTTTCAGCTACCCGTGAAACGATAGTCTCTTGCTGAATTGGGTTTTCCTTCCCACAATTCATTGTTTCTTTTGGTGGTTCTAATAAGGCTTGTGCAGTCTCGATCATTCTCTGGCACATTTCAAGTCTCTGCTTTTCCAATTCCGCGTTTGGGTATGTCATCCACCTCTGTTCTTGTGTTTGGTTGTTCTTTAACCTAGCTTCGTAAGCTCTCATCAGTGCGTCCAATGGTTCGTGTACTTTGTCGACTAGCACTGATCCCCCTGAGCTTAAGCTCGTTGTTTCTTTGATACTCTTTTGTTTCGTTCTTTCCGGGCTCATCTCTCGTTTCCCGTTTTGACTCTCAAGTTTTTCTAATCTAGCTTTAGTTTGCTTTAGTTCCTCAGCTAGAATAGCGTCTTCACGTTCTTTTCTCAACTTCATGCGTGCTTTTCTAGCTTTCCATGTGTTTTTCTGACTCCGCGGTCCTTGACTAACCACTTCAGTCGCTAACTTTCCATTCTCAGGTTCTCTAGTGGTTTTCTTAGCTTGAGCTCTAGTAACAACTTGCGTTGGTATCAGAGTTTCATTTTCAGATCCACTGCTGGTAGGAATAGTTTCTAGCATATTCAATGTCGTCTTTTGCACTTTGTTTGGATTCTTTGAACAATCCTCAATGAAGTGAGTAACCCCACACTCAGTGCAATAAGCGTTAATTCTAATGATAACCGTATGTGGGCAGACATTCATCAGATGGTCACCCCCACACTTGTAACAGGGTCCTAGTGCTGGTCTTGGTCCCATTTGATTCGTCCTTTGTGGATAGGATGGTCTCTGTCCTGTTAACCCTCCATGAGCTATGAACATCAATGTTCTTGCGTCCAAATTGTATCTCTCTTCATCAGAAGCACTTGTAACTGTTGGTGTTCCAACATTCCCAATCATGCCCCATGGTTCTGGTTGTTTTGGTTCTTCTGGTGGGTAATACACTGTCGGAAACATGTGTGCACCCGATTCTTCGTAATAGGCTTGAACAGGCACTAAGGCTTGTTCTTCCTGATTCTCTAAGGTTGGTGCATATCTAATGCCCACTGGTCTTGCTCCTGGTAAAGGTGGTTGTTGTCCCAATACCGGTTGCGGTCTTTCTATCCCCATAGGTCCTGGTACATTTCCCGTTGGGTATCGAGATACTGGATGTATCTGAGGTGGTGCTAATTGAGCAAGAGGTGCATATTGGCGCTCCCTTACATACTCCTTGTTGTAATAGCACTCCTCTGTTGGATGATTTGTCCATTTTTGTTCAATAGCACACCATTTCAGTGTTTTTGGCAATGGTTTTTGGTATGGTGCCATCCTTTTTAGAGCATCTTCTATCATTTGCTCTACATTTGGCATGGTTGTTGTTTGAACATTCTTTTTAGTGGTAGTCTCGCTCGCTACGGAGGAGGAGCTACTGGATGCAAAATCTGTATCTACTGACACTTCTCCATAAACCGTACAGTTATCCACTAAGTACAATGCCTCTCTCGTTACTTGCTCGAAACGTGTACAAGCTTTCAAGTGCAAGTCCTTCTTGAGAGTGTCGTTCCTCAGTCCCTCAATAAAGAGAACAGATAGTCTGTCATCTTGTGGTCGTTCACGTACTGGACATCTCTCAATGTATTGTTTGAAGCGAAGTGAAGCTTCCTTCACTTTTTCGTGTTCTCTCTGTTTAAAAGCATATATTTGTGAGACCGTATTGTGCTTAATCCCTCGTTTTGAGAATTCCTCAGCAAACTCTCTTAGCAAATGGTCAATGTCATGGAATCCCCCTATGTTCATTGGTTGAAACCATGTCAATGCAGTACCTTCTAGAGTAAGACCAAATCCCTCGTATTGTGTATGGAAATATGTTATCTGCTCAGCTCTTAAGACTTGCTTAAAGAGTGACACATGTGCATACGGATCTCCTGAACCACCATACTTCTTTGGCATACACTTGGCTACTTGAGATGGTCTCATACGTCTATGATCTGCTACCAATCTCATTGCTCCTGTGTCTCGGCTAAAGCTTTCTCTAGCATCATGGACTTCATGGGTTACCCTTGTCGGTTCCTCCGCCCTGAATCTACTACTAGTAGGTAAATGCGATGGTTCCGCTTCAAACCTTGGACCTGGCATGGTATAGGTGGGGATTGGAACTGCACTACCTCGATTCGTCTCCATTGACTCTCTGGAATGTAATGATCCCATTGGTCCGAGCTTCGAGTCCCAAGGTTGACGGAAAGAGTCAGCAACTTGAGTTCTTTGTCCTCCTGTTGTCATTGAGTTTTTCACTCCAGTTGTTGGTGCTGGTCTATGTGAGCTAGAAGTAACATAATACTGATGTAGTGGTCCCCCAAAGTATGTATATCCTTCTAATTCTTTCTTGCCCATTGTTGAGTATTGCCTGCCATACTTATCGTAAGTGGCAATTTTCACTTCCGATCCCTCTGTCTAGGTAAAGACATAGAGTCTTTTTTTGTCTGTCAACTCTCCGGTGTAGGGTTCTTCACATCTATAATAGAGATCTTGCTCCCCATTATTATATTTGTACAGCCCCACATAGATGTTATCAGTGTTGATCCTTGTAGTTTCATTCTCTCTTCTTAACCTCGCATTAGGGAAGTTCATTATTGGTGCTTTCTCCTCGAGTTCTTCATCTATTTTGGCTTTGGTGCCCATCAATCCCCACTTGTCCACAATGTTAGGGTTTAGGACTACCAAGTACATGGTACCCTCGTCATCTAGATATCTATCTCCGCTATAGCTCACAGGCACTAAGTCCTTGAACTCACTAGGTCTTTCTTCTATCTTTACACAATAGCGGTCCATTCCATCTTTGTAGATCTTTGCACCTTGCTCATTGTCGTACTGGTATTTTATGAACAATAGCTTCATTGTGGCGGAAGGGTTTGATGATCCTGCTGCCATATTTTCTCTGTTGTTCAGGTTCAAGTGTTCCAAGTTTTTCGTGAAAATCTCGTAAGATTTCTCCGAAGAAGTATCAGAGACACTTCCTTCAAAGATCGGCTCTAATGGTTGCACCCAACTTTGGTTTACACTCCCCTCGGTTGATATGACACTTGCTGGTTCCCCTTGTTTTGGTTGATTATTCCGGAGATTCCTGCCCGATCTCAAATTCATCAATTCCCCTAAAGGACTGTAACTTTTCCGTCTCGGCAATTTGTTTCCCCCAAGTTTTTGTGGTCAGAATTGATCCAAACTGACTGATACTTGGTCAATTGTTTAATCTTGCCAGTTGGACAACTTCTGTTTCATCAAGTGAGAATTTTGTTACTGTTATGCTGAAAAAGACATTATACGCGTATGATGTCTTTTTTTCACAGATTTTGACTATTTTGGTTATGCTCACTCTCAGTGACCCCTTTATGCTCTGTTCACTCACAAAATTCAATTTGAACTCTGTTTGAGCTAGTTATGGCTAGTTCAGGCTTTTCTTGGCAATTTTCCGCTTTTGACTTGTTTTTTGGGTCAATTGTGATCCAAATGGGATGAAACTTGAAATATAACCTCTAGACAGCTATTACAATGGATCTGTGTTAGCAAAGTATCAAAATATGTCCAAAATTAGGTCAAAGACATCATACGCGTATGATGTCTTTTTCATCAATTTGGGTCCAAACTTGAAATTTATGCTTCCAACAGTGCCTGTAACAATCTTGTCAGGTCAGATATCAAAAATAAGCAGTGGATGTGCCAAAAGACATTATACGCGTATGATGTCTTTTGTCCCAGATTTTGACTATTTTTGGTTTTAAGCCTTCTCCAATGTTTATAATTGAGTTTCAAGTGTTTTTGTCAGGTTTGAATGTAAAAACAAGATTTGAATCCAAAATTTCCTATTCTTTGCGTTTCTTGGACTCCGACTTGTCTTTTTTGGGTTTCTTTGAGTGTTAATGCTCTTGTTTTAAGTTGATCTTAGGGTGAAACCCCCCTTCTAAACACTCTGGCAATGTCAAATTTTCAATTTTAGGCTCTGTTTAGGTCCTAAGACATCATACGCGTATGATGTCTAAAGTTGCAGATTTCCAGTTTTTCAGCACAGAACTCTTCCAATAGCTCTTTTAAGTGCTCAGCAACAATCAGTTACACAGAAAATTTTTCTGAACTTTGTTTATTGCATATTTCACTACCAAAGCGACTTTTTCAATGATCTAACATGCAATCAAACACATCAAGCAAATAGAACACCAATTGATAGCTCTAGATCAGGATCAAAGCAGGCCCTACCTAAGCTACTTCTAATCATAAAATGGATTTTTTGCAATTGAAAATATAAAGAGATTTACTACCTCACAAGGAGTAGCAAATGCTTTTTATGTCAACAACCACTTAAACACCATAAAAAACAATCTAATCTAAGCTAACTAAAAATACTGTCAGCACGGAAGACCCAGGAATACCCCACTTCCTAGTATCTCTCGAGACCTTCGGAGTCCACCACTCCTAGATCTTTTCTAACTAAAGTATACAAAGTAGTTTATACGACTCACCTCGTAGGATTAGTCTAAGGTCACCTACTTAGGGCTCTCGTCCCCGGCAGCGGCGCCAAATGTTAAGGCGGTTACGCCGCTAGCGGAAGCTAAATAGCGAGAACTCAACCAACAACAGAATTTGTCAGACGAGGACGAAGCTTGACCCGCAGGCGCATGGAAACAACTAGGTGGGTGTCACATCACCTACTCGACATTCTAATGACAATCACTACTAAGGAAATCAAATCTAAGTTCTAAAACACGCAAGTGACTGAAATCCGTACTACGAACGAATGCTATACGAAACAAGATCTAGAATCATCGACTCGATCTCAAACTCAAGGGGAAGTCTATACACTAGGTAAGAACAACACCCTAAAGACTTGAACTGCAAAATCAACCTATAACCACTCCGTGCGGTAAACGCGTATGAAGACAGGCCGAAAAATACAGGTGACCGAAACTTGACCCCGATGGTACGAATGTGTAGCTCTACTCGTTGTGGTTCTATAGATATGCTGCACGCTCTATTCCGACACACGAGTTGGAAGAAAACTCACACCGAAGCTCGTAGGAACTTACCACACGTAGAAGCCGATAGCGCGCACTCTTGGTATCTGTGCGTAGCTCTCACCGTTGCTAACACAATGGCGGTGTCGCTTCTCCAATGGCGGCCCCATAGCTCGCGTAGCAAGAAGATAAGACTCTCTCTCTCTCTCTCTCTCTCTCTCTCTCTCTCTCTCTCTCTCTCTCTCTCTCAGACACAGTCACGGCGCTCAAAAACTCACTTTGATTAATAATGGAATCTCCCCTTAGGTTACAAAACTTTGGCTTATATACCTCTGCCTTGGAGGTGAGAACATCTCTAATTATTTACATCAGCAGGTGAAATTACGTCGGGATTACAGGCTGGAAACTCAATTGAGTCCCGTTACTTAATGAATGGCTCAAATCAAAATTAATGTCGGAAAGACATTTATTACAATCAATGGTTACAAAATGATGGGTGTGAGCAAAAATGTGGTTGTGATCCTCTGCAGGCTCAACAGCTAACCTTGCACCATCGGCCCCGTGTCGAGATAGACCCGAAAACACATATCTGTATTCTAACCCTTGTTCTTGTTTATTCTCCCACATTAAATGATTAGTTTAATATGAGAAAATCATTTGGGTTGGTTAGATATTAGATTTTATGACATTACCTCTCTCTCTTGAATTCATTGTCGTCCTCCACTATGAGGTAGAAGAGATAGAGCCTTAGTCATTAGTCAATTTTTCTTAGCGGTAGAGGATCCATTTTTACCCTACGACATCATTCCAAGATGGTTGACTAATCCATTTGCTGCTTGGGAGACATAGCTCCTGCAAGCATGTGTACTCTTTAGTCCATTTCATTCTCCCAAAGTAGAGTGACAAATTCTACTTGGTGTTTGAGAGACGTCATCACAAACATGATTCAAGCATGCATACTATTTAAATTTTTGTACAATAAAAAGAGAATTAGTCTTATAAGACAAAACATTGTTCATTTGAAAGACATGTGTACATTTGCTTACTCTAATATAGCATTGTAAGCATCGACAAGGTTCATACTATCCATAAGATGTATTCCTTGCATCCATCTAGCATCTTCAAAAGGATAATTTTTGAACTTAACAAGATACCGTCGGATAATCTTACCATGTCGTAGTACCTTGTCTTCATGCCGAAGGATAGATTCGAGTTGTAGCACCTCCTCTTGGTCTTTAGTTTTGGAAGGGTCTTCAATAATTGGTTCACTTGGTGGATCTCCTGTGTAGGGCTTAATTAGGCTCACATGAAAAGCATTGTGTATGAGCCAGTGGTTGGGAAACTTGAGTTGATAAGCCATCTCATTGATTGGCTTCAAGATTTGGAAAGGACCATAGTATCTTTTTGCTAATTTAGCATAACACTTTTGATGGCCTGTAGGATTTTTGCCTGTTGTTTTTCTCAATCGAGCCTTGGGAAACTTAAGTAAGACCCAATCATTTTTTTGAATGTTAAGTCTGTTTTCAAAAGGTTCTTTTTTCATAGAACTATGTACAATATTACTGTACGCATACTCTACAAGAGGTAAATAATTTTCCCATTGTGATCGTTGATCTACTTCGGTAACATAAATCTTAAGTAGATCGAGTATCGTAAGATTGGCTATCTCGCTTTGGCCATCCGTTTGTGGGTGATAGGCCGAGGAGAAATTTAATCTTGTACCTAGATGTATGGGACTGAGGATGGCACAAATGGTCAGTTCTTGGTGATCATGGTATCCTCGACGAGGCACCCATTGGTAAGAGATGCATGAAGCCTAACTATGGTCAGTTCTTGGTCATGGTATCCTTGATGAGGCACCCATTGTTAAGAGATGCATGAAGCCTAACTATGGGCAGATTGAGCTTCCGGTCCTGGCTACGGTCATGGCTTTTGACTGGCCAAGTATGATGCAATCAGAGGGCTGGATGTCCCTTTGCTCGAGACGTCCTACGATACAGCGGGCAACCTCCCCGATGGTCTCGATGGCATGGACATGTGACATCCGGACTAGAGGGCCGAATGAGATGCAAGAATATGACAAAGTGTGGGTTCAGAAATGACATTACTTGGGGGTTCTGGGATATAGAACCCAATTTTTTTTTAATGCTCGTGTTTTGGTATTAGAACCGGATGCTCACCAAGAGTAGCATGGTACAGGGCGGCCAATTGGCTGGTATGGAAGGATGGGGGTCTCGGATCCATTTGACTAACCATGCGAATGGGTGGGAAGTTGTTTCTCACACCAGGAGCGGAGGCTCTATGGTGCTCACTGAAGGGGGTGGCTGTCAAAGTCACGGACGGTGACTAGGGCTGCCTGAGTTTGTGGAAAAGGAGCCCCTTTTTGGGTTACTCAATGGAAATGAGCAAGGCCTGTTGAAGGTGAAGATATGAGAGTTAGCTAGTAAGTATAATGGAAAAGACAATAGGGGTGTCGTAGTCATGATGACTGACCCTCGAACTCAATTTATAGGGAAGGTGAGTGCGCGCAATGACTTCGTATGGGACCCCGGAGAAGGTACCCAATGTTGGAATGTGTTCAATAATGGAATGGTACGCATGCGTGAATGTGTAGAGATAACAACAAAAGGGAATACACTTGGTCGATGCAAGGCTAAGCTAGAGGAGTTACAACCATTATCTGGTCTTGATAAGCGAAAGGTGAGCATAGGTGTGGTGTACTCAATGGATCAGCAGGGGCTGGTTCTCCTACAGGCCATAGATGGCCGCTTCATTCCCCCACAACGAGGCAGAATACAAGCGGATGCAACACGGGTAAAGTGTATTTGATACCGTGTCGGGCATATCAGGCAGCAAGGAACACAATTGGTTGGCCAATGGTTTCTTTATCTTCAAAGAGGGTTGATCAACGAGTAGAAGTACTACATGAGTGCACACAAGAAAGATCAGTGTAATAGAGTCCAGATCACTACAACAAGGCGAGGTATTGAAAAGAACGGTAAAACTTTTGGTGGTGTGTGCGAACCCGGTGAGGTGTCGCTCAAACATACATGGGAGGAAGAGCTGGTGGCTGATGTAATGTACGACCCGTATTGCAAGCCGGTGGGCTTCAATGAGCACCAACCCGCGTCTTATTCGAGTTGCTTTGTTTGGCTAGTGGCTTGAATTAGAGCCACGACAGCAAAATGCGAGGTCAATGATGATAATGGGTATGCTCGGAGAGTGATTATGCACATGCTTCTGCTCATTAAACGGTGTTGGCTAAGATGGGGCCACTAGACTCGTGGCAGCGAGGCAGCAAATAAACTATACGCTTATTGTCCACAACAAGGTAGGGTGTTGAAGTGTGAATCTAAAGTGCCGGGAGGGCAGTCGAGAGACTTCGGTTGGATGATTGCTTGGACCGAGTTTATGAAGTGGATATCTCCTAGTCGCAAAAGTTGTGAAGGCCCAAAGAGGAGCAAAAGGAAGCCTATGATACTCGACAGCCATTGGCGTATATCGACGGAAGTAATGCATTTCTCGGACAGTGCAAGGATAGAGAATAGTGAAGCGACTAGATTCCCTTGGCTGGTTGCTTGGACGAAGAGTTTGTCAGCACATGCTGAGGCTAAGGCATATTGCTCATGCTTCTGGACACAAAGATATTTTGGCAAGGATGGAATCTCTACAATTGGCAGGGCAGCGAGGTGACGCATAACAGTTTGTTTCATTTGTCTTTCCGACAGATGTAAGACATACACACCATGTACATTTGATTTGTCTCATAGGCCGGTTTCGGCCTGACATAGCCATTAAAAATCTTTCTTTCTTTCTTTCATTCTCTCTACTTACTGTGCTGCGTCACGTCGATGACCCATGAGTTTGCACATTTGCTTGACCATCCACTTGTGACTCCATCCTATCCCATACTCTGTTGTGATAACATATTTCTTTTCATCCTCATGCTGATCATTACAATGCAAAATAAAGTCAATTAGTAATTCAACTAACAAAGTAAAATTTGTATTTTTTATGTTAATTAATATTTACTCCCATCGTATATGAACCTGCTTTAGATAAGATGAGCAGAGGTCTCCCATCCGACGTTTGAGGGCGATGCCGGCTCCAAGCTGGAGGATAGCCCTGTCAGGCAAGATGTCGCATGTGACACCCAAGCTGCCAATGCACGTGCGCATCGGTGGAGGTGGGGGCACTGACGGGGGAAGTGGCGGTTGAGGCGGTGTCTCATGAGTCGATCTGCCTAGTGGCGTGCTACTATGTCGATGATGCCTACATGCAATATAAACATATGGCATATGAGATGAGAGCTCTTAAAACCTACTTGATATTTAATACATACTCATCATTATAGATATACCTCCGAGACTGACAGCCACTAGCTTGTGAATCAGGTGTCACCTGAGTACTAGGAGGTACATTAGGAGTCAGCCATTGACTCTCATGATGTGATGTACCTGGAATAGGAGTCATAAGCAAACGAAGATATCAAGGGAATACATATATTAAGATTTGTATATTAAAAAAATAATGACATTACTACTTTATCAATCGAGAAGATTACCGATGTGCTATGGTCTGATTTGCATGAGAGGACGTCTCCACTCTTGTGTGTGGCTGGGAGGCTGTACCCACTCCAAGACATACGCACAAACTGAATCGCCCAAGAAACTCGATGGGGCTGTCTAACTTGGCGTCATCCATCTCCATATAATCTGACATAGCCTCCGTCAAAGCCTCTCCTGATAGTCCATGTTACGTAGCAAGTCTTGATGAATGTCAACTTCATTCTATGACCTGGTCGCTCATTGTATCTGTATATTTAAAACAAACTATATGTTAGACTAACACAAACATCGTATCTGCACGTAATGTCAATGCAAGTAAAAATAATAATAGATCAAGAATCTACAAATGAGGTCGAAGCAGCCATGAATGGAGTGGACTACAACAAAATAGATCAAACAAAAATGCTATAGATGCTTCAAAAGGCTATGAATTAAATGCAAGATCAGGTAGCAAAACTGAAAGAGAAACACACTCAAGAACAGATTCAATGCAAGAGTAAGCTACATGAGCGATTTGATGGTTTGTGGTCGGATGTAGCACGGGCTTATAACCGTATGGCAGATGTGGACAAAATGAAGCAGATCTTCATGTATTCCTAGAAAGGACTTACCTTGAGCTATATGTTGTTGTTGGCAGCGCTTCCGCTTCCACTTCTGCTGCCCACTCTCACATGGTATCTGACGCTGAGGTTCTTCTCCTAAGCCAGCAACCCCCTGCTGATTGCTTTCATCATGAAGAACTACCTCAAAACTGAGATCGCTCCTTGGTGGCTGCGTTTTCTGCAAATAGCCAGCGTTCTCACCTCTCAGGTTGCATTTTCTGTGCTATGGAGCCAGATCAGCCATCACTCCTCCCTTCTCTCTCATCCCCAAAGGGATTGCCGCAGATCAGCCCTAAGATCTTGTTCTTGGCGGCCAACACATAAGCCTTGCCTAATTTGCACCTTTGTGTTAACTCTCAGTCCTTGCGTTAATCGCATACGGGCATCGTTTCGATGAAAGGACACTTGTTCTGGAGCACGTGAAGGAGGACCTGCAATTCGAGAGGGGAAAAGCAGCCCCATCAAGCGGCACAAGGGACCTGCGTTTTTAGCCTGGAGAGGGGGATGTTGGGCTTTCTACCTCTGATCTTGCCTTCGACTTCTTGGCTTTGCATCCGGTGCATTGCCGACCCGTATCCTCTTCACACAACACTATTTCTAGCCATAAAACCTTGCTTGTTTTTCTCTATTTTCAGCCCTTCCACGGCTGTGGTACGAGAGATCCACACCCCATCAAGCCTGTCCTTCGCTCCGACATCTATCGGGGGCTAACGGAAGCACTGAAATCTGTGTTACAACAGCGTTTTCAGCCCCTCGGATTTGTAGTTTTGGGTGGACAGCAGTACCTTGGCTTGTGTAGAGGATGGTGCTACCTCCTAGTAGGACACCATCCGGTGGTGTTCATTGCGGTCTTCTATTAACTGCTCCAGCACAAGTTGGCTTTGACATTCTCTTGAGTAGATATGTATGCTAGGTTCAGCTGTAGCAACATAAAGACTAGGAAATTTTTGGTGAGCCATCCTGCCATAAAGGTAACCTTCACAAAGCTGTTGATCAGGGAAAAAGGTGGTGCTATAGGCAAGATGATGTTTGACAATATGTTTCATAGATGCACGGCGGCGGACGGGCTTTCTTGCCATGTTCATGTCCAGGTTGACTTTACACTTATGATCACGTGGGTTTTGCTTTCAAAGTAAGGCCAATTTGATTAGGCTCAGCTTCGCCTGCAGCTGATGCAGGATCATGAGCTGGAGTTAGATCGTTGGCTATCTCGTGGCCTTTGGAGGAGGGTTTGACAACTTTTTTAGTGTCGTATTCTTCTCTCTCTATCTCTCAGTCTCAGCACCTTCATGCATAGTGTTTACCAGGCTTTGTTTGTGTCCACTTGCACTCTCTCATTAAAGGAACGAAAGGCTCTCCCTTCCATAAGTAAAAGGAACCTTGTGATTGGACCACTCATCTTGAGCAAAGCTCTCATTTCCACTGCACCTAACAGCCACATTTGCCATACCCATTAGCGAGCACCATATGCAACACATGGTCGCCACATTCGGAATATGACATGTCAAAGACAACTTTATGCCTCAACCCTTTTGTATGAGCACAGCTGACAAAGTTCTCTCACCCATGTAAAGTTCTTGGAGCAACGTCACATGGCTTAAAGGTGCTTAATGAAAAAATCAGCCATATTCGGCAATAACATTGTGTCCGATGAGCATGATGTGTATGAGCATTGCAATGAGCCTAATGTTGGCATTACTTCAAAGAAGCTGGATCAAGATTTTGTTGTAGAAAAGATTCTAGAAGCAAACAAAGATGGTTGCAAGACTAGGTTCAAGACGACATATGTCATGAGGGATCTAAAAGTGCAATAGAACCTTACAATGAGGAGAGTAGACATGCTTGCAAAGGATTGGGGAATTTAAAGCATGTCATAGAGTTTGAGTGTGTAGAGATGCATATCATATGCTGTAAAGATAGAGGGGGTGGTGATGTTCCGTTGCAAATTAATGTCAGATCCAGGAGGTTGTAGCTCATGCTAAATGAAGAAGGATGTAATCTCAACTATAAGTTTGGGAAGTTTCTTATAACTCCTTTTGATCCAGGTGGAGCTCAATGCAAGAGTAAGCTACATGGGCGATTTTGATGGTTTGTGGTCGAATGCATCATGAGCTTATAACCGTATGGCAGATGTGGACAAAATGAAGCAAATCTTCATGTATTCCTTGAAAGGACTCAATCTGAGCTATATACTGTTGTTGGTAGCATTATAGTTGATGCTCATATTTTCATTGTCCACTCTCACAGGGTATCAGACGCTGAGGTTATCCTCCTAAGCCAGCGATCCCCTGTTGATTGCTTCCATAGCGAAGAACTCCCTCAAAAATGAGATCGCTCCCCCTTGGTGTTTGTGTTTTCTACAAATAGCCATCATTTTCACCTCTCAGGCTGCATTTTCTGTGCTATGGAGCCAGATCAGCCATCCCTCCTCCCTTCTCTCTCATCCCCAAAGGGATTGCCCTAGATCAGCCATGAGATCTTGTTCTTGGTGGCCAACACACAAGCCTTGCCTAATCTACACCTTTGCGTTAACTCTCCGTCCTTGCGTTAATCGCATACAGACACTAGTTCGACAAAAGGACGCTTGTTCTGGAGCACGTGAAGGAGGACCCGCAATTGGAGAGGGGAAAGCAGTCCCATCAAGCAGCACAAGGGACCAGCGCTTTTAGCCTGGAGAGGGGGATGCTGGGCTTTCTATCTTTGATCTTGCCTTCCTGATCTTGCCTTCGACTTCCCGGCTTTGCATCCGGTGCAGTGCCGGCCCGTATCCTCTTCATACGACACTGTTTCTAGTCATAAAACCTTGCTATTTTTTCTCTATTTTCATCTATTTTGATTATTGTGGTATGAGAGATCCACACCCCATCAAGCCTCTCCTTCGCTCCGACATCTATCAAGGGCGAACGGGCCCGCTGAAATCTACGTTACAGCAGCATTTTCAGCCCCTCGGAGTTGCAGTTTTGGGTGGACAGCAGTACCTTGGCTTGTGTTTTCCATAGAGGATGATGCTACCTCCTGGCAGGACACCATCTGGTGGTGTTCATTGCAATCTTCTGTTGACTTCTCCAGCACAGGGTTTCTTTGACATCTACTTGAGTAGATATGTATGCTAGGTTTACTTGTAGCAGCATGAAGACTAGGAAATTTTTGGTGGTCCATCTTGCCATAAAGGTAACCTTCACAAAGCTGTCGATCAGGGAAAAATGTGGTGCTATAAGCAAGATGATGTTTGGAAATATGTTTCGTAGATGCACGGCGAACAGGCTTTCTTGCCATGTTCATGTCCACGTTGACTTTGCACTTATGTTCATGTGGGTTTTGCTTTCTGAGTAAGGACAATTTGATCAGGCTCAGCTTCACCTGTAGCAGCAGGTAGCTGATGCAAGATCATGAGCCGGAGTTAGATCGTTGGCGATCTCGTAGAGGTTGTAGGCTTCAATAGATCACGCAGGTGTAAGATTGATGCAGAGGGGAGAGAGTTTTTTTATATTCCAGCCCGTCTCATCGTTGTTCTCATCGTCGTCGACATCGTCGACAAGTCCATAGCATTGTGGAGATTGTGTGCAATCAATAGTAGACCGTTCTTGCCATAGAGAGTGGGGCCTTCGGAGGAGGGTTTGACAACTTTTTTGGTGTCGTATTCTTCTCTCTCTATCTCTCAGTCTCAACACCTTCATGCAAAGTGTTTACCACTTTCTTTGTGTCCACTTGCACTCTCTCATTAAAGGAACAGAAGGCTCTCTCTTCTGTAAGTAAAAGGAACCTTGAGAACGATCGGATCACTCATCCTAAGCAAAGCTCTCATTTCTGTTGCACCTAACAGCCACATTCGCCATACCCATTAGCAAGCACCATATGCAACACATGGTTGCCAAATTTAGCATATAACATATCAAAGACAAATTTATGCCTCAACCCTTCTGTATGAGCCCAGCTGACAAAGTTCTTTCACCCATGTAAAGTTCTTGGAGCAACGCCACATGGCTTAAAGGCGCTTAATGAAAAAATCAACCATATTCGGCAATAACATTGTGTCCGATGAGCACGATATGTATGAGCATTGTAATGAGCCTAATGTTGACATCACTTAAAAGAAGCTGGATGAATATTTTGTTGTGGACAAGGTTCTAGAAGCAAACAAATATGGTTTGCAAGACCAGGTTCAAGACGACACATGTCATGAGGGACCTGAAAGTACAATACAACCTTAGAATGAGGAGAGTAGACATGCTTGCAAAGGATTGGGGATTTTTAAAGCATGCCATAGAGTTTGACATTCTAGAGATGCCTATCATATGCTGTAAAGATAGAGGGGGAGATGATGTTTCATAATTAATGTCAGATCCAGGAGGTTGCAGCTCATGTTAAATGAAGAAGGATGTAATCTCAACTATAAATTTGGGAAGTTTATTATAACTCCTTTTGATCTAGGTGGAGCTCAATGCAAGAGTAAGCTACATGAGCAATTTGATGGTTTGTGGTCGAATGGAGCACGAGCTTAGAACCGTATGGTAGATGTTGACAAAATGAAGCAGATCTTCATGTATTCCTGGAAGGGACTCAACCTAAGCTATATCCTATTGTTGGCAGCATTATAGTTGATGCTCATGCTTCCGCTTCTACTTTCGCTGCCCACTCTCACATGGTATCAGATGCTAAGGTTCTTCTCCTAAGCCAGCAATCCCCTATTCATTGCTTCCATTGCAAAGAAATCCCTCAAAAGTGAGATCGCTCCCCCTTGGTGGCTGTGTTTTCTACAAACAACTAGCGTTTTCACCTCTCAGGCTGCATTTTCTGTGCTATGGATCTAGATCAGCCATCGCTCCTCACTTCTCTCTCATCCCCGAAGGGATTACCCCAGATCAGCCCTAAGATCTTGTTCTTGGTGGCCAACACACAATCCTTGCCTATTCTGCAACTTTGCATTAACTCTCAGCCCTTGCGTTAATTGCATACGAGCACTAGTTCGACAGAAGGACGCTTGTTCTGGAGCACGTGAAGGAGAACCCGCAATTGGAGAGGAGAAAAACATGGAGAACAAGATCTTAGGGCTGGAGGGGAGGATGTTGGGCTTTCTACCTCTGATCTTGCCTTTGACTTCCCAACTTTACATCTGGTGCATTGCCTTTGACTTCCCACCTTGGCTTGTGTTTTCCACAGAGGATGATGCTACCTCCTGGCAGTACACCATCCGGTGGTGTTCATTGCGGTCTTCTGTTGATTGCTCTAGCACAGGGTGGCTTCAACATTGGCTTGAGTAGATATGTATGCTAAGTGTGATGCAAATGTAAAATTAGGACAGATTCATGATGAGCTCATTGTAAGGAATGTTATATCTTGGTTTAAGGGATAGACACAGTAACCCCATGTGTACAGGCCTACAATAGCATTGGAGTAGCTGACTGAAGTGTTCACATCCATGTCGACTCTGCACTTATGTTCACATGGGTTTCACTTCCAGAGTAAGGTCAATTTGATCAGGCTCACCTTCGCCTACAGCTGATGCACGATCATGAGCCGGAGTTAGATCGTTGGCGATCTTGCAGATGTTGTAGGCTTTAATGAGATCTCACAGGGTGTGAGCTTGATGCTGACAAAGGTGAGAGTAATGGCAAAGATGGAAGAAGAGTCGTGTGGAGAAGGGCAAGCAAGGGATGGTGGGAGCCAACAAGTCAGTGTCCAAGAAGAAGGGCCTCCTTTCGAGCCCGCTGGATGTTCTGTGCACCATGCTCACTCAGCTCCAAGATGTCGTTGTCTCCCTAGTCAGGTATATTATGCTCTGCTTGCGCTCTTACTACTACTATGGCACTACTTTGCTTCACGCGCCCCGAGTGCCACTTGGTGATTGAATCAGGAATTGGCAGCTTCATGCTCATGCAGGCGCAGCTTCTTAATGGCTTACACATGCCTGCAAACTGTTGACCGCTGGGTCAACAACACAACATAACTCAAGTTTTGTACCAAAGTCTTATCTTTTGCGAGTTATGAAATGCTGCGGATTATGGCTATAAACGTCATTTGTAATGAGTAGTTATTCTAGTTTCAGAAGCCGGGGTGCAATGGAACTTCCAGATTGTAAATACAAAGCCATTTGACCCTTTCAACCCCATTTTTGGTTAAACCTAAGGTAGCCTTAGTATATAAGGTACCTAGGTCATTTTGTAAAAGAGGAGACTTTAATCATAATCAAAACTTTAGTGCTACCGTCTACTGTGTGTGAGAGAGAAAGAGAGTGAGCACGAGCTTTATCCTCTCGCTACGCCCGGCTCGCTCAACACATTGGAGATCCGACTGCACCATTGTTGTAGGCTCGAGGAGAGCTACGTGACAACTCCAAGCATTCCACGCGAGACGAAGCACACACGCCAACGCATCTACGAGCTATTTGTGGCCGTAAGTGTATCAAAGGATGTTTGTTTTCTACGTGCTAGTAGTCTATAGAATCGTGGCGACATAAGCTACGCATAGGTACTCATAAATTTTAGTTTCGGGCACTTTCAAAATTCTTCTCTGTCATCCTACGCATTTTTCGTAGAAGGGTTTAGAGTGAGGGTTTTGAGTGTAGAAGCGTAGGGACAGGTGTGTCCTAGTGAGGGGATGGTGTTCCTTAAGTTTCGTACAAATCTGGCATGATTAGGTGAGTTACCTTCCGCATGTGTGTATGTGGCTAGGTGGTGTAGTTGAGAGCAGTGAGGTTCTTGATTGTGGTTTAGTTGGCCTTCCAGAGTGTTGTATGTATAGGATGGTCTCAGCCTGACAAGCTAAAGAGATTTCCTCCGTGTGCCTATCGTGTCATCTGTGTCCTCGATTGACATTATGTTGATCTAGGTAGTGTTTGCATGCACTTCATGGGTGTGTGAGTCGCTCCTGCAACATTCGCGCCGTTGCTGGGGACACAAAGACCTAAGTAGGTTTTCTACTAACACTCATGTGATGGTTGCTTGATTTAGTTTCGGCTAAAGAAATCGTTTTTCTTAAGTGGATCCGGAAGAGGATATTCCACGATCAAGTGGATAGCCAGGAAGCGTGTGTCTTGCCGAGGGTCTGCGACTAGATAGGTTTAGTTAAGATCTATGGATTAGAGTAGTTGTTGGTGGTCGAGTGATTTGTGAGGTGATAAAAGCGTTTACTAGTCCGTGTGTGGCGGTGAAGCGTTTTTCTACTCATAGATGCAAAGCCCCATATGATTTGTAGGAGTAGCTTTAGGTAAGTGATCCGATTCTGATCTAGAGCTATTCGGCACTGAATTATTTGCTAAAGTGCTTGATTGCATTTGAAATCACGAAAAAGTGTGCTTTTGAGGGTAAAAATGCATTAAACAAGCTTTTGTGGATATTTTTGTATGATTGACTGATGCTGTGCATATAAAAGAGCATTTGCAAGGGTTCTGTGAAGAAAATCTGCAATTCTATAAACATAGACTTCCTACGCGTAGGATGTCTCAAGGGGGTTCTGGAGACCAAATTTGAAAATTTTGACTGCACCAGTGTGTTCAGAAGGGGGGGTCTACCCTAAGTATACATTGAAACTAGAGTTTTGACCAACTCTTGACACCCACAAGACCAAAGACGGAGTGTCAAAAATGCGAAAACAAGAAACTTAAGATTCTGAGCACAATTTTGCATAAAAACTGGTAGGAATGCTTGAAAAGTAGTGCTCAAGACTTGGGGATGCCTGTGGATGAATTCTGCCAAAAATTTCATCAATAGACATCCTACGGGTAGGATGTCTAGAGAGTGATTCTGGAAGCAAAAATCAAGTTTTGACATCATACCCATATTCTGCATGTTGTGTTGGACACTCACACCAAAGCTCATGTCATTTGGACATATAGACTGAGAGTTAAGGGGATGTTACTCTTTCAGAGAAATATTTTCCCAAAAGTGGTGATTCTTAGCAATTTTGACGTCCAAAATTTGTCGTGATCACATATTCTTGTTATATGCATCAAGAAGCACCTTGGGTAGAAACAGAAGTCCATTCTGAGAAAAAAGACATCCTACGCGTAGGATGTCTACAGGGTGATCTGGTGGAAATTTGGAAATTCTGAGTTGACCAGTGTGTTCAGAAGGTAGGTTTTACCCTTTTTTCACTTGGAAAGTGGAAATTTGACCAAATTTTGACAGATTAAAGCCAAAAGATGAGAATTTCCAGACATCCTACCCAAAATTGTGTCCAAGGCCTAATTTTGAGACCAAACCATAGGATGACTCCATAGGCATGTTCTAAATGTTGTATTGAGTGCATGTGATAAATTTCATCTCATTTGGGTCAGTGAAAGGGAAGATTGAACAGACTTTAGCATTTTTGACTGAAAAAGGCAAGGATAGCTAGTTTTGGGGTCTTTTGACATCCAAATTAAAATCTAAGCATAGCATTGGGTTGCTGACATCAAGGGGAAGCTGTGGCTCAAGTTTGGGGCAATTCTAAGCACTTAGACATCCTACGCGTAGGATGACTTCACCATGATTTAGCACTCCAAATCAACCTCTGAGCATACCACAGTGATCAACACCTTAAGGAGTGTCTGTGGTTCAAATTTGGGGCAATTCTGAGCAGTTAGACATCCTACGCGTAGGATGTCTAAGGCATGATTTAGAGGCCAAATTCAAACTGTGGACATAGCAGGGTGTTGTATAGCCTTATGCAAGCCTCCTAGTTAATTTTGGTCCAATTTGGAGTTGATTTGACTTAGGAATTCATCAGAACAGACATCAGGCTTTTGGAACAGATTCTTGATCATTTGACCAACCTATAGGTGTCAGAATCAAAAAGTAAAAATAGTTGTGAGCTTAGCACATCAAGGGGAAGCTACAGCGCAAGTTTGAGCTGAAACAAAGCAAAAAGACATCTTACGCGTAGGATGTCTCCAGGGTCATAAAGTGGTCAAAATTCTACTTTGGCCATATAGGGAGGTTCTAAGTGTCTCAAGGATTCCAGAACTTTTTTCAAACGTGAATTTGGACCTTGTTTGCCCTATTTACCAAGCAAAGACAAGAATTGTCAGACATCCTACTCTTGGAGTGCACTAGAAGCTCTTCCAGCCTAAATCTTGACCTATTGGCATCCAAATTCAATTTTGAGTATACCATTGGGTTGTTGAGCACTAGGAGAATCTTGGGATCAAGTTTGGACAAAATCTGAGCAGTTAGACATCCTACGCGTAGGATGCCTCCAGCTTGATTTAGGACTCCAAACCAACCTATGAGCACACCACTATGATCAGCACATCAAGGAGAAGCTGGGGTGAAAATTTCAAGTCATTCTGAGCAAAAAGACATCCTACGCGTAGGATGTCTCAAGGCCATTTTTAGGTCCAAATGAAATTCTGAGCATACCATTGTGTTGCTCGACTCAAGGGGAGTCTCTAGACCAAACTTTGTTAAATTCTGAGCATATAGACATCCTACGCATAGGATGTCTCCAGGCCAGTTTTAGGGTCCAACTGTAATTTTGACCACACAGAAGTGTTCACAGTGTCACAGAGATCCCAAATCTTTTTTCAAAATTGAATTTGGACTCATTTTGACCATTCTAAACTACATTTCACTGTTTTGGCCATAACTTTCACAAACGGTATCGGATCGGAAAAGTTTTTATATCAAAACGTAGCCTGAGAGCAGCTCTACAGATCACAGAGAAAAACTTGAACTAAATGTATGCCCACGGAAACCGTTTAGGTCAATTTTGAAAAAAAACATCGTTTGAGGCCTCAAAATACATCCGCAAGTTAGGGGTGTCTGAAAGCGACAATTTGCGAGAATTGTGACGAAACGGTTGCGGTTTTGGACATAGTTTTGACTTTTCCCTAACCAAAGCACTTGAACACAGTGGCCTAAGTCTACTTGAACCAAGCAAAAGCTCTTAAGCCCAGAAATCATGTCTACCCTTGTCATAAAATCTAATATCTAACCAACCCAAATGATTTTCTCATATTAAATTGATCACTTAATGTGGGAGAATAAACGGGAACAAGTGTTAAGATATAGATATGTGCTTATAGATCTATCTCAACACGGGGCCAATGGTAAAGGGGCCCAAAAGGGAGATGGTCTATCAAAGAGCAAGGCTAACCAATGGAGCATAAGACCTTAGGGTTAGCTTCATTGAAGACCTCCAATAAATGTGTGTAAAAGTCCTTTGACCTTAGGTAAGCTAGGGCTGAGCTTGAGGTGGGAACCCGGCCCAAGCTCGAGGTGCTTGTCCTGCTTGAGGTGCTTGTCGTGCTTGAGGTGTTTGTCATGCTTGAGGTGCTTGTCGTGCTTGAGGTGTTTGTCATGCTTGAGGTGCTTGATTAGTATGCTTGAGGTTCTTGACTGGCTCCATGCTTGAGGTGCTTGACTTGCTGCATGATTAAGGTACTTGAGGTGCCTTGAGAAGCTTGCCTGAGATGCTTGTGGGAACACCCCCTAGTTCAAGTGCTTTGTCATGCTTGGTGAGTAAGGTGCTTGATCACCTAAAGTCAAAAGCATTCCTACAAGAGGGGGGGGCGAGCCCTTTTCCTAGGGGTTAGAGAGAGAACACCCACTCACACACACAAGGGAAGCCCCAACTTGAAGAGGCAGCAAGGACACATGTCAGTCCCCTACCCATGTTACCTTCATGTGTTGCTTGAAGCCTATTGGCTAAGCTTCAAAGGGGTCCAATGATAAATTACATGAATTATCTAATTGTTTTAGCATTTATCTAGCCCTCTCTCTCAAAAAGGAAAGGGGGACACTTGTCTCAAGGCTACCCCTACTGCTTGTAATGCCTCTTGCTCATGATTGGCTAGGCCTGGGAGGGTCCAATGAGCTTCAAGCATGAGCTACAAGGGGGGGTCGACCCAAGCTAGCTAGGGGCTTGCTTGAGGGGTATACTCACCCACACACACTCACAATCACTCTCATTGTGTGCTATGCAAAGTGCAAGAGCTCCCTCTCCAAGAAAGTAGAGGTTGAGAGCCTACACCAACACTCTTGGCTATGGAGTGCAAATCCAACCAAGAGCCATGCTTCAATGCTTGAGCTTGTCATCTCCTTCTTCTTCATTACTATGATATTATGTATGCTAGCAACAAGAGTATGATAAGTGAGGAACTAGCTCTTTCTCCTATGAAATGTTTCTTCTTCCTCTTCCCTACCCTCATTCCCTGCTAGCTCTCTCCACCTTCGAAGGTGTTTGAGGTCTTGGGACTGAGGCTTGGGACAATTAAAGCTTTCTTCAAGTTCATGTTATGCTATGATTGTGATGCATGAAGCTTTCCATCTTCATTGCATCACCTAGGTCACAAGGAACACAAAGAATGTATTGTAACAAGTCTCTCTTAATGGGAGAAATCATAATACAAATGCCTATTGGAGGGGGGACCGGCTCCACATAAATCCGGTCCTCAACTGTTGTCATGATCTCTAAATTCTCTCTCTTGCAAAAGTATTGTTCATGCCAAGTTAACTAATTGCTATGATTATGTTGCTATCTTCAATTATGTCTACCCGCTATGCTCACAAAGTTATTTCTCGAAAGTATTCTCATTAATTTCCGCTATTCTCAAGTTGAATATGCTAATTCTATTACATTGGTATCAGAGCATTTGGTTTCTCTTTTCTTGCTTAAGAAGAGAGGTCCTTAAGTAGCCTATAAATGGTTGATGTTGTTAATTATAATAGAGTAAGTGGAACTGGGATCTAATATCGGTTTTGTTAAGCCCACTATGTGGGGGATGGTGCACACCTCAGAAGCTTTGGACTTAATAATGCAATCATTTTAGACTTTCCTACGGCTTTACCATTATTGAGCCATAAGAAGTCCGAAAGGAGCTAGCCCTTGGCAACTCTGCTATGTTAGACCTACTCCTCTACTCTCTATAATTAACCACTTTGAGCCGTGGGTGTAGATACTTAAGAGCCGATTTTCAAAGGCTAAGAGGAGTGGCAACTAAGGTTTTGTATTGCCAAAGCATACACTAAGTATAAACATAAATTTTGTTAACATGGCTGACAATAATCAAGAGAGTAGAATGAACATTGATAGCTTTGATTTTGCACATGAAGGTGCTTATGATGATGCTCCCATGTTTGTGAATTATCTCGTCACTAGGTTGCAACAAGCTATGGGCAACCCTGTTTTGCAAGCCGAAGTTATTCAACAACTTCGTGCTTATGGAATTTCCCTTCCTCTCCCAGAAGAAAGAGAGCTTAGGAGGCCTCTTGAAGAGAACCCCAAAAGAAGACTCTCTCCCATTCGAGAGGAGGAATCCAAAGAGAAAGAAAGCAATGACAGTCTAAGTTCTTCTGAAGATGTGGCTCCACGAAGACGGCGGTCTAGACAATTGCCTACTCCTCCCAAGAGGAAAAGAGCAACCCATAGTCCTTCTCCTCATCACTCTGAAAGGCAAGAGAGGAAACAAAGGAAGAAAAGGGCTAGGAAGAGGTCACCCTCTTCTCCTTCTTCTTCACCTTCCTCCTCTTCCGATGAAAGTTATGGCTATTCTCCTAGAGACTACAAGAGGGGAGGACATCGCAAATCATTTCCTGCATGGCGAAGGTCACAAAAGCTAAAGAAGTTCAAGGAGGGAGGAAAGAGTATCTCTTTTCTCACCTACGATGGCACCTTTGGTGCTACCGACAAAGTCTTGGCCTTCATCCAGCAATTTGACGCGGCCTTTGGGGACGAGGGCTTCACAGAGTCCTCCAAGCTACGTCATGTACCTATGCACTTCCAAAAATCAGCTCGTCAATGGTGGGCTAGCCTTCATGGCAATGGAGAAGCCCCAAAGACATGGAAAACTCTACGAGTTTCCATCATGAAGCAATTTCTCCCAAGCGATACTAAAGATAAAGTTCTTACCGAATGGCGCGGCTTGAAGCTTCTCTCTCATGAGTCTATCAACAAGTATGTAGACAAGTTTTGGGATTTACATCTCAAAGCTACTGTCTTTCAAAAGATAGACTTTGCCGAGCAAAGACAACAATTCTGTGCGGAATTACCTGAAGAGATGGCCGAATACATCAACTCTCAACGGCCCGGTACTATTACCGAAGTAATCCACCACACCATAGTTGCTTCACGCATCAATTTCCATCAAGGGGCTAGACGTAATGTCAAGCCCATGGAAAACAAAGATAAAAATGATGCAAAGGGGAAATCCAATGCTCAAAATAATTCCCAAGGCACTTCCAACAACAACAACAACAACAATCGGTCCAAGGAGAAGGGAGTTTACAAAGGTAAAAACAAACTCTCTCCTGAAGAGCTTGAAGCTTTTCGCAAGGACCATAAGTGTTTCAAGTGTGGGGAGCAAGGACATGGCTATCGTTCTTGCCCCAAGAAGAATACTCGCAATGAGACTCCTAGGGATTCCACCATCGAAGCTCCAAAAGAGGATGCTCATTGCAAAGGATCATCACTCTCCTATGCTTGGGGAAAGGTAAGAGAGCATGATGCCTTCATCTTGTTTGACCCTGGCTCTACTCTTAACTTCATATCAATAGAGTTGGCCACCAAGTTGGGCATTCAAGCTTTTGAGATGGGAGATATAGTAGTCGCTGATGCAGATTTCAAGGGACAACAAGCCTCCGTTACTCCCTTGATTGGGAAGTTGAGGCTTCATGTCCAAAGATATGTCAACAAAGAAGACTTCTTCATCTCTACTCTCCAACATCAGGATGTTATCCTAGGGGCACCATGGTTTGATCGCATGGCTGCCAACATGAAGTTCCCTGAAAGGAGAATTTACTTCACTTACAGGGGAAAGAACATGTATATAGATGCTAGTGAGCGTGGTTGCACTATTCTACTTGTAAATCCTCTTTCTTTTGATAAGTCAATGAAGAGCTAAGTTTCTGCGTACATGATTTTTGTCAAAGAGTCTCCAAAAGATATTAATGTTTCATCAAATGTAAATGATAGGAATCAAGAAGAGTTAGACTTGTCTAATTTTCTAAAAGGATTCCAAGATGTGTTCATCGATGATATCCCTATGGACTTACCTCCAAAACGAGGGGATGATGACCATCGTATTGACCTCCTTCCTGGAAGCTCACCACCTAACAAGCCTCCTTATCGAGTCTCACAAGCTCAACAAGAGGAGATCATGAGGCAAGTACAAGAGCTGGTAGACAAAGGGATGGTGAGGCCTAGTTCCTCTCCCTTTTGTTCTCCAGTCCTTTTAGTGCAAAAGAAAGATGGTACATACCGTATGTGTGTGGACTATCGAGCACTAAACCATATCACTATCAAAAACAGATTTCCCGTACCTCGGGTAGAAGATCTGTTTGATAAGCTACAAGGCTCTACCTACTTCAGTAGGATTGACCTTAAGAGTGGATATCATCAAATAAGGATAGTGGATGAAGATATCTTAAAGACCGCGTTTCGCACAACGTTTGGTCTTTATGAATATCTAGTCATGCCTTTTGGCTTGACTAATGCACCAGCTACGTTCAATCGTTTGATGGAGAAAATTTTTAGACCATATCAAAAATTCACTGGAGTGTTCTTTGATGATATCATCATCTACTCCAAGTCTTTGGAGGAACATAAGCAGCATCTCCAAGTAATTTTTCAAGCATTGAGGGAGAACAAGCTTTATCTCAACCAAAAGAAAAGCGAATTCTTCCTTCAAGAGATTCAATACTTAGGTCATATTATCTCTAAAGATGGTATCCAAATGGATCCATCAAAGTTAGAGGTAATAAAATCATGGCCTAACCCAAGAAATCTACATGAGCTAAGAAGCTTTATTGGTATGTGTACATACTATAGACGCTTCATAGCAAAATTCTCTCAAGTAGCAGGACCACTACACGACTTAACTAAGAAGAACGTTAAGTTTGTATGGACTGCTAAGGAGAAAAATGCTTTTGAAAAACTCAAAGAGAAGCTTATTTCCCAACCAGTCCTCGTGCTTCCGGATCTCTCAAAGCCATTTGAGGTCCAATATGATGCTTGTGGTGATTGCCTTGGAGCGGTTTTGCTTCAAGAAGGGCATGCCATAGCATATGAGAGCCGAAGGCTCAATAGTGATGAACGAGTCTTGGGCATTTATGAGAAAGAGCTTTTAGCCGTTCTACATGCCCTAGACACATGGAAGCACTACCTATTGGGGACTCCATTTATCCTACGAACCGACCACCAAAGTCTCAAGTATTTCATGACGCAAACCAAGCTTTCCGACAAACAAATGAGGTGGGAAAATTTTCTTTCGCAATTTAATTTCCATATTGCTCACATAGCTGGTAAGCACAATCAAGTTGCCGATGCACTTTCACGACGACCAAAAGTTAATGCGGTGTCTATAGCTACTCACAATGATCTATCCTCTATGATAGATGAGTATGCTACTGACCCTGACTTTAGAGACATAATGTCATCCCTTGCTTTGGGGAAGAAAGAGGAACCATTCACCTTGCAGGATGGTTATCTTCTCCACGGAAATAGGCTATGTGTTACTCATTCCCTTCGTGAGAAGGTTATGTATGAATCCCATGCTCCTCCATATGCAGGGCATAGAGGTATTCAACCTACTCTCCGAGGAGTAGAGACGTATTTCTATTGGCCTACCACGAAAGTGGACATACAAGAGTATGTTTCAAAATGTGTAGTATGCCAAAAGACCAAGTATGATAGAGGGAAGCAACCTGGATTACTCCATCCATTGCCTATTCCAAATTCACCATGGGAGAGTATATCCATGGATTTCATCTTTGGATTGCCCAAGTCTATCCATGGGAATACAGGAATATGGACAATAGTCGACAGGTTTAGCAAGCAAGCACATTTTATTCCTATCAAAAAGACTATTAAGGCACATCAAATGGCAACTCTCTTCATATCTCAGATTTTCAAGCACCATGGATTACCCACATACATCGTGTCAAATAGAGATCCTAGAATGACCAATAATTTCTGGAAAGGTCTCTTTGAAAATCTAGGAACAAGATTGAATTTCTCTTCGGCCTATCACCCACAAACGGATGGCCAAAGTGAGATAGCCAATCTTACGATACTCGATCTCCTCAAAACTTATGTTACCGAAGTAGATCAACGCTCACAATGGGAAAAGTATTTACCGCTAGTAGAGTATGCCTACAATAATACTGTACATACTTCTACGGGGAAAGCACCTTTCGAGATCATAGAGGGAAGACCTAAAAGTCCCTTGCTACTGAAAGTACATGGGAAGATCTTCGCCGCCGATGAGTATAGCCGTGACCTACAAGAATCTTTTCAAAAGATTAGGGAGGCTATAGCCATCTCTCAACAAAGGCAAAAAGCTGCTGCTGATAAGCACATAAGAGCCTTAATGTTCAAAGAAAATGATTGGGTCTTACTCAAGTTTCCTAAGGCTCGATTAAGGCAAACGACGGGCAAAAATCCTACGGGCCATCAAAAGTATTATGCTAAACTAGCAAAAAGATACTATGGTCCTTTCCAAATCTTGAAGCCTATCAATGAGACGGCTTATCAACTCAAGTTGCCCAACCATTGGCTTATACACAATGCCTTTCATGTAAGCTTACTTAAGCCCTACAAAGGAGAGCCACCAATTGAACCAATTATTGAAGACCCTCCCGAAGTCGAAGACTAAGAAGAGGTGCTACAACCCGAAGCTGTCCTTCGGCATGAAGACAAGGTACTACGACATGGTAAGATAATCCGACGGTATCTTATTAAGTTCAAAAATTATCCTTTTGAAGATGCTAAATGGATGCAAGGAGTACAACTTAAGGATAGTATGAACCTTGTCAATGCTTACAATGCTACATTAGAGTAAGCAAATGTACAAATTTCTTTTAAATGACTCATGTTTTTGTCTTATATGACTAGTCCTCTTTTTAATTGTGCACAAATTTAACTAGTATGCATGCTAAGAATCATGTTTGTGATGACGACGTCTCTCAAACATCAAGTAGAATTTGTCACTCTACTTTGGGAGAATGAAATGGACTAAAGAGCAGACATGCTTGCGGCAGCTATGTCTCCCAAGCACCAAATGGATTAGTCATCCATCTTGGAAAGATGTCGTAGGGTAAAAAAGGGATCCTCTACCCGCTAAGTACAATTGACTAATGACTAAGCCTTTATCTCTTCTACCTCATACTCAAGGACGACTATGATTTCAAGAGAGAGGTAATGTCATAAAATCTAATATCTAACCAACCCAAATGATTTTCTCATATTAAATTGATCACTTAATGTGGGAGAATAAACGGGAACAAGTGTTAAGATATAGATATGTGCTTATAGATCTATCTCAACACGGGGCCAATGGTAAGGGGGCCCAAAAGGGAGATGGTCTATCAAAGAGCAAGGCTAACCAATGGAGCATAAGACCTTAGGGTTAGCTTCATTGAAGACCTCCAATAAATGTGTGTAAAAGTCCTTTGACCTTAGGTAAGCTAGGGCTGAGCTTGAGGTGGGAACCCGGCCCAAGCTCGAGGTGCTTGTCCTGCTTGAGGTGCTTGTCGTGCTTGAGGTGTTTGTCATGCTTGAGGTGCTTGATTAATATGCTTGAGGTTCTTGACTGGCTCCATGCTTGCGGTTCTTGACTTGATGCATGATTAAGGTACTTGAGGTGCCTTGAGAAGCTTGCCTGAGATGCTTGTGGGAACAACCCCTAGTTCAAGTGCTTTGTCATTCTTGGTGAGTAAGGTGCTTGATCACCTAAAGTCAAAAGCATTCCTACAAGAGGGGGGGCGAGCCCTTTTCCTAGGGTCTAGAGAGAGAACACCCACTCACACACACAAGGGAAGCCCCAACTTGAAGAGGCAGCAAGGACACATGTCAGGCCCCTACCCATGTTACCTTCATGTGTTGCTTGAAGCCTATTGGCTAAGCTTCAAAGGGGTCCAATGATAAATTACATGAATTATCTAATTTTTTAGCATTTATCTAGCCCTCTCTCTCAAAAAGGAAAGGGGGGCACTTGTCTCAAGGCTACCCCTACTGCTTGTAATGCCTCCTGCTCATGATTGGCTAGGCCTGGGAGGGTCCAATGAGCTTCAAGCATGGCCTACAAGGGGGGGTCGACCCAAGCTAGCTAGGGGCTTGCGTGAGGGGTATACTCACCCACACACACTCACAATCACTCTCATTTTTTGCTATGCAAAGTACAAGAGCTCCCTCTCCAAGCAAGTAGAGGTTGAGAGCCTACACCAACACTCTTGGCTATGGAGTGCAAATCCAACCAAGAGCCATGCTTCAATGCTTGAGCTTGTCATCTCCTTCTTCTTCATTACTATGATATTATGTATGCTAGCAACAAGAGTATGATAAGTGAGGAACTAGTTCTTTCTCCTATGAAATGTTTCTTCTTCCTCTTCCCTACCCTCATTCCCTGCTAGCTCTCTCCACCTTCGAAGGTGTTTGAGGTCTTGGGACTGAGGCTTGGGACAATTAAAGCTTTCTTCAAGTTCATGTTATGCTTTGATTGTGATGCATGAAGCTTTCCATCTTCATTGCATCACCTAGGTCACAAGGAACACAAAGAATGTATTGTAACAAGTCTCTCTTAATGGGAGAAATCATAATACAAATGCCTATTGAAGGGGGGGCCGGCTCCACATAAATCCGGTCCTCAACTGTTGTCATGATCTCTAAATTCTCTCTCTTGCAAAAGTATTGTTCATGCCAAGTTAACTAATTGCTATGATTATGTTGCTATCTTCAATTATGTCTACCCGCTATGCTCACAAAGTTATTTCTCAAAAGTATTCTCATTAATTTCCTCTATTCTCAAGTTGAATAGGCTAATTCCATTACAACCCTAGATTCAAATGCAGCTTACACAAGCTTGGAGATCCCGACGATAGAGGAATATCCTCCCACAATGGATCTTCCAAACTTGCAATTGATAAAGATCCATCTTGTTGAGAGAGTTTGGATGATTGGTCATGAGAGTGAAGGACTATATAGATACATTGACGACAATGAGGTCAATCTTTATAGGTGCTCAGACCCATACCTAGAAGAGATAATGGATTAGAAGCTCTTATATGTCTACACATCGGAGTCGACTGTCAATGGAGATCTATAGTTGTTGACAAGTATGGACGAGAATACAGAGTTGTAGAAAGCACAAATCCACATACTATACTAGAAAGAGGTGGATATTTGGTCAATGAAGGACCACAAATGCCTCCACCAAACATGAGAATTCCTATAGGAATTCCAAGAAGAGAGCCGCCAAGATTCCCTTCAAGAGCGATAACGAGAGAAGGATTGGGAGAGTCTCTGGTTAGACTTGTAGACAATCGACGAGTTAGACCATCCCAAGTCCAGAAATGGGTAAACATAAAATACTCCGGAGATAAAGATCCGAGAGATCACGTAACAGATTTTAGAAGAGTGATTAGAGCAGAGGAAGTTTTAGATTTTGCGACACAGTTTGCAGGATTTGGATTGACTCTAGAAGATGATGCAGCTACATGGTTCGACTCGGTGGAAAAATGGGATTTTGAGACCCTAGATGAGTTGTTTGAGGATTTTATTGAAGAATTCTCGCCAAAAGGCATTGCTCACAACACGGTCTCGCAAATCCATAGATTCAAATAGAAAGAGCATGAATCAATACGCAAAGCATCATTACGGCTCAAGAGATATGGTAAGCTCTATCCGAGAGTGGAATTACCTACACAAGCACGACTAATGTTGATCTTTATCCAGGGAATGAGACATGCGGGCCTTCAGAAGGATCTGCATGTGATAAGGAGGATGACGCTAAACGAGTTGATCAAAGAAGCTCTTTATCTAGTGGATAACTGTGAGGCATACAAAGAAAAGGACTTAAAGAGCCAGGGAGATGACACATCCTCTCAGCACAGTGTTTCACAGATAAGTGAGTCCATTGCCAAGACAACGACACCTATTGATCAAGAAAATCTTATCGACGACTTGGTCGAGAGGTTGATTCCTCTTGTAAGGTCTGATTCGGGAGAGCCGAAGTGGTGTGAAATTGAGAGAAAATGCACGAACCATACGGAGGAAGAGTGCTATTATAGCATGGAAAATACTAGGGAGAGGTATGTACAACCTGTTCCAGAAGCACCTACTCCACCTAGATACATTACGGGGAATGCGCCAAGACCAGTAGGAGTTTTAAGGCCACAACTTGTCTTAGGACAACAACCTCTGGTGCCAGGTGCTAGAATGCAAGTAGACATGAGATACATGTAACATTTAATGGCCTAAAATCTTATGTGTAGCGGAAATTAGCATGAACATAGTGAGCATTTCATTAGAGTTGATTCCTAATGAGAATTACAAGAGTGCTTGGGTGGAGAGAGCAACAAAAAGCATAACACCTAGTTAGATAGCATCGACAATACTTTCAAAAGAGAGAGAGCAATTAAGCTATTGACAACAGTTGAGGACCGGATTTGCATGGAGCCGGTCCCCCCTCCAAAAGGCTTTGTATTATGGTTTCTCCCATCAAGAGAGACATTGTACAATACAATTCTTTGTGTTCCTTCAAGACGAGCTAGTGCAATGAAGATGGAAGCTTCATACACCAAGCAAAACACTTAATCAAACACAACTTGAATTATCCCCGTTCTCAGACCCAAGACCTCACACACCTTCGAAGATGGTGAGAGCTAGCAGGGTATGAGAGTAGATTGAGAGGAAAAAGAAGTATCTTACGAGAAAGAAGTACATCTCCTCACATAATCACTCATATTAGCATAGCTTAGCTTAGTAATTAGCTTGGTAGAGAAGATGAGCATGCATTGAAGCTTGGCTCTTGGTTGGATTTGCATCCACATGCCAAGAGAGTGTTGATGTAGGCTTCTATCTCACAAGCTTGGAGTAGGTGATGAGCTCTCCATTAAAGCTTGGGAGGAGATAGAGTATTTTCCCTTCACACATGGTCCAGTGTGAGAGTGTGTCAATGCCAAGCAAAAATCAGCCCCCTCTCTCTCTTGGGCGAGCCCTAGCTGCTAAGTTAGTCTGGCTTTTGCCTCATTGGACCTCCCCAGGTCAAGCCAATAGGGATTAAGCAGCATAAGTGATAGCCTTCTGACATGTGTCCCCCTTTCCCCTTTTGTGAGAGCTTTAGATAATTAAATAATTAAACTAAACTCTCATTGGACCCCTTTGCCTCCTGGCCAATAGGAATCAAGCAAGCCATGGGGCTCCTGAATGCTCATTGGACCCCTTGGGAGACTGCCCAATAGTCTTCTAGGACACTTAATTCTTATTGGTTTCTTTTATTAAATGTTTTTAAACTAATTAAACTAGATTTACTCTAGCCTAATTCTCATTGGTCCACTTCAAGGGTCTTCCAATAGGAATTGGGCATACCTTGTGGGCATCTGGCCTAGGGAGCTGACATGTGTCCCTCATTCCCTTTGTGTAAAGGGAGCCTGTGTGTGTGTGTGTGGCTTTCTCTCTCATCCCCTAGCTTTGGGGATCGCCCCCTCCCATGTAGGGATGTAGAAAGACTTTTTGGGCACACACTAAGCATCCAATTTTCCCTAAGGTTGACCTTTGGACACAACCTTTGAATTTTGGAACCTTAGCATTTTGGAAGTCTTAATGGGCTGAACCTTAGGGTCTTTTTAGCCCGTTGTTTCACATGGCTCTTTTGCAGATGGCCCCCCCTTTGGATCCCTATTTTCCGTCCTTTGGATCCCTACTGTGGCCGGTCTGCTAACTTAACCAATATTCTAGCTTTTTCTCCCTTGGCACTTCCCCACATTAAATGATCAGTTTAATATGAGAAAATCATTTAGGAGAATTAGATATTGATTATTATGACATTACCTCTCTCTTGAAATCATAGTCGTCCTCGACTATGGTGTAGAGAAGATAAAGCATATGCATGAGTCCTTTTCTTAGCGGGTAGAGGATCCCTATGTTACCCTACGACATCATTCCATAATGGATGACTAGTCCATTTGGCGCTTGAGAGCCTGAGGCTGCCGCAAGCATGTCTGCACATTAGTCCTATCAGTCTTCCATAGTAGAGTGACAAGCTCTACTTGGTGTTCGGGAGACGTCGTCTCCGCAAACTTGATCTAAGCATGCATACTTCTTCATTTTTGTGCACAAATAAAGAAAAAGAGAGTATTATAAGACAAAACTTTTTGTTCATTTTTAACATTTTGTACATTTGCTTACTCTTGGGAAGCATTGTAAGCATTGACAAGGTTTAGGTTATCCTTTAATTGTATGCCTTGCATCCATCTAGCATCTTCAAAAGGATAATTCTTAAACTTAATAAGATATCGTCGGATAGTCTTACCGCCTCTTAATACCTTGTCTTCATGTCGGAGAATGGACTCGGGCTGCAGCACCTCCTCGTAGTCCTCGATCTCCGGTGGGTCTTCAATAGTTGGTTCTTGAGGTGGCTCTCCTTTGTAAGGCTTTAAGAGGCTCACATGAAAAGCATTGTGTATGAGCCAATGATTGGGCAACTTAAGTTGATAGGCCATCTCATTGATTGGCCTAAGAATCTGGAAGGGACCATGGTACCTTTTTGCTAGTTTAGCATAGTACTTTTGGTGGCCCGTAGGATTCTTGCCCGTTGTGTGCCTTAATCGAGCCTTGGGAAACTTTAACAAGACCCAATCGTTTTCTTTAAAGGCTTGGGCTCTTCTGTGCTTGTCAGCAGCATCCTTTTGCCTTTGCTGTGAGATAGAGATAGCATCCTTAATCTTTTGGAAAGATTCTTGTAGGTCTTGGCTATACTCATCTGCAGCGAAGATCTTCCCATGTACCTTAAGTAGCAAGGGACTTTTTGATCTTCCCTCAATTACCTCGAAAGGTGCTTTTCCTGTAGAAGTATGTACAGTGTTATTGTAAGCATACTCTACTAAGGGTAAGTACTTCTCCCATTGGGATCTTTGATCTACTTCCGTTACATAGGCTTTTAGTAGATCAAGAATAGTTAGGTTAGCTATTTCACTTTGGCCATCAGTTTGTGGATGATAGGCCGAAGAGAAGTTTAGCCTTGTTCCTAAATTCTCAAAGAGACCCTTCCAGAAATTACTGGTCATTCTAGGATCTCTATCCGACACTATGGACATTGGCAAGCCATGGTACTTGAAAATTTGTGAAATGAAGAGGGTTGCCATTTGATGGGCTTTGATAGTCTTTTTGACAGGTATAAAATGAGCTTGTTTACTGAACCTGTCTACTATCGTCCATATTCCCGTATTCCCATGGATAGACTTAGGCAATCCAAAGATAAAATCCATGGATATGCTCTCCCATGGTGAATTAGGGATTGGCAAGGGTTGAAGCAATCCAAGTTGCTTCCCTCTATCAAATTTTGTCTTTTGACATACCACACATTTGGAAACATACTCATGTATGTTCACTTTCATGGTAGGCCAATAGAAATATGTTTCAATTCCCTTTAGGGTAGACTGAATCCCTCTATGCCCCGCATATGGGGGAGCATGAGATTCATACATTACTTTCTCACGTAGTGAGTTAGTAACGCATAGTCTATTGCCATAGAGAAGATAGCCATCTTGTAAAGTAAATGGTTCTTCTTTCTTCCCTAAGGCAAGGGCTGAAATCACATCTCTAAAATCGGGATCAATAGCATACTCATCTATCATTAAAGATAGATCATTGTGAGTTGCTATGGAAACCGCATTCACTCTCGGTCGTCTTGAGAGTGCAATGAAATTGCGAAAGGAAATTTTCCCACCTCATTTGTTTGTCGGAGAGCTTGGTCTGCGTCATGAAGTACTTAAGACTTTGGTGATCCGTTCGCAGAATGAAAGGAGTCCCCAATAAATAGTGCTTCCATGAGTCTAAGGCATGTAGAACTGCAAGGAGTTCTTTTTCGTATATGCCTAGAGCTTGCTCAACAGGGTCGAGCCTTCGACTCTCATAGCCTATGGCGTGCCCTTCTTGGAGCAAAACAGCCCCAAGGCAATCACCACAAGCATCACATTGGACCTCAAATGGTTTTGAGAGATCCGGTAGTGTAAGCACAGGTTGAGAGATAAGCTTTTCTTTAAGCTTTTCGAAAGCATTGTTCTCCTTAGCAGACCACGTATACCTAACATTTTTCTTTGTTAGGTCATGTAATGGTCCCGCAATTTGTGAGAACTTTTCTATGAAGCGTCTATAGTATGCACACATACCTATAAAGCTTCTTAGTTCATGAAGATTCCTTGGTTTAGGCCATCCTTTTATTACCTCTAACTTGGATGGATCCATTTGGATTCCATCTTGAGAGATAATGTGACCTAAATATTGAATCTCTTGCAAGAAAAATTCACTTTTCTTTCGATTAACATAAAGTTTATTCTCTCTTAAAACTTGAAATATTACCTGGAGGTGTTGCTTATGTTCCTCTAATGAATTAGAGTAGATAATAATATCATCAAAGAACACTCCAGTGAAGGTTCGATGAGGTCTGAACAGCTTCTCCATCAAGCGGTTAAATGTGGCTGGTGCATTAGTCAAGCCAAAAGGCATGACAATGTATTCGTAAAGACCAAATGTAGTACGAAATGCGGTCTTTACAATGTCTTGATCAACTATCCTTATTTGATGATAGCCACTTTTTAGGTCAATCCTACTGAAGTAGGTCGATCCTTGTAGCTTATCAAATAGGTCTTCTACCCGTGGAACGGGAAACCTATTCTTGATAGTGATCCTATTTAGTGCTCTATAGTCGACACACATACGATATGTGCCGTCTTTCTTTTGCACTAATAGCACAGGTGAGCAAAATGGAGATGAGCTAGGCCTAACCATGCCCTTCTCAATTAACTCATGCACTTGCCGCATAATCTCCTCTTGTTGAGCTTGAGAAACTCTATAAGGAGGTTTGTTAGGCGGTGAACTTCCTGGAAGAAGTTCAATTGCATGGTCGTCATTACCTCGTTTAGGAGGTAGCTCAGAAGGGATGTCGTCAATAAAGACATCTTGAAACCCCTTGAGAAAATTGGATAACTCTAATTCCTTTTGGTTGCTTTTATTTTCTTTTGCTAAAGCATTAGGTTCATTTTGAGAATCTTTAACAAAAATCATGTACACGGAAATAGAGCTCTTTATTGACTTGTTGAAAGCTGGTGTATGTACAATGGGGATGGTGTTACCCATCTCCCTAGCATCTATATACATGTCCTTTTCCCTGAACTTAAAGGAGATTCTCCTTTCAGGAAATTTAACATGGGCAGCCAGACGGTCAAACCATGGTGCCCCTAGGATTACATCCTCATGCTTGAGAGGAGAGATAAAGAAATCCTCTTTGTCCACATAGCCTTATACATGAAGCCTCAATTTCCCGATTAAGGGAGTGACTGAAGCTTCTTGCCCCTTGAAGGCACTGTCTGCGGGTAGGATATCTCCCATCTCGTAGGATTGTATGCCTAGCTTGGTGTCTAACTCCATAGATATGAAATTGTGAGTAGAACCAGGGTCAAAGAGAATAAAAGCATCACGTTCTCTTACCTTTCCCCAAGCATGGCATAGAGGAGATCCTTTGTGGTGAGTTTGGTGAATCTCCTCCTCTTGGATTTCAACCAAAGAAGCTCTAGGAGGATCTTGGCGGTTGTTCTTTTGGGGACAAGCGCGGTACGCATGCCCTTGTTCGCCGCACTTGAAACACCGGTTATCTTTACGATAATGCTCAAGCTCTTCAGGAGAGAGTTTATTCTTTCCTTTGTAAACTCCCTTCTCTTTAGCTTTGTTGGAATTGCCCTTAGGAGACTTTTGGACATTGTCCTTCCCCTTAGGCTCATTGGAACCTTTGTTTTCCGGGGGCTTATTATTTCTTTTACCCCCCGTTTGGAAATTGATTCGCGAGGCCACCATAGTATGGTGTATTACCGCCGATATGGTACGTGGCCTTTGGGAGTTGACATACTCCGCCATTTCTTCGGTTAAGCCCGCACAAAATTGTTGCTTTTGCTCTCCAAAATCCAACTTTTTGAAGACAGTGGCTTTGAGTTGTAGGTCCCAAAACTTGTCTACATATTTGTGGATGGATTCATTGGGAGAGAGCTTTAAGCTTCGCCATTCGGTGAGTACTTTGTCTTTGGCATCGGTGGCCAAAAATTGCTTCATAATGGAAGCTCTTAAAGCCTTCCATGTTTGTGGAGCTTCACTGTTGGCTCGTAGGCTAGACCACCATTGTCTGGCGGACTTTTGAAAGTGCATAGCTACATGGCGTAGCTTAGAGGACTCCGTGAAGCCCTCATCTCCAAACGCCGCATCGAATTGCTGGATAAAGGCCAAAACTTTGTCTGTAGCACCGAAGGTGCCATCATAGGTAAGGAAAGAGATGCTCTTCCCTCCCTCTTTGAATTTCTTCAGCTTGGACGACCTCTTCCATGCGGCATAGGATTTCCTATGGCCTCTTCTTTTTGATGGTTCAAAAGTTGCACCATCACTTTCTTCAGAAGATGAAGAATTTGAAGAAGGTGGAGAAGAGGGTGACCTCTTTCTCGCCTTTTTCTTGTCTTGATCTTTGTCGTCTTCACCATAGCTTTCATAAGAGGAAGAGGATAAAGAAGATGGAGAAGAGGGTGTCCTCTTTCTCGCCTTTTTCTTCTCTTGCTTTTTATCATCCCTCTTTGAATTATGGCGTGGAGAAGAGTGTGATGGTCTTCTCCGCTTTGGTGGTGATGGAGAGCGTTTAGCCCGCCGTTTTCGTGGAGCCATCTCCGCCGAGGTGGCGGGAGACTCGCTTCTTTCTCGTTCCTTCGGTGGGGGCTCTTGAGTTCTCCTTTGGGAAGGAGATGCATCATCAAGAAGTAAGTTCTTGAGCCCTTCATATGGATTCTCTTCTTCTTCCCGAATCGGAGAGAGACCTCTTTTGGTAGTCTCACAAGGAGGCTTCCTAGGTGTTCTCTCGTCATGGTGATGAGCTTGGAGAATCCCGTGAGCACGGAGCTGCCGTTGCACTTCACTTTGGAGAGATGGATTGCCCATGGCTTGTTGAAGCCTAGAAACAAGATAATTAACAAGCATTGAAGCATCATTAGTAGCTTGCTCATGAGCAAAATCAAAGTTATCAACATTAATTTCACTCTCTTTAATATTGTCAGCCATTCTAACAACTTTTAGGTGTACCTTGGCACTTCAAGTCCTAGTTGCTACTCCTCTTTACCCCTTTAGAAAAAGCACTCAAGCTACTGTACCCGCGGCTCGAATACCATTAATTGCAAGGAATAGAAGAGAGGGTCTTTCGACACCAAAACAGCACCGGCTCCTGTCAAGCTTCTAATAGCTCAATAGTGGTTAAGCCGTAGGCAAGCCCCGTAGGACTCCACTATTAAGACCATAGCTCTCGACGGCGATGCCCCGTTAACTGCACAAAGGCAGGCGCACTGCAAGGCTGAAAAATCCCTATTCTACTTACTCACAGGCAATTAATAATACCAACCTTTTGTAGCTAGCTTGAGGACCTCCCTTCTTGAGCAAGAAAAGAGAAACCTTGAGCTCTGATACCAATGTAACATTTAATGGCCTAAAATCTTATGTGTAGCGGAAATTAGCATGAACATAGTGAGCATTTCATTAGAGTTGATTCCTAATGAGAATTACAAGAGTGCTTGGGTGGAGAGAGCAACAAAAAGCATAACACCTAGTTAGATAGCATCGACAATACTTTCAAAAGAGAGAGAGCAATTAAGCTATTGACAACAGTTGAGGACCGGATTTGCATGGAGCCGGTCCCCCCTCCAAAAGGCTTTGTATTATGGTTTCTCCCATCAAGAGAGACATTGTACAATACAATTCTTTGTGTTCCTTCAAGACGAGCTAGTGCAATGAAGATGGAAGCTTCATACACCAAGCAAAACACTTAATCAAACACAACTTGAATTATCCCCGTTCTCAGACCCAAGACCTCACACACCTTCGAAGATGGTGAGAGCTAGCAGGGTATGAGAGTAGATTGAGAGGAAAAAGAAGTATCTTACGAGAAAGAAGTACATCTCCTCACATAATCACTCATATTAGCATAGCTTAGCTTAGTAATTAGCTTGGTAGAGAAGATGAGCATGCATTGAAGCTTGGCTCTTGGTTGGATTTGCATCCACATGCCAAGAGAGTGTTGATGTAGGCTTCTATCTCACAAGCTTGGAGTAGGTGATGAGCTCTCCATTAAAGCTTGGGAGGAGATAGAGTATTTTCCCTTCACACATGGTCCAGTGTGAGAGTGTGTCAATGCCAAGCAAAAATCAGCCCCCTCTCTCTCTTGGGCGAGCCCTAGCTGCTAAGTTAGTCTAGCTTTTGCCTCATTGGACCTCCCCAGGTCAAGCCAATAGGGATTAAGCAGCATAAGTGATAGCCTTCTGACATGTGTCCCCCTTTCCCCTTTTGTGAGAGCTTTAGATAATTAAATAATTAAACTAAACTCTCATTGGACCCCTTTGCCTCCTGGCCAATAGGAATCAGGCAAGCCATGGGGCTCCTGAATGCTCATTGGACCCCTTGGGAGACTGCCCAATAGTCTTCTAGGACACTTAATTCTTATTGGTTTCTTTTATTAAATGTTTTTAAACTAATTAAACTAGATTTACTCTAGCCTAATTCTCATTGGTCCACTTCAAGGGTCTTCCAATAGGAATTGGGCATACCTTGTGGGCATCTGGCCTAGGGAGCTGACATGTGTCCCTCATTCCCTTTGTGTAAAGGGAGCCTGTGTGTGTGTGTGTGGCTTTCTCTCTCATCCCCTAGCTTTGGGGCTCGCCCCCTCCCATGTAGGGATGTAGAAAGACTTTTTGGGCACACACTAAGCATCCAATTTTCCCTAAGGTTGACCTTTGGACACAACCTTTGAATTTTGGAACCTTAGCATTTTGGAAGTCTTAATGGGCTGAACCTTAGGGTCTTTTTAGCCCGTTGTTTCACATGGCTCTTTTGCAGATGGCCCCCCCTTTGGATCCCTATTTTCCCTCCTTTGGATCCCTATTGTGGCCGGTCTGCTAACTTAACCAATATTCTAGCTTTTTCTCCCTTGGCACTTCCCCACATTAAATGATCAGTTTAATATGAGAAAATCATTTAGGAGAATTAGATATTGATTATTATGACATACATGTCAATGATGGAAGCATCAAATAAACCAACGCCAGTACCAGCTACAATGTGGTATAGCAACCAAAGTGAGTACTACCCTTCGGAGCAACAAAATGTGAGAGAAACACATGGAGTGGTGAGGCCGGTACAACCTCCACCTCCCGGGTTTCAGTCGAAAGAAAGAAGTTATGAAATGTACGAAAGGACATTGCGATTCATTGCAAATAGTGGCTTATCTAGGTCAAAGCTTGCTTATAGCCAAGAGGAAATACTAAAAGAATCTCCTCAACCAGAGACAGATTGTCACAAAAGTCGTGACAACCACTTGGTCAAACAATGTCCTCATACGGAGATCACTGAAGTAAATGCCTATTGTCTTGAGTGTGGCATCACTCACTTGATCCCTGATTGCCCGAAAAAACCAAACCAAATCAAGAAAATCACGACAAATGTATTAGGGATTGTTCAGCTACCAAGTAGCTCAAAAAATGAAAATGTCGTACCGGTTCAAGTGGTTATGAGAGCACAAGCTCAAAAGAAAACTGAGGAGAATCCAGAGACAAAGAACAGGGAAAGTGACATGAGTCCAAAGACAGATGATGGACCAAAGACAGACGCCCCTAGTCAGAAAACCAAGAGCAAATGAAATAGTTGGAAAGCTAGAAAGAGTAGGATGAAAGCACTTAGGGAACGAGAGCAAAAATCCCTAGCCGAGAAGCTTACCGAAGCTCAGGAGAAGATAAAACAACATGAGGAAAAGGAGGCACCTTCTCTTACACAGATGGTTAAACCTCTAGAATAACCATCCACGGATGAGAAACCGAGAAGTGCTAGTTCAGGAGGATCTGTGTTGGCAGAGAAGGTTAATGAGACATTAGATGCCCTCTTGAAAGCCTATGATGTGAGGCTCAAAAACAACCAAACCCAAGAACACATGTGGATGACATATCCCTATGCGGAACTAGAAAAGAAAAGGTTTGAAATGTGCCAAAAAATGATTCAAACAGCCCAAGCTTTACTAGAACCACCAGCTGCAAAACCTGAGGATGTGATCCGTGTCATGCCTACACAAGTAATCCCACCAAACCAGGAACTAAAAGAGCCAGATTCTAGTCATGAGCACATACCAAACCTCAAAGACCCAGCATTAGAACCAAGGATAGTACTGAATACCACGGATAACTCTTCTGAGAGATTTCACTAAGCTATACCTGAGGATTGTAAAGAGATAGATGGTCTTGATGAATTTTGGAAACAAGTCATAGAGGCGAATGAAGCCGATGACCTAAGAAGACGAGTAGACAAGACTGGTGATGAACGAGGAGTGTTTCTACCACCAATAGAGTAATTTGAGACTGGATCTCAAATGAATCTAGATGTGCGATCGTATTGGGACGACAAAGGATCTGTACAATCTATGGAGAGTCAACCCCGTTCGCTAAGAACACTACCATCCTACATGGGAGAGTACGAGACCAAGTCAGATGTGGTTGCAGTCCCATCACAGAGACTGTCTCCTAACAAGGCCATCAATTCAAAGGGGCCAGTAGATATTCTGTCTACCCCAGTCACCTGTACAATAATGTTAGCCGAGTTGCTCAGAATAAGACCAAACATGTGGGCTAATATGTGGGTAAATGTCTAGAGAAATTTGGTGTAAAAACCCCAATGGCTCAAATCGAGGAAGGCATCAAAGAGCTTGAAATGCCTCAACTAAATACTAGGCCAGTGCCATGAAACTAGGTAGGCGAGTATTACGAGCGAGAAGATGGAAACACCACCCTTCCTGTGGAATTCAATGGTGTAAAAACCATGGCAATCCTTGACAGTGGAGCTGGTGTGGCCATTGCAACCAAAGAGGTTTGGAAAAAATGGGGAAAACCTGCCTTGATATCCACACGAATGACTCTGCAGCTTGCAGATGGACACAAGGAAAAGCCCCTAGGACTGCTAGAAAAAGTACTTGTTACTTCTTGTGGCATTGAATATGAACACACTTTTGCTGTTGTTGACTTTGGCAAGAAGAACAACTATGACATCATTCTGGGAAGACCATTCATGCAACAATTGAAAATGGTCCAAGATTGGGGTTATGACCATATATACCTGAGACATATGGAAACCATAACAAAGATAAACTTGAGGGACCATAGCTATAGGGATGTGACGAGAACACCGGTTGAGGATTTTGATTCTGCCACAGTAGAGCAGGATCAGAACTTCCAGCTTGGTTAGGTAAGCCTAAAGAACTGTGGATGTGTGGAGTTTCACAATGTGGTAGCTTGAAACTTGAGGAATGTATCCTAGAGCGGGTTATAGAGGATATGGACCATATCCCAGAACCATTTCCTGAAGAAGAGTTAGAGCCTTTTGGATGAGAACACATCTTGGCTACTCTGGACATGTGTGCCGTGCAGGATGCTCCCACAACAAAGTTTTGTGATGAAAATGGCTATGATGTTGTTCCTTATTTTTTAGTGAGTGTAATCCAGGAAAACGAAGAGAACCAGACATCAACAAGCTCTCGACATAAGGAGCAAACAAAGAAATGTGGAGAATCAAAGGATGAAGAAGACGACGAGTTCTATGACTCTCTAGAACACTTCGAGCTTCAAGAAGATCAACGACCCGGGAATCAATGTCATCGCTACACGAATAAAGTGCATCAAAAGTGGATTCCAAAGTCCTCCTTGAAGACACAGCCACCACAAGCATCCTCATACATGGCTCCTAATAAGGATGCAAAGACTCAGCTAGGAGGAATACAACCAGAGCAACGAGCTAACAATGCTCTAATCAATGGGCTAGAAAAGTCCTCAAAGAAACTACCACCCACGAGCAAACAGACAGTAACTTTCCACTACTAGCCAAAAACTCAAGGGAAAGTACAAGAAGTCAACCTTGCTGAGGATAGTAGTGATAGTGATGAATCTTACGACATCCCCTATCATCAACTCAGGCCATCACTATCACCAACCCCTTCAGCAACAACCATGACAGGTCAAAAGAACATGACAACAAGTCAAAGCCAAAAAGCTCAACAAATCTGGATACCAAAAAGCCAGATCGGCCAAAAACAGATATGGATCAAGAAGACAAAGATCTCTAATGACAAATCACAAGATCCAAGACCAAAACAAAAACAAGAAAAGCGTGCACGAACGGGTAAGAATATCACAAAATTGCAAGCTTTCACAACTCAGGTTTGGGCTCCAACGAAGTTGATTCAAGCACGAAAAAGTCAGGAATTAATTTGGATTCCAAAACAACCACAGTATCAACTTTCAAAGCCTGAATCCCGTCCCCAACCAAGCGTGCAAGGGCTGAAGCAAAGAACACTGTTGACTCACACAACAAAAAGGTGGATCCCAAAGAAGTCTCTTCAAACACAAATGAAGCATGGGCAAGTATGGGTTCCCAAACGAGAGCTAGCAACAAAACAACCAATAATCGCAAAGAAATGGGTCCCAAAGAAGAACAACAAAACTGTTGTTAGTGCATCGTTGCTTGAAAATTCTTACAATTCTTCCTACAATTACAGTATAGTTAGAAGAGAGCAAGTCGCTTCAATCAAGCAACGATACAGGAGCTTCAAAGACCATTACATTGCTTAGAATAGGAAGCCTCGCCAACAAATGCCAATAAGAAAATTGCTTATACCCACATCTTGCACAACATAAATCTTTTCCATGCATTGACTGTGTATGCATAATAGGGCTACATTACAAGGCCTGCATAGGCACAACTTTTAATTGCCCAAGCACAACACATACCCTTTGCGATACCCTGTCATAAAGGATGACTCCAAATAGGAAGGGGGGAGGCATTCTGAATTCAGACCTAACATTATGACTATTAGAGGGCAATGTTTTGTGAGATGCATTGAATTTTTGCGTTTTATTGTGATAATGTTTTGACGAAATTTAGAGTATATGCCCTCATAATAGTGTTACAGAGGAGTATGGGGACAAAATCCATATTTGAGCCCCTAGGAACATGTGTATAGTGTACATAGCATTTAGATTTCTATTTGAATGATTTTTCTTTTGTTGAGTTGTTTTAAGATTTTCTTTGTTTATTATTAAGAAAAAAATTAAAAAATCCATAATCCACATGAAGAAAAGACTGATGAGAGGCCTGCGCACTACAAAGAGAAGAAGGTACAAGGAAACGATGAAACTTCACGAAGTATGTCTCAGCAGCCACTACAACAGCCGAAGAACTTGTCACAAAGCAGTGTCAACAGGCAACCGACAAGTCATAAAAGTCAGAGTCGAGTAGCTAAGCCACAAAATGAGTGAGGTGTTAGTCCCAAAGCTTCAAGTAATATTCTTTGTGGTCTAAGCGTCTTAGATATTCTAGGTACTGCTCAAGCTGGAAGAGTTGAGCATATTTACGTTGAGTCGCTCATGCTGGTATAGGTGAGCAAAAGAGTCGAAGTCTAAGTACTTAAGTCTGGTGAAGTGAAGGAGAAGGTCCAAAAGACACTCACGTACTGAGCATAGTGAGATACGAGTGGAGAAACTTCTACATCGACAAACCTTCTTGGAAAGGTGAAAGCTATTGAGACATCTTTTGATGTCACATGTGCTACATTTATTCCTCGAAACACCCATCATCTCCTTCTTTCACATTGCATGCTTTTGGTGACAAATTTCTCATATGCATATAGAGTGTCCCATAATTGGCACTTTCATCATGCATTCTTTCTGTGTTTCACCCAAGCACTCACCTTTCATGAACATGTACTTCACGTTCAACTGCTCAACTCCAATAAGAGCGTATACCAAAGGCATTTTTTTTCCCACCGGGTTTTTTTCCCTTTGGTCATCTAGGTTTTAGACCTAATCTAAAGACACCTATCACCATCCTCTTGTACATATTCCTTCTACATCAACAATAAGGAAATGCTACTCAAATCAATTGACAAATGAATTGGAGCACCAATTTCAGATCATAGCATACTTCTCCTCAATGGCGAGTCGAAGAATGGCCTACAATGACAAAGCTGCAGACAACACTAACAACATGATTGCACAGGAACAAAGAAGTCCCCAATGAAGAAGAGCAGACATAAAAGTAATTAGAGGATCTCAAAAGATGAATGGTTATGATGATAGATGTCCGCTCTAATCGATCATAGTTCTTGTTGTGGTTCAACAAAGTTACAAGCAGTGCAACACATGAAGCCAAAACGACAGCAAACAAGACCACATCCCCATCGACAATCAGGTCATGTAGGGGACGACATGAACGCGGAAGGGGGGAGTGTTGACCTCTGGGTCAACAACACAACATAACTCAAGTTTCGTACCAAAGTCTTATCTTTTGCGAGTTATGAAATGTTGCGGATTATGGCTATAAACGGCATTTGTAATGAGTAGTTATTCTAGTTTCAGAAGCCGGGGTGCAATGGAACTTCCAGATTGTAAATACAAAGCCATTTGACCCTTTCAACCCCATTTTTGGTTAAACCTAAGGTAGCCTTAGTATATAAGGTCCCTATGTCATTTTGTAAAAGAGGAAACTTTAATCATAATCAAAACTTTAGCACTGCCGTCTACTGTGTGTGAGAGAGAAAGAGAGTGAGCGTGAGCTTTATCCTCTCGCTATGCCCGGCTCGCTCAACACATTGGAGATTCGACTGCACCATTGTTGTAGGATCGAGGAGAGCTACGCGACAACGCCAAGCATTCCACGCGAGACGAAGCACACACACCAACGCATCTATGAGCTATTTGTGGCCGTAAGTGTATCAAACAATGCATGTTTTCTGCGTGCTAGTAGTCTATAGAATTGTGGCGACATAAGCTACGCATAGGTACTCATAAATTTCAGTTTCGGGCACTTTCAAAATTCTGCTCTGTCATCCTACGTGTTTTCCGTAGACGGGTTTAGAGTGAGGGTTTTGAGTGTAGAAGCGTAGGGACAGGTGTATCCTAGTGAGGGGATGGTGTTCTTTAAGTTTCGTACGAATTTGGCATGATTAGGTGAGTTACCTTCCGCATGTGTGTATGTGGCTAGGTGGTGTAGTTGAGAGCAGTGAGGTTCTTGATTGTGGTTTAGTTGGCCTTCCAGAGTGTTGTATGTGTAGGATGGTCTCATCCTGACAAGCTAAAGAGATTTCCTCCGTGTGCCTATCGTGTCATCTGTGTCCTCGATTGACATTATGTTGATCTAGGTAGTGTTTGCATGCACTTCATGGGTGTGTGAGTCACTCCCGCAACACAAACAAATCAGGACTTGAGGTACATATTTTCAAGCTTAATATAGACTAAGGGTAGAAGTTGGTTGTTCGTGCATAGTATCGAGTTGTTGGCAGCATATTTATATGCCTACACCAGCTTGAAGATGAAGCTATAAAACTCGTACTAGGTATTGAGCGAACTATAGTGTTAATATTGTAGAAGTATGTTGCACCTAGAAGGAAATCTCCATTTGCTGTATTAGATGATGATATATGGGAGTTCTCCAGGGATTATCCTTCTTGGAGACTTTAATGCCCGGACGGGTAGCCTTCTGATGCGGTCTTCTATGACACCACGCCGGAGGGAGGAGATGATGAGAGAGTTGGATACCATATTGAGCTGAACACTATGACTGGGAACATATCTAGAGCTCATGGCCCAATACTCCCTAGATGCACCCTCCTATCTCTTACAGGGACAGAGATCACCGGACTCATATGTCAGAATTGAATTCAGCTAGATATCGTGAGCATATGGATATAGTCGACACTGGAGCTGGGCACAAAGATGACTTTCTATAGAGAACATATTCTCCAACTCACGGAGGACGGCTTTGTGATGAGACTCAGATACATGGATACACGCTTATCTCATGGGTGGTGTTGGATGGAAATATTGGGAAAGAGCTTGTATGTTGACAACAATGTGGGTGAGTCGATGTATGCTGATAGAAGATCAACAAACAAGCCTGATGGGATTGTTTATTAGTTGAGTCCTTGAGGCATGTAAGTATGAGAGTTGAACCGTCAAGAGGCCACCAATTTGTGAATCTAGGTCATTACATCATTGGACTGAATGCTATTGTCTACAACCATAGAAAGGGTTTGCTGGCATTTGCACATTTGGCAAAAGCAGACTATTAATTTCTTTGCTTAAAGAGAAAATCCAAATTTCATGCGACGAGGATTTGCTACAACTAGCTCATGGAAATGCTAATTGGGTCGAATTTCCAAAGCCCTGCTACCCCTCGACAATATGGGTGCTTGTATGTCGGCTCGACTTAAAACAAACCTAATTTCTTGCAAGCTGCCGCACCAATCACAATTAGAACTCGGGATTGATACTATTCTTAATGCAAACTAGATAGTCATCGTAGATTAATCTTCAAAATCTTGTGTACCTACACACTTTTTACATGCGCTTGAAAATGCAGTATGTGCAAATGCGGACACAAGCCGCCGCACGAGCACCTCCTTTATTCGGTGTATGCACATATTTCTTATCATTCTGAGGTACAGATCACCGGCGACACCGCCGGTATTAGCTAGCTAGTTGGGTTTCACTTCCTTGAGCTCCTCCGCACTCGGGAACTTCTTGAACATGTCACGTAACCTGTTGATGGGTGCCACCAAGAGGCCAACTACCATCTCGAAAGGAGGCCTCTCAGGTGCACTCGGATGCAAGAACCTACACACAATAAACATCCTTGAGAAAATGTAGGCAAGAGGATAGCCAAGAAAACATACCATAGAGAGAGAGGGCCGGAGGTAGAGACCTCGAACCCGCACATGCGCACACACACAACAGGTCATGAACACTGGGGGTGGGGTACCTTCGCCTCGTTCGGCCTGTAGCTACACGATTTTCACTGGCACTGCTGTGTGAAGATTCCCGCGAGTGACTTGAAAGGTGCGGGAGTGTTATGAAAGTGCCTCGCATGAGAGACGCCATGGCAGTGTGCAATAGTTGCTACCAGCCTCGCTAGTTTTTGTTGCTTAAGCAAGACGCAGTCATAAGGTCGTTTATGCAGCAATTTTAATAATTTTGTGTCGATTATGCAAGGCCTGCCGTTGTTTATGTGATGACCAATTTAAAGAAAAAAGAATGTCGTCGCTTCTACGAGAGATGTGTCTCACCTATGCGACACATTCCTCATCAGTTAAATGATGTCTACGAATTATTAGCCCCTTGCAAGCCCCCCCTTTGGCTAGTAGTGAGAGAGTTTGTTTTTACCTTTGTAAACTCCCTTCTTCTTGTACCGCTTGTTGTTGTTGGAATTGCCTTGGGAGGAATTTTGGGCATTGGTTTTCCCCTTTGCATCACTCTTGTCTTTGTTTTCCATGGGCTTGACATTCTCTCTATCCCCTTGTTGAAAATTGATACACGAAGCAACCACAGTGTAGTGGATTACTTTGGTGATAGAACCAGGCCATTGTGAGTCGACATACTCGGCCAGCTCTTTAGGTAATCCCGCATAGACTTGTTGATTTTTCTCGACAAAGTCTATATTTTGGAAGACAATAGCCTTGAGATTTAAATCCCAAAACTTGTCCACATATTTGTGAGTAGACTCATGTGAGAGAAGCTTCAAACTACACCATCTGGTAAGCACTTCGTCCTTTGCATCGCTTGCAAGGAATTGATTCATGATGGAAACTCATAGAGTTTTCCATGTCACTGTTGCCATGAAGGCTAGCCAACCATTAACAAGACGATTTCTGGAAGTGCATAGCTACATGGCATAGCTTGGAGGACTCAGTGTTGGATGCATCCAACATCAGCAGCCATTTTCACCTTCTCATGGACATTATTTTTCCATTTGCTATGTATATTCATGGACTCACATTGAGTTCCAAGTTGTATTTGTTTATTCACTTCATGTACTTTGGGCGGCCGGCCATAACTTTTAAAACCCTAGGCATACAAGTGAATGTAGCTCATGTGAAAAGGGGAGATATCATTTTGAGAGAAACCTAGAGTAGAGAAGGAGAAGAAGGAGGCTATGGAGGTGGAAGCATGGAGCCGCATGTAATTTCTTCACAGACCGATTGTATGCATGCAATGAAGATGAGTCCTTTTGCCTTTCTCTTGCTTTTCATTAAGTTGTGTATTATTGTCTTGATGGTGTAGATTAAGAACTAATCGCTCTCTAATTCTTGATTGCCTATTGTATGTTTGATTCTAGTAGTGTGTGCATGATTAGATTAGTGTGTAGCTTAAGGATTGTTCATGCATTGCTCTAATCATAACTCCATGAGCTTGGGTGAGCTTGTGATTAGGATGTGACCACGAGGATTAGTAGAGAATGCAACGATTAGAAACCTTGATTAGCATAAGGGTTAGCGTGTGTGCATACACTAATGCCCCTTATTAGTTATCTCTTCTTTCTATTGTAGATAATCTCATTGTTGGCGGATACGCTGCGACAGACGCCAGCACAGCGAGAACTCACCTAACAAGATTTGTCAGCTAAGGATGAAGCTCGACCCATAGGCGCATGGAAGAAAACACAGTGTCAACCTACACTCGGCCGACTATTGACTACTTCTTACAGAGGTCGCTACCCAATGTCTAAGTTACAGCCTTCAAGAGTACACAAGAGGAGATTTCCTACAACGCTTTCAAGAGCCAAATACCCATTAAATGTTCTCGAAATTCTACAGAACTTAAGGGAAATCCTATTAACACCAATAGGTTGCTCTTCCTAAGGTCCGTGACCCAAAACCCAAACCCTAAACACTCGGTGCAGAATCGCGTACGATGTCTGGTTGAAATTTACAGGTCATCGTTTTTTGAAAACTAGAGTGCCTAATGTGTAGCTCTACTCATTGCGAATGCGTGGATATGCTGTAATGAGAAAACAGACATCATATGCTCACCGAATCACCAGAAATAGCTTGCGGGTCAATATCGTGAGGACGGGCTGTACACACACAATGTAGGTGTTGGTGCGTAGCTCTCTCCGAGGGCAACACGTTGCACTTCTCCGCACTTGATTCTAACCACCAGTGTGCGTGTCACGTCAAGATAAACTCTCACTCTCTCTCATACACAGGGTATGCTCAACTCACACAGACAAACTTCTTAAAATGACAAAAGGGTTTTTTTTTTGCATTAAGGTCAAAAGTGGTATAAATACCTTACAATCTCAAACCCTAATGTTCCAATTTAACCATTTACAAAGTCTAAATGTCAAAAATGGGATACAATTTGGAAGCTTCTGTAAGCCCTACTATTTACAAAGGTGAAATGACGGTTTCTTCTCAATTAAGGAATGATCATAAAGGAAATTAGTATCCCACCGGGCAATCATCCTCCGTTGAGTGTGTCTAGCCGCTAACAACTCCCCCCCTCCTAGATCATGTCGTCCTCGACATGACAGTAGAACTGCTTCTTCAGTGGAGGCTTTCGTGCTTCTTCAGCACAGACTCATACCGTGCATGCTGGGCCGGTAATGTAGGGCCGCATATATCTGTATCGATGGTGAAGAAACCGGTGTAGAAGGCTTCTTCAAAGGCCTGGAGATGGTACGAGGGTAAAACATTATTTGCTGGTAGAGGACATGTATCACCTCATGGGAAGGTTGAGCAGATAGTTCATACGCACATCTATATGTATCTTGGAAGAAAAATATGTTGTCTATTGCCTGTCTAGGTTTAAAGATCTCAAAAACTGCCAGAAGGATTTTACATATCTTCCTAAGCATAATGCAAGAGAAATCAGGCGAGCCAGTGAACAATTTAATGGGTTCCATTAGGGTTTTCACCATGTATTGCTCACTCATTCTCTCACCTGCCTTCAAGCCTGGAAGCTTTGGGTAGTTGAGCCACATGGGGTGGCTTTTCTTCATTAGTTCTTGTTCTTTCCAGGTCCGCATCCTTGGTAGAGGGCAAAAGCTAAGGTTGTCTCTGATTATTTTAGGCGCCTCTACCAAAAGTACTAAATACTGTGGGTATTTAGTTAGCCTTGCCTTCCTCCATTTTGGTTGAGAGTCCAAAATAAGCTTAACACCTTCTGGTTTGGTGATATCTTCTTCGTATAGTGGCACTATTGGCTCCTCTTTAATCCTCTTGTTTATTGTAGTAGCTTCATACTTGAGAAGAGGATATGGGAGAGAGGGTTGTAGCCATTCATGTTGAACGACATTTGCATCTAATTTTTGAATGGTCATAGACTTCAATATCCTATGCTCCCACTGCATCGCTTCTTTGGCGGTGTATTTTATGGCCGCTTTTATTGCCTTTTGTAGATTTTCTTCTTCTTCTTGTGTCAGATCCCGAGGCTCTTGGGATGGTCCCACTAGGATGTCCTCTTGCATTGTTGTGTCTACTACTGGATTTGACACATTGTCTATATCAATTCCTTCCATAGCTGCTGGCCTTGTGTTCAAGTGTGGCTCTTCAGTCTGCTGTTGGCCTTTTAGCTCATCAATTTGCTTTTGATATGCATTCTTTTCCTGTTCACCTTGATCCCCCATGGTCACTAAAAGGTCGTTCAATTCAGCATTGGATTTCTCAGCCTCTTCTAGCTTCCCCTTGGTGTCTTCATTTTCAGTTTGCATCTTCTTGGAGATCCTCGTCCATCTTCTTTTTCAAGGCTGCTAGCTCATCTTTCATGGCCTTGTTCTCATCCTCCAAACGGCTTTGCATCACTAGGGAGCCCTCGGCTAGCATCAATCTTTGTCTCTTCTCTAGTGTCAACTCCTTTTGAAGTTCCTTCATCTGTTCTTCATACATATCCTTCTCTGAAGCAGTGCTAGTTGAGGTCGTGGCTCTGACTTTGCCCGGAGATGCCCTTAGCCTCTGGATTGTCTGATCTTTCACTCTTATTTGATCTTTCAGCTCTATAACTTTGTCCTGGCTGGCCTCATGTTTTAGATCAGCTTTTTCCTTAGCATTCCTCAAAGTCTCCACTTCTTTGGACTCATCCGCAAGCTAGAGTGTCAAGTTGTCCCTTTCTTTCTCCGCATCCGTCAGTGATTTGCTGACTTTCTTCTACTCCTCATCTGCTCTTTGAAGCTTTTGGTCTGCTGCCTGACTCTGACTTTCCAGCTCTTGGCATCTTTTTAGTGCCGCGTCCAGATCAGCTTGCAACTTGGCTTGCTTCTGTGTGTTCTCTTGGTCCTGATTTTGCAGTGAGTCCACCTCGGATTTGATTTGAACTTCATTTACTTTGAGATTATCACACTCAATCTCAGTGTCCGTAGACCTTGCTCTGAGCCCAGTGAGTCTTTGCATCACCTCATCCCAATCATTGGCTTCTAGCTGTAAATCCATTGTATCTGTGGCCATTTCCTTCAACTCCACCAATCAAGGGCTCAGCATATATTCTTTGGGCCTAGTGCTAGACAACTAAAAATCTATATGAGCTGCCTCTTCTCGAGAGTATCCAGCAACTAGTAGATCAAGGAATATTCTATAGTTTTTTACTTCTGGATCTGGCTTCTCCTCTTTTGGTTCAATTTCTGGCTTCTGCTCTTTCTCTTTGTTCTCCTCTTCCTTGGAGTCTTGTTGCGCATCAGGTTTGTTCAACTCCTCAGTTTGTCGGGGTTAAGGAGGACTAAGAGGAGGTGGTGATGGTGGAGGGTTGGATTCTCGACTTGATGGTGGGGTTGGTTGCTTCTTCTTGAATTCCTGATCCGCCTTTTTTTTCCTCTCTCTTTCTGCATTTTCCTGCTCTTTCAGCAGCTGTCGTCTCACATCATCAACTTCTTCTTCGGTAAAAGGTATGTTTGGGATATTCTTAGCTGTAGCATCTAAGATCTCGAAATTCTTTATATAATCTTCAAAGAGATCCATTTTAGTTCTTCATGAAGATCCATACATAGCCTCAAGTGAGGGCTTCCATAATTCGCTCAGATCCCCTTTTAGCATCCTCTCAGCTCTGAAACTCTCCATTAGTCTTTCCAGCCTTGCTGCTTTCTGTGACTTTGTTTCCTTTACTGGTACCTGTAGAGTTTCTTTCTTCCCCTTCTTGGGCTGTGGCGGCTCTTCTGGCACTGTCTCTAAATGGCGCTTGAACCTTGTGGCTACCCTTGGAGCCTTAGGAGGCTCTTCTTCTTTGTCTTCCTTCAGCTTGAGCCAATCATTTTGGGAGGGAGGTAGAGGCCAAATCCCCTTGGGATCCAATGCTCCATAAATGACTTTGGTTATCAACTCACCAGGCACAATATAATTGGGATTTTTGGTCCCCATTCTCACAAGGTTGTAGTGAATGTAAGCGGCATAGTTTATCTCCCTCAGGCGGCTCTTCTGCATTGCCCAAGTGAAAGTGGTGGCAATAGCTCCAGGTGGCATCCTGTATTTCTGTGGCCGCTTGGTACACATTTGGAAGTACTGATTGTATAATTGGCTCATGATGGACACCTTCGGGTTTGCAATATCTTCAAATGTATGGTATTTTTCTTCTCTGAGTAGACCTTAATGTCATCCCGCCTCTTAGTCACATTGTCTCCTTTGTTAGAGAGGTCAAGTGCTGCTGCCACCACCTCCTCTGTGATGACAATCATCTTATTAGGCTTGCCTTGCAGATCTGTAACTCTGGCTATGCCGTTCTCTTTGATTGTGGTGACAAATTCCCACACCCTTTTAAGGCAAGGCTTCAAAGTAATTGTGGAGATCCAGTTTCTCCAAGTAGTCCCCTATCTTGCTCCTGACAAATTCATTGAGCTCTTGAGGGATCATGGGTAGCTCCACTGCATTTCTCTCCGGATCTTTAAACACTCCTTGGTAGATTCTCAGATCATTGGCTTCTAGTAGGTCATCTTGAATCCAAGTGCTTGTGGGCTTTAGGGTTCCCTCTGGGATAACAAAAGGCTCCACTTCCTCTAAGTAGTCCTTGATAGCCATCCTCTTCTTCTTTGCTGGTGACTTTGTGGCTTCCATGGATCCTGTTGCACTCAGTAGTCCAAAGTTAGCATTTTTTTTCACAGATTTGCTGGTAAACTGAGTTCTGACTACCCAAATGACTTGAAAATTGAAATAAGAACTCAAAAGGGACTAGGGAAGCCATGCATGTGCCCACAGTAGGTTTTTGGCTGAAAAATAAGCATGTAGACATCCTACGCGTAGTATGTCTACTTCCTCTGATTTTGATGAAACTTGTCATGCTTGTGGCCCTTGACATGTGCAACATGGCTATGTACTTGGAATTTGGTTTGGACATCAAAAAGTGCAATTTTGAGAAGATTTAGGCTTTTGGCTCACAAAATGGATAGGATGTCCTATATGGATGGGCAAATGATATCCAATTGGATTGAAATTTGATATATAGGCTTCTTATACCATGTAAAAGACTCCCATGATGTCAACTCTTGCACAGAAGGTCAATATGACTCTGGAGACATCCTACGCGTAGGATGTCTCTTATCTCAGAATGACTTGATTTTGGTTCTGTGGGTAGCCCTTAGCATGTAGAACATGGCCCTGTTCTTAGATTTTGATTGGGATAAGTATTGGTGTTGTGAGGAGCATGTTTAGTGTTTTTAGGCTCAAAAAAGTGCATCTTTGAGGTTTTGGGGGCCAAATGTGATGGGTCTGGCTTGAAATTTGATATATGAGCTTGTGAAGATGTTATAAAGATATGTGGAACTCAAAAACATCAGCTGGAGGTCAAATAGGGCATTTAGACATCCTACGCGTAGGATGTCTATTTCACTATTTTTCATATCTGACTCCACAATTAGCTTGGCAATGTGATAATGAGTATATTCTACAACTTTCATGTGATTTGGACTAGTTTTGGTAGGTCTATGACCCTTTATTGCCTCTATGCTCTGACTTTTTGTTTTTTTGATGCATATGAGGTCAACTCTTGTCCAAATGTGATGAAACTTGATGGCTAGCATGTATAATCTATGTAGAAGCTATGTATGAGGTGAGATATTGAGTTTGTTGCCCAACCATGGTCTTGACATCCTATGCGTAGGATGTCTCCTGAGGAATTCTTTTGGAAGAAGTGCTACTAGTATATGCCCTTAGCCCCCCTAAGTCCCCTTTAAGCCTTATTTCAATAAAAAAATAGATAGAAACTCCCCATTTGGATTTCAGAGCCTCTGAGTCGTTTTCTGACTCTTGGAGTGCTTTTCGGCAATGGAATTTCTTGATGTTAGTCTCCATAGCTTCATGGTTCCTTGGGGAACCTTGCCATATGGTTTTTGTTGGCTTTGGCTTCACCGGAGCTCCGTTTGGCGATTTGTCACTCTAGAAGCGCCCGTGGTTGCGTTTGCATGCCGTCGATGAATTGTGGTGGTCTACCACCATAGGACTTGGTTGTTGATGGTCTAGGCAAGCCGCTCGTGAAGTTTGGTGGCAAACGGACATCCGGTTTGGCCATGAGAGCCAGTGTGTCCAATGCCGTTTCTGAAGCTTAGTCAAGCTTCGGGTCGCCTTATGGCCATGTGGGCTATATAGCCTTGTAGAGCATGTCAAGATGCTCCTACCCATGAGTTTTGGTAGCATTTGGGCGACTTTCCACCGATTTACCACTTGGTGGCCTCTTGCAGGGCTTGTGGGCGGATACGTCGCGATGGACGTCAGCACAGCGAGAACTCATGTAACAAGATTTGTTAGCTAAGGAAGAATCTTGACCCACAAACGCGTGGACACAAGTATAGAGTGTCAACCTACACTCGACCGACTATTGACTACTTCCTACAGAGGTCTCTACTACCCGTTCCCCGTGTGAACCCTACACTAGTTTTCGTGACAAAAACTCAAACATACGCGAAAGGCTCAAGGTAATGAGCCTACCTCTCATATCTGGAACCTGTCGGGTGGTTGTGCACGTCGTAGAAGCAGCTGGAAGTCCGGTTCGTTCTAAGTGGCTAGAGCTCTCTCTCAAGAAGGAAATAGTAGAAATGAGCTTTAAGTGAAGTGAAAAAATCTTATAATGGGGGTCCCCGGGCCATTTGACATGTGCTCCTAACTTCTTGCGAGATGCGGTTTAGGCTCGAAAAGTTCCTGATTTGGACTCCGTTTGCCCAGTTTCCGAGAAATTTGACGTTTCGGTCAAAATCTGGCCAAAACACGCCTCCCGCTACATTCACATAATTGCACCCCCATTGTACCATAGGTTGTCCTATAGTCACTGATATCCCCATACTTTTTTTTCATTACGATCGTATTTCACCTGCTTTTTGTATTTTTGAAAATTTTCTACCGATAATTAGTAAAATTAAAAAGAAAATAGCAAAATATGTTCTTCTCTAATAAGAGAGTGGACATAGACATCATCCATATATATTTCTAAGAATATTCTTAGGTATTCTTTGAATGCATGAGTCATTAACCTTTGGAAGGTAGCTGTGCCATTGGTTAGGCCAAAAGGCATAACTCTATATGCATATATTCCCCACTCTGTGGCAAATGCTGTTTTGTGTTGATCCTCTATTGCAATTGCCAATTGGTTATACCCCGAAAACCCATCTAAAAAGGAACAGGCCTGTTTTCTTGCCACCCTCTCAAGCACATGTTTTGTGATCGGCAAGGGAAAATTATCTCTTATTGTGGCTGCGTTCACTTTTTTGAGGTTCACACACACACACACACACACACAAAGCTTTCCGTTCTTTTTGGGGACAACCACAATGGGTGACACCCAATCTGTATGCTCGATTTCATAATGAATTCAACATCCATCATCTTGTCAATCTCTTCTTTGATTCGTTTAGTGAATGTGTCATTATATGTGTAAGGACAGTGTTTGCTATGTTTGGCATCTGATTTCAAAGGAATTGTATGTTGGCATATCGATGGATCAACTCCTTTGAGGTCTTTGTAGGACCATGTAAACACATCTTTATACTTCTTGAGAAGTTGTGTTAGCCTTTCTTCTTCTTCAGGCTCTAAACCAGTTGCTATATAAACAGGCTAAGGCTCTTCGCTTGGCGCAGCGAGGTCTATCCGTTTTGCATTTTTCGGCCCATCGTAAGATTCCTGGTTTATTCTTTCCCTTATTGGTGGTGTCATTATGATTTTTATGTTTTGGATGGTGAATTTTCGATAGTGGGATGATACATTCATGTTTTCTTTTTCTGAATCCTCCTTATCGTCACTTTCTCCCTCAGTAGTCCATACCTCTCGTAACGACCGTTTTAGTTCTTGGTATTTCTTTTTACGCTCCATTTTGGTGTACTCTAGATCTTTTGTCTTTTCCTATTTTGATTGTTGAGATTTTTTTGATTTTGTTTCTGTTTTAGGCTTCCCTGCTTGTTTTATTTCCTCATGTGTCCTTTTCCTTTGAACTCTTGAGAATCTTCATGATATTTGGTATTTTACACAATCCTCTGTCTTGACAAGCATTAGATAGTGAGTTTTATCTTTTATCCTAGGCATCAGGTTCTCTCTAATTTTGTTTTCTGCTCTTTTTTTCCTATAGCGTTCCTGGCGTCTAGGGTGTTGATTTGCAAAATCATAAAACTTGATATTCGCGGTTGTCTCGCCACGCTCGCTTGAGCTGTCTGAACACTCGTTATTTGCATCGTTACTTAATTCCAAATGCTTAGAGGATTCATAAAACTCTTCTTGTTCTAGTGAGTCTACGTACTCATCTCCTACTGGTATAAGGTTTACCATGTAATAGGGTAGCACATCATAGCCATCCTTATCGCAAAATTTTGTCGTTGGGCTATCTGTAATGGTACAGACATCCAATGTTGCTAGTATGTTTTCCAATTCCAGATATTCTAAGGCATCTTTGGGAAAAGGTTCTGGAATGTAATCCTTGTCTTCAATAGCTCTTTCTAAGATGCATTCCTCTCTTTTTAAGATGTATTCCTCTCTTTTTAAGATCCCACAATGTGAAGCTCCGCACATCCATAGCTCTTTTTTCTGCCCTAACCATGCTGGGAATTCGGACCCTACCAATGTAGCTCAATCAAACTCTTCCACTAGTGTCTGGTTCACATCCTTGTAACTATGGTATTTTAGGTATATTTTGGTTGTAGTCTCCCCACATCTGAGGTATATGTGGTCGTAACCCCAATCCTGGACCATCTTTAATTTTATCATGAATGGTCTTCCCAAGATGATCTCGTAATGGTTCTTTTTGTCGAAATCAACTATTGCAAAGGTATGCTCATACTCGATTCCGCAAGAGGTGACAATTACTTTTTCTAAAATTCCTAGAGGCTTTTCCATGAACCCATCTACCAGTTACAATTTCATTCTGGTAGCTCTCAAAGCCGGTTTTTCCCATTTTTTCCAGATTTCTTTGGTGGCGATAGCGACTCCCGCTCCACTGTCAAGAATAGCTTTGGATACTACTCCCTAGAATTCCATTGGTAGTGTGGTATTTCCATCTTCTCCCTCGCAATATTCTCCAACCTTGTTTAAAGGTACTGGCCTAGTGTTTAGTTGAGGCTTGTCCAATTCTATGATCCCTTCTTGAAGCTTCGAGGTAGGGTCTTTTACTCTAAATTTTTCTAAGCATTTGCCTACGGTAGTCCACATGTTTGGTTGTAACCTCAGGAGTTCGGCTAACGTGATCGTGCATGCCACAGGTGTGGACAATAACTCAATCAACCCTTGTGAATCCATCACTCTGTTGGAAAGTCTTTGAGATGGGATTGCTCTCACCTCAGACTTAGCTTCATACTCCCCTAGGTAAGAGGATAAAGTTTTTAGCGAGTCTGGTTGGCTATGCCCCGAACTAATTGAACCCTGGTCCCCCCCTTGTGAATGCATGTCAAAATTCATTTGTGATCTTTCCTCAAACTCTTCAATGGGAGGTAAGATCTCATTTTTCTCCTTTCTAGTGCTATTTATTTGGTGGTTCACCCTGTTAGCTTCATTTGCTTCCTGGATTTGCTTCCATAGTTCATTTAGACTGTTTTAGATAGGTCAATGGTGCAATACGCATTGACTCTAATATTTCATCATGAGGACAATCCCTTAGCCAATGATCTCCGCCACACTTGTATTAGGGTCCCTTAGGCTGTTGAGGTGCTCCTTGAGCTCCTCTTTGTTGGTATGCATGCCTCTGTCCGTCCATGCCTCCGTTGGCTATGAACAAAAATGTTCGTTCATCCAAGCTGTATCTTCCTTCTCCTGCTGCCTGTGTAGCTGTTGGTGGTCGTGTACTTCCAATCATGCTCCAAGGTTCTGGGATTGGGGGTTCTTTCGGTGGATAATAGACACGATTTGCTACATATCCATTGGAATCTTTGTAATATGCATACATAGGTACCAAAGCCTTCTCTTCTGGTTCGTTTACCGTTGTTGTGTATCTTATGCCGACCGGTCGTAATCCTGGTAGGGATGGTTGTTGCCCCAATACTGGTTGTGGTCTCTCAACTCCTACAGGTCTTGGTAGGCTGCCTGCTTGATACCTAGGCATCGGTGGAAGTTGATGAGATGCTACCTGAGCTTGGGGAGCATATGGTTTCTCTCTCACATATCCCTTGTTATAATAACATTCCTCCGTCACATGGTTTGTCCATTTTTTTTCAATAGAACACCACTTCGGCTGCTTAGCCTGAGGCTTAGCATACATATTAATTTTTTTTAGCACTTCCTGCACAAGCTGCTCCTGGCTTACAACTACTTCTCCTTTAGGTGTTGTCTTAGCGGACTTGCTTCCACTTTGTTGTGAGGATGAATCGGAATTGAGATCCTTGAATTCACCCTCCTTGTAGACCACATAATTGTCTACAAGGTAAAGAGCTTCCTTAGTTAACTCATTTAACGTTGTGCTTCTCTTCATATGTAAGTCCTTCTGGAGATCTGCGTTCCTTAGTCCTTGAATAAATATAAGCATAAGTCTAGATTGAGTTGGCAGTTCTTCCACAGGGCAGAACTTCATATATCTTTTGAGTCGTAGGGCTGTTTTTCGCACAGATTCCCCTTCTTTTTGTTTGAATTTATGGATTTGTGAGACTGTATTATGAGTTATCCCTCTTTGTGAGAATTCCTCAATAAACTCGTCAAAAAACTCCTCCATAGACTCAAAATCTCTACGCTCCACAGAGTCAAACCAAGTAGCGGCATCCTCTTCTAGGGTAAGTCCAAACCTTGCAAATTGAGTAGGGAAGTCCAAAACTTCTTCAGCTCTAATTACACGCACAAAGGCTGCTACATGATCCCTAGGATCTCTGTTTCCCGTGTATTTCTTGTTTATCCATTTTTGCACCTGAGAAGGTCTAATTATACGATGGTCTACAAAACTTATCATTGGTTCTCCTCGTCCTACTCGATATACCTCTTCTGGCCTTCGGCAGTGGGAGGATTCCTCTCTCAGAGGTGCCCCCAAGCTAATAATTTCTGATGGTTCTTGCAAGAGGTGGTTCATCTCTTCTAACTCGTTCTATGGGTTGTCTTCTGGACTCTGTCGACTCTTGAGTTTTTGGCTTACTCTCGCCTTGATACTGTGAATAGAGTGGTGGTTCTTGTAAATATCTTAGCCCCCAAACGGCTGGATAACCATCTCTGTTTCGGTCTTGTTCTAATGTTGCACTTTGTTGAAGCCATGCCTGCAATGATGGTTGGGTTGCTTGTTGGTTATGGTAGTTGAACGTCTGTTGTCGGTTAGAATGTGATGTTGTCTCGTACTCTTCTGAAAATGGGTTTGTTGACTTGCTAAGGATATAGGTGGACCTTGGTACTTCTTCAGGGACATATGTTGATATTTATGGAACTGTTTCCTTTTCTACCTCCTCTGGGAGAATTTGTTTGTATTCTCGCTCGTACCTGTCAACAAAAATGATATCCTTCCCCATAGCAATTTCATAAGAGAATAAGTAAAGAACCTTGTCTTTGCTTAATTCATTTGGGGAGGGTTCTTTGCATCAAAAATAAGAGACTACTCCCTCCCTCGCTTGCTTGTAAATTCCCACATTCTCATTATAGGTAGAGATCCTGGTTGTTTTTTTATCATACATAAAAAGAGCTCCAGGTCGATCAATTTTTGGAGGCGGCTCTTGAGCCTCTGAGACCATTTTTCCTTTTGCCACATTATCTCCATATCTGTTGTAATCCTCAGGGTTACTAACTATCAGATAGTGGTTCCCCTTTTCGTCTTGGAATCTATCTCCATCATCATAGACTCGAATTATCTCCAGTCTCTGAGAAGGTCTTTCCTCTATAAAAATACACTTGCGTCCCCGGTAGTCAGAATAAACTAGGGCTCCCCTAGAGTTTGTTCCTTCTAAGAGGATTATAGTGAACTTGGCATCGTTCAAAGGGTTTTGGGAGCTACTTCCTCCTAGCATTGGTCCTTCACCGGAGAAACCTCCTGGCTATTGACTACCCATCATGAAGAAGGAATTATCTGATGAAGTGTCAGTATCACTACCTTCCTCAATGATTGGTGTTAATGGATCTAGCCTTGCTTGAGTTACACTCTCCTCAGTGGACACTAAGCTACCCTGATCACCTGCCACTTTTTGGTCTCTAGGAATGTGTCTTCTCGATCTTAAATTCATCAAACTTAGCAATGCAATTTATCACAAATCCAACCACTCACCTGGCAGGGATCAGTTTGCGCACAAATTCTTGCCTTGCTGCTGAATATACTTGTACACAAGCGTTTAATTTCGGCAATCAAATCAAAGAATTTAACAGCTAGAGGTGGTCTTAGTAATGATTGGTATTACTGGAGGGTTAACCTCAACCACTACTGTACTCTATACACTTCGGATGTTCTTGATTAGGTCTGCTAATCTGGAACTGTACTTTACCCGAGTGTTTGTCAGTCTAGAGGTAAAGTCTTAATTCCATATTTGCTCCGCCAAAAGATCAAACAAGGTCCAATTTCACTTCTGAAAGAAGTTATGGAGCTGTTAGGTCAATTGGAACATCACTCTACATCCACAGTCAGATTTTGACTTCAATAAGACCCTGTAGACATCCTACACGTAGCATGTCTACCTGCTCTGTTTTGGCTGAAATTTGCACTATATAGATTCCCCTTGATGTGCTGAGTCCACAACTGTTCTTACTTTTTGATTTGGACACCCATAAGCTGGTCAACTAATCAAAAATATGTTCCAATAGCCTGATGTTGATTTGATATTTCACCAGTCAAATCAACTCCAATTTGGGCCAAAATTGACTAGGAGGCTTGCCTAAGGCTATACAACACCATGCTATGTCCATAGTCAGATTTTGACTTCAATATCATGCCTTAGACATACTACACATAGCATGTCTAACTGCTCAAAATTGCTCCAAATGCAAACCACAGACTCCTCTTAAGGTGTTGATCACTCTGGTATGCTCACAGTTGGATTTGGAGTGCTATTTCATTGTGAACACATCCTACACGTAGGATGTCTAAGTGCTCTGTTTTGTCCCAAACTTGAGCCACAGCTTCCCCTTGATGTCAGCAACCCAATGTTATGCTTAGATTTTAGTTTGGATTTCAAAAGACCCCAATTTTAGCTATTCTAGCCTTTTTCAGTCAAAAATGCTAAAGTCTGCTTAAAATCCAATTTTCTCACCCAATTGAGATGAAACCTTTCTCATGCACTCAATAAATCATGTAGATCATGCTCAAAAAGACATCCTATGGTTTGGTCTCAAAAACTTATGCCTTGGGCCGAATTTGGATAAGATGTCTGGCAATTTTCATCTTTTGATCTGATCCTGTCAAGATATGGTCAATATTCCACTTTCCAGTTGAAAATAGGGTAAAACCTACCTTCTAAACACTCTGATCAACTCAGATTTTCAAGATTCTCACCAGAACACCATGTAGACATCCTACGCGTAGGATGTCTACTGCTCCTTTTCTCATACTAAAGTGCTACTTTTCCTTCCCTATGCTCTCAGCAAGTGCCAATATACCTTACAAGTGCAAAAAGATGCAAATTTCTCTCAATTTAAACCTTTTCTAAACTTTTACGTTTTTTGAGTCCGCCTTTTAGCTTTTGGGCAATCCAATAAGGGAAAAACACTCAAGTCTATATGTTGCTAGGGTGAAACCCACCCTCTGAACACAGAGGTGACCTCAGTTTCCCCAAATTCCCTACCAAAAACCCCCTGGAGACATGCTACCGTAGGATGTCTACTGTCTTAAAATTTAAATTTTTTCTGACAGAAGTACTCTCTATGCTTTGCAGCTCTCTCAGAAATACTCACAGAAACTTTTGAACTTCCATTCAGTTTCTAAACACTCTTTTCCATCTTTTATAGCTCTTTGACGTGCCTAACAACAAATATAACATGCATGAAGTGCTCCAGATCATAAATCATGATGTCCTACTTACCCTACTCCTACTCATCATGTGAGATGGTGATTTTGGTGTCTCGGTTGCCTCTGGCCTCCCTGGACTCTCGAGCTATCCTTTCACCACCTTTACCACTCCAACTCCTACTCTCCTACCTAATACTACCTAAGTCAAAGGATCTAGGCCAGACACTTGCTCCCTAGACTCGTCCTAATACCTACAGAGTCCCCCATCCTCTGATCCTATCTAAATGTAAAATAAGACTCTGGCAAACCAGAGAATCCCTATCCTCAAGGACTAGTCTCGGTCACCTACCTAGGGTTTTCATCCCTGGTAGCGGCGCCAATGTTGGCGGATACACCGCGACGAACGTCAGCACAGTGAGAACTCACCTAACAAGATTTGTCAGCTAAGGACGAAGCTCGACCCGTAGGCATGTGGAAGCAATCATAGGGTGTCAACCTACACTCGACCGACTATTGACTACTTCCTACAGAGGTCTCTACCCAATGTCTAAGTTACAGCCTTCAAGAGTACATAAGAGGAGATTTCCTACAACGCTTTCAAGATCCAAATACCCATTAAACGTTCTCGAAACGCTACAGAACTTGAGGAAAATCCTATTAACACGAATAGGTCGCTCTCCCTAAGGTCCGTGACCCGAAACCCAAATCCTAAACACCCGATGTAGAATCCCGTAGGATATCTGATTGAAATTTACAAGTTGTTGTTTCTGAAAACTAGAGTGCCTAATGTGTAGCTCTACTCATTGCGAATGCGTGGATATGCTGAAATGCAAAAACAGACATCATATGATCACCAGAAATAGCTTGCGGGTCAATCTCGCTAGGTCGGGCCGTACACGCGCAATATAGGTGTTGGCGCGTAGCTCTCTTCGGGGGCAACACGCTACAGTTCTCCGCACTTGATTCCGACCACCAGTGTGCGCGGCGCATCAAGATAAACTCTCACTCTCTCTTGTACACAGGGTACGCTCAACTCACACAGACAAACTTCTTAAAATGACAAAATGGTTTTTTTTTTGCATTAAGGTCAAAAGTGGTATAAATACCTTACAATCTCAAACCGCTATGTTCCAATTTAACCATTTACAAAGTCTAAATGTCAAAAATGGGATACAATTTGGAAGCTTCTGCAAGCCCCACTATTTACAAAGGTGAAATGGCAGTTTCTTCTCAATTAAGGAATGATCATAAAGGAAATTAGTATCCCGCCGGGAAATCATCGTCCATTGAGTGTGTCCAGCCGCTAACACTCATGTGATTTCTTCACTCAATTCTATCTCATTTCTCCATGCCCTAGCCGGGTCACTACCATCCTTGGATTGATAATTTTGTCGATTCTTTGGAGCTATGCGACGAGGGAGTTTACATTTGGCGCCGTTGCAGGGGATGGTATCCTAACCTAGATAAGAAATTTTGAGTATAATCGAGTGTTTATGAGTAAACTTAGGTAGAAAACCCCAATTTCTCACTAATTGATCACTAAGTTTTTACTAATTCGCTACTAATTCAAGTGCCTTACATGTGTGTATGCCTAATTAGAGATTGAGTCATCACTTTTTTTATATGAAATTGTAAAAATTTTCACTAAAATTGAGTGAGTTTTGAGTGTGAAATTAGAGATTTTTTCCTAATTAGGCTCTCTAATGACTCTCTAATCACATGTGCTTTTTTGTGCTACATATAGCTAAATCGTTGATAAGAGTTGTGATTATTATTCTTATGTGTCTAATTCCATTGAAAATGATGATACACATGAGATTTTGTGCTCAATTGATTGTAGGTGAAATGTCGTTAAGCGGTTGCTAGTACACACACATGTGTGTAAGCGTCAATTGGAGTTGGAAATCGACGTTTTTCTCATGAAATTATGAGTGCACTAACCCACTCAATTGTTAATTTGATTTGCAGGTTTGATTACACAAAAGATTAGTGCAAATTTAAGTGCAATTAGTATATCCATGTGTAGACAAAGTGCGCACTTTCGAGTGCTAATTGTGGCTTAATTGGTGCCAGTTAGAATTGTGAAAGGCAATGACTTGTTTGATGATGTTATGACAATGATGGTTCATATTTTTTGATTGCTAAAATTGCACCGTCATGCCGTTGAAATTGCGGTAGAAATTGTGTGTGTGCACTAATTACTGGATTTATGCTTAATTTTGCTAGTTTTTGCATACTTAAATGAACGTAGTACTTGGTTGCAATTTGATGTGTAATTGATTGCATTGCAAAGTCCAAAGTACAATAATCAAGCATATGTGTAGAAATTTTCCTATTTGCATCATTAAGTTTGCTAATTTTTTGGGTCAAAATTGGGCAAAAAAGAAGCAAAAAATATCAATTTTGCATCGATTTGATTGTCAAATGCATTGGAAATTGATTGTGATTGTAATCTTGTTGTTCCAAGTGCTGAAAATCCAGTAGAACAAGTTGCATATTTTTCAAAAAGAATTTGGCTTATTTGTTATAATTATTTCGTTATTTTTAGCATTTTTGTGCTAATTGAGTGCTTAAAATTGTTTAATTTTTATCAAAAATTGATGAAATTATAAAACTCTGATGTGAACAATTGATCCAAAATGAAATTTTTGAAACAATGAACTCTCGCTAAGTTTTTGGTTGTTTTTAGCATTTTTGGATATTTTTTGGATAATTTTACCTTCTCGGACAATTTTTTTAACTTTGTTGCATTTGTGTATATTTTCACCCGCCCCACTTCCGTGACCACCGGGCCCCTCTCAACATTGCCTGCATCCACGTTTGCACTTACCTTGTCCTGCACTCGTTGCCCCCGTGTACACACTCTCTAACCAGTCTCCACTCTTTAACCTCATGTGACCCAACCCTTGCACACACACACACACACACACGCGCGCGCACACACACACACACACAAAACAAAAGCAAAACAAACAAAAGAAGAAAAGGCAAGAAAGTCAACACACAAAGAAACAAACACACAAAGTCACAAACAAACATACACACATACACATACAGAAACACACACACGTTTTCTCTCTCGCGCACACACACAAGAGACAAAATAAATAAATAATAATAATAATTAAAAAACTCAAAAAATAAATTTTTTTCGTTTTTTTTCATTTCTTTTTCTTGTTTCTCTTCATTGCATTCACATGCATCAAACATCCACACACACCCCGTTCACACGCATTTAAACACAAATAGACGCATTTAGAGCCCCGAGAGTCAGATTTTATCCGAAATTGTCTCATTTTGTTGATTTGAGCCGTTTTTAGCATATTCAAGCCAGACCACACACAAACTTTGTTTGACACAGATTTTGATCTTGGGTCTACGATTTTCTAGATTACACGTTTTAGAGTTGTTTCTCGCGCAATATTGCATTTTGGCTCGATTTGACCGCAGAGTCCCACAATTGATCATATTTGACCTCGACGTGTGATAGAGATTCGTTTTGGCCTTGATATTGACCAAATTTAGCTAGGTAGAGCCTGTGCACCTGCAAGATCTTGATTTGGATGCTTTTGGATATTTTTAGCACACTGACGTGCGATTAGAGCTCGATTTGGTTTCTAGACCTACATTTGGCTACGACTTTGACCGAGTGACCGATTTTAGAGCCAGATTACACACATAGATCCCGATTATCATTTGGATATCCATTCATTGCTAGATTACGCCTTGCACCTTGTGCATTGGTTTATTGCCCCCTAGCACGAGATTTGACCTAGAGTGCTAGACTTTGGCAGTCATGGATCCTGAGGTTCGATCACCTCCAAGATTTCCATCCTCGCCACCATCTAGGAGACTGACCTCGGCAGAGATCATAGTAGACGCTAGGGCAGATATGGAACGTAGGATGCAAAGCCATATTAGTGCACGACCAGAGCTACGAGCCATAGAGATAGTTACACCTCAGATTTTGATTGTTCCTACTATTAGCACACATGCTAGAGAGGTTGTAGACATGGTACCACCTTCCACATTGCCAGCCATGAGCACACTAGATACTGAGCTTTCCAGCTCACATGCACCAGATCTATCGATGAGTGCTAGATCACCTAGAGCCAACATGCAAGCACGAGTCGAGCCTAGGATTGACACTCCGAGTATTGAGGATCGAGATGAGATTGTGCTACATTTTGTAGGCCATAGAGGAGCCATGCCTTAGTTTCTTGACCATGACGGACATTCCTATACCAGAGATACCTTCTCAGAAGACATAGACCCTTCTATACTACAAGTAGCCAGAGTTCAGAGGAGACATTTTGGTACGACTGAGTTCTTTACCGATGAACTCAAGGGCACATACATGTCCCTACCAACCAGCCCATATGATGCTATTGACAGAGCACATCCCAATGATTGTTTAGATACCCATTTACATCCTAGGATAGTGTAGTTATGTAGATTGGAGCACACATTGACTTATGTTGATGATTGTGGGCGTAGATATAGACATGAGCAGACGAGATGGTATATTGAGCCAGCCATGAGCGTTATGGCATATCTTATTGAAGATCTTCGTGATAGGATCTATAGGGACCCATTGGGTGAGATTTACTTTTTGATGATTGGATTGCCCTATTCTCCATGGCATGGCCAGGATACTAGACAAATACCCACCGAGAGTTCACATACACCTCCTAGACAGATATCCCGTACCAGGTCACCTCCCAAAGCTTCATCACCTAGACAGATTTTGCCACAGAGCACAGTTGATCAGCTGCAATCTAGAGTGATTGAGAGGAAGAGGACGAATGCTGAGATTGACTAAAGCACGAGTACACTACAGGGCCCTACCATGGAGCCACGTACATTGCCAATTCCAAAGGTTGATACTTGTTCTACGAGGGATATACAGCCTAGTGAGATTGCTCCTACACTAGACACGAGCACTGAGCCACTAGAGATTGATAGAGTGCCAGATTCCATAGCTATCATTGATGATCCCCTTGCACCTATCATAGAGGTGGATGTCCTACCACAGCCTATACATGAGGAGATAGCCGATGCACATGACCATGAGAGTGTTAACATTACTACAGAGCTTTTAGGGACCGAGATACCTATAAAGACAGATGCCTGCATAGAGACACCTACTCATGAGCATTCACCACCAGATTCATTGATGATTGAGCACATAGACCACATATGCGAGACACGGATAGATGAGGTATTTAGAGACCATGACTATCACCCCTCGAGTGTAGACATCACACATCAGGATGTAGAGACCCCTTTAACGAGAGTGACTTCTACCATTGTAGTTGAGATACCCCGAGAGGTAGAGCCTACATTAGAGGATGTTCCCACCAGGAGTAGTCCCACCCATGAGTCACCTAGGACATATCAGGCCTATAGCTCATCATTGAGAGCTTATGATAGGACTACTAGACATGTTTATGTGCCTAGCACAATGACACATGTTAGACCTTTAGCTAGTGATGACATACCAATGTGGATTGAGAGCCACAAAACACATGATGGACTATCACATGGCTGGCTCAAATCTAGGGAGTCACTAGAGGCACAAGGATTCTATAGAGGACATAGACAAATTTGGGTTCCTAGACCACATACCATTGCACATCCTCCTAGACCTACTATAGTTTCTTTGACCACACCTATGCCACAGAGATCTAGACCATTTTCACTACAATTAGAGAGGCCTACTCCACGCCGAGGACATACACGAGCTAGATATCCACGACCACATATGAGGAGAGCTCAACATACCTTCCTTGAAATACCGTGGACATTAAAAATTTGGCTACCAAAGAGCCTACCACTTATTACACCATAGGGTGCCATGAGCCATAGCTCACCAGAGATTCCTATTGATCATGCTATTGATTTAGAGCTAGGCAAGAGTCATCCACTGAGAGATTCTAAGATACAGAGTTATTTGACGACACAGTCATAGGCTGATGTCATCCCTAGACCCATTACTTGTGTTATAGATTCTACCATCCATATGAAGCTAGGTTCTAGTCAACCATTGACCATTAGATAGAGAGCTAGGAGATTATAGGCTTTATTGTTTGGAGAGAGTTCTCTTATCCCTCCTAGTTGCACTAGACCATTGACTTGAGCATATTAACTATGGTGCACTAGCTCCATGCATTTATACTAGAGGCACTTTTTTCCTATGGGTTTTTTCCCTCTAGGTATCCAGGTTTGAGACCCTAGTTTAGGATTTCTTTCATTTTGTAATAAAACTTTCACTACTATGCTGATACACCTTACTAGGTGGTAGTGTCTTGCCTTATGATTTTGCAGCATAGATGGACTTCAGCTTCCAGATTGCATGGTTCCATTGAGCTTCAGAGTTATATGCCGATTTCCATAGCCATTGAGGAGCTGCATTATATTTCTCCAGGTGTATCATTTCCTATGCTATATGATTTTGTACACCTATATTTACTTATTGTGGCTTTTCATGGTTTGATTGAGTCCATTTTATTTTCCTAGAGATTCCCAGTGGGGTGCTTTTCCTTGAGAAGCAAAAAACCTCGGGCATACAAAATAAGCACTCACAAAAAATTCTCTAAAAAACAATGTGAAAAAAAATGAGAAGTAAAGAGCAAGAAATATGAAAGAGAAAAAGAAAAGACTTCCATTGAGCTTAAAGTGAAAAATTCAAGATTTTGTTTGGAGTTGTACAGTTAGTTTGCTTATCCTTGCTCATAAACACAAATAGGGAATCTTTCCTTTATATGATTTTTCTAACTTAGCTAGTACTAGAGTGACTGATTTAACCCTTTGTCATAGCTAACTAATTGATAGATTCATCCATAAGGCCAAAACTCTTGTTTAATTATTTTTAGCAAGTGCAGTTTATTTGTCTTTTATTGTGGCAGTTTCAAAATTCAATTGTTTGCACTTAGTCATTCCATGATGTGCTTTACTTTGCCTTATGAATTATTTGGCACATGAGTATGCTTGCTACTTCATTGCCTTTTATCTTTTGCAGGCACATTCTTCTTGGAGAGTGCACCAGGACATATCTTTGTCGAGGACAACAAAGCCTAGGAAAGGGGGAATGTTGGATGCATCCAACATGAGCAGCAGCCATTTTCACCTTCTCATGGACATTATTTTTCCATTTGCTATGTATATATTCATGGGCTCACATTGAGTTCCAAGTTGTATCTGTTTATTCACTTCATGTACTTTGGGCGTCGGGCCATAACTTTTAAAACACTAGGCATAAAAGCAAATGTAGCTCATGTGAAAAGAGGAGATATCATTCTGAGAGAAACGTAAAGTAGAGAAGGAGAAGAAGGAGGCTATGGAGGTGGAAGCATGGAGCCGCATGTACTCTCTTCACGAACCGATTGTATGCATGCAATGAAGATGAGTCCTTTTGACTTTCTCCTGATTTTTATTAAGTTGTGTATTAGTGTCTTGATGGTGTAGATTAAGAACTAGTCACTCTCTAATTCTTGATTGCCTATTGTATGTTTGATTCTAGTAGTGTGTGCATGATTAGATTAGTGTGTAGATTAAGAATTTGTGCATACGTTGCTCTAATCATAACTCCATGAGCTTGGGTGAGCTTGTGATTAGGATGTGACCACGAGGATTAGTAGAGAATGCAATGATTAGCAACCTTGATTAGCATAAGGGTTAGCGTGTGTGCATACACTAATCCCCTTCATTAGTTCTCTCTTCTTCCTATTGTAGATAATCTCATGTGTTTTCCCCACTCAATTCTATCTCATTTCTCTCACACAATCACCCATGTTTGATGTTTCCATTCCCTAGCCGGATCGCTACCATCCTTGGATTGATAATTTTGTCGATTCTTTGGAGCTATGCTACGAGGGAGTTAACACTAGGTTGGTAATGAGACACTTTTATGTCCTGGGACACTTTTATGTCCTGTTAAGTGACCATTTTCCTTGAATTATGTCAAGAGTTTCAAAATGAATTTTGAGGTGCTATCTGTCTAGAAAGTTGTCTCATGAGCTGAAAAAAACTTGACATTTTTTTGGAATATGAATTCCATCTTTAACCTTGTCCTTGCACAACATTTCACAACCTAAACTGTGTGAAAAAACAGGTCCTGTTTTTGGCTTTTTTCAACTTTTTGCAACTATGCCACTCTAGAATTCATGTTTGTGAGGTCTATAATGCTAGAGAACTATCTTTAGTAGTCCTCAACATTTCCTGATGCTTCTAGGGAGAAATAAATGTTAAAGTTTTAAGTTATGACCAAATTACAAAAATTGTCAAATCCTGTTTTTTAGCCAATTTTAGCTCTTCTATGATTTTTTTGGTGGCTTTCATGATATCCAAATGTAGTTTTGATTTTCTATGTCGCGTATTGTAACATAAAGCTAATATTCCTCGAGTTTTGGGGCACCTAATACCCTTTTTTGCATAGTAGACAACGATGGTTGATTTTTTCAATTATAGAAGAAAACGAAACATTCTGTATATCAAGTATTGCTTTTTCAATATTGTTACTTTCTTGTGACAACTACATTCATTCTGTAGGTAGTAACCATATCTAGTCATAAGGATCAAATTTGGCTAGATATTGAATAGTTTCTATGGGATTCTACAACTCATAATGTTGAACCCAGGTTTTTCATGTTTGCTATATTTAACACTTCATCTTTGTCCCCAAGATTCCCCTTGGTAAGAGATGTATTATTCTTTTGACATGCTCCATGGCTCCTTATGAACTTAAAGGACAATAGGGAACTAAGAAAACATGCATATATTATTTGTATTGAGCATGGCTATAGAAACTTTGATGATAGGTTTGCAGAATGGTAAAAATTCAATTTTTTTGTACCTATTTCTTTTGGCAAAACAAAAAATAGTGAGTGAGAAGCAATCATATGTTCTGATCACCAACCCATTGAAGTTAACTAGGGAATTTATCTCAAGTCCTACAAAAATCCCTAATCTTATTTTTATGCAACAAAACGTAAGAAATGACTGTTTTGATGAAAATGTACTGGTCCATCAACTTTGGAGGCTTGGTGTGACCAAAAGATGAGAAATTTTAGAAGTTTCTTATTTTTTCCATGTGTAGTAGGCCTTGAACTATAACCTCATGAAAGGATTTTACAAAATGAGTGGATCTACTATGGTTTTGGAGGTTTTTTTCAAAACCCTGAAAGGACACTTTTATGTCTTGTTAGGTTACCAACCTAGTGTTAACACTCGTGAAGCCCTCGTCTCCGAAGGTTGCATTAAATTGCTGGATGAAGGTTAATACTTTGTCGGTAGCACCAAAGGTGCCATCCTAGGTGAGAAAAGAGATACTCTTCCCTCCTCCTTTCAACTTCTTGAGCTTTTTTTACCTTCACCATGGAGGATATGATTTGGGATGTCCTCCCCTCTTGTATTCTCTAGGAGAATAGTCATAGCTTTTGTCGGAAGAGGAGGAAGGTGAAGAAGAAGGAGAAGAGGGTGACCTCTTTCTTGCCCTTTTCTTCCTTTATTTCCTCTCTTCCCTTTTGGCGTGATGAGGAGAAGGACTATGGGTAAATCATTTCCTCTTGGGAGGAGTTGGCGATCGTTTAGAAGGCTGTCTTTGTGGAGCCACATCTTCAGAGGAACTTAAATATTCATTAGTGTCTTGCTCTTTGGATTTGTCCTCTTGTATGGGAGAGAGTTATCTTTTGGGAATCTCTTCAAGAGGCCTCCTAAGCTCTCTCTCCTCTTGGAGAGGAAGGAAAATCCCATAAGCTCAAAGTTGTTGAGTAACTTTGGCTTGCAAAGCATGGTTATCCATGGCTTGCTGCAACCTAGTAACAAGATGATTGATAAACATGGGGGCATCATCATTAACACCTTCATGTGCAAAATCAAAGTTTTCAATGTTCATTCTACTCTCTTGGTTATTGTCAGCCATGTTAACAAAATTTGTGTGCTTACTTAGTGTATTCTTTGGCAATTCAAAACCTTAGTTGCTACTCGTCTTAGCCTTTGAAAATCAGCACTTAAGTATCTATACCTACGGCTTGAATTGGTTAATTATAGAGAGTAGTGGAGTGGGTCTAATATTGTAGAGTTGTAGTGGGATAGCTCGTTTTGGACTTCTTATGGCTCAATAATGGTAAAGATGTAGGCAAGTCTAAAAAGACCCCATTATTAAGACCAAAGCTCCCAAAGGTGTGCACCATATCCCACATAGTGGGTTCAACAAAATTGATAATAGATCCCAGTCCCACTTACCCTAATATAATTAACAAAATAAATGATTAATAGGCTACTTAAGGACCTCTCTTCTTAAGCAAGAAAAGAGAAACCAAATGTTCTGATACCAATGGAATGGAAATGGCCTATGAACTTTGAGAGTAGCGGAATTAGGAAAGCTAGAGAAAGAATTTTTGTGAGATTAGTTTGTGAGCGTAGAGGGTGAACTTAATTGTTGATAGAAACATAAACATAGTACTTAGTTAACTTGGCATGAACAATACTTTTGCAAGAGAGAGAGTTTAGAGAACATGAAAACAGTTGAGGACCGGATTTATGCGGAGCTGGTCTCCCCTCCAATAGGCATTTGTATTATAGATTCTCCCATCAAGACAGACTTGGTACAATACAATCCGATGTGTTCCTTGTGACCTAGGTGATGCAATGAATATGGAAATATTCATGCATCACTAGCATAACCTAAACTTTGCAAAAGGCATTAACTATCCCAAGAAGTAGTTCCTCACTTATCATCACTCTTCTTGCTAGCATACATGATAGCATAGTAATGAAGATGGAGAATAAGGCAAGTTTAAGCATTGAAGCATGGCTCTTGGTTGGATTTTCATTCCATAGCCAAGAGTGTTGGTGTATGCTCTCAACTTCTCTACTTGCTTGGAGAAGGAGATGGAGCTCTTGCACCGTCTTTTCACTTCACACAACGAGAGTGTGTGTGAGTGTGTGTTGGAGAGTATACCCCTCAAGCATCCCCCCTTCTTGCTTTGGTCAACCCCCCCCCCCCCCCCCCCCCCCCCCCCCCCCCCTTGTAGCTCATGATCGAAGCTCATTGGACCCCTACAAGCCTGGCCAATCACATGCACGGTGCTACAAGGAATAAGCATAGTCAATCAACCAACAATGGTCTAGCCTTTCTAAGAGACTAGTGGCCAACAGTCTTTCTATTCTATTGAGATGGAATTGTAAGACTAGTTGGTCTATTCCTTTCCAACTTCTGTTGCTTATGTCCCAAAATTGGCCCAATCATCGTAGTCCTTTGTTATTGATATTTCTGCCTACCTTCCTCCAAAAAGCATTTAGAATGATGTTATCTACCTTAGATAGACAAGGGTACCAATGAGTCATTGAATTGTGAAAGTATCTTGGAACCTCTTCCCATTCCAAAGCCTCAGCTTCTCTGTTACACCTCTGAACCAACTTACCTATTAAGCCTCCAAGATTTACTTTAGCCCAGTGTAGCCTTTGTCATAATAGTCCAAGCCTGGACTTGCTCTGAGATTGCCACCACAAACTTGGCACATTGGGCTTCCGCATGAGTACAAGGGCTAAGAATTCCTGTATTGCCTTGCTCTAGAGGTCTAGCCATAGAATCCCATCCTGCCCACTACCAGGGCATTGAGTCTTTAGTGTTGTTCTTCAACAAGAAAATTTCATCGATTTCAAGAAATCTTTCCAGTTGCATTCAACTAACTTAAGCAACAAACCGTTAAAGGCAATGATAGGAATCATAAATTAATTGACCACTTTTACTCAAGAAAGGTAGCAGCATGTACTCCCACCTTCATAGCTTGCTCCTTATCTTGTCAATGACCCAAATGAATCTTTTCTTACGCGTGACATCTACTCCCAGAGGAGCCTCCATGTGTCTAAAACTCTTCCCTTTTGTTACTATCTCCCTATCCACATTGATGGGTCAAATGTATCATTCTCTGAAAGTGAGATTAATCTTGACTTTTCAATATTGCACTTTGACTTGAATGCAATGGCAAACATATTCACAATCTCGAGATCTTTCCTAATCACTTGAGGGAAAGCTTTGAGGAATAAGAGTTCTGGAACCATTTGTGAATAGCTTCAAAATAAGTTGGTTGCTATAAGGTAGAGACAACCGTTGGATCTCCCCTCTTGCAACATTGTCTTCTAATAATGCCACCAAGGGATGAGACCTGATGGTGAACATTTGAGAATGTATTTCACTTTTTGATATTCCAAGAACAAGGCCAAGACTGTAATTTCACATCTCCTAAAATTCACCTACAGTTGTTGTTAGTGAGTATTTCACCACAAAATGCATATGGAATCCCAACTAAAAATAATATTTGTAGATAAGAAAGGGCGTTGGAATGGGGGAAATGGGAACACACACAGTACACAAACTAGATGCCTCTCTATAGCCCAACAGATATCCAGCACCCCAAGCCACTCAGATAGACTCACACACACTGTATTTTCTGGTTTTACTAGTAAGCTCGTAATTTGCACAATTCATGACTACACCCGCTAGTAAGTAGTCCTCCCCTTTGCAACTAGTAAGTAGCTCTACAGTAAAGCCATCAACAAAAGCCACACTTCAATTTCTCTGTCATTTGTCGATAGTGGCAGCCACTCCAAGTGTGGACAACCCCGAACTTGCAGTAATCACGACAAATAGCCTTATTCAATCTTCAATCCTTGAAACAGTCCTCCAAAAAGAACCCCGTGGCCAAATAATAGGACCATAGAATAGCCAGAGAGTAAATTCCCTACATCTGTGAGAATTTTAATTATTAGAGATTAAAAACCAATGCCTGACCTGCTAATTGCCACATCTGTCATACACATCATGATCAAGCTTGTCGCTATCGACATCTGGTATTGACTTCACCGCCTCGACCTGTATCTGCATGAATCCATACCAATGCAAGAACCATTCTACTAGACCGACATAACTTTTGTCGCACCATCATTACCCAACCCACTGGTTGAACATTTATGTTCAACCAATGAAAGCTCTGATTATACAAAACTGTAAGCCTGCGAACACTATGCAAAGATGAAATAAAGTCATATGTACAAATTTTGATTCATGTCTTTTTGCTATCTTGGACTGCACCCTTAAGTGGGATGCCCAACCCCTTCAACAAGAACCTGATGAACATCTAGTGTGAGAGCTCTGTGAAAATAGAGCTTGAGACGAACTCCATTTACCCTGTGTCGAAGGGGCTTACCATTGGACCGCTCTAACTGATAAGTACCATTAGGAAAAGCTTTGGAAATTTTGTAGGGCCCAATCCACTTCTTCTTGAACATTTTCTGGAACGTGAAATCAAGGAAGCTCTTGTACTTCATAACCAAATCCCCTTCTTGTACCTCCTTTTTTGGCAATCTTTGATTGAACTTCGCCACACGTTTCTCTCTTTGTTGCACATAGAAATCTGTTGCAGCCTCTTGATCCATCTTCAAAGTCTCCAAGTATGTGATTCTGTCCTGCAAAACATCTCACTGATTCACATTAACTCGCCATAAACCTTTTAATGCACCTAATTGGATGTGTACATGTAAGACTGCTTCTTTGCCAAACACCAATTCGTAGGGAGTGAAATTGGTGGCCACTTTATAAGAAGTTCAGTAGGCCTATAAGAATTTATCAAGATTCCCCTCCCAATCTTCCACCTGTTTATAAATATACTTGGTGAGCATTTTAATGATCTGACCATTTGCACTTTGAACCAAACCGTTACACTGTGGGTGATAGGGAGATGAGAATCTGTGTTGAATTCCCATATTCTCTACCAAAGCACGTACTAGCTTGCTGCAGAATCCCTGTCCTCTATCTGATATCAAAACCCATGTCACTCCAAACCAACAGCAGACAGAATCAAATACAAACTGAGCAACTGAAAAAGCATTTACCTCCTTGACTGCTTTGGCTTCTACCCACCTAGTGAGGTAGTCGATAGCTACCAAGATGTACTTTTTTCCACTTGTAGACTTGGGAAGCGGGCTAATAGCGTCCAATCCCCACTTTTCGAATGCATTTTGGGCCAAGATAGCCCCTTGTGACTTTGCTACTAAACGCCGCTCACCCATAACTTGACATTCGTGACGTGTCTTACACCAATAATGAACATCTCGTACAAGAGATGGCCACCAAAAACCTACTCTGAGAATGCAAAAGAGTACCTGATCTTTATCTTGATGTTCGCTTTCTTCATGGCATTGTGTCAAGACCATGCCAATTTCCTCCTTGTAGAGAACTCTCCTCAATACTCCATCATGGCCGTATACCATAAGGTCTTCACCTATCAAAGTGAACCTGCTAGCCTTTTGGGTAATCCTTTTTCTTTGTAGCTTGGACATGCCTGCGGGACCTTGACCTGTGATCAAGAAATCATCAACATATTTCAGTGTTTCCCTGTCTGCATAGCTGGCCGATGCCACATATAAACCTTGCCACGTGCATCTGTACCCGGCTACTGGCTAACTGGTCAGCTTCTTGATTTTTCTCCCTCCTAACATGCTTGAATTGCACCACTTCAAAAAACTTAAATAACTTTTTAATAGAAAAAAACCAATGCTTGAGAGAATCCCTCTTCATCTACCATTGCCCTTTGATAACCAAAAGAGCATCTCCCTTCACTATGATCTTGGATATCCCAAACTTGATACAGTGCTTAAGGCCCAAGTGGAGAGCCAAGTACTCTGCCTCGTTGTTTGTATGCAAATCCTCCAAATCATAAGCTTTTGAAAAATAGTGTTACCTTGTGGATCCTGTATAACGACTCTGCCTCCAGCTTTTTGGACAACCCTCCTGTAAGCACCATCGAACCACATGACAAAAGCTTCTTTTAGATCCGGTTCATCATTTGCCTCTTCTCGAACCACTCTGGGATACATAGAAAAATCCACACCCTTATTTACCAGCACGTCTGCGAGATGTGAGCTGCAAGTGTGATCAATTTTAAACTCAAAATCAAACTCCTGTAACTCTAGCACCCACTTCATAATGTGCCTCCGTGGTCGTAGGTGAAGCACCACTGTAGGTAATAAATTGTTAGAGGTAAGCACATAAAACCTGCAAACAATTAAATGCACTTTGAACTTCCTGCAAGCAAACACTAGTGTCATCACCCACTACTCAGCCTCTGTGTAAGACATCTCTCCTGGACTGATGACCCGACTCTCAAAGTAGACAGGTTTGTAGCACCGCCCTACCTTTTGTAGTAGGACTGCGCTAATTGCAACTGTACCCCACTGTCATAGCAACATAAAAATCATCCTCACGGTTGGGAGGACAAACAGTAGGCAATTGACATAAGATGTCTTTAACCCTATCAAAAGCTTCCTGTGTGTATTCATTCCATTAAAAGCCATGAACCTGTTGACTCATTTTTTGAAGAGGGTATACATACTGTGAAAGCATCCAAAAGAATCAAGAGAGGTACTTCAATTTATGCACAAATGATGCCAAACCTGTAGCACTTTTGGGAGGCTCCATCAACACAAGATCCTTTACCTTGTCCGGATCCGCTTCGATACCATTCTGTGAGACCACATGCCCTAGCAAGCGAGCTCGAGGTTGAACTAACTTACACTTTTTGGGATTCAATTGACCACCCGCTTCATCCAGTTGATGAAAACATAACTTTAACTTTGACAAATGATCATTCCTAGAGCTGTAACACCCTATGTCATCCATGAAAACTCTGATAAACTTACGAAGGTAGGGACCAAACACTTTATTCATCCAATCTTGAAAAGTTTCATAAGCATTCACCAAGCCGAAGGGCATTCTGCGCGGTAAGCAAAACAGCCCCATTGCAAAATGAAAGTGGTTTTCAACTGGTCTTCAAGTGCAATGCCTATCTCGAAGTATCCAGAGAAGCCGTCCATAATAGAGTACCTTTCGTGACCTGCAACTTGATTTAAAATTTCATCCTGAAAGGGTAAAGGATAATAGTTCCGCTTGGTTGCAGCATTTAAAGTCTTATAATCTACACACACTCACCATTTGCCGATGTTATGACAATCGGGGAGACCCATTCAGATTCTTGCACGGGATAGATAATATCTGCATCCAATAGCTTGTTGATTTCCTGCCAGAGAGCTTCCTGCAGAATTTCCCCTAACCTCCTTAGCTTTTGTGCCTTTGGTTTATGACCCTCCTTGAGTATGATCCTCTGTTCGACTTCCTTGGCATCTCGCTAATCTTTATACTCAGTGGAAAAAAAATTAGGATAGGATGCACAGAGTTGCACATAACTTTTCTTCTCTTGCTTTGTTAAGTATTCTCCTAGCATACCTCTTACCTCTTAGGAATCAATAGGGGAAACTTGAGCTTGCATACCTTCTTTTGGAATAGAGTTTTCGATGGTAATCCCAAAGAGATCAGCATCAACACGGAGGAGATCGTCATCACTCTTTCCCTCTTTTGTATCTGTGTAGCCTTCATCATAGGTTGACTCCATTTCGTCTTTGTAGCTTGTTGTAGAATCATCTCCCTCATCCTTCGCCATGGGATGAGAGAAACTCTCCCTCGTCCATAGATCAAGCATCACATGTCTATCATTCTCTTTATCAAATAAAGTAAATACCCCTTTTCCTAAATCATGCTTGGCCCCCATTGCAAGAAGCCATGGTCTACCTAATATAATAGGATAAGCATTGTCGCCAGCTTTCTTAACAAAAAAATCAATAAGGCATTCAACACCCATAACCTTTACGTTCACATCCTGTGCTATGCCCAAACACCTGGCCTTGGTATGTTTGGCCATCCTCATTCGCTCATTAGATCTTACCACTGCTTTAACTCCTGCATCCTTCATGGCGGATTCAGTCATGACACACACTTGGGCCCCTCCATCGATGTATGCCTATACCTGCATCTTCTTTTCAATAAGAGCATCAACAAGTGGAAGCACATCCGCTGGACTCCCAACCCTCAATGCTAGATTCCCCATAGTACCCGTGGAAGCCTGGTGCTAGCACTAGTAGACCACTAACGTTGCAATTTAGGATTTAAGGCAAGTAGCTGACCGAAAGTAATATTAGCCTTTTGGTTCTTGACATCACTCACCGAGTCATATTCGGGATGATCCCTTCCAAGTTGGTAGTCGGATTGCTTGATTTTGTGTCTCCTTCTTCTTTTGCTTGTCTCTAGTGGCTCTCTACCTTCGTCGACCTTCCCTTTGCCTTTGCGAGCTCTAGTCTCCCGTTTTGTCTCCGTATCTCTTCCTTCACGTTCCCTCTTGTTGGCCAAAACATCCACTACCTGCTCATCTACTCCAATTATATTATCACGATGAACTTCTTCATTACCTTGAGGAGCGGGAGGCACAGGATTGTCAAACTGCTGATCTCTTTGCCCGTTGAATCTCCCTTGTCCTCTCCCTCTTCCAAATAGTGGGTAAATACCTCCTCTTTCCCTTGGTGGATGTGGGCAATCCGGTGCGTAGTGTCCTTCTTCGCCGCAATTATAGCAACGGCCAGGCAATTGCCAAGCTCTTCCTCTGCCCGCTCTTTGCTTCCCTCTGTCCATCACACTCAAACAAAACTCTTGCATTTGTTCGGATAAATCTTGAACATTACGTAACCAGTGTTGAGAAATAGCTGCCACTCCACAATTTGCTTGATCCTCTACACGAACCTCACCTTGAGGGCTTGGTTGTTGCTCGTATCCCATCATACCTTGTTCGATCTTCTTCTTGATCTTCCTGCTCTTTGCTTGAGAAATTGGTACAACACCGTTGTAGTTTTTGGGGCTTTCGAAATCCACCTTTTCTCGTACCTTGGGATGTAGGCATGACATAAATTTGTCCATCTTGAAATAGTCGCCGTTGGCCAATTGCATTGATGTGGCTAATTCTGCCCAACATTCTTCAGACCGATTAAGAAAAATAGTAAATTCTTCACTTACATCTTTCTTTTAGCTTCGAGTCCATATCCATAGGTGATCCTTCCTTTCAAAAATGTTGTAAGAAACTGGTCCGTAGAGCCGGCCATGCATGTCGCGGCTCACCCTGCAATGTATCGAACCATGCTTTCACCTTGCCACGTAACACAAATGGAATAGTGTCCATCTTGCTGTCTTCATTAGGCAGCCGCAATGATAGCATGTATAATTTAAAGTCTGCAATCCATTAGACTGGATCCTCCTCGCCTGTGAAAATAGGGCCATAGCTTCCAGCTGCCATGGTATCCTTCGGTTGACCTTTGCACTATTTTCTTCAAAGCTATCAGCGGGTCCTCAGTGGGGGACCCACGATGGAATGGTAGAAATGGGAACACACACAGTACACAAACTAGATGCCTCTCTATAGCCCAGTAGATATCCAACACCCCAAGCCACTTGGATAGACTCACATACACTCTATTTTTTGTATGGTTTTACTAGTAAGCTCGTAATTTGCACAATTCACGACTACACCCGCCTAGCTATACGCACCTTACAACACAAACTCGTCAATAGCTCAACACATAGCACACACCTCGAGCAATATAACATAGCGGCTCCCATCTCTTGCTCTCTCTTGCATTCACACATGCTCTCTCTCTCTCTCTCTCTCTCTCTCTCTCTCTCTCTCTCTCTTTGCTATACACAAACTCCAAGGGTCCACACACAAGCCCCGAGCTTTGAGCACAAAGGAAGATGCCAAGACACAATGGATGGAGTGAGCAGAATAATGAGCTTTTGATTAGAGTTAGGATAGTCTTTAATGGCGACATATACAGATATGATCGAGGTCGGCCCCAACACGTATGGCCTTCCTTCAACACACCCGGTCGCCCCTTCTTCCAAACAAATTGTCCGACCTCTTTCTACCTCCGCTTGCCCCTGGCCTCTGCAACGCCTTTTCAAGGCCCTGTCCAAACCCTTCAGATGGCGCTTTTGCTTGGCCTTGCTTTCTAGAGCCCTCCAGCCTTTCAGTTCACTGGCGGCCACCTCCCCTATGGCAGCCCGTATCCCTTGATGACCTTCTACACTTGCTCCAAGGCAAGCCCTCGGCTTCAACAATCCTGGTGGCTCCCCATTGTCATATACAAGCTCTCGCTGGCCTGGTTCTTTGAGATGCAGCCATGCCACAACAGATGGTGGCCCCTGGCGGCCCACTTCATGCTCTCATACCTGCCCCCAATTGGTTGCACCTCATGGCGGTTCTGGCTCCCATGCACGGCCACCACATGTTCACCTCTTTACTGCAGCTCATGGCGCCTTTCACCACAAACACTATTCGACCCTCTGTAGCATGCCTCCAACTTACTCATTATGGACTTGCAGATAACCCCTTGGCTTCAACCTTCTCCCCTGCTCACTGCATGGCTACCCTCCTTTACTGTAGTGCTACTTACTAGCTGCAAAGGGGATGGCTCCAGGCCCCCTCTCTCAAACAGTGCCCTCTTCGTTGATGGCTTTTGTTCACCTCTTCAGGCTTAAGTCAATCCTCCCTTGCCCTCCCGGTGGCACTCCCTTGCATGGCCGGATCTCCTGCCTCTTGCGCACCCACTTGGCAACCCCCCTGTCTGGCGCCACTTTTCCTCCTCTTCTCACAGGCTGTGGACGACTTCTCCCATGCATGGCTTCCACCTGTTGATTGCTTCAATCCATGCGCCACTTTGTGGCCTCGAACTGCATGTATGCCCCTTCATCGACTTGCCCTGCTCTATCCCGCCATCTGGTGGCGCCACCCTAAACCTGCATCGTTCTCGTTTTTTTTAAAAGCATGTTGTTATTTTAGACTTCCAAGATTTTCACTTACATAGCACGCTATTCCCACCCAAGGACGACCGCAATCCAAAGCACCGCCAAACGGGTATAACTCAAGGTCGTAGTAGCCGAGTCCAAATACTCCCGGCTTCAAGTATCCTTAGCCTCCCCTTTGGAGCCTCACTTCAATTGCTCTATCATTTGTCGATAGTGGCGGCCACTCCAAGTGTGGACCACCCCGAACTTGCCGTAATCACGACAAATAGCCTTATTCAATCTTCAATCCTTGAAACAGTCCTCCAAAAAGAACCCCGTGGCCAAATAATAGGACCATAGAGTAGCCAGAGAGTAAATTCCCTACATCTGCGAGCATTTTAATTATTAGAGATTAAAAACCAATGCCTGACCTGCTAATTGTCACATCTGGCATATACATCATGATCAAGCTTGCCACTACCGGCATCTGGTATTGACTTCACCGCCTCGACCTGTATCTGCATGACTCCATACCAATGCAAGAACCATTCTACTAGACCAACATAACTTTGTCACACCAGCGTTTTTCCCTACAACATAGAGGTCTCAAGTCTCCAAATTTCTAATATGGCTAGTCTACTTGTGCATTCTTAAGTTTTGCTTGTGAAGAGAATTCTTGAGTGTGGCAAGAGGGGAGATTCAAGGACTATCTCTACCTAACAACGACCACCTTATTGCAAAGATATTCATGTATGATTCCCTCTTATTCCTCAAAGCTTGCCCTCAAGTGATATGGAAAACTCTAGAAATTGTGAATACATTTGCCATTGCTTCAAGGTTGAAGTGCAATATTGAAAAGTCAAGGTTAACTTCACTTTCAGAGAATGACTCTTTTGACCCATCAATGTGGACTAGGGAGATAGTAACAAAAGGGAAGAGTAAGAAACTTGGGAGCTCCTCTGGGAGTGGATGCTACCCATAAGCAAGCATTCCTTTGGGTCATGGATAATGTAAGGAGCAAGATGCAAAGGTGGGAGTATGTGATGCTACCATTATCGAGTAGAGTGAAAGTGGTCAATTCATTTATGATCCCTGTCATTGTGCTGCTCAAGTTATCCAGATGCAACTGCAAAGAGTTCTTGAAACCGATGAGAAGATTTTTTTGGAAGAACAAAACTAAAGACTCAATGCCCTGACAGTGGGCAAGATGAGAATCCGTGAGACGAGACCTCTAGAGCAAGGTGGTATAGGGATTCTTAACCGTGGTACTCATGCCGAAGCCTAGTGTGCCAAGTTTGTGGTGGAAATTTCAGAGCAAGTCCACGTTTGGGCTATTACGATGAAGGCCATGGTGGACACTGCCAAAATACGCTTGCAAGGTGGCCAGTGTAAAGGGTTAGAGATGCAAGGTGGCCAGTGGAAAGGGTTAGAGATGCAAGATAAGTTGCTTGCCCCACGATGGGCTAACCTAAATCTTGGAGGCATTACGAGAGAGCTAGTTCAAAAATGTAACAGAGCAGCTGATGCAGTGGAATGGGGAGAGGTAACAAGATACTTCCACAACTCAATAACCTTGGATATCTCAGGCAAGAAGCATCCTTCTAGATCCTTTTTGGAGGGAGGTGTCCAAAAAGATCAAGAACAAAGGACTACGATGACTGGGCCAGTTCTGGGACAGAAGCTTAAAAGGAACAGACCAAGCAACCTACAATTCCACCTCAATGAAACTGAAAGACTGTTGGCCAATAGAGTTTTAAAAAAGGTGGACAGTTGTTGGCTACCTGATTGGGATGGCGATGGCACACAAATAAACATTTCCTAAAACCACAAACCAAGACCAGATTGGTTTTACCCCTTGAACAAACAATGGAGTAAGAAATTTCCGGAATCAAGATGGGGGTCAATTGTGAAGAACATATGGTACCTACAATGGTCTCTAGGGATGAAGGTTTTTTTGTGGAAGGTACTTTGGGGAGCCTAACCTAGTGGTGTGAAGATCATGTCCAGAGGTGTTGGTCTCACAATGCACAACGTCCAGGGAGGACCTACGTCACTTGCTCAAAGATTGCTCGGTCTACGGCCTGCTGACAGGGAAGGTATGCAAGTGGGTTCAAAAGTCCTTGAAGGTAGGTTTCTTTAAGAATGATCTATTCCTAGGTGGGAAGATATTCAAGTTTTGAGAATTACTTACTGGAGCACACATTGTTAGATATTGCTACTTCAAACATGTGTGGAAGGCCAAAAGCTATCATATCTTTTAAAAAGCCATGAAAATAGCTAGTTCCTCAGAGTTTTTTTAAGAAAGTAGGGGAAGCGATCGTCACCATTAGGAAAAGAAGCAACATTGAGGAATGGAACATGACGATTGATGCCACAACGGTTGGTTAATTGTTGAGTCCTCTTCAGGTCAAGGAATGCTCATCTTATACTCTCATAGATGCCTATACCAGTGTCCTAGGGTGGCTTTTCTATCATCTACTATATCTATGGTAGCTAGGAGAAGTCATGCCTAGATATGAGCATGACTAGAATCTATAATTTCTTGCTTTCAAGAATATAATCAACCATCATTGTGAGTTTTCCAAAAAAAAAAGTTTTTGGTTGTTTGTGAAAAAAAGGGTTTGTTGGAGTGACAGCTCTCTGCCATCTTGCAGCCTATGAGGCCTCCAGAGTTGGGGGGCTCATAGGGTAGGGCAACGAGATCTATATCCTTTTCTAGAGTGTTGCACTATGACACCTACAGATAGTGCTCATCCTAGGATGGGCCACCATGCTAGGAAGCGGGGTTCATCGGTGCCTCTCCCTTGTCGTTGCCCTTCTTTTTGGAACAAGGGAGAGGATGTCCCTCCTACCTCGTCTTGGGGAGTTTTTCTTTGTGCTCTTGCTATTTGAATTTTGGAAAGGGATTGGCCCCCTTGGATGGCATGTATGGTGGTTCTTTGCTCATTGGTACAGATTTACAATAGGTGGGTTTGGGCAATTCTAGCTAAGTCGCTCTACCTCGTGGCAACATATGGTTGCTCTACCTCATGGCAACATATGGTTTTCTACTCCTGGTCGGTGTGATGTAGTACATGGGTCTCCTTAGCCCTGTTGGGGTATTGTTTTTTATTGTTTTGATTGCTTGAGATGTTTTGGCTTGTCTACTCTCGCGATATTCCTTTGTGGATGATGTTTGGTGATCGGTTGTGGGTGTTGTTTGATGCTCCTTTGCGGACATGCAGTTCGCTGGTGTGTGACAGCAACAACAATAGACACATGGTGGCACTCAAAGAGGATCGCTTGGTGATGGGGACCTTGGGCCCCGCCCCTTTCAACATATACATGATTTCTATTTTGTTCTCTATATTGGGTTAGGGCTCCTTGTTGTAAAATCCCCAAATTGTATGAACATTTTGGCCTATGGTCTATGTAGCGGGTTAGGGCTCCCTATAAAAGCCCAATATGCTTTGGTTTGTCTTGATCTCATGGCATGGTCTATGCATGAGCTGCTCATGTAATTTTTTGGGTTTTCTTAATTTATTGCCAAAAAAAAAAAGTTTTGGTTGGGAATTATGTTCTCTTACTCTCCATTGAGTCTATTCTCCCTCTTCCTTTGGTTTCAAGTGTAAAATGTGTACATGTGATCCTATGTGCTTGAGTTTGTGAGGATTAAGAGAGGTGACCTCTCCTTAGTGGGTGTGTGCAATCACTTTGGTGTATGAATGTGCACTTATGAGACTTCTACTCTTAGTTGATGAGTTTTTATGTGTTTGCTTTGTTGAAGAGATTGTGTAGATTGTGGATTCAGATTAAGTGTATACATGTAGATCTCTTCTATATCTTGTGTGTTCTGGTGGATTAAATTGAGCTTGATCAATGAGAGTATGTAGATTTCCATACAAATTGTATTATTTCCTTCATGCCTTATAGACCTCATCAAATTGATATGTTGTTGTGTTGGTCATGTGTGTGTAGCTCTCTGTGCTACACTACAATGGCAACACAATCATTGTTTTCTTTTGGGAGTACCAACCTATTCTAATGGTGAAATCTACATGCCTTTGGTGTTTTGTAGTCATTAGACTTATAATGGGCTCCATGGATCACAAAATGTTTGAAATTAAGAAGAAACTATGGTATGTATAGATAATTTTTTTGTGAAAAAAGAGTTGCAAGGACTCACAAACGTGTAAAAATCCCTTTGTGCGTGCTACTCCTCGCTCTAGAGTGGGAATTGATAGAAGTGGGATGAGATTATAATTAAGCTTAGGCGTAGAAACAAGAAGTTAAGGCATAATTTGTGCTTTGGCTACATCTGTGCATTGTGTAGAAAATATGATTATTGTTGTATCATTTCATTAATCCTTGTGATTTGGTTTCTTGAGTTTGTTATTAATCTCAAGTTTAGGTGAGGTTCAATATTCCTCACCAACCCTTTTCCTAGAGATCACATCCTTCATATGGAGTTTCTGGTTTACTCTAAATCATGATATTTTGTTCTACTTATCGATCGTGGTTTTTAGGTTTTCCAATAACCTTGTGCTACTTAGAGAGACTCCCCTCAAACTAAGGTGGAGGTAAAACAATCACCAGCTTCAAGAGTTTTTTTTGTGGTTTATACTCAAACCTTGGGTTTATGACGTTTATCTGACAACCTTGGATCTAATGTCACTTGTTGCTACCATATTATGGTCGTGATGTGTGTGAACACACTTAGGACTATCAGGACACTTTTTTCACATGTGAAGAGGGCTTTTTTTGCGACTTGTATGTATGCCCATCTTTCTAGGGTAAATTTTATCTTCATATTAGCATATGCAAGTATACTACCTTCTGTGTTGTGTGTCCTTGAGCTTCTCCTTCATTTTCTTCATCTTTCTACACATTCTTGTAGCCACATGCAATCATGTCTAGCTAATTGTCATGCTAAAAACAATTATGTTTTCTACATATTATTTGCTAAGGACCAAATAGTTGGAGACAACTACCCATTTTGGGCTTACATGATGTAATATGGCCTTGTTGCAAAGGGCCTTTGGAATGAAATGTAACATGTCCATGTTGCAAATGGAATTTTTAACATCATGTGGAACTATTATGTAATATCAGGCTCTGTGGATACATGTTATGTGTATGATGATGTAAGTTCTAGTACTTGTACTACTTGAGTTGTTTTGCCTACTACAGGCATGCTCAAATGACAAGGATGCATAGCTCATGGGTTTATTGTGATTTCTATTAAGCATTTCATTGAACCATACATTCACTCATAACAAACATCAAAAGAGGTATGGTAATCCATACATTCACTTAGAACAAACATCAAAAGAGGTATGGGATATACTAGGATTTCTGAATTATGTAGGTACATATTTGAAAAAAATTGCTATCTATGTAAGGAGACAGAGTTCAAGGCTATGTACAAGGAGGATGAACATATATATTTCTTATGGAGATTAATTTTTTCACTTCTCTTGAGACTGTACCTAACACAAATATGGTCCCCTTTGCCAATAATGTCTCTTATCTAATTAAGGGAGTTGGGAAGATTGTGCTTATTGTTGTAGGTGGTAGATCTTTCACTCTTTTAGATGATTTGTATATATGTGGGATCAAGAAGAACCTTTTGTATGTATTTGCACTTGGAAAAACTGGTCTTAAAGACAAGTTTGGGGATGCTAGATGTATTGTGCATGATCTCAATTGTTACTAGTCTAGCATCTGACACTTTGTTTTGTAGGTGTATAAGCTCAATGCTTACAAGAAATGTGTGGAATATTTAACATGCCAATTTTTTAATTTGAAGGCTATTTTAGATGCAAAACATTGGCATGCATGTTTTGCAAAACACTGGCATGCTATTTCGGATGCAAAAAATTGGCATGCGTGTTTTGCTTAGTTGAATTTTGCTAGTTTTTTGTGTTTTCGAAATATGATTTTTCATTTTAGCAAAATGTATGCAAATGTTGTAGTTTGTAATGTTCTATATTTCCCAATGGTGGTCTATGTGTGGCAAACCCGTATGTGATGGATCTCTTCCCTATCTGTTTGATGATTTGGTGGTAGGCCATGTGGATGAAGAGCAAGTGGTTTGGAGCAAGCATGTGGGAGAGAATGGCCAAGCAACATTGCTTAGCATTTACAAGTGAAGTAGAAGATGATACCATTCCCTAGGGGGTTGGTCAACCTTCTTGTGCTCATGGTGTGCTAGTAGTTGAGTAGGTACACGTATCTCAAGATTGCTCTTGTGAGGCTATGAATATAGGTAAAATGAATATAGGTAAAGCTCTTGTTGTGGATGGGAGGCTTAATTTTCAAGATTTGGATGCTTCTAGCCATGTCCTTGGAGATGTTATAACACTTTATGGAAAGGAGTATGCTATGCATGTATTTTTGTGGTGTTTGGTGGTATATTTTTAAGCTTCAATAGGTATTAGATGCTTATACCAATGAAGTGAAACTACAAGAAAACTCTCTTGATTGTGTCTGTCTTGATGAAAACATTTATTGAGGACTCATTGATCTACTAATTGACATGGATAAGGGATTGTGGGTATTTTTAGCAAAATGTCTCACCAGAATATAGTTTATGATAGGGTTTGGTTCTCATCAAATACAAGTTTCTTTGGGTAAGAAGTCATTAGCTACTATGGTTATGCATGGAGAAACCATTTTTTGAAGATTATTTGTGCAAGCTACAAGGCCCTTTTGATAATATTTCTTGCATGGAGATGGTTTTCCTACATGGTTGGGCGGAAGGGACATGTACAAGTTTTTCATATATTGATGTGCAAGTTCAGGTTGTGACTGGAGGTAGCTTGAAGATACATAATGATGCTTGGATGAGGAAGCAAAGGATGATGTTGTAGATGTACGGTTGTGGTTGGAGATACTTTTTTGATCCAAGATAAGGTCTATGTTTCTTGGGGAAAGTAGGACTATTTGATTTTGAGACACGTGGTGATCCATGGTGCTTTAGTGTGCTACAAATAGCTGACCATTTGATCCAAGTGGCAACCATATTGTGATGCAAGGGGTTGAGCAACACAATTGAAGCATTCATGTTGGATTTTAATAAAGCATTGTAAATGTGGTAGAGTGAAGGTCTTTTTCTAAAATAATAGAGTTGCTTAGTGTTGCAATTTTCAGGTTGAAAAAGCATATTTTTTAGTATCCATAGTACAATTGACAAAAATTGTTTGAAGCACATAGACACTTCAGAATTAGCCTTAAGCAAATATACCCATGTATGCCATGAGTAATCATCAATGAAATTCACAAAGTACAAATTGTTACAAAAAGAAGAACTATGCATCTTGCCGCAAAGCTCACTGTGAAAAAGCTACAACTTGCAAGTAGCTTGCACTAAACCATCTTTCAAAATGCTATAACATTGCATTTTCCCCAAAATAGAGTCTTCACAAAAATGTTTAAATGGTGCCTCCAAAGGGGACAATGAGCAAAAAGGCTATGGATATTCACAAGTGTGTGCCAGATTGTTTGAGTAGGTGTGAAGACCCAATGCAAGCCAGGGGATCCACATATGTATGTCTTGTGCGGTTTTACATGCCAAAGTGCAGATATTTGGTTCTATATGGATGAAATGCTCAAATTTGAGTAAAGTGCAGATTGAAGTGTAGATTTTGTGCTCTTTGATGTGCTTTTGAAGCTTGTTCAAACAAGCGTGCAAGTTATGACAAGATAGATATCAAAGTGTGTTGCATATCTTTACCAAATGGTGCACATGCGATAAGGACCTGGATGATGTATGAAGCTATAGGATCAAAGTGCTAAGTCACTCATTTTCATGCCGGTCTTCTTAGATTCCAAATTAAAGTTCAAACAGCCAAGTTGTAAGCGCTCGAAGTTTCCCTAGGAGTTCAAGTTTCCCCAAGGGTCGGATGCGCACCACTTTTACTTGCCTAGCAGGAGTTCAAGTTCAAATTTAAGATCAACCATATTAATCAATTCCACTTAGCCATTGTTTTGGTCAACAAGGGTGTTGATTTTCCATTTTATCCAAGGGTGGTACAAGATTAAGCTAAAGAGGAGTGAGACTTGGAGAATGCTTTTACTATGTGGTTTGACAGGGCGTATCGAAGAGTAGTGCAGAAGGCAGGAGGTGGTGTGGTGATACAAGACCCACAAGGCAAAGTTATCTTTTCAAGAGCTTATGATCTAGAGGATGTCCACACCAAAAATGAAGCGGAGTACCTCACCCTACATTTGGGTCTGAAATAGTGCATGGAGTTTGGAACTTTGAAGCTAGTGGTGAACGGTGATGCATTGCTAGTCATCAAGCTACTTTTAGGCCAATGGCAGGTAAGCCGGGATTCTTTGAAACATTGGTTTTTTCCCATTAAAAATATAGTAAATTTCTTTAAAGCAGTTTAGTTCAAGCATGTCAAGAGAGAGCAGAACCAAGAGGCAGACCATCTAGCAAGTAGCTGAGTAAGGTGTATGTTGTAGGCTTATATGTGGCACTAACCACTTACATAGGTAGGGAGACTCTGAAGGAGATAGAATATTTTGCAGCACAAGTCAGTGTCCAAAGGGTTTGTCAAAGCTGAAAAGGAAAAGGATTGTACAAAAGGCTTGTAAGTTCACATTGGTAGGTGAAGACCTGATGACCTATGGTCGAGACGGAGTGCTAAGGAGAGTGCTTTGCAAAGAGGAGATTGGCGTGGTGCAGGAGCAATTCCATGAAGAAAGTGGACGTCAAGTTAAAGACTAGGTGCTATTTTGAGTCCTCAAAGAAGGTTTTTGGTGGCCTTCCATAGTACGGGATGTGCATTTGTGTGGTGCAAGACCTTCCACAAGTGTCAAACCCATGGGTGAAAGATGATTCGTAGCCAAGTCACAGGGAGCTATCATCGCTCAAAGTGCTTATGAAAGTGGGGTTTGGATGCCATTGGTCCACTGTCTAAGAGATAAGAAATATATTGTGGTAACCATAGACTAGCTCACCAAGTGGGTCAAGGCCAAGGTAGTTAAGGAGGTAAATGATTATGTTGTAGCCTAGTTTGTCTTTGATTGCATTTTTTGTCATTTTGGAGTGCCTTGGGTGCTAATTTTTGCAGGGGTTTACAAGCAAGTTGATGTATGCATTGGTCAAGAAGTTGGGCATTCAACATCAATTTTCTTTGCCCTATCATCCCGGTGCAATGGTCTACTAGAGAGTGTCAATGGGCAAATCATCAAGATGCAACAAAGTATGTATACAAACAAGAGGCAGAGTGGGAGGAAAATCTTGAAAAAGTGTCTATGGGCATACATGACATCTTAAAAGTGGCTAAAAATTTCACTCCATTTGAGATGCTTTATGGAGAGTTGCCAGTGCATGCACAATTAGGAGCTTTGAACTGCACGTGGCAAGTCAATTCCACTCAGTGAAAGGTTTTGTAGGATCAAATTGCTGGTCTTGAGACCTTGCAAATGGACAAGGAGGTAGGAACATACTGCTATGTGAAGCAACAAGTCTATGGATATTCACAAGTGTGTGTCAAAGTGTTTGAGTAGGTGTTAAGGCCCAATGCAAGCCAAGGGATCTATATATGTATGTCTTGTGTGGTTTTACATGACAAACTGCAGATATTTGGTTCTATATGGATGAAATGCTCAAATTTGAGTAAAGTGCAGATTGAAGTGTAGATTTTGTGCTCTTTGATGTGCTTTGGAAGCTTGTTCAAATAAGCGTGTAAGTAAGACCCAAGCATAGCGGCTAGTGACTCTTCCTCCGACTACGACGGCATGGAGGGTTTTCTAATGCCTAATCCCGATAGCTCAAGCCAAGACATGCATGCCATGGCCCCGCGGTCCGGGCAGAGCGTGCTTAGCTGCTTGAAGGAAACCTTTAGTAGCTGTGTGCATGTGTCGCACGTGTCAATGCAAGGAACTTGCCGATACACTGTGTGCGAGCCACAAATGGCTCCAAGCACACAACAAGCCTAAACTAGTAAGCTCAAAGATAGCAATGGTGTGTCACTCACCGCTCTACGCTTGCTGTCGTGGAGGATTCCTCGCCGTCGCGAAGAAGAAGGAGCCGCTGCTACGCCGTGCTCAACCGCTTCACCGCGGCTGCCGTGCCGTCGTCGCAATGCTCGATCGCACTCTCTCTCTCTCTCTCTCTCTCTCTCTCTCTCTCTCTCTCTCTCTCTCTCTCTCTCTCTCTCTCTCACACACACACACACACACACACACACACACACACACACACACACACACACACACACACACACACACGCACACATACACACACACAAGGAGATGATGAAGAAGAAGATGGAGATGGAGCAAGAGCACTCTTCAATTGCACAAATGAGAGAATGAGTGAATTTAGGTTTAGTTGACTTTTATATGAGCTCGCCCCATTCACAATTGGGCACCCATGCTTAGCCAACTAATCCCTTGAGTTTTCCAGTTAGAGTGTGCCTCTCATCGGCGATCACTCTTACCATTTTCCTATTGGACCGACAAGCTCGGTACCTGACTCTACCAAATAAATAATACGACGTCCGTTGTAGGTGATAGGAATGTGCGTGAGGGTTAACATGCCCCCCTTCCTAATGTAGATTCCGTCCTCCTCAGAATCTATTGAGTTGAAGCTCGTTCGTCGACGTGGAAGAGCATCTGAGATGAATGTCCTTGGCCTCCTTCAGTCACTGCAAAATCAAACAACATTGGCATAGTAATTACATTCTCATAAGAAATTAAAAAGCATATGCAGTTGTAGGCAGACAATTTGATTGGTAACACAATTTTAAACCTTTTGTCAGCAAATAAACATTAAATTGCAATATAATGAAACGCATAAACAACTGTAAAGGTAAAAAATTAAACAAGTATGGGGTTGCTAATTTAATGATCAAAAGGCACTAAAGATCAACTCTTAATACCATGGGTAAGCTTCTTAATTTTCTTTGGTCAATTAAGTTGTTTAATCACGAGAGCCAAGTATTTCATGTTCAAGGGCTGACTAGAGACTATACCTAGAAGACCTTGTAGTTAAGCTACGATAAAAGGAATTTCTCATGAAATCATCGCGAGACTGATTACCTTTTCTTTGACCCCCCAAAAGTCTTTTCACATTGTTTCAATTTTGATGTGTGTGCTTGTTTTGTATGCCTTGGGTGTTTTGCTTTTCAAGGAAAAGCGCCTACACTGGGAACCTCTAGGGCTCTAGTACCATAGGCAATACATGTGAGTGAAGTACCAAATCAAGGTGAGATTTCTCTTCTAGCTTAAGATTTTACATTGTGGCACTTTGATTTTTTTAAAAAAAAAATTGTTCGTTTTCAACATTTTAATTTTGTAACTTTGGGGGGTCATATAACACGGTTACCCTCCCTAGGCTCATCACACTAGTAAAATCCCTTTATAATACTTAAGCTAAAGGTCAATAGGGACTAAGCCCACCAGAAAGCCCTAGTACATTGCACACAATGCTGCCTAAATCGGATTAAGAACCTAAGTAACCATAGATTATTAGGAAGGCATTCCTCATGGTATTAAGAGAAGATCTCTAACACCTAGCTTGGTCAAACTAGGTCGGACTGCTTGATTTTTAAACCTAGACAAGTGATTATGACAAAAAATTACATTGAATTTAATGTTTGATACTAAGAAAATTCACTGAATATTATGCTACCAATCATAATTAAAGCAGACAAACATGGATGCAAAATGATAAGGGGCAATGCTAATGGATAAGAAACACTTGTTTGTGTTGATGGCCGCACTTGATTTGAAGTGTGAATGAGAGAAAGATTCCATGAAGGTCCAAATCCTAACCACAACAACACGTTCCTAGATAAGGAACCCTAACCTAATTATTTGCACTCCGCTTAGAGAGTCAAGGGAATAGGATATTGTAGAGATTGGTGGGAAACCCTAAGGCTAAACCCCTATCCTCATCGCCGAGATAAACAAATTCATTATCCATGAGACCATATGTGCCATCCGTGCAGTCATGTAAATCTTCTTCTTCATCATAGGTACCCATGTTTACTAAGAAAGTGATATCCTTGACACCAAAAAGGAAAGTTTATATATCATCTTCCTCATGCATAATCTTTGATTCCAACTCTTTACGCACCAAAGCAATTTTAGCCTCATTACGGCTTGCATAAAGACCTGCTAGAATATCCCAAGCCTGTTTTGTAGATTTTGCTGAACGAATGTGCCAGGACGTACATCAATGCCCTGCACAATATTCTAGACGCCCTTTGACACAAGAACATATTGCATCATGTAAGCCCACATAGGGTTAATTATTGTCCTAATGCAATCTGTCCTGAGCAGCAAACATCTTGAACACATTTGTGTTGTTGTCAGCCATGGAAAATGCATGCACCTGATGTGAAAACTGCCCAAAATGAGGAGAAGCTGAGTGAGACAAGCACGTACTATACAACCCGCAGTAGACTATATGGGACTTGTTATGCAGTATTTGGCACTGATAGAAATTTTGCACAAAAATGACAAAATTGCCTACGTAGACCTGGCTGTAGTGGAAACGGAGGCCGAAATGAGCCCAAATCAGAAATTTGAGTAGACTAAGCTCTACAAGCTTACCCAAAAATTTTGTCGACCTGCAAATGCTCATCAAAGCTCACATAAACTGGAGAAAGTGAACAAGCATGTGTTGGAGCTGCTGGTGACTAAGCCCGAGAGGATGCAACCTGCTGCGATACCAATTGTTGAAATTAGGGTTGTAGACAAATGCATACATCTTGGAGAAGACAAAGGAAGCTGAAGGCACACAACAAAGGGAAAAAAAATGTCCCAGCGGTCCTAGTGTGTTCACACACATCACTAACACATGTATATGGTAATAGATTTGGCATTGTAAGCTTTGTAAGAGTCATGTTGAAGCAAGATCAAGCCGTTGTTGCCCAATTTTGTGTCATTTTTCCTTTTCTCCTCTCTTTCTCTTGCTCTTGTGGTGTTATGTGGTGTCAACAGTGTGAATGTAAACCACACCCTCCCCCCCCCGCCCCCCAACCGACGATGTTTTGTGTAAGAGAGTGACAATGTTGTGTGTGTGTGTGTGTGTGTGTGTGTGTGTGTGTGTGTGTGTGTGTGTGTGTGTGTGTGTGTGTGTGTGTGTGTGTGTGTGTGTGTGTGTGTGTGTACACGCGTGTGCTAATGGCTCTTGAGCAGCAACATTAGAGTCTAGTGTATCCCATTCTCTCATCGTTTGCTTCCACCTTTTGTAGGGGAAGACCATTGATAGGCTATGATTTGATATATGGTATTTGAACACCATTTTCTCCCAAGTTACATAGTATTGAATGTTATCTCCTTGGTGGTTGACCACCTTGGTCTCCTATCTACTTGCAAGGAAGCCATTCATTGCTTTATCCCCTTTGCAAATACACATTGTCGGTATACTATGGATACTCTACAATTGAAAGATATAAAAAACACATGAAGAGACATAAACCATGTTATTATTGTTTTGTGGACCCATAGGTGCACTCTCGTATTCATCCGATATTTCATGCAAGTCCTTTACATGATTGCTTACATGGGGACGACAATGTCATTGACCAAGAAATTCTGGTTGATTTCATTGAACCTCCTATCCAACCACATGAGCTTGAATGAATCCTAGACTATCATGATTTACGTACTCTTCATCATGTGCATTGTCAAGCTTTAGTCAAGTGGAAGGACCGACCTAAAGAAGGTGCCACTTGAGAAAACATTACTATTCTTAAGAAAACATTTCCTACTTTTTTTTTGAGGACAAAGACACTTCTCTAAGGGGGGAGTAATGTAAATCCAAGGACAACCCAAGGGGTCACGAACCTAGGCCAAGGACTTGGACTGCTTAAATGTGGACTAGGGATCCTTAACTTGGCTAGGGCTAAAAGCCAAAGAGCCTATATATAGGGTGATATGGAGGTGGATAATCCTTACCTTGGCTAGGGCTAAGAGCCAAAGAGCCTATATATAGGGTGATAGGGAGGTGGATATTTCAAGTCAGTCCCTTGGGTCTCTCACACAACCTCGTGCAAGAGCATTTGAGCCCCATGTGAAACCCGTGTGAAAATTTATCCACTTAGCTTAAGCATTCACATTTTTCTTAATTCTAAGTGATATTTTTACACCTCAAAATCAAGACATTGTTCAGATAAATGGGTCACACCTTGTATCTTTTATCGAAGGGTGGAGTGGAATATCTTAGTGCAAGTTCTATTTATGATGAATGAAAATAGCTCTCTCTACACAACCAAAAATATTCATAGCTTAAATTTATGTGGTGATTTCCTCGACATTAACTGGTTTTAAACAAAATACATCTCTTATGCTGGTTAGAAGTTGAAACTTTTGTGATATTTAATGGCATTAGATTGATTTGCAAAATAATTCATTCAAAGGTGATAGAATCACGAATAATAATATGTGCTAAATGTAGTTATAGAGTCTTTTTGTCATGATTTACTCCTATTGGGGTAAGCCCAACTAGTGAACTATATTAATCATGTCTAGCTATAAAGCTCACATAATTGCCCATACTAGAGGTCCGTAACACCTTAAGGTTTTGGGTTTCAAAAATTAGACCAATTTGTGGAACATCGCATTCCAATGCTTATGTGCAAGAATAGTATTGGGATAGGTGATCTCTTGGGTAGGTGTTTCCCCCATTTAATTTCAACTCATACACCTACTAGAGCCATGGACATGGTTCAAAGCTCAACCTCTAATCCAAGGACATGTTGAAGATGTGGAGGAATTGAATGTCTTAGCCAATGACATTTTAAGTCTATGGATGACTTCAAAGTTTGAGCCAAAGAAAGTGGACCATGTCGGTACGAAGGAGGACGGAGAAGAAGTCCTAAGTTTATTTTCTTAAGGTGGTTGTTGTTTGGGGTAAGCCCAACTTGTGAATTATTGATGGTACCTAGCTATGAGGCTTGCATGAATTGGCTAGACTAGAGGTCCCTAACACCTTACAGCTTTGGAGCCTAGATGGGAGGACCCGTTTGTGGAACATTGTTGTTAAGCAGGTACATGCAAGAATAATATTGGGATGGGGGATATCTTAGGATTTTTTCCCCCCCATGTATCTTCAACATCATCAATTGTGATTATTTGGTTGTGAGGAATATTTACATGTACCCAAGGAGCTTAGAAAGAAGATAGATCCAAAATCTACAAAGCTCATTTTCATGGTTATGGAGAAAGTGGTAAGATGTGTTATATCTTGCAAGACCCAATTTCTCGTAGGAGTATCTATAGCAGTGATATGATATTCAAGGATTAAAAAAATGCACAACAATTCCCCCTAAGGGCTTGAAGTGAGGCTCGGGGAGCACACTATTAGAAACCTCTTATATAATGTGCGCTCAAGGGGTATTTAGAAATCCTCCTTTTTTAACATGTTTGCATGAATAAAATGACCCTTCTGTTGAACTCATGTGCACCCCTTGAGAGGTGTATTGAAGTGCATCCCTAGAGAGGTGAGGAAGGCTACAGTTTAGTATGTTATGATACATGTTTATAATCAAAGACAAGAATTTATCCATGTTCCATATGGTGTTCCTAATAGCTCTAACCATGGATGCAATGAGTAGTGGCACTACATTGAGCAATACTGAAATGCAAGTGGGATAATTGACTCTTCATGTACCGTGTGTTGCATTGAGAAGGTCAAATTAGGGTTTCTAGGCCCCTTGAGAGGTTTGTGATGAAGCTTAGATTACATTTTTCTGATGGATTGTGGTGATCCCTCTTGCCATGATGAGGCTATGTTATGTGATGACCAGTTTAAGTGGTAGAGTGCTAGGAAATTGAAATTGGATCCTTCAAAGAAGAATTAGACTTGGGACTTAGTACCTTTGCCAAGAGGGAAGAATGTTTTGTTGTGTAAATAGGTCTACAAGTTGAAGAGCACACCCCATGATAATAAGCTAAAGTACGATGCTAGATTGGCTACCAAAGGTTTTAAAGGGAAAAATGAATTGACTCATATGAATTTTTTTTTCTAGATTTCACGATGACTACCTTGCGGACAATACTTTCCTTCGTTTTTAAAGAAAACATGGAGTTGTTCCAAATGGATGTTAAGATAGTGTTATGACACGGTGATCTTCATGAGGACATTTACATGCAACACTCTAAAGGTTTTGTTGACAATGGAAAAGAGATGTTGGTGTGTAAGATAGTGTTATGACACGGTGATCTTCATGAGGACATTTACATGCAACACTCTAAAGGTTTTGTTGACAATGGAAAAGAGATGTTGGTGTGTAAGCTTAAGAGAGGTCTAAATATGATTTAAAGAATGTACCATGCAAATGGTATCATAAGTTTGATGCTTTTATGGAGTCTCAAGGATATAGGTGGAGAAAAAATGATTATTTTCTCTACACAAAGCCTAGCTATAGATGGTAGTCTTTTGATCTTGATTCTGTATGTGGATGATATGCTCATTGCTAGGAAAAAATCTTGAAATAGATAAATTGGTCAAAATTTCATGAAAACTTTGATAGAAAGCATTTTTCTAAAGAAAACCATATTCTTGCCATGCACATTCTGCAAGTTAGGTCAAAGAAGGTTCTTCAATTTTCAAAAAAAGAGTACATTTGAGAGGACCCCCGGGGTACTCAGAACAGTTGCCCCCTCCTCGTTCGGGGGTACCCCATGGTAGCTATAGAACAAGGGGCACAAAATAACACCGATATCCCATTTAAAAATTTGACCCCTTGATTTTCCACAAAGATTACATAAGTTCATTGAAAAAAGGGGGATGCTTAGGTTAATCCATGTGAGGTTGTTTTAAGCTCTCTTGATGTGGTGTTATTTCTTGTAAGCATTATGTGGAAAAGTTTGGTCAAATGTTTAGAGAGGGCGGGGGGGGGAAGAGGGGGCGGGAGGAGGATTATGTTTGTGTTTGATGTGTAAATGTTTCATGCTAAAATGAAAATTTCTATGTAAATTCATTGGACCTTGTTTTTATATGCGTAGCCTAGGTATGAATCCTAATAGCTAACTTTTATCATTGTGTGCATAGTATTTGGAAAAATTGTGCCTCAACTTAGCCTGGAGCCAGTTGAAAAATAAAAACAATTGCTTGAAGGGAGGAGGAGAATGAGAAAATACACTTGGAAACTTTATGATAAGAGGTCTACATACAAACATAAGGGAAAATAACAACATAAAGATGATTACTGTTGGTGATAGTCATCTAGTAGTCATACATGTTGAGATGGACACATCAACACTCGCCCTCAAGCTCAACACCATCTGTCATATGCCAAGCATCGCTCAAAATTATTGTAGTGTCTCCATTACAAGGACTTTCTTAAAGATGTATGCAACATGCTCATCCATCACCATTTACTCAAGGTCGAGGTATCATGTTGTGTGCTAAGATCCTCTTTCTGATGAAGTGGTAGTGCACCTCATTGTGCTTTGTCTTGGAATGAAACATTAGCTTTTGTGCTGACTGTATGCTGCTAAGGTTGTCACAATATATGACAATTGACCTTTGTACTTGTACTCCAAAGTCTAGCGATCCCAACCATTCTACCTCACATGCCGCCACTGCAGCACCCTTGCACTCTACCTCTTTACTCAAAAGAGCAAACATAACATTGCTTCTTGCTTCTGCATGTGATAGCAGCACTGCAAGGTGAGAACATAAATTGTTTGGTAGACCTGCAAGCATATGTGCTACCAACCTAATCTTCATATCTATAACCATAGAATTGCAACTCCACATTAGCCCTATAAAAGAGTAAATAATCCAAAGTAGCACTCTCATAGCACAACGTGTGCCTCATTGCATCCAAGTGTAGCTTCTTAGGAGACTGCATAAACTGACTCACTAATCCAATAGTGTAGCTCAAGTCAGAACGTGAGATAGTCAAGTAGATCAAGCTACCCAAAATCTTCTTGTACATGGTGAGGTGGTGCAGGGTGAGCAACAAGAGAGGTGACCTCTAAACAGACCTCAAGGCTCCTGTGCTACTCAATTGGGACTGGGGCTACCACAAACAAGCAAAACAACAACAAACCCACAGCCAACAACAAGTGAAGGGAACCACCCGGCTTATAGAGCGAACTAGGATGCAACAAATGAGAATCCCTAAGCAATACAAGCAAGAAGAAAGGGTACACTATCACTAATATCAATGTTGCAAATACACACACCAAACATAGAGAGATAGATAGAGAGAGAGAGAGAGATTTGTGAAAGGATTTAGCTTCAATTTTAATGATTAACATGGGTGTATAAACAACTTGGAGGAGAGTCAAGAGACACAATTAATTTTGATGATGTTGCGATCTATACATTATCTTACAGTTATGGGAACCCTCTCACCATACAACCCTCTTATAATGTTTTCCCAAGCAATAGAATAAATGCAAGAGCTTTTGAGTCACATACAAGAAAATATGATAAAAGAATCTCAAAATGAGAACACGTCACCTTAAACCAAACAAGATGAGGTTTCCAAGCGTGAATTGGAGAGAGTTAAGAGAGTTTTGAACCGTGGTTTCACCCAAATTATTGATTCAATTCATGTGCAAGAGTAGGTATAACTTTGATTGGAAGTTATGAATCACTACTCCCTTGCAATGTTACAACTATCTCAAGAAGCTTCATATACACCACAAGTAATGGTGTATAGATCTCTCTCTCTCTCTCTCTCTCTCTCTCTCTCTCTCTCTCTCTCTCTCTCTCTCTCCCTCCCTACAACAACTAAGATGAAGAATGATATGCTCAAAGTAGTGAGCAATAGTGTAGAGATCATGCCATTTACAAAGGAAAAAGGGCTCTATTTACAATTACAATGGGTAGAATACTTGAAGTATGAGAAAAGAGGGGTGAATGAGATGGGTGTACCTTTGAGATGGTGAATCCTTGAGGGATCTTGGACTCACTCATGCGTAGATTGTCGAAAGTGATTTTCGGTCTTCTTCAACTTCTTTTCTTCATGCCACTGCCATAGTTGAACACCTCCAAGAATATGAGGGTTTTTTGTTAATAAAACCCCCCATTGTTTAGAGTGCTAAGCATGGTGAGGTTGCTGAATTTTTATGCACTTTTGAAAAGATGAAATAAAATTTTAATATGGGAATAATAGAGAGGGATATAGAGAGAATGTATGTGGGTAGAGCTTCAAGAAAAAGATATGGGTGTGAGAGGAGAGGGTAATGGTGAGGACGGTGAGAGAAACCATGGAAGGTGCAGGTTTGAGTGAGGGATAGAAAGGAATGTGTGTGTGTGTGTGTGTGTGTGTGTGTGTGTGTGTGTGTGTGTGTGTGTGTGTGTGTGTGTGTGTGTGTGTGTGTGTGTGTGTGTAAGTGTGAAGGGAGGTGAGAGAAGACTAGGGTGACTTATGAGAAAAAGTGGGCAGACTGAGGTCCACAATAAAATTCATATCTCATTGATGATAGCTCCAAAAACTATGTACAAAATTGAGGTGATTATTCAGCTTGTGGGTTATATTTTGTCTGTTGGTCACTTCTTCAAATTCCAAACGGAGATAAGCTCCAAAAATCTCACCAAAAAGCCTATTTTTAATGCCTGCAAAAGTCTTTTAGTGGCCCCCTCTTTTGTTGAATTTTCACAATGCATCCAAGAGTGAGCCCCTCCTTTATTATATCATGAAACAAAGTATCCAAGTTATCTTTACACATTCATGGAGAAGGATTATTGGTGAATAAAGAAATATACACATGGTGGGACTAGTGTATGGACTATTCATGGATTTTATTAGACTTTTTTCCCACTGATGTGCCTCTAGAAGGTGGATGTTTGGTGGTGACTATTGTACAGTTTGTGACTACATAAGGATGCCTTCGAATGACAACAACAATGGATGTTTACATGTTACAAAGGATGTTCTCCATTATATCAGGTATACTACTTCCTTTTATCTATGCTTTCCACAATTACATGTTTGCATCTTGTCATTTGAGTTTCTAACAATGCATAAAATTTATGAAGTTGTGACATTTCCAATTTAAATGCTATAATTTTTCAAACTTCTAGTACCTTGTTCTTCTCTTTGAGTTTGGTCTATTAGTTGGCTTCAAGTAGGTATCATGACCTTAGGCTAAACTAGGCCATTTAATTACTGACTTTAATTCCTAAATAGTATATTAATTGTAGTAACTTTAGTAAGGTTTTAGGCTATGAGGATATAGTTCTCTCTAGTTTATTCCACCTAAGTGTGACTTGTGTTGTGGAAGTCCATGTGTTAAGCTGGTACTTGAGACCTCGAATCTCCTGGCTAGTTTATGCTCAAGCTGGTATTTGAGACCTCGAGTCTCGCAGCTGCTGGAATTTGAGACCTCAAGTACCCCAGCTACTTATAGCAACTATGACAACAACAACAAAAAAGAGAAAAGAGAAAGCAAATAGCACAAAATTCCTTGTATTTATGTTGATCACACTTAAGTGGTATAAGTGACAAGATAACTAGTCTATAGACCCTGACGAGCATTCCTAGGGTTAGCTACTCTTTAGTTGACATTTTTTATTAACATTGATCAATCTACTACTTACTTACGTCCTAGCTCTTATGTAATTCTATTAGAGTCAACTTAATAGACCTTAACTCAATTGCATTTCATTCAAGTACTACGCTTGTTCTAGTTGGCAATGTTACAATTCATGAAATTTTTTTTGCATTTCCTAGAATATCATGTATGTATCTCACTTATTGCATGTCTGCACATGCAACCTTTGATCTTTCACAATGTTGTTTTTCTTCTGCCAGATACTCCTATCGTGGATCCCAATGCTGCACTGTTATATTCCGAGGGGTGGAATCTACATCAAGAAGGGGGGCATGTTAACCACCGACATCCACTTCTAGTAGTCATGGGCTGGGCTTGTCGATTCAATAGGAAAAGGATAAGAGTGATTGCCGATGAGAGGTGCACTCTAACTGGAACATTCAAGGGTTAGCTGGCTACGCATGGGTGCCCAAGTGTGAATGGGTGAGCTCATATAAAAGTCACATAAACCTACAAATCACTCATTCTCTAATTTGTGCAATTGAAGAGTGCTCTTGCTCCATCTCCATCTTCTTCTTCATCTCTTTGTGTATGTGTGTATGAGAGAGAGAGAGAGAGTGATTGAGCATTGTGACGGCACGGCGGCAGCGGCGAGGCAGTTGAGCGTGGTACAGTGGTAGCTCCCTCTTCTTCACGTGGCAAGGAATCCTTCACAAAGGCGAGCGTAGGGCGGTGAGTGACACACCCTTGCTCTCTTGAGCTTGCATCCATTTGTGGCTCGCACACAGTGTATGACAAGTCCCTTGCTTTGACACGTGCAACAGATGTGCACAATCTTAATTGTGATATTTTCTTTGAATTATGTGCATGCTTTTAATGTTCTAGCATGTAATGTGCAATGAAATCATCCCAACACAACCTCTAGTCTCCTCTAAAGAATTCTATTAAGGGAAAACTCTCTCCTTTCATAAGTTAAAATTTTAATAAATCTAAAGTAAGTACTAGATTCTCTGACATCCCCTGTGTCATGGCACCTAGACATACCCTATCCAAAGCCATAGAAATCATCTAGCCCTCTTGGATCAAACGAAATAAGAAGAAACGGCCAAAATATCGAAGCTTCACAAAAGCCTTTCCAACATATGTGGCTGCAAACACCCATCATGTGCACACTTTCTACAAGCTTCACACAACATAGCACCATACCTTGGCCCCAATACCATACAAGCATGTTTAATCTACTTCCAATTCTTTTGTATCAACTGGCTTTGAACTTCATGCAGAGCACATAGCACCTATAATCTTTGCAAAACAAGAAACATGTCCTGAATCAAGAGGAAGTACCCAAACCCTATTGGTGATTGGTAAGAGAATCTGTCTTTTGGCATGCATACAAGAGCAACTACTCCCTTTCATTGGAAACCATAAAGTCCCTGATATGATCAGCAATAAGGAGAATACTATTAAAAAAATCCATAACATGAATATTCTCCAAAGAAGCTAGCAAGCATCTTTTGAAGAATTTGGTTGCCTTGCCACCTTGTAGACGATACGGCATACCATCCTCACTCCCTCTAGCTTTGGGATTTTCATATGCTTATTTGTATCTCATTCTTACATCATCAACTTTGACACATGGAAGCACAACAATATCTTATGTATTTGTTAATTCTTGAGTATTAGTCACACATATAGACTTACCTATGCATAATTTCTATGCCCGGCTTCTTTAAAAATGCATGTGCCTATTGGAAGCCCATCATCCCTTTCTAAGACCTGCACCCCCTCTGAATAAGCATTCCCATCATTAGGTGTATCTCCACATGTTGAGCCATATGTATGTAAGCCACATACAAAAACATCAATGATTCATTTTTCATCTTGTTCTATAGCACCATTACATGCATGACTTCCTCCACAATACATATAGGCTCTTGCTCCTATTCATGTATATCTATGGTATCTTGTGCAATCTCTATTATAGCCTCTACAATTTTCACATCATAGAAATTATCTTCCAACTGACTCAATGACTCTTCACATACCTGTATATAGTCCACATGCATAGTATCCCTTTATGAGTTGATCACAAAACAATCGGCACCTTCATTAATAGCTTCACATGGGTTGCTAACAACACATCCATTAGCTTTAGGTAATTCTAGAAAATTTGCATTGATTACAATTTTTGGCCCTTCAATTTGTGCAACATCTCCCATAGCATCTTACTCTACTGCTAATTTTGCAAAAATCTGCTTCTAGAATTCTTCATAGTTTAGTACCAGATCCCCATGATGACCTTTATTGAAAGTAATGTGGTTTTTCTCGATAACCTGCTTTATTTCAAAGTCCATAATTTTTGAGCTTTCATCAATAAATTCATCTGCAAAACTGTCCCACTTTTTGGGGTATATTTGTGCTAGTTCCCAAACTTGATCTCTAATCTTGGAAACTTACAACTTCTTCAAAAGGTCCAACCATCCAATCTTCTAGAATCCCTTGACTCTTCATCACTGATTATAGCATGCAAGAAAATATTTTGGATAATGTCCTTGGAAAACATGACACTCATCACATATGGCATCAAGTGCCTTATCCACCGCATCATCTATCTACTTCTTTGCCTTCACAACTTCCACTTCAAGTAAACCCTAAACCAATTCAAGCATCTTTGAAAAATCTAGAACTGTCAAAAAACATTTGGGAATTAACCCCTTTAAAAGATTTCATCATTTGTTTTGAACTCTCTATTTGCACCTCTCACCCCAATTAGATTTGGGTCCGGTTCACCAAAGATGTCGAAGTGTGCGGTTCTCCGGGGTTGACTGAGAAAGCATCGAGCTTCTAGCTATGAGCGAGGAGAGAAGAAAAAATATATATAAGTGTATTCGGCGTAGTGGGAGATATTGGAGAGTAAATATGAGAGTATGTGCCATTAGAGGCTCATTTGGAGGAGATAACATAGATATAGTAAATATCATAATATTAATAGTAGCACTCAATGAGAAACAATTCAATAGGAGCCCAATCCAATACTGAGTTTGTTGAATCCAAAACAAACTATACATTGTATGGTCAAATTGACCTGTAATAATCAGCAACATGTTCAACAACTTTGGTTAAAGCTTGAGCACTTACAGTCAATCAAAACTACTTCTTGGCTTCCAATCAATCAAAATCTTGGGATCTTCTTAATGCATGTCTAGGCCCTCATAGCTACATACACTCGAGCCCCTCAGTGAACATAGACTTGTGATTACCTCAAACATTCCTTCTTCTGTCCAACTCACTCTTCCCTTCCCCAAACCCTTGAACAGGTAAAAGTCCTTTTTCTGCTCTTAATCCCAATATTGAGGAACAAATTAGTAGTTAATAATCCATGGTTTCCTCTTCATCTTCACCCTTCCTTCTCTTCTCTTCACATCGCTTCCCTTGCACATCTGAGAGAGAGAGAGAGAGAGAGAGAGAGAGAGAGATCATCTAAGAAGAAGAATAAACCCCCCTCTTCCTCTGCTTCCCCTTCACCCTTCCTCTTCTCTTGTTTCTTCTTATAGCTCTCTAGAAAACAGTAGAGTAAGATATCTCCCAATCGGTGCAGAATGCCATTTTCCTTGTTTGATTGGCCCATTTTCATAGAAAACAAATTTTGTAAAAACTTTACAAATAACACTTTTCGACCTTCCTCTTGTAGTACATTTAGTCTCTCATCCACTTTCTTTTCTATCACTGACCACATGGCCTCCAACTACCCAAATTGCATGTTTTAAAAGGCTTTTCCCATACCAATGTTTTGTTTTTAAGCACCAAATCCCTACATTGTACAATTAACATATACACTTCAATTAAGTTTACATCTTATAACAATAGCTAGCCAATTTTGTTGCAGGCATCACATTTGTTGTAGCTACTGCTCCTCTCCACCAGATGGGTAACTATAGGGAAGAGCATGATCACAACAAGGATGCGGTCAATACGTTCTTACACAAATGGAGTGATATTCATAGATTGAGACACACCCCAGATATAAAGACGGCTGTGGAACCAAGTCTATCTCTTAAAGGCAAGGCCTATAAGTGGTGGATGACATTTCCAATAGATGCTCGTCCTCCGTCTTGGGCTGCGTTTCAAGATTCTTTCTCCAAAGATTTTTCGGACTCCAATGAAGAAGATAAGAATAGGTTAGCATGGGATGCCTGCCGCATGTATGGCCTCTCTCTCACATAGTACCTTTCGAAGTATCGTGAAATCGTATTAAAACTAGAAGATCTAGATGAATTCCAAAAGATACGGGGTTTTAATAGGGGTCTTGACAAAGACTATCATCTTCATGTCAAGACCCAACATCCAAAAACTTTGGAAGAAGCCATTAGTCATGCGCAAAGATATGATGATGACCAAGAGAGGAAAGGAAATGTTCCCTACTCTAAGAATACTTTTGCTAAGAGCAATGTGGCTAAGAGCCAATGTCAAGGTAGATCTCCCACATGTTCCAAGCAGAATAAGATACAATCTACCTCTCCATGCCCACAAGAGGCTAAGAATCCTAAACAATCACGAGATACTCCGTGTGGGTCTCTCAGCACTGCTGATTCTGAGCGTGCAAAGTGTTAAGTACGGAGCCTGATTGACCCTTGTGATTTTCTGTGGTAAAAGCGCACATTTGTAAGGCCCCCATTATGAGGAGAAGCCATCGTGCGTGAAGGAAAATCACTCACCGGAAACCAAAATTTTCACAGACAAGAATCAGGGGCAACTTTAAAGGCCTCGGGGGCGGAGGCCCCCGAGACTTTTTTTCGCCGGAATATTATGGCCGGACGGCGGCCGGAAAGTGGTCGGAAAACAACCGGTCGGTTGGCCGGTGGCCGGTGGTCGGAAGTCAATGGCCGGTGGCCAGTGGCCGAATTCAATGGCCGGTGGCCAAATTCAAAAGAGGACTTGTCTTCTCAAGGGCGGCCACACATGGGCGGATCGGAGGATCCGATTTGGACTTATTCGCACAAGGGCGGCTACACATGGCTGTCTCTCATAAGAGAGGACAGCCCTTTTGGCCTATAAAAGGAGGCCATTTCTACACACATTTCATAGTGTGAAGTTGATGCAACAAGGTGAGTGTGAAGTGGTGAGAGTGAAGCAAGGCGGGAGCTCCATTAAGGGTATAATCCCTTTGTAAACTACTTCTTGTTTTGAAGTACTAAAGCCATTGAGTGGCTGCTTTCCCGTGGACGTAGCCCAAATTGGGTGAACCACGTATATCGTGTGTACTCTCTCTCTCTCTCTACTCTATAATCTCATGTATATAAATCTATCTCTCTCCATTAAGTAATCTACTCAATTATCTATTTAGCTACGTCTTATTTCCTAACAACCGGTATCCGAGCAAGGTTTGCTCGTAGCTAAATTATCTCAAGGAAAGGATTCCTTGAATTGAGTGGGAGTTATGGCGGAGGAAGGGAAGCTCAAGATTGAGAAGTTCAACGGCAAAAACTACCAACATTGGAAGATGCAGATTGAAGACTATCTCTACCAGAAGGACCTCTATTTGCCACTAGGCGGTCTTGCGAAGAAGCTCGCAACAATGGCAGATGAAGCATGGATTGTCCTTGATCGAAAGGCACTGGGAACAATCCGGTTAAGCTTGGCGTCAACGGTGGCCTTCAATGTTTCGGAGATGAAGACCACGGAGGACTTGATGAAGTCACTTGACGACTTCTACGAGAAACCATCGGCATCCAATAAGGTATTTCTTATGAAGCGCTTGTTCAATCTAAAGATGGCAGAGAATGGTTCAGTTGCAGAACACCTAAATGACTTTAACACAAACACAAGTAAACTTCGATCAGTGAAAATCAATTTCGATGACAAAGTGCGAGCTCTCCTTATACTATCATCTCTACCGGATAGTTGGGACAACCTTGTGATGGTTGTAAGTAATTCTATCTCTGGCACAAATAATAAGTTTGATGATGTTGTGGGTGTTCTCCTAAGCGAGGAAATGCGAAGGAGAAGCACAGGAGAATCATCAAGTGCTGCACTATCAGTGGAAACAAGAGGAAGGCTTAAGAAGAGGTTCAAAAACCAAAAGGGTCGTGATCGCTCAAGGCGGAGCAAGTCACGCACAAAGTCAGTTCTTGAATGTTGGAACTGCGGCAAGAAGGGCCACGTCAAGAGGGATTGTTGGTCCAAGAAGAAGAAGGAGACAAAGCCTCAAGACAACAAGCCAACATCGGAGGCCAATGTGGCAGGTAAAGTAGAGCAAGATTCTCTAATTCTCTCATTAGACAATGTGTCTAATTCCTGGATAGTAGATTCCGGGGCTTCATTCCATGCGACACCACACAAGCGACATTTCCAAGACTACACCAAAGGTAATTTTGGGTATGTATACTTGGGAGATGATGAAGCTTGTGAGATTGTCGGCAAAGGTACAGTTTCTGTCAAAACTGCTAACGGAAATGAATGGAAGCTTAAAGATGTTAGGCATGTTCCTTCTCTTCGCAAAAATTTGATCTCTACAAGACAATTGGACGATGAAGGTCACAACATTGCATTCGGAAACAAACGGTGGAAGATCTCAAAGGGATCTCTGGTGGTTGCCAAGGGTGAAAAAGCCAGTACACTTTACCTGTGTACTATTAGCACGCAACCTTCAACTTGTGCAGCAACTACAGAAGTTGACAGTGTGGTGTGGCACTACCGACTTGGGCATATGAGTGCCAAAGGAATGCAAATCCTTCAAACAAAGAAGCTTCTACCAGGTTTGAAAGAAGTGGACTTAGAGTTCTGTGAAGATTGTGTTTATGGTAAACAAAAGAGGGTAAAATTTCAAAAATCAGGAAATGAAAGAAAAAATAAAAAACTTGAGTTGGTTCATTCTGATGTTTGGGGTCCTGCAAGTACACCATCACTTGGTGGCTCATTGTACTATGTAACATTCGTAGACGATGCGACTAGAAAAACATGGGTTTATGTCATGAAGAATAAATCCGATGTATTTTCCATATTTCAAAGGTTGAAAGCCTTTGTGGAGAACGAAACAGGTACCAAGGTTAAATGCCTCAGATCCGACAATGAAGGCGAATATTGCAGCCAAGCTTTTGAAAGCTTTTGTGCTAGCAATGGCATTCGGAGGCAAAGGACAACCCCCAGGACACCTCAACAAAATGGGATTTTGGAAAGGATGAACAGGACAATCATGGAACGAGCACGAAGCATGCGGCTACATGCAGGCCTACCGCTTGAGCTTTGGGCGGAAGCTATAAGTACGTCTGTGTACTTAATCAATCGGTCACCCTCAACGGCATTGGATGGGGGAGTTCCAGAAGAGGCATGGACAGGTAAACCGGTGAATTATGCATTTCTCAAAGTGTTTGGGTGTGAGGCTTTCATGCACATAGATAGAAGCCTAAGATCAAAGTTAGATGCAAAGTCCAAAAAGTGTTTCTTCATTGGCTATGGAGAAGGAGACTTTGGGTATCGCCTATGGAATCCTGAAGATGGTAAAATCTTAAGGAGTAGGGATGTAATTTTTAACGAACAAAATATGTACAAAGATTACTTGGAAAGAAAACAAACAAAAGAAACAGGTGATGAGTACATGGAGCTTGAGGACGGTGAAGACTCAAGAACTGCAAACGGTGACAATGTGCAACAACGTCAACCAAATGAGGAGCCTCAACCTATTCCCCGAAGATCTACAAGAGCAAGTAGACCTCCAGAAAGGTTTGTTCCTTCCTTCAACCATCTCTTGATCTCAGATTCTGGAGAGCCGGAATCATATGAAGAAGCTATGCAACATGAATCCAAAGAAGAATGGACGAAGAGCATGCAAGTGGAGATGGACTCACAACATCGCAACCAAACATGGGAGTTGGTTGAGTTGCCTAAAGGTAAGCGGGCACTTCAAAACAAATGGGTGTACAAGCTAAAGAAAGAAGAAGGTGGGAAGAAAAGGTACAAGTCTAGGCTTGTGGTAAAAGGTTTTTCTCAAAAGAAAGGTATTGACTTCAATGAAATATTTTCTCTTGTTGTAAAAATGAACTCAATTAGGCTTGTCTTAAGCCTTGTGGCTGCTCATGATCTAAATCTCGAGCAAATGGATGTAAATACGGCATTCCCTCACGGTGACTTAGAGGAGGAAATCTACATGCTTCAACCAAAGGGGTATGAAGTAAAAGGTAAGGAGAAAATGGTTTGTAGATTAAAGAAGAGCTTGTATGGTTTAAAGAAAGCATCAAGACAATGGTACTTGAAGTTTGATCGATGGATGTTGAATCATGGATTCACAAGATGCAACTTGGATCACTGCGTCTACACGGAGAATTTGGGAGATGGGAAATTCATCATCCTAATGTTGTATGTTGATGACATGTTGATTGCAAGTGCTAACATGCAGGACATCAAAGACCTAAAAGAGGAGCTGTCCAAATCTTTTTCGATGAAAGATTTAGGTGCTGCAAAGAGGATACTTGGTATGAAAATATCAAGGAACAGGACGAAGAAGACAATAAAGCTATCTCAAGAAGATTACATCAAGAAGGTACTAGAAAGGTTTGCAATGCAAAATGCAAAACCAGTTTCTACACCTTTGGCTGGTCATTTTAAACTAACGAAGGATATGTGTCCAAAGACACAAGAGGAGATAGCCTATATGTCTAAAGTTCCATATGCTGCAGCGGTAGGTTCTCTAATGTATGCTATGGTCTGGACAAGGCCAAACATTGCACATGCAGTGGGAGTTGTGAGTAGGTTCATGGACAACCCAGGTAAAGAGCATTGGCAAGATGTGAAGTGGATACTTAGGTATCTAAAAGGGACAACAACAAATGCTTTGTATTTTGGAGGAACCGATATTTTTCTAGAAGGGTATGCTGATGCAGATATGGCAGGTGACAAAGATACTCGAAGGAGCACTATTGGCTATGTGTTCACGGTTGGAGGCACAGCAGTAAGCTGGGCTTCAAAGCTGCAGAAAGCGGTTTCACTTTCTACCACGAAAGCAGAGTATGTAGCAATGACGGAGGCAAGCAAAGAAATTCTGTGGCTTCATAGATTCTTAGAAGAACTTGGATTCAAACAAGACAATTGTGTCTTGTACAGTGATAGCCAAAGCGCTATCCATCTTGCGAAGAACTCAGCCTTTCATTCAAGGACAAAGCACATTGAGGTGAGATATCACTTCATACGCACTCTTTTGGAAGAGGGACAACTAAAGCTAGGAAAGGTGCATACAAGTGAAAATCCTGCAGACATGTTTACAAAGGTGGTCAACAAGGAGAAGTTGAGCTTTTGCTCATCTTCAATCGGCATTCAAGGATAAGAAGCCAAAATGGAAAGCAGTCACAGGTTTGGTTTGGAGATCAGTCTCCAAGTGGGAGATTGTTAAGTATGGAGCCTCATTTACCCTTGTAATTTTCTGTGGTAAAAGCGCACATTTGTAAGGCCCCCATTATGAGGAGAAGCCATCGTGCATGAAGGAAAATCACTCACCGGAAACCAAAATTTTCACAGACAAGAATCAGAGGCAACTTTAAAGGCCTCGGGGGTGGAGGCCCCCGAGACTTTTTTTTCGTCGGAATATTCTTTTTCGCCGGAATATTATGGCCGGACGACGGCCGGAAAGTGGTCGGAAAACAACCGGTCGGTTGGCCGGTGGCCGAATTCAAAAGCGGACTTGTCTTCTCAAGGGCGGCCACACATGGGCGGATTGGAGGGTCCGATTTGGACTTATTCGCACAAGGGCGGCTACACATGGCTGTCTCTCATAAGAGAGGACAGCCCTTTTAACCTATAAAAGGAGGCCATTTCTACACACATTTCATAGTGTGAAGTTGATGCAACAAGGTGAGTGTGAGGTGGTGAGAGTGAAGCAAGGCGGGAGCTCCATTAGGGTATAATCCCTTTGTAAACTACTTCTTGTTTTGAAGTACTAAAGCCATTGAGTGGCTGCTTTCCCGTGGACGTAGCCCACATTGGGTGAACCACGTATATCGTGTGTACTCTCTCTCTCTCTACTCTATAATCTCGTGTATATAAATCTGTCTCTCTCCATTAAGTAATCTACTCAATTATCTATTTAGCTACGTCTTATTTCCTAACACAAAGAAACACAATTTGTGTTTTAGATGTCTTTCGGACCAACATAACAAGAAATATTTTCCTCTTTTGCAAGGCAAAGAAAAGGCCATGCACACGGTGCAATGCCTCACATTAGATTCATCTCCTAAATATTGTGTTGTAGAAGTTCTTCATATGGAAGAAAAGCACAAGTATTGTGTGCCTGCTTCAATGTGGTAGCCCACCTTTGGCCCCCATGATTTGATTTGCATGCATGGCACTATTAATGAACAACGTGTTCGTATTTTAGTGGATGATGGTGCAACTCATAGCTTCTTGAACTATAAGCTAGTCAAGAAATTGAAGCTTACACAGACTCCCTGCTCTCACAAGTATGTGGTGGAGCAGATGTCTGGGAATGATAAAGAGGTATGGGACACGGTAGTTCAAGGGGTTGAGCTTATTGTTCAAGATCATACGATGACCCTTGACTTCCAAGTTATGAACATAGACTGTGCTGATGTAGTTTTTAGGATGGGAGTGGCTGCATGATTTAGGAAACACATTGCACACTAGTTATGAACTTAACTCCTTATCCTTTATGGCCAATGGTAAACATGTGCTTTTGCTTGGTGAGAAAAATATACCATCTGTATCTCTTATATGTACAGCCGAGCTTTCTATTTTGCAGATTCAAGAAATTTTAATAGATGAAGTCTTTTTGTGTTACTGGTTGTCTCCAAGTCTTGTGAATTCTCAAGAGCAAAGTGCGGTGAATTCTAGTAATGGTATGCAAAGTGCAATGAATTCTAGTAATGGTATGAAAGTGCAATGAATTCTAATGATAAACAAAGTGTTAACAAATCTAACGAGCAAAGTGCTCTCAATTTTAATTCTATAGAGCAACATGTAACTGTTGTAAAACAAACATTATAGGAATTACAAGATTCTCCATTTTAGCATAACTCTAGTTTACTTTCTCAATTTGCATGGCAAAAGCTGACTCACTTACTCACGGAGTATAGTGATGTGTTCTCAAGTGATTTACCACCGGGTTTATCCCCTACACGTGATGTGCAGCATGGCATAGATGTCTTGCCAAGCACTAAACCAGTGAGTAAACCACCTTATCGTATGAGTGCTAAAGAAGCCAAGGAGGTTGAGAGTCAGTTGGCTGACTACCTCGCTCGTGGTTTCATTAGACCTAGCACTTCGCCTTGGGCATCACCAATTCGATTGGTAAAAAAGAAAGATGGTACTATGCGCATATGCGTCCGTGATAACCATCAAGAACAAGTATCCTCTACCTCGAATGGATGAGTTGTTTTATCAGCTCCATGGGGCAAGATACTATACAAAGATAGATCTTCATTCAGGATACCACCAAGTACGTATCCTATTGCAAGATATCTCCAAAACTGCCTTTAGATCACGGTTCGGACATTTTGAATTTTTGGTTATGTCTTTTGGTCTAACCAATGCTCTAGCTACATTTATGACACTCATGGATAGTGTCTTACGTCCCTATCTTGGAAAATTTGTTGTGGTTTTCCTTGATGAAATTCTCATTTACAGTAAGACTGAAGATGAACACATAGAACACTTTCGATTAGTGTTTGAACAGCTACGAGCTCACGCGCTATATGCTAAGCAAAGCAAGTGCGATTTCTTTAAAATAGAGATACATTACCTCGGTCATGTGATCTCTTATTCTAGCATCAAGATGGACACTGACAAGGTCGTTGCCATTCTTCGATGGCCACATCCCAACACGGTTGAGGAGCTTCAAATATTTTTAGGCATGGCTGAATTTTATCGACAGTATATCCGTGACTATGCCAAAATCAATGTTCCTATGACGGATCAACTTAAAGCAAAAGGTAAGACCTTTTCTTGGGAAGAAGCCCAAAAACGCAGTTTTGAACAGGTCAAGGTAGATATAGCCACTACTCCCATCCTAGCAATTGTTGACCCACTTAAGCCGTTTGTGGTAGAGACTGATGCTAGTGATAAAGCCATTGGTGCGGTACATCTCCAGGAGAGAATATTTATAGCCTTTGAGAGTAAAAAGTTAGATAGAGTTCAACAGAATTATTCTGTCTATGAGAGAGAGCTCTATGCCATAATTCACGCTTTACGAAAGTGGCGACACTATTTATATGGTGCCAATTTTGAAGTAGTTTTTGACCATGAGAGTATCAAAATGGTTTACTACTCAAAGAGACTTGAAGGGCGTAAAGCTAGATGGGCAAAAATCCTTCAAGATTATGATTGTAAGCTACAATATTGCAAGGGGCGATATAATGTACTAGCGGATGCACTAAGTCGGATGCCTTAGATTAATTCACTTGCTTTTACGTAACTAAATAGTGGATTTTTGGAGTCATTACGTGGCAAGTGTGCACAAGATCAATCATATGCTAAAGTGTGGAGTGCAATTTTAAAAAGGTGTTGGAGGCTCGTCATAGCATAGGCAATCTCCCACAAAATCTATCAATCCGGAGAGAGAGAGCATGACCCGGCTAGGGCTTGGAGGCATCACACAAAGAATGTGCGAGAGCGTCATCGGATGCAAAGATTGAGAGGATTCAAGAGTGTGCATCCTCCAATGCAATTAAAAATCATCCCAAACAACTAATGCTAATCGTACATCAAGCATCAATTCAAGCAATCATCTACACACATCAAGCAACGAAGTGAAACACACTAATCTTGGAATCTCTCAAGCATAACTCTAATTACATGCATTGACGATTAAGAACACAAGATCGCATTCAAGTCGTCCACCCCAACCATGCCAATCATGGTGTCCAAATCAAGTCACGCATAATCAAATTAAGCTCAAGGCTTCTTAAACCTACACACACACAAGCACACCATTAGAGGACAACTCTAATCCCTCAATCATGAGTACACCCACTCCGCTTAATCGAGAGAGTTAGATAAGGACACTAATCGGAGTAGCTTAGCATAAGTAAGAGTTAGATTAGAGAAGATCAACACTTCAAAACAATGAAGGAAAGTAGATAAACATGATTGACAACATAATGAAGACTAGATTAATTAAGAGAGGATTACACTAATTACATGTGATTAGCACTAGCCTTCTAAGCATGGGCATTAAGCTCAAAGGCTAGGCCATCAAGACCTCCTCTAGGGAGAGAGTTCTCAAAAGGACCACTCAAGAATGACCTCTCATTAAGCATAGGGCTCTTTTATAGTTTTGGGCCTCAAACCCTTTAACTATGGGATAAAGTGAGCTCTCTAGCCTAAACTCATACAACTTTGGAACTCCTAAATGAGCCCAAGCCCTATACAATGAAAAGTAAATATTGTGCACTATGGCACATCCACAACTTGGTGCATAATTGGTGTAGCCGTTAGCCGTTGCTAACACTCCCCCCTTCCTAATTTGGCGCACATCCTCGTGTGCCGGTGAAGCAAGACACGGTGACATGGTAGAAAGAATGTCCTTGGAAGAAATGTTAAGCTGCAAAACATAAGAACAAGTAATGAGAACAAAGGCTACCAAGAATGAATAAAACATAAAGCACAAATGAACAATCATGCAAAGTGATTTTTTGCTTCTAAAAGATGGGTCAATCATAGTCAAAAACTAGACAACATAAAGCAAAAAAATACTCAAACTATTGTGAAGATTAAACCACTTGAAATTTCAGTTTTATGTATGAAACACAAGTAATCAATTATGACCCTAGGCTAATGAATGTTCATAAACCTACTAGCCTAAAAACTATGTGAACAATCTTAATAAATCATTCAATTCTATCATGTCTATGGGCTATAAAAAAGCACCTAATCTATTAGTACATTGTCAAAGTTTGTTGAAGCTCATGGAAGTTTTGATTTAGTCATTCATAGAAAAATTAAAGCACAATATAAGGCTACCACCCCAAGGCAAGTCTAGGTGTGACTCTCGGCTCCTTGAACCCTCAAGAAGGTGTTCCAAACGCCTACTAGCTTACCAAGGCGACGGCTAACCCCTATCAACCCAGGGCATCGGTTTAGGGCCTTGACCAAGCGAGCCAAGGTGATTCCCCTCGTCTACCAAGTGCCAATAAGGCACTAAGCCTCACACAGACACAACATAACATAGAATTTTTATTTTCATGTGCCTTAGTAGCATTTTTGCTACTTTTTTGGACACTTATTTGCTTCATGGTTCATTTTTTAGCACATTTTTATTGCTTCCTTTATGAGATGTTTATGGCAATTGGACTAAAAATATTAAAGCCTAATCATAGCCCTAGGTCATGACAAAAATGAATGGAATATTACGACTATCACTAAGAATCTAGGACTAGCAAGAAATGAACCTACATTAACCTAAGGTCAAGGCCAATTACCTATGATTAACATACATAAAACCTAATTTTTTGATGAGTTTAATTTTCACAAAGCAAAGTGTTGAAACTTTAAAATGCCTAGCTTTCGAACATGAAAAACCCATAGCTTAGAAACAGATTCATTTAAACCAAGCAAGAGAATGAACAAAAGAGCAAAATCATGGAAGGATTACACCTATTCATGCTCTTTGTGCATCCTTGAGCAAGCATCCTTTGTGTAGAGAAGTCTCTTAATCCTTTTTTATTTGCAAAAAGAAGCCTTTTGAAGCTAAGTGTAAACACAAGCTACAAAAGACAATTATGGAAATCCAAAAGCACACCAAAAAACATTAATGAAAACCTAAAGCTAAGGTCTTGCATACCCGAATTTGCCAAAAGGAAAAAACCCAAGGAAAAAAAAGTGCCTTTGGTTATGCACATGATGCTCTTTGATAGCAAATTTATTCATACGCATCAACCATGAGAGATAAAATGAGCTTCTACATAAGCAAATAGTGCAATTTCAACCATCTCTCATGCATGATTCAAAGCTGATTAGTTTCTAGCTCACTTGAAGTATGGAATTTAAAACAAGAGCTGAAAATAATGCATCTTTTGAATGAAATGAAGTGGCTCTAGATAGCCAAATTTTACAATTTAAGCTTTTCAAAAAGTTGGCTAACATCTAGCTCAATAAATTTTACAATTTTAGAGCATACTCTATGAGCTAGAGATGACTGCAACTTAATGAAATGAATGGCTCTTACTAGCCAAAGTATGTACTTGAACGCTCAAGTGAAAAAATTTGCATTTTTAGACCAAGCTATGAGCTAGCATTACAACTTAATCCAAACAATTGGAATGGCTCTAATTAGCCAAATTTTGCAATATTGCAATGATGACCCCTTCTTGGATCATTTGGAAGTACACACCTGCCCACATCACTTCACAAAAGTCTCAAATCATTAGTGCTCTTAATCATTTGTCATTCAAAGTAAGCACTAACGGAATTCACAATCAATCAAAAGCCCAAAATTTTAATGTTCACTTTTGGCCATCAAAACAAGCTCAATTTTAATGCTTTCAATGATTTTTCATTCAATTTAAGCAATAAATAAGCCCAAAATCATCACAAATCCTGCATCTTTTCAGCAATCTCATGGTCATTCAAAAAAGACCGATTTTGGTACTATCAAGGTTTTCTACATTTAAAGCAAGCACTAAAATGCAACAAGAAATACCAAGTTCAAGTTTTGATGCACGCTATTGCACATTGCACTACCACAATCAAAACTTACATGAAAAATATGTCCTTTAGTGCAATGAAATGCCAATTAAACCAAGCACTAAACCATGCATAAGCCAAAAATTTGGTGCAATGCAAGTTCATTTATACATGGAGATGATCATGGAATCATAGCTCTCATTTAGCAATTATGCCATGCATATCATAAGAGATAAAATTCATAAGATGAAGTAGATGTCCTCTCTCTAGAAGCCGTCAATACCCAGTTTTGTGTAGTTGGCCATACCCCTTCAAAATGAACTCAATCATTAGTGCTTTTAATCATTTGTCATTCAAAGTAAGCACTAAAAATTTGCTCAATCAATTCCAAGCTCAATTTTTTAGGCACACTCTTGTCCGTAAGCTCCAAAAATTAGGTGCAGTGAGATCATTTATGCATGGAAGTGCTCACACAATTCATAGCACACATGAAGATAAATTTGCATTTACAATTCAATTTTGTGCCTCTTATTAGGCAAATGGATCCTCGATCTTGCTCTGCCAGTCACCCCTTTCTCAAAAGCCCATTTGTTAGTGCTTTTAAAAGAGATTCCATTTGAAGCAAGCACTAAATTGCAAAAAATGTCTTCAACCAAACATCGAGTCATTGCCCAATGTAGCTCTCACAATGAGAAATTTACATGCATTTCAAAAAGAAATTTTCATTTAATGCAATGTGAAATTCAATCAAGCCAACCATTAAAAAAGTCTATGATCCCTTATGAATTTCAAAATTTTAATGCCATTATCCTAAAATTTTCAATGAACCATCCCAATAGGCACAAAATTGATGCTCAAAATAAGAGCATTTGGCATACATAGCAATGAGGGAGAGAGGCCTTTTCATAATCAGCTTGAGGGCTCGATTTTTGTTTAACGTTCCCAAGCGATGTGGGAATCACCTTGTGATATGTGGAGTCAATTTTTTTATTTTTAATACAAAATCTGTCTTTTTTATTTGTTGTTTTCCTCTTCTCAGGTGGTGACGACCCGATTGCAGCATAGGCACTACAGATGGTCTCTTGGCAGGGCTTAGGTGAGCATTCGATTTGACTCCGCCAGCTGTTGAGGCAAGTGCCCAGTTGCACCAAATTCTTGAAACCAAGGCAGGCCGAAGGTAGTGAGTGGCCTAGAGTGCTGAGGCGGGCTGAGGCACGAGGCAGTGGCGCTGAGGCGTGGCTGGATCTCGGGAACTCTACTGCGTGTATTGCAGGTGATTCATAGGAGCTGCTCGAGCAGGAGGTTGATGAGGCTAACTTCACTGCCATGGCCACTGTGGTTCCAACTGCAGGAAGACTGCAGCAAGATAGTGAAGTGTGTGTGGTTTGTCAGATAGCAACCGACAAATGGGCCTGTGGATGGCGGGGTTTGTGGGGCCGCTGCAAGAGAGAGAGAGAGAGAGAGAGAGAGAGAGAGAGAGAGAGAGAGAGAGAGAGAGAGAGAGAGAGAGAGAGAGAGAGAGAGAGGAGAGAGAGAGAGAGAGAGAGAGAGAGACGAGCCCAGCTATCGATACTTTCAACGTGCGTGAGACTTGAGTGTGTGTGTGTGTGTGTGTGTGTGTGTGTGTGTGTGTGTGTGTGTGTGTGTGTGTGTGTGTGTGTGTGTGTGTGTGTGTGTGTGTGTGTGTGTGTGTGTGTGTGTGTGTGTGTGTGTGAAGTTCAAAGGCTGCAGTCAATGAGCCTTTACAGGCTTGGCGAACCAAACAAAATGCATTCAATGAGCTTGGCGAACCAAACAAAATGAGTGTGTGTGTGTGTGTGTTGTGTTCACGCCAAGCAAATCGGATGCCAATAGCTGTGGTGTGTGGCAGCGCACAGTATCAAGGCCGAAATCAGTGCTGACTTGTGAGAGGCGGACTCGTTGTGTGAGCTCGCAACTGCATAAGCCTGGTAGAACGGCCAATTTTGTATGCAGCATGGCCAACGGTATGATTCTTTTGCTTGTTCCATCATTGGCAGATTGCATGTAGCGATATTATTGCCATCGAAGTCAAAGCCATAGATCTTTAGCAGGACCCAACAGAAAATGTAGGTAGAACGAGACAGTGTGTGCGGGACTGGATCTGCAAGACTCAAGCAGCAAATGTATTTTTTTTATTTTAATTGGTTGTGATTCTGCAAGCCTAGTAGGTTTATTATCAAGCAAGTGGACGTTGCGCTCAGCAAACTTGCAGGTGGATGTGTGTGTGAGCTAGAGTTTGCCAACAGCAGTAAACCCCCATTAAGCTGGTTTGGCAGCAAGTGGGAGCTATTCCGAGAATCCACGTGGGTGGTTTTTTTTAGCAAAGGCAATGTGGGGCCATGAACGTGCATGGGTGTGTGTTCACTGTTGAGGCAACTCATTGTGTATGCCACATTCCAGTGCAGGTGCCAAATGAGGTGGGCACTAAAGTTAAAGGAGAGAATATGTGAGAGCAACTTTTAAATTGGCATGCAAAGAAACCAATGAGAGTAATGAAGAAGCCAAAAATAAATCTCCCCTAGATGACATTCCTTCAGCGTTTGTGTGTGCGGAGCTCGTTTTACAAGCATAGCTCCCATCACTAAACTCAAATGAGAATACCATCAATTTTGCAAGTAAATCAATCGACAAAAGTAGTGCTCTTGAATTTTGGCAAAAAATTTCCTTTTGATCCTCTTTATTGATTAGGTATACCCCCTTGAGTAAGATGCAAACTAGCACTAAAATTTGAATGTTGCAAATGGACATTATTTGTACACAAGGTTTAGTGCCCCTCTAGTTCAATTTATATGAGCAAGTAATTAGGACATACATTCCCCAATTAAATCAAATGCAAGATCAAAAAAATTAAAGGTGATTACCAATCAAGCATTGCATACACAAAATGTAAAGCATAAATTTGTCCCTAATTACAATTCCATAGACAATCATCAATCATTGCAATCTTCAATTGCTCATATCCTATTATCCAAATCATCCAAACCCAATCGGCTTGTCATTTTGGTATGTGAGGTGACACATAATAAATTATGGCATTTTCACATGCAAAATCATTGAAATTTTCATGTTTTTTAATCAAATTGGCACAATGATTACAAAGGTGATGCACATAAATCATCTTCAATTGAGTACCAATTGAATCATCCAAAGTCAATCAATCTCATATACACCGATCTTTTAGGTCCAATAATCATCATAATTTGTACTTGCTACCATTTATTCATCCCCAATTTAGGCATAATTGGCCATTAATTAGGCACACACACCTAAATTTAGGCCGTCGATTTGTGCAAATTTTTTATTAAAGACTCATTGCATTTCATCAATTGCACACTTCATCACACATACATGAGTATATACATGCTAAATTAACTCAATTTTAATCAAAAATTGATCAAATTTTAACTCAATTTAGCATTGCACACACACAAAAATTAGGTGCACAAATCCAATTTTTTGCTCAATTAGCAACGAAATTAGGCCAATTCCTAATGTTTGCACACACATTTCTTGCAAAATCATCAATCTACAAGCATCGAGGTGTTCAATTTGATTACAATTTCATTCCAATTTCATCAAATTAGGCACACACACCTTATTTTAGCAATGATTTAGCAACTCAATGGGATCAACTTAATCAATCAAAAATTGAACGGAGTAGGTCAATCCACTTACAATTTATTGCTTGCTCGCTTAGTCCTTGCTCCTCACGTAGACACTCCATTGCACACACATGTGTGCCACTCCGATTCGGTCCAAAATTGATCAAAAAATTGACCGAAATCAACACTCAATCACATGATGAGGCATAGATTAGAGCAATTAAGAGTGATGATCCTCCTCAATTAAGGGGATTTAGCATACATTCCAAATCAAAATTAGTGGTTAGGTTAGCACAATTAGCATGAATTAGTACAATTCGCACAAAATTAGCATGAATGGGATGCAAAATTAGTGAAGGTTAGTGAAAAATTAGCAAAATCAAAAGAGAATTTAGGGGGTTTTTGGGTGAAATGACTCTATACACATTTAATTAAACCTAATTACACTACACACAAATCAAATCCTACCTAATTATAAGAAATCGGTAATCAAATTACTCTTATCTTTTGCAACCTCAACTCCACTAGCGTAGGCAACCCGTCCTCGGGAACGGCGCCAATGTTGGAGGCTCGCCATAGCATAGGAAATCTCCCACAAAATCTATCAATCCGGAGAGAGAGAGAGAGAGAGAGAGAGAGAGAGAGAGAGAGAGAGAGAGAGAGAGAGAGAGAGCATGACCCGGCTAGGGCTTGGAGGCATCACACAAAGAATGTGCGAGAGAGTCATCGGATGAAAAGATTGAGAGGATTCAAGAGCGTGCATCCTCCAATGCAATTAGAAATCATCCCAAACAACTAATGCTAATCACACATCAAGCATCAATTCAAGCAATCATCTACACACATCAAGAAACGAAGTGAAACACACTAATCTTGGAATCTCTCAAGCACAACTCTAATTACATGCATTGACGATTAAGCACACAAGATCGCATTCAAGTCAGCCACCCCAACCATGCCAATCATGGTGTCCAAATCAAGTCACACATAATCAAATTAAGCTCAAGGCTTCTTAAACCTACACACACACAAGCACACCATTAGAGGACAACTCTAATCCCTCAATCACGAGTACATCCACTCCGCTTAATCGAGAGAGTTAGATAAGGACACTAATCGGAGTAGCTTAGCATAAGTAAGAGTTAGATTAGAGAAGATCAACACTTCAAAACAATGAAGGAAAGTAGATAAACATGATTGACAACATAATGAAGACTAGATTAATTAAGAGAGGATTACACTAATTACATGTGATTAACACTAGCCTTCTAAGCATGGGCATTAAGCTCAAAGGCTAGGCCATCAAGACCTCCTCTAGGGAGAGAGTTCTCAAAAGGACCACTCAAGAATGACCTCTCATTAAGCATAGGGCTCTTTTATAGTTTTGGGCCTCAAACCCTTTAACTATGGGATAAAATGAGCTCTCTAGCCTAAACTCATACAACTTTGGAACTCCTAAATGAGCCCAAGCCCTATAAAATGAAAAGTAAATATTGTGCACTATGACACATCCACAGCTTGGTGCATAATTGGTGTAGCCGTTAGCCGCTGCTAACAAAAGGGATCCGTCAGAATCACATGTCTCTGAACAGCCAGATCAACATGTCTCTCCACGTGCAGATAGAACACACAGAGCTCCACCCCTACTCAGGAAGAGCTTAAGCAATGGATGAATTTTTCCATTGATGATGGCTACTTACTCCACAAAGGTGGAGTATGTGTGCCAAAGGACTTAGACACTAGGCACCAAATCTTATTTGAGTGTCATGATAGTCCAAGTTCTGGTCATCCAGGTATCCGTAAGACGTATGTCTTAGTTAGACGGCAATTTTATTGGTCGCGCTTACATCATGATGTTCAAGAGTACGTACTAAACTGCCAACAATGCCAAGTTAATAAGGCAAAGTGCCTCAAGATAGGTGGCCTTTTACATCCTTTAGAGATTCCACAAGGTAAGTGGGAGAGTATCTCTATGGATTTTGTAGTAGGACTACCTAGTACTACAAACCATGGCCATGATGCCATTGGGTAATTGTAGATCGTCTCACGGAGATGGGTCGATTCATTCCCACTAAGACGACGGTTAAGACACTGGAATTAGCACGACTATTTGTAGAGCACATATATAAACTCTACGGTCTTCCAGCTAGTATCATTAGTGACAGAGATCGAAAGTTCAATAATCACTTGTGGAGAGCTGTGTTCAAAAAGTTGAAAACTAGACTTAATCTAAGTACGGCTGATCATCCAGAAACGGATGGTCAAACAGAAAGAGTTAATCAAGTGCTAGAGGATATGCTACGAGCATACGTTAGCAAGAAGCAAACCAATTGGGAAGACTACTTACCTATATTGGAATTTGTTTATAATAGTTCAAATCATATGACTACAGGGTTTAGTCCATTTATGCTTTTGTATGGATTTCAACCTAGATCACCCGTTACGGTGGTGTTGGCTAAGGAGAAGATACAACAAGTGAAGGATTTTCTCCAAGACCATTTTGACATGCTTCGAGTTGCTCGACAGAATGTTAAGCAAGCTCAAGATCGATATAAGAAGTACACAAATGAGTATCGACGTCTTGCTACTTTCGAAGAAGGAGACAAGGTTTTCCTCAAAGTTCCGGAGCATTTAGAAAGTCTGAAGACGGTAAAAGTTGCTAAACTTTCACCACGCTATTGTGGACCTTTTACCATTCTCAAACGTATAGGTTGTTGGGGTATAAGCGCCTATGCCTTGCCCGACCGCCCAGAGTCTGGGCGCCCACTGACTTGTATATCTTATACATAGCATAAGGGTAAGGGGGGCTTCTCACTCTTTTTGAGTCTCCCCACCCATATCTGTGTGTCGTGTGTCTCCTTCTCTCTCTCACTCTCCGTCTGTGGTTCTCTCCGATCCCCTTCAATTGGTATCAGAGCGACAAGTGTGAGAGCGTAGATGGACGGATTCGCGATGAACTCGTCGGCTATGGCGGAGAGGTCACAGATCTGAGCAAAGAAATAGAGGAGGCTTGTGGACAGCCATACAAAGGCTTGCAGGAGAGCTCTCAGGAGCTTCCTAGTGCTCACAGATCAGTCCACAGTTCCTCTACAGATCAGTCCACTGTGTACATCATTTTCCCTCTTCTCGGCAAGCTTTGCAACGGCTACATCGGCGACAGATTGGAGCTTGGAGCTTCCATATACATGGAAGCATTGTGAGATTGATGCATTCAGCTCACGCATCGAGGTGGGAAGTGAGTTTGAGCCTTTCTATAAGCTCAAAGAAGCACAGAAGAAAGTCGTTCAGTTTTTGACAGTTTGACAGCAGTCCACTATTTTGCTCATAACTTGAGCTACACAGCTCTGATTCCAAAACTTTTTGGTTCAAAACGGATCTGGCTTCAAGCTCTACGACTTTGTAGAAGAAATCATTTTCTTATTCGGAGTGCAGGTGGGTCTGAAATTAAAAGCACAGAGACTGTTTTTCAGGACAGTTTTGGGCTCTGTTGTTTTCTTTGCTGCAGACAGCTTACCCGTGCACACTGCAGGTAGCAGGCACATAGAGATGTTACAAGATCGGGTTCGACTCCTAGGTACATGTTGAGTCTAGTACTCCCACAGGTGTTGCTCTTTGTGAGCATTTGTTGGACACAGGTTTGCAGAGTTTATGCATGTATGTTGAGTGTAGTTTGATGCGCATTGATTGCTCATTGTATTGAGCTTGCAAGACAATGGTTCTTTTGTGTTGATAGCCATTGTGTGTCGAAACTCTGCCGAAATTTTCCCAGGAGTTTTATGCGCATCATTTACGCGATCTAGGTAGAGATTGCGGGTTGTACTCAGCATTTGCGTGCGGTGTTCTCTGCAGGTGGGAGATTTGTGCGTGTGTATGCATCAATATCGCACAGTGTGGGCTTGGTGATTAGCTCACAGTTTGACAGGCGTACAATTATCTTGGCACACTCACATGAGTGAATATTGTGATGTATGCTTGTGTGGCTACAAGCTAGGTAGCCGGATTCGAGTCATATTGACTTGTGATTTTGTGCAAGGTTTTGCACGATTATTGGTGCAATTTTGCATCAGGTTTTAAGCCATATTTGCAGACTTTTGTTGATGCGATTCGAGCCAGTTTAGGGCTGATTTGGTTGACATTTGCTACTTATTGTTGGTTGCTCTTTTGTGAGCATTATGGCTGATTTTTCATTTGACTTCCAGCGTTATGGTTTGACACAGTTTGATGATGCAGATTTTGTTGCTTGGAAGGAGCATATGCTTGTTGCATTGGCAGATTTGGGACAGGATAACCCTTGCGTGGTTTATCGGCGAAGCCCAAGTCTATGCGTAATGATGATTGGCAGGATCTTGATGAGTTAGCCATGTCTACGATTCATTTTCATCTGGTTGAGTCTGTTTACTGGCAAGTCTCAAGGGAGACTACAACTCATGCTTTATGGCAGAGTTTACATGCTATGTACGCGACATCCATGTCTACAGGGGAGTCTAGTCCCACTTCTATGTCCATGGGAGAGATTGGTCCCACACGCAAGTCTCGACGGCATAGATACTTGACATGTTGGCATTGTGGACATAGACGGCACATTAGGCGTCGATGTTTCAGGCATTTGAGACAACGGAGGCGACAGATGCGTGATGCAGATTTGGGCATGACAGATGCTAGTGAGATCAGTACGGTGGTTACTGAGTATGCTTGTGATGACGATGTCACATTTACATCTAGCTTGTCTTCAGATGATCTTATGTCTACGGATTGCATATCGGATTGCACATTGTCTTCACATTGGTTACCAGATTCAGACGCTACTTTCCATGTCACGTCGCATCGTGAGTTGTTTAGCACGTTTTCTAGTGGGAGACTTGGTTGTGTGCACATGGCTGATGGTGTTGTGTATGACATTGAGGGTGCAGGAGACGTATGTTTGTCCTTGCCCAGTGGTATGATATTTACCCTGCGTCATGTACGTTATGTGCCAGACCTGAGACGGGATTTGATCTCAATCAGACAGTTACAGGATAGTGGATGTCGGGTATCGCTGTTTGAGCGATCTTTTGCGTTGCATTTGGGGCCGGATGCACACGATCTCACAGCCAGCCAGTGGGCATCGGTTGAGAGCGGTTTTCTCTCGCCTTTTGTAGTCTTTAGACTAGGTTCCCTTGCTTAAAGGCACAGTCGCCTTTAAGTGGGAGGTTGTTGGGGTATAGGCGCATGTGCCTTGCCCGACCGCCCAGAGTCTGGGCGCCCACTGACTTGTATATCTTATACATAGCATAAGTGTATAGGGGGCTGCTCACTCTTTTTGAGTCTCCCCACCCATATCTGTGTGTCGTGTGTCTCCTTCTCTCTCTCACTCTCCGTCCGTGGTGCTCTCCGATCCCCTTCATAGGTCAAGTGGCCTATAAGTTAGCTCTTCCAGAGCACTCACGAGTTCATCCTATTTTTCATGTTAGCTGCTTACAAAAATAGCTAGGACAGAATGATAATGTCATTGACACAGGTGTGTTGGTTGACCTTATCACACCGCTAAGCATTCCTCATGAGCCCAAAAAGATTTTGGATTCTCATGAGCTTCGCACCATACATCATGTCAGACGACAGGTGTTGGTAAAATGGCTAGATAGACCTGAAGAAGGTTCTACATGGGAGAATGTCTCCGGACTTAAGAAACATTTTCCTACATTCGTTTTTGAGGACAAAAACGATTCTCCAAGGGGGGGGGTAATGTAAGGACATGGGTCCTATGGGCAAGGCCACCGGCACGACCGGACAGTGTGGGGGGAGGCTATAAGATAGCATGGTTGGGTGGAGACTAGCACACGCATTACCACCACCCTTTCATTACCATTGTTTCCATGCCTTCCCATTGAGACGAGTATGAGCAAAACATACACATTCAATGCTTGAGCAAGGATCTCAACACTCTCCTTTGTCGATTAGTATTTGCTTCAGCAATCCTGTGTACAGCTGAAAAGTGAGCAAATGCATCCATTTTCAAGGGGAGAGGCCTCTTAAGCCTATGATGGATCCAAAAAAGGTTTTTTCTTGAGTTTGCCAATCTACTCAAGCTAGCAGGGACTCATACCCCTTTCACCTTCTCTCTTCTGCACAATGTGAACTAGGGAAAGGAAAAGAGCTCTACTCTCTAAAAGTGTCCAACGGTATTCTTCCTTGTTGCAAATGGTTTGAACTGGTCCCTTGAGGTATATTTGCAAAGAGAATGACTTACAAGCAAGTGAAGAAGGTGAGCAGTAGCAAACAAGTATATTAATGTGGTAGATTGTAATATAAGCAGATGTTGTGAGAGATGGCCCATGATGATGAGATCCTAAAACAGAAAAAGAAATAAAATACACATTCGGATGGGGATTATTATGGCATTTGTGCCTATAGATACATATAGAGAATTGACTATAATCAAAGAAAATTTGTTAGATGTATATATTAAAATGCACCAAGAAATGACATACCTGGAGATTCTCTGAAGATGGAGCTACTAAAAGCCAAACTTATAGTCGTCATCTAATCTCATTTGCTTTGAATGGGATTCATAAGTGCATTTATGATTTTATGGACAATCTTTTACTAGAGAGTTAGTATGCTCAAACCAACTAAGCACCAAATTATAGGTCAATCTGGATATTTGATGAGGTAACAAGCAATAAAACTATCGTAGAGTCTGATATAATGTTATTAGTAAATTACACATGTGTTTTCTAAATGATTTTGTAAAAATAAAAGAAACTAAAACAAGGAGAGGACTTACCTAACTGCTTCTCTCTAAATACCTATGTCTTTAATGGTATGCTTACAAAATAAGCTCAAAAATGGTAGTAGTCCACTTGTGAATCATTAGATGCTAAAAAAAACAACAAGATCATTATCAAAATCCTTTGGTTAATTTCATTCAAGATAGGCACTTGTATTGCCTTAAAATTTGCGTAAACATAATAAATGTAATCATGTTAACCACTTTTAATGTAAGTAACAATTAGAAAAATATAAAACTGAGTCATTTAGATAAGACAAAATCAAGAAAATCTCCATAGAATTGTAAGTGCCACAAATTTTAATCCCTAGTGATGCGTTCATAACATTTAATAACATCAATTTATGAAGGAATTGTGCAAACGCCATATAGGGTAGCGTAGCATTAATTAAGAATTACACAAGGTAGTCACAAAAACAAGCTTATAGTAGGAGTGTTTGAAGATATGATCAAATAGAATTCTCTAATTTTCCTAATGATAAAGAATTCATCAGCTCTAAATATAATGCCAATGAGTTTTTGAAAGATTCTTAGTTCGTGCTGCAGACTTGTTGAAAAATGAGCATAAGATCCTTAGGTTGTGCTACGTAGTTGTTGAAAAAAAAAGAGAAAAATCGTGCCATGATAAAAGAAAAATTATAATTAAAATGACACTTTAAAAGGGTCAATAAGATCCTCTCAAAATTTCTACGTTGGTTATTTGAGGTGGCTGTAAATCTATTTTTCTTTTTTGGTATCCAACAATATTGCCTAATTTTAAAGTTCCACTCAAGGTTTTTACGCCTCTAATTGATTACTAAAATTATGATAGATTCTAGAGCTTAAATGATGACATCCTCCTATCAATGCTTTGGACACAACAACCCTTATACACCCTATTGGAAAACCCCAAAAGTGAGACAGAGAGAGCGATAGGATGAAAAATTAAATAGCATCATAAATAAAAAAGACTTCAAAAAATTTTGCTTACCTCTATAGAAATGTAGAACGTGATCATTGAAAGAAGACGGAGGGGCTAGTGATAGTGTTATGCAGGAAGCAACCAAGGCTTGCAGAGGGAGTCTCATGCTCAAGGGAGAAGGAAGGAAGAGGGCAGCCCTTGCCGACGGGAGGAAGGTTGGTGATGGCACTAAAGGGAAGGAGGAAAGCGGCCTAGAGAAGATAAATTTGAGTGTATACCTTGGAGCACTTGCAGGAGGGCAGTGAGAACACTAGAGAAGAGGAAGATTGTATACCTTGGACCACTTGTAGGGCAGTGAGAGCACTAGAGAAGAGGAAGATAATTTCGAGTGTATACCTTGGAGCACTTGCAGGGCAGTGAGAGCACTAGAGAAGAGGAAGAGAAGCTCAAGGGACACATGAAAGGGAGCAAGGATAAGGTGACTTTCCGTGGGAAGCTGACTCATACCATAGAAAGAAATCGACCATTGTACTCTTGATTGATTTGAATAAGGCATGTCATAGCAATCTCCTTCTCCATGTTAATCGTCTCTCCTCCATGTTCTCTTGTGTGTATGTCAGGGAGTGTGTGTGGGTGTGTGTGATTGTGTGTTTGTAGACCACTTAAATCATGTATGCTTCATGTATGGATGTGTGTAGTCTAGTATGCTTGGATACAAGCGTATGGGAGTGAATTTTTGCAAAGTGGGTTTATGTGTGTATATGTCTACAAGGGGTGGAGGTTGAGTGTTATCCGTGGGTTGTAGAGAGGAAAATAGTTTGTGTCTAGTGTGTGTGCATCATTCCCCTCCTCTATCTTTTTGTGCCCCCACTAAGGAGAGCATTGATTTCTCTCGAACATGTCTCAAGATTGATGATCATACTAACTGTTTTCATGGGGATAGTTCCTAAGTTTATAGGTGATGAAGATGCTGAAGAGTGGATTGCAAAATACTAGTTGGCTTTGCTCCACATACATTGAGAAATCTCAAGTGAAGAATAGGAGCTGTTGACACTGGAGTATGTGCTTCAAGGTGTAGGGAATTGCATCTATGAGCAGGTTTGGAAAAGCCTCAACCAATTGCAAGTATGGATAGGGTTGATAGACTTTAGGTGTCTACCTGTCAAAGAGATAATGTTAGAATGAAGTTCATCGAGGACCATCCTACCTCTTGTTAGGTCAAGAACTAGGTGGGCATTTTTCATACCCATTGTGATTGAAAGGGATTTGCTAAATGTAGTTATTTTGTAGTGCCAAATGATGCTATACATAGCTAGAGGGTTGAAAAACCTTCTTATTTTTGTCATGGGCTAGCAGTTGAGTATGTACAAATATCCTTGGATTGGTCATCTATGCATATAATTAGCATAGCAGACAAATCCTATGTGACACCAACTATGCGGTCCATTTGTCTTTCTTTGAGATAGTCGCAGTATATGCGTAAGTGGACAAAGCAATGTTGTTGCCAGTCTTTGGCGGGGAAACAAGCTCGCCTTTTGATAGATGATGACGAGCAAAAATTGCTAGCCGAATTAAGATTACTCTATTGGATTGAGATTCTCTCTCTCTCTCTCTCTCTCTCTCTCTCTCTCTCTCTCTCTCTCTCTCTCTCTCTCTCTCTCTCTCTCTCTCTCTCTCTCTCTCTCTCTCTCTCTCTCTCTCTCTCTCTCTCTCTCTCTCTCTCTCTCTCTCTCTCTCTCTCTCTCTCTCTCTCTCTCTCTCTCTCTCTCTCTCTCTCTCTCTCTCTCTCTCTCCCCCCTTCCCATGGACTTTCTTGTGCCTTGTTGGCTATGGTGTAGCTAATGTTTAGGGGAGAGCTCGTCCCTACAAGAACCTCGTATGGGTCGTTGACTACTAGGGCAAGGACCATCTCTCTCTCTCTCTCTCTCTCTCTCTCTCTCTCTCTCTCTCTCTCTCTCTCTCTCTCTCTCTCTCTCTCTCTCTCTCTCTCTCTCTCTGATTGTATCAAACCTTGTTTCTAGCTTGCCTGCCACCTGCCCCCCTACATTCCTTGCATCATATTTGGATTTTCTACATCCTATTTTATTTCATAATAGTAGGGGCCCCCAATTTAAAAAAGTGTTATTTTGGCAATTGCAAGTCTCCCTCTGTCAAGCACATGCATAGGAGATCATGCGCTTTATTTGCAGTTCTTTTTTCAGTAGCTTTAAGGTACATCAAGAGAATACATGATGATATTAATGTTGTTAGGGAAGCATGTTAGTGATACTATCATTGATAGTTAGGGGCTCTCTCTCTCTCTCTCTCTCTCTCTCTCTCTCTCTCTCTCTCTCTCTCTCCTCTCTCTCTCCTCTCTCTCTCTCTCTCTCTCTCTCTCTCTCTCCTCTCTCTCTCTCTCTCTCTCTCTCTCTCTCTCTCTAAAAAATTCTCTATGTGGCAGCCTGTGTTGCTAGCTGGGTACCTTTTCCAACATCCCTCAAAAGAGTGTTGAGCCGGCCCTTGTAGGGGCACTCTATGGAGCCTTGGTTCAGCACAAGGTGGGGGATGCATTGTACTTTGTGTTGGAGGGTGACGTTACATTTGGCCTCAATGTCAATATTAGTGAGTACGATGGGGGATTGGTGAGAGTGAATGATGACAGGCTAAATAAAAAAGATGTGGAGGGAGGGGAAGGCAAGGGGGAGAAGGAGAAGCAAGGGAGATACATCAACAGGAACACAAAGAGGAGAGGGGGGGCAAAGGCAAGGGGGACAAGGAGCATTGGCACTGGGGTGTGGGGAATCTGCAAAATATGTATTTTTTTAGAAAAGTATTCCAACACTATAACCAAGGTCTCAATTTTCATGAAAGAATGAGGTCTAAAAGCCCTTCAAAACAACAAGGATTCTGCATGATAATTTTGGGGGGTTTGTGTTACCTTCAGCATAGCCTTAATGGGGGGGGGGGGGGGGGATGAGAAGAGAGAGAGAGAGAGAGAGAGAGAGAGAGAGAGAGAGAGAGAGAGAGAGAGAGAGAGATGCTACATCTACAAAGGGTTTAGTGGAGGTCTTGAGGTGTTGGAGATCAAAGAGATCTTCAGCTTGGGTGGGTGCCTTCCTGATCGTGATTTTCCCCTCTATGTACTCGTTGATACCGCCTCAATAGATGAAGATTGTTGTCGCAAGCAAGAGGATGATGATTGGGACAGAATGCAAATGATTTCATAGTAGCTAAACGTGCACCTCAAAGTTTTGAATATGCCCTTGATGATGAGGACCAAAAGCAAAGTGCTTTATCAAAAGCAAATGCCACCAAGCCTGAAGGAAATACATTATATTCTTAAAGAAAATATAAAGATGCATTAGCTTGCTACACCAATGAATCTACCTGCATCCCGAAACTAGCAATGAAAATTCTGCACCGTGCCATTCAAACTTGGTTGCATGTTGCTTCTCGATGACACAGTACAAAGAAGTTGTTGAGCATGATACAAAAGGCTTTGGAATCCGATCCTACATATATCAAAGCAACAATGAGGAGATCTCAAAGTCATGAGAAGCTTGACAACTTGGATGAGGCTCTAGCAGACTATAACAAAATGTTGGAGTTTGATAAAAAAGACCCCGGCAAGAACCAGCTGCTAAACGACTCGAGCCCATTGCTACAGAACGTAGGGGAAAGCTCAAGGAGGAGATCATAGGGAAATTTTAAGTACTTGGAAAATACTACCTTGAGAAAATTGAAATGAGTATGGACAACTTCAAGGATATCAAGGATCCGAATGTTGGCTCATCTTTAATTTCCTTTCAAAGATGAGCGATGCATCATAAGCACATCAAAAAGGGTCCGAGAATTTAAAGATGTATCTAAAAAGTTTAAGGGGAATTTTCATTTTAAGGAATGGTTCCAAATACCCTAAAGAGCTATCCAACAAGTCCTAAACTGTGAGTGAGAGAGAGAGAGAGAGAGAGAGAGAGAGAGAGAGAGAGAGAGATTTGAACAATGTGTCTATGTGTCATAGCCTAGTGGTATAGTTTTGTAGCTACAAAAATAATACCAAACCATACCCCTCCCGATTGAATTTGAAAACCTTTACAAGAGACATAGATAGTAGACCATGGCCCTCGCAGGAGGTGCTGGGCTCTATCTTTGAGCTCTAAAAAAAGTGCTACAGATGCTTTCTCCGATGAAAATCTAAGAAAGCAATCCCAAATAATTTTATAAAGTTGAGCATCTCGGGGGATGTAGGGATTATGTGCATTCAGGGACTATTTATAAAACCCCTTCTGTGAGTTTTTCACCAGTAAAAGAGACCCTTTTTCTATTCATGTTGCAAAAAAAATTTCAAGATCATTTTTTCAACACCATTTGGTATGTGAAAAAGTGAGAAAATGTAGAATAAAATAATCCCTACATTTGAACCCACGTGATAGGCACTCCTTTGACATGAAGAACAATAGAAGAATTCAATAATACATATGCACTGGGGGAAGAGTTTGAGCAAGTTTAAGGTTCTAGCGCTTAGGAAAAGAGAATTGTATAGTAGGGAGATGGCAGCTCATCTGCGATAGAACATGCTAAGAGTATACATCGACAATTGTCCTCCTCTGGAGCCCATTGCAGAGGGAGGTAATGTGTGCATAGCTTGTAGATGTCCTTGCTTGTGTGGGTCGGGTACGTAGCCCATTTGAGGAGCACATGGATGTCGTTGTTGTTTTGTATCGGCTACAAGCACTCCCAAGGGCACCCAGACCATCGTGGAAACTATAAGAGGGCAGAAATAAATTGCGCCATGATGACCTTCTACATAAATTGTCCTAGCCTTCCATCTCTACTTGCCCCACCCTTTTTATCTCGCTCTTCTCATTTTCACCCTGCTATGTAATAAACTTATGGGTGTTGCCTTATTGAATAAAGCAACTTTATCTTACTGTCAAGGTCCGAGGTTGGGGGGCTGAGCATCTTGGCCCTCCGTTTATTGTCCCCGACTGATCGTAATTTGAGCATGCATCGTTAGATTTATGACACATCAGTAGCCATAATATATGGTGGTGCTCTACCTACCCAGACACAATCATATATTGTGTGCCAACTCAACAGAGAGAATAAATTGGTGCATGCCCAGCTGCACCTAAGAGCTTTGCTCTTGCAATGGAATGGTGCCACCTCATCACATAGAACCTGTATTGGATTCTGCATTGCATGCAAGCCCACTCCAACTACTCCGCGAATGCTGGAACTATTGCACCTCCTCCCTCAAGGACTGGTGTTGGCCCCCCTCCCTCAATGGCTCCCGGCCTCAGCCTGAGGCGCCAAGGGGCGCATGTATTATGAGGAGTGGACACTACTGTGGAAGTCCAGGCTCGGGGGGCTATTCATGACAGCCGTCAATCTACAAGCCGTTCCATTGCACAATTTTAGGTGATCTAAAAACTAGAAAACCGACACATGGAGATTTTGAGGTAAATTGACTATGTTACTTTTACACTAAATTTTGTAGATTTTTCACCTTCAAATTTAAAAATTTAGATTCATGTCTTCTAGGATTTCTGGTTGACGGTCACCAATGAAGAAAGGTGGCGTTTAGACGAACGGTTGCATTAGAAAGCGACCGAGGCTAAATTGAGAGCGTGTAATGCAGTGAGAGGATCAAGGAGAGAGGAAGAGATCGGGGAGGGGAGGAGGAGGAGAGGCAGCAGGCGCAGGAACGACAGAAGAGAAGAGGAGAGAAGATGGTGAAGAAAAACTCAGCACAGCATCGTTTGGTAAAGCCCAAGGCATTGGAGCCTAGCAGTGGAAGTATGGTACAAGGGGACGTCTCGTTACAGCGCAAGGTGATGGAGGCGATGGCGAGGCTAGAGAGCAGGAGCGGGTACACGAAGGAGGAGATAGTGCAGGCGGTGCAGCTTTTGGAGCAGGGGACGACGAGGGCTTCCATAGCGGGGGCGCTGCACGCGTTGCGTAGAAGAGGAGTGCTGATGAAGAAGTCGCTGTACAAGTTGTCGCCGGGATTGCTGCTAGCGCCCAAGAAGACCACCCCCACCAAGCATCACCATGCCACGTCCACTGCCTCCCTCCACCAATTACCTCTGCTGCTTCGCCTCCGCACTCGCTCCTACGACCGCCATGCCGGCCTTCTTTCGAACCTCGACACCACCACTCGTAGGCATTCTCACCACCCTCACCACCACCACCCCCCCCATGGCGGCCACCACCACCACCGCCGCCGCCCCCATGGCCACCATCACCACCACCATGCACGCCATCATCAACGTGCCCGCGCTGTCTCTCATGACCGTCCTCTATAC